>NC_142893.1:13908750-15375000 GCF_054131105.1 Drosophila navojoa
CTGTATGCGTTTCGCCTGCAAGCATACAAAAAAATGCCAAAGCAACAGAGTGAGAGTGAGAGAGTGAGAGAGATAGAGTGAAAGAGCAAGCATTAATCAAAATGTGCATTCGCAAATGCGCAAGAAAACACTGAAGCAATCTGTGTGCAGCGGCTCGTTAAGTTGCTCGACTCTCGTTCCGCCCGCCAATGCCCGATTTTCAATACTCTACCTTTGGCTGTGCATCTGCATATTTGCACACACTTGCCGTGTACGTGTGTGTGTGTGTGTGTGTGTGGGTTGTGCCCATTGTACAACTTCATTCATGCAAATATTTTCAATAAAATTTTTTCTGTTTTTTTTTCCACTCTCTCTCTCCCTTTCCCTCCCTTTTCTTTCATTCGCTTTACGCTCACACATTGAAATTGCAGCCACATAAAACAATGAGTGTAGCATATACATATATACATATATATCATATACACATATATCCTATATGCCTTTCTGTATCCTACAAAAGGTTTGCAAGTCTATCAAGTATATGAAAATACTTTTTCCGCACAGACCCTCATTGAAATTTAATTGCTTTTCTGATTTAAGTGAAGAGAAAAATCGATTTTTAATTTCATAAATTCAAGTAGACATATTTTCAATTAATTAACGTAAGTGAACAACAAAAAAGCAGCGGACTACGTGTGATAATCATATTTTGAGCTAACGCTAATAGCCAGCTGTTGCTCTATTCCATATGATTTGTCATTTGATCATGAATCATCTGACAGCTGTCGAACGTGTGGCAATAATTAAAAACAATTACCGAAATACAGGCTAAGCTGTTAATATATACAGTTAAGTTTGTTGTGCAGTCAGCTGGCAGTAAAAATTTGGACCTTGAACGAACTCGGTTGGCTTTAAAGATAAGAATTGAAGCAGATATTGATAGGGATTGTTATAAAAATGATACACATAGCAAATCATATTGATAGAGCAGCAGGAAAGTATATTGAAAGATGCTCATAAATGATAGTCAAGCCATATTTGGGCTAAAGCTTAAAGTATTACTAAGTTAAAAGTAGGAGCTTAAACGAACTCTGGGAATGGGATTGGTATAAAAATGATACACATGGCAAGCAATATTGATGAAGCAGCAGAAAAGTATATTGAAAGATGCTGTTATTATAATCATCATCATCATCATAAATGATAGTCAAGCCATATATGTATATATAGGTAAAAGCTTAAAGTATTACTAAGTAAAGAGCTTGAACTTGAACAAACTCTGTTGGCTTTAAAGATAAGCATTGAAGCAGATATTGCTAGGGATTGGTATAAAAATGATACATACGGCAAACAATATTGATAGAGCGCAGCAAAGTTTATTTAAGAGAAGCAGAAAATTAGATTTGAGATGGTTTTACTATAATCATCATAATCATAGATGATAAACACAGCCAAGCCATATTTGATTTTGAGCCTAAAGACAACCAAGAGAGACGCACGGAATGCTACTCTATCTTATTCATATTCATATTCAATATATATTCTTATTCATTCATTCATTTTGAATGCTCTGACTGCTCCTATGAACAGAAACCAGAAATTCATATCTAAAATAGTTTCTCCTTTATCAGAATTTCCATTTGTTATTTGCACAGAATTTACTAAATAGAATGGAAAATGCTTTCAGTTTTTACAGCAAACGTAATTAGCAGCACGATTTCAATGACCTCTTCATGATTTCTCTGCATATCTATATCTATATATATCCTCATGATTAGCGCTTAATGATCATAGCTTTAGTCGGCTGCATTCAGCCGTTTAGATGGCAGTTAACATCTGAAATGATTTCAGTGTTTTCGCTCGCCTTAATTGCGCTCAATTGTCGCTTAAATGGGTTTAACCTTTGCCCTCCCTCAATGAATCGTAAACGGGCAAACGGGCAAGCGAAGGCTAACTGCCATGTGTTTACATTGATGGGACGACTGGCCTAGTCTATCTATCTAGCTAGCTATCTATATATCTACGTATCTATCTATAGCTGTGTCATATGCGGATTCATGCCTTACTCTGGGTCTGCTCTGCTCTGCTCTAACTGCTATTGCATTTCACTTAAGAGTCGAGCTGTGCTTCGTTTGCTTTGGGGGCAGCTGCAGCCCCTTAACTTGTTTGCCCGCCCACATGCAGCAGCAGCAGCAGCAGCGGCAGCAGCACCTGCATGTATCCACTTGGTGGCTCAACTGTTTATCCTTGAGCTGCTGCAGTTCCTGTTCGTGTCTACATGCATCTGCCATTTATCCCAGCATCAGGCGTTTTATCTCTCTATATTTTCGTTTTATTTTTCTTTTTATCTCTCTTTTATTTTTATACTCGCTCGCTGCTCTGGCTGCTGGCTCGAGCTCTGCCCGCGCCGTTTCAGTGCTCTGCAATGGGTTTTTATTTTTATTTTCATTGCATTTATTATTCAATGCATGCAGAGACTTCATGCTTCATGTTGTTTAGCTTGTTGTCTGAGTGGGTTGGTGGCTTGCGGAGTTGCCAGAGCGCCCCCCTCTCTCTCTCTCTCTCTCTCTGGATGTGTGTGACCCAATTTTCTTAATAGTGATCCGCATGAGCTTTCAGCAAGGTATTTTATTCGATGATCAGGCTTTAGCTATCCACACGGCAATCCTTTTAGCTCTCTCGGTGTGTGTTTTATTTTTTTTTATCCAGCCTGCCTCTAATGAAGATAAAACGATTTTTATTGCTGTGCTCGCTTTTTAGTTTCAGCTCGTTTACCAACAGCAGACCAGCTCCTGCTCCTGCGCCTCCTTCTCCTGCTGTTGCTGTTTCTGTTTCGTTCTTTCAATTTTTCACAACGCTTGCATTTTGTATGTTGTATTTCAATGTTGCATATTCTGTGGCAGCAGCAGCAGCAGCAGCATCATCATCATCATAATTTGAGCAGCAATGCGAGCCAGCCAATCTCTGCGTATACTTTATATATTGCAGCAGCACATGTGGCAAAGTGAAACGATGACAGGCAACAACTTTTCGCAACATTAACGAGCTTCAACCAACCAACCAAACGTCCGTCAGTCCATCCGTCCGTCGTCGTCGTTGCTTTGGGTGTGCCAAGGACAGTCCCGTTGCGGCCACCCTCACTTTTGACTTTGCTTGTTTCTTCATCTTGTTTATGGTAAATAAATTATGCGTGATTTTTAGACAAGTTCCTGAAGCTCGTAAACCCGCATCATAGCTAAAACCAAAGACGACGACGACGACGACGACGGTGAAAGAGATGGCTTTCGCTTCTGCTGATGCTGCAGTTGCATAAAAAAAAAGCTAGGGCAGCAGGAGCTCGTGCAGAAGCAGCTGGCAGGAAACGATGTGCTGCAGCACATCCTGCCAGGCAGTGAAGCCACAGCCATGGCCATGGAGCTCCAGATATGCAGCATCAACAAATTTATAATGAGCTGCTTTCTCAGCTCAACAAACGGAGGTGGGCGGAGTTACCTTCAGATGCAAATACAAGGAGCTATCACTCCCACTCCCTCTCCCTCTCTCTCTCTCACTCTTGGTTTCACTGCCTCTTTCTAATATATAGATATAGATATCTATTTCACCATCTCTGTCTCTGTCTTTTCCTATCACTCACTCGACTGACTGCATCAGCTTTGCTGGCAAAGTTTTCTAGACGCAACTGCAAAAGTCACGGCAAAACTTTTAATGACTTTGTTTGGCTTCAATTTCGCTGCGCTGCGCCATCAACTGATTTATGTCTGCCATCTATCTTCTTCCTATTTGCTTTAATTAAAAATGCATTATAAGAATCAACGACAAGGCTCGCTGTAATGCCGAGAGCCGACTTGACGAAGCTGGCGTACTTTAAATTTTCCTTCAAGAGCAAATGACAGCGAAACAACGGTAAATGCTTGTCATCTGATGAGCAGAGCTCCAATAGACGCTAATAATGTTCGATGGCTCAAAGGAGAGAGCGAGAGAGAGAGCGATAGTCTATGACTGAATTGGTTAAATGTGTTAAAGGGGGGATTTACGCCGTTTCCTGTGTGTGTCCGGCGTATAATCGTTAGAATTTCCGACATATGCATATGCATGAATAAGCAACAACAGCCATAGCAGCAATAACAACAACAACAACAACCAGAATATCAACCATACGCCCTGTATGCTCAAACAGCCCGTATATATCGATATGTAAACAATATTGTGTATGTATATACATATATTCATTCATATATGATGTACATATGTGTGTGTGTGTGTGTATATATACATATATTTCGTGGCTGACCCCAAAAACAAAAAGGTTTGCCGCTCGGCCCCTTGACTGATGTTGCGTTGGCAACCAGCTTTCAATATATTTTTAGCTCTATCACAAACTGTCGGGAGGGTATATTGGTTTCATGCAATACTCGTCTGCATACCTGAGCCTTGCAATGTGGAATGAAAGAGTAATACATGCCTATGTGTATTTATATGTGCAAAATTGAGAATATTTTCATATATTATTTATACTTGAAGCCATTGGAAAAAGGGTTTATCAAAGCGCTCAATAGGACTCTCATCTCTATAAAAATAAATGCCTATAAATTGTATAATTTTCCCATACGAAATGTATTAAATTAATAAATGTTATAATTATTATTTAATTATAACTATTATTCAATTAGAATTATTTTTTAATTATAAATATTATTTAATTTTCATTATTATTTTTTAATTAAAAAATTATTTAATTGTAATTATTATTTTATTATAATTATTATTTTTAAATTGTGTATTAAATTAATAAATGTTATAATTATTATTTAATTATAATTTTTTTTTTAATTATAAATATTATTTAATTTTCATTATTTTTTTTTAATTTTTGAGTTTTTTAATAAATACCTATAAAATGTGTAATTTTGGCAATCAATCAATTTTGTAATTATTATTTAATTATAATTATTAATTAATTATCATTATTTTTTTTAATTATAAATATTATTTGATTCTAATTCTATTTAAATTCATTATTTTTTTAATTATAAATATTAAGTAATTTTCATTCTTATTTTATTATAATTTTTATTTAATTAGAAACAGGTTGTCTAAATTTCTCTTCAAATTGTAAAACATATATATTTTATAAATAATTCCCATGCTTGTTTGTTATAAACAAGTATTACTGCAGTCGGTTATGCCCCATTTTTACGGCTTCATAATGGATTTTCGTGCATTAATCACACTGTTTAATTGCCTTTGTTATTATTATTATTGTTTTTGTTGCTGTTGCCGTCGCTCACGTGTTTCTTCTTCTTTTTTCTTTTTTTTGGGCCGTTGACTAAATGCTTTAAATAATTACATTAAAAGAACATTTGCATTAACCCAAAACGCGCAGGCAGCAAAATGCAGCAGCAATAAAAAACATTTGACATTTGACAAATAAATGTGAATATATGTATATGCAGCTATATACATATATATTCCATAATTATATTTGAAAAAATCTGTCAAATATAAACCGCATATAATAAATGTAATATTTTATCCTTGGGAACAACATAATTCAGCAGAATTTATAATTCATTTAAATTGCGCTGACAGTGGAGAAGCTAATTCAATTAGCCATGACATTCAAATGCATTGGCCAGGATAATTAGATATGTGCAGCGAGAAGGATCAGGAGCAGCAGCAGGAGTTGGGGCAGTAGTTAGAGCGGCAGCAAAAGCAGCAGCAGGAGCAGGAGCAGCAGTTAGAGCAACAGCAGCAGCAGCAGGAGCTGGGGCAGCAGTTGGAGCGACAGCAGAAGCAACAACAGGAGCAACAGCAGCAGCAGGAGCAGGAGCAGAAGCAGGAGTTGGGGCAGTTAGTTAGAGCTGCAGCAGAAGCAGCAGCAGGAGCAGGAGCAGCAGTTAGAGCAACAGCAGCAGCAGCAGGAGCTGGGGCAGCAGTTAGAGCGACAGCAGAAGCAACAACAGGAGCAACAGCAGCAGCAGGAGTAAGAGCAGCAGCATGAGCAGGAGTAGGAGTAGCAGCAGCAGCAGCAGCAGCAGCAGCAGCAGGAGCAAGAGCAGCAGCAGTAGCAGGAGCAGGAGCAGCAGTTAGAGCAACAGCAGCAGCAGCAGGAGTTGGGGCAACAGCAGCAGCTGAAACCTACTCGTATCACACGTTTCAAATAGTCAAAGTCATTAAATGGATATTTGCAGCTATTCGAAAGCCACTTGACTCCACTCACCTCTCCTCGCCTCGCCTCCTGCTTCAAGCACCTTCGCTCGTGGCAAATGAGAAAAACTAAGCGATAAATTGAGCACAACAATTTTCATTCATTCAAGTTTATCGAGTCGATCGAACACGAGCCGAGGCGCTGAGTGCTGCGTGCTGTGGGTCGTATTCAAGTGTCAGCCAAGCCAACCAATTGGATGGGGTCTGGGTCATTGCCAAGATGAGCCTCAAATACGAAAAAAAAAAAACAAGTGCAGAGAATGAGACGACATCTTGGCTGCTGTTTTTATTGAGCACTCGACATGACTTGGCACCGAGAGCGGGGCAAAAATTTATCAAATTTGTCAAAGCAGCAGCAGCAAAAAAAGAAAAAAAAACAAAGCACAAAAAAAATATGGATAATCAATCAATGTGAACAGCAGCAGCCGAATCGATAAATTCTGCTTGCCAACAAATGGCCAACTTTTGTGGACCATATATTTTGTAGGCGTATGGGCGTGGCAGTGGCAAACCTACCGCAACAATTCCGAATATACATATTCAAATGAATCTCCCAAGCAATTGACGAAAATTGTGATTTTCCCGCTTTTTTTTACGGATTTCTTTTTTTTAAAGCTGAAGCAAAAACAAATTTATGGCATTTTTCTCATTCATTCATTTATATTCGCTGTTCTTCTTCACTGCTGTTGCTTTTGTTGTTGTTGTTGTTGCTTTTAACGCGTGCTTTTTAACACAAATGTTTGCCATTTTTCGCTGTCGGTTTTGTCTTTTAATGCTGGCATTATGTCAGCTTTTTAAATTGTTTATTCGTGTACGAAAGTGTCGTAAATGGAATGAAATACGAAAGAGACAGAACAGCCAGAGCGGGAGAGAGAGAGAGAGACAGCAAGAGAGAGGGTTTTTTTTTTTTTTTCGTGGTTCATTAATATGACCTTTTGTCGTGAACCCTTAAACTCTGCACCCGCATAGCTCTAACTAAATGCTAAATGCAAATTTCCAACTTGTCAAATGTAAATTTACAATAATTATTTTTATCTGCAATCGATGCGGCATAAAATTGATTTGGCTTTAACTAACAAGGCTAAAATGCAGATAACAATGCAAATTATTATAACTATTATACCGTTAATTGCACATAAACAAAGTGTGTATGTGTGTGTCTGTGTGTGACTATATATATTCATTTAATTCCCACCGCTCGACGATTAAAACCAAATTTTTATCGCCTGGCACTTAATCAGATACCCAGAGTAGCCGAATATATGCATGAGTGTAAAAGAGATAGCCATATACAGCTATAGCCACCCCCTGCTTCGGTTGTCTGTCAGTATTCATAATGAGCGAGCGCGAGATAAAACGAGTTAAATATGGCGCAGCGCGGAAGGAAGTAAACTAAAAGCTTTGCCGGAAGCGAGAAAGAAGGCGCCAGAGCAGAGCAGAGCAGGAGACGGCGCAGTGGCACAGCAGGTTGGACTGGGGCACAGACAACAAAGAGAATTCGCATCAAACAAAGCAACGACGACCGAGTCTCCAGTGGAGTTCTGCATGCAACCACAGGCAACAAACTAAATAAAGCAGAAGAAGAAGAAGAAGCAGCAGCAGAGAACGAGGCAAGTCAGAAGCCAATACACTCGCCGTGCTGCAGAGTCCTTTGAACCCGAGCGAGGTCATTATCATGATTATTATTGTTTACAGAGCATGCAGCAGTCGTGCACACACCCCACAGCCGCGCTAGAGTTGGCCATAAAATTCCGCATCGAGCGAAATCCTTCGTGCAGTCGCTTGCACGCCGCCGGAATGTTGCCATAGCTAGATTCATCTCAATGGCATTTGAGGATTCCTTCTGGCATTCGGCATGCCCCATTCAAACTGGATTCGACGGATGCTCCCAGCTGCCATGGCTACCCACCCAACTGCAGCTGGTTGCGGCTAATTGTCAAAGGTTTAATGGAGATCTGTTAATCCGTCCATTTAGTTGGCTATTTGTGACACAGTTCGGCAGGTGCACCGCTGACCCACTGAGCAGCAGCAGCAGCAGCCACTCTTAGCTGACCACCTCAAGCGCTTTTCATGCCTTTCAGCTCAGCTCAGCTCAGCACTTGTTTGCTTTTCATTTTCATTTTCATCTTCATGGTGTTTTATTTCACACAGCCACGCTCTCACTCCCTCCCTCTCTCCCTCCCTCCCTCTCTGACGCCTTGAGGCGTTTCTCTCTGCCACTCCAGCAGCCTTCATTAGGTAGAAAATTCGTTTTCTTTTTTCTTGTTTTTTTGCGCTTTAATTTTAATACGCGCGAATTTTGCTCATCAATTTCAATAAAATCAACTAAAAGCTGCGGGGTTCAGCTCAGAGAGGCTCAGCGTGTGGGCGTGTCGAAAGGTCAAGCAATTTCGAGACGTCTCTCTTTCTCTCTCTCACTGTCTCTGTCTAGCTCTATGCGTAGATGAAATGCTAATTGAAAATACAAAATCATTTACATTTAAATGAGTTCGCCCAACAAGGCCTGAACAACCAGAGTCTCGAGTGTCCACTCGCCCTGCCGCAGCCATTGGCATTAGGGTAAATGCAAATACAAAAAAAAAAAAAAACAGAAGAGAACTTTTCAGGCCAAAGCTGCGAGGCCCAGTTTGGCTCTGTTTCTGTTTTTTTTTTCCTTTTTCCTCTTCTTTTTTTTTTAGCTGTGGCACTCAAAGAGCTCATCTATCTGTTGCTGGCTCATAACACACGCAAATCACGTACAGTTAGCAGTAGCTGCGTATGTGTGTGTGTGTGTGTGTGTCTCTGTGTGTGTGTGTGTATAAATATGAGTTTTTGCCTTTTTACGCCCACTTGCACCTGCCGTTAGTTATCAGTGTAAAAGTTTATCAGCCGAGCTGCCATTGCCAAGAGTTCTGCCCCTTCCTCCCCCTCCCTCTCTCTCTCTGTGGCTGTGGCAGCGCCTCTTTGAAAGGGAGCAGCTAAATTTTTAACGAACTGGTTTATGCATGAGCTACTTTACAACATTATGCATTGACAACGACCACAACGGCGAATGGCGAATGGCGAGCGGTAGAGGCAAGGGCTGAAGCAAAGACAGCCTTCACCCCATTCAGGCAACACCTTGACAGCTTGACCCGAGCACCTGACGAAGAGTTCTGGCCAGCAGCAGCAGCAGCAAAAAATGTGCGTAGGATGTACAATGCGCCAATAAAACTGATAGAGCTTGGCCCATACGAAAACTTCATTTGGGCAACTACTTAATGCGGCTGGCAGCTGGGAGATGGGCGCTTGGGGCTGCGGTTGGGGCTCTGGCTTCGGTTAAAGTGTCTTGTTAACAAAGTGTGTCAACCGCTCGAGTGTTGCAGGTGTACAGTCACCTTTCAACTCGCTGCATACATATGTATATGCATGAGTTACCCATATGTTGTGTGTGTGTGTGTGTGATGGGCACAAAGCAGGGCTGCTGGGGTTCACCCTCATTAAGTCAGTCACAGGTTGAAAGTTTTCGCACATTTCGTGCATGCTGCTAAACTAATTTAGCTTGGCCAAGTGCTGCTGCTGCTGCCTCCTGCCTGCCTGCCACATGGCAAAAGTTGAGACAAACGTTTAGCAGCGCCCACAGCAACAACAACAACAACAGCAACAGCAACAACAATCGCTTGAAGGTGTCGCCAAGTGCGACAGTTGAAAAGAATTTCAAGTGCCACAGTTTTGCTTCCATTTCTTTTTGCTGCTGCTTCTTCTTCTTCTTTTTTTTTAAGCTGGCGAATTAATGTGCATGAATTAAAGTTTGTCAAGCTGTGAGGACACGAAGGACATTCCGCTGGCATTTCGCGAAGTAGTTGAAATTACAACGTACAAAAACTGTTTTGTTTTTATTCTGCTTTTACGTTTTTTTTTTACTGTATTCGGAAATTATATTCGTCTTCTTCTTCTTGATTTTAGCAAGCCAATTGCAGCTGCTTTTACGACCAGCTGTTTCAGCGGATTTATTTCCGAATTTTCCATTTCGATTTTGTGGAAACTTTTCAGACGTTTCAACAATTAAATTTTGCAGAGTATCATAATTTTTGTTGTTGTTTGGTTTATGCCAATACTAAAACTAGCATAAATATGGCTAATGAAACTGGTTTAAGCGACGTTCGCTTAACTTATTGAGTTGAGCAAATTTATGGAGCTACTGAACGAAATTATGTAAATTGAAGAAATACTATAAAATTTTAGCTAGGAGAACTTAAACATTTATAGTGACATAATGATTCAATTTACATAATTAAAATGATTAGGTTTTGCAGCATTTAGTTGATCTCATTAATAAAAACTTATTTTTTAGGAAACAAATCGAAATTAGTCAGATTAGCAGAAGCTTTGATAAATAAATGGAAAGAGAGGGAGTGGATGAGTGTGGGAGAGAGTGGCGAGAGAGAGAGAGAGAGAGAGAGAGAGAGAGAGAGAGAGAGAGAGAGAGACGGCCAAAAAGAGCGTGTGAGAGAGAGAGAGAGAGTGGCGAGAGCGAGAGCGAGCGAGGGGTCTTAGGATAGAAAAAGAGCAAGATTTTGTTACTTTCTTCTTTATTTATATTATTATATTTTATCTATATTATTTTTTTCATTAATATTAATTTATTTTATTTATATTAATTTATTTTATTTATATTATTTTATTTTATTTATATTATTTTATTTTATTTATATTATTTTATTTTATTTATATTAATTTATTTTATTTATATTATTTTATTTTATTTATATTATTATTTTTTCTTTATATTATTTTCTTTGAATTCTAAGTAAATATTCATATTTTGTTGTCAGAAATTATTAATTTTCATTTTTATATTTTATAAATATAATTATTATTCAAACTTTATTATTTATTTACTTTATCAAAGAACAGAGGTGCATAGATGGATAAACCTATATCAAGTGATCTGAAGAAGAATAGAGTTTATGGGATGAGCCACAAATAATTCCACAGCCAGAATTAAATGAAAATGAATATATGCCCCATTCAACCTATTGCAATCCCTCTCTCACATATAAACACCCATTCAACTTGAGCCACTTTCCCTAAATAATTATAAATCTGTTCATTGAGCACTTTATGTAAATGCTGATAGGCCAACTCCCACAAGTTTTAGATAAACTTATCTAAATATATGTATACTCATATGTCTCTACCTATCTCAGTCAATCTCTTGGCATTTTTCTTCAACTGAGAAACTTTGTGAACTTTATTTATTGTGGCAATTGCCCAATTTGGTTGGTTTGCCTAATTCGTAAGGACTTGGGCCTGAGACAGTATTCCTGCTGGATAATAATGTAAATTAAATCATGCTCTTTTCATGCATATTAAACTAGCAGCCATCGCTGGGGACTAAGCCACAAATTTGTACATGACCCAAGGCACACTAGCAACAACAATCGCATGCGATAAACAACACCTTAGCAGGTGTGTGAGTGTGTGTGGTGGCACATTTTGATGCCTCCAGCCAGCACACACACAAACGCACACACACACACACACACCCGCAAGATGAGGCGAGCCTAATGAAAATACTTGTCATGTGCCTGGGCTCTTGTTATTGCCCAGGAGACCCAAAGTAAATATGTGGGCTTTACATCATCCTCTCTCAGTGTCGCTGTATCTTTCTCTCCCTCTCTCTCTCTCTCTCTCTCTCTCTCTCTCTCTCTCTCTCTCTCTCTCTCTCTGTTTTGATGCTGAAATTTAAATGATTTCTGTTTTGGTATTTGTAAATGGCTTTGTTTGGGCCATTTCGGCTGTGCTAATAGAGCGACTTGCAGGCTGCAGAATTAGAGTGGAGAGAGAGAGAGAGAGAGAGAGAGAGAGAGAGAGTGAAAGTGAGTGCCCTGATCTGGCGTAAGGCATTTGCAGCTCCTCTTCCTCCCATACAAACTGGCTAACATAGCTAGCCAGAGGCTAACGAAAATAGCCGCGGAATGCCGCCAACAACAACAACAGCCGTCTAAATATGCTGCTGCTGCTGCTGCCACAGGCTGCTCTGTTGGTCAACGGGCCTGTTACAAAAATAGCCCCACACACACACACACACACACACAAAACTATCCTGGGCCAGTCGGGAATTGGGTCAGTGCAGTTGATGCACTGCACCATGTGAGCTCACACAAAAAGCAAGGCATGCACGAAACGTTACTAGTGGGCTATGATCGACTAGTCGATACCCTAACCACGGGAATAAAACATGTGTGAATAGAAATTATACTTAATTTACTAAAGATACTTGTAGTAAATGCTCAACTAGGCGATACCCCAATTCTGAATTGGATGTTATAGACTAATCAATACCCTGTAGTCAGTAGAAAAACATGTGAAAATGTTGTTGTATGTGAGTATTCGACCAGGGAAGTCCATAATATTAACTATGAAAATATGGAGTAATGTTTTTAGTTGGAAGAACTTAACTAGGTGGTACCCTGCACATATTGCACCCTTTATAATTGGAAATTTAATGCATTGAAATGCAAGAGGAGTTACTTTTTAAACTTTTTTACTTAAAATTATTTATATATACGGTAAAGTTAATCGTTTATTACGTATATTTAAAAAATTATTAAACAACTTTGTGGAGCTGTAGCCTTAAAAACTGTATTTAGTGTATATAGTGTTTCATTAATTTCATGAGAATGTAAATAACTCTGTTTATGGTACAATAAGAGCAACTTCAAGAGATCTCTATATCGAATTAAGTGCTCATGGCTCTCAAATTGAATGAGATAAGCTCAAGTAACTCAAGTAGCTGAGACTCCACAATGTGTAACTTAAGCTGCGCGTGCTCTCTAGCTGTCTACAGATGAATGACTATATATAGAACGCATTGAAAGTTGTTTCTGAAGAAATGTAGAATAATATAAATATATACATAATATATTTGCAAACACTCTCTCTCCCGTTCCTTTTCATTATATTCCAACATAATCGAACTACCCCATTTTATACTTCTTCCAGTACTTTCGGTTTTCAAAGAGAGAGCAAAATGTTTCGCCTTGTTTAACAGCTGGCCACACAGAATGTGGCGAAAATTTATCACCATAAGCAAACACCCCTCACCTCACCCCACCCCACCCCATGTGGCCTATCACTTGCATAAATTGATAAGCAATTTGCTGCAGCTGCTGTTGTCGGTGGGCGTGGCTACTGTTGGCGCTGGCCACGCGGGCAACACACAAAATGCGCCATAAATTTGCCGCTAATAAAGCAAAGTGCAGCGAAAAATCATCCAAAGGTGGAGAAATGTACTATGGACCAGAGCTTTATGAAATATTCATGGCATCCAGAAGCAAGCCCGACATCGAGAGCAGCGGCGGCAGCAACCTTCAGCGAAGCGTTCGCCACCTGGCCCCAAGCATCGATATGCGTCTCTGTTTACAGCACGACGGAAATTTAATTTATTTACAGCTCAAGCGGCAATTCGAGCCAACGGACAGTCCAGCAGAGGAGGCAGCCAATCCACAGCACACGTAAGTAGTTGCAAATGGCCCAGGCCTAGTTGGCATCCTCATCCACACACATACATATTGAGTGTCTCTATATAGACTGTGCGGATGGGGTTTCAATAAATTGGCTTTGGTCAATTTGTACGTGTCGTATAATCAGCGAGCAGCTCAACTGTCAGCCATTGTCATAATCATATAATCATATAATGGCTTATCAATATATGAGTGTATATTGCATTACGCATACGCCGTGTAGTGCGCAGGCCAATCAATGGAAAATTGAGCGTTGAACAGAGGCTGTCTGTATGTTATTTTATTTGCTATTTGGTCAGACAGCAAGTGGGTGAAGAAGAAGAAGAAGCAGTGTAAGCAGCAGCTGTGGGTATTCAGCTTGAATGTTTTCGACAAGGAGCACACACAAGGAGCAAAAATCTCAGTCAAAGTGGCAGCCAGAACGTGACGTACATATACACATAGATAACATCAACTAGCCTCTCCCTCTCCCTCTCTCTCTCTCTCTATCTCTCTCACACACTCCCTCTGCCTGAAGCGTAATCGGTTTCAAATTTTTGCGTAGTTTACTTTTAACATTTCAAGCTGAAAATTGAACAACGTCGCAACGAAAACTAACTAGCGATAATCGTTGAGAAGCGCAGAGAGAGGCACTGCAGCAGCAGCAGCAGCAGCAGCAAATGGGTTAGGTCCCTCCATGACATCCTTTGGGATATTTGATATTTGCGTTGCACTTGCAAATCGAATTTATTGGGCCAAGATGAAACCGACGGCAGCTGCTGATATATAGAGCAAACGCAGGACTTGACTTGGTAGGGTTCTCTCTTATCCCTTTTTCGCTTTTTTCGTTTTTCTCATCAGACCTCAATCGACATTCGCATCGA
This sequence comes from Drosophila navojoa, assembly GCF_054131105.1. Lineage (NCBI taxonomy): Eukaryota > Metazoa > Arthropoda > Insecta > Diptera > Drosophilidae > Drosophila > Drosophila navojoa. Next base: position 13,923,287 of record NC_142893.1, read on the forward strand.
TGTTTTTGGCGTGCATTTAAACTTTCGCTAAATTGAATGTTTTATTACGTAAATATTGAAGTAGCTACGAGCCATTCCACCAAGGACCCGCTCACGGACACGGACACACACAGACAAGCGGACAGACGGACAGACATTCTCTCCTGCTTCTCTCACACACATTTGCCTTTTGCTTTTTGTGCACTTTTTACGAGGATTTTCGCACGAACGCCCAATATTTAAAGCGTAAGATTTCCATCTCCCAGCTTGGACCAAATTTATGTGAGTTTTTCCGTTAAGCTTTTCACACTCTACGCCAGAGCGGATGCCACAAAGAGCTGATGACTCAGAGGGCAGCGAAATCTCAAATGGCTATGCAATTAGCTGCGATAAATATAGCTCAGAAAAAAACAAAAAAAAAAAAAATGGCAGCCCATTTGAATTGTGAATTGTGTTTATGTTAGCTCAGAGCACGCTTATCTCAGGCTCGAGCCATAAGGAAAACCATTTCTAATTTATGGCTACAATTTTTTTTTTCACTTTGTTTACGGCCTGCGAACTGCGCTAACTGTAACCAGATCAACGTATAAACAATTTACATCATTTCATCTAATCATTATCAGCGTCGTCGCTCATTAATATTTACACTGTGCAACAAGGATTAGCACTATGATTCTGCCCCAGCATTAATTAAGATTTTATTTACTTAATATCAATTTATGTTTTATTTATATTCATTTTTATTAAAATTTTAACTAAAATTCATGGCCAAGTCAAGATTCTGCCTCTGCATTAATTAAGATTTATCTTATTTAGTATCTATTAATTTTTTATTTATATTTGTTTTTATTAAAATTATATTATATTTATTTTTATTCAATTTTTAACTAAAATTTATTGCTATATTTTATTAATTTTCAGCTTGTGGCCTATGAAAAACTTCAACTTTGTTGTACAGTGTCTTATTGCTGCCATTGAGCCCATAGTCTAATTATTTTTGCAGCTTCTTCGCTTCATGCCACACATTGATGCACAGCGAATGAGGAAGCGATAAGCCGCGTGCGTGCCACACACACATGCAACGCCATGAATCGTCGACTGTGCAAAGCGAACAAGGGAAATTAGTCTACGCTAAGGGCTTTTCAGTTCAAGTGCGAGTTGGCTAATGTTGGCAGACGCCTATTTGGCCAGGCCAGACCAGGCTTTAAATGTGCCCAATGCGAAATTGGTTTACGCTCTGATTTAAATAGTTTATATATCTATATATTTATATATGTATTTTTTATAAGTTGTGAAACATATTTGAATATATCATAGTAATATTTCCTGACCTATAAAATCAAAAATATATTTTTTATATTTTTTCTTACTAATCAAATAACTTGTGAATATTCGAAAAAATTCATCAAAATATTTTCTTATTTATAAAAGTTGTAAATATATATTTTTTTCTTTTATATATATATAAAACAACGTGTGAATATGTTAAAAGTTGCATACAAATATTTGTATGCTACTAAAAAATTTGTATACATTTCTAGGCATTTGCTTTTTTTATTAAAAATAACTTCTGAATATGTTAAAAATGCAAATTTCATAGAAATATTTGGCACATAATAAAATTTAAGCATGGCCTGCATCAGCTGGCTGATGAAAACATAACTGTTTGCATATATTGACTAGGGCTTATACTAGTCTTCTGTTACCTGATTTAGCATTAGAAATGTCTTTTTAAATTTTTTTTTTCACATTATTTATTATGTTTTTCATATATTTTTTTTATATTTTATTTATTATTATTTTTATAAATATTTTTTAAATTTTTTTTTATTGTTTTTATATATTTTTTTAAATTTTATTTATTTTTACATTTTTTCTTTATTTTATTTATTATTATTATGTTTATATATTTTATTTTATTTTATTTTATTTTTTTATTATTATTTTCATATATTTTTTTTATATTTTATTTATTATTGTTTTTATATATATACTATATATTTTTAAATTTTATTTGTTATTATTTGTATATATATTTTTTTAATTTTATTTATTATTATTTTTATATTTTTTCTTTATTTTATTTATTATTATGTTTATATATATTTTTTATTTTTTTTTTGCTTTTATTATTATTTTCATATATATTTTTTTATATTTTATTTATTATCAATTTTATATATATTTTTTAAATTTTATTTATTATTATTTTTATATTTTTTCTTTAATTTATTTATTATTATTATGTTTATGTATTTTATTTTATTTTTTTTTTGCTTTGCCTAAGTCTCGCAATTCTATAAAGGAGGCAATAAACGAACTGCTAGGCTTATTACAAAATTAAGGCAAACTCTCTTTGTGCATTTGCTGAAAACCCTTCGTTTTTTTTGGGTGGGTTTTTTCTCTGTTCAGCTCTTACGCCAAAGACCCGGCTCAGTTACAGGGCTCGTCTCTTGGCTCCGCCTTCAACAAACGTCTTTCAACAATGTCTGAGATTTTTTATTTGCATCAGCAAAAGATTTCTGCAACATTTTGTGTTTTTTTTTCCCCTTTTTGCATATTTTTTTATGGCGTTTCACAGTTTGGAGTACGAGCTTTCACGCTGTTCTCGTATTGCAGTTGCTGCTGCAATTGTTGCGGTTGTTGTTGTTGTTGTTGCTACAATTGCTGTTGCTGTTGCATTTGCCTTTTGCTTTTGCTGTCGGGCTCAGCTTTTTTTGGCTTTTCGCTTTTTCGCACGATTTTTGCCAGGGCCGCAGTTGCTGCTGCTGCTGCTGCTGCTGCCATCCCCAGTGGCATGAACTTGTCCCCCAGCAGTCTGTCGGTCTGTCTGGGCCATTGTCCCACTCGCTCTCTCTCTCTCTCTCGTCTAGTTTTCTAGGTTTCTGTTTCTGTCAACGTTAGCCGAAATACAAAAAAAAAAAAAAACTCCGCCGGCGACATTGTCATTGCCCGTTGCTGTTGCTGCTGTTATTTCCTGCTGACTTTGCCGACGCCGTCGCCGCCAGGGAAATTGCAATTGCAATTTAATTACGCTGCTCGACCAACCTCGCCCGACCCCCACAACCCGCGTACAACGCCCATTTGGCCTTGTGACAAGCGATTTTAAATTGTTTAGGGCTCAATTGCATTTAATCTGAAACGATCGAATCGCCATTCGGTTTGAAACAGCCTTTCAATTGCATAATTAAGCGTTGCTCCTAAGCCAATTTCGGGCGTAGCCAAAAGGAAATCGAGTTAAGTGAGATGTTTACCATTATAAATAGTGAGATTTTTATGTATCATATACAATTTATAGTAAAATATTACTGTGAAAATAATATTTGCACTAATAACAAATCATAGAAAAGAAAAGAAATTTCGTAGCTCTGTTAGACTAGGCTGAGGCAACTTGATAATAGATAGATAGAGCTGCTCATATATACATTGAGTTGTAGCAAACCAAAATACAAGCAAAAAGATTTATTTACTTAAAAGAAAACAAAGAGTATGACAGCAGAGTCTAAAATAACATAGCCTGCATAAGAATATTATCCTATTATATTCTTATATATTATATACTTATATATATATTATATACTTATATATCTTTAATCGCATTGCTCTTAATGGAATTTTTTTTAGTATCAAAAGAGAGTTTAAAATAACATAAAAATTTCCAATACATAGCCTGCATAAGAATATAATAGGATAATATATATCTTTAATTGCATTGCTCTTAATGGAACTTCTTTTGGTATCAAAGAGAGTCTAAAAATAAAAATTTCCAATACATAGCCTGCATAAGAATATAATATGATATACTTCTCTTTAATCTTTAATCGCATTGCTCTTAATGGAACTTCTTTTAGTATGCCTGACTAAAAATAATTAAGTTTACTCCCGTTGCTTATCAGCTTCTGTTTTATTTGCTGAGAGATTTATCTTGCATTACGAAATGCTTAAATTTCATTTGCGGCCTAGCGAATAGTTGTGTGTGTGTGTGTACTCAATTCATCAAAACCAATGCAGACCTTCAGCATTTTTCTGACTGCCCTGTCCAGTACACTCCACTTCACTCCTTCCCCTACTCGGCAAGCATAAACAGATTCCATTTGGCGCTGCAAGAGGCATCCACAGAGGCTGGCAAAGAGGCAACCAACTGTTTGTTTACATTGGCCGTGTTTTATTTTTGGCACGCTTCAACTGCGTCGACAAGGGACGCAGAGGGGGCGGAGAGATGACGGCTCTGTTGGAAACGCAAATCTCAATGCCTCGGAATTCTTTGTGTTTGTGCTGTTTCAATGAATTTCTGGCATTTTTCAACCATATGTTGGCTCCAATCGATTGGCATGGATACCATCAGCATACGAATATGAATTCGAATCGAGTTCCTCCCGATTTGCCATTGGGAATCGTAATCAACTCACACACCGCTGCTCAATGCTCACTAATCTAATCGAGACTAAACCCTTTTGGGCTACCACACTGTGGGGTCTGCCACGGCGCATTATCCTAATCGAGAGTAACGAGACCCTCGCTATTCTAGGGTGGCTCAAGCTGCGGGCGAAGCTGTGGTTCAATCGCCACTTAAACCACTTAAAAACTTTAAATTGTCTTATCGGGGAGCGACGACCACGACAACAACAACAACAACAACATCTGCAACTAGCCACAATTTCAATATGTATAGCTCAAGCCACAAAAAAACTGACGAAAATTCCCCATTTTACGAGAATATGCAACACAATGGGGCAGCCAGGCTGTGCCAGGGCTGCCGCCTGTGGTTAGAGAGATCCCTTTTGAATAACTTTTTATCTGCGGCTGTGTGTGCGTGTGCGTGTAAGTGTCTGTCCCACTGACAGACTGTGGGCTGTCTCTCTCTCTCTCCTTCTCTCCTTCTCTCTCTGTGTGTGATGTACACAGAGTTCGTAAACAATGGGGAAATTAGTGCAACTGACGCTCAGCGAGGAAACAAAAAAAAACAGAGGCTCGACAAACAAAAACCCATATAGAATTTGTTCGTTCAGCGGAAAACTACGCAAAAATACCATTTAAATATGACAAAAAACTCAGCGAAACATACGGAGAGTGAAAGAGAGGGAGAGAGAGAATGTTGAGTGCAGAGCAAAAGAGAGCATTCCTATTGTGAATAGTTACTAAAGTTTGCCAGCCAACAAGGGTGTGACAAAGAACTGCACTTAGATATAGAGATTTCTAGACGGAGAGCTATGCAGACAAACAAGAAGAAGAAGACTAATCTTAATAACCTCTTAAGTTACTTTAGGCTCAGCATAAAAAGAGCATACCTAATGAGGCAAATCGAAATCAATGATGGATGCCTGGAAAGATTAACGGATTACAGGAAATGAAATGGGATTTACTGCATACCTGACCTTATCAACTGTTTACAGGTTAGCAAGGAGAGGCTCTCAGCACTTAGTGCTGTGTTATTAGTTTGTTAATTTATATATATCTTATTACAGGGTATCTAATTATGACTCTTAGTACATTAGGACTCCTTGCATATTCAACAATTTATTTAGTCAACTGATTACAGGGTATTAACTAAAAGTATTGACAGTTGGCCTTTATTTCTGCAGTCAAATGATAACAGGGTCTTGAACAAGGAGTTTTGGAGTCCTATTATAGACAAGCTTGCCGTTTACAGGGTATTTAATATTGATAAAAGGCTATTTATTGAAGGGACTGAGAAGTTTCCTTTATTTATTCACTTAATTGATTACAGAAGATACCATACGCAGTCTCAATACTTGATTAAGTAATGAACATCTGATTAGAATATTAACTAGATATACTCATTTAGTCAACAGCTGACATTATGTGAACTAAAAATACAAAAAGACTTTTCCCTTTCCTCATTCTACTAATTGCAAGGCATTCCACAAAGCGCCCTTAAGTCAACTGCTTACAGGGTATTAGAAGGGGACTTTCATTACTTTCGTAAGCCGCGCTCTCAGTCCCATCTGTGTATGCAATGCAATATAAGCATTCTACTTACATAATGGAGCATTGTGTACTTGGCGCAATCAGTTTTTTATGCTCGCTCGCAGCTAAGCCCTAGAACCCTAAATAATAATTTACCGTAGGTGAGGGCTACCTAGCTACCTAGCTCAGCCCAGCTGCTACCCGTCTCCTGCTCCCGCTCACCTGGGCCAACTATCTACTCGAAGGAACGACGCGCACTTATTAGAAAGCTTTACCTTCAATCTCTCTGTGTTTCACTCTCTCTCTCTCTCTCTCTCTCTCTCTCTCTCTCTCTCTCTCTTTCTCTGTCTCTCTCTCTATCCAACTAGCAACTCCCAGAGGCCGTTGCTGTTATGTTGAAACATATTTCGCTATTGTTATTGGCATTTACTGCTGGGCTTGCGTGCAAAATTGCTTTCCTGCTTTCCTGACCGAACGTACGAACGAACAACCGTTAGAGTTGTTTCCTGTGCTATTTTCTTGTCTGGGCAGCGGTTCGCTTTATTAATTTCATGGCAGCGGGTGGTTAGGGCGGCCATAGACGCTGCAAATGACGGCCAGCAGCGACCACAACAGTTTCAGCTATTATTGATTTTAGATTTGCCATCGCCCTCTTTCTCTCTCTCTCTCTCTCTGTGTGTGTGTGTGTGGGTGCATTCACCTTTAACATCGTCATGTACCGCTCGACCATAAATTATGCAGCGCCCCCTGATAAGGCGCCACAAATCTGCTTATGCTGTTTGCTTTTGCTTTTGCTCTGATTTACGGCGCCTTCAACTGCGGCGCACAATTTGAATATGAGCCGCCCAGCGGCCGCGCCCACTGCCCAAATGTCCAATCAGATTGACTATCGACAAAAGTTTCTGGCTGATTTCCAAATTAAGGTCAAAGGTTGGAACTCAGCCGATTAGGCGGCCTATTAAAAGGAGCCCAAGCAAAGCCAAATTTAATTAAACTTAATTTAAAATTCATTGCGAGCGGCGAGAAGGCCGGACCAACTTTTCAAGGAGCGCGAGAGAGAGAGAGAGAGAGAGCAGTAATGGAGAGAGGGGAGGGAGAGGGAGGGCTGTAGACAGCGTGAGGACGAACTTTTTCATCAAATTGGGAAATGCAATCAACTGCGCTTTAATGTATGCTTCAGTTACCAACAGCAACTTCATTATACAAAACGAGGCTAACACACACACAAGCACACACACACACGCACACACACACACACTCAGAAGCATTTGAGAAACAAGTTAACAACTTTGTGCAACACGAATTTCACTAAATTATGTTGGCGAAAAAGGGAAATGCACATGGAAAATTGCGAGAGAGAGACAGAGAGAGAGGGAGGGATAGGTAAAGCGAGACAAAGGCAAGGCGTCAACAAAACGGATACGAAATTGAAAAGAAATTAATTTGACAGAACAAAGGAATAAAAACAAAAAAAGAAAAAGGAAAAGCAAGGCAAGTGCAGCGAGCCATGCAAAAGGAAAAACTTTGTTTGCCAGCAGTCAGAGCAAAGAAAATTAGAAGACGCACTGGACAGCCACCGACTCTAATGAGTGCAACACCCAATTGCCACTTGCCACTTGCCCCACCCCACGCGTTGCTTCAACAAAATTTGAGCAATTTGTCAACGTTGCGCTCGCTGGCAATTTCCGGAATGCTAACCGAAACAGGAAGCGGAGTCTAGGCGGGCGGGCTGAGCGGGCGTGGGGGGCATGTGAAAAATGGCGCATCTCAAACCTTGGGGCTGCTCCAAACATTTCGATCAGCGTGAGAGCCTTTTAAACTAATTGAATTCATGTTTTATTAATTACCAGCTCAAAGGCCAAGCCAGACCAAGACCAAACCAGACCGGCAACAGCTTCCGCCTCGCACACAGCTCGTAAATAAGCGATTATGTTAAAGGACACACACACACACACACCCGCACACACATGTACACATGCATACAATGCCGAAACGTTGTCCAGATTTTATACAAAATGTAAAGCCCAAATGCAAACCCAGACAGCCGGGCAGGACGCAGCCATTGGGCCATAAAGAAAATGTTGCCTAGGTGACTTAAGCCTGCTTCACTCTAATCCAGACGAATGTTTCAATTTACTCGGCCGTGCATGTGTGTGAGCCACATTATAATGTCTAGCTGTCTCTCTCTCTCTCTCTCTCTGTCTCTTACGCCCTCTCTCAGCATCTGCTTCACCTGCTCTGGCGGCTTGTGCAACGCACAATTCAATTAGCAAAAACTAATCCCTTGACATGCTCTATGCCTTTTTTCGCTTGAATTTCTCATATATATACAGAGAGAGAAAGGGAGAAATGAGTAGAGGGAAAGAGATAGCGTATATATACATCAGCCAGTAACTGCCCGGAAGCTAGAAACTTTCAACTTGGCTAGCACACACACTTAACCAAATTGAGCCCGTTGCCTGGATTCGGAACTGGAATCGGGAATGAACGCGCTGTCTCTCAGCCATTCGCACTCTCTCTCCCTCTCTCTCTCAGTCAGTGCACCAGAAAAGTTTCGAGAGCTGTGCAAAGTTTTTACTCCCAGTAGTTCATAACGTTTGGCTCCCCTCTGAACGCATTTAAGTGGCCTGTGACCCAACTTAGCCTCATTGCTATTGCATTTACTCTTTTGCTAGTTTGCATTACAGATAGTTCGATTTTGTTTTTGACATGTGTACACAAATATGTATGTGTGTGTGTATATATACAGAAATGTGGCCAAAGGATTTGCCTTAACGTTTACGAATCATTTGATTCCAATTGTTGGGTAAATGGAAAAATCTCGAATTTTATTTGGGATCTTTGTTGTATTTATAAATCCACTCTAACTTTTACCTTTTTAAATTGTTTTCCATTAACCTTTCGTCTCTCTCCTAAGATCAATCAAGAAATCGTCCATATATTACCCTCATATCGTTAATCTACTTTCTAGCAAGAAATTGAATCGTATATCTAGCACTTCTTCAACGTCTATCAAGTGACATGTGGCCAAAGATAAAACTTTCTCAAAAGTCTAACAAATACCCTCAACGTGCAGGGTGATAAAAAGAAAACCCCATTTAAGAGCCAAATTTGTCACGCTTAACCAGCTCATGGAAAAACAGCAAATGGCCAAGATTCTATTCCAGCCGGAGCCCTGAACGCATGCAAAGCTCGAGGATTTTTGCACTTAATTTCTGTTTTTATGCAGTTGGTCTTAAAGCAGATTTGTGAGGTGAGCTCACCCTGGGCAGAGAGCCCAACCAACCGAGCACCTGGGCAATAAATGTTTTTCATTTGGTTGTCCTTTGTTTTGAGCGAAGACCCCGACCTGATAGCAAACACAACATGTCCATTGATTGACAACAAGTCGTAGGACAAGCGCACGCTTGCACCATTTTGTTTGTTTTGAATGCAAGAAGGGCGTGGGCGTGGAAGAAGGCGTGGATGTGGATGTGAACGTGAACGTGGGCCACGTGACAAAGTTGCAGTGAATGGGCTTTTAGTCGGGCAACGCTGGCTGGCTGCTGGCAACTTAAGCTGCTAAGCGAACGAACTACATTCGACAGAATGTCAGAGATCAAATGTAGCTATCGGATTGCACCAGACCCGGAGACAGAGAGCCAGAGCAGAAGCCAGAGCAAGAGCAGGAGCCGGAGCCAGAGCAAGAGCAGGAGCCGGCGCTGGGGCCGCAGCCGGAGTCAGTGTATAGGGTCAACCATTTCAGCAGCTTGGATCAATTAGCAAACAGGCCAAACAGGCCAATGCCAATGGCTGCAATGATGTCATTGCAGATGCTAACTGCAATTGCAACCGCAACAACAGCAACTGCAACAGCAACAGCAGCAGCAACGGCAGCAACAGTAACGCAGCTATTTAAGTTTAAACAATGTTTTTGTTTCACCAAGAACAACAACAACAAAGGCAACAACAATAAAACAAAGCTGCTCATTAAGCCGCCTGCTTGAACTTAAAATGCAATAAATATCTACATTCACATCATGTTCTCTTTGACAGAGTGTGGCTGTGCGTATATGTATGTGTGTGTGCGTCTGTATGAATTAACTCGAGTGTGTGTGCATACCTCTATCAAACCCAAACATGTCTATCAAGGGCGTGGAAGCCACGCCCAGAACTTTGCATAAATGGCAAACGCAATTCGCTCGTTACACAGTGGGAGTCAAAAAACTATTAATATGCAAATATTTAAACTTATAGAAACAAGAAACAAACATATGCATAAAAGTATTTATATATAATAGTGTTATATTTATTTATTCATTACATATATAAAATATTAATATCATAAATATTCACTGAATAAATAATATCAATAATATTTTATTTATATATAAACATATAATTTCATATAATTTATTATATATTCATATAATTATATATATTGTTGTTATTTATATATATACATATAATTTCATATAATTTAATATATTGTCACAGTTTGCAGCCCACTGTGCGTCATCTGCCTCTCGCCGAACGGTTTTGTCAAAGGCGTATGCTAATTTCCGTGGTTCATGTGGCAGTGAGTGTGTGCGTGTGTGTGTGTCTGTGCATGTGACAAGACTAGAATTTGAGTGAGCGTGCGAGCGAGATGCCCTATCAATGAATGAAGCGAGTGCAATGAATTAGCACGTGTTAACCCGTTACTCTGTCATTCTTCTGCCGTCCCTCTCGCTCTTGAAGCGATAGCAAACTCTTCGTGCACTTTATCTTTATCAAACACCAACAAACTTGAAGCATTTAAAAGTGAAGATAACACTCAAGGTTAGCATTAATACACCTATGTAGTTCTATAGAATTTAGCTATAATTTATCACTAGTGGATAGCAACAGCAACAATGGCCATTTATGTAAGTGTGCCAGAAACGATAGGGAGAATTGCCTAGGTTCAAGAAAGGTGTCAACCGCTCCAACTTTACTCATAACAAATGAATATGAAGTGTGCGAATAAAATGAACTGAAATGAATAAAATGAACCCATCGCATTGTCTGCTCGAGCTAAAAATAGTTAAGTATGTGTATGCATACATACATATATGAATTTGTGTAAGCGTATTTGTATACAAGCACAATGATGAGTGGGACAGCAGGCGCGAAAGGGATAGTGCGAGAAGAAAGGATAAGCAGGCAGCTGAACAGCAGAGCGCAAAGAAAACGAGCCAGAAGCAAGAGCAAAAGGAATACGCGGCATATTTACAGCAATAGTTTCGTGTTGATGGCGCTCAGAGCAGGAGCGAGCAGCAGTGACTGCTTGCATGTGTGGATGTATGTATGTATATGTGTGTGTGTGCGTAATATGCATAGAATTGTGTGCATGTTCTCTTGTATGAAGCGCTGATAAAGTCTATAGCGCGCTGCGCATTAAATTAAACAAAGTTTTTATTTTTCAATTTCAGTGTACACGTCTCTCTCTCTCTCCCTCTCTGTCACATTCATTATCTAATTTATTTGCTTCCTTAATTTTTTGTTTTCTTTGTCTGCGATAAAACTGATGTTTATTTATGCCTGCATACCTATCTATTATAATATATATTTTAATTAATACTCAACCAAATCATATCTAAATACAAGAAATCTCTTCGTTGACACAATTCAATGATTTCCCATCTAATTTCTCTATTCTATTCCGCATTCAATATTTCGGTAGTGCTATCTCGCTCTCACTCTCCTTTGTCACACCTCGCGGCGCTTTGTGTGCAACAATGACAGCAATAGCTTTTGCTATTCCAGCTGGAATTTGGCTGGCTTTCCAAATCGAAACGTGACCATTTAGACAACGTGCGAGCATTGAAAGCAGCAACAACAAAAAAAGATAGAATAAAATAAAAAGTAAAAAGCATATCACAAATTCAATTTGCTTACTGTCCACCCCCCCGTTATGAATCACTTAGACTGTATAATTTACATATACATATATATATATATATGCATATACTTATATATACATACATATATAACTGTATTACTGTAAGTACATGGAAAAGTGGCAACTACTTAGCACAATTTGCACAGCGTTTTGCAATCTGTTTTTCACCATTTTCAATTCCAAGAAAATGGCATCTAGCCGAGCGGAGAACAACTTGAAGTGGGCAAAATTGAGCTCTTGAACATTTTGTGTGTGCATGTGTGTGTGCGTGTCTGTGTCTGTGTATGTGTGTGGCACTTGAAATTAATAATATGGCAAAATTCCTATTCCGACATCAATTGGGCGTTTATTTTTCCAATTATTATTATTACTTTTAATTTTATTTCAGCACTCGTCAAATTGAAATGGGCCAAAAAGCTTTGGTAAATGTTACCACTGATTATTTCGCCACACACACACACGCATATGTATGTATATGTATTTATAGAGATTTAAATTTGCATATATCGATCGATTAGAATTTTTTTGAGATTGTTGATTTTCTTTTGGCTGCCGCCAGTTGAGGCAGAATGCGAAATACTTGAAGCGAAGGCAATTATTTGATGTTATTCCCAGTTTTGAGTGGCTCTTGGCTCGATTGATAACAAGCGATAGGAGAAACCGAATTGTGACACAAGTGCCAATCAAAGAGGAGCAAGAGATTGCCACAGATATACGATTATTATTATATTTGTGTGTATATATATAGAGGCAGCTGAACATTTGGAGTTATGCAACAATAGTCACAAAAATGAGAACGTTGCCTTTGTCTGCGATCCAAATGCAGAGACCAAGAGAGAGAGAGAGAGAGAGAGAGAGAGGGGGGACGACTGAATAGGCGTAGTCTGATAACAAAAACCTAATCAAAAATGTGAATAGAGGGAGCGCAGGGTGCGCAGGAAAAGGACCTCCGACAATAGACTTTTACACAAATAGGTCGAGCCTGGCACGCCAGGTAGACACGCCCATTGCGCCTTGGCTCAACTTCAGTTTCAATTTTGTGCACAAATAGAAAATTGCATAATTGAAGGATCTGCGTCTGGGGAGTAGCCAAACACCCCCAACACACACACACTCCCATAAAGGAGTGCAAAAGGGAGGGCGGGAGCGAGCGAGGCAGGCCGCACAGCCGGCAGCAGTTTTATGAAAATTCAGAACTGACTCCTGTGGCTGCCGCTGCTGCTGCTGCTGCTGCTGCTGGTGCATCCGCCTTTTGGCATTGTTTGTGAAATATTGGTCAGCGGTTTGGGCCAACAGCAAATGCCAACGGATGAAGAGAGAGGGAGAGAGTGGCGGCTTGTGGGCGTTGCATGTAAAATATTGACACAGTTAGCAAATGCAACGGCAACGGGAAAAGCTCCAAACTTAACTGCAGAAAGAGAGAGAGAGAGAGAGGGAGAGAGAGAGCGAGAGAAAACTTACGCGTGCAAACTTGATTAACTTTTTGTGTGGAGCAACATAAATCAAGGTGCAGGGCTTTACTCTAGTTCATCATGATGATCATTATCATCGTCATCAGTTGAGCTTGCTCATCATTCATTCCGTGCTCTGTGCTGTTCACACATTTGTCTTGGCGGCTCAAGGTCAAACACCCAAAGAAAACTGACAAAAACGATAGAGTTGAGACAGAGACAGAGAGACGGAAAGAGAAAGAGAGAGAGAGAGAGTCGGCTGTTCATCAAGTCAAGTCAACTACTCAACTCTAATGAAGCGCATTTCCCTGCAAACATTGAACTTGGACAAAGGCGGAACACAAGTTATACACACTCTATCTCACACACTCACACACACACACACACACACTGGCACTCGCATTACTATTTACATGCACATATTTGTATATGCGTGAGTGAAAGAGACAAAGACACATTAATTATTAGCAGGGGCCGCGCGCAAAAGACTTTTTTATTTGACTTTCGTCTCGAGGCGTTTGCTTTTTGCTCTTTTTATTCAGCTCAGATGTTGCTTAATGTTGTTGTTGTTTTTGTTGTTGTTGCTGCCGTTCCTACTTCATTTTATCACATTTTGCACAGCTTCTTAGTTTCGCTAGTATTCCTTCAGTTTTCTTTGCTCACTTTTACTGTTGTTCTTCATTCAGTATTCATTTCTCTCACTTTCTATAGAAAACATTTATACATATACATATTTTTATGCAATAGTTGAGGATAGATATTTAAAAATGACATCTAAATGCGCTAAAGACTCTAAGACAATAAACTTTAAAAAAATAATTTTTTATTGGTTTTAAAAATAAGTAACTAAATAAAAAGTAAATTATAAATATTAGGAATAATTTTAAAGTAAATATATATATATATTTAAAATAGGTATATAATGAATTATATTGTAAGAATAATTTATCAAATAATTTATACATATATATTTTTAAATTATAAAATAATATGTGAAATAACTTAAATATTAAATTAAAGTAAATATAATATATAACTTAAAAATTAAATTAAAATAAATAACTTAAGTATTTAATTATAAAAAATGAAATAAATTATAAAAATGATAAATACATTATTAACAAGTAAATATTAAACAGCTAAACACAAATTGATTACGCAAAAAATTATAAAATTTAAAGAAAAACAAAAATTGCTTATATTTTTATATTTGAATTAAATTATAAATAAATACCAAATTAATTTTAAAAATTACAAATAAAAAATATTTGAAATAAATTATAAATAAATACCAAATTAATCTTAAAAATTATTAATAAAAATGAATTTAATTTTAAATATATTCGTTTTCCATCCAACTGAGAAAGAATCATATTAAACATTGAACTTAAACCATAATTCCTCTAATTGTCTCTTACTCTCACTTTCTCTCTCTCCCTCTCTCTCTCTTTCCCACTCTCTCTCTCTCCCACTCTCTCTCTCCCACTCTCTCTCTCCCACTCTCTCTCTCTCCCTCTCTCTCTCTCTCTCAATTTGTCTATCTCCATGCTCATTTTGTTTGTAAATTCCTTGAACTCGGCTCCAGCAACAGCTTTTCCATTAATTTAGTCACTTTAGAGACGCCTGCGTCGCCCCCTCCCTCGTCGCCCCCTTCGCACTTCGTCTGGTTTTCATAATTTTCGTCATGTCTGCTTCAATTAAAGTCGCCTTAGTACTTTTGACGCTTTGTCTCTAGCAACAACTCTCTCGCATTGCTTATAATTTATGCGGGAATCGCTTCAAGGGGTTAATCACTATTTTCCCCAAGTATTTCGAGCTTATGGCGACGCAGCCCTGTGGGCTTTGCTCTGCTTAACCCAATCATCATGTTCGGGCTGACAACTTGAGTTGAGTTGTTGAATTGTTGAGATTAATGTGGATGATGCTGCTCCAGCTCCTGCTCCAGCTCCTGCTCAACATTTTTTTTACCATAGTTCGTAATGTAATTAGCCGCAGCTGCTGCAAATGAATTTACTAGCCAAAGTTTCGCCGCTTACACACGGCAAAACAACACCTAATACTCAACTCGAACTCTGCTCAACCCGATCCCTAGCATTCTCCTGCCCATCTCGCTTTGGCAATTGGAATTACATATTTTAATGCGAATTTGTTTGCAGCTCGCTAAAAAGTTTGCTGTGAGCTGAGCTCGACGACTAATGAAATTATGGCAGGCAACAAACAAAACGCAAAACTTTTTGATATCCTGCTAGCGGAAAGAGAGAGACAGGAACAGAGAGAGAGGGGGAGCAGAGTTGTGCAGCAGCCGTTATATAAAATATAGCTCATTTTACTTGCATATTTTACAAGTTTTTAATCAACTCGCCTCGAGGCAGCAGCTCGCGGTCAATTTGACTTTTGTGCAGCGGTCGCCCACTCGCCCGCCCGCCCACTTCCGCAGCTGGCATATTGAAATGCAAGGCACAAATGAGACGCTTACACTACTACCCCTACCCCTCAACCACTCCGCCTCTCAGCCTCTCACATTAAGGCAATTATATCGTAGTTCGCTGAACCTTAAGTCCGATCCGACCTTTTTGCGCATGCGCAGCGTTGCTTTCCTTGTTTTTTGCCACGCCCTCGCCATACTCATATACAAAATATGCGCCTTTTAGCCTTTCAAGTTTTTTGACGGTTTTAATAAGGCAAATTCTTTGGCCAAGGAGACGCAAGACGCAGACATCGCGTAATCCGCGGCAAACTTTTGCCAAACTGCGTAATAACAGCGGACGCAACGATGTGGGGAACGTTTGAATGGGGGGAGGGGGGGTTTGAGTATACCCCAAAGGCTTTTGGCTGCCTATGCAAAGGGCAAAGTTTTTGGCAACGTCATATGTAAGCGAAATTCCAGACAGTGCGCGGCAAATGACATGACGAAATTGGCCAAATAACAAACTTAAGAGCGAAAAAAAAAAAAAACATTTGAGGAGCCGAACAACTGTAAACACTTCCTTTTGCGCCGGGCCAAGTCAGGCCCAAGTCTGCGTCAAGAGAGGCGTGGCTGCGGCACTGGCACATGTCCAATTTTTATGCCCAATTCGAATAACCTTCGCCTTGCCAAGCGGAAATCGAAACAGAAACTGAGGCAATGGGCAGGAGCTGGATAAATCAAAGGACAGCATCGAAGGGAAGACAATAATGATGAATGCGATGGGTCAAAGACGAAATTTAAAAGAAACCCAAGAGCTGCAGGACAACACCAGCAGCAACAACAACAACAACAACGAGACTAAGGCATGTCAGGCATTGGGGCTATACGAGCTGAATCTCCCGGTTTAGTAAATCAAATACGCTTAAACTGATCAAAATAAAAAGAAATACATAAAAATAAAACTAAAGAATACGCCGGACCACGCCCACTTGAAACGGACAGTTTGCCGACAGGCAAATGGCATACAAAGGATGTGTTTGGCTCCAGCTGCCTTGCCGCCTCCTGCACGGGCCAGTCCTCTCTCAAGTTGCAAGCTTCCTAAACAACCTTAAACAGGAGAAGTGGACAAAAACATATGTGAGCCTAGGACAGTGTGGACAGTGATCGACTGGCAGATACCCTGTGATAAAGTTTTTGATTTGAGAATAATCTGAAGAGAAAAGGAATTCAGCTAGATTCATGGCTATAAAAACTTAATGATCAGAGGTACAAATACTATTAGATTATTAGATTAGAAGTATTATCTGTAATAGATGTGTATATAGACAGGACTCGTTAAGCTGCTATCAGTGCTAATATCCTTCTGTCCATCACAAAAATTTGCAGAGAATTATTATATACCCGTTTTACTAATTTTTATTAGGGTATAAAAAAGAGCTTAGATTACCTTTTTTATTTGACTTTGGGGACTGTCGCTGATGTCGGCGAAGGGCTTGACACAGGCTGTACAATATTTCTGATATGCACTAAGAGATAAAGAGGGACAAGGAGAAAAGAGAAAGACAGAGATAGAGAGAGAGAGAGAGAGATAGAGTGGGATAGACAAAGACTAGCAGCAGATAAGGGACTAGCCCACAAGACACAGGCTTTACCAGCAGCCACCAGACAGGCCAGCCCAATATTTACACAACTGGGATTTGAGATTTGTGAACCGAGAACAACAACAACAACAAAAAAAGGGACAAAGTAGCAGGAGTCGGCAGGGAGTACCCGCTGGGCATTTTATTTAAATTTCGTTTATTTAAGTTGATTTGGCGAGTAAATTAGTTGGACCCAAACAGAGTTTCAAAATGAAAATGTAAACGATTGCACGCACACCTACAGCAGCAGCCGTCTGAAGCCGTGAGAAGTCCGTTGCAGTCTGTGGCTTTAATTGCTCTCGAGCCGAGGGCTCGGCTGCCCAGCTCAGTGCTCAACGAACGGGGCAGGAGCTGGAGCTGGAGCAGAGGCAGCGACAGCAGCAGCTGAAGCCCCGTTCAACCCTTTAACAAAGAAAACGTGCAAATTATTGCGACTCAGAATTGGGTCACTCGGGTTGGGCTTGCCCCATGTCCCCCCCCATTGTTGTGCTGATTGTTACGCCTGTTTGTTATTGTTGTTCATGTACACACAGCCCCAACCGAGTAGGGTGGCTCTTTTGCCAGGGCTAACGCAGGGATTCTAGGGATTTTTCATTAAATATTTAAATCTAACTTCTTGCCTAGTTCAATTGCTGAACTGGAAACACGTTATGTGGCCATTTGCATAAGGCAGTCCCTGTATTGGGGGGGGAGGGGTTCATGGGTTGGGTGCAGCAGTTACTCAGCTGTTTGCTTTCATTTTGCTGTTCGTAATCGTGATTCAGATACTCAGTTGAGGCCCCCCCTCCCCCCTAATTTCTTTTGCTTATTATTATATATAAGTTGATCAAGTTGTTTGTTGCAAATGAGTCCGAATTTCAGCGAAGGAGAGAGAGAGAGAGAGAGAGAGAGAGAGGGAGACAGCGAAAGTGGAAATGTGTTTGCATCAAAACAAATGCATTTTTATACGTCTG
This sequence comes from Drosophila navojoa, assembly GCF_054131105.1. Lineage (NCBI taxonomy): Eukaryota > Metazoa > Arthropoda > Insecta > Diptera > Drosophilidae > Drosophila > Drosophila navojoa. Next base: position 13,941,547 of record NC_142893.1, read on the forward strand.
CGGGTATGCCCACTATCCCACTCTCTCTCTTTCTCTCTCGCTCTTTCTCTCTCACACATATACATATATATTTTGTTACGTGACTCGCCTTCGCATCTGCCATTCCTGCTTGGGGTCTCGCTTCCTCTCTACCCGCAGACTACGTCACTTCGCACTCTCCGCTCTCCACTCATCGCTCTTCTTCGCCTTCAATTCCCTCTGCCACTTGGTTCCTTTCTCTAGTAATTTACGCTTCATCCCGGCTCCGCCAAACACTCAGTTACCATCCCTCCCCCAGCCCCTCTGTGGCGCTGAGTGCTTTGCGCCAATTTTTTTCATGTTTTCATGCGTGTTGCGTGTGCGAAACCAAAACTAGTTGCACTAACTAGCTGGGGGATTGATATACTAGTATATACCCTGTATGCCAGGCACTTGGTGAAAATATATCAGGATTTATTATATATACATATATTATAAATATATATAATTCAAGATATATATTTATTCATATAATGCCAACGCCAATGTTAAAATTGCATGTTATAAATTGCATAAACTTAGCTAAGAATATACCCCATTTGCTTACCACATAAAAAGCATAGCACAATTCAGCAAATCCTTATACAACAACAACAACAACAACAATAAGAAGAAGAAGAAGCTCAACAATGACGACGCTGATTGTAAAAATGTGTAGCGGAAAAACAACAACAGCAAGAAAACCAAGAAAAACAATGGCAACAATGTGCGAAGTCAAGTGCCTGACTAAGGCAATCATCTATGTGTGTGTGTGTGTGTAAATGTCTCTGTGTGTGTGCCATATTTCATTACATAACTGTAGTAGGCACTTCTGCTTACACTTCTGCCGCTGCCGCTGCCGCTGCCGCTGCCTCTGCCTCGGCCTCTGCCTCTGCCTGAGCTTGTTCTCTTTCTTATTCTTGCCTTCCTGCAGCAACTTCGGTTTCCGTTTTGCTATCGAGTATTCACGCCTTAAAGTAGACTTTGTTTTGTTTATTCGCTTTTGCCCACTTGGCTGCGATAATGAAAAGCTGCCGCTTGGCCAACAGCCCTAACGCGCCTGCTTATTGTTTGTTTGTTGGCCAACATTTTGCTGGTTGTCATAGCATTAATTTCGGCCTAATGGCCACATAGAAATTATGAAACATGAGCATTTCCATTTCAATTGAATTTATTATTGATAAGAATAAGGAAATATACAAAACTCGCATAGAGTGCGAGAATCGTTGGAGGGCTTTATTAAATATTCTTTTCAAAATAATAACAATTGTTTTGCATTAGATCATCGTTGTTTATGTGTTGTGCATTCAAACTTTGCATAAACAATAAAAGTTCAAAACAGAAAACATACGTTTTCAGCGCCAAGCGAACATCTGCTTGTAAACAGTGTGTGAAGAGCGAATTAAAGCAACACAGACAGAGCGAAGCAGAGATAGAGAGAGAGAGGGGGAGCGCAGATACATGTGTGAGAATGTAAGTGTTTATGTGTGTGGCATCATAAATTCCAGCATGAGTACAACAAATTCCGCATGTGGAAATAAATAAATGTGTCAAGAGTGGAAAATGGCGACGAGCAGTGGAAGCACTGGAAGCATGCGCCGTTAGCTTTGGCGCATGACGCATGCAAAACGGAGCAGAGGCGAATGCAATCCACACACACACAAACGCACAGGCATTTCAATGCACAGTACAACAAGGCAGATGAGTAAATATATATGTATGTATGTATATAAATAAACACTCTGACACATACACATGTATGTATTTACATAAATGCACACACACACACACATACCATACATATATTCAATATGGAAATTAATCCGCATAATCAATGCGCGCGCGTGGCTTCAACTTTAACTGTTCGAAGGGAAAGAGTGGGAGGGAGAATGGCAGACAGGGAGAGCGAGAGAGAGAAGCAATTCAACAAAATTCTAATTTCAATTTTGAATATGCTGCGCTTGGCGAGGATTACGCGCGGCTTATACCAGAAATGCATTATGGCCACACCCTCACTCACTCTCAGCATGCATGTGTGTGTGTATGTGTGTGTGTGTGTGAGTGCTTGTCCCCTGCGACCTTTCCTATTGAAAGTGCAAGGACAGCCTCGCACTGACAGCAAAGCATTTACCATGCAGCATGTCGATGTCGACGAACACCAAAATAAACAAAATAAGAAAAAAAAGAAGAGCATAAAAAAAAAAAAAAAACAATTTAAAATAAGAGCCAGAAAATATTGCACATATTTTGCCTCACACAGTGGAGAGAGCAAAGGGTTAGATATGCGATGAACAGATGTACAAATGAGCATGACTGCAAGAGGGAGAGGGACGGGCGTGGAGTGGAGAGTGGAGAATACCAAAAACGGTTGCTGCACGTGCACTCATGCAGACGGAACAGCAGCAGCAGAGCAGCAGCAGCGAATACAGAAGGAATGCGAAGCAAAACAAAAGTCGAAGTGGAGTTCAACACACAGACACACACACGCACACATAGATACTAATATGTTATTCATATACATATGTATTTGGAATTGCAAGCATGCTTTCATTTGGTTCTTCTGGCAATGGCTTTGTGCGTGTTGAGTGAGAGAGAGAGAGAAATAGAAATAAAGAGGAATTCATTCTTTTAAACAAAGTGGCGCTTAGTGTGTGCGTGTGTGTGTGTGGGTGTGGTTGTATGCCGCAACTGGCAAATTGGCAGCCCGCAGCATAAAATGAGCAAAGTAGAAGAACAAAAAAGACTTACCTTATAAACATCGCCATAGGTGCCAGAGCCAATTTTCTGTATGAGATCGTACTCGTCCTGCGGATTGCGACGGGATATGTCCGAGCTGAGCAAATTGGCATTGTGGTGACTGTGAGCAGCGGCCATGACGGGAGCGGGATTCACTAGGCAGCAGCGCTCGCTGCCTGCCTATCTGTCTGTCTGCCTGTCTTTGTCTTTGTCTATCTCCTTCTTTGTCTCACTGTTTCTATCTCTCTTTCACTGTTTTATTTTGTTGTGCTTTTTACTAGTGGCGCTGCCTTTGCTGTTGTCGTTGTTGTTGCTGGATCAATTTCAAATATCGTAAAATTTCTGAATTTGTTGCATTTTCATTGTGGTGCGTAGGGGTGGGGGCTCTTTGGAAAACTTCTCGAAGTAAGATATCTGTGTGCTTTATATGCAAAGTTGCGTAACGGTTAACAATTGCCGTATTTATAGAACTGGAATTTCAATTAATATTGAAAATTAGCTTTTAACACACTAACACATACGCACACTCGCACGCACACACACACACATGCACAACAATATATTGGTCATCTCTTTGCACGCAGAAATAATCATAAAACGGAATAGAACAGAATCGAAGCGAAATTAAAGCGCACACGGCAACAAAACAATAGCAACAACAACAACAACAACAATGATAGTCAAAATAATGATAAACGCGACGGCGTTAGCGTTGGCGTTGCACTGTGAGAGAGAAAGCGAGAGCGGCGGCGGCGGCGGCAGAGGCGTCGACAACGGCGTCGCGGTCGCAAAAGTGGAAAAACAAGTGGCAGTAGCAGCGGCGGCAACTGCGACGACTGCGACAGCAGCGAAAACGACCAAAAATTGTTCGTTTAATATTTTTTAACAATTTTATTTGTTTTTAACATTTGTTATCTGTTGGCCACTTTTGTGTGTGTGCTGCCTTATTAATTTAAACATTTATATATTTTATATATGCATATATAAAAATATAAACAGATGCCAATTGGAAATATATATCGCACTAACACTCGCGACAGACACGGCGGCGTTGGCAGGCACACACACGCACTCACATGCATATATACGCAATCATAGACCGACACACGCACACATATAGACAACGCGCACACAGACAACGCGACAACACAAAAACAAGGCAACGGCGACAGCAAAGTCTACTGCGGCTTGCTTCTCTTCTTCTCTTCAGCTTTTTGTGCTGCTGCTGCTACTGCTGCTTTTCGGCCGTATGATTTTGATTCCATGTCGCGTCGCAGTCGCAGTCGCGAGGCGTGTCTGACGTTCTGTTGGCCACTAACACGGTACGCACGCGATATTTGTTGTTGCTGCTGTTGTTGATGCCAGCTAATAAGCTGGCATTGGCACAATGCGATCAATGCACTGAAATCCACACGTGCTTACTCGATTAACTTTTTTTTTTTTTGTATATTTATTCCAATTTAATGAATAATTTTTACGCACTACAAACGCACACACTCGTTCAGAACACAAATAACATACGCGACCGAGCGACCGACGATTGCAGCGCAAGAACAAATACAAATACAATGCGCGCACCTACATTTTTTTAACCAGGTTTCTCGTGCTCAAATGGCGCTGTTAAATAGCATTTTGAGAAAATGTTGCCAAGACGATGAGCATGTTTGGCCACATGTTGCCGAACGAGCAGTGTTGCTAATGAGATATGTTTTCCATTAAACAATTTTGGGTTTGTTCCATATTCTTATACAACATAAAATTACAATAATTCTTAAAAGCTGGCCATGTAAGCCTTTTTGCAGCTTGCAAAGTTGTTTCCCTTAGTGCTTATTGTCACCATTGTCACTGAAGATGTTAACAAAAGCCGCTGTTGTGCTCGATTGGCAATGTTAGTAGCAATTGATGTGACTGTTAACATATATTCGATATTTGCCTAAGCAGCTGTTCAGCTCTTAGTGCTGCCATCTGAACTACCCGTTAAGTGTGACCAACAATAAAAATTCGAATTTTCCTTTTTGCCATTCAATTTTTATTCAAAAATGTTTTCAGATTTGTACAATTATTATTCGTGATGATAAAAATACAAAATATTCAAGTTCTTTGTAATAATTTGCAGTAAAGTTAGGAAAACAGTTTAGAAATAAACCCAAATTATTGCACTCGAATATAAAATAAATAACATAATTTTGTATATATAGATTATAGGTTTATAAATTGTTTGTAGTTTGATTCTTTCTGAGTTTAGGGTTTCAATATTTCTAGACGACTTCTCTTTCGCTCCATATGTATAAATTGCATACTATTTTTAATTATATATATTATTTCGATTCGAATTTGTTTTATTGTAGGTTTTTTTATAATTTCCTGCTACGATCCGCAGCAGTTAGATTTAGTTTCGTTCTGTGAAAAGAGAATGAAAAATAGATTAGATACGCTTAAAAATGATAATTAATAACAAATTGACTAACAACAGAGGGATAATGCTATAACACAACGAACTACAGGCGGCAGCTAAATGAAAAATTTAATTGTAACAGTAACAAAATTAAAATTATTTAAAAAATAAATCAAATTACATTCACATAATCCATTTCAAAATAAAACATTCTCATTAACATACAAAAATTTCATTTCAAGCGATAACTAGATAATTGGAATTTTCGTTTTATCGATAAACAGAATGTAAAGTTTGTTTTTGTTTTTGGCTGTTATTTTAAAAAGCTGGTATTGTAAATTGTTAACTGTTAACTGGAACATTAGCATGCGTGCAGCTGCAGTTCTTACCCATTGTCCAAAATTAGTGAACGATAACGGAAGATCTGAACAATTGGCCTAAAAAATAATCTCCCTGCTCTCTATACATATGTATATTTCGCGTGAATGTTGAACATAAACTGATCTTGACGTCAAAATGTATATTTTATTATTAATTACTTAATTCTACTGCTGCTCTTTTCTTCTTCATTATAATAAAACATTGATTTTTATATATTTGTGCGCTTAAAACTTTACTGATCAATCGGCATCCTGTGTCCATGTTTTGAGTGAAATAGAAAAATGTGTGAAATTATGTTAGAAGACTGTGTAAAAACAAAAATGAATTAGGATATTATTGTGCTTTATGTGTTTGTGTGTGTGTGTGAGTGTTTACAGAATTCAGAGTGTTTACAGATTGGTTAACAGATGAATGCTCGCAAGTACTATGCGTGTGTGTGTGAGTCTTTGCCGGTGTGTGTGTAAGCATCTGTGTATGTGTATGTGCTTAGGTTAATGCATGTAATGAAAGCTGTGTGGATTGCAAATGGAGCAAATACGAATGTGCGTGTGTGTATGGCTTAATATATAGAAAAAAGAGACAGCATTAGAGTAAAAGGACACGCATAAAGAGGATGCATAATATACTTAACAGTACTTGTGTACGTTAATGCAGCTGAATAATAAAAATATGACCAAATTCAGACTAAAAACCGCCGCTAAAATAGAAAATGACTTTAAATTCAAATTAAATTCTAAAATAACTGAAAACTTTATAATTTTGACGTCAAATCTTTAAAAAAAAAATAAATAAATAAATTTAAAAAAAAAAGTAAAAGAAACGCAAATTTGTAATAATTGCAAATCAAATGTTGTAAATATTCAGGAGCATTTAAGCGGACATTACAATAGAAAATAGAGATAGAAATAGAACATTATTCAATGTTAAGTATTTCATATTGGATATTTAAGTGTAAGTTATGTTAACTATAGAGTCAAATCTCGCTCTGTGAGTACCGGATATGAGGTTCTAAATTGTCAATTGAGCAGGGGCAGGGTAACGTATGTTCGTGTTCGTGTGTGTGTACGTGTGTGTATTTAAAAGAAGAAAGAAATAAAGAACGAAAAACAATAAATTAGTACTTCAATTACTAAAGCCAACCACCGTATATAAACGATATAATTATATATGGATATATATTCAACTGAAGTGTATTATTTATGTAAGCGATCAGCAATTGAAATGGACTACTTACAGTTCCATGGAGAGCACCGTGGGATTGGGACACGCCTGTGGAGCACGGACGTGACATTGCTTGTGACATATCAACTGGCAGTCGCGGCACTCGTAGCCCTGCTTGCCCGGCCGCCTGGGTATGGACTTCATGCAGATCGAACACTGCAAGCCACCACTGTGGATTGAAAAATGTTAATGAGATGTTAAATGTTGGGGGCAGAGAGTACAGATGGAATCGCTCTTTGATGTCTCTATCGTTATTTCTCATTGATTTCTCTGATTTCCCTTTTCACTCTGCTCTCCCATTTCGTTTTTGCTTACTATATTATCTTATTTTTTCCTCTTTTAACAGAAGTAGAGAGACTTCTGTTATTTCTCTGTTCCTCTCTTCGCTCTCTCATTTATTACGCAGGCTTCTTTCGTAATCTGCTCTTAGGTTTAGGATCCCTCTCTCTCTCACACAGTCCTCTATCTCTCGCTTCACCCTATCATTTTTCTCTCTCTCTCTTCTTTCTCATTCCTTCGCTCATTTCTTACAGTCCTATTAGCTCACGCCTCTCCATAACTATCTGACTTCACTCTCTCTCTCTCTCCTTCATGCTCTCTCTTCCCCTCTGACTTACCCGCTCAAATGTTTGGCTATGAAGGTGTGATCGTTGTAGATGTGCAGCTTGGTGCCCTTGCGACGCCAGCGAGGCCTCTGTGCAATGGCCAGTGGCACGATGAAATGCCTGCAAGCAGATAACAAATAATTAGTAAATCGTTAAAAATATAAAAAAAAAAAAAACTGCAGTCGAAGGTGTCCGACTAGTATATATATGTCATAAACATATCGATTCTTATCGATTATCGATAAGTTTAAGCATAAACTTGATAGAGAAGGAGAATTTCTTGATAGCATTAACTTCATAGATGAGTCTTATCAGACATCTATAGACTCTCTTTTAACCAGCTATATAGCTTCTTGAGTCTAATCGAAATGTAATCTAAATAAAATTCGTATGCATGCTAACCGCTTAACGCCATTTTCGACTGTCTCCAGGACCAAGGTGGACGCCTCGTGTACGTAGGTCTTGTTGCTAGCCGAGGAGAAACCGGAGATGGCTGAGGATTCTGAAATTGAAGAGCGTCGTGAGTGGTCGGTGATGGAGTTACCAATGCCCATGCGGGGTCCTTCAATTGCAATGTTGTTGTTGTTGTTGTTGATGATGATATATTTGTAGTAGTTGTTGTTGTTGTTATTGTTGCAGTTATATAAGATATTTATATAATAAGATCCACACACACCAAACACCCGAATACACCAAAATATATGTATATGAAAATAAATAAATGTAAAAGAAAAACATAATTTTAACCAAATGAACAGAAAAAAATAAATATCGTGTAAGAAAAATAATTTATAATAATAAAATTCCGTTTTTGTGTTCAGTTCAACAGGTGTGTTTGTGTTTGTGTTTGTGTGTGTGTGTGTGTGTAAGGCATATACATAAATACATGGAAAGTATTAAACAAGAGGTACATACAGATTGTTAAGTTTACGTGCGGGAAAACAGTTTTTATGTTTTGGTTAGCGTTTGGGGGAGAGAAGTAGAATAAAGAACGGTAAAAGTAAAGTTAAGGACATAACGCAAGAACGACTAGGAAACGAAATATGTATATATATATGAGACATACATGTATATGATATATGATATGATATACAAATATGTATGTAGATGCTAGGTAGAGTCTTGAATCCTTGAGCATATTAGTAAATATATCAAATAATGGGAAAATGTTGCTAAATATTTGGCTAGAACTCATTTAATATTATGTATACAAATTATAATTATTGCATTATTAATACTTCATATATACATATATGTATGTATGTATACAAATTATAATTAATGTATTATTAATAGTTTTATGACTTACTCATATTTATATTTTTATATTTTGGAATATATTATATTTTATTAAATTTATTTTATGCATTAAAGATATTATTCTTGATATTATATTATTAAGTTTTATTTTTTAATGTATTCATTTAAATATTATTTTATTTTTTTTAATATATTAATTTAAATATTATTATTTTATTTTGTATTTTTTTTTTTAAATTTAATTTATTTATTTTTTTAAATATTTTTTATTTATTTTATTTCTTTTCTTCCCGATTTATTGTGCTTGAATTTATAATTATATACAAATTTAAAAATTTTATTTATATTTTTATGTTTTGGAATATATTATATTTTATTAAATTTATTTTATGCATTAAAGATATTATTCTTGATATTATATTATTAAGTTTTATTTTTTAATGTATTCATTTAAATATTATTATTTTATTTTTTTTTAATATATTAATTTATATATTATTATTTTATTTTTTATTTATTTTTTTATTTGATTTATTTATTTTTTATATTTTTTATTTTATTAATTTTTATTTTTTTTTATATTTTTTATTTTTTATTTGTTTTCCTCCCAATTTATAATTATATACAAATTTTAATTTAAAGTTTAAGCTTTGCATATTATTGTTTAGAAAAAAATTAGTTAATAAAAAAAAATTAATTAGGGTAATATCACATTTGAAAGATTTGTCTTTCTTCATTTTTCATGTTTTTTTTTATACCCTAAGCCCATGGCAAATGGGAATTTCGGGGTGTGTTTTTTTAAGTTTTATTTATTATATTACCAAAGTTCAGCCTATATTAATTTTAAATATATTTAAATAATGTGCATGCTCTATGGATTTTGTTTGTAAGGTTTTCAAATTATGTGCCACATGAATATTTTTGTACAAATATGTTTCCGCTTGATAAACACATGCATTTAGTGCAAAAGTTAGATACGATCTAATGTGAATGTACATTAATGTTGTCTGAGTGTGCGTGTGTGTGTGTGTGTGCCTGTGAGCGTGATGAATGGTGTGAAATGGACTTTGGGGTAATTACCAAGTGAATTGCTTTTAGACAGAGTGGCACGATCGACAGATAATGAACGGGAAGAATCACCATTGTGGGTTCCAGTGGCTGTTCGAGTGAGTCCTGCTTTTGTTGTTGTTGTTGTTGTTGTTGTATTATTGGCTGATTGTGAATTATGGTTGTTGTTATTGGGCTGATCGGCCGATAGGGTGCGGGTTTTAGAACGACTGAGACGCTTCTTGAGGGTGCCAAAGAAATTACGTTTTTTGCTCCGACCACGATCATCCAGATCCAAGCCCGACTGCTGCTGCTGCTGGCTCGGGAATGGCGAGGAGGCGCCATTGCGGGTCAAACTGTTCGAGTTGTAGCCGCTGCCGCTGCCATTCAGATTGCTTGTGCCATTCAGGCTGTAGTTGTTGTGATAGCCACTCCCATTCGGCGAGGAGGCGGCATTTGGCTGGCCAAACTGCGAAAGGAAAGAAATCGCTAGAATCGAACTAATCCCAAACTCGAGGACAGGTGCGCATGCCATGCTCAGTGCAAATGTGAAACTCGAAACTCTTGCGTGCTACTCACCTCGGCTGTGGTCTCCTCGTTGGTGTTAACTGTGTTACCTGTTGTATTGGGCGAGTCGCTGCCCGGACTGTCCACCAGATCGATCGAGCTCGCATTGGCCGCAGCCTCGTTGGCAGCACGCTCGAAGGCCTGGGCGACGGCCTGGTCGAGCTCCGTCGGCGACGGTCTCTCGGTGACCTCGATCTGGCCATCCTTGTTCAGCTCGACCTGGCCGGAGCGATGGGTGTGGTTAGATAAGCGCGGGGTTAGGCAAAACGATCAATAAACAGAACGAGAAACGAAATTTCATATTTTTGTTTGTTTGTTTTCAGATTAGCTCAACGTCGTATGAATGGATCTGGATAGCTGATTAGCACATAATTAAGTGTAATTGAAATTCAACTCAAATATATATGTATATGAAAATGGTAAAAGAAAATGGAAAACTGGCGCATAGGTTACCTTAAATGCATGTGGATTGGTCGAGTTCTGCGGGAAATGCAATGAAAAGAAATATGAAAGAAAATCAAAATATAAATTATAAAACGAAAAAGAGAAAAGGAAAAAAAAAAAGGAAATCTGACTGGGAATGTCGGAACGCTGGCAACTCACCCGCTGCACGCTGTGTATGATGAGGGTGCTCTTGCTGGGCTGGCCACTGCCGGTGGAGCCGGAGAGGGTGCCATCCTGCAGGGCACGGACCGCAGCGTCGGCCAGGTCGGCGCCGTTGCGTATGTGCTCATTGATGGCGGGCGTGCTGAGGCGCAGGGCTTCCTTCAGGCGATTGGGACGGGCATGGGCTGGGATTTCGGCGCCCTCGATGAACACAAAGTCGACGGTGATGGCGCCCGTCACGGGCTGTGTCTCGTAGGGGCGTGGCTGCAGCTGCAGCACCTGCGTGGAGGCGGGCCCCACGGCCAGCTCGTCAATGCCGACCAGGCCGAGGCCAAGGAACTTGGGCGGATCCGATGCAATCACCGGATGATCATAGACCTCAAACAGTATTTCAGCCGATTGTGGGGAGAGTTCGCTGAAGAAGAAGAGGTATTAGTAAAGCAGTACAGTTAAAGACCAGGAAGAGTCTCCACTCACAATAGGAAATGCTCATCCCAGTAGGGCTTGCTGCCTCGCTGAGTGCCCGTCTGGTTCTTCTGCGCCGGCTCGTCCATCTCGATGACCACATAGGGCTCGTGCGCATCCCTCAGTCCCTCGCCCTTGACGATCTTCACCAGCAGGCGGCGACCCGATACCATGTGCTGGCCATCGCGCAGCATGCCGCTGCCCAGATTCTCCATGTTGTGCTGTGTGTGGGCCGAGCATGCAAGTGAGCGAGTGACAATGAATGAATTAACAGAATTGAATTGACTCAGAGAGAAGTAGAGATAGAGATTGAAAGAGAGAGATAGAAAGAGAGAACTTAGAGCATAGCTGAAGCTTATGAAATTCGCCTTTAAACGAGGGGAAACTCAACGGGGGTGATTTATATATAATACATATATATATATATAGATTTAGTAATTGTAATAATATTGAAAGTATTGATTGCCCTGAAAAGAGAGAGCGCAAAAGAGAGAGAGAGAGAGAGAGAACAGTTTAACTAGAGCCCAAGGCAATGGTCAAAACATCGAGTGGTACATGTCAAATGGACAGCAAAGGCGAATTTCATTCATTTCAACGGAACGCTGAATGATAGATACAAGATTGTATATGTCCTTTGGTGTTGCGGCGTTAGAACAATGAGAAGTGTTGTCTTTCATTGTCTGTGTGTGGTGTGCTTGAGTCAGAGACATCACTGTACTTGTACACTTGTGTGTGTGTCTAGTTGAAATGGGGCTGATGTCGACGGGAAGAGTTACGACAAATACGCATAGAACGAGCAACACAGAACAGACGCTTCTCACTGCTCTCCACACGCTCTCACCGCCAGCGAATCATAGTGCACGGGATAGATTACAGGCAACTCGAGGGGCTCCACTTCGGCGCGCGGGCAGGTCGAGTAGATGGAGAAGTCAACCGGATAGACGGTGTCGCGCAGCGCCGTCGTCAATATATCGGTGATCACTGTCTGCAGCTGCTGCTCATCCTGATCCATGGGCTTGATGGCGCCCACACTGTTCATGGTAATGCGCACCTGTAATGCATATATAGTATTAGTTATCAACATTTATTACATCATTTCATATATCTATGTACTTACGTCCGGATAGCCGTCCACACGCATCTCACCCTTAAGCGTATTGTAGTTGATGGGTATGGACATGCGTGCACGGAAACGGGAGACGGTGACCTTGTAATGCGAGGTCTCCACCTTGCCCGACTTCTGCCTGAAAGTCTTCACCTGCAGCACCGGCATCGCATCGCAGTCGAAGGTGATGAGCTGTAAGCAAAACAGTTGGGCGCCAATTAGCATGGATGGATCAGTTATTTCAGCACTCCTTTTACCATTTCAGCGGGATTCTGTTCCTCGCAATTGCAAAATATATTATTTAGAGCCGGTGCTGGGCTGTCGGGCAGTACGCGCACCACCTCAACTGCTACGCCATGCTGTAAATGAAGAGAACAACAGTTGATATTTATCGATGTGTTAAATGAGTTATCGATAACAGCTAATAAGTGATGACAGTATTTGATGATACTTTGACACTCATTAACGATATGTATATATGGACTTTGATGGCATCTATTGCTAGACTTGTCTCTGACATTCAATGCTTCTATCGATTTTATTGCTGTTTATCGATCATATTCAATAGTTTCTATATCCAGTAAAATATTTGCATACAACATATTTAAAATATCGATATATATATCGATAACTTAAACTTCTCAATATCCCATAATAAACTACATAAATTAAGTCAGTAATGCAACAATATATGATTACGAAATTTGTGGCGTATATCGATACTTAACGATGGTTTTCTGTCTGTTCCCGATAACATAAACTGAAAATTAAGTGAGCTTACAGTAATAAAGCTTAAAATAACCAATAAAAATTTTACTATTATCATAGAAACGATAATGCTTATCAATATTTATCGGGCTGTTGGCTGTATCATCAATAATTAATAGCGCAATCAATTGAATCATACCATTTCACAGTCCAAAAGTATGATCATAAAATAGAAAACAAATATATATATTTTAGCTATCGATAAGATCGAAGAGGATGTGATAATAATACTGAAATCTGACTAAGCATATAGGCATATATATTTATCGATATTTATCGCTTTGAAAGAACTTTAATCAATCACATTGACTACGCTCAATCTGAGACCTGAAGGATGCAGCCTTGCGGTCGCCTTTGCGGCTAACCGGCCTCCGTTCTAGAAAACCTGTTGGACGACTCTGCCGTCTCGGACTGTTTCTGGTTTTGGCGACATTACGTAAGCGGCGATTATAAAGAATTGGTTCATATGGATGTGAACGCCATTCGAAAACACAACAGAGCCAGAAAAAGTCATAAAGCAGCGAGTGAGTGACTAACGCACAGCTCACAAATAAAATTGCTGACCTTGGCCTACGTTCGGGGAGCGACGCTGATAAAGAAAACAATAAAGGTAAAAAAAAAAAAAAAAATTCAATCATAAAAAAAGAAAAAACAAGCATCGCTAGCTGAGCTCAAAACGCGTTTCTACGCCGGCTACGCCTGACTGGCTGAGCGCCTCGGCTAAGCCAAGTAAAAAGCTAAACAAAGTTGATTTTTTTGTGTGATTTCAAGTTGAAAGTCGAGGCCACGTAACCAGAACAGGGTTCAATGGACGCCGACGCATAGAGAGAGAACTAGGGGAGAGCTGGGAGTGGGCGTAAAGCAATTCTAGTGACGTCACAAGCTGTAGCTGTAGCTGTAGCTGGACTGGTCTGAGATCATGGACTCACCTCTTCGACGGATTTGCGCAAGGTGTCGTTGAGTGCTATCACCCAGGACATGAGCAGTTCGTTGACTATAACTAGATCGCTGTAGAGCCAGCGAAACACTTGGCTGGTCCATGTGACGGAGCTCTGCAAAGAAATCAATTTCAATTGAGCTGGAGCTTGGAGCTTGGAGGTCAGCGGAATCAGCACTACTTCACTTACCGTTTCTGGCCCCACCACATTGGAGGGCGGTGGCACATATCGTTTCTTGCGGTTCTCTGGTCCCGTAGAGCTCTGGCGCACCACGCGACGACGCGCACCGGCCGCAGCGCCGCCCATGGGCGAGGCTGTGGAGCGTCCGCGGCCTGCTGCACCGGCGCCAGCACCGCCCGCGCCGGTTAGTGGCTTCGATAGATCCTCGACTTTGCTCTTGGTGGCCAGCAGATCGCGTGGCTCGGACAGTCGCTTCTCTGGCTTGCCAGCGGCACCAGGAGCCACACTGCCCTGGCGACTGTTGCCGGCACTGCCGGTAGAGGCGGCGGCATTGGCGCCCTTATTCAGATACTTGTGGTAGAGCAGCTTGCACAGCCAAACGGAGAATAGGGCCAAGACGGCCCACAAGAATATGAAGATGGCTAAGGAGTCCATTGTTAAGTCACCAAGTCCCTCGAACGAACAGATATAGTCATCGATTTGATCTGCCAGATCCATTGTTTAACAAAGCATGGTGAGGGTCCAGCGATCAGAGAGCAGCATCATAATGGCAACAAAGTCTGAAATTCGAATTGGATTAGTTAGTAATACGAAACAGTTGGCCCATATATAACAGTATATATAGAGGTATATGTCTATGTGTGTGTGTGTATTGCAACAACAAGCACCACTGGCTCGGGGATCTGCTCTGTGTATAGCCATGTCTATTTATAGAACTTTGAACATTTTTTGTTCTTCTCATTAGAAAATATGAAAAAGCTTTCCACTCACAGCGAAAACCCGAAAACTATTTCAATATTGCACACAAAAAAAAACAACTCGCTTGAAACTAAATCAAAATAAATAAAAAATATTTTATTTTGCTATATAATTAATATTAGATTTGGCGAAAAAGTAATAACGGAAAAGGTGCGTCAAATAAGGCGAAAAAACTCAAATGAAAATCGTTTTGTTCTAAAACCGAACCGAAATGAAACTGAACACAATTCGCGGGCCCCTCAAACGTGTGTATCTCACAGCGACGATGAAGGTGGCAGAGCCGTTAATGCGCCGACGCATAGAGCTCGAAAGAGAGAACAGGAGTGGGAGAGAGAGAGAGAGAGCGAGCGAGAGAAAGGAACAGAGAGAGAGAGAGTTGTAGAGACACTGGAGCAGGCAGGCAGGCAACTATTGACGTCATAACTTTTTGAGGTCGCGACGTGCTCAAAGAACATGCCAAAAACACAAAAGAAACAAAATTAAACAAAACAAAAAAAAAAGCACAGAAGAAGAAGAGCAATAAACCAAAGTAAACAACAAAATGCCGAATGCTAAATGCTCTATGAAAAAACCTATAATAATAACTAAATAAATATATTACAGACGAGTCTCGATAATTTCTACTATATATATAAAAGAAAGATAAAGATAAAGGATCTATATAAAAGATCCCGATAAATCGCAAAAAAACGTTCTCGATAAATCTCGATAGTTTGAACTGCTGTGGAAATCGAAAAATAACTGATTCCTGGCCTTTTCGAATTATCGACAGTCGACTGTGCAGCAAATGCCTAAGTTATCGATAACATTTTGATGTGGAAATATGAAGTAGACATTGCCTCTTACTTGAGCATTGTCTTACGTCTGCTGAACATGTGTAAATAATTTAAAACAAAAATTATAAATAGAGGCTCGGCTTTTGGTAGGCCATGTAGATTTCTTGAAGTTGTCTGAGCTGATTGAGCAAGCAGCTCGGCAATTAAAAGAGCCTAAGCATGAGAGAAGTCTTTGGCAACTCAAGTCAACATACAGATGGAATTTCATGTGAAGTGCAGAGAATACACAAAAAATATATATAGCTAAAAGAAGCTGGGGATAGCTAATGGGATATAAAACTACAATCAAAACATTAATAACTCACAAAGTTTTGATTTTATTGCAAATTTCTATATAAGCCCTCGCTCCTTGTAATATCCACTTGTTCTTGGTAAAGTGCTTAAACCCAAATTTTATTTGACTGCTGCGCCACAAAATTCATGGCAAAATTATAATGCTCTTAGAGAGTCAGACGCAGTAGCCTGCGCCCATTGTATGTAAATAAATAAATACATACATAAATTCTCATTCAAAAGAGGCGCAACAAAAACACAAAAAGAAATGACGTAAGACTGCTTTCTGGTAGCAAAGGCAAAGGCAAAATGTGCCTAATTGCCAGCCCTTTAAGGCAGATTCTAGTCAAACCGAAGCATGATATCAAATAAGAAATTATTAGTTGATAAAGGCAAATTCCAATTGGAATCTCAATTGGAATCTCGCTTCCACTTGAGCGCTTATTTGGCACTCAATGCAGTTAATGTTTAAACAATTGCTAGTTGTTAAATTTCTTGGCAAACGAAGCAAATATATATACATATATATACATTACATATACATATACACACATTCATATATATATATATATTTGCATCTCAGTCCTGGAATCTGTTTCATGTCATTTGCGAATTGCTTCCGAATGAAAAAAAAAAAAAAAAAAAAACAAACAGATACAATTCATTCACATACACACATACATATCTAGTATCTATATACACCGCTGTGCACACATATATGTACACTTGCATTTAAATGCGCCGTTGACTTTGACTTAACGGCTCGTCTATTGACCCCACTGTGGCAGGGCGGGCAGGTGGGCTGGGGAAGGCGCACCAATAGCTCTTACGAGAGCAACAAGTATTCGTGGATATTTTTAAGCATAGAACAATAGCAAAACAAGTCAAACCGAAAGCAACAAAAGCAAAGACAACGCCAAACAACTGAATGATGAAAATACCGAACGCATCTTTCGCTGCTGCACAGTGGAGCAAAGCATTGATACCAAATTTGGCAAAAACTACATTTATAATTACGAATTTATTATTTTATAAATTTTACTTATTTTAATAAATAACTATTTGGTTTTTTTTATAAATAAAATGTACAATTTTATACTTTTTTAAAGTTTCTTATATGTTTACCCACTGTGCCTAAACTCTTGCCAACAGAATTTACAAGTGTTAACAATGAACAAAATGTTCTTCATTGTTTGTTAAGGAAACGCCGGCGATGCGATGCCACCAGATTTTTTTTCAATTCATTAGGAACATATAAAGATATATATATATATATATATATATATATATATATATATATATATATATATATATATATATATATATGTAGTACATAATTACATTTTTATATACATACATACATATATACAGCCAATAAATGTGAACGTTAAAGCAAAGAAATGTGGCTAGAGATAGAGAGAATCGCATAATAATTACATTCTATGAATTTTTCGCCAATGTACAGAGAAGGAAAAGGAAAGGAAAACGTTCTTAAATATATTTTCTGTATATCGATTTCAAATATTATTAATTATTAAATGAATGAATCAATAAATATGAACTGGAATTATGTATTAATCATTTATTTATTATTATTTATTTATTATTATTTATTATTATTATTTATTTATTTTTTTTTTATTATTTTTTTTTATTATTTATTTTTATTATTATTATTTATTTATTTTTTAATTAGAATGGAAACATGAATTCAATTGGAATTGGTTAAAGTTTCAAGATTTATAATTTATATTTACTTTATATATATTTATATTTACTGTTTTTTTTTTTTTAATATAAATTGTAATGGTATTTTTATTAAATTTATTTATTATTATTTATTGATTCATATAAAAATGTCTTTTTCTTAATTGTATTTTAACTGAATTAAAAATCTCACTTAAACATGAAAAAAGAGAGAAGATTCATGGATTTCTTGAATCACGTCAAGTTTTCGAAAACAGTTGGATAATTGCAGTTAAAGTGAATGAATAAATGAGAATGAATCGATGCTCATTAAGATGAACAATTTTGCTGAATTGCAAAACAAAACAAAAAGTTAATCGATTAAAAATGTTTATTCGGATTAATACATATGTATGTATATATTTGTATTAAATTTATAATAATAAATAAAACATATTTAAATTAATAATAAATACAAATCTGCAAATCCAAAATTTACTAAACACGAAAAATATAATTAAAATGAAATAAAATTAAAAAAAAAATTTTAAAATCTAAAAAAGAAGTCAGAGTATTTTATACTTTTCTAATTTTGTATATATTCTAAAATTATATATTATAATTTTCAATATAAATAATAAATAATAATCTCAGCAACATCGTAAATAGCCCAAAGAGAATGTAGAATTTCAATTCAATTTGAAATAAAAATGGGAAAATAAATCAAATTAATTCCTTGATTATTTATTCTATAAAATATAAAGTAATACATTTCCTAAAATTGGAATTGAATTAACTAATAATAATACAATAATTTTAGCAATTTTTCCATCATATCTAGAATATAATTGTTCAAGTGCCTTCAAGCTCTAATTAAATGAAATGATATGTGAGCATTTGCAATGGGCCGTCGATCCGCAACAGGTTGGCAAGAGACCCGAGCTCCATGGTTCGTGTTTCCCGTTTTTAATAGCCCGCACAGACCGTTAGGCGGGTCATAAGCAGCACTCTTAATGGCCTGCCTGGGCTGCCATGGAGTTGTCGTTCATGCATTACGCCATCTGAATATGGCGCAGTAATTAAATAGCTGAGAACAAGCCGAGCTGACAGATCTGGCCCTGCGAGCTGCAGCAAATTAATTACAGAGGAGCCCTTCCAGTAACTGTAGAGCTTATCAGGTGGCACTAGATATAGAGATTCAGTAAGACGATACAGCTAACCGCAAATGCAAGCAGAGAGACAGACAGTCAGCCAGACAGCAAGGCCAAGGAGAAGTGCTTAAGGCATTGGCAATTTATATTAATTGATTAGACATTAGCTGACAATCAAAGACGAAATCTACAAGAGCGAAGCCTGATTCATTCACTAAACACAGTGCTAGACAGCGTTTATCTAATCTCTGGGGCTGAATCACAGTGAAAGCTGGCGCCAGCATACTGAATGTAACAATCAAATAAGGGTATATAAATTGATATATACTTATATACTATATACCATATATAATGTAGTTGAAACACACGTGCTGATGTCATTTAAACAAGCGTTGAATATTTGTTGTCAATTGGAGGAGGACGTCATCGTCAACAAATGGGTGTTGTCTAGGTGCAAAGAATGCGAAATCTCACATAGACAAAGACAAAGACAGAGAGAGAGAGAGAGAGAGAGAGTGAGAATGAGAGACCTTTGTCTAGCTTGAGTTGTGTTTGAATGCCAAAAAGAGGTTTCTATATACTAGCACTGCTTATCAGCACTATTCGCATTTCATTTAATGCAGTTATTAAAGTTGATTGGCAGCTGCAACTAAGTCATAAATACACATTTCAATTGCTGTTCAATTCAACTTTCAAACCAGCCATAATTAGCCGCATGCGAGCAATATTTATAAACAAATCAAGCTGACCTTTAGTACAGACTTTTGCTCTCTCTAACTCTTCCTCTCTCTCTCACTCTCTCTCTCTCCCTCTCTCTCTATCATTGTCAATGGCGCATGAAATCTTCAATTTTTGACTAGATCTCGTCATCATCATTATTCAACAGCGGAAATGGTGAATCTATTGCTCGTTACACACGGCGTATGCGCATTATGCGCTAATGACTCCTGCATTACGCATACGCACTGTTGCCGCAAAGCTGTTGTAATTGGTGGAGTGACTAGAGTGACTGGAGTGACTACAACGGATTTTGAAAGTGCGTCTTTTTTTTCGTCTTTTCTCTCTCTCTATTTGAATCACCCAATGACCCAGTCGCCCCATGTTATTTTCGTGTCTGACAACAATTGTTGTGCAAGCAAAGTTCAAGTTGAGCCGCCTCAGCTGCTGCTCGCTCGCGCTGCGAGCAAAGTTCAGCTGCAAAGTTCACACAGCTTTCGCAGCTGGCTTTCGCTGCTACTGCCTCGGCTTATCGATTGCCCAGCTAGGACAATAGGCACTCAGGATGTCAGGCTGTCTGTCAGGCAAAATGACAATGCCCGTGGCAATAGGTGGGAATCAGTAGCTGGGCTCGGGTTAATTTTTCATACTCTCAAGTCTTGCAATGAAATCGATCTTTGCCGAGCTTCTCTATGCTGTAAAAATTTATAAATTATTGCAGTTCGAATCACGTTTTTATTTTGTTAATTTGAATGCTATATATTGCAGCAGAATTCTAAGAAATTTCCTATTCATGTTATTATGATAAAGCTACTGCTATTTCTAGAGCTAGTACTATTTCTAGAGCTGGTACTATTTCTAGAACTAGTACTATTTCTAGGGCTAGTACTATTTCTAGGGCTAGTACTATTTCTAGGGCTAGTACTATTTCTAAAGCTACTGCCATTTCTAGGGCTAGTACTATTTCTAAAGTTACTGCTATTTCTAGAGCTACTACTATCTCTAGAGCTAGTATTATTTCTAAAGTTACTGCTATTTCTAGGGCTAGTACTATTTCTAGAGCTAGTACTATATCTAGAGCTAGTACTATTCCTAGAGCTACTACTCTTTCCATGGCCACTATTCATGCCATGACTATTTCTGTGTATTTCTATATCCGCTACAACTATTTGAACGGCTACTACTATTTTTACAGCTACTACTATTTCTCGGGCACCTACTATAACTAAGTCCACTACTACTATCTCTAGTTCTACGGCTACTACCATTTCCATGGGTACTACTATTTCTAAGATTACTAATTTTTCTAGAGCTACTACTGTTTCTATGGCCACTATTCGTGCCATTACTATTTCTAGGGGTATTTCTATATCTGCTACTATTATTTTACAAACCACTACTATTTTTACAGCTACTACTATTTTTACAGCTACTACTATTTGTACAGCTACTACAATTTCTGCAGCCTTTACTATTTCTAGAGCTACAACTTTTTCTAGGGCTACTACTATTTCTAAAACTACTACTATTTCTATAGTTATTATTATTTCTTTTTGCTTCTTTCGCAAACTACTATTTCTATGCTCAATCTACAATAAACCTCTCTAAAATATAACAAATAATATTCGCAATCCTCTGCTTTGCATTGTAATACCATCTCACAAATGGGCAAACTTTAATTTTACAATGTAAAAAAATCGATTCAATGCGTCTATGTTTTGCAGCTGCTTCGATGACACTTGTATATGCTTAATTGTATGTACGTATTATTATTTACATATATAATATACATTTATATAGATATGTAAATGTTTATAGCCCACGTATTTAGCATTCGACAATATCTTTTGTTCGACTTCGATTTCAGTTTTTTTAATATTGATTTTTGGCTCTGGCGACACACAAGGCTAGCACCCAAAAAGCGAGACCTCGCGCCAAGCCCCAAGCTGACATCAGCCGAAAATATTTGCCAAACAGCTGGCGCTGGTGTCTCTACCTCCCTCCCACCCTCTCTCCTTCTCTCTCTCTCACTCACGTGTTTGTTTGCCAGGCAATTTGTTTGGCTGGCCAAGGCATAGCGCTCAAAGCAAATAGCTTAATATTAGATGCAAGAAAGGTATTTGAACTTTGTGTTAAATGTTTTGACCGCGTTGTCAGGGCAACGCCAAAGGGCGAATTGATTTATTAAGAAATACCTATACTATACCTATACTTAAACATATTTCAATATCTTTGCTCGTGAGGGTTGTCAATGTGCAGGCAACTGGAGATGGGAGTGAAGGGGGTGGACAGACTCTTAAAGCAAATGCCGTGACACACTTTTTGCCTCACGAATAGAGCAAGAGAGAGAGAGAGAGGGAGAAAGAGAGCGCGGCAAAGAGAGAGGAAGAGTGATGATTTTCTAGTGAAAAGTGGGGTTGCAAACGCTTAGCTCTTAACTAAATGCGAGGCGTGGCAACTGTTGTCTCAAGGGTAGGGTAACGTCACGCATCTAATGCGATAACGCACGCAGAGCTCGAGCCGAAAAGCTAAACAACTTGCGGGTCGACTCGCCTGTTATCCTGCATCTTTTGCTTTGAAGTTGTAAATAAAAACATAAATAGAAAATAAGCTCAGTTCACACACACGCAAAATGCCGTGCCCAGTTAACTGTAAGTGGGGTAACTACATTAGATCTATGGGGGTTGCGAGTTGCCTCATATATGTATGTATGTATGTATTTATGTATGTATGTATGTACTCACCATAAACATCCAATTGTTGTTTTTGTTGTAATGTTGTATGCAGGAATTTGCGTTGTTTTATATATTCCGATGCGCAGTTTGAAATATTTTCGTTTGATTTTGCAGGATTTTATATTGAGAGAAGAAACAACAACAACATTTGTATAAATACAAGTAGAACGAAAGTTTTGATTGCATTGGTTAAACGCGGTTTTGGGGGCATTGGTTAGTGGCAGTCAAGCAGGAGTAGGTGTGTGTGTGTGTGTATGTGTCTAGTGCAGCTGAGTGTTTGCTACACTTATGTATGTATGTATGTGTATGTGGGCGTTTAGCAAAATATAAATAAAAACAAATATTGTAGGAGTGGGTGGCAGGAGAAGGCGGTTATGAAAGTAACTGTGGGCAATGCTTAAGCAACATATGGAATACACACGTATATATACAAATACATATAAATATATATATTCATATATACATATTTATACATATATAAAGCAAATTGGCGAAAGTTAAATCTTTCGTCTACTGACACTTGAATCACAAATGTTTTAGCGCACTTTTAGATCGTTAAAAATAAAAGTCAATTTTGTTGTTTTTTGCTTTCAATTGCTTTTTATACACTTGATAACAAATTACAAAACACACAACAAATTTTCTAACTACTTTCCAATTAACTAAAACACAGTCGCTTATTTTCCAAACATTTAAAAATAAAGCCGTTTAGTATGTAGTTTTATTATGATTATATTTTGTTATTGGTATTGCTGTTTCTTGAGATTCAGTTGGAGTTGATTGTTTCTTGCTATTGTTGACAATTTATGTCGATTGTATGATTATTGTTTTTGTTTATTTGTTTCGTTGCTGTTTCATTAGTCGACTTCGACGTGTGATGAATTTTACAAAAGTCGTAAAATTAACTGAAAGAAATTCACATATTGCTTGGGTTGAATTTGAGTTTAAGCTAGGCACAGTTAGAAGTTAGAGATGGGCGCGTGATTACAGCGCGAATCCTCGAACTGTTCAAGGGGATTCGATTTGCGGTTAGCAAGAATAAAAATTTAATAATATATGTACATTTAAATTTGTATACTAATACCAGATATTGATAACGTAAATTCGAATTAGAATTAGAATAAAGTCTTATAAGCAAATAAAGCACGTGCCCAACTCTAGCGTTTTAACATATTGTTAAACTTTTCAATGTCGCGCTGATAAGTTCGACAAACAAAATACAAATTAGGTTGCCCTTAAGATTGACAGCGCAGCGAACGCATACCAATACACACACACGCACACAAGCACACAGGCACGCAAGCTTTGAGCCGTTGTTAGAGCAGAGCAACATAAACAACAGCGAAGCGCCGGCAGCGGCTAACTGAACTGCACAGCTTCATTGACAACTGATTGTCTATACGCACGCACACACACACACTTAGCAATATATGTAAATACATGCCAGCATTTAAGCACACGCACGCACACTATTGTATTGTATTGCTCACATTATTGTTTACCGCATTTCGGTATTTACAGACAGAATATGTACAAATTGTATTTAATTTTTGCATAGCTATCAAATATACACACATATATATATGTACAATATATTTATTTTCTACATATTTTGTCGCTAGCTGCCAAAATTCAACCACAAGCTATATATACACACACACACACACTTACAATGGCAGGCTAAACATACGGGTTCTTGTTGTTGTTACTGGCAGTTCTTGCTCTTTCCTTTTTGCATCGTATTTTGTGGGTGATTCTCTAATAGGTGCAACCAACAACAAGATTTGCCGCTGTTTTACTGTAGCCCCAAGCATAAACACACGCACGCACACACATATACACACACACACGCAACACAGCACAGTTGTGATTAGTTCCAATTAGAGAGGGAGAGTTAGAGAAAGAGTGAGAATTGGCACTTATGCAGCACTAAATCTATATAATGCGTTGATTAATTCGAATTTTTCACTTGAAGTTTTGTCGATTTCAGTTTGTGGTTTAAAGTATATACAAAAGAAAATTTGTGCGTTCGTACCACCCGTTCGCGCTCAGCTGTCCAATAAGACTAACTATTTGCAAGTTGAAAAGTTCGATAACGATGACGAGTTCCACATCGAGCCAGTTCAGTGCGAACACGAACGCAGTTCAGGCCATACATGTTGACGAACTAGTTTCTGTACGGGCAGTGTGATTTAAATGTTAAATAGAATATTATTTGTTTTGCTACAGAATTTATGATTATGAATAGCTTAATAATAAATATATTTGGAATGAACGGAAATTCTGAAATGTAATTTTAGTCGTTGCCACACCGCATGCGCAGCTCTAACAAAATTCTGATAAGCTTTCAGTAACGTACATAAGCTGATTGCTATAAAAGTGTCATGTGTTAACAGAAATTCAAAAAATACATTTACATACTTGTTTTACTTTGTTATCTGAGGCCCAATTTTAAATAAAACAAAGTGTTATTTATACATACAAACGCTTGTTTATTTCACTTGACGTTCTTTTAATTTTTGCTTATTATGCATTCTATTCCATTTCGCTCCCGATACGATATCTGCTTATAACTTATGCCACTTAGATCTCTAAATGAATCCGTTGCTGATTTTTATTTTGATCTCAAGTCCAGAACTTATCTCTTCGCTGCTGCCGTTGCCATTGTTGCTGCTTCTGCTTTCGACTCTCCGAGGCCTGCTTTGTTATATGCTTGTATATTGAATATTTCTTGTATATATAAGTATATATGTATATATATATTTAATTTAATACATAAAAATTACGCGCTTACCACTGCACAAGCCTGATTAACTTTATAATCATCTTGTTGGTTCTTCTTTAAAATAGTTCTTTTTTTTTTTTTTTTTTTGTTTGTTTGTTGTTTTTGTTGCAGTTTTTTAGCCAATGCAAAGATCATATATAAAAATACAAAAAATCATAACATTTTCATATACACCGCCCCATATACAATACAATATAGAACTAGGATTAAATATCTCTAAATCGACCTTGCACAATCAATATCAAAAATTATTATTATTTAAAATTAATGTCCCTCCGCATTGTTGTATAAATAAATGTTTCACTTAATAAACAATTTCACTTCGTTATACATATATATTTATATGCCTTAAGAACTAAACTCATCATCTTCAAACGATTTCATATTTCGTATGTTTTTTGTTTTCTTTGTTTTTTTACTTTTTCTCGTCAAGTTCTTGTATAAATTTCACTATTTAGTCTTAATTGTATATGGAAGTTGAAATATGTTCAGAATTCAATCAACTAGGAAAACAATTCGGGTCTCTACTATATAATGGAGTTGGAGGAGAGGAGCAGGTGTGTATCCATGTTACTTCGTATTGGTATTTATGCACGTTTAGGTAATACTTGCGCCCACTCTCTGGTAAGTTGAGAGTGGGGCGTTTTAATAGATAGATAGATTATCAATATCTGTGTTTTATCTAGTTGTATTTATTGTAAGTATTGTTTATGTATGTATATAACGCTAATGCTGAACACCCACACTCAATTCCGCTTTGAAATGTTTTTGAAGACTTTTTGCTTGTTGTTTTTGTTTTGAGTAAATTTCTGATTTTTAAGTTTGATTTACACACAAATTTGCTTGTGTTTTTTTCTTTTTATGAGATCGTTACTTAGGAAAATGTGTTTGTTTTTTTTTTTTTCGTCAGTTTGTCGACTGGGGAAATGTTGTGTAGAGCTCTCAAATGCAACGACTGTATCCATAGTTTTGATTAATTTGATTTCCTTATGGAGCGCATCCATGGAATTGTGACTCTTCTAAATTTGCATTCGTCTTGCTTCATTTTTTCATTCTTTAATACTATACTGCTTACAATGCGTGTATCTAAACATGTATGCATGTGTATGTGTATGTGTGTGTGTGTGTGTGTGTGTGTCTGTGTCTGTATTGGTATACGTATATGTAGAATAGATAGATGCTTGTTAAAATTGTTTTCTTTTCATTTCTTTTTTTGTATTTTTTTTCCTTTGTGGGTTTATTTTTGGCTTATGTTTATATGTTAATATTTACGAGATTTTGATTTTTGTATTTTTTTTGTATTTGGTATTTTAGAAAAGCGAAAACGAAATGCATTTGAAATAAGTGCTCAGAGGCCAGTTGGGATAGGGTTTAAGGACGGGGAGACGAAAGGTTAAACACAGAGCAAAAGTATACATTGCATTTTCTTGTTGTTTTTGTTGTTGTTGTTTGTTGCTGTTGTTCACATTTTGAAATTGTTTATCCTTATGTAAAAATATTGTACAGTTTGTAAATTTACATACTACAATTTGTTGCATCGCACAAAATTTGTTTACAGTTTGCATAACTTAAAAATCAATTAGAATTACAATTAATTGTTTTTCTTTTTTGTTTTTTTTTTTTTGACTAAACTTCCTTTTTGTAAAAAGCTGATACATCATAATTGCATACTTGTATATGCATATATATATAGAGATATATATAGTTATACATATATGTATATATATATAGTTAAGTCTATATATCTATGTAGATATATATATAAATTTGTATATATGTATATGCTTGTATATATGCCCATTACGTTGGGCACTATTAGAATATTTGAATTAAATACAATTAAAATATTTAAAAATTACACATTTAAATATTTGACGCGATTTCTGTTTACATGCAATATATAACTCAGTTCGTGATTCGTGTTCTAGTTTTCTGCCAGAGACACGCCCTGCCGCCTGCCCCAATGCATGGGGCGAGCTCACTTGCAGGACAGTGTATCTTCTTCTTCTTCTTCTTCTTCTTCTAGTTGCTGCTGTTGATCGTGTTCATGATGATGTCGGCAGTAGACAGTATTATAAGAGGCTGCCTCGAGGCTAAGTCGATTTTATTGATCTATCTACGATTGAACTCCGATTTGATAGCTGCAAGCGAAGAGCAGATGATTTATCCAAGCAATCCTAGCTGAGAATTGAGTGTGCTTACCATCTATGATTTCGTTTTTCACTTTCTGTATCTCCAGCCGCATCTCGCGCACTATCTCCGCTTTCAGGGCGTCCAGATCGCTGTTGGACAGTGCCAGCGACAGACCATCGCCATTGACCTGCTATGCAAAGCGGCAATCGGATTAGATCTTAAGTTTCTCACCAAAGTAAACAAATGCGAACTCACCTTGAGTATGGTCTCCTCGCTGGCACTGCCGAAACGCTTGCGCATGGGACGGGGCGATTCGCCGCCACTGTTCGATGTATTGTTGCCATTGGCGCCGCATTGGGCATTGGATGTGGTTGATGTGGTGCTGCTGCTGCTGCCGCCGCCCCCGCCGCTGCTCAGCTTGTGGGGCAGCGTATTTGACTTTTCCCACGGCCGCTGCTTAACTTCCGGCTCCGGGTCAGGCTGCATGGAGAGAAGCGTCAAATGTCAATTGAAATAATTCAAGTGTGTATTTCGCACTCACCTCCTTCTTCTCGGCCTGCGCGCGACGCCTGGCCAGCGTCTTGGCCATCTCGTCCATCATGGAGGCCATGCCATTGGAGCTACGTCCAATGGTGCCATAATTGCCGCTGCCGGCGCTGGAGGTGCTGCTGCCGCTGTTCTCTGGAGCCGATGTGGTGGACTGCAATGGAGAGTTGCTCAATTAGATGAACTTAGCCTTAGCTTCCACTAGGATCTCTTACCTTGTTCTTCTTGAGCTTGAACTGCTGCAGCTGGGAGGCCAGCGAGCCCATTAGATCAGCCTGCGGATCATCTTTCTTGCCTGCACCGCCGGCACCCAAGCCTGGAGGCGGCGGCGGCGGTGGTGGTGCGCCAGGACCACCTTGTGCACCCGGTGCGCCTGGCGGTCCACCCATGGCCGGTGGTGCTGGCGGCGCGGGTGGCTGCGGCGGCGCTGGGGCTCCATTAAACATTTGTGGCGGCGCTGGCGGTGCACCACCGAATGTGGGTGGCGGTGGTGGTGGCGCCGGCGCAGCCCCTGCTCCTCCTGTACCAGTGCTGCTCATGCGATTCAGTGGCGGCGGCATGGGCACACCACCGCCCGGCTGCTGCTGCTGCTGCATCATGGGCGGTGCCATCGGCACTTGCCCATACGGATTCTCCTGCTGCTGCTGCTGCTGCTGCCCCTGCTGGCCATTCAGCTGCACATAGCCGGACGCGGGCATGCCAGGCGGCTGCGGTGCCTGTGGGGCCATCAACTGCTGCTGACTGGAGTAGACAACGCTGTTGGAGCTGGCCGAGCTGGGTATGTGGGCCGGCTGTGTGGCAGCCCCGTATATGGGTCCGCCTCCATTCTGATGCACCGGCGGCATGGGCATCGGCGGCTGTGGCTGTGTCGGGTATTGATGTAGATTGAGATTGGGATTAGAGTTTGAGAGCACATAGTGGGGCTGCTGGTACTGCTGGCGGATGGTGGTTGTAGCGGTGGTGGCGATGGTGGTTGTGGTGGTGGTGGTGGTCATGTGTTGGTGGTTTGGGTTCGTTTTATATATATATATATATATGTAAATATATTTGTATATTTTTATTTGGGAGCATTTGAAGCCAATTGCGGACGTACGAATGTTTGGAATGAAATGAAACAGAAATAGGTAGGTAAACGTAGCGCCATAAGTGGAGGAACACGAGTCACTGGCTCTGGGAGTCAGGCAGACCTACCTGTGGGGGCGCATAGCCCGCTTGGACCATCTGTTGTTGCTGCTGTTGTTGCTGTTGCTGCTGCGCAGTTGTGTAGACGGGCTGCTGTTGTTGGTATGGCTGTTGTTGTTGCTGCTGTTGTTGCTGTTGTTGTTGTTGTTGTGTCTGACCGGGTGCTGGCGGTATCTGCATTTGTGGATTACCCTGCTGCTGTGGCAGGCCATTGGACGTTGGCCCGTTTCCAGTGGGTCCGTAGTGTGAGCCTGGTTGTTGCTGTTGTTGTTGTTGTTGCTGCGGCTGTGGTGCCGGTGGTGCGCTGAGGGAATTCCTTTAGTTTTTGAGCAATTTGTGATGTGATACGACGTAAGTTCGATGAGAATTTGTGAGAGTGTACGTGTGTGTGTGTGTGTGTATTAGAGATTAAATGTCATACAACGTGTATCAAGTGTCAAGCATCGAGTACGACGACAACAAACAGAACGATGTGCATGTTACAGTTATAGAAGATATACATATACATGTGTGTGTGTGTGAAAGAGAGAAGAGAAATGAACGAAATCAAAATTCATATGTCGACTAACTGCATTGATGATGCCTCAACTGTGGCTGCATTCGATCGTGCATGACCCACCTGCTAGTGCGATGATGTCCCTGCGGCGTTGGTGGACTCTGTGGTATATTATTTTGATTTGTCTGCGAGGTGGGCGTCTGTGCCGAGGGCGTTATGTGACCGCCAATCCCATTATTTTGCCGCAATATGGCCGCATCCTCGCTGGTCATTGTACGATAGCCCATATCTTCCTCATAGCCATTGCCATTTGTGGGCTGGCCGGCAGGATTATTGATCACGCGACCGCTCAGAACCTGAACGCAGAAGGAGGAGAAGACAGAGAGGGAGAGAGAGAGAGAGAGAGAGAGTTAATCATAGTCGTATATTCGATATTCATCCAACACTTACCTCTAGGGCATGCATCATGGCACGCGCAAAATTCTCCGCATCGCTCTGGCTGGAAAAGTTGAGACCGTATACAAATTTGGAGTCGCGCCATTGATGGAACGTGGCCGTAGCCTGATTGTATTTGAGACCCTTCAATATGGAACAGTTGATGACCACCTCATGGTCCTGCAGCTTGCGTCCGACCACACGGAATGTGTTGTTCTGCTGATGATGATAGATCTGCACCTTGCTCAGGCCCGACGAGCTGCCCGATGGCACCCACTTCTTCTGGTTGTCATCGTACACCATCACAGAGGCGCGTGCGCCAATAATGCTTTGCTCACTGCAAGGAATTTAGATGAAATTCGTAATTGATCAGCGAGCGTTTACAACAACCTGGAAAACCTATCAAGATTCTGAGCTGACTTAATGATTCATCAGAAAAGCATTAGATGCGCTTTTTGTACAAAGCGACGCGACTTGATTTCCCCCCCAACCACAGCTATGTTTTCCTATTCTCCATCTCCCACTCCGCCGTCTCGGTCTCGGTCTCGATCTCGGCTTTCACACACTGTTTCACACGATTCACCTCGAGTGCAGTGATCTCTCTCTCTCTCCAGGCTGGGAACTGGACAGGAAACGCATTGCGTAGAATATATCGTGCAGCCGACTGAGAAGAAAAAAAAAACAAGCAAAGCGCACACCTGTCATGCAGTTGTCATTGTCGCCGCCGATTAAATAATTCTAATGATCTTTTATGCAACCTTTAACATATTTTTTCTATGATGACAATTAAAGGGCAGCGGCAAAGCAGACACCGACTGCAATAGAAAAATCTTGCTGACCAGAACTGGCCAAGACTTAATGACAGCCAAAGCCAACGCCAAAGCTAAAGCTGAAGCTAGAGCTGAAGCCAAAGCCAACAACAGCAGCCGCAAAACGAGTTGTGCTCGCGGTTTGTTTGCCGTTTTTTTTTTTTTTTGCTTTTTCTGTTGGCCAGACGGACAAAGCGCTGAATTCTCGGCTCGATCTGGCTTAAAACTTGACTAGTTTTGCACTTAAATGGAGACCGACATCAGCGTGAAGGAGAGCGGGACAGCGGGACAGCGGGACAGCGGGCAGCGGGCAGACACACAGCTGTGTGCCTCGACTTATATAACCTGACCAGGCTCTGGCAATGTAATGTGTTTCGTGGAACGAAAGTGAAGTTTATCTATGAGATACGTGTAATTTGTTAAGTACGAAGGAGACGACGACGACGACGACGACGACGTGGCCGTCTATGTGGATTAATCATACTCTACTTAAATTAAGCGGGCACAAGTCTCACTCTACTTCTCGCCCTCTCTCTCTCTCACTCTCTCTTCGACTACCACCCCCTCCCTCAGTCACGTTTAAGCATGTGGCCAGCTAATGAGTTGTAATGCAAATTGCATTCCATCATTCCATATGGGTCGCTTGTATCCACAGAGACTTCATTACACCGAATGCAGGTGAAATTTGTGCTGGGTGTTTTCATTTCGCTCGTGTTGTGGATGAATTCGTGCGTTAAGTTGAATGCGCACATTTCCAACACGAACACACACAAAGCACTCAATTTTCTTTTATTTTTTTTCAGTTTCTAATTGGCGTTAAATTAGCCACAGCTTGAGGGGCGCACATTGACTTGGAAAAACCCTGCGCCCTGCCGGCGCAATTCCAATTTCAATTCGATTTAGGGCAGAGGTAATCTCGCTAAACAGACGAATCGAGGCTGTGAACAGGATATGGAGAACTGACCCTGCCTGCCGTAGGTCAATTATTTCCCGAGGGTTTTATATTGAGAAATTTGCATTCAATCACGCTTCAAGATCTGTGACCTTTAGCTCAAGGACGTTGCAGATCGAGAGTGGAGTGGAATAAAGGTTTATAATAAACAAGGAACTGGGGTGGGATAACCAGAAAAATAGGTCAATTATTTCCTGAAGGTTTCTGAATCGAGAGAACCTGGGAGCAGCAAAAATCATGCTTCAAGATCTCTCAGATGAAGACGACTCTACATTGGAGTGGAAAAATGTATAATAAAGGAAAACCTAGGTGATCTTTAGCTCCAGTACTTTGTCCCAGAGTGGAATAATACTTAATGGTAAAGGAAAAACTGGGGGGAAAAATCAGGGAAACGATAAACATACGTTAAACTTGGTTTATCTTTGACCGAGTTATGACGACGTTGAGGGATGCGTTGTATGTGTTGTTGTTGTTGTTGTTGTAGATGCTGTTGCTGTTGTGTTTTATGTCTATGTTGTTGCAGTAGAATGAAATGATGTATATTGCTATAGAGATGCTGACTCGTAGCTGTTGCTGCCGCTGCTGCTGTCGTGGCTGGCGCTCCAAGTGAGAAGGACAGGGAACTGGTGAGTCTAGGCGGAACAGTGGAACAAGTGGAAGTGGAAGTGGAACCAGAATTGGAAGAGAACGGAAGCTGGGACGACGGCGGTGACTGTGACTGGGATTGTGACTGTGACTGTGACTGTGACTGGGGCAGAGGAACGCATTTGCGCAGAGTGGAAAATATAGCGCTGGATGTGGACAGAGGCAGAGTGGATTGGGTAGAGGCTGGACTAGAGACCAGAGTTGAGGCAGAACTGGTGGCTGTTGTGCATGATGATGATGATGTTGATGGAGATGATGATGTGGATGTGGTTGTTGTTGTTGTGAATGTGTTTGTTGTTGATAATGAAGCATCGACATGTTGGCTACCTACGCCCTTGGATGTTACGTACAAGGACTGGTCATTGAGTAGCGATTGTGTCCAGGTGGGCGCCTCATAGATGCCGTTGCTCGTGGGCGTGGCATGCGCCAAGGGCAGCTGCAGCACCAGCTGCTCATGCTCATGATAGGCGGTGGCATTGCGCTGCTGCTGTTGATGCTGGTAATGATGGTACATGGGATGGCGATAGTCGAGCAAATCCAACTCCTGCAGCTCCTCAATGCTGTAGTATTCGCCCATAGTACCCGGCAGGGAGCGACCCTTGGGCGCTGCCTTGCTGCACAGACTCTGGGAGCGCTTGATCATCAGCAGCTGAGAGTCGGACTGCTGATGCTGCTGCTGCTCCTGCAGTTCCTGATTGGCCTGGAACTCGCACATGGCGAGCATCGCATTGGCGGGCTGATGATAGGCCAGAATGGGACCGGAGGCGACAACGCTTCCATTGGACTTCTTGCTGCTGCTGAACGAGGTTTTGGCATAGAGTTTCTTCATGGCCATTAGCTAATAGTAAACATTTGCAGAGGCGGCCACACACACACGCGCGCGCACTGTGATACAATACACAGACACTCTAAAAAGCGATCCCACACACAAGTGTTCGGTCACACGATCACAGCACTAAATAAGTAAATGGAATTTATGTTTGTCTAGGTCCGCTGTGCCCGAAGCAAAAAACACTCTCGGTCTATGCAGCTGCGGCGACTGCTACTTGCGGCTGATCGAAATCGAACCTCGATTCAGACTGAACGCGCCAAACAAGTCTCGCTCGAGACTTGGTCCCACAGACCCAAAGAGCGGGAGAGCGAGAGCGAGTGAGAGAGAGGGAGAGACTAAGATCAAGAGAGATGTAGAGGCAGAGTCTTGTGAGCCACTCACAGGCCTCGACTCGGCTTGACTCGCGCGGTGTGTGTCAAAGACAATGAAGTAACAGCAAACAAAAGTGCAAAGTTGTAAGTGCACGACGAACAGATACCCTAAAATGCAACTATACTTCATATATCTATAAACATATGTAAATATTTGTTGCTATTTACAATTAACTAAATTTATGAAAATATTTTTTATATGTCCACCAATTTGAATTGAAAACAATAAAAATTATATATGAACTTAAACCAATTCTAAATGATTTTATATGAAATGCATAATATTTTAATTGACTTTTGTATTTGTATTTTAACATAACTAAAAACAATATTAAAAATGTTTAAAATTTTATATAATTATAATTATATCAAACTAAAAAAATGTATAAAATTTTTTATTGATTTTTTATAAAATGTTCAATATTTTAATTGACTTGTATATATATATATATAACTATAAAAAATATACATATATAAAATGTATAGCATTTTTATTGATTTTATGTAAGATTCATATTTTAATTAATTTTTTTAGTTTGATTTAACTAAAAAAAATATTAAAAATGTATAAAATTTTAATTGATTTTGTAGTTTGATATAACTAAAAAAAAAAATACATATATATATATAACATGTATACAATTTTAATTGATTTTGTAATTTAATATAACTATAAAAAAATCTATAAAATGTATAAAACTGTAATTTTTATAGAAAATGTATAATATTTTAATAAATTTTTATAGCTTGATAAAACTAAAAAAATTTTAAAAATGTATAAAATTTAAATTGATTTTGTAGTTTGATATCGAGTTGTTGATTTAGTTGATTTAATGTAAGAATATATACTACTACATATATTTATATAATTATTTCATATTATTCTTACATTAGTATTACTATAATAATTCACATATAAATAAGATATATCTGATTATATCTTTGTATAAAAATAAGAAAATATTTCGCTAATAAAAATGTATAAAAACAAAAATTATTTCAGTAGGCTTTAAAATGTAGCTTTAAATTTAACTTTTTTAGATAAACAAAGCAGAATAAATAAAAAAAAAGTAAATTAAAAATATAAATAAATATTTGTATATTTATGTATATATATATATGCACTATCAATCACATCTCCTGCTGCCACTCACATTCAGATTCAGCACCCAAACAAACCCCTCCCCCCACTTGCAATGGGTATCAAGAGTGCAAAGAGAGCGAGAGCCAGCCTAAGTGAGCCGCCGATCAGCGATCGAGGCGGTTTTACTCGCCGCTGAGTGCGCTGCGCGGCATCGAATTGGGCTAAAAGCTAAATAATTACACTTCAAGGCAATAAAATAATGAGATGTGTGCTACGCAGAAGAGCCGAGAGTCGCGAGAGTCAAGAGCCCCACAGCGTTTAGTCTCTGGCTCTGTCTGGCCCCAAACGGAACGGAACAGAGCCGCACAGAATTATTCGGTTTCCCACTTGACGTTGCAATTAAAAACAGAGCTTAGACTCGGCTCGGCTCGGCTCAGCTGTAGACACAGCCGAACCCTTCACAGACACAGACAGACAGACAGACAGACGGACACAGTTCATGTGCCTCAATTGTCCATTCTGTCAGTCGCTCACTCGATCCGCTGTGCTGCGATAATTACTTAAGAAACGAGCTCAATAATTTATATTTCCCCCCGGCGCTGCGTCTATTAAGTGTGTTTTATACTCTATCTCTCTCACTCACTCTAGTGAGCGGGCAGGAGGAACAGCAATACATAGAGCTGGTGGCATGCCATGAAAAATTCATACAACTACAGAAACGTAAGTCTAAGTATGTTTAGCTGAACTGAACTGAGAGCTGTAGAGCTGACTGAATCAGTTTAAATTCTTTTTTTTTTCTATTTCATTTTTTTATTTTTTCTACAACAATTCTTAAGCGTACATTTCCAATTAACATGGCATTTGTCTATTGAGAATATTGTTGCTGTTACAGCTCGTTATAAAGCGCACGTCTGGCCTTTAATGCTGTCTGATTTGAGCAGCGATTATTGTGCGGCTTTAATGGCTTTGTAAGAACAACGCTCTATAGATCATGCCGTTGCTTAAATGATTTGGCAATTTTTTAGCCAGATTTTGGCTCGATCACTCACAGGCAGCCATATGAAATCATTTAAGCTGTTCAAACACACACACACACACACACACACACAGTTACGGTTATCAAATATTGATTTCGATAAGCCTCACATAGGCATACATATGATTCAGCAATGCATTCGAAGCTCTTCACCTTTTAACATTACTCAAAATATTAGTTTAATGCATTTCAATTAGAGTTGAAGTTCCCAGAGAGCGCACTTCAAATCAATTAAAATCTATTAAAGTAGACCCCAAAAAATTGTTTGTGGAGCGAGTATAGCCTACTTTGGGGCATATACCTCACTAGCTGAATATTCAAGTGCAACAGCTGCTCCGGGTGCGGCGCGTCTGCTGCAGTTGCCGGACAAATGTTACCCATTGAGCTGCGCAAGCTGGGCCAAAACCGAGCTGGGCCAAAGCATTCAGTTGGCCAGTTTTAAAGCGAATTCCCTCAGAGACAATGGGGCAACAACGTGTTATATATAATACTCTATATTTATATATATATGATGACACACCCAGAAAATTAGCACCAAAAAAACTGACTGCGTTTTGTGCTTATGAATCAGTTAGCCGAACAGTCAGTCCGTCGTCCATCCGTCCGTCCGTCCGTCCGCCTGTCAGCTCGACAAAAGCCCTGACTAAGCAAACTTTGGGGACGTCGTGACAGGAAGCCAGCGGATGGGCGGCCACTCCCCGCCTGAAGTGAAACGTCAAACAAATTATGGGCATTAAACAAGCGAAAATTCGCTGGGCTGGGCTACACCCAAAAAAAAAAAAAATTCTGCTGATGACCTATAAATGGGCTTAATTTTTTTTCTTTTAGCCCGGCGGCACGTGACGTCTTACACAGGTGCTTCATTTGGCGAAATTAAGCGAGAGCGAGTGCAGACAGCAATTGAGCAGCATCTCATTGATTGGCAATTGAGTTAACCGAAAGCAATTTGAATAAGAGCCAGAGTCAAGCGTCATAATTGAAATGTCCTTCAATCAAATCAAAAGAAAAAAAAAACGAGAGAGAAAAAAGTCTAGACTCGACTCTTGATTACAACGACAATGTAACATGTATCACAATATGTTCATTATGCAATAGATTATATATGTATATTTATTTGTGTTATATTTATATCAAATTAAACTTGAAACTTACGTCATTTCGTTTTAGTTTGTTGTTGTTGCTGTCGCTTAAGGGCGCAAAATGTTTTGTGTGATATTTTGAAGTATGTAGAAAGGGAGAGCGACAGAGACAGGGAGAGATGTTTCCGTTGAATTTCTCCTGGTATACGCCGCCCAGGTGCTGCGCCGTCTCCAAACAGTTAGCTGGTTAATTATAATAATGAGATCTGTAATTGAAG
Source organism: Drosophila navojoa (assembly GCF_054131105.1). Lineage (NCBI taxonomy): Eukaryota > Metazoa > Arthropoda > Insecta > Diptera > Drosophilidae > Drosophila > Drosophila navojoa. The sequence goes on from NC_142893.1 coordinate 13,978,638, forward strand.
TGCAGAGCAGAAAGAAAAGTTTCGGTTAGAATTACCACTCATAGAGCAAGTTGACATACATTAATCAACTATATTTAGCTGTTGATAAATCAATGAAAGCAGACCTTGAATCAAAAGCCAAGCCAAGCAAGTGAAAACAGCTGCTGAATGCATAAATGATAATCAGAATCCATGCAAAAAAAACAAAAACAGAAATCGCAAACTATATACACACTTATACATATATGTATATATATTTTAATTATATACCCATATCAAAAGCTCGTACTAAATATTGCCATTGATAGAAGACAATGAAGCTTCTCTTTCATGGCCTATTTACTTTTTCTTTCTTTTGGCCCCTTCCAATATTTTTTGTGATATGAAGTCGACGACGGACGGAAAGCTAAGCCCATTTACATAATAAATGTAGAACTAAGAACTAGGCGAAATTTGTGTCACGCTGCTTAGAAAGATTTTTGACCCACTTTTGGGCCATCTCTCGGCGCGCCCCCCTCTCTCTCTCTAATTGTCCACGAAGCATCACTTGCGTCATAGTTTTAGCCGTAGGTCGGCCCTTTGGTAAGTACGCCGTGCGTTTTGTTTATGGGCGTAGAATTCATTCAGTATAATCAACGCTGTGACCACATCCGCGAAAGTAACTACACTGGAGACACTTGATGAACTCTCATCATTTCGGTTAAGCTGTGCGGGCAACAGGCAAACATTCGCCTTTTTTTTATAGCCCACGCGAAAGTAGAGCATATTTACGCATTACTTGGAGTGTGGTGCGGGGGCTTTTGATGAAGACGTTCGCTTAATGAAGTACGCTCAAGAAGATTTTACTGTGCGACTCACAGAAATAATCAGCTAAATTAAACTTTTCTTTGTGGGGGGAACAAAAGAAATTTTATATAAATTATATTGATTATTTATCATATAAATATTTGTATTATATTTATATTGCTTATTGATAGACATTTATATTTTATAATATAGATATTTATCAATGTATTTTATAATATAATATATTTTATTTAATGCATATAAATTTATTATTTATAAATTACTAATTAATTTTAGTTTTTAAAAATATCTTACTAATTATTATTATTATGATTAATTTTTATTATTTATTATTATTATTTTATTAATATTTTTCTATTATTATTATTATTATTAACAATAACATAGAATTTTTATTAGTTTTTATTTATTATTATATATTTATTTATTATTATTTAATTATTAATTTTAGTTTTTAAAAATATTTTACTAATTATTGCTTTTATGGTTAATTTTTATTATTTATTATTATTATTTTATTAACATTTTTCTATTATTATTATTATTAACAAAAACATAGAATTTTTATTAGTTTTTATTTATTGTTATATATTTATTTATTATTATTATTTATTTATTATTATTATTTATTTACTATTATTATTTTTTTATTTATTATAATTTACATATTTATTTTTAGTTTGTATTATTTATTAATAATTATTATATTTTTTATTATAGTTCTATTAAATTTTTATTATTTTTCATTTATTATCATTTCTTTACTACGATTTATTTCTTTGAAATATTTAGTTTAGTCTCTTATCAATATTGCATTAATCATTTGACTTTTCTCTAAGAATTTCGTAGAGAAATTCAAGGCAATACGAGTCAAAAGAGAGCCAATATTCTTTTGTTGACTAATTTGACCTAGTCAAATATTTAATTTAAAATAACTAACCACACTATGTTTTAATTAGATTAAAAACTACAACTAAAATATTCCCAAATTGTCAGAATGAACGAATTAATTCTCACCCAATGAGAAATTCTTTGTGTTGGCGAAACAAACAATTTACACAAAGCCATTGAAGGACTCGTTAAGTGAGACCGGCTCGGGCACATGTGCTGCTTCCTGGTATCCTCCCCTCGCCCGGTGGCCAATTAAAAAGTTCAATTTCGTGAAATGTGCACTCAAGAGGGTTTCCACAAACATCCCTGCCAGCCGGCCATTGTCATTCACTCCCACTCCGTTCAGTTCAGTTACTTCACACTTGGCACTTCCTTTTTGGGTGGATGACAAACAGACAGACAGACGGGCGGACGGACGAGCGGGCGGACGGACGGACGGATGGTCTTGCGGACTGTTTTCGCATTTAACCTGAAGGCAATGAATATGCACCGCAGGGGTCAACAATTTCGAAATACCCTGTACTGCATTCGGGGCGGGCATAGGAGATTTATGTATGTGTAGTTGGGTATACGACATTTATTTTTAAATGGATCTCCAAACGATGAGAGTCGAGTACAAACAGGTCTTCTGTATGCTCTACCAATCATTGCCATTCGATTATAGGACATTCATCTCTACTTTAACTCTGGTCTTCAATGAGTTATAAGACATTCATTGCCAGTTGAGTATAAGACTTTAACTCTAACTGAGAATATAAGTGGATAACAAAATAATCTCTACTCTACAGCTCTAAAATCAATAATTATTATTACCTTTATTCTCTAATCTAGTATAAGACACTGCTCTGCAATGAGGTATAATTCTATAAAGTCACGCAGCAAATATATGTATATAAATCACTATCTCTCAATTACTCATATATGTATACTGCCTAATCAACTACTATTAAACTTCCTCAGCTATTACTATTAGCTCTAATCGGGTATAAGACATTCAGCTCTACATTACTATTTAAAACCACTCGCCTTTACCTGCTTTGCTATGAGCCATAAATTACTATAAGAATAAGTATACGACTCTAGACTCTAGCTGGGAATATATGAGAGGATAAGGCACTCAGCTCTACTCTACAAATCTTACGTATTTCTCTACTCTCCAATGTGCTATAAAACTTTCAAAGCTAGCCGAGCATAGGATCTAAGAATATAAGAGGATTTAACACACTCATCCCCAGCTGAGTATACCTAAGACACCCATCTCTACATTCATACTCCCTACTACTCATCATTACTCTCCAATCAGCTATACAAAATTCATATCCAGCTTAGTATAAGACTATAAGCTCTAGCCTGGCACTCAAGTGGATCATCTCTGGCTGTTCAGACACTCGCCTCTAATCGGTTATAAAACACTCATCGTCGTCTGCCGGGTGTTAGACACGTTCTTGTCATTTAGGCGAAAGGGCACATTTCCAGGAATTTTCATGACTCCTACGTGGCGTTTATACAAGAATGATGTCAGAACTTTAACCCCATACTCAACTCAACTTCAGTTCCAGTTTTACGCTTTCGCAAAGGACAACAAAATGTTTGCATACAGAAAAAAAAAAAAAAAAAACATATTGCACATGGAAATTTCCGCCCCATTTTCGTGCTGTTGTGGTTGTTCGCGTGACTTGGTTGGATTTGTAATTCAGCAGGTTCAAACCAAACATTGAATCAACGTCACTGACTAGAGAGCATAATAATCCCTGCCTGCGAGCAGACGATGAATCGCCTCTAAGCCAATCCCGCTTAACTCATTTGCTTTACTCGTCTGTTGCCGCCATCCATTTATCTTTTTAGCACTCGTTTTGGCCAAGGCGAGACTGGCGACTGTGTCGCAGTTGCCATGGTCGGCTAGATTCCAAAACGGGTTTACTTTTTATATGTATTCAAGCCAGCGCATGCGGACCCTTTTGTCTTTGACTTTGTCGCTGCTTCAGTCTGTCCCTCAATATCTCGGGCTCTCTCTCTCTCTCTCTCTCCCGTGGCTTGAAGAGCTGGCCAAAAAAAATTGTGCTTTAATTTGAATTGCGACTGAATTTGGGTCGCAACTTCAAAGTCGCCGTCAGGGCTTCAACTCTTAACTTTGCTGCGGCATTTGCATTGTAAGTGCCATAGCTGCCTGCTACAAAACCGCTAGTTGAGCCCGTGCTGGCAATTTAGCCTTTTCCGGAAGGGTCCAGTCCCCTCTTAAATAGCTCAGCGTGATTAAAAATTGCAAGAGCTCTCTCTGCAAGAGTAAAAAACCTACAAACATGATTATATTTCTTCAATAATTCAATGCGAATTTATCGGCTTTCTGCAGGTTCTGTACCATTTGACCTCTTTTAAAGCAAATTCTTTTGTAATTACGCATAAATTTCAATAATTTTGGAATGTATTTCACTTTATTTTAACTCCCATTCGTCCTGAATATCAGCTGAATCATTCAGAAAGTCTTTAAAAAATCAATTAATCAAATCAATTATTTCAGTTCTTTATATCTGCGATCTGTCCTATTTTTCTAGGTAAATGACCTACATATATTTTAGCTCTGCTCGACATGTACTTTACATCTTTTCTGATTTGTAACTTTGATCTATCCAGCTCTTCTTCTTAAATGACCTAAAACCCTTAGCTGAATCATTCGGAAACTCTTTTGTAGGAAAAAAAACTCCCAGGCATATCAAAATATTGACATCGTCAGCCAAGCGTTAAGAGATTTTTGCATTTTACCATGACTGGGGCTTCTTAGCTTCTTTGCATCCACAAGCAATTAATTTGTAATCACATCTTCACTCTCAGCTTGAACTTTGCCTGCTGTTGTTTCTGTTTTCGACTGTAGCTGAAATTGACCCTTTAAGAGAATCGGGGAATCAGCCAACCACGCATATGAATTCTGTCTGGCACGCTCCATTTCGTGCTCGATCTTTGGCCAGACTATGAGTAATGTGTGTGTGTGTGTGTGTGTGAGTGTGAGTATGGGGTGTGTACAAATTTATTATTAAACAACATGTACAACATGTTGCAGTTGGTGTTTTGCTTCACTGGCGGACAGACAGCGCGTCAATTAAATGAAGCGGGGGCAACTCGAGCCGAAACTCTTCGATAATTATTGAATAATACTTTCCACACACACACACACACACACACCAGACATGCGATACTCAATTATACACAGTCTTCACTCACGAATGCAGATACAAACAAATATTTCAATAACAAAATATAAAACGAATTAGGGCGCAACAATAGACCTAAAAGATCTATTATTACATTACACACACGACACAATAGGGCAACAACGACAACAACAACAACAACAAGCATAACTTCCCGTAGCCTAGCTATCGCCTCTCAGCTTGTCCATGGAGTTGAACTAAGAAGCGGACATAAAACTATCTCAATCATAACATAATCAGCTCGTTCAGTGATAGACGGCTGCTGGGAAAGCAGAGAAGTGGACAGCAGCGATAAACATCAATTTAGCCCAGAATAACTAACTGTCAAAGCGACCCAGATTATGTGTTTAGAGCTGGTTTAGAGCTAGCTATGCCAAAGCTTAAGATTTGATTGCAAACTTTTGTAAATATCGAGTAATATATCAAGGTTCGTGTAAAAGAAAAACCTTTCATATATAATATAATATAAATGCCAATATAACTATTTATTTAATATAAATTACCAAAGTTAAGTCAGTGAATTAATTACAATTGCAGTAGGGTCACACTGATTTAGCAGGCCAGACAGAAATGCATTCGCATTTATATGAAAGCTGACTGTTATGACACGCAATTATAATGAGGAAACGGAATTATTAAAAACTGATAACAAAACAAAACACGAATCTTTATGTTGTGAGTCAATTATTGATAAATCATGATTCGCATGAGTCGAAATTTCGTCAGAAAAAAACAATTCAACAAATATTAATAGAACTAGCCAGTCAGTCATGCAGACTTGTCATATCACAGGGTATCATCCTTCGGCAGAAGTAGAAAAAGTGCAGGTAGGTAACTTGTGTGTGTGCTTGTGTGTGTGTGTATGCATGCATGTGTGTGTCAGGGGCTAAATTGCAGCCGTGTATTTGTATGCAATCAAAACAAGATGAAAACTTCAACGTCAGCTTTTAGCAAGTAAAAACAAAACGAAACCCGTTGGATGGCTGTGAAAATTCAGACTGCAGCCCCAGTCCCAGTCCCAGTCCCAGCCCCAGACCCAGTCCCAGCTCCAACTACAGCGAGCGGAAGCACTTCAAGTGCTTGCAATTCCTCTTTGTGGCGCAGTGCGAACCGAAGAACTTTGAATGGAGACTAAGGGACCCACCCAAGGGGAATGGGCTATGTGAATCATGCAAGCTATTGACTTCATATCAGCCGCGGTCAATTTTATTATAATTTCTGCCCACTCCACAGATTTCTATTTAATCAGCACATGCGGCACTTCCCGTGCGGACAAATGAACGAGAGGAAGCACAAAATGCAATGCTAAAAGTGAATGTTTTTTTATTTTTTTTAATTTTATTTTATTTCTTTCTTCCATTAAAAATTTTTTTTTATTATTATTTTCTATCTCAGATATTTTTTTATATTTATATAAATATTATTAAAAATTGTTTTAATATATTTTTAATTTATTTATATATATATTTTAGCTAATCTCTTAAACATTTATCTGATCATGTTTATTCAATAATGAATATATAATATATTTTATAAATAATTCATTAACAATTACCAATTTAAATATCACAAAAGAAATTTTTAATAAGCCGCCAACATAACACATATTTGGATTTAATTAAACTGAATCTGGCAGCAAATTGTAAAGACACATCTTAAGCGTAAATACACCTATGTATATCTGTATAAATAAATATATGTGTGTAACTGTGCTTTACCAAGCGTTAGACCGAAAACTTACTGAAAAGGAACCAGAAGGCGGGGCAAGTTCTCTCTACTACGTTAAAGTGTGTTGCTTGTTGTGGTAAAAATTTTTAGGCCGTAAAATATTGTGGCTGGCCTTTAAGTGCAACTCATTGAGAACAAAAGATTTGTGGGGCAAAAAGATATAAATATATACATATAAATCATAGTCAAAGATCTCGAGAACGTAACTAAAAATGTAAAGAATTAATGCCACAGATTTATTCCTTCAAACAGACTTCACTGTACCAACATATAGTCTCTAAATATTTACACAATTATTTAGAATTCTAGGCATTTAAGAATTTTAATTGTTACGCTAGAATTTCGCTAAGTGTACGGCAAATTTGAACTCAAATTTCACGGCACACAGTTTGCAGTGTTTAGGATTGTGAATGATGATTCTCTTGATATATGTATATATAGTGTACATATATATATATATATATATATATAGTGTCTGTGTGTTTGCCCGTACTTGAGCCACTGCGCTGGCCTCCAATGCATAGCCAAGACAATGGAACGAAACGCCTGAAAAGCTGCCACTTAAGCGAATTTCATTCTACGTTCTGCTTATCTGTGCAGTTCAGTTCGTTCATATTTTGTATTTGTATCTACAATTTATGCCATATGAGCGGTACATGTTTATCACGCATATGAATATATTACACTCATATATAAATACGTATATATGTATGTATATGCATATATGTATATGTATCTGTGCAGTCAGACTCTCTAGACTCATCGGTATTCATGTGCAGAGTGCATAATCTCCTCCTCTGCGGTTAATGCGCACTAAATAAGGCAAACAGTTTTTCCTCCATACTTTAGGCCACACAATTTGCGCTTGATATGGCCGCGGAGCTATTCTTTTGTTCGTCAACTATTAAACGGGAATATACAACTATACATGTATTGCTAGCCTATCGAAATATTTATACATATTGTATATGCAAGTAACAGGCATTCCATGCCGATAGCTGATATCAAAACCGTTTGAGGCAGAGTCATTTCCTTACTTTGCTCAATTAAACAAAGCATATTAACAAAAACCAAATAATAAATAAAATCATATAGAAATTATTTAGCTCACAGCGATTATATGGCTGTGAGCCGTAATGAAAATCAAAACACGTGCCATGCATCCGATGAGCAAAGGCGAAGGCGATGAAGACAGGCCCAAGACTTATGAAGGCCTATGAATTATGCAGCTGGCGTTTGGCACACCATAAAATTGATAAAACACTTATACATATATACATATATTCCATATACATATATTGCAAGTAAATAAAACAGCAATGCAATTGCTTTCTTTCTGCTTGATCTTTAATCAAGTCATTCGACAGGCATCTAGATGCAACTGACCACCCAGCATCATTTCCCAGACAGATAAACCAAAAGCAGGCTACGATATACATATACATACATATATATTTTTGTGGGCTTACCCGCATTGTCAACGAGCACGGATGCACACAAAACCAAATGGAATGTAGTTTTATTGGATGCTGTGTAGGATGAGGAGGAGCAGGAGGGGTCGCACTGGCCAGCAAAGCGGAAATGTTAATTAGATTTGCGCGACGCAGGCCGAGTTCAATGCATTGATCTGCAGCACAAGCTGGCTGCTATGACACGCACTAAAGTTTAGTCACTGCGAAGCCCGAAGCAAGTTTATGATTCAGTGCAGTCGCCGTCGTCGTCGTCGCCGGCGACGTCGACGCTGCGAACGCATAAACAAAACATAAACAAGAGACGGAGGTGAGCCACAATGTGAATATAGTTGAATACTTGGAAATTTTTGTAGCGATTTCATGAATTTTGTGTTTCTTCTCCCAAAGTTTTAGTCATCGTTAAAATATCCAGAGAAGAAGAAGAAGAACAAGCAGCAAACGGAACGTAAACACAACTACGTAAGCAAATAGGGAGCAAAGATACCGAAGGGGGACGCATGGCTGATAAAAGCAAGAAATTTGTATGATACACACACACACACACACACACACACGTACATAAATATTTCAGTTTTATTTCTTATCTTATCTATTGGTGGCGCGACCCCAATTGCAGCTGCTGCCACCACTTGGTAAAAAAAAACTAAGCTAATATTGTTTAGTTTGAATTTCTGTTGAAATTGAATTATTAATAAAGGGGATAGTATCAAAATAGTAGCAGCAGCTGCTATGCAACACTGGCAATCAGAGCAACTGCAAGCCATGGAGCACCAAACAACAGCAACGATGCAACACTGGCATTAACAGTTACAAAAACAAGGGCTATTGAAATGCAAAATAAATTCAACTTTGCTAACTTTAATAGCAAAATTTGTACTTTGATTTAGATTGTTTTTGTTTGGGAACTGGTTTTGTCTATAGCTTGGGTTTTTTTTTTTTTTTTTTTGTAGTCCAGCAATATGTATGTGTGAGTTAGCTGCGGGTCTTTGGCCCGCTTCATTTGGCAGGGAACGAACAGAAAAAATATAAAAAAAAAGTGAGTCATGTGGCGAGTTCAGTGATGCAACTTGGCGCTGTCATTTCGTGGGTGGCAAAGGAGCGAGAGGGGCCAACCCGGATCGGGCCTCCGCGGTGCATTGACATTTAAATAGTTGCAAAGAGAGAAAAAACCAAAGCCAACTTTGGCTGGCATAAATTAAAGTTCAAACAAACAAGATAAAGATGAAAGAGAAGTGGAAATATCAATAGCCCCACCCGCGTCGCTGAGCTCTCTTTATCAGTCAGTCGCTCTCTGTCTCTCTCGCCGTGTTCTCTCCCTCTCTCACACACACGCTCTTAAATTGGCAACGCTGGATTTTGTTTGTTTGGCAACATTTAAAAGGAGTTGGAGAGAGAGCAAGTGAGAGAGAGAGTGAGAGAGAGAGAGAGAGCCTGCGCCCAGCAACACACAAAAACAAGCATCCAAAATGAGCACAACCAAAGAAGAGGAAGAGAACGAGCTGGTCAAGACGCTGGAGCAGCCGAGGGGAAATGCATTAAAAACAATTAAAACAAGCACAGGACACAGCTGGCACACACAAACACACACACACACTCACACAATTATGTTAAATGAATGCAAAAACTGGTTTAGAATCTACAGCAGTGACAGCTGTTAAAGGTAGATAAAAGGGAGACAAAAACGCAAATGCGAAATTTGTACACGAATTTTAATCATACGAGCAAAGCATTAAACATAATTATTCGCCAATTCACACACACACACGCACACATACATATACAGAGAGGCATGCGAAAAAGGGCGTGTTGTGTAAAAGAAGAAGAGGCTAAAAGGGGAGCAAAAATAAAGCAGCAGCAGCAGCAGCAGCTAGCGACGCCGCTGCCACAGCAGCCGCCGCACTGAAAAGGGAGCAAAAAGCGGAAGTCGTGGGCAAAAACATGCGCAGAAAATGCAACTGCTGCCGACTGGGCCAACTCGAAGTCGGAGATTCGCCTCTAAATCTCCGCAGACGCAATTATAAATAAATGCAAAGCAACGAAAATGAAAGGAATAACAAAAACAAAAAGAAACTTACCACAACATTTTCCTTAACACCAGAGTGAAAATGCGTTGGTGTTGGTGTCTGCTGCCTGGCAGCTACTCCCTTTTCCTTCAGCTGCTGCAGTAAGCGGCAATGACGCACACAAACACACACACACTCAAATCGAGCGGCGGCGGCCGAATCGCCGATAAAACTGTATTTTATACTTTTCCAGGTTTCTTCAGCGTTTTCTTTCGCACTTTCTTTGTGAAGACAGGAAGGAAGCCGCTATTTTAATTCAATTTATTTAGTTTTCGGCAGCACTTTACTGGAACAGCACTCACACAAACAAACACACACACACGCACAAACATGAACGAAGAGCGAACAACTAAACTCCTTTTCAAGGAGTAGACACCATTTTTTTTCGGCTACTTCGTTTTCAACTGCAACTCCGTTTTTTCGTTGCAGCTTTCAAAGGAACTTTACATGTGTTTTGCACAGATGGATACTGCTTTTGTTCGCCTTCCTGCGACAACGATTTTATTTATTTATTTATTTTTTTTGTTTCGTTCGACGCGTTTAATGCGAATTAATTTTGGCCAAATTGCGACAGCGACAACAACACACCAGCGCCATATTTGATCTGATGTAAAAATAATGTACCAGGGCAGCCCTGGTTTAGCAGTTAGTCTAACAGCTACAATGTTATTAAAATTCTCTGGTCTTAACAGTGAGTTGCCGATGCTGTTATCAGTGTACGAGAAATTAAAATGTGAGTTATTCAAAACTTAAAGTTGTGATGTATTTTATTTTAACCGACGTGAAAAGCCACATAAATGTCAAGATTTAATTAGTTTAAAATAAATATTAACATTTAACAGCTGTTGACCGATTCTAAATAACAGAATAATGTTGTTGAACAGACCCGTAACAGTACACCCCCGTCGACAATTTGATTTTTCTGTTATTGCTAGTATCTGATAGATTTCGATAAATTCTAGAAAAAATAGAGTGCACACACTGAAGCCAATCGAAACCAACTGAAATCAATAGATTTTATCTAAGTTCCATCGATTGGACACTTAATGTCAAGCGCGCAAACTTAAATGTATTAAAAGTCCATTGCTTGTGTATCCTAGAAATGTCTATTTTAATTTGTATAAACCGTGCGATTAATTTTGTAACATTGCGGCGGTATAAAACTAAATCAAAATACTCAGTTAATTGTTAATAAATAAATTAAGACTTGTTCCGCGGCGCATTTCGTCTAGTAGATTGTATTGCGATAGCTCTCTATAAATTGTTCCACCAGACCAGGCAGCTCTGGAGCCCGACACAAATACTTGTGACCGTATCCATGTGTCCGTTCAAACCGATGGAATTCCACTGGTCCCCAGGAGCGCCTGCGCTTATCCAGTGCAGTTCGATACAGTTGGTAGCCCAAATGGAAGGGCACAACAACATCATCCTCGGCATGAATAATCATAATTGGCTGAGGAAACTCGCCAACATGCTTATCCGACTCGAACCGCAGTCGGTTGTCATACATGGGCTGCGAGATCATATAGTCGAACCAGGGCAAATGGCGAAACGGCCGCGAGAACGGATGCAGACGAATCTCATCACGAATGTTGGTGAACGGACTCTCCAGTATTACGCCGCGCGGTCCACGCTCCTTCATGTGGGCCAGTTTGGCGCACATGTGCGTGGCCACGCCCGTGCCCAATGAGTGGCCCCAGATGAAAATCGGATTCGTCGTCAAATTGGCAATGTACTCAAAGACCATCAGAGCATCCCGCACCACGCCATCCTCTGACGGAGGCACTGGATCCGAGTCAGCATAGCCACGATAGTCAAACGAGAAAACGTGATAATTCAGATGCCTCAAAAGCTTGTACACCTCGGAGCGATGGCCACTGCCCCTCGTGGCCGTATTGCCATGCAGATAGAGCACCACAGTTGCGCCAGGCACTCGCAGAAGCCGCTCATAGAAGAGCTGCTCGTTCTCCGGCACAATTACAGGGAATTCCGCACGCAGCTCTGGCGCTAGACGTTCCAACTCATGGCTGTCGAGACTCACATGAGTGGGCTTTAATTGCTGGCTACTGGTTTCCGTTTCCAAATCAGCTTCCACGCGGAGCTCTCTGCGGAATCGATGCACGACATTCTTGGGCAGCACATGCCAGACGCCAATGCGGACACCATCATCGTCCTCATCGTGATCCTTGACAGTGATGTAGAAGTTCCTTGTGGCAAAAAGTCCAATGCTGTGCGGTTTGCTCAGGTCAAGGCCCTTCGGATAGGTGACTACAAAGGAAGCAGACGAAAATGTTAGGATCAACTGAAGCTATTTAAATAGAGGAGCTTCTACTCAGCTCGGCACTTACTAAATGTGAGGAACAGAATGCCGCGTTGCAGCGTCACCGATGTCCGGAAAGCCAACGGCAACAGCACAAAGAAGAGGAAGAACACCAGCAAAGCTATCACCAGGCAGGGCAGACCGACTCTGAGAATGGATTGCATGATGGTAGTTGTTGTTGTTATTAATAATTAACTAACTAAACGGACACATTACATAGGATACTAAAAAACATAAATAATCTACAAAAAGCAAATACTACATACAAAATTGAAATTTAATTAAATTCACATGTTTATGTAGAAAATGTAAATTTGTTGCTTGTCAACTTATAATAATTTTTTTTTTTCTATCGAAGCCCAGCTGAGGTGGAGCAGAGCAAAGTGAATATGGTAATTCCCATTGACAATATGCTAAATATTTATGCCACGATGCAAAATTTATGTTGAAAACAACGTGAAAAACCAAATTAAATGATAATAATAAGAGATATATATTTTAGTATCAGTCAGAAAGCAGGCAAATTTCATACACATTTTATTAGAAATCAGTATTAATTCAAATTATTGTTTTTTCTTCGATCGAGCATAAATACTTACAGCCCAGTCAGCCAACTAATGAGAATCGTTCCGGGAATGATCGTTGCATAGAAAACTAAATTTAAACAACTATGAAGCTCGTACATTGTGACGTTTATCGATTGTCCCTTCGATTACAGCTAATTTAAATTTTTTGTGATTAACGATATTATATGTAAATCGTTTTTGAGCGTTCGAGCCTGTGATTAATTTTTAGCGAGAGCGTTATTAATATTAATGGGCTTGGTTTTTATTTTCTGTGCAAAATAGATTTTCTTTTTTATTTCGAGTGAGATTCACGGATATTGTTTCGGTTTTTTGCTTTTGTTTTGGTTTCGTTTATGAACGTACTAAGCGTCTAGCCGAACGTAGGGAAGAGAATAAACAAAGTTACTTGATTATTAGCTTATAAAAATATAGTGTCGATTAAAGCATGCAAAGGCCAAAAATCTAAGCATTCAACTGTGAAATTGCCCAAGCCCAAAACAGCAAACACATAAACTAACAACAACAACAGACAAATGAGCTGTGAACAAACTTTGTACCCTGCTGCTGATAAGGCGGATGGCGGTATTAACTACATTAGCTATTATGTGATATATCGTATATCGATAAATAATGACACATAGATAACGAATCGAGTGTTCGTCGACCCACCGACCGACTTGCCACAATCAGCAACAGATTACTCATAAAACATGTGAATGAATACATATGTATGTATAAACAGATTTATAAATTTAAATGAATTGTGATTTAGCAGCCTTAACTAAGCGACTAAAATATTAAATGGTTAATTACGCGTTAGTTCGAGAAAACACTAGAATTCACCTCTTGAAGAAATGCCGCCTACGCGCAAAGAGCATAACTGCAAATAGTCGAACGTCAAGAGGAATAAAGAGATACAAAACATTAGGTTAGCGATTTTTTGAAATCAACAAACAAACACGGGCATCAGCAAACGTTTACTGGAGAATGAAAAGTGCAGAGTGGAGAATGTAGAGAGTGGAGAGACTGGAGAACGAAAACAAGCAAATGCAGCGTTAACATAATAATAAACCGATTTAATATTATTGCTTAAGTAGCTTATTAATAATTGTAACTATGCACAAACAATTTGCGGTGTAGTAGAAAAAAAAAAACCGTTGCGGCCTGCGCGTTTGATTTTATGCGACTGACTGGGCGGGCGCATCAAAACAGCAAAACAAATGAAAAGCTTTAGCTGAGCGTGAGCCAGATCTCTTCCACACCCTTTCCAACTCTCACACACACTCTCTCTCTCCCGCCGGCCAGCTGATCGCGTGCGCCAACTGTTAACATTTGCTCTGCCGTCTTTTTTTTGTTTGCATTCTTTCTGAACTTGAATTGAATGTGAATGGTAAATATTGCACTTGTCGCTTAATGCTTCAATTAACACTAATTGAATTGATCTCTTGATGCTTGTGTCACTTACCGGCGTCTTTCTCAGGCAGTTAACGTGGCGAATGTAGAAAGTATACAAATCAGTTTCAATCAAAATATTTACATACATACATATATTTCTTGTCTAAGGCATAGTTTTTTGTTGCGTTCGAGCTGGAAGTTGCGAGAAATTTGTTTTTATGTTAGCATTGATTTATTCAAGAACAATGTGCTTATTATTCGGTTTATAAAATTTTACATAATTTATGTCACTAGCTAACTAACAGTAAAAACCATTCTTTTTTAAACTAACTTGTAATTCGGTATAAATTGCCAAGTACCTCGTTAATTGGAGACTCTGTGGCTTCACTTGTGCATTTCACAGTTCAAATATTTTTGGTAATTAAGAATTATTGGATTAGTTTTTCTTTTTATTAAGAACAGCGGCTGCCAGTGTGTGCACCCGGCTTTTAGAACAGCTGATAATGTATCTTTAACAGATGCGGACAAATATTTTTCAATAACATTATTTTAAACTTGCAACATATAGTATTTAATTCTGTAGACTTGTATTATATTTTTTGTTGAATTAGCGCTAAAAAAAATCAAGTTGACACATTCTGTTTATAACTACATTTGTCCCACCCTGTTCGGGTTTCGATTAATTTCGTTCATTCGATTAGTATTGCCAGTACTGTTAAAAACAGCACTGCAAATATCAAGTGGCAAATGTTAAGGCTTTGGCAACCGTAAATAAACAGTGAAAGTGCAATTAAGAACTAAATGAACGACAATTAGCGACTCAGTTCGTACACCGTTTGATCGAACTTATTCCGAACAATTCCATACAATTCTAGTTAGAAATTTAGTTAAACGCAACGGCAGTGCCGCAATCAGAGAGAAAGAGAGCGAGCGAGAGAGAGAATGAAGAGTTTGGATGAAATCAAGTTAGAATATCCGCTGCACTGGCAGATCTGGAATGGGAACGTTGAGGAGCTGCAACAGCAGTTGCTCACCGAACAGGTTTGTCATCGGTTGGGTGATTGATTGGCTAGGGAATGGGAGCAGGGACAGGTGGGTGTGCTGGTGTGGGTGACCGTGTGTGTGTGTGTGTGTGTGTGTACCGCTAATTGAATTAGTGATTCCATTCCAAAAACAAAAACAACAGCAATGACAATAGCAATGTTAATAACTCAACTTTCAGATTGATAAGGAAAAAATCGATCCGCGCGGCCGCACACCATTGATGTTGGCTGTTCGTTTGGCGAATCTGCAATGTGTTAAGTGCCTTTTAGCTGCCAAATGCAATGCAACCTACGAGCATGCAGGCTGGTCAAGTGAGTACCGCTAAGATTTGTATCAACAAAGCCACTTTCTCTCTAATGCTCTCTTCAATCAGTTGTCCAGGAGGCCGTTTGCACGGGTGACGAGGACATCTTGACGGCGATTATCGAAGTGCGCGACTTGCAGCGTCATGTGCAGCGCGTGACGCATGTGCCGAAGCTGTTGCAGCATTTGCTAGATGCGCCCGACTTCTACATTGAAATGAAGTGGGAGTTCACGTCGTGGGTGCCGCTGATGTCACGCCTCTGTCCCAGCGACACCTACAAGGTGTACAAGCGCGGCGCCAACGTGCGCATCGACACGACGCTGCTGGGCTTCGACAACAACACCTGGCAGCGCGGCAATCGATCCTACATATTCAAAGGCGGCAGTGAGTGCTAATGGCAACGCAATAATATATTATATCTCTCTAATACTTCTGGGACTTTGTAGAGGAGACGGCTACAATGATCGAGATCGATCATGACACCCACGAGGTAATGGTGGAGCAGATGAGCAGCGATATTGGTGACATTGTGGCCATTCCACCACCCATTGGCACCGTTCGTGCTCGCCTGGCAGCGCCCGTCATCACCAACAACATCGAAATGGAGAAGATCAGCTTCGAGCGCAACAAGTCTGGCATCTGGGGCTGGCGCAGCGAAAAGTCAGAGGTCATCAATGGCTACAATTGCAAAGTGTATGGGGCCAGCAATGTGGAGTTTGTCACCAAGACGCGGATGGATCACCTCAGCGAAGAGCAAATCAAGGTAACGGTCAAAGATGTAAGTGTGCTCTAGTTTGGAGTACCCCGACTAAGAGATGCTCCGAGCTCCGCATGGAATGTGACGGGAGTAATATACATACTAATTCAAATGGAATTCTATCTCTATTTATACAGAACAAAACGGCTCGGACGCCGCTTCACAGTCTATTGGGCATTGCTGACGAGGATTACGTACCTCCCACGGATGTGTCTGCTTCAATCAAAGATCGCGTAAGCCCGCACACTATAAAGACAATTGGATACTCAATTAGAATTCCTTCCCATAGACATCGGAGTCAGCTCCTTTGATCGCGCCCAGTGTGAACGGTGATCGTACGTCGCCCACTGTTCCAGCTCAGGCTGAGAGCAATGGCAGCTCCGCCTGTTGCTCGGGCACGAGCACGCCCCATTTGCAACAGATCACGCCCGAGGAGTACTTCAGTGCCGATGTGGATTTGCAGGGTCGCGACATTGGCAGACCAAAAAACCTAAGCACAAAGGTGCAACGCTTCAAGGCCAATCTCTGGCTGGCCGAGGAGCATCCCATCCGTCTCCAGGAACAAGTGCTTCCCATACTGGATCTCATGTCCACAATGGCCAGTCCGCATGTGTCCAAATTGAAAGACTTTATAACGATGCAACTGCCTTCCGGCTTTCCGGTCAAGGTGGAGATACCGCTCTTCCATGTCCTCAACGCCTGCATCACGTTTGGCAATGTGTTCGCCATGACCACGCCGGTGGAGCACGTGTCCACGCTGCAGGAGGACGATCGCACCACCTGCCTGGTGGATGATCGTTGCTTCGATATACCCAGCAATTATGTGAGTCGTGGCGGAGATGCACGCCGTCAAATTCCCCTGGACGAGGATGACATGCTGCAATATGCCATCGAACAGAGCCTGGCGGAGACAAGCGGCGCTGGCGGCGCCTGTGGCCTGGACAGCGATACCGACAAGGTGGACATCTGGGAGGTGCTGCGCGGCCAAAATGCCGTGGGCACCGAGCTGCTGCCCGAGGACGATGAGCAGCTGCAGCGGTAAGTAATCCTCAAGCCGAACTCTTTCGATCTCTTGACATTCACAAACTTTAACGAGCGTTACGTGTAATGCTAGTAATGCCCGCTCCTGTTCAAATAAGCGCAATTTGCTCGCACCCAGTCACCACATTTACGGTCGCCATTCCCCCTCACCTGGGCACAGTTCGCACCTGGCACCGCCCGCGGCCGCCTTTGAGCCGCAGCAGCGCAGTCGCTCTGCCTCGGCGGGGGCGCAGTTCAAGAACGATCTTAGCTATATGAAGAAGATCTTCAAATAGATCCCCACCCACCTTGCCCACATCTTCCATTACCCTCAATGTATTGCTAGCTATCATCTTACCCAAGCTTTTGTGTGTGTGTGCGCGTGCGTGTGTGTGTGCGTGTGTCTCCTCTGTTTATGTATTCACAGCGTGCTGCACGAGTCGCTGATGGGTGCGCAGGGCAATGCGAGCGGTTCGCCTGTCTCTGAGGATGATGACGATGGAGGCTTCCGGTACATGGACTCCGACCTGGCCATGGCGATGCGCCTCTCCCAGCAGGAGCAGCAGAAGTACGAGCTGGAGCGACAGCGCGAGCAGGAGATGATCGAGCAGGCGCTCAAGCTCAGCCTGCAGGAGAACTAGCCATCGAACCAATTAGTTAACCAAATCTAACCAAAACCAATCAATCAATCAATCAATCAGCAGTCACAAGCCTGGCGTCAATCAAATGAGAGGGAAAGTCATTTTTGTCGATACCAAAATTGGATATAGTTTATCTATATATGTAATTCTAGTATGTAAAAATTATGCCTATGTTGTAAAGTTACAAATTTAATTTTACCTTTATCTTTTTGTGTGTGTGTTTTTTTTTTTTTTGTTCTCCTTATTTGTATTGTGATATTGAACTAAACTGAACACAAAAAGAAACCCAAAGCGGAAAAACAATTAGAATTTCCCTCATCAAAGGTCTCAACTCGGAAACTCGCGCGACATCTCCATTATATATATATATAAACATCTAGATTTATATATATATATGTATACATATATCACATAATATACATATTTAATTTATGTAATAGCTCTTGCTAACTCTACATATATATATTTATACATACTAAGAACAGAGAGGGTTTAATTAGAACATTTGTCAAACTTCGGTTGCCAGAGAGCAGTAAAACTTTTTTAACATTCTCTTTTATTTATACACATTCAAACTATTCTATTAATTTACTAATCAGCATTATCAACTGAACATTATTTTGTGAAAATCCAAATATACATATATATATGTTTATATATATATTATATACATGTATGAAAAGTAAAATCTATATAAATTATGGGTGCATTTACTCCAAATAAAACGAATTTTTTTGTTGTTTGGGATTTCTCTCCGGACGTTTATAAAAATTAAATTACTGTTATACAAATGAAACGACTAAAATTGAACAATTAAGTCTAATACAAGGCTATATACAAAGTCACATGAACTTAAGGTAGTTAAGAAGTCTTCGTAAACTCTTTGGACAACTTCTGTTCGCTTCGAAAATCGAATTGAAATTCCGTTATTATGGCAGCTACATATATAAACGTATTTACACAAACCACTTATCTGGCCAACTACTATTATGGCCACAACTATTTGCTTACGGGCTAAGAAGAAGAAAAAAGAGTCTCTATAAGTACGTCCGTTGAATGATAATGATATGCGGCGTCTATATATACTTGAAGCATTTCTGCTTGTCGTGCGGAATACGCGTCTTAAAGAGTATTGAGTCGGCCCGGTATTGGGTGTTCAGCAGCGGCGTATAGCCAAAGACCTGGCTAAAGAAATTGATGCATTTGTGGCGCTCCTGAAAGTGGGTGTCATCCTCGCTCAGGGACACTGGACAGCCGGGACAGCGGAAGGTCCAGCGTGAGGTCACTTTAACAGGCGGTCGTCGCGTCAAATGAGAGACAAGAAAATTCATAGCGATATCCTCGCAGTTCATATACTCGTCCACCTTGTCGCGTATGGCCTGCGGCAGTTGATACGTATACAGGAACATGTAATACTTGTGTATAAACGCAGCACCAGTGAGCACCATGCTCAGCTCGCAGCTGTAGTTGGAGTTGTAGTGCCACAGGTTGTTGCTGCTCAGGTCCCAGGCATGATAGCGGCCCGGGAAGCCGACCACCCGATCGCGATGCTCGCGCCAGACACGAAAGCCGAACAGAATCTCATCGTGCCGCAGGTGAGCATCGTCGTCCACTGATAGCACCGCCTCCGTCTCGATAACATCGAAGGGCAGAAAGCGATTATTGAGCGAATTGCGTGGCGCACGCACCACCGAAACGGGCACACCAATGTCGGGCCAACGCAGATCGTCCAACGGCGGTTTGGGTGAGTTCCAAACGACAACGACTTTATGCAGATAGGGCAGACCGTAGAGGCGACCCAGTGACTCCATCAGCACCTGCTCCCGTTCGTACGTGAGTATGACAATGGTGAATTGCTCGCGCGGATAATTGCCACCGAGCGCTTCACTGAACTCCTTGCCAGCGCCGCCAATGCCCTTGCCAATGGGCCGAAAGCCCGTGTGGGAGCCCATGAACTTTGCCTCCGACGGCAGGGCCGGATCGAAGGGCAATTGGGGATAAAGGAAAAATGGATCCATCCAATCGTTCCATGCCTCTTTCGATTGTATGCGGAGTATTGTATAGTTGCGACGAAACGCTGGACTTGGATAGGGCGGCTCAATTGGTCCCAACGACTCCTCCGGCTCCGTGTCCATTCCAACAGGCGGCTCCGATTTCAGCGGAATAAACGTGCTGTTGAAAACGCTCTGAGCGACAACAGGTGGCACCGGGCGTGGCGGTATACCCAGTCGATCACGCATGCTGGCTATGACCGTGTCCACTGTGGCCTGCACAGAGCTCAGATATCGCTCCCAGATGAGACGTCCTTGACGACGCAACAGCAGCAAATCTGAATCCTGAACGGCGCGCAGCAGGAAATGAAGCTCCGTAATGCGGGCTTTCGGCAGCAGCAGGGCAGTGCGACGCCAGTCAATGGTCTCGGCGTATGGCAGACGCAATTCATCGGCACCAAGGATTACGGGCACAGCGCCCGAGCGCAGCGCTTCATAGAGACGCGCCAACATGAGCGTCGAGCTGACCCGTTGGCCCAATGGTGGCAGTATGAGCACGTAGGTTGAGTCCTTGAGCAGTTGCTTGCGTGAGCTGTCGGAGCCACAGAGAGTCCAGTCGCCCAGGGAGCCCGTCTCCTGCTGCTCTGTGGCGGGCACACATTGGAATTGCAGCAAAAACTGATCCTGAGTCGATGAGCGCGACATGTCCTTCAGGTGTTCCATTATGAAGTCATCTAGCGGCTGAAGAGCCGCCTGCGAGGGTCGCAGCTCACCTTGGAAGGTGAGCAAGTACTTGCGGCGTGCCGGCACCATGCTGGCGCACTCCTGCCAAACATCGCCACCAGGCGGACCCAGAATGGGTGGCACAATCAAATCGTAATTGGGTCGAAATTGATCTCGTTCAAACGTGCTCTGCACTATAATCGCACGCATCGTGTTCTGCTGCAGCAGCGGATTAGTCCTAGCAGAATTTAAATCGCGACGTGCCAGATTCAGCAGAACATGATTCCTTCCGTCGCCGCCCCAATAGGGCAACTGATACAGCTTTCCCAAATCTATGGGCGAGTTGTTGGCAGCCATCGAATTGGACAGAATGTGAGGATGTTGTGCCACCTCCTCCTGGGCGGCGTATCGATTGTTGCGCAGCAAATCCTCCTCTAGGAGAGCCTCTCCCACAAGCACAAGGTAGATGCAAGCCTGTTTGGGATCTCGCACAATGTGCGCATTGTAGCCCAAAGTTTGTTTTATGGTCGTCTTTAGGAATCCATCGATATCGTAGCCCGAGCGCTGCACATTGTAGACGTCCGGATCGTATAGATAGACGGGGAAGCCGGACGTGAGGCTACAACGTGAGTGATCGAAGCAATTGTGCATCTCGCAGGCAGCTGCAACTCCATCGCTAATGCCCTTCATTCTCCTAGGCAGCGAATTGGGCGTCAAGGTGCGAGGAAGCGCCAATTCCGGTGTGTTGCGCTGTACGGCTTCCCGCTGTGCCACTTGCGCCTGCTCCACAGAGATCTTTAGCCGCTCGAGTTCTGTTTGTTCGCGCAACAGCTCTTGCTTGAGCTCCTCAAGCTTTTGATTGTACTGACTGATGTCCGACTGCAGCTTTTGACGACGAGATTCTAACTCACGTAGCTCCACAGAGACGGTGCTCTAAAAAGAAATGAATATATTTTTTCACTTCTCTATTGCCGTCTTGCACTCACCTTAATTCTCAGCATTTCTTCTATGCGCATCTTTAGATCACTGGCCCGCATCGCAGTGAAGTCCTCATAGGCATCCAGCAGAGGCCGGGAGCGATGCACATCTGTTGGCGGCGCATCCAACTCGGCCTGGCCAGACATTGTTTAGTTATTTACATTTAATCTAATACAAGTTCGACTTACATTTAACAATTTGCGGTGCGCCAGCAGGGGTAGCAGTATTAGGAGTAGCAGTATTAGTATCGTTAGTTTATATGGTCGACATTGTCGCATCCACGCCGTACTCATGCTGTATCTCAAATGTGCGGATGCTGGCGCTGTTGTGGATTTTATTTTATCACTTGAATCATGTTTTAAGCTTTGATAAGCAGTGCTGCCACTTGGATTGTCCACGTCAAAGGCGAGGGACATGTTGCAGCCTTGCTTCAAGTCTACAATTATTAAGTTTGTCTGCTTTTACCACACATTGCATTATACATGATTTATTAAAAGTACTGAATAAATATATCGTCGTCATCGATAATTTTAAGCTTGCGATATATTATTTGAGCTGCCAGACCGAAAAACCATTAAATGACCCATACAGCTGATTTTGTTTACATATGCTGCGCCAATATATCCATGATATAGAGCTGCCAGACCAAGAATACGCTTCAACAACACACACAGCTGACTTTGTTTACATTTCATTATTGTTTTAGGAAAAAACCCTGTATATATATTTTTACAATATGTACTGGTAAAATTAGTTGTATAACTAGATTTTACGCTAGCAGCATTTAAGTAAATTAATATTAAGTTAAACTTTTTAAAACATGTGTTTATATTAATATGTGAAAGTACGGAGGTAGGAATATGGATATTTGGAAATTAGGATTTCTATTGTTAACTATGGCCGTGAAATGCAACAAGTATTATAGTAGTTGAACCATTCACCAACACATATGCAAATGCATATGCGCGCACACAAAGAGCTTAGACTAGAGCTGGGAAACCATCAATGGACGGCTTCATCGATGTTTTTCCCATCGATGGAAAAATAATCGATTATATCGATGGATGCGTCGATGGTTTCCCAGCTCTACTGCATACGTTAGCCCAGCTTATAATCGTAGTCTTTAATTTGCTGCTTATGCGTATGCACGCGTGAATGGGTGTGAGTGTTTGTGCGTGAGTGCCTGTTTGTTTATTTGTACGTAGTTTCTCTCGTATTTGACCGGCAGTTGATCTATGTGGCAAAGTGTTAAAGTGTTAAACTAATTAAAGTCGTTGCCATCCCACCTAATTAGACCAATAATGAATCCATAGATTAATTGAATTTGTAACGGAACTTTAAAAATTACACTGCACATTTGACTTGACGAATTCAAAAGTTTTAGAAAGCACCCGAGCAATAAAAGTGAAAATGGGTAAAGTATCATGACAAATATTAATATTTGATATTCAAACGTTGTTAGCTAGACCTGTTTCAATTGTTTGTTTTTGTCTTTAACAAACAAACAACTAAGAACTCACATACATACATATAATCCGTAATTAATTTACTAATCTATAAGCAAGGTATTTTAATACACATATATACACATTAATATATATATTTTTTAATACAATATAAGCTATATTTACATATTTGCATATTTATAAATTTCATGTTTTTTTTTTTTAGAACAATGACGTTATACAATTGTGAATAAATGTTTTGCAAATTATGTGAAAGGCTCTTGCAGAAGTTTTATTCGTGATTAATGACTGTGTAAACTTGTAATTACGTATATTTATTATTGCTTTATAGTTCCAGTAGTAAACTTGATTTCTTCTTGATTCTTTACTTTTTTTTTTTTATAATTACCATATATAATGAATACAAAATTAAGAATAATAAATCAAGCGCATCTTCAAATGACAATGGCTAAATCACATTAAATCTAAGTAAACGACTTTGCAGTGAACAAGTTTATTAAAACAAAATTAAATGAAAGCCTGATGACTCCTGGTAGTTCCTTTAATTTGCTGTCCAAAGCAGCTCAGACTTGTTCTTTTATTATTTGTATTGTTGTTGTTGTTGTTGTTGCATATGTTTCGATTGTTATTGTAGATTTCTTTGTTGTTGACCTCCCCCCACACGATGAACACACTTTGGGATTTGGAGCGAACAGCTTATCGTCTGTGTGTGCATGTGTGTGCATGTCTGTGTGTGTGGGGCCTTATTAGGGGCACATTCAATGCATTGAGAACTGTCGCTCCGACAGCGGCTCAGCAGGCTGTGTGCGTGTCCATGTATGTATGTCTCCCTGTGTGTGTGTGTGTGTGTGTGTGTGTGGTTGTCGTGCGTTAGCTTCCCGTCCATGCGCCTAAACCTAGTCAGCGCCGGTAAAGCGGGAACGCCGAGGGCGACCTTTATGTTGCTGCACTGCGTCCCACAATTACCTTGCTTAATGACATCCGTTGAGCGTTTCGGCGGATTTGTGTGACTAACTTATTATAGAAGCCGCAAGAAACTGGCTCACGTCGGGTGCGGTTACAACGACTACGGCTGCGGCTACGGCTACGGGCATTTGTGATCCCGTAGCCAGTCAGTCAATGAGTCAATGGGTCAATGAGTCAATCAAACAGCTGACCATCATCCACCATCTACTGGGCGCACAAGTTATTTAAATTCAGTTCGCATTGGCCAATCACACGCTGCAGTTCAGTAGAACAATGCATTTGACGATAAACCTAAAGTGTCGGAAACTTGAAATCTGGGGTAAGATTGTTGTTGTTGTTCTTGTTGTTGTTGTTGTTGCTTTAATTAACTTAGAGCCCTCAAAAGAAAAACAGTTGGCATGCAAATATCTGCTGCTTGTGGCACGCATTTTAGAACGTATGCAAATTTTGTTGTCCATGTTTTGCATTTTAAGCATTTACTCCAGCCACGACTTTGTCTTTAAAAAGGAGCTGCAGAGGCCGCTGGAGCTGCAGTTAGTTGGTTGGAGTTGCAGCTTTAAGAAGCTCACAGAGCTAAAAATATGTGTAAGTGCGCAGTGGACAAGTGAATACTCTAAAATATAGCACTAAAGTTTATAATATACACACAAGTCAATGTAAAATTAATGAGAAATAGATAAAATAACCAATAATAAATAATTAACTTCTGCCAATTTAAAATTTCTGTTATATATAACACAAGTCAATTTAAAATGAATGAGAAAAAGATAAAATAACCAATTTATATATAACACAAGTCAATTTAAAATTGTCTGATATACATATATTCACAAGTCAATCTAAAATGAATGAGAAAAAGATAAAATATCCAATAATAAATAATTAACTATTGCCAATTTAAAATTATCTGTTATATATAGCACTGAAGTTAATTTAAAATTAATGAGAAGAAAAAGGAAAATAAATAATTATCTTTTCCCAATTTAAAATTATCCGTTAATTAGTGCCACACTCTGCAGTTCCATATCGGCGCCACATTTTCAAATAATTAACTGTCGAATTGGTGCGCGCTTTCCAGAAGCGCAGCTTTTTGTTCTAATAGTTTTGTGCTTTTTTGTCTGCCAGCCGATAAGCATATTGGAGAAGATAAAAATAAAAGAAGTGCACGCCGCCGCCGCTGCCGCTGCCGACGCTACGCTAGTGGGACTCATGCGCGAGCAGTGCGCCTCAGTGTGCTTTTGGCGGGCGAGCGAGCGAGAGGGCAGCAACAACAAAGCTCGCGTATATCACATCATCAGCATATAACAGTTTTACTATTATGGGCTTGAAGAGAATATTTAAATGTTTGTTTTGAACTAATTTTATGTTTTTCTTCTGCTGCACGTGCTTCGAAATGTCTTTAACCATTTTTGTGCAGTTATTAAAAAAAAAAAACAACAAACGAAATGTGTGCAAGAGCGTGAATGCGAGCGGGTGCATGAGCGAGTGTGAGTGTGTGTGCGTGCGTGAAAGAGTGAGAGAGCTTAACAGCTGTTCTCTGTCTGCACCTGTTGAAATGTTGTAAAGAGTTTAGAACGGCTTAGCTCTGATGCGCTCTTTAGAATTTGCATTGTTTGCAACATTCTGTTTGGCTTTTGTTAAGTATACGCGACATGGACACGCACATTCAATGCATTCAGTTACATTATCATAAGACTTGACAATTAATATTGGATTCCATTTCATTTCCGTTACGTTTCGCACTCTGATTTTCAACATAACAAATGCAAATGTGAGTATATTTGACAGAATAAGAAATGAAGAGCTAAACAAAGCTGAATAGTTTCTTTTATTGTATTTGCTTGAATTAAGTTGACATTGGCATTGGTTTCACATATGTATATTCCACATATACATAATTATGTGGAAAATTTGGTCGATTCGGATATATCTTATCAATAAAAGTCTATGACATACATAGTCTGCTTATCTTCTATTTGCTGTTGTTGCACTCTTTTGTAATGATTAATCGTTCTATTGGTCTTCCCCTTTACTTTCAGCTTTTTCACTGTCCTCACTTTTTCTCGTCTGCTATATTCTGAAATTCACTTTAGCTCTCATCATACTAAACAAGGAAATCGAAACATCCCGAGGCATGCTTTATCCACGTGAGTCGGAGACGCGGGAAGTGCGTACGCTCGATGGCATCTGGAACTTTGTGCGCTCGGACGAAACGAATCCGACACAGGGCATACGCGACGGCTGGTTCAAGGATGACCTAAGCAAGAGCATGCCCACCATTCCCATGCCAGTGCCGGCATCGTACAATGACATCACCACGGAGCAGGCGCTGCGCGATCATGTGGGCACCGTTTGGTATGATCGCAAGTTTTTTGTGCCACGCTCCTGGGGACAGGATCAACGGGTTTGGCTGCGCTTCGGTAGTGTGCATTACGAGGCCTTTGTGGTAGGTCAATACTCTATATAATAATGCTGTATATATGTATGTATATGTGTATATCTCTATTTCTTTAGTGGATCAATGGACGCTCGGCTGTTAAGCATGAGATGGGGCACTTGCCTTTCGAGACGGAGGTCACGCACTTGCTTAAGTATGGTGCAGAGAATCGCATTACGGTTATGTGCGACAATGCTTTGATCCAGACGACGGTACCGCAGGGCAAAATCTCAGAGATGGCCAACGACGATGGCGTTACTATCATACAGAGCTATACATTTGATTTCTTCAATTATGCGGGCATCCATCGATCCGTTCATCTGTATACGACGCCCAAAACGTTCATTGAAGAGGTGGAGATCAAAACGAATCTGTCAGAGAATAATACCGGTAAGATTAAAATAGAATTCGAATTAATTATTTTAAATGACTAGAAAATACCTCGGATTTGTCGTATGCGAATTGAATTCGGCTGATCCATTTGGTAGCTCCTATCAAGTTGAAATATAGATAACAATATCCCTGTCATTCCAGTGGGTACGGTGGATTACAGCATCACAGTGAATGGTACAGCGGCCAACGAGGCGGAGAATACGCTCTTCGCACGGCTGCAGATCTACAATCGAGAGGGCGTACAAGTTGCCAATGTGACGTCGGACAGCAAGCTGGTGGGCTCGTTGCAAGTGGACAATGTGAAGCCCTGGTGGCCATATCTTATGCATTCGGATCCGGGATATCTGTACGAGCTGGAGATTCGACTGTATGCAGCCAAGGAGCAGCTGCTCGATGTCTATCGTCTGAAAGTGGGCATCCGTACGCTTAGCTGGACGAACACGACGTTTCTGATCAATGGCAAGCCGATCTATTTCCGTGGCTTTGGGCGGCACGAGGATGCGGATGTGCGTGGCAGGGGTCTGGATAATGCATTGATGGCGCGTGACTTCAATTTGCTTAAGTGGATTGGCGCCAATGCCTATCGCACCTCGCATTATCCTTACTCGGAGGAGTCCATGCAGTTCGCCGATCAGCATGGCATCATGATTATCGACGAATGCCCCAGCGTCGATACAGAGTAATTGATAGTTGATAGATTAGTCTCAAATACATAGTGATTATTTATTCTTCTTCTCCTCAGGAACTTCAATCAAGTTCTGCTGGACCGGCATAAGTCCTCGCTGGAGCAGCTTGTGCATCGCGATCGCAATCATCCCAGCGTCGTGATGTGGTCCATTGCCAATGAGCCGCGCACCGGTCAAGTGAATGCCGACACATATTTCCAGTGAGTGAATGAGCATTTATTTGATCCATACATCTGTAGCCTCTGCACCTTCTATAGATTTGTGGCCAACTACACACGCTCCTTGGATAGTACGAGACCCATAACGGCTGCCATTGCAGTGCCCTCGAATGATGACAAAGCGGTAAGCAGGCTAGGCATACCGATTAAATTACATCTGCTTAATGCCATTGTCATGAACAGGGCCGCCATTTAGACATAATTAGCTTTAACCGCTACAACGCGTGGTACAGCAACACGGGTCGCTTGGATATGGTCACACAGCGTGTGATTAGTGAAGCAACCGGATGGAATAAGAAGTATGACAAGCCGGTTCTTATGTCAGAATATGGAGCCGACACGCTGGAGGGTCTCCATCTGGTAATATAGAGAAGTGATTAATTTATGGTGTTTATAAACTCAATTTATTTCCTTACAGCAACCGGCCTTTGTTTGGTCGGAGGAATTCCAAACTGAAGTATTTTCACGGCACTTCAAAGCCTTTGATGCTTTGCGGCGCCAAAAATGGTTTATTGGCGAGTTCGTCTGGAACTTTGCCGACTTTAAGACGGCGCAAAGTGAGTATAAGAGTTCGAAGAGTCAACTTGCCATATTAAATGTTCGAATTTTCTTTCCAGCTTACACGCGGGTTGGTGGTAATAAGAAAGGCGTCTTTACGCGCGCACGGCAGCCAAAGGCGGCCGCTCACCTGCTGCGCCAGCGATACTTTGCTCTGGGGCGAGAGGTGGATCAGTGCAATGTGCCAAATGATTTGTTCACCTACATTGCTGATGTGGGCGGGTCGAATGTGAAGCATGATTCCACTGATTTATGAGTAAATCATCGTCGACTGTAAGACACTTAAATTGACAAGACAACAACACAGTACAATATTTTATATACATTCACATCTACATCTAAGTCCACGCGAAAACTAAGTATTTTAGCTATTTATACTGTTTTTGTATAAATTGTTATGCTGGAACTGAACTCAAGCGCATTTCGGTAGCATAAGTCTTATCATTTTTGTTTTTTGTAATAAAGAGTTTTTGTGTTTGCCTCAGATTAATTGGTTCAATTGCTTTTATGTACGAATACTTCGAATTTTAAGCTCTAGAGCAGCTGATTTTTGTTTACATTTAATTAATCATATCGATTAATTTCGTTTGTCATCGATACAGCGAAAAGTAGTGAAATTGTAAATCATCGTTTATAATCGATATAGCAGACACAACCACCCGCATTTAAAATCGACGAAATATATAGAGATGTGAATCATTGGAGGTAATTTCTCTTTTGTTTTGTTTCTGTTTCGTTTGGTTTATATATTTATTTTTCTAAATTTGATTGTTTATAGGCATTGCCAGCTATCGGAAAGTTTGTTATCGCAGAAAAAAGGGCGTTTTGCATAGCAATGCAGCAATGCGGGTAACAAGCAACAGTATTAAAACGCGAACAATAATATGCTTCGCCATAACTTTAATATGTGTGTGCATTTTGGATACAATATTGTCTCACAATGTGGAAGATGAACTAAGTACCGGCCATAGATTTGCGCACAAGTTCAACTTTGAGCAGATTTATTGCTATGACAATGTACAACTACCAAAGCCCACAGTGGGTCTGCTGTATCCTCGCGCATCCGAGACGCGGGAGGTAAACTCTCTGGACGGTGTTTGGCAACTGGTCCGGAGCAATGCCAGTGATCCTCTTCAGGGGATACGTGAAAAATGGTTTGGTCGTAGTCTCCGCTCCACAGGTCGTGAAATAATCAAAGTACCTGTGCCAGCATCGTATAATGATCTGACCGTGGATCAGGAATTGCGCGACCATGTGGGCACAGTTTGGTATGAGCGGCACTTCTTTGTGCCCAGCAGTTGGAATATGAGTGGGACACGCACCTGGATACGTTTCGGCAGCATCCATTACGAATGCATTGCTTGGATCAATGGTCAGAGGGCTGTTAAGCACAGCTTTGGTCATTTGCCCTTTGAAGTGGAGATCGGCAGATTGGTCAAATATGGCCAGGAGAATCGCATCACAATCATGGTCGACAATCGGCTAAGGAATTCCACTATTCCACAGGGTGCAGTGATTAAAGAGTCTACTGACAATGGTTCCGTCGATGTTCAAACCTTCACATTTGACTTTTTCAACTACGCCGGGATACATCGCTCCGTCCAGCTTTATACCACGCCGGCGAAATACATCAAAGACATTGAGCTTAAGACGCAAGTGAACAAGCAAATGGGTCGCATTGACTATCGCTTGTGGATAGGCAATGAGCAGGAACAGGATGTGTCCAGGTACATCAACGTCAAACTGCTGGATAGAGATCGCAATGTGGTGGCACATCAGCTAAATCGGAACTATCACAATGGCACTTTATTAATACCAAATGTGAAGCCATGGTGGCCCTATCTAATGCATCCGGAGCCTGGCTATATGTATACCCTGGAATTCCAGTTGATGGCTGCAAATGGTCTGCTGCTGGACAGCTATCAGCTACCCGTTGGCATTCGCAGTCTCAACTGGGACAATAACAGCATATACATCAATGGCCAGCCGATCTATTTGCGTGGCTTTGGCAAGCACGAAGATTCCGATGTAAGTTGGCTTGAAGGCGCTTCTTCATAATCTCCACTGATAATTCCCTTTCAGATACGCGGCAAAGGCCTGGACAATGCATTGCTCACCCGCGACTTTAGTCTGCTTAAGTGGGTGGGAGCAAATGCCTATCGCACCTCTCACTATCCCTACTCGGAGGAATCAATGGAGTTTGCTGATGAGCACGGCATTATGATCATCGATGAGTGCGCCAGTGTGAATACGGATTTATTCCAGCCAGAGCTGTTGCAGAACCACATGACCTATTTGGAGCAGCTGATACATCGCGATCGCAATCATGCGTCCGTGATAGCCTGGTCAATAGCCAACGAGCCGCGTACCCAGAAGCCAGCAGCCAAGGAGTATTTCGGGTAAGTCAATTAGCAATTCTAAAATATGCCAATGTTATAAACTATTCTCTCTCGGCAGGAAATTGGCGAATTATACACGAAGCATTGCGCAGGGACGTCCCTTAACGGCTGCTAGCAATGCTGAGCCGACGAAGTGCATGATGTCTGCATATTTGGATATCATTGGCTTTAATCGCTACAATTCCTGGTATCACAATTCCGGTCGCACGGACATGATTATAAACCCAATGTTTGAAGAGGCCTTGAGCTGGCGGCAACTGCACCAAAAGCCGGTCATTGTGTTCGAATATGGCGCTGATACCCTCGAGGGATATCATACAGTGAGAATTCAGAGCTAGAATAGCATAGACGAATATTGCTTGCTAATTTTCCAATAATTTTAAAACAGCTGCCCACATTTATTTGGTCGGAGGAATATCAGACGACGATGCTATCAAAGCATTTCCAGGCGTTTGACAAACTGCGCAAGCTCAAATGGTTCATTGGCGAATTTGTGTGGAATTTTGCGGACTTTAAAACTGAGCAGAGTAAGTTCGATGCAAGTATTAAATAAATATAGAATATTCATTCTCTCTTTCTGTCGATAGCCTATACGCGGGTCGGTGGCAATAAGAAGGGCGTCTTCACCCGTAACCGACAGCCCAAATATTCAGCGTATCTGCTGCGACAGAGGTATCACATGCTCGCATTTATGCTAAATAACGCCAGCTTGCCGACAGATCTCTTCAATTACATTATTGACTTTGGTTTATAAATACTACTGGTCCTTTATTTACAGTTCATATAATTACATAAATTAATTAAAGCCACAATCCAAATATTTATATTGCCAATATGCCACTTTATGTACATGCAAATTTTTTTATTGTTTTAAAGTTCTTTCATGAAAGTATACCATATACTTGTATTTATAAACAAAACGTAAAATTAAATAAATACTGATACTGATAATTTGCTAGGGAATTTTGAGAAATGCTAAAAGCAGATTGCGGCTGCTGGTGGGGGAAGCACTCGACGACATCCCTGATAAAGAGCAGTGCGATTTCCATAAATGTACGTACATATATATATAAGAAAAGCAGAGAGCTCCCCAATCTACATTCAGTATTAAGTTACACTGCTGACAAGATGCAAAACTCAGTTCTATTCCTCGTCTTATTGGTCTGCCTGGCGCCTTTTGGCGCAATCTCTGCGGAGAATTTGACGATCTACCTGGAGGACTATATAATTCAGAACCAGAGACAAAATGATGCTAGACTGGCTCAGATTGAGAATGAATTGGACACAGCTCGATCCACCTTCTCCAGCGGACTGCGCGCAATCAGCATCCAGGCCGATCAGTTGGAGCTCAGGCTGGAGGAGGTGAAAGCGCGTCTAGATCCGATCGAGTTAATCGACTCGTGGCACAAGCAATGCGTCCAGAACTACAGCGGAACCATTCCCACAATATCCAGTGTGCGTAGCACCCTCAGCAGTTGCTCGTCCTCTGCTCAAGGCAACCTGAATAGCATTTTGTCCAGTTCACAAAACAGCTTCAATTCCCTGAAGAACTACTATAATAACAATGCCAAGAAGCTCCTGACCGACTGTGTAAAAGCAAATCCCGATTCACTGACGAACTATACAATCTGCGTTAAAAATGCGGTAAGTATATGTATAATATGTATATTAAACAATTTATTAATTTACTTGTGATTGCTTTGCACATTACGCTTGACTCTTCTTGCTTGCAAAATCAACGTCCTTGCTTATTTCATGGTCTCGCTCTAGCATACACACATACATATACAACTCTCAAAATGATTGCTGTTGCTGGTTCACTCCTCAAAGAAGTGAGCCATAGCGAACAAGCAAATTAGTGTTGCTATTTCCGCTTTTTTCCCGTCAATTCTGGCTTTGTTTTCAAAGTACATATGCGAGAAGAATTGAATGCAGTGGCAAAGGAGAAATTTAGCTTTTTTAACGCTAGAAAAAAGGCATCACTTCCGCAAAGACAGCTGAGCAGGCATCGTCTCGCTCTAACTTACATATTATTCGCATGCTACACACATGCATACACCATTTTGTATATGTATTAAGATCAAAGCTCACAAATAACTGTTGAATGTGTCGCAAATGCTGTAAACACATAATTTCCTTTCACTCACACTCTGTAAGCGATCGGAAAAAAATGCTTTTGTTGTGTGTTTTGTTCTTATTTAGCATTTGACATTCAATTTAATAATCTCTTTTAATTCCAGATATCTACAGTCAACACGTATACCATAAGCAATCAGAAGAACTTCAACACGTATCTGCAGCAGGCAAAGTGCGCAGCGGATATACGCATCAACCAGGCCTGGGAATGTGCCTTTACCTCGATCTATGGCACAGTTTCTGCAATGAGCACGGCTGTGCGTCTCATCGATGACTGCATTTATAATCAATTGGCCTGTGCCTCAGCGACCTGCACAACCGGCTGCAGCAATCACATGGTCATCAGCTTGACGGAAAACGACTTCAATAACGAGACCATCAAGAATCCCTTCATCGGCTTGAATAGTAAACTCGGTTGCATCGAGATGAAGTTCAAGAATTAAGCAATATGCAATATGTGAAGGTGTCTTGAGACATATTCTATCTAACATACATTCATATATAACTTTGTTTTGTTCTACAATTTTGTTATAATAATAAAGTAATATGGCATTGAGAAAGCATAGAAAGCATAGAGCGCATTTTCACTATACAAGCAAAAATATGCTTTGAAATCTTAAATATGTACAGCCTAGACATTTTCTGTTAACGTTGAATATGTTCTAAATTATTTGGGCTAATGTCCTAGAATTAGTTTTTCCAGAGTCGACTCTGTTTTATTTCTCTTCTAAGTGTTTCCTCTGCGAATTTACTCTTAGAGTTGTTGCTCTGTGATTTTTTTTAAGTATTTCCCCTAAGAATTCTTTCACACTGTTTAATCAGCGAATTTCCTCTACAAATTTCTCCCAAGTCTTTATTTAATGCTTAGCTGATCGATTACACACTTCACTCCACTTTACTGCTCTGCACGACTGACCTCCACGAGCGACTGAAGAAATGCTTGAGCTGCTGCCCTTTATATAGGCTCACTTTCATTCAGAGCCTAAGCCGCGCTCAATTGTTAAACATGGCGCCAGGTAGAGCTTTAAGAGACTAATGGGAACACTCTCTGCTTCGTCAAGCACTCTAGCTTCGCATAGCGAATGAGTGCTGTATACATATAGACAGCTTAATGTGTGTAATTCTTGTTCGTCCCTTGCCTTTGTCAGGCAGAGAGACAGATTGTGAGTTAGAGAGGGAAACAGGTGGAGAGACAGATGTACCGAGAGACACACGAACAGACATATACATATATAGACATACACAAACGCATAGTTAGCTTATGTGCATCAGCTTCGGCAGTTTCTTCTGCTCTATAGTTCTCTTAAGGACTGCATAGTCTATCTCAAATTCTGGCTGTTCCATTCCGTACTCATGTTCAGTAGGCTAGACCACCTTCACTAGCCTGATCTAGGTTAAACTGGCAACACTGATTGCAGCCTCATGGCTGTGCATGAAAGTATAATACTAATTATAAATCCATAATTTTTATTGGACCGCTTGTCTGGACAAGTCCTAATCTATTTTCATATGCTCCCAGCAGAGACAAATTGTTAATCCCTATAATAACCAAGAATAAAGTGGGATTATCTGAGGCGCCATTGTCGCTAAATACTGAGAATTCATAAATTTAAGCCCGAGCATAAACGAACAGCAGATAAACATGTATATTATGTGCAAATATATAGACTATCAAATATACAAATAGGGCACACCTGAAAGTATTTAATCTGCTTCTGGCTAAAGTGAATGTTCCTCTAATGAATCAGGTGGTTTCTTGCCATCTACGATTAGAGATATTTCCCAGTAGACTTAAGTTTTTTTATTATTCATGCTAATAATGATTATCTATATAATAACGGTGCATATGCTTTTATTCATTGTCTGCACGCGCTCGTGCTTTCCTTCTATAAAGATCCAGATCTTGTTTTATCAGCTCATAAGTTGGGTTTTCTAATGAATATAACATAAATATTTACATTTACCACCTAAATTCCAAACAAAATTGGGGTTGTTTTCCACAGGTAACAATTATCTACTAGGTGAGCAGAAGGTATCAATGCAATGATATTTGAAATAAGTCTTCCAAGAAGGTCCGTGAGATTATCTTCCTTCATGAAGCATGCATTTGCAGCGTGGGAAACGAGTTGTTGACATAGCAAAGGTGAGTGGTTTTTGGGAACAGGTAAACAGCACCGCTAACATCTCGTTAGGGCAATATCAATTTTGATCGTTTATATGCAAATGTAATCAGAAGTGTTTAAATGAGAATCAATAATCTAATTAAATATAGCAACAGGCGAACAGAATTTCCAACACGCTGCTGCCAAGCAAGGATAATTAGCTCAAGCAGGTACTGATTTACCTGGTAGATTAAAAAACTACCACCGTGTGTTCCCTTCGAGGAGTTTGTTTCTTTAAAGAAAGCCAAAGACGATTTCAACCCTCCTTTGAGGACATTGTGTAAACAAAAATGTCTTGGTGGTTACCAGGGCAACAGTAAATCCAGCAGCAGCTACGGCTCCATTCGTAATCAACACCTGGCTGGCCTACCTGGCCGCAATCAACCACCTTTTCGGATTTCTTACAAGATGCAATCTACTGTGCAACGTCTTCAGTGGTATCAGGCGAACAGCTTTGCCAGTTGCCCGATCGAGAAAAATCTCAAGAAGCCACAAAACCCAGGCAAAGAAGGGATGAAACGGTCTTCATCCGAATAGTTAATAAAAACAAGTAAGAAAGCTCTAGTCGAGACTGCTCGACTACGAGATCCCCTGAACCCTACAAGGAACTGATATTTCAATAATAATTAGCACACACACGCACACACACACACACACACACACACACACGCATACAAACAAACAAACGCACACACATACACATACAAATAAACACACGCATATACACACACTCACATATACAGGCGATTGCGCTTGGGTTGCGCTGCAGTGGCAATATAATGATAACTTATTTGATGAATAATTTAATTTCTAGACGTACGATCGTAATGAAACTTTCAGAACATAATTATAATGTTTAAATGTATGTGTATACCGGTATAAGGACAAGTCTCTAGTATTTGATATACGACTTTTACAAAGATGAGGGTGAGGGGGTGGATTTTGGGGTGGGGGGTAAATTTTAACAAAAACCGAAATTGTATAAAATTCATCTTAATATACATTTTAAATTTGGAGACTCTAGCTTGAAAGATGTAGGAGATATAATTTTTAAACTGATCTTCGATAAGGTTTTTTATCGATCAAAAAGTATCGGAATGAGTTATCGTTTTTTAGTGATAAACTCGATATGCGCGTGATATATACGGACATTTTAAAAAAAAGTTGAAGTCTCTAGCTCTTATATCTTCTGAAATCGACGCGTTCATACATACGGACGGACGGACGGACGGACGGACGGACAGACAGACGGACAGGGCTAAATCAACTCAGCTCGTCGCCCTGATCAAGAATATATATACTTTGTGGGGTCTGCCACGCCTCCTTCTGCCTGTTACATACTTTTAACAAAACCATTATACCCTGATTTCCCATTTTCAATGGGTTCAGGGTATAAAAAGAAGTTGAAGCCGTATAAACAATGGCTTGGAATGCTAAGAGGGCTAGGTAGGAGCAAGCGATCACAGGTAAAATTTCTTCTCATACCCCGACTCCAGTGAGTGTGAGCAATAGGGTAGACTAGTTGAGTTCTTGATAATGTGCAACAGGCATGATGAGAAATTCTTATACGAAAGACACGAGTTTCTTGAGGTTTTAGAGTTGATCTGTGAATTTTAATTAAACAAAAGTGATTGAGAATGTTTTGATCTATTGCTGGTAAGAGTAATAATATAATATTTCTTGAATAATTATTTATTAATTATGATTTAGCCATATTCAGCCATCATCATCAATATTCTTCATTCTCTGAATACTACATCATCATCATTATCATTGACGTTCATCTCTTTCACTATCTTTATCAGCACATACCCCAACTCAATTACAATCACCCATTGCATGGTATCCCCTAGTCAGGCACTGCCAACATCTTTTGTTTTCTTCCTAATTATGATGGGCGTGTGAAAAAAAAAAAACAAACGATTCGAAGATCAATGAAAGAAATAAAAAAGTAGAAATGTATTTTCTCTCAGAGCTGCAGCAGGTAAGGATCTTAACAGATTGGTTCACAGCCATGGGAACCATGAGAACTTTTTGGTTTCTGTGAGAATTTTTCTAAAATATCTCGAAATTCTGAACAGGCGACCAGATAAAATTGTACAGTCAAATTCCCACGCTGAAGATTCTTGAGCAGATCCTCGACGTGTTTGCTGACCATGTTTAACGGAAATGGGCGGAATGTAACGGCCGTTTGTGAGTGTGTGTGTGTGTGTGTGTGTAGCGTTTGTTACCTTAGACAATGTGAAATCTAGGCCCAGCTGCAGTTACAACATACAAAACTCACACGAAAATGAGCGTGAGAATTTTTCACGCCAGATGACGTTTGATTACCAGGTGAACAGCAGTCGAGAAAGAGAGAAACAGAGACTTTTTCTGGCATATAATGCTTAGAGAATTCCCAGAATCTTAGCACAGCTCAAATGTGCTTGTCAGCGACTCTCAAGTGCGACTGTGTGCCTGTTAAATTGACAGCCAATTTGCGATCATAATTAGGAGCATTTAGGGACGATCTTGCTCGCTCACTTAAGCTGCCTCTGTCTCTCCCTCTCTCTCTCTCTCAGTATCACGTTGTCTTCAAGTAGGTCGTTCCGCTTCATGGAACAGCCCTGTTGATTGTCACGATAATTTCATGCTTTCGAACAGGCACACAGAAGTCAGCAGCAAGTTCTCAAGTCAAATATAACTTGTTAGAGCGCACATACACACACACACACACATATATACACACTCATTCACACGCATTCCAAGAAGAAGACCCTAATAGACGCTGCATGCGTGGAGTGTGTATTAAATTACATTCAATTGATTTTCTCTCACAAAGCCTTTGTTCATTTCATTATACTCTGAGCCCATGGATCGTGTAGAAAGTGGGGTATATTGGTTTCATGGTGAACACACTAACTCTAAAATCTTTTAACTTGAATGTAAATAAATTATAATGTGAATTGTAAAGAGTGAGTTATACATATTAATAAAAAATAAAATAATAATAGTAATAAATACCATATACTTATAAATAAATCTTATTTACGTATTCATTTCACAGGGTAACTGCTAGTCGGTCACTCTCAACTTGCCTCCACTGACTTCTGCATCTAATTAAAATAAACAAACAAATCTGAATATTTGTGAACACGA
Organism: Drosophila navojoa; assembly: GCF_054131105.1. NCBI lineage: Eukaryota > Metazoa > Arthropoda > Insecta > Diptera > Drosophilidae > Drosophila > Drosophila navojoa. The sequence continues at coordinate 14,017,082 of NC_142893.1, forward strand.
AAAGAGTTAAAAACTGTAGCAAACGAATAGGAGAACAGGAATTGAGCTAGGCGAGCGAACGCTCAGAACTCATAATGTTCGACGTGAGGGCTCAGTGAGGCATTTCCTGTACGCAGGTAGCTGCGCTGATGCTGCTGCTGACCTGTTCGAAATCAATTAGGAAAGCAAACACAAAGATCATAAATCAAAGGTTTCATGGTGAGCGAGAGAGAGAGGGAGATAATGAGACAGGGACAGACAGCGGATTAGTGAGCCAGACAATGGGATGTGGTTTCAAAGTGTAATCAAGCTGAACGAATGCACAGGTGCCCAGAATCCTGGCAAAATGTGGGAGTTGTCGTGGAACTATCCAGATGTAGAGATCAGAATTGGCTAACCTGCTAGAAATTGCTGTTTGCCTATTCGAATGCACCAGTTTAAGCCTTTGACCCTTTCTGTTAAATGAATATTATTCAACATAATTTAAATGAGATTAACGATAATCGATTGAACACAATTTCAGAATCAATGAAGCGTGACCTCAGCGCTAAAACGAACAGGACGACAGCAGTACCAAGCAGTAAATGAGAATTTCAAAATTATAAAAATTCTCTAAACGACAAACTACGATTTTAATCTGTACCCATAAAATCTCGACTCTAAGCCGGCTACCTGCAGCTGTCAGCTGCATTGATGCTTGTGTTGCATCCAGGTCTGAGCACAACAAGGTGGTCTGCTGACTCAACTGTCTGACGTCACAATTTGTATGCGCGTGTATGAAGTCCTTAAACAAAATAATAACTAAGTTTTCAGTTAAATGTGGATTAGGGTTTTCACCTACAATGCAAATTATTAGCTCTCAGGTTGTATAAATTATTTGTAAGCAATGGCAAAAGCATTGAGCGATTGCGCGCCATAATTCAAATAGCATAACAGAGTGCAATAGTAAGATAAAAAAAACTACCAACGGAAACTGTTAGTTAATATTAAAAGTAAGAGAAATGCTGTTTGAACGGCCCAGCCCATCGAGGCTTTTAACAGTGTCAGGACTGAGCGTTTTTTAACAGTAGCAATGTTTTCGAATTCTGTTAAATAGCATTGCCATTTTGAGTAGCATATCCTATATATCGGTCGCGCTGTCATCTCTATACTTGTCACTCAGTGCTGCCGGACTTACGAAATTATGTAGTAGTTTGTAAACAAACTAAAATTAAAATTAATTTTATTTAATTAAATTCACGGAAACAATGCGAATTACCCGACACTTCTCGCAACTGTGGGAAAAGCGCGATCCCACTGCCGGCCAGCTAGGTACCTATTTCTTCTTTGCGTTGCTGCGTTTAGTCCTGGTGTTTGTGCCCCAGTTGGGCTACATACATCCAGATGAGTTTTTCCAGAGTGTCGAGGTGATGACGGGTAAGTGGAAATGTGTAGAAAATGAAAAAAGGCTTTTGATACCACCAAATTCATTCGCATAGGTGATCACTTCCGTTTGGAGCACACGCGCTCATGGGAGTTCAATAACTCAATGCCGGTGCGTAGCATCACGTTGCCCTGGGTGCTGATGCGTGTGCCGTGGAGTTTCTACGAGTTCTTGGCGTTGTACGTGCGTGACTGGTGGCAGGTGGAGCTGATTAATAGCTATGCGTTTTTGGTATTTCCCCGCCTCATCTACACGCTTATCTCGTATAGCAACGATTGGTGTTTGTATCGCATTTGCCGACTCTACGGGCTGCGTCATGAGATCCGGCTGCTGGCGCTGGGCAGCAGTTGGGTGCTGCTGGTGTTCGGCACTCGCACTTTTTCCAACACCCTTGAGCTGGCCATGTGCGCCTGGCTGCTCTGTCTGGTGGCCGAGTGCATGTTAAAGACGAACACCATCGTCTACAAGAAGGAGTATCTCGAGGAGAAATACGACAAAGCGGCCTCAATCAGTGAGCGTGTGAAGATCTGGAAACTAAAAAACTCGCTACCCGCACACAATCTGCAGCATCTGTTCGCCATGTCCAGCATCTGTGTGGCTGGCGTCTTCAATCGTCCGACTTTCCTGCTCTTCGGCGCGCCGATGGTCTTCTTCTGGCTGCTGCGCGGCATGGGAACGCGCAGCGTCAGCTTTCGAGACTTTAATCTGCGCATTGGACTCTTCTGCCTGTGCGCCCTGCCGGCGCTGCTGCTGTTCATCTTCTGCGACTCGCTCTACTATAAGCACCTGACCGTGGGCGAGCTGCACATGCTGCAGGTGGGCATCGACAATTTCGTATTCACGCCGTGGAACTTCATCAAGTACAATCTGGACCCGTCGCACACGGCCACGCACGGCGTGCATCCGTGCTATGTCCATTTGCTGGTCAATGTGCCGATGCTCTTCAATATACTCGGACTCGCTGCTCTGGTGGCCTTTGCCCAGCTGCTGCTGCGCTTCTTCTGTGCCGAGTATCAGCTGCTGCCGCGCTTCCAGAGCATCGTGTCGCTGATGTCGGGTGCGATCTTTGTGCCGCTCTTCTTTCTCTCGCTGATCAATCATCAGGAGCCGCGCTTTCTGCTGCCCCTGACGTTTCCACTGCTGCTGCTGCATGCGCCGAAGCTCATCACCGGATTCAGTGCCACATATCCGTTCCAGACGCAGCATCCGATGCTGCGCTGGCTCTACGATAATGTCCTCTGCAGCCGAGCCTCGGCGCCGCATCTGCTGCGCATTTGGTATGTGTGCAATGTGGTGTTCACGGTCTTCTTCGGGTTCATACATCAGGCAGGCATCTTTCCGCTGGCCCAGCGCATGGCGCATGTGGTGGCCACAAAACCGATGGCCACCCATGTCCACCTGCTCACCTCGCACACGTACAGCCTGCCGTTGCATCTGGTCAATGTTCCAAGCTCCAGGGAGCTGCACTTCAATCCACAGACGCATCAACGCTATCGACGTCAACGTGACTTCTATTTGTATGAATACGGCGGCCTGCCAATGAACAGCCTTCTGGACAAGGTGAAGCTCATTGCGGGCAACTGCGAACTGAAGCGCAACGGCGCCACGCGACTACGCTACAAGATGTACCTGGCCATACCGGCGCCACTCAGCGACGAACTGCACGAGGCACTGCAGCGCTCCAATGCCAGCAGCTATCTGCATTTCGAGCTGCTCTCCGTATTCTATCCGCATCTGTCCACGGAGGCGTTTCCCCGTCTGCGGGGCCGACATCCCTGCGATGTGGATGCGCCACATTGGACGCACGATGATCTGCGCGGCACCTGCGACGTGGAGCAGCCGCCCACGCTGAGCTTCGCCTACCTCAGCCGTCAGTTCAGCTCGTTTGTGCATCAATTTGGACTGGCGCTCTACGAGATCGATGTGCGGCGCAAGCAGACGCCGGCGCTCACGCACACAATCGATGTGAACACGACGCCTCTACCCGAGTCCACGGCGTAATTGTGGGCGCCGTGGGCGTGGCCATGTCATAACTGTCGCTTGAGTGTCTTAAACCAAAGAATAAGCTAAGCATTACTCTAAATTATGGTTGACATCAATTAATTTGTAACTCTAGTCACGAAAGGCATAAATTTTATAACAATTTTTCACACATGCACACATACGCAAAAGCTAAAAAGATTAAACTAAATTCAAAGACATTCTATACGTATAACATTCCTGCTTGTAAACACTAACTACAACTAAAACGAAATTCTAAATTCATACTTGAAAACTATTAATAAAACTTTTGTCGATCTCATATAAAATTTGTAATATATATTACTATTTTATTCATTTTAGTTATAATTTTTTTATGATGTTTAATTAATTCCGGTGAATTAAAGTATTGAAAAAAAAATATTGTTCATGTTTATATTTATGTTAAAAAAGAGTATTCTAATTGTTAAACTTAAACATAATCCACGCAAAATAAAGCAAAATCTTAAATGAAAATATTCGTGTTTTTTAATGGAAATTTAATTTAAATTTAGAAATAATTTGTTTAAAATTTATATTAAAAAAATGGGAAAAAATTGATACAAAAAATTAAAATAATAAATAAAATAAAAATAATATATAGAAATTATCTCGAAATTTATTTTGTGATCTTGAGTAAGAAGAATTCCCCATATTGGGAACTTGGTATTAATTTAATTACATGCAAATGAAGGCGTGGTCAAGCCCAAGCCGAAAAGATGTCAGTTCTTGCGTTCTTTTTCATTTCCTGGACTCGATTGCCCAAAGAAAACTGAGAATAAAATCTTAGAAATTCTTTCCCTTTCTTAATAAAAACAGAAGTATATTTTGAGTTTTGCTCAAAAGTTTATTCAGTGGATCATTAAATCAAATATTTTTGGGATATGGTTGTCGACACAGTTTACTTCTTCTTCAGGAAGGGGCTGACAACAGCGGGCGCAGCATAGGTGGCAATGGGGGCGGTGTAGGCGGGTGCGGCATAGGTGGCAACGGGAGCTGAGTACGTGGCTGCGCTGTAGACGGACGGAGCGTAGGCGGGAGCAGCATAGGTGGAGTAGGCAGCGGGCACCGAGTAGGTGGTCACTGGAGCAGCAGCGGCATAGGTGGCCGCATAGCTGGGCGCCGCAGCATAGGTGGCGGCATACGTGGCCACAGGCGATGCCAGGTAGCCAGCCTGAGCGACGGCGAAGCAGAGAGCCAAGCAGATGAGGAACTGCAAGGAAACGAGTGAGAGAATTAGTGGGTGATGAATGAGGGAGTGAGAGAGAGAGAGAGAGAGATGCAGATAGCTACACTTACTTTCATATTGTTGTTGATTGGATTGTTTGGTTGCCGGAGTTGTCAGCGACTGATGCTGTTGGCCAATTGGCCGAACTGTTTTATAGTCCAGCGATCGACTGCGCCGCCTTTGGCCCGAAACTAGTTTTGGGGCTTAGGCAGAATTAGAACACAATGAGCACGCAATGAGAATTTCGGCTGTACTCTATTTAATTATCATTATTTATAATATATATTATTTTATTGATTACGTTCAATGAACGCGGATGCCGCGCCTTGTACGGCTCTCGGCGACTCGCGGCGTGTCAAATGGATTAATATTTTCCATTTCATGTTTTGCCAGCTTTTTTTTTCTACTTTTTTTTGGCGACAACTCAAAGTGGGTATTAAATAATATCAGCGTTTGTTTGACAGCATAAAAGTAAATGACAAAGCGAGAAAAAAAGAAAAGAATTGACAGAAAAGCAAAAGTCTATAAACAGCTTGCAAGAACTGAGCAGGTTTATCAAATTGTTGGCCCATTGAAATAAGAGGCGACTGATTGAGAAGATCTTAATAATTCTAGAGCTGAGATATACTTAATGGTTAGCTTAATGTGCAGCTAAGTGCATAATTGTTATGAATAATATAATATTTAAAAAAATATACATATTTATTTGCCATAAGCTTCAAGTCTTTTAGTTCTTTGCGAGATTTCGAGACTTAAATTTTTATTTTATTTTATTTATGTACGTAACAGGTAGAAGAAGGCGTGGCAGACGATCAAAATTGATTCCTTTCTACGGCATTTTCTCATTATCGATAATAATCGATAATTGAATTTGTTATTCTAAGAGTACCTTGAACACTATATATCATATACTTACATATGTATTCCATTTATAGGATGAAAGCCTGCTCAAAAAGAACTTTATGCAATAAAGTTAGGTTTCTCTTATATCAACTTTACAATTTCTCAGCTTATTCATCGAACTCCCCCTAGATCCATATATATAAATACATCATGGCTTTGTTTATATTCTTCTATGACTTTATTTGTGATTGAAGGCAATCGTAAATGCTTATAATAAATATTGAATCGTTGATGCTAGCAATTTGAAACTAGACTACGTTAAACTTACAAATTGATTAATCGAATACAAAATAAATATATGTATAGCTAGAGTTTGACTAAGGCGACGGAGAGGCATACTATATAGAGTATGCGCGAATTTAATGGATTTTACGGCTCGTGTTGGGGTTCGGTGAGTCGACATCCTCGAAGACAAAGTCCTCCTCTTCGTGCCAGCGTACGCTGCGCTCGTTACTGCTAAATCTGCATATTACAGGGTATCATGTCGATCGTGCCATCGTGTTTTTTTTTCGTTTATGATTATTTATCGGTTGGCAGTACGAGAAAAAAAGTAAGTTCAGAATATATAGACTTTGTCGCTGTGAACACATAAGAATTTGTGTGTGTTTCAATTGTTACTTTCTCTTGTCAAAAATCAAATGAAAGAAAAACAAAATAAACCAAAAAACACATCGATAAAAATATTTAATAACGTTGGTAGAACCTGTTCAAGCCGGCCGCAGGAGGGGGTGGCGGAGGCGGCGCACCGCGCGGCGGAGTGCGACGTGCGCTGCGATCGGAAATTAAAGAATTTCATTAGCAAGAGTTATTAGATGTAGTTAGATGTAGTCTTACGCCGCCATAGCGTCAGCGTCCATGTGCACACCAGTACCATATGTATCGCTCTCGTCCATGTCGAACTCATCGGTACCAGTGCGAGTGCTGTGAAGAGAAGCGGAGAGATAGTTGAGATTTTGCCGTCACAGAGAATTCTTCAGAGGAGTTGGTATCTAATTAGTCATAAAGCTTGCAATGTTGTAAAGCTTAACAGGCTTGGGAGTCCTTGATTGGCATTTAAGTTTCTCTTTATACTTTATACTACATAGTAAAGAGAAATAACTGTCTCAGTTTGTATAAATACATACATAATTTCGTTAATTGCTATACTTTTCCTTTTTTTTTTTTTAATTTAATATTTATATACAAAATCAAAATTAATTTATATTTCCTCAATCACGCCTTAACGTGTGGCATGCTCTGTTAACATGCCTGTCAGTTAACATAACCTGTTGATAGACTCAGCTAACAGTCTGTTAAGTCAAAGCAGTGCAGGCTTTAGTAAAGCAGTTCAATTTAACGGATGAGGGCGTTTGAAATGTGTTGGCTGATAAGAAAGAAATTCTATGTGGCAGGGGATAAGTAAAATTTTGTAGGCTTTTTAAAAATGTTCAAATAGATCAGATTGGGTCAGGTAATTGGCTCTCGAATCAGTTTCAATTGGAAATAAGTGATAATCATTTTAATTGATATGTAAAAAGCTCATTTGTCATAGAGACACCTTTTTTTTTAAAGGGGATCATTGGGGCAACTCACAGACGCTGACTCCGCTTGTTCATAATGTCCTGCACGGCTCGGGCTGTCAGGGAGACTTTGTTACGCAAACGCATGGGCGTACGGGGCATGGGCACGGCAGCGGGTATATCCGGATTAACGCTCAGTACGGGCGTGACCGGACGACGAAACGGTTCGCTACCCGATCTATCCACATTGCTACTACGTCTTGAGAAACGAGAAGTGAGTCGGAGAAGTGAGTCGCCTGCACGTGGATATTTGCACTTACAATTTGGGCTTAGTACGCAATTGGGTACGGCTATCCGACTGCTGCCTACGGGTCTCAGCGGGCTGTGGGCGCTGCTCGGGACTGGCGCTGTTTTTGGTGCGCCAGCCACTGTCGCGCTGGTCATCCTCAAAGTCAAGCTCCTCAGTGCTGTGGCGCTGACTGCCAGCAGCCGTAGGAATAATAATAATAACAACAGAGAGTCGGGGTCAGCTTTCAGACTGGGCAAAGTGGGGGCGGGGGACTTACAGCGGCGGCTTGACCTTATTACGGGACTGCCAAAGATTGATGATCTTTCTAGACTGACTGCTCTCACGCTCATTGGAGTTGGCTCTACTGGGCGCACTGGATGAGCCCCAATTGTCATCATCGGGCAAAGTGCCGCCGCGACGCCTGCTCAGACATGAAATGCGAGATGAGTGAAAGCCGATGAGGATGTGCTTGTGCATGCAGAGGCGTCTGTGCTTGGGTCTCACTCACAGTTGCTGGCGATTGCGCACGGGCGTATTGATGGTGGCCATTTCACGTGCACGGCTCAGCTCACGCTCACGACTGCGCTGGTCACGCTCTCGCTCACGGCCGCGCTCCAGCTCACGCTGCTCCGACTCCTGCCGCCGCTGCTGCTGCTGCTGATGCTGATGCTGCTGTTGGGATGGTCTTGTTGGCGTTGATTCCTCATCGGCTATGTCCAGTGTTTCCTCGGTGGCAGTGCGTCGTCTGTCAAGAGAAGTTATTAGAGTTATATACAGTTATTTTATAGCTCACAGTTGCGGCCTGGCTCTGGCTGTGCTGCTGGTGCTGCGCTCCCGCTGCTGATCCCGCTTCGCCGAGCTGGTCGTGCGCTGCTTCGGCCGTCCACGACTCTCGCTGCGCCTGTCCCGCTCATCGCTCCGATCGCTTCTGTCGCTTCGCTGTCGTCGCTTGCCCTTGCTGCGCGCCTGAGCCCGCTGCATGGCATTCAGGCGCGTCTCAATCGTGATCAGATTGAGTCCCACTGGCGTGCCAATGGCCCAGAGCAGCAGCGTCAGGAAGATGAAGAACGACAGCCCATTGACAAAGTCCACCAGGTTGCGGCACAGAAAGATGCGACTCGCATCGAACGTATCGTAGAAGGGGCGGCACTTGGTGGTCGTATCGCCCAGCTGTGACTCCATGGTGGCTCGACTGCTGGTCAAATAGGTCTTGAGGCTGGCCGAGCAGAGAGATGATGTGTGTACAAGGCAGGCAAGGAAGTATATCATTTCATTACAATAATTTCAATCAGCTCTCAGGGTATTCTTCAGTCGACACACACACACACGCGCACACGCACACAGAAGCATCTCTGCACTCTTGACTGGGTTTGGTCAGTCATAATTGGAAAGTGATTTTGTGGCTCCAGCCGAGACATGTATTTACCCTAACTGTGGACCACACAAGCTGCTGTTGCCACACACACACACTCACACGAAAAGGGAAATGCAATCATGACACTTGGCAAACTTAATCAAACGATTACGACTTTCAATTATCTGATAAAACGGAACAAAAACTATGCACCACACTGGAGCACTGGAGCACTGGAGTTGAGATTGTTTGCTCGTTTGTTGGCTTGCCTCTTGTGAAAAGAGCAACACAACAATAAAACAAACACACACACGCACGCACACACACACGCCCACATACAAGTTGGGACTTGCTCAGCCAGAGGCGTAGGGTAAGGCGTGCTAGTTGAGGTTGCCCCCATTGAAAATCACTCAGATTTCAGTGCAATTAACCCGATAATTTCTTGCAAGTGTGTGCATGCGTGTGTGTGTGTGTGTTGCATGCAGCATGTTGCATGTGGGCTCCCACTTCCACTTACCGCTCAGTGTAGACGCGCGTCAGATTGTGACAGATCTCGCCGGCCTTGTTCTCCAAATAGCCCTGAATGCTTTTCAAGTGATTGAGCGTCTGATTGACCTGCTTGGCCCAGGGATCCCTTTGGAGCTCCAGCGCTGTCAGATGGTAGAGTATCTCGTTCTGCAGATTCTCCAGCGGCTGCAGTATGGCTGCCTGCAAACGTTTCGACCGACTGCCCAGCGTCGTCATGCGAGACGATGTGGCCACGTCCTGAATCTGAAATGCGAGCGATTGCCAAAGGATTAGAGACTACTCGAAGATTACGTTGAGCTTTGCCAGGCGGTTCGGCTTGACCCAAGAGTCGGATACTTAATGAGTGATTTATTGAGTTGGGAAAACGTTTGGCGGAGTGGACATATACTTAGTGGTTATATTAAATCAGTTAAAGCTTCGTATGATTAATGTAAAATACTGATAAGATAAATAATATAAATGAATAAAATAATAATAATAAATAATTGTTATTCAACTGTACGATTCAAAAAGTTTCTTAAATGTTAAACAAGATGACTGTTTAATAACAATAAGTAATATTAAAACAGTTAAAATATGTAATTTAATTTTAATTTTATTTGACTTCAGCTATTGTTATTTTTTTTAAATTTATTTTTCATTAATTATTTTTATTAAATTATTGATTGTGACATAGCCGCTGATTTGTTTATGTTAAGTATTACCATTTTTTTTTTAAATAATTTTTTTTTTAATATTTAAATTTCATTTTTTTTATTTTTATTTTTTTTTGATATTGTTTAGCTGATGCATAAAATATGTATTAGTTTTTAATTATTATTACTAGAATTATTTAATTATTATTTTGCTATTAATATTATTTTTGCATAAAGATGATTTTTTAAATTATTTTGTGTCAATATTATTTTTTTATTTTAATTGTATGATTTTGTAAACTTGAATTAGGTAATATTTAATTTTTTTATATTTATTTTTATTATTCATTTATTTTTATTTATTCATTTCTTGAGTTTTTTTTTACATATTTATATTTTTTTATATATTTATTTATATATTTTTCATTCTTTTTTTAATTTGTTTTAGAACATTCAACTTTTTGTTTATATTTTATAAAAATTTTTATACATTTTTTTAAATATTAACTTTATATATTATGTTTTTTTTTATTATTTATAGAGCCGATTTATTTTTAAAACCAATTTAAATGCTTGATATACGCTGCCAATTTCATTGGAAACCCGTTAAATCAAAATTTGTTTTATGCGCACAAAAAATTGCTTTTACTATAAATTACATATATATATATGTATATATTATATAAATGTGCAGCTCTTTGTATAAATGGACATGTGCTAAAAGACTTAAATGGAAAACGATTTATTGCTGTTGTTGTTGTTGTTGTTGTTGTTGTTATTGTTGTTCGCTCACCTGAAGGGCGACACGCTGCATTTGATCAATGAATGTGGCCAAATCCTTTTCGGGCGTGGGTGCGCCAACACTGTTGCGGTATGTGGTTAAATTGAACGCGGATGTTTGCAGCATATTCTCCAAAATGTGCTGAATCGACTGGGTTAACGAGAGCAGCGTGCGCTCCGATACGGTAATGGCATCGATGGCTGTTGAGACTTTTGGGAATTGTTTTAAATCGGCTATTTTTGTGGTATTAACGAACGCATCCAATTGAAAGACATTGTACGATGCTTGATTTTGTTCGCAGCCCCTGATTGCGTATACGCCGCGTGTTGCCAGTCGCCCATTTTAGTGAATGTGTGTAAGTGTGTGTGTGAGTGTAGTTATGAGTTGGTTCGTTGCAAAGAAATGTCAAATAGTTTTTAGTTTTCTTCATGTTTGCTTTTCAGCTTCAATATGCGTTGCGTTTCGGGTTCTACTTATGGAGCCAAAAAACCAGATACACTCGCACACATCAGCACGGCTAGCTGGCAGTTGCATTCAAGGGTGGGCGTGCAAGTGGGCGTGGCTGTGAGCGAGCATGGCCCATGCGGTCATGCATATTCTGCATTGGGGCGCATGTGTGCGTATTTGTATCTGTGCAGATAATTGGAATTGGGCTTAAAATTTGTGGCTACAAGGGCTGTGGGCGGTTGTCTCTCTGTGTGTATGTGTGTGCGTGTGTGTGTGTGTGTGTGTGTGTGTGTGTGTACGTGTTTGTGCTCTCGTATGCTGCGTAAAATTAAGTGCCATGCGGTGGCTAGCAAAATTTCATTGGGCTTTCAAAACTTTGCGGCCGGTTGTCCATATATGTATGTATATAGGGGCATCTAAATTCTATGTAGTCTTTGGACTCAGTGCTCTGCGGTTGTGAATAATAAGAGTGCTCAACAGTGACGCAGAATTTGATGGCAGGTCAGGTCTACTTGCGGCACACATACTGCTAGTAGTTCGCCAAGTGCAAACTTCTGATAGTGCTCTCAAGAAACTTTGCATAAGCTCTCGATAGTCAAGTGTGGCTAACAAGCGGCTTTGCGACAATCAATAGAGACGCCCATTGGGGCGGAGGGGACTTTACATGGTTTGGTTTCTCGGAATTGAGCCGTCAATTGTGTCGATTTGGGCATCAACTAACTTGTCAATTGCTACATACGTATATATAACAGATATGAGAGTAGTTGAATGGAATAATAAAATAATAATAATTGAATTGAATAGTACACAATAAAAGAGGAAGTACGTCTAAATAATAATAATAATTGAATAAGTACATGAATGGGATGTAGCTGCATGACAAAAGCTGAATGCTATGAGACTCGATGGAAGGTGCATTAATAAAACTTGTGGAAACATTGATCATAACTTGGTTGGCTATTCGTTCAGGAAATAAAAATAGCCCCATGAATGCCACTAAAACTGTGGGCCAACTCTTTTAGTGAATGTGACAAAAAGAAAACTTAAAAATGGAGTTTTGGAAGCTGCCTGACAAAAGCTGAATGCTATGAAACTTCTTTATGCTGCATCAATTCCAAAGACTGGAACTTTTGGAAATATTCGTCATAATTGCTCGCCAAGTAAGTGACGTAGCTTAATATATCTGTATGGGAATGTATTCAAACTGGGGTCAAACTGCTCTATTGAATGTAGGAAAAACTAGAGTGAAGGCAGTTGCATGACAAAAGCTGAATGCTATAAGACTCGGTACATCAATGCCAAAAACAGCATATTATGTGGCTTGCGTAAGCTTTGACTTAAGTTACATAAAGCATTTTAGATCTATGCATAATTCTAATAATCTATCAACACATCAAGACATCAGTTTATCAATCGATTTCGATAAGTAATATTCGTTAACCTTCGATTTCGATAACTCTAACTATTTGACCTCGATAGCTCTCGTTAACCTTCCATTTCGCTAACTATTTATCGAGTTCGATAACTATTTATGGAGTTCGAGAACTATTTGTCGTCATATATGATACCTGTGGAAATATTAGTCATATTTGCTTGAAACTTGAGTTACGGCGGCTGCCTGACAAAAGCTGAATGCTATGACACTCTATGGAAGGTGCATTAATAAAACTTGTGAAAACATTGATCATAACTTGGCAATAAAAATAGCTTCATGAATGCCACTAAAACTGTGGGCCAACTCTTCTAGTGAATGTGACAAAAAGAAGACTTAAAACTCGAATTATGACAGCTGCCTGACAAAAGCTGAATGCTATGAAACTCCTTTATGCTGCATCAATTCCAAAGACTGGAACCTATGGAAATATTCGTCATAATTGCTCGCTAAGTAAGTGATATAGCTTTATATATCTATATATATATGTATTCAAACTGGGGTCAAACTGCTCTATTGAATGTAGGAAAAATTAGAGTGAAGGCAGTTGAGTTACGGCGGTTGCCTGACAAAAGCTGAATGCTACGACACTCTATGAAAGGTGCATTAATAAAACTTGTGGAAATATATTGTGATCATAATTTGCTCGTTCAGAAAAAAAACATAGTCCCATGAATGCCTCTGATACTGTGGGCCATCTGTTTTAGTGAGTGTACCAAAAACTATAGTTAAGGTAGCTGCATGACAAAAGCTGAATGCTACAAGACTCGATGGAAAGTACATCAATGCCAAAGATTGAACACTATAAAGCTTTTGCTTATCCTCATTGCTCACGAAATAGAAAACATAATCATATGATATACAGAAATAAAAAATGCCCTTAATTTAGGACTTCTATCGAATTGGCGGCAGAAGCTAAATGCGATGAGACTGCATGACAGAAGCTGAATGATATGACACTGGACGGATGGTATATTAATTAAACTTTCAGACAGACAGACAGACAGGCCCTCAGCGCGTCGCCCTGATCAAGAATATATATACTTAGTGGAACCTAGGGCAAGAGGAGTTGGCATATTGAGAGCTACCTAAATACTCATCCGTCTGGCTGGTCAAGGAAGGTAAGTATATTTTGTGCAGGGATTGGTGGGCTATCAAAATTACAGGCACGTACAGTATCAAAGTAATTGGATAAGAGAATTCGTTACTTGAGTTGATTATGGACGTACAGTATCGGAGGGGCTTATCTGGAGAGGTCTAAGTACACGCATATTAGTGGACATGGTTAAGATAGAGAGAGAGAGAGAGAGAGATACAGAAAGAGAATCCACTCACCTGAGCGCTGTGCCCAGACTGACATTAACCACAGATCGATTGACGCCAGCTGGACGTAGCAGTTCGCCGATGATGCCCGTCTGGGGCTCCTCGGCATAGACATAGCCGGGCTTATCGAATAGCTTACCCAGCATCTCGTAGTTGTTGGTGTTGAGAGAGCGGCACAGGAAGACTTCTGTGTTGCCGCCAACGGCCAGCGAGAAGACGCCGTAGAAGGTGAGACAAATGCTGGCGATGCATATGATCAGGACAGCAATGAGAAATACGACGCCCGATTTGACATTCGACTCGCACAGGAAGCAGCAGTAGGACATCAGCATGAAGAGCATCACCCAGACGATGACCAGTGCTGCGATCCAGCCAATGCTCCAGTAGGTGTTCGCCCATGCCTTCAGCTCATTGTAGCCCGGCTCCAGAGCTGGCCACGTGCGCTGTAGCCGCTCCAGCAGCGCATTGATTGTCGACGTTAGCATCTGAGCGTTCGCCGTCGTCCTGTGCCGGATGCTGGCCAGCTGCTCCAGCGTGTCTGCGAAACAAGTTTGGCAATTCAATTAGTGTATTGTGTAGCCCAGGTGACAGTAATTAATATGGTGTTAAACTTGGACCAACATGCATCCTGTCTTGCTATCCCACACGCTGTGTGTGTCACGTGTAAATAGCACATGCCACACACACACACATGAAACGTGTTGGCTTTGGGCCCTTGTCGTGCGCTATTGATTGAGTTGTACATTTAAATTGAACCCATAATCGAGTTTGTGTTCGAAAAGGTTTATGCAACTTGTAGAACTAAATGTAATCAAGACTGAAGTGACAATGAAATAACTCAAAGTTCTCAGCATCTGCATTATCTTAAGTGTCTTTTGGGCCAAAATGATTTTATATCTTGCCTGCGTTATTTTGTTTTACCTCAAGTTCAATTTTTGTGAATTTTATATATGAAATTTATGTTTACAATTAATTTTTCTTTGTTTAGCTAGAAATGTTGTGTGTTGAATATTTATTTTACAGTTTTATTTTTTACTATTTTTCTATTTTACTATTATTTTCTATTTATTTTTCATTGCCATTAAAATTTTTTAATAATTGTAAATATATATTTTTGATCAAATTTAAATATACAATAAATATAAATATGAATAAACATATTCCCCTTTTTTTTTTTGTTCATCAAAAAAATAGTGTTCAATAAATAAATACTTAAATAAAAAACTTGATTTTCTTGAGCTTGTGTTAATAAAACAATTTATAATCCAATGGCAACTGTTACTAAACATTTTGGCAATTGGAATAACTTAAACAACTGTCAAAATATATTTAAGTATCTCTCTTGCTTGGTCACCCAGACTCGCTTAAAGTTTTCTATTGAAAACTTTCTGAAAATAAAAATAAATTGAATAGAAACACCAATAAAAAAGCAAAAATTCATATGAAAGCCGTAAGTAAGCCAGCTTTATATCTCTGAAACTAGCTGTAGCACACGCACACACATACACACACTTTATCTCTCCTCGAGTTACATTTCTAGCAAAACTCTGCTATATTTATGCCTTGCAAAAAAAAAAAAAGCAAGAAGAGAATCATTTGATTTGTCACGAGTTTTGATTGGACTTACAGTTGCGTTCGTATGCCGTGTCGTGTTTGACTTGTTGCGGGAAATTGCTGAAAATGGAACGTGAGACGCCAACTTCCGATGTTAGATTCTTGACAGTGGCACCAAATTCAATTTCGCCCAAGTAGCGCATGCGAAAGATGCTCTGGTCCTCTTGCAGCTAACAAATTGCAACGAGGCGAAATTTTAGATGGCCGCGAATTAGTCCACGGTTGCAGTTGCCGTTGCATTTACAGTTAGCACATGAAATGGAAAGGGAAAAATGGTGCAGAAATTAAATGGGAATGAAGCGACAATCAAGCTGACTGACTCAAGGCACACACCGTCTTTAGAGCGTCCACGAGGCCGTTCTCCTCGAAGCTGCGTATACGCAATGTGTCGCAGAGCGGACGGTCCCGGTACGTGCACTGGCGCTGCAGCACGGATAGCTGGATTTGCAGCTCCTCCATGCGGGCGGCGGCCTCCTGCGACAGCTTTAACGCCCGTCCCACTGTCTCCTGCAGCATGAGCACGCGATAGATGAGCTCCGCATTGGCTGCAACAGAATATATCCCACGAAAATACAATATTATTGTAGCATATTTATTTTGGGGCCGAGCGGACGGTGCTGACTGCGACTAAATTACACATTGTGCGCGCACATAATGCAGCTGTCCTTCGTGACATTTGTGCTTGTGCGGATGCGGATGAGGCCTGCCAGCCAGCCAGCCTGCTGAGGACTGCCTGAGCTTCACTCGTGCTCGTTTATTTGCCAATAGCTTCCGCCTAATGAAATTGGCCGCAAACAATTGTTTCACTCCTCCCACTTCAATATACATTCTGATATATTAATACGATTCTCTTGGCTGTCTCAAGACTCTGAAGATTAAAGCGATGTAGCTGGCAGTTGGTACAGGGAATAGTTTGAGGTTTAGCTAACTATGATGGCTGCTATAAAGCTGAGGCATGATTTACTTTAATTTTTAAATGATTTACTCTGCCTTTGCATCAACTTTTCTTTGCTTATTTCTGCTGACAACACTTTGCCCTATTATTGCGATAAGTTTGCACTTCCGTATACAATAAAAAATATCAAAAGTATGTAGTACAAGCGGATTTGGGTCAAGTCCGAGTTGGACGCATTGAGGCACACAATGGCTGTGGAGCTGTAGAGCACTTAACCAATAGACAACTCACCCAGGCTAAGTGTCGTCAATGAATCATATGCCAGTTCGAGGCCAGTGTGTGCAGATATTTCCGCTTGAATTGGCTCGCCAAGGAGAACATCCACGTCTATGGCAAAAGAAAAGAAAACAGACCGTAAATTGAGTTCACATGCGAGTGCTGGAGCAGGAGCAGGAGTAGGAGGAGGAGTAGGAACAGTCACTGCAATAACTCACAATGCAATGCATAAAGTTTTTAGCATAATACATGAATCGAAAACTATAAAATGTGCGCGACGTGGTTGCCCATAAAGTTGGCAAGGGAAAAACTTTTTTGTTTGTAGTTTTGTGTGCGTGTGTGTGTGTTGGGCACACCCACTGACCTTCCAGATCCTTGACGACTTTCTCAACGGAAACATGAAAGCCATTATCCAGTTTGTGTTTGATTTGTAGATGGGTATCCTTTAGAAAGACCTCCACATCGTGCACAGCCGACTTGACCATCTCCGGCGTCATCTCGATGCGCGACGCAAGGCGACTGTTCGCATAAAATATGCTAAAGTCGCTCAGCCTGCAAAGTGCCATTAAATTGAGTTGAGAACTCTCCGGCTAGACAAAAACGAAACTTTCCCATTTGGCTGAGACACCTACGTGAGCAGTATGAACACTATCCAGAGTGTGACCAGGCCGGCGCTCTTGCGACAGCGCAGATTCTCCTCCAGCGACTCGTCGCGTATGTGCACCGATGCGTTCTGTATGAGATCGAGCTCATCCTGGGTGCTGCGACGACTGCAGCACCAGGCGCAGGTGGCTATCAATGGCACCAGCGCCAATATTGCGAAAATACTCATCAGCGCTATGAAACCGGACTCGATTTTAATTGCCTGCGGCACACAAACAAACATTTTGATTAATATTAAAGTACAGAGTGAGTACATGAACGTATATGAAGTATAATAAGCTTTACTTACATTCATGGTAAAGTCGACAAAGCTGACATTTTTGTGGAGCACATCGCGTATGGAATCTGCAAAAAAAAAAAGTATTAAAATAATTATTTACTATTTAAATAGTGAGTTCAAAGGTAAAAAATATTGCACAATTATTATGTGTATATTATTATTATTAGATTTTTTTTTTAAATTTTATTGTTGAAATGAATCCAAAAATCCCTTTATCACTATTAAATGTATATTTATATGCACATAAAATTTTATTTATAATTAAAATTAAATTAAATTTTTTAACAAATAAAAATTAAATATCAAATTTATGCACATATTTTAAAAGCATTCAATTTATTTTTGACTGCATATTGTTATAAAAAATAAATATAAAAATATTTAAAAATATATATAAATAAAAAATAATAGCAATAAAAATTACATAATAAATTATAGTAAGTAAACTTTTTACCCTAATATAATTAATAAAAAAAAAATAAACAATATTTTTATTAATTATTAAAAAGAAATTAAAGTTTGGTAACTTTTGGCAACATTTGTTTTTAAAAGAAAAAGCATATCATCGGTAACACAATTATCATAAATAATATTCATAATAAAAAAAATAAAATAATTAATTAAAGTAAATAAACTACTTACGATAATATATTTAATAAACAATAAATAAACAAACTATTTAAAATTTTTAAAAATAAATTTAAATTTTTTAACCATGGCTACGATTCATTTTAAAAGAAAAAACTTACAACTAGTAATATTATTATTATAAGATTTTCTACTTTTTTTTATGCATAATAAAGAAAAATATCGAATAAAAATCACTTTGATAATATATATATTTTTAAAGCTCTTTTTATTATGGCTTATCACTTATTTAATTTGATTCAGATGATGGCTCAACGTATTCGGACTCCTCGTTCATGTGCTGAATGACCAGCACATTAATCAGATTCGCCTCGGCCAGGGTGCGCGTATCGGTCTCGTGCAGCTCATGCCGTGGGAAGACAGTCATGAGCAGGAAGCTGTCGGCGGCGTATTGGGGTCGCGCCGTGCGCAGGTAGCTGTAGAGATCCCCCACTTGGTGGGAGGTGTTGAAACGTGCGGCGACGCGACTGCCATTGGCCAGACGAAACTGTATTGTGGTCGTGGCAGTCTGTCCGTTTAGCTGTACCGTCTGCTGGGCGTCATCTTCGTGCCGCTGCTGGCGCTCCTCTGGCGATAGCAGTTGGCTTGGCCGTGCGCCCAGCTCGAGTTGTGGCGTCGGACTGGCCAGCGGTCGACCGTAGCCCATGAACTGTTTGCGCGACAATTCGCGATACGATTCGTTGGTGCGATCCCTCACACTCAGCTCAATGCGCTGGCCGAGCTCCTGCATCTCGTCCGGGAAGTCGCCGCGCATGATGGCGCGCAGGAAGCGCTCGTTCTCAGGCACCTCGTACGGTCGCAGCGTGCCATTGTCCAGCGAGAAGCCCTCGGACCACAAGTGCAACACCACAATAGTTCGCTCGTGCTCCTCCAGCTCTGAGTCCGAGTCCGTGTCGACGCCAGCGTTTGACTCGCGTGCCGGCGGCGGAATAATGGGATGGGCGCTGCCCAACCGCACGCCATGGCCCCAGGCACGCAGACTGCGATCGCTGTCCGCTGTGGTCAGCGCCGGCGTCGAGTCATCGATGATCACGCGCTTCGACTGCGTTTTGCCACTCGGCGGCGGCATGGAGCTGTCGGAGGCGCCGCCAAAGTACGCCTCAGGCTCATCCGCTGGCCGTATCTGATGGCTCAGCATGCTCTGCAGTGAGTGGAACTCATGGACGGGGGGTATGGTTTGGCTGCTGCGCTGCTTGGCCTTGTCGTCCTCATACTTGATGCTCGCCTCCTCCAGCGCCCAGTTGTTGGCTGTCAGATACTGACGTGCTACCGACTCCTGTACATTGTGTTTTCTCATAAAGCTTGCCAGCTTTTGCTCATCGGACATCTGCGGCTAGCCAGCTAGGGGCTTCTCCTTCAATACGTTGACCGATTTTGTTGATAAATAATTTGTCATTAATTCATATTGTGTGATTTTTTTTTTTCTTTCTAACCAGCTTTCTCCCAGCTGACTTTGCTACAATTCTTCAACGCTTCAAAAATTTTATTGTGGTAGAGCCGGCGCGGTGACCAGCATATTTGATAAGAAATTCTGCCACACCATCGCGACCTACGACCCACGGACTGCAGACTAAAATCGTGTAGTACACGGCGTAGTGTTTGTACGACTAAGAGCCATAAAATATACGCCAGCTGAATTTAGTGTCATAATTTAATCCAATGTCGTACAGCGTACAGCATTCACAATGCGAACAGCTGCCGAGCAGTGACCATGAAAATCATTCACAATGGGGAGGCGAATGAAGTTGAATCAAGGGACGTTGGATATTTTTCTGTAATATCCTTATATATAATGTGAGAAGAATACGGTAATAAAAATAGCAAAAAATAAAGAATTCTATGCAAGTTTCGCAATATTTCTTTATGTACTTCTTTTATTTATTTTAATGGATATACTTGATATTAATATATATATTTTTTTGTATTAATAATAAATATGCTCGCTACAGTTTCATAATTCATATTTCTATAAATTTTATGTTAATTACTTTACATTTAATATATCTTTTTGGTATAAATGATTTGAGTATGTAAGCATAGCCCAAATAATTGCTTGGCAGTCAGAGACCACACCACACCAACACAAATACACACACACACATAAGCACACACACAATAAAACCCTGAATCTTTACCCAGAGTCGCCCCACAAACTTACCAAGCGGCAATTCTTCGGGCGTGATAAGCGATAAAAATTCACTAACGTAGGTGAATATAAATGGTCCCGGCGCAATGTCCATGCCTGGTATGCTGTATGTAAAAAATGTGGATGTTGTTGTTGTGGTTGCTGTCGTTGCTGTTGCCTCAATTGTTGTTGGCGAAATTGTTGTCGCTGGGCCACTGGACATTGCGGCGGCCAGCGCTGTTGTTGCTGTTGACGAGAACATAATTGTTGTTGCGGCTGGCGGTGGCAGTGTTAGATTACGTATACCTAGGTCCATCTTTGGCCGCCTCGCCTTGCCTCCGTGGGTGACCGCAGCTCCCTATGAGTGTTTGCCTCTGAAATGAAGGAGGAGGACAATGAATGCCTGGTAGCCCAACAAGAATGGACAACATACAAGCATACACATACACAAAAGGGAGTGCAAGAGGGAGAGAGAGAAAGAGGGAGAGAGAGTTGAGTTAGTGGTTGGAGTATGTTGTAAAATATTTTAGGAATTTTGTGTTCCAATTATGTATTCATATTTATGCCCCAAACCAGACGCTAGTAACTCACACGGCTTATATGACACACACAGGAATATATATTAATAATTATTACGCTCATAGGATATTTTCACATATTTATTCCATGAAATTAATTTACAACTAAAGTTCCTTGTGCTATTTAATAAACTGAACAGCAAGAGAATGAATTCCTGCGTAGGCCAAATATTTTATATGAGATTTGATAAGGGCTGCCTTAGGATGAATATAGAAAATATCATGAAAGAAGATATAGCTATAAATAGCTATTACATAGAAGGGAAAAGATACAGACAGATACAGATATAGATACAGATACAGATACAGATACAGATACAGATACAGATACAGATACAGATACAGATACAGATACAGATACAGATACAGATACAGATACAGATACAGATACAGATACAGATACAGATACAGATACAGATACAGATACAGATACAGATACAGATACAGATACAGATACAGATACAGATACAGATACAGATACAGATACAGATACAGATACAGATACAGATACAGATACAGATACAGATACAGATACAGATACAGATACAGATACAGATACAGATACAGATACAGATACAGATACAGATACAGATACAGATACAGATACAGATACAGATACAGATACAGATACAGATACAGATACAGATACAGATACAGATACAGATACAGATACAGATACAGATACAGATACAGATACAGATACAGATACAGATACAGATACAGATACAGATACAGATACAGATACAGATACAGATACAGATACAGATACAGATACAGATACAGATACAGATACAGATACAGATACAGATACAGATACAGATACAGATACAGATACAGATACAGATACAGATACGATACAGATAACAGATACAGATACAGATACAGATTACAGATACAGAACAGATACAGATACAGCTACAGATTACAGATACAGATAAGATACAGAGATACAGAGATAAGATACAGATACAGATTACAGATACATCATACAGAACAGATACAGATACAGATACAGCTACAGATAAGATACACGATACAGATACGATACAGATTACAGATACAGTACAGATACAGATACAGATACAGTACAGAACAGATACAGATACAGATACAGAAGATCAGTTACAGATACAGATACAGATACAGATAAAGATACAGATACGATAAGATACAGATACAGATACGATACTACAGATACAGATAGATACAGATACAGATACAGATACAGATACAGATACAGCTAAAGATACAGTACAGATACGATACATATACAGATACAGATACAGATACAGAGTACCAGATACAGATACAGAAACACGATACAGATACAGATAACAGATACAGATTACAGATCAGATACGATACAGATACAGATACAGATACAGATACGATACATAGACAGATACAGATACAGATACAGATACAGATACGATACGATACGATACAGATACAGATACAGATACAGATACGATACAGATACGATACAGATCAGATACAGATACAGATACAGATACAGATACAGATACAGATACGATACAGATACAGATACAGATACAGGATACAGATACAGATACATATACAGATCAGATACAGATACAGATACAGAACAGATACAGATACAGATCACAGATACAGATACAGATCAGATACAGAGACAGATACAGATACTATATACAGGATACAGATACCGATACAGATACAGATACAGATTACAGATACAGATAACAGATACAGATACAGCTCCAGATACAGATACAGATACCAGATTACAGATACAGTACAGATACAAGATACAGATACAGATACAGATACAGATACAGATACAGATACAGATACAGATACATATAAGATACAGATACAGATACAGATACAGATCCAGATTACAGATCACAGATACAGATACATATACAGATACAGAACAGATACAGATACAGATACAGATACAAGATACAGATACAGATACAGATACAGAAACAGATACAGATACAGATACAGATACAGATCAGAACATATACAGATACATATACAGATAAGATACAGATACAGCTACAGATACAGATAAAGATACAGATTACAGATACAGATACAGCTAAGATACAGATACAGATACACGACAGATAACAGATAAAGATACCAGATACAGATACAGATACAGGATACAGATACAGATACAGATACAGATACAGATACAGATACAGATACAGATACAGATACAGATACAGATACAGATACAGATACAGATACAGATACAGATACAGATACAGATACAGATACAGATACAGATACAGATACAGATACAGATACAGATACAGATACAGATACAGATACAGATACAGATACAGATACAGATACAGATACAGATACAGATACAGATACAGATACAGATACAGATACAGATACAGATACAGATACAGATACAGATACAGATACAGATACAGATACAGATACAGATACAGATACAGATACAGATACAGATACAGATACAGATACAGATACAGATACAGATACAGATACAGATACAGATACAGATACAGATACAGATACAGATACAGATACAGATACAGATACAGATACAGATACAGATACAGATACAGATACAGATACAGATACAGATACAGATACAGATACAGATACAGATACAGATACAGATACAGATACAGATACAGATACAGATACAGATACAGATACAGATACAGATACAGATACAGATACAGATACAGATACAGATACAGATACAGATACAGATACAGATACAGATACAGATACAGATACAGATACAGATACAGATACAGATACAGATACAGATACAGATACAGATACAGATACAGATACAGATACAGATACAGATACAGATACAGATACAGATACAGATACAGATACAGATACAGATACAGATACAGATACAGATACAGATACAGATACAGATACAGATACAGATACAGATACAGATACAGATACAGATACAGATACAGATACAGATACAGATACAGATACAGATACAGATACAGATACAGATACAGATACAGATACAGATACAGATACAGATACAGATACAGATACAGATACAGGCTTTGATAAGTTTACTTTTATTTATTCATTTAAAGTTCCTTTAAAGTTGTTTTCGCTTTGTAGATTTCACTTAAGGAGGTTTTTACTCTCACTTTCATTTAGTTGCTGCACATATCTTTTATTTATATTCATTTTAAGCCATCCTTAAGTCGAAAACACTTTAACACTCTTAAGTCTTACATTGAATAGACTCAATTCGCACAATTGCCTGCCTTGACCAAGTTCGCATTTCATTTAACTTTTCAACTATTGTTGCTGTGGTAGTTGTTGTTGTTCGGCATTCGCACTGCGTTCCAAGGTGCTGCCCCAAATTTGGCTCGATACGTATTCACGGCACGACGCCAAGTATTGTCCCTGAATTTGTGGCGCCTTGAATTGAATTTGTTGCACTCGTTAATTCTATTAATTTCATTTTTCATTTATTTGTGTCTCTCTTTAGTTGTGCTGTCTTTTGGTCTTTCAATTGCTGTCAACATCGCCTCTGCTGACTTTCACTGTCTTCAACATAAGTATATATATGTATATATATTCTATATCTATTGTACTTTCTTTATTCACGTATTGTTTTGGCTGTTGTCTGCTGCTGTCTGCTGTTGCTGTTGCTGTGAGTGCGGCAACCCCGAAGCCCCTCAATGTCCGTTCGGCAACTCTTTTGCCATTTCCTTGACAATATATGCTGCAGTTGTGCTGGCCAATGGCCATACTAATTGCTCTCCACTGGGATTTGCACTGCTCGGAATTAGAGCAAACCAATACGAGCGAAACTTAAATAGTCTTGAGCTCGAAAGTGGGTCATTAAAATGCGATACCCCAAGGCAGGGCATGGGCACTAGAGGCTGAACACACTCACTCTACCTTTTCTCTCTCTCTCTCTCTCTCTCTCTCTCTCTCTCTCTTTCTTTCACACTATCTCTCTTTCTCTAGCTCTGCCTGCGTCTGTGCGATTATGTGAGCTCAATGGACACAAGTCAAGGCGCTCGAATTGCTTGCCAAGCTCTTCTGAAGGCAACTCGATATGCAATGCGCTGAAAAGTGGACATGTAGTCGTTGTCGTTGTTGTTGTTGTTGCCATTGTTGTTAGTGTTGTTTGCTGTTATTGCATTTGTTGTTAGCATATTAGTTAAAGCCGTTTTATGATAAGTACTGGCTGTGATGGCATGAGGTGACAAAGTTCATGCCTGAGGTTAGCACGAAGCGAAAATGACTCCACATGCGCTTAGGCTTAGGCTCTGCTAATTGCTTAACTCCATTGAAATGAACATACATACAGACATATATGCGATATGTTTGTGTGCACAAGACACATAAATAGCTATGCTTTGGCTAAGTGAAGCTTATGTGTGCATTAATTATATCATAATTTAAATGGAAAATAATGGGCAACATCGTTTGAGTTTAGAATTACTTTTGTTAAATTTACTGAATGGGAATTACACAAGTACGATGGAGTTAGGCACAAATGTATGAATTTGACATGAAAATGTTATGAATCGGTGGCAGTTTATAAGAGCTGGGACAAAATAAATCTGTAGTTGTGCGCAAATGGGAAATATCTCTTTGACTCTGATGACAGAATGATGACAGAATGGAAAATATTGTCTAAATGCCTTTTGTTAATTTGGGCATTTATTTATTTATTTTTTATTTAATTATTTATTATCCTAATTGGTTTTTGGCATACATAGTATATTTGATATAAATTTATAAAAATATATAAAAATTGTTGGTCCCCTTGGCGTATACTTGATATATTGCATATGAAAACAGCTTATCTATTTATGTACAAATTCCAACTACACAACAAAAAATCAGAATAAATATATATGTATGTATATATATGTACAAACTCCAACTACACAAAAAAATAAAATAAAAAATAAATAAATATACAAAAAAAAAAAAAAATAAATAAATCATCGAATAAATACTCAAAGCTGACTTATCTAAAAAATTATCTACTACTATCTGCGAAATCTGCATTCTTGCTCAATTGCATATCCACACCTATAACAATGCAGTATTATATATGTAAATATATGAAAAATTTATTAACTTTGTTAATGGTTGAATTTTAATGAAGCTTTGTCTATTATTTGCACATATTTGTGCTGTGTTTGCTCGTTAAACTAGGCGCATCAACGTGTCAATGCGTGTGTGTGTGTGTGTGTGAATGGGTGTGAATGAGTGTGAGTGCAAAACGGAGTCAACGATTTTGATTTTCTTCACGCTCCAGTTGCAGTTCTTGCCAATGCGCATAGACTTACTAATTAATAAATTATATGCTAAATCAACTTACCGTAATTGATTGATTTCGTAGCCTCTCTCTCTCTCTCTGTCTCTTTCTCACACACACACACACTTTGTCTGTGCTTCTTTCACTATATGTATATTTAGGTTGGCTTTTAAACGTTCAGAATTCCATTTCTTCTTTTTGTGATGTTTAGCAAAAACTCATTAAAATGTAAATTCCAGCAATTTATTGGTGTTTCATTCGTTTGCGCGTTTACTTTATAAATTGGTGCGAACACATCGTAAATAAAATAACTGCATCGATTACAGAAGTAAACATATTTTTGCTGGCATATGCAGAATATTTGCTCCGTGTTTGGCTATTCACAGAATTGCATATTTTGCTGCTGTTCAGATATTTATTTATTTGTATTTTTTTATTGATTTTTGATTTTATGATTTGTTTTAGCTGTCACAATATAGATTTTTTTTATTACGAATTATTTGCAAATATTTCAGTATCCTGGGACTGTATATGGGTGTATATAGTATATGGTTTATATTTAACTATATATATTATTCTATATTGACTGGCACAAAGCTCGACACGTTTTACAATTTCAAGCGCCCTCACAAGACTGAACTGCAAATGGCCCGAAGCCCAAATAATCGCCAAAGAAAACTTAGAAATTCTCTTTAGTTTATTTTGTGGCAACAGGCAGCAGACAAAGCCCGGCCAAAGCGTGTGGTATGATTGTCCATAAACAGTGGTGAATTCCATTCTTACATTTCATTTCGCCTCACCCAATCAGTACGTGTAGAATCTGAGCGAATCTGGCGGGTAGTTGGAGAGATGAGAATGGTAGTTGTCTATATAGATATCTGTTTTTAGGGAGTGTGAAGGTCTTTTGCATTACAGTTGTAGTCTACTTCTCCAAGATTTACTTCTTCAAGATCTACAAATATATATGGTTAATATAGGTTTTAATCGATTTCATGGAATCGCAAAGTATATCAAATAATCAAATTGAAAACAGGCCTGACTTTAGGTCATTGTACACCTAGATTCCATTCTGTTTATTCTTATTTTATACTATTTAAATATGCAAATATGCTCAGTATTTAAAAATTTTTAATATTAAATATAATATGAAAATAAATAAACACAAATAAATAATAAATAAAATAAATATAAAAAATATATAGTACATAAAAAATATGTTCAAATTTTATAAACCAAAATTAAATATTAAATATTTAAATATATATTTTATACTCTGTAAGCCCCGCAGCTAAATTGATATATAATAGCTCTGTAAATAATAGAAATTTAGTAAGTCTTCAGAGCTGCGAACTAAACTCGACTTTTTTGCAAATTAGTTAGACTTTAATCAGAGTTTCATTGCTCGACTTTGAGCTCGCAAAATGTTTTAAGAAGTTGATGAAAAAAATCGATGGTTTTTTCCAGTCGCATTTATGAAGTGCTCACGTCTGCTGGGTCTTTGCATAAAGCACTCGAAAATTTTGTTTTTAAAGTGGCATCAACGCCAAGCCAGACAAAGTTTTTGCCACGCATTCCACTGACAATCTCTCCGAGGGCCTGTGGAGACTGTGTGGGCTGTGTGGGGTGTGTGGGGTGTGTGGCGGGCGACAGTATGGCTGGGGTAACTCAGTGCCGTTTCTAACATATTGTCACAGGCTGCTCACAGCGTGTGCCGAGGTTCGCCTCACCAGCAACGCTGTGGCTCGGCGTAGGCAATGCCTTTCAATGGCTAAAATTCAATTTTCCTTTGATTTATGCATTTTGTGTGCTCGCATTTGCACGGCAGCCCCGAGCCAGCCACAAAACTTCACAAGCCATCCGCATTTCAACTTAAATTCTGAAATTCTATCAAACTGAAACTTGACAACATCTCCAGCTGCAATTGCACTTACGGCTGCAGCTACCAATGGCCCACACGTATAACTCGCTTTGCTTTGCATTTATTTCAGCATTGAGACAGCTCGTGGAGGGAGCTTTGCTTACTTCGAATTTCCACTGTATTGTATTTCCATAGTATTCTCTGGAATGTTTGTGCTCAGGAATATAGGCAACTGCAGCTGGATATTAATTAATTAACAATCTGGCTTGGTTTCTGGCGCAGATTAGTATTTGCACCATCCTCTTGAGTTTGCTATGCATTCACACAGCTATAGACTAAGCTCCAATTGTGAAGAGGAGCATCATATTGAGAGTAGTAAGTAGCCTTATCACGATTCAATTTTCCACTTTCATTGCGTCTACGAAACTTGGAGAGACAGATAAATATTTCGTTGAGGCAAGAATCCTTTTCTATTTCAAAATTCTTTCTTCTCTATTTTGCTCTTTAAAAATGTTACAAAATTTGGTATTACATGAAAATGTCAACTGTATTTAATTTTCTGACACATTTCTGCCCGCAATTAGGCTAAGTATATGCGCGACGCAGCTGCGTCCCCGAGCAGCAAGTGTGACATCCTACGGGAATGTTGCCGTGCAGACGCGCCCATTTGTGTGCTGGCTATAAAAGCGCAGCTCGCAATGCCGCGCCGCTTAGTTGAGGCAACGCAGTGCATGGACGCGCTATGGCCACAATGGAGGAACAAGAGGAGAAGCCCAGCTGCCTGCTGCCGGGCCCAGAGCTGTTGGCCTTGCCGAACTTCGACTATCCGCGTGCCAGCATCACCTCGGCGGCGTTAAGTGATGTGCCCAGTGATGTGATTATCAAATCCCGGATCAGATACGGCAGTCGTCTGTCCGCCTGCAAGGGAATGCTGCTGGAGTACTCGAAGAGCACCACCATCCACGGCATTCGCTACATATTCGAGCTGCATCGCCCCATCTACGAGAAGTGTGTGCGTACATCCCCGAGCGTTGTCCAGTTTCCCTCTGAGAGTGCGTCTGTCTCTGTGTTTCCTTTAGATTATACTGGCTGGTGCTGACCTGTACTTCGATGTACTTCGCGGCGTCGCTCATTTGGGCCACCTACCTGAAGTGGCAGGACTCGCCGGTGATCCTGGGCTTCGACGAGACGCTGGTGCCAGTGCACAAGATACCGTTCCCCACAATTACCATATGCCCGGAGATTAAAATGGAGCGCAACGTTTTCGATTATGCGAACATCTCACAAAAGATCTGGCAGGAGTTCAAGGAGGGCAATGAATTTTCCAGTGTAGAAGAAGAAGAGTTGAGTATTGAATAAGCAGCAAGTAAGCTAGTCTCAAAGCTGAATTTGTTCCTTGTCTATCTATTCATAGTTTGGAGCGTATGGCAGCCACCATGCACATTTGTGACTCGGATGTTGTTGCAAGGTTTGCGCCGATTCTGTCAAAGCTGCATAGCCAGCAAACGGAAAATGTGACGGAGACATTGGTGGATCTGAGCATCTCGAAGAATGAGACGGGTCCGTTTTGTCGCTGGAATGGCCGGTTCTACTTTTGCAACAAGGTCTTTGACTTTGTGGCCACGGACGAGGGCATTTGCTATCAGTTCAATGGACTGCGACCCAAGGATATTTATCGCGATGAGCGTTTCATCAGCTATGTGGATCCGGACGTAGTTGACTTTCAGAACTACTTTGACACGCAATTGCCTAGACTAAACGAAATTCGAGGCAACTGGTCGCTGTCGACGGGCTATGTGGATCAGGGCCAGAACTCATATCCACAGCGCACTGTGGCCTCATCGGTTTCGAAAGGGTTCTTTGCCTTCTTACAGGGACTAGAGCACAATTACGACTACGATTGCCGTAGCTTTAAGCAAGGCTACAAGGTGCGTTACTGTGTTGTTGGTGTTGTGTTCCTGCGCATTCGCTTATTGTTAATTTGTCTTTCCAGGTATTTCTCAACTCTCCAGAGAGTGTGCCGGTGACATCCAACAATTATATTCTGGTGCCCCACGGCCATGAAGTCATGGTTAGCGTGTTGCCCAGCTATGTCGTGTCCACGAATAATTTACAGGAAATTACAGCTGAAAAGTGAGAATATCAAAGACACCTTATATGCACGCATGCACATATGTATATACATATACATATATATAAATATACACATACATATTAGAAGTAATGCAGAGCCATTTAATCTATTTGGGATATCCCTCGAGAATTGTTTCTTTAAAGCTCATCTAACATTATCTACACACTCATAATATGTAAACACTTGACATATTTAATAATAATATTTAAATCTTGTATGTTCTCTT
Source organism: Drosophila navojoa (assembly GCF_054131105.1). Classification (NCBI taxonomy): domain Eukaryota; kingdom Metazoa; phylum Arthropoda; class Insecta; order Diptera; family Drosophilidae; genus Drosophila; species Drosophila navojoa. The sequence goes on from NC_142893.1 coordinate 14,047,521, forward strand.
TACAATATCTTTAATATTTAACAGGCGTCAGTGCTTCTTCGACGATGAACGCCATCTCCGGTTCTTCCGCAGCTATTCGCAGAGCAATTGCCAGACCGAGTGCCTGGCCAACTTTACCATGGCAAAGTGTGGCTGTGTCAAGTTTTGGATGCCCAGTGCGTGAGCGTACATCCAGCCTGGCTAGATCATTGTTTCTACTTCAGCATCTTCTCCTTGCAGAGCCCTTGGATGTTCCGGTTTGCGGACTAGAGAAGATCGCCTGCTACACTAAGGCACAGGACGAGCTCTATGCCCTATTGCAGAATCAGACCGTACATCAGAGCGTCGATCCCAATACCAAGGTCATGTGCAACTGCATGCCCGCATGCACCTCCCTGGAATATAACTTTGAGATATCGCGTGCCTTCTATAATCTGGAAAAAACATTAGCAGCATTTCGTGAAGTCTACGAGCACAGTGAGTAAGTAACTATGCCATGGGGCTTTTAAAATATCGTATCGATGATATTTTAAGTTAGGAAAAAATATCAATATGATAGATATTTGATGATATATTAAAAATATCGATATATCAATATTTTTCGATAATTGTTTCTTTTTATTTACTTTTTCCCACAACAAATTTATAATTTGTCAAAGTGTGGTAAAAAAAATATTCCGATATATATATAATATTACATACAAAATATCGATATATTGATATTTTGATATATTTTTAGCAAGTCTAATCAAAAATATTCATATTTACTATTATATTGCTGCAGTGCGATTGGCTCGCGTCTGACCGTCTACTTCAAGGAGCATCAGTTCACGGCCATAAAGCGAACCGTTCTCTTTGGCGTCTCCACGTTGATATCCAATTGTGGCGGTATCTTCGGCTTGTTTATGGGCATCTCCAGCCTCAGTTTCATCGAGCTCGTCTACTTCTTCTCGATGCGCATATGCGGTAGCTGCAGTCAGCGACGCAAACGCAAGGCCATAATATTACCGAAGGAACAGGATGAAGTTCCCATTGATCCATGATGATGAGGATGATGATAGCGATGAGAATATCTGCGTGTTTGTTTATCATTAACCATATCGAATCTTAGCCAATCTTATGAAATCAGCTAAAATGAACTATATGAATTTTAAATTTTGTCTTCTCTATTATATATCGCCTTTTACTAAAACAAGAAAACAATTATTAATTCAATTAATTTTCATATATTCCTAATTTTATTATATTCCTATTATTTTTACCTTCATATATGTTTCACTTGAATCAGCGAATATTTGCTTGCAGGAATCCCTTTGAGCATGCTCTTGCTATTATTGCAGCGCTTATCCATACACATATAAGATATCTTACAGCTGAAAATCGATATGTTGGCTGGGAGAACTAGCTGTGGGCGGACAGAGATTGCTTCGTCCTGCCTTGTGGTGGAAGTGAATTCAGCTTTGAGTATGTGGCAAATGCTAAACAGTGCGGGAGGGGAGGGAGGTGGGTATTCAGAATTCAGCGTTTGTTTATTTTTAGTTATTCTTTACATTTTATTAAATTCCTGCAACAATGTGGAAATAGCAAATAGTTGACAGGCTTTGAGCAGAAATAATGCAATTCTGTGGCTAAGCAAATGAAATTCACATTGTTGCGATGCAAATTTAATGAAATAATGACGACAGCGACTCTGACAACATAAACAAAGAGTAAACCCAGTAACCGTAACCGAGCTCTCGACCAGAGAGAAAAAGCCCCAAAAACCAGAGTACCAGGGCTCCAAAATTAAAGTCCCGCTAATGAGCAGGGACAAAGCCGAAAGAGTGCGGAGTTGCGGCAAGGGCAACAGCGCGGGGCTGGGGAGGGCAAGCAGCCGCAGGCATTGCCCAAAAGTGATTTTGGTCAAAGTTATAGAGGGGTTTTCCGTTTTCCGCTCTTCCGCTTTTGCCATTTGCCAGCAGCTGCATCCATCCGATATGCGCCCAACACAAAATGAACAGAAAAGTCACGTTCCGGATGGTCAGCATGCAGAGGCCAAAAAGTCCGGCTACAAATGAAGCCGCATTCACCCACACACACACACGAACACACACACACATACTTGCAGTTAAGTGTGCGCATTTGTGTGTAAATTAAACACTCAAGCGTTGCCCAGAGCATGCGAAATATTATAAACTCTCATCCTATGAAGCATATGAGAGAAAATAAAATAAAATAAAATACAAATGATATCATTCACATTTAATCATTGCGTCAATCTGTGTGACAAGTGCACAAGAGCTGCTGCAATTGCTCAGCTTTCAATCAGTTTCAGTCGAATTTTTGAGGGACGTGATATAAAAATCTATGTAAATACTTTAAATTATAATGTTATATAGGAAAATAATAAAGAAATTTGAATAGCATTATCATATTTTTCTGATAAGATACTTTCAATTAAATAATAATATTAATTATTATAATTATATAATAATAGTGGGGTCAACAGTTATTAAATTATAACAAAATTATATCTCCATTTATTTTGTTTAAGCTCAAAATATATATAAAATTTATTTAATTACGATCTATGAACGTATTTACTTATTTATTATTATTATTTATTTGTATGTATATAATGATCCGCTAAAGCCTAAAGCTTAAAATGGTATTATCTATTGATGGTAAAGTGAGTGATTATTATCGAATATATCGATTGGGAATACAAGAGTGGTGCCAGATCGCCACAATATTAATTAATTTAAACAAGAATTAGCTATAGCTACATACATATGTATGTATTTATTATACACTCTTATACAATACATTTACAATTTGAAAGAGCATACATAGCTTGTCACATATACATACATACATATGTAGGTCTGAGTGTAAAAACCAGTAACTGCAGAAATTTGTTGCTCTGCCTTACTTAACTTTCTGCTTTAGTGTACGGTGTGTCAGCTCGTCGACGGACATGAAGCCGGTGTCGCCCAGACAACGGAGCGTGACATAGCCCGAGGGCCAGACGGTCAGCCAGGTGATGGAGCCATGGTTCAGAGTGAAGCGTGTCCAGGCCTCCGGTGAGAACTGCAGGGCGCGACAGACCAAATAGCGTATGACATTCGCATGGCCAACGATCAGCAGGTAGGAGTCCTGCTTCTGCTCTGGTGAGGCGCGAAAGAAGTAGCGGCGAAAGGCCGCCTCGATGCGTGGCCCATCGCGGCGAAAGGCGCGCTCCACGCTGGCAGCGCTGCGATTCAGGGGCGGATCCCCTGGGCAGGGCGTGCCCTCGGGCAGCAGCTCGCAGCGCTTCATCTTGAGCGGATCGAAGTTAATCTGCTTCAGTATGATCATGGCCGTCTCCTGGGCGCGCGACATGGTCGACGCCACCACATGATCCCACTTCACGCCCATCTCGTGCAGCCGTTGGCCCGTGCGATGCGCCTGCAGTCGCCCCAGTTCGGTCAGGCGTCCGCCTTCCGGTGTGGAATTATACTCGCCGTGCCGCACCAGCACAATGTGTCGCAGGGCAACCGCCTCCGGCTCCTGCGCGTGCTCAGTGCTCGACTCGTTCGAGAGCTTCTGCTGCACGAGCTGGCGCTGATCCCAGTCGTGACACCAGCCACCTCTGCCCACCAACTGCTGTTTCTCGTGGTGGGCTTCCCGCGTCTCGTTGCGCTCGAACAGCTTGAGGCTAACGTAAGTGGCCAAGGAGCCGCCGCCGACTGCGCCCAGGGAGCGCCAAATGTTCTGGAATTTCATGGCCTCAAAAAAACAATTGCTCAAAATCCAGATTGACGTTTAAGTCTAGCGAGACGTACTGCTCAGTCAACTAGGCCGTTCACAATGATTGAATGTGGGCTTTGTTAGGATAAGTTGAGTATGGGAGTAATAGTTATAGTTATAGTAAATTATTGAAGATTTAATATATGTATGTATTTAAAAAAAAATATTTTGACTTCCTTTTCGCTTTTAAGTTCCAATACGAGAAATTTACAATTTATATCGATAGCTATGAATATGTGAGATGTTGTTCAAGTTATCGATAATGAAATATTTAGTAAAATTTGCCGTTTGATAAGAAATCCTTTAACAATTGAGAAACCTGTGCAACAGCTGCTAAAACACATTATAAAATTATTAAATGTTAATTCATTACGACTTCAATTTTGACATACAAACTATCGATAAAATTTAACTGTGCTGCATCACTAACCAGAGAGCACTTGTACTATGTGTTCTCCGGTTAGTGTGGTTAAACTAAATATTTACTTGACTTATTTATTTATTTACTTCTTACATTTCAAATTGAATATTTGATTTACCCATCTGCATTTCGTGTAGTCGTCAATCGATTGCACAATAATTGCATCGATGCCATCTAGAAATTCTTGAGGACTTTGGCATTTCTTGGATAATTCTCAACTTTATGCAGATGCGGCGGTGCTGACAGCCCGCCCACGTGCCCACAGTTGATTAGCATGCGAAGGAAAGTGGGCTGTATGAAATTGTTGCTGAGAGACTTTGGTTTGCCTTGCCAACGCGATGGCAAAGTTATTTTACCCCTGGCCAAATACTTATGAACAACTCTGGAGCGGCAAACTTTGAGCCTAGCACAATCAGCAATGCGAATCTGAATAAGTTCTCAAAAGGTAGCGCCAGGAAAACCTTATGCAGAGTGAGCTCGGCTATCGAATGCTCTACTCTGAGTATATAAATTGGTTCAACTTTTAAATAAAATATTCAAATAATTAAATTGAAATAAATATAAAATAAATTTAATGTTTTTTAAATTTTTAATGTTTTTTTTTATAGTAGTTTTCATTATAAGTTTTATTTTTATATGCAGTTTATATTTATGACTTTTAATTAATTTTTTCATATATTTTCTTATATATTTTATATTATTTAAAAATAATTTTTAGAAGAGGAGTTTTCAAGTTAATTGTAAACTAAACTCTTTATTTCATATCATTAAATCTATCTGTCTTTCTTGACTACTCTCTGCACAAACAAAAGATAGATAGATAGAGGGGGAGAGCGATAGAGAGAGAGAGAGAGATAGATATCCATATAGATAGCAGTCTAAATTTAGTCAATGTACCGCCACAGGGCATAAAAAGTCAAAAGGATTTGCGCTGGTTAAAATACTTTTACCAAGTTTCTGGTTCATTTAATTTCGCCGCCCAGCAGCAGCAGTGGGCCGGGAACTGTACTCGAAATACAGACATATCCACAAGTGGCTGGCCGTGAAGGGATTCGGGTTATTTTGCGCTCAGTTGGCTGTCAGCTTAGCTCCTAATGAAGTTCCAGGAACTTTGACATCGTGTCCCCCCGGCTCGAATCTGGTTGCGGCATGAAAATTAAATTAAATGAAAGATCTGACAGCGGCTGAACGGGATTGAATTGCAAAAACTGATGCAGCCAAAGACGAGCTCATAGATGCCCATAAAACTCTCATCAATGGCTGAAGGTCCCTTCGACAGCTCCTCCAGCTTATGTGCACTTTTGTAAGCTGCTTTCATTCACGTCCAAAAGCCGCATTCACACTTGCAGCAGTCAAAGCCACAGTCACATTCACAGTCACAGTCACAGTCACATTCACCTTCACTCGACAGCTACTTTCTCCGTTCACTTTTCGTCGGGTTGTTAAAGTAAGCCACTTGAGGTAGCCATAAAACAGATCTCACATTGTTCGCCTTTTGTGTGACCCAGAAACATAAATCTTATAAGATGCACACTGAATGGTGTGCAAGGTGTGCGCCTGTGTGTGTGTGTATGTGTGTGTGTGTGTGTGTCAGGCAAGTCAATTTAAAGTTGTAATTCAAGTTGAGAACTCGTTAAGCTGCGGCCTAGGCATAGAAATCTTAGTTGAATCGCAAATTGCATTTGCCCTTGCTGAAGCTCAACGAACTAAACCAAAGTCTGACATTTATGGAATCATTTAAATAACTAGCTAAAGTCCACACACTCTCCACACACAGTTCACACACAATTAGCTCTTCAATGTTGATTTATATAATAACAACAACAACAACTTATTGAATCAAGTCTAGGCTCACATTATCATAAATTACATAAGTATTTGCATTGTTTGGCTTGACAAATGCCGCATTTGGTTATGTCCTGCGGTCGACAGGGCTGCCCGAAGAGTTAAAGCGCTGTCTGTGTTTGTGTGTGTGTGTGTGTGGCTTAGGGAAAAGGCAATGAAAAGTTAAACAATGTTCGTGGTGCTGTTTTCCTTTTCCGCAATAATTTCTCGAATTTGCCGCCAAAAGAGCTTGGGGCGCTGGTGTCCTTGACACAGTTCCAGGACACTGATGCCTGACTAACACGCCCACGCCCACAAGCACGGCCACTTGGCCCCGAATGGGCACGAGCCGTAGCATAAAAGAGCAAAAACTTTTGATTCTGCCAGCAGATAATTTCAGCGAGCGAACCGCAGCTGGCAAGAGTTGGGGCCGCCGCAGTGGGGGCGTGGCTGGTTGCTAGTTAAAGTAATGCAACGTGGGCAGATAAAGTGCAAAGGCAAATGAATGCAAAACGCGACAAGGCAAATAAGGAAATCAAAATGGCAAAGCGAAATAAGAGGCAAGCGAAAATTGAACATCCTGCTGCCGGAAGAAGGGCGCAGCAGTAGCAGCAGCAGCAGCAGCAGCAGCAGCAGCGCAGTTGCCGCAAAGTGCGTCATAATTATGGGCGGCCACGATAAGCGAATGCCAACAAGACGCACAGCTTGTTAAGGACTATAAATTCCTCCTCCTGCTAGGTGGCTGGCACAATTGATGCCAAGGACTGCATGCGCTGGCACAGGGTGCGCGCCCGTCTGACCAGCGGCATCTGACTGCGCCTTGACTCGCCTCCAATGGGGGCACCCTGTTTAGGGAGCCAGCCGCTCCTGTGCCACTTTGCGCAATGAGAAATTTCCGTTTGTCCGACTATGTTTTCATTTTTCCCCACTCCTTTTCGCTTTTTGTGCAGCTCGTCTTTTTATTTGTCGCTTGAGAGATGACATTTTTGCAAATTGCCATCATAATAATAATCAAATTCGTGTAAATTTGCGCAAATTCAAGAGGGAAATGGTGCCATGCCTCTCCCCTCCGACCAGTCATGCACAGCCCAGTCCATCTGCTCCTTCTCCTTCTCCTGCCCTCCTCCTGCTCGGGCTGGCATTCTGCTTATCCATCCAGTCGGACACTCAGAGCTGCATTTCGAGTTAATAGCTTTTTCGTTTTAGTTTAAGTTGATGAAATTGAAAACATAAACTACAACATGCTGCTCAACATTTGCATGCTCTTCAGCCAGAGCAAGCGAGATTATATAAATGAAAAAAAAAGACAGAAAATCGAAATAAAGATAAACTGGTTTTCATTTTATTATTTTTTTATTTTTGGCAATGCCAAAAATGCATTTGCGGTCAGATATAAATTTTTCGCTGCGGCTAAGCTCTTTTGGAAACACAAAAAAAAAAAATAAATAAAGAAAATAATGGAAATAAAATTGGAACACGCAAAGGTTTGCACGCTACCCATTTAAATATTATATAAAGTCAAAACCGGGGAAAAAAAGATAAAAAACTGAGATGAATAATTTTGAAGTTGAGTAATAATTCGCAAAGACTCCGAATTTAGTAGAGCTTAGCGTATTTAGTCGGAAATTAAATATTTTGACAATTTTAAATGGGTGTAAAAAATATAAAATAAAATAAAAATATGTATAAAATAAAAGTTGCATTTAAATGGAAGTAGAGGATAAACAAAAATATTTAAGTTTTCTGAGATTTGAATTTAAAATATTAGACTATTAATTGATGGCAAAAGCATTAGTAAATTTTATATTTTATTATTTTTCTGAATTTATTTTAAATAGCATTATATATGGAATATCATTTGTACCACGAATCGGACTTCTCCATCTTGCCAACGCATAGGCTTTCCTGTATCAACTTTTCCAATGTGCGTCGAATCGCCATGGCAGCCCCGAGCGAGCTCACATTTGAGTTAAAGTTCTTAATTATATTCAAAAATAAAATAAATTAAATATAATAAATTAATGAATAAGCCAAAAGCTTTAAATCATGGCTTACTAAAGCTGCTGCTGGTATATAGCTAAGTGAAATAAGTTCAGTCCCGATTGGTCAATATATGCTGATACAAATATGTCCAAGTCGTATTTTTTCATTATCTGTTTGCTCTACACATTTTCATTAGGGTCTACCCATATCAATTTTGTTTCCTTTACAGGGCATTCTCAAGCCTCTATTGTCTTGCATAAAACCCATTTGGATGCTTGACTCTTGTTGCCCAAGTTTTTAGGCTAACGAGTTGATAAGCTGTCTCAGCTCAGGCTTAAAACATGTTCCGTGTGTTTGACAAGTGGATCAATAGCCGTATTTCATGCTGGACATTTTTGGAGTGAATCCGGATGTTGGCTAAGAACCTGAAGCAGCAGCCGCAGAGCAGAGCAGAGCCGAAATCTATCTATCTATTTTTGGAGTGAGTCCGGATGTTGGCCAAGAACCTGAAGCAGCAGCAGCAGCAGCAGCAGCAGCCGCAGAGCAGAGCAGAGCCGAAATCTATCTAGCTAGGTATAATAAATGGCTGGCAGCATATATCAGAAGGCGACACAATTAGAAATAGAAACTGCTTGCAGCTGCACAAAATTTGCAGAGCATGCTGCTCGAACGGACGAACAGTTTAAAATATACAACGGGACTATGCACATACACGCACACGCATACATATACATTGGCACTTATAGGGCACACATGGCACACTTAATAGCTCATACGACATGTTGGCCCTTTGTTGACTGGCCTCGTTTGTTTACGGTTTAGTGGATTAATGCTAGAGAAAAACTTGGAACAGCAGCGGCAGTAGCAGGGGGAGGTGGAGGAGTAGCAGCAGCGGCAGCAGCAGCAGCAGCAGTAGCAGCAGCAGGAGAAGGTAAAGGAGTAGCAGCAGCGGCAGCAGCAGGAGTAGCAGCAGCAGCAGGAGCAGCAGCAGCAGCAGCAGCAACAGCAGCAGCAGGAGTAGCAGGAGTCGCAGCAGCAATAACAGCATCCAAAGCTGTTCAGTTTGTTATTTCTTTTGAAGTTAAACAAATCTGCATAAGGTAGAGCCAAAAAGCCGTTACAATTTATGTGCATAAATGTGGAGCAGCCTGCAGGCGAGAGAAAGACACAAAGAGAGAGAGAGAGAGAGAGAGATAGTCATATTGCCGGCCATTGGCCACAGCAGCGTCTGTTGACTTATTCTGCATGTGTTCTCCATAAATAATTCATTCCTGTTTGCCTTTTGCCCAGGCAGCAAGCTTTGCGCATTGCCATATTATATTTTATTATTGTTTTTATTTGAATTGTTCTTGCACTCTTCTTCTTCTTTTCTCTGCAAGAGAATAACACAAAAAATATATATTTAATACGAATTGTGCTAAGACAATAATGAAATTTTGAGCAAATTCCAATTGCATTATGCTTGCTAACTAATTGCACTTCAGTCGCATCGCATCGCAGCGGCAGTCGAGTCGAGTCGTGTTGCATCGCGTCGAGTTTTGGTTTTTGGCAAAAGTTTCAATTAAAATGCACTCGCTTTGTGCACTGCCCGCACGACTGCAATTATTTTGAAAGCCAGCCAAGTTATACAAATTATCATTTGCCGCAATTACATTTGCCGGCTGCAATCAAAGTTGCAGCAGGCTAACTTTAAATGCAGCAAATATTAATTGAAAATGCATTATGCTGCCCCAAACCCCCAACCACTTCATATTAGACTGCAAATCAAACGCCATGGTTTGTGTCTGTGTTTATCTCTCTGTGTGTGTGTGTGTGTGGTCCATGCTGCAACAATTCGGCAACTGTAAATGCAATAAATTTTGCATGTTTTACAATCATAATTCAAATATTGCGGCGCTTAAATCAAAAATAACAAAAGGGCACCAAAAATTAGGCGTATGCACGTTCAGGGTCGACCCACTGAGCGGTTGGGCGCATTATATGAGCATATATTGACTCTACTTATCGGACGCTTATCGTGTGAATTGTTGAAATTTTCGAATGCCTTCAAATGCATAAAATAGCTCATTAGCTCCATTTTGATTAACTGCTAGCAATGAGCCCCCATTCATTAAAATTGCTTTGGACTAGAAGGGATTTATTATGTTAGTCATCAATGATATAAGGTATGTAATAATATATATTTTATATATTTATTTATTTTATATATTTATTTATATTGTATATATTTTAAAATTTTTTTAAAATATATTTTAAATATCTATTATAATAAAATCTTTTAATTTTGATTATAGCTATAATAATAAAATCTGTTAAATTTTATAAAAATTATATTTATAAATATTTTTTATAATTTTTGGTTATATAAATTTGCAATTGCAATTTTTTTTATTATACAAAGCTATTTTACCACATTTTTTATTTTATGAACATATACATTTAAATTGTAATAATAAATTTTTAAATTGTAATAAAATGCATATAAGACATATGTCAAAAAAATTTTAAAATAAATTTAATACATGTTTTTTTTTTAACGTACACATTAAAAATTTAATATATTAATTAAGGGACATTTAAAAAAAACTTTATATGAATACTAATTTTAGAATATAAATTATTTTCAGGTAATTAATTATTTAAATTTAGTTTAAATTAAATTATTTTTATTTTATTTTTTTAAATTTTAAATATTATGCTTACTTTGCATTTATGTACAAAAATTATTTTTGCATTTATTATCCAAGTCTAAAAATTTCCTAAAATGTGCACGAACTGAGCCCAAAGCCCCTTAAAAGCAAAAAAAGAGCAAAATTGCATGAATTCGTAGCCACATTTATAAGTACGGGCAGTTAAGCAAGCTTTATACATACATATACATATACACATACATATCTAACATGCAGTTAAATTGCAAAAGTTACAGTTACATTTACAGTTACAGTTATAGCTGCAACGGTGCCCAGCAGCATGTCTGTGTGTGGCTTTTATGGCCATTTTATAATCGATTGAAGTACGTTGATTGCAGTCACGAGCTACAGCTACAGAAATCATGTCGGCCATGCCATGTTAGCCAAACAGGAATTTTGATTTGCGAGAGTCTATAAAATTGTTTATGATATAAATGGAGCTGCGAGGGAATTGAAGAGTGAGAATATAAATTGAATGACTCGAAAATAATATCAGTCAGCCTCTGCTTATATCTGTAATAGATAATTACAGTCGATGATTATAGTCTGGCAGATAATTAAACTGTCAATAACATTGAGTTCTTGAGTTCCAAGTTCAAGTTTCATTGTACATTCTACAATATTTATATAATATATTCGCTTCCCAGGAGATTGAATACCAGTCTGAGGAAAGATCTCCGTCAGCAATTAACTGTGATTTTGATTCTGCTTCTCCTGCTGCTTTTCTTAAAGATTGCTGAAAAGGCAACACAATTAGGTTTTAAAGTAATTACAGGCGAAAAAAAAGTTTAGCTGAACTGCAACAATCTCGAATCTTGAATGGGAGCAGGAGGAGGAGACGCAGTAGGACGTAGAGCAGGAGTCGAAGAAGGAGGGGAAGCAGTTGTAGGAGGTAGAGCAGCAGGAGGAGGTGGAGCTAGCCAACGGCGAGGACTGCCTCCTCGGCTTCTTTGTCTGGTTGGCGCTGTTGGCTTGGCAGTTGCTTGGATTTGGGAGCTGTGCAATGTCAGCTACGGCATTTAGCCTTGTCACATTATTTTGGTTATCCAGCGTCTGCTGTGGCTGGCGGCAGCTTCTTTTGCTCATTTTGCTTGGCTTCGCTTTTGGGCTCTGTGTGCCACTAATTGTTGTTGTAATCACGCTGCCCTGGCCTGGCTTGGCTTGCTGGTGGCTTGGCCTGGTGTGGGCTCTGGTGTTGGTTTCGCCATCGTGGCCACAATTCGCCATTCATTCATTCATGGCTATTCGTTGTTACCTCTTGCTCTCTCCCCGTTGCCCAACTGCCCGTCAGTCCGTCTGCATCGTCATCAGCTGCAGCTAGCAGAGGGCATCGGCGCTCTGCATGCAACGGCCTCCAAGCAGTTTAGGAGCCATCAGCATTATCAGCCCACAGTTGCCCTGCTCCTCCAACACCTCTGTATTCTCTCTTTTAAACATTGTGTGTGTGTGTGTGTCTTTGTGTGTGTGTGACACTTTGCACTTTATTTTCATTTCTGTTTCTGTTGCAGTTCCCATGCCCAACTCAACCCAACTCCGTTCAGTTCAGCTCAGTTCAGCTGAGTTCAGATTGGGTTAGTTGAGTTTAGTTTGCAGCCTGTTTTCTGATACTTGGACTTTCGGATGGCTTCCGTCCGTATCACTGCTCTCTGTCCGCCTTTTCCAGTGCACTTTACTACTTTTGCATAGGAAGTTCAATTTCCGTGTGACTTTTTACATATCTCTTATGCTCCTTTTCTTTTTTGTGGGCTACTAACTATTTTAACTAAGTAGCACGTGATTTTAACTTGTGTATCATATGAATATAAGCATGTACAAATGTGCAATTATATATTATTTATTTAATGTCGATGTCTTTAATGTATACCAAAAAATATAGAAAAATAATTTGAGTCTTTAACATATCTCTTCAATAGGCATCTCTTCTATCCCATTTCTTTAATGAGATTTTATTCCTACATATTTAATTCCTATTTAATTATGCAGAAATGTCATATTAGTTGATAAATACCCTAATCCTGTTCGCCTAATCCCATTTGTTCACATCAACCCTATGCATATTTTTTCAATAGTTTACATGACTCTTTCCTATTCTCTTCCTCACACTCTGCATTCGCTGCTCTCTTAATCACCTCTACGCCTCTGTATTTCCAATTATAATTAATTATTACGTATTAGTTGGCCTTTAAATAACTTTTACTGCTCTCTACCCAATGGCAAGCCCATTTCCGCTCCATTAACTATCTCGCTTCATACATATGCTCGACATAGGCATCGTTCTACGTCCTCTGTCCTATTATGATTTCCATATGTCACATTATTAAACATTTGCCCAGCTCCATTCAAAATTCAATGTATGTAGAAGTTGATAGCCTTAATTGCAGCAGGTTTGCTCTGTTTTCTGTTCTCTGTTCTCCGGCTCGTTTGGCCGTGTTCGTTCCACGTTCGCAAATGCATAAAATATGCAAATGAACTTTCCTCAAATTGTGTAAATTTATGTAAACCTTCTTCATCTCGTTCTTTGTGCCAGCGAACGAACAGACAGAGTCTTTTGCTACCATTATGCTCTCAGTAAGTGGCGTTTCATTTCCCAAAGCGTTGCGCTAATTGTTATACGATTGTCCCAAACTGTTATACAAAACGCTGCAACTGCCCGAGGTTCAGCTGAAAGTTTCAGTTGTCGCTGCGACAATGCATGCAACGGAGGGGCAACATTTTGTGGAGGGATTTAGTCGGAAATACGTAAAAAGATATTATTGGCAATTGTTTGAATTTTAAATACATATAAAAAAAAATATAAATATAAAATATGTGATATAAATGAAATATTAATTGTATATTAATTAATTAAATTTAATTTAAAAATATATATATTTTTGTATTGGCAATTGACATTAATATATTTATAAAAATAAATCTAAATAAAATATACAGATTTTTTTTAGTTATACATTTTACTATCATAATTAATTTAGTATTTATTTATTTTTTTTTATATAGAGGTACATTAAAAAATAAATTCAATTTTTATTTATTATCATAATTAATTTATTATTTGTTTTTTTTTTTTTTTTTTTTTTTGTATATAAAAGTACATTGAAAAATAAATTCATATAAATTAAATTAATTCATATAACTAAATTACACTGACAAATAAATTCATAACAAATAAATTCATATAAATTAATATTTATTTTTACAATATTATTATTATAATATATATATTTTTTTTTAAATTTATTCACTATATTTTGTTTCTATAATTATTATTATGTATTTTTATTTATATTTATTAAAAAAAAATCAAATTAAATAATTGAAATAACTTTAATGCATGCACTCTCAAGTACGAGCTCTTTAAATTGAATGCAGTTTTACCTTTTCAATATAGTCGCTGCTTAATAGCATCTACTTAGGAGGTGCTTATGGAAATTTGGCTGTGTCAGGTAGCACAGAGTAGAAAATTTGTTGTTCTTTATCTTCATATTATTATATTACTTTTAGTTTGCTCTGGCACCTTTTTCTGCATATTCTGCATTCTCATGCAAATACTTCACACCAACTTTTTAGCACTTGCAATGGCATCCGTTACATTCAGTGCGCTGCTGCCACGCCCCCCTTGGCCCTCATGCAGTGCTCATTTTTGGGACCTTTATATTCACTGTATATACATATATATATATTTTGTGCGCTCTTTGCATAATGCGGCATGTAGTGCAAATGAAAATAAAAAATACGTCTGGGAACTTTTGTTTAAATCCACAGCATCGCTTGCGCTTGTGCCTGTGCCTGCGTCCGCCCCACCGTGCCACGCCTTGTCCAGGGTTCTTCCATTTGGAGATGGAAGCACTTGGCGTTCCTTTCGCTCTCCATCTTTACGCTGGTCCCCAAACAATTTGTACGCCTCAGTGCGCACGCATTTCTGGGCACTTAAGTTTCTATACAGTATATATAGTCTTTATATATGTATATATCTATCTGTGTATATCTGTATAAAGTAGCTGTAACGAGTGCGAGCCTTGAGTCAGCGCGTAATTTTTACTCTGCTGTTCACTTTATTCCTTTTGGCATTGAACATTTTCTATTTTCTTTTTCCTATTTTTTTTATAAATTGCGAGTGTTTTGCATTTCTCATTAGGATGAAACACGGCGCACCGTTGATGACTACAATTAGCAATTTGCATAGTAAAAAACTAAAGAAAGTTCCCTTTCATAAGCCAGAGCTTGGAGTAGATTGCTCAATGCTCGCCAACTGGCGGTCCGAAACAAATTTTCATAACTAATAAGTGGTTCCCTTGGCTCTGTTGGTCAGCTCTTGTTAACTGACAATTACTGGACTCTCCGCACATTGCATTATCTGCATTTTGCTTATTATTTATTCAGCTTGATATTTGGTGTCGGCATGAGAGCTCATTTGTTGATTGAATACTTTAAATATTTATTTGATATATAATTGAAATGAAGTACTGAAAAAATCAATTTTATTATATTATGCATGAAATTGTGGCAGTACAGTGTAATTTATAAATAATTGCAATATATATTATTAATGTGTTAGTTACACTGTAACAAAATCAGACATCTGCTAAGATATGATGTATTTAGTTTTAAACTGTTTTAGGATAAATATAGATCCATTTCACGGCTGTCAAAGAGATATTTAAGTATAATTGTATTGAAATTTATTAGTAAATAAATAAAAATAAAAATATAGAAATTTAAAAATATTAATATTAATTAACATTAAAATACATTTACAAAAGAAAATTAAAATAAATACTTTTTAATTTTATTTTCATTTTAATTTTTAATTTTATTTAAAATAAATAAATTTTTATAAATAAATTTTAAATTTAAATTTTAATTTAAATTTTTATTTTATAAATAAATTTTTATTTTTATTTTAAAATTACAAATATTTATGCATATATTAAAAAACGATTTTTTTTTAAAAGAAATTAAATTTAATTAATTAATGAAATTTATGTAAATTAAAAAAAAATTAAAAACATATTAATTTATTTTCATAATTAAATGTGTACATTTATATATTTAAAAAAAATAATAATAATAACAATAAATAAAATAAAATTGTAATTTAGTTGTTAAAAAAAAAACAAAATAATTAATTGGTTTAACAAGTGGCTCAAAGAGAAAAGTAATAATTAAAATGTAACTCAATTATTATAGTAATAAAACAAGCAAGTTTTATATATTTATACAGGTCAACACTAAGGCTACACACTCTCTAAAGCTCGCTCTACAACTCTCTCTAATCACTCTCCTAGCTGGCTTTTTTGCATCTCTAAATTGTGAGCCACTTTAGGCTAATCGAGTGGCACTTTACACATGTCAGAGCCACAGGTCTGTGAGAGTTTTCGCCTGTTTATGTAGCGACTCAAGCGAATGTCAAGTAGAATTAAAGCGCCGGCACAATGTTGACAATGGAAACTTCAATAATTGATGCCCGCATCGGAGAGCCGTTTGCTCGTTAAGTACCTCAATATTGTAATTATGCTAGCAGCACGGCAGGCTGTAGGTGTGTGTGAGTTTGTGTGTGTGTGTGTGTGCTCGCATTTTAATTTGGTAAGCGACACAAGTGCCCTCAATGGCCCATAATTAACCCGTGAGTTCATTTGCAATGGGACTCACTGTAGTTGCCGCAGGAGCATTTCACTGCTGAGCATGACAATGGGATGCTCGTGTTGTATTTTAATTATTTATTATTATTATTCATATTGTTGTTGCTGCTCATGTTGCTGCTGCTGTTGTTGCTCCTCTGTGCCACCTGTAGTGCAGAGCGACAAAAGAACAGCTACGTGCGGCTTAAGCAGTTGCCATTAAATCCTTATCCCGAGCTTCTTTTTTTTTTAATTCATTATATGCCCTTTATGCGAGAGCTCCAGCAGCTAAAGGTGCAGCGCCAGCAACGCCATCAGCAGCCCAGCCCCACGCATAAATTATGCAAAACTTCATAAAGATTAGGCTTAGAGAAATTAAAATATGCGTACGATGGCCGTTGTAGTAGCTAGATGCAAATTACATTTAACATCCTTTAAACCAGCCACTGAGATTCGCTCAGAATTTACAATTTTAAGCTGATCTAAAAATGAAAACTATCAAATGCTAGTAAATTAACGTCGCTCTACGGTTTAGTCTGCTTTGCTTTAAGCTCTTTGTCTATTTAAAATGCATAAGGATATTATGTAGTTGTTTAATGTTTCGTGTATTAGCAGAGGGTGTATTATAATGATAATATAGTAAAATAATAATTAATTTTATTTTATTATTTTGAAAATATTCTTTGTGGAAGTTAGTATACCACGACATGTGATTGAATCTAAGCGCCAATTTGTCACTCAGAAGTGAATAGCTTAAAAGAAAGGGTAAAAGGTTTTCAAGAGACAACTCTTTTTTTTTATTTTAAAATGTTAAGTAATGAAAAATTTTTAATTTATTTTCAAAAATATATCATTTATTCATCTTACATTCAAGGCCTTAAAATATATAAAACTAATAAATCAATTAAAATATTAATTAATTGTTGCTTGTGCAAAACCTGAAGAAGCTTTGAGACCTCTATAAATATTCAAAATTTTATTTTCATTTCTATCCTTTTCAAATAACGGACTATTTTCTAGTAATACAACATTTATAATTTCAATTTAGTTTTTTATCATATCTAAGACAAGGCGCATAAAATGTGCAATATAAATCATTTCAAATTTATTCTTGGTCTCAAGAACTTAAACCATAAAACATATACTATATGTAACATATCTCAAAGCTAAGCCATATATGCATTTATTTCAACTCTAACTGCAGTTCACAACATTGTTTTGCACTTTTCCAACACTGGCAGCGGAAGGGCAATACAATAGCTGGCTTTAACTGCAGTTTTCACTGCTCTCGACATAGGCAAAGACACTCAGGTGGCATTTAATGAGCTTATCGACCTCTGTTCTCGTGCTTCGTTCACAACTTTTACCGTTGCAATTAACAATAGCATCAGAATGGAGCGCACGTAGCGCTAGACTGAGCTCAGCTGGGTCAATTTGCATGAAGTGCCGAAGGTAACAGACAGGTAAATATTGGGCTAGGCCAGTTGGAGGAGAGCAAGTAATAAACGAAATTTAATTACAACTACATATTAGTTAACTGCATAAACAAGGGACAAGTACAAAAAGCAACAACAAACAATCAATGGTTGTAATTTTGTGCAGACAGCCAAATTGGTTGGCCGGGCTGCCAGGATGCCGTCGGTACGCAGTGAAGAAGAAGAAGGTTGAAGAAGAAGAAGAAGAAGAATTCTTACGTCTCGTGGTGGTATTTTACGTTCACGTCCATATCCATATCTGGAATGGCTGTCAGTCGGGTTGCCGGCTGACAAACTTGGCCAATTTTATGCTGCTGCCGGGAAGCCCACAAAAACTGACGTTTATTACTTGCTCGCCTCTGTGGACCCAGGCAGGGCCATAAATTATTAAATTTTAACAAGTTTTTATGCTACGAACTACTGCCATGCCAAGCGGAGCTATGCCTTGTCTTGTCTCTTGTCGCCTGTCTGTACTCTCTCTCTCTCTCTCTCTCTCTTTTTTCTCTCTCTCGCTGTCAGCTTCTTGGCATCTTTGCATCTTGGACGCAAATCGAGCAACTTGGCTTAGTTTGTCAGCACTTGGCCAGTACGTGACCCAGCGACCCACGAGACAGCAGCAGCAGCAGCAGACAGGACCTTTTCCATGGCACGCTCGCCTCTATCCCTAATCATATTATTAATAGCAAATTATGAACATGGAACAACATGAAGGCGTGGCGCTTTAACTGTTGTTTACAGTGAAAACTTTAAGCCAACAACTTCATCTATTCATATATTTATGAATACTCCATTTTATTTGTTGTTTGAGAAAAATAATCAAAATAAACTTGAAACAGCTTAAAACAATTTTCGTTTATGCAATTTTGCAAACAAACTGAAAACAACTTTTGATGACACACGCACACACACACACACACACATACAGGCAAAGCTGAAAATTGTTCCGCCGGCAAAAAGTTAAATTTTGCAACTTTTCTGTTTGGCCAAAAGAAAACTTTCCACTTTTGTTCATCTCGGCTATCAGCAGAAACTACCTGTGGAGTGAATCTAATTTGGCTTGTTTTCACATTTAACTAGAAGCCAGTTACCGTTATGCCGCACACGTGGCTAACGAAACTTTTCACAAACTGTTCATAAAAATAGTAGTCAAACTACGTAAACATTTTGCTGAGCAGACGCCTTGAACAAAGACTCAACTCTCTCTCTCTCTCTCTCTCTCTGTTTCCCAAACTCTGCTCATTAGAACTTCTTCATATTGCAGTTAATTTGAACGTAATAAAATTTTATGATAAATATAAAATGTACAAATAATAGGTAGAATTTGTCATGCATTTTTAGTTGATATTTCAAATACAATACAGTATAACGGAGTTGAATAAATTATATTACAATGTGTTAAATTTATATACCCAGAACCCATTGAAAATGGGATTCTGATGAAATGTATGTAACAAGCAGAAGGAGGCGTGGCAGAACCCACAAAGTATATATATTTTTGATCAGGGCGACGACCTCAATTAGCCCGAATCACCCTCGTCCGTCTGCCTGAAAGTTTAATAAATGGTGTCATATCATTCAGCTTTCTGTCATGCAGTCTCTGTGCCTTTATCTAGAAGATCTAAACTAAAAGCATTTATATTTCTGTGAGTCATATGAATATGTTTTCTATTACGTGAGCAATGAGGATAAGCTTCATAATATGCAGTCTTTGGCATTGATGTACTTTATATCGAGTTTTTTAGCATTCAGCTTTTGTCATGCAACTCTTCACTCCAGTTTTGCCACATTCAGTAGAGGAGTTTGCCCACAGTTTCAGAGACATTCATAAAGCCACGTCGCTTATTTAGCGAGCATTTATGATGAATATTTCCAAGAGTTCCAGTCCTTGGCATTGATGCACCTTAATGAAGTTTCATAGCATTCAGCTTTTGTCAGGCAGCTGCCCTAACTCAAGTTTTAAGTTTTCTTTTTGTAATATTTACTGGAATATTTGGGCACAATTTCATAATCATTCAAAGGGTCATGCCTTTTATTTAGCGAGCAAATTCTGATCAATATTACCACAAGTTTCATAGATGTACCACCATAGATGTCCCGTCTATACCCATCGAGTGTCATATCATTCAGCTTTTGTCATGCAGCTGTCATAACTCAAGTTTTAAGTTTTCTTTTTGTCATATTCACTAGAAGAGTTGGCCCACAGTTTTAGTGGCATTCATGGGGCTATGTGTTTTTCCTGAACGAGCAAGTTATGATCAATGTTTCCACAAGTTTTATTAATGCACCTTCCATTGAGTTTCGTAGCATTCAGCTTTTGTCATGCAGCTGCCTTAACTACATTGTGGAATTTCGGTATGTATGAATACCTTTAGTATGATCCTCTTCACTTTAGTTTATTTACTCTCCCTATCCCCCTCTCTCTCTCTTTCTCTCATATTAAACAAAACTTAGCTTCGCTATGAAATTTTGACTGTTGACCTTTAATTAATTTCAAAAATACACAATTTTCATCGAATGGCCCATGACCATCATGCGATATACAAGTTACCGAACAGTTAGAAAAAAAACTCTACTTTTTCCCCTCCGAAATAAACTTGCAGACCGCATCAGTAACCTCCGAGCACTTGGAGCTGCCGCCCAGCTCCGTGGTGCGTATGTCCGTCTCCTTGTAGACCCGCTCGACCGCACAGCGAATGGTGTCCGCATATGAGTCCAGTTTGAGATGCTTTAGCATCAGCGTGGCCGAGAGTAGCATGCCCGTGGGATTGATCAGATTCATGCCAGCTATGTCGCGGGTGGGCTTCAGCAGAGTGTCGTAGAGCAGGCCTTTCTTGCTCACATAGAAGCTGGGGCAGAGCGCCTTGCCGCCCATAATGCTGGAGGCCATCACGACAAGGACATCGCCGTACATGCTGGACGAGACGAGCACATCGTTCTGGTCGGGCTGCATGACCAGGTTGAGGCAGGTGGTGTCCATGTAGCGCTCCTCGAACTTCACCTTCTCCAGGTGCTTGTGGGCCTCGGTGCGCATCGAGCTGAGAAAATTGCCATCCGTCAGCTTCATAATGTTCGCCTTGTGTGCCACCGTGATCTTCTTGCGTTTGTGCTTCAGCGCATACTGAAATACGTAACGGGCAATGCGATCGGAGCCGGCGGATGTGCTCACCTTGATCGACTGCAAGATGCCTGGAACAACGCTGTGCTCGATGCCCGAGTACTCTCCCTCCATCACATCGCGTATGACGACACAGTCCAGGGCACCGTAGCGCGACTTGTGACCCTCCAGGTTCCGGCAGAGGGTCACATAGGCATACAGCCCGAACGCCTTCCACAGATGCTTTAGGTCTCTGTTGTCGATCGGCCCCTTGATGCCCACCTTGTTGCGTTGCAGGGACTCCAGGAGTCGCGGATTCAGTTTGCCATTCTCCATGTAACAGTCCACGATATCCCAGTCCACTGGCACGTCCGTCACCTGGAAGACCTGCTTCAGAGCCGAGATCAGCTCACAGCCCACGCCGTCGCCTTCCAGCAGCGTCACCTTCTTTCGCTCCTTGCCGTCGCCCTTGCCGTTGTCCTTGCATCCGTCCTTCTCCTTCTTTTCTAGGTCATCCTTGTTGCACTTCTCGTCCTTCTTGATGGAGTCCTTGCACGTGCCGGCTGCTTTCAGTTCAGCGCATTTCTTGGACTCCTTGCAGCCCTTATTACTGCAGAGCCGCAGCAATTGTTTCGAAGTTCGGCTAACTTGACGAAAGCATCGTACAGAACACATTTTAAAATTTTGTTTAATTTCTCAAATGACAGTCAATAAATATATAAAAATCATATTACACTGCTTTTCAGGGCTGTAAGCTCAAAACATTTTCATGATCATCATGATCAGTATCCAAAATTTACCTTATTATATCAACTGCATTATATGAATATCAATATTAATTTTATACACATATATTCTCACTTCAATTATTGTAAATATTTAACAAATAAATCATTTGGATTGTAGCTATTTTTGTGAGCAATATAGATGGCTGACACTCTTGTCAAAAAGTATACAAATAAATATTTATAGAGTTCTCTTAAAATATAAAAAAAGATCCCTCAACAGATATAAGTATTTGTATATAAATATCAAGAATTATTTTTAGATAATTAATACCTTAAAAAAAGAAATTGTATACTACTACTAATACTACTTTTATTACTACTACTGTTACTAATACTACTACTTTTACTTTTATTACCACTACTGTTACTACTACTACTACTACTAATAATAATTTTATTACTACTACTGTTACTAATACTACTACTTTTACTTTTATTACCACTACTGTTACTACTACTACTACTACTAATAATAATAATTTTATTACTACTACTGTTACTAATACTAATACTTTTACTTTTATTACTACTACTGTTACTACTACAACTACTACTAATAATAATAATTTTATTACTACTACTGCTACTGCTACTACTACTACTACTACTACTACTACTACTACTACTACTGATACTACTTCTACTACTACTGTTACTACTACTACTACTATTACTACTACTACTAATAATTTTATTACTACTTCTACTACTACTGTTACTACTACTGCTTTTACTACTACTACTACTGTTACTACTACTGCTTTTACTACTACTACTACTGTTACTACTTCTACTATTACTGTTACTACTATTGCTTTTACTACTACTACTACTGTTACTACTACTACTACTACTACTTCTACTGTTAGTATCTACTACTATTAGCAGCCTTTTATTAGTTTACGTCACTTTGTATCAATGTCCTTTTCGATATCTATAGGAGATTCGAAGTATTGTACTCATATTTACATTTATCATAATAAAATTTCATGTCTGATTATATTATAGTAAATTATTTTTAATATTATTTAACATCCATCAGTAATCAACATATTAAACAGCATCCCACCTCTAATTAACCAAGGCAGTATCACTCTTGCTTGGTCAAGCTAGTCATATAAGCACATTTTGACATTGACCAGGCGTAAGATTCATAAGCTTTGCCTACAATACCATGTGCTATATTATCTTACAGCTGTGCTTTAAATTCACTTCAATTACATATTATTAATTTCATGTTACTCCAATGTTTTTTTCTTCTTCTTTCCCAAGTGCAAATACCGACAATTCAATATGTCATGGCTTGGCACAGCCCACGTAAAATGCAAATGAAGCCGGCGTCGAGTTGAGTCGCAAATGCTTCTGGCGAGGCGTGTGAATATGACAAATGACATGTCAACAGTTTTATGCCCTCGACTGTACAAGACAAATAGCTATGGGCGTGGCCGGCACACTTAACCTTCCAGTGATTTTTCAAACAACAACAGCACAAAGTAAGTGACCAAGTCATTAGCACTGATGACCATTATGAGCAGCCACAAGGCCCATAAATAAGTTAGTGGTGCTCGCTCTGTGCCCTATGGCACCTCAGTATTGGGCCAGTGTCATAAATACGCTGGCAGTACCTGTGCGCACAGGTGTAAAACAGCTGGGCGTGGCACTTGAGTTTATGTTTATTTGATGTGCTCTCATATTAAGCGCTCATAATCAAGTGAATGGCGTTGCGAACAGTGTTATGAAACGTGTCATTATTTTAATATGATGCTTTAAGCGAAATGGTATTTAATTTAGAATCAGTACTCTCTACTCTACTCTATTCAATATTTATATAGTTAAGAATTTTTTTAATAATGTTAAAAAAACGATAAATCGAAAAAATGCTTTCCACTTGAAAGAAATCGTTCTCGATAATTCTCGATAGTCCTAATCGCTGTCTAAATCAGACAAAATCTTACCTGCTTCCCATTTCAAATTGTCGTGACTCGATTGTAAATATTTTCCTTCAATCATTCCGTAATTACAATTCTAATGCATTTACCCAGCTGTTTCTTCACTCCTTAGCATCCCAAACTATTCTTGAATTACACTTAGCCAGCTGAGTGTGCCTTGCCTACAGTTTGTGTCCAGCTGAGATGTCAATAGATGTCGCCCGAACAAGCACTCAGATTGACTTGCTGCAGACAGTGGCTGCAAGTTGTTTCCGAATAGCTCTGACCCTTCGCTTCATGGTTTACTGCCCATATTCCTTTTTATGATCTGCTTCGCCTCTATCGCAGTAAGTTTTCAGCGTTTGCTGCTGCTGCACGCACTCGTTAACCTAACAAAGTACATTTAACCGACAAAGTCGTCAAGTAAAAATGTGCCAAAATTTCGAAGAAAACGAAGGAAACAACTTTAGAACAAATGTCGCAAACAATGTTGACGATGCGCGGTTATGTAACTGTATCGCACCATAAATCAATTTGTTTTCCCTTTTGTCCAGCTGAGATAAATAAATAGTAGTCTACTTTCGTGTAATCAATAATAATAATAACAATAATTTGTTTTTGTTGTTTATCAGTAAGAGGAAGAGTGTTGGAAAAAAGTTGTTACGTAACGCGTATCTTAATTGCCCTGCTATGCGATTCTCATACGTTGATGTGAGCTGCTTATGTTACGTAAGCACTTATGTAAAAGTGAAACTAGAGACAGTTGGGCGGACAAAGGAAATAGAAGACATGGGAATAGAGGACGTAGGGAGAACAAGGTAGATGAGTATATAATAATTGTCTTTTGCACTCTATTCCACCCTCTACCTTTCTCTGCGCATTTTTCTCCACTTCCAATCTCTGCGTGTCAAAGTTCGCTTTTCTTTCCCTCATTCTCTTTTCCTAATTTTCTCCCGTTTCACTTTTAATTAGTCGCGCATATATTCTAACCCTCTCCTAACTACTTTTATTATTTATTTAAATTTACGGGTAAAAAAAAGACATGCAAAGGCTGGGATCTTCTCTTGGGCACAATTAAGTTTTTATGTCTTTGTGTTTTTAATAGCATGAATTTTTAATTACATTCACGAAGTTGAGGGCCTCACTACTGCTATTTACCACTACCTTTTACTACTACTATGTACAACTGTAATTTACTACTGCTGTTTACGTACTTTACCATTACATTTTACTACTACTATTTACAACTATTATTTACTACTACTATTTACGTACTTTACCTCTACATTTTACTACTACTATTTACAAATATAATTTACTACTTTTATTTACGTGCTTTAAAAGAATGCGCCCAGTTTTTAAAGATGTCTTTAAACATTACCTATATACCACATATCATTCTACATACCAGCATGGAAAATTAGCTTAGGCTTTTCATAAATTGTGTAGCCACGTGAAAACTGTTTTATGTTGGCGAAGAATATGTCTCATAGAGCGAACAGAATCTTTGCACTTGCAAGTGCATCGCTATGGGGCTGCTGAACTAAATAACATTCAATAGGAGCAAAAAGGCAGGAGGAACAGCAGCATTCAAACATAAATGTGTATATAGAAGACAATAAGTCTGCATTTGAGTTAGTTCAAGGTCTATGCATTAAATGTTAGCAATATTAACAAATTGCTTCAGATTATTAAAGCTCTTCTAAGGGATCGTACAATATACAAGAAAGTAGTTTAAGGAGAAATTTTTGAAGTCTGGGATACTCTGCTTTTATTGATTATTATATATTTATATGATTCAATCAAACATTTGCCTGTTTCTGTTAATTATATTAAATTTACTAAATATACTATATATATAATATGGAACAGATATAGATTTTCTTTTTAAATTTTTAATTTGAAGAAATATGAATGACATTACGTGGTTTCATAAACAACTTACATATGTTAATGTTAAAAAAATTATAAAAAAAATTGAATTAAATGAAACTACAAATATGTATATATATAAAACATTAACCAATATAATTAAATTTATATTTATTCAAATTGAATAAAAATTCATTAAACTTTCAATGGGCATCGAAATGTTTTCAAAGTAAACTTTAAGCAGCTGCCAGCTGATTTGTTTGCGTAGAGTCTGGGGAGCACAGCGAACCCTTTGGCAATCTCTGGGGCTGCAATATAATGCCGGAATATACATATATATTTATATAAAGCTGCCCTTCGATGATGCTCTCCATCAGTTGATACAAAAAATTACTGTTGCATATTTGATTGTCTCGTTCAATATTTGCATATTTTTCCATTTCCTTTTCCTGTTATTCCAGTTTCTTCTTCTGCTTCTGTTTTATTTGACCCTCGTTGCTTTCTTTACCTTTTGCTGGTTTACGCTTGGCTGCCGCTGCTGTGGCTGCTGCTGCAGGTCGAGAGACTTCGATTGGAGCGTGGCCTGGCTTGGCCTGTCGAGTTATCGACTCCGCTAAGTAAGAAGAAGATTCGTTTGGCTCTCCACATAAATGCCAACCGGACGCGTCCCCTTCCGACAGCCCCGGAATTTGCATTTCTATGGCAGCAGCTGCAGCTGCAGCTGATGGAATGTTGTTCGAGTTGTTGCCTTTGCCATTCATTTTTCCCTTCCGCATTGAGCATTCACGTCATTTCCATGTCGGAGCGTGTGAAACGCTGCAGTTGATCTGCCTAGGCGCAGCCGTGGCGAATACTTGTCTAAAACCACGCTTCACCCTCAGCTGGCACACAAATGGCGCTTGTGACATGTAAATAACAAGCAGAAAGTGAGACAATCCCTGGTGTTCAATAGGTAAATACCCTGTAATTATAAATATATTATAATAAATATAAATATTTATGTAATACTAAAATTCTTTTTTTTGTATTGGTTTATTATATTATTTTATATTAATATTTTTTATAAAATATTTTTTATTTATTTATTTTTTTATTTTAATTTATTTATATATTTCTCGAAACTCTTGGGTTATATATAGTTCATTTATATATTTTCTTACACATTACACATCTTATTTATACCGTACATTTCTATACAGATATATCTTAAATATTTTATATATCTCTTTATCTGCTACGCATTTATCTACAAACACTCTCCATTCGTTTTTGGTTTACGGAGCATAAAAACAAAGGCCAACACGACTATCGCTCTCTCACTCCCTCTCGCTCCCTGCTGACCAATATTTTGTTATTTATAGCAATTTGTACAGCCCTAAGCCGGGAACTAAAAATGAAAAACAATAGTAGGAAACAAAGGATGCAAATGGTCGCACTCAGTTTGGTTTGTGATATCATTTTTATTTTCTGTTAAGGACCGCAACTGAATGATTAATTACACGCGATTTGTGCTGAATGGCAAAATGTTTACCGATATTTGTTTACGTTTGCTTTCGGCTATTTATTTTTCATTTCGAAATATATATAGCAACGAGACGACATCTACTATATACGAGCTAAGCGCACGTAATAACTGTATATATGTATGTATATGTATTTATTTAAATCCAGTTTAAATATTGATATCCACCTAGGGATTAATTGAGTGCGTTATTTTTCATTTGTATTGATATTCAAGGTATAAATGGCTTAAATGAATATTTGCTTGCATAATCTGCATCTCGTTATTTTATTTTCTTTTCTATTTAGTTCATAGCAAACGTTTAAAGTCTATGTAAACTTGTCCAATTCAAACAATATAAATATAATTCAATTTGAATTTGTGGCTTGCCTCAAGCCACATATTCTTATAATTCGATGGCCAATTGAATTTTGCTTTTGCTGGAGTTTAGCTCAAGTTAAATATTTGAATATCTGGATATTGATTCCGAGAATATCTGTACTCTTCATTTATGTCTATTCATTTTCAATTCAATTTATTTAATATTATATAATTTTGTATAGCAATTATATTTACATTAGATTATAGTTAATTATATATTTTATTTTTGTATATTTTTAAAATGTATTTATTGTCATCTGTTAAATATACACACATATTTTTCAAAATTTAATTATTTAATTTATTTGCCATTTAATTATGAATGGCATTTCATTGAGGTCAAAGTAATTTTAATATAATTTGATTCACCAAATTACAGTTTTGGCTTTCATTCTAAATTTGGTGTATATATTGGTATATATGTATATGGCCGTAATAGCTGTACTCAGCTGTGGAGAGAGCAGTCGTTAAACAACAAAAAATATGACTCCAAATGGTTAATTTAAATGCTGTCGCGGTTGGTGGGCCCGACCTCACGATGCTGGTGCGCCCGACGCTGTCCGCCCACACGAGCGAGGCATGACCGTAATTGTATTCCAGTCACAATATTGAGAGTATTTTGCAAAAGTCGGCATGCGGTTTGTTTATGTGTGTGTCGAAGCGCAAAAGGTCGACACAATGCGACAGTTAAATATGGACGCATATTTTTTACGACTCTGGCAACGTGCGCTCGTGGCCAATGCGTTGCAGTGGACCAACGAGGAGCAACAACAACAACAGCAACAACAACAACAACAACAAATACAAAAAGTTAATTAAGTTCTTTAAGGACGTGTTGCGGGAATCGCAGCAAAATGCTGAGTGTTAAATGTCCTCTCTGTCGGCCCACAGCATGCATATTGTGGGCATTACACACGCACACACATACAAAATTGGGCTGAGGCCTCTACCCCTTTCACTCACACACCAACAAATGGGTGCGCCTGGGGCCATTGTGAGTGCCGTAGCTCAGGCAAATTGATTTCGCACCAACTATATTTCATTTTCGTTTCGTTTGCATTTTTATTCCAATTGCACTGTTCTCCTCTGAAGTGGAAGACTGACTTTATTCCACTTTGCCTTGCTCGCTCTGTCTATAGAAAGTAAAAATATATGGAATGAGAGCTTACAAGTAGGAGATGCCTCTCATAATTTTTAAAGATTTTGTGCACTCACATTTTATATTTTTATGTGATATATCTAGTCAAATGCCTGCTTTCTGAGTTAATATTCTATTGGTGCTCACAATTGCCTAATTGAAGTCATCTTTGTCCTGATTGGCTCCTCGTATTGCATTCGTATTAGTGAGCAGCTGACTGCTTATTGTGAGTTGTAAGCTGAGTGAGTTTGCGTTGTTGTTACACGCTTCTCAATGCTGGCTTGCCTCCGCTTAAGCTCAGAAAGGAAGAGAGAGACAAATATAGCTGTGGCTGAACTCAATATTGAGTGCTGCTGGGTGAGAGCGAGATCACTAGCTGGGCCGTTCGCACAGTGCTTTTATGATGTGCGTGGGCGAGAAGAGCGCCATTAGAAATGAGCAGACTGTAAATGCAAAATGGTGAAAGAATTAACCAATTATTGAATCAGAAGGGCCGGCGATCAGAATGACTCAATTCAAATTGAAGCTATAAATAAAATTTAATAGGTAAATTGTTTTCGATAGATAATATAAGATAGAGAAGAATGCGAAATCAATACGTAAAGTCTGATACGAGAATAGTTATAAATAAACGCTGACAATTTATCATATCCTCTATACCGACGCCACATTTATCTCATCCGATAAGAAAATATGTTTTGCGGTGTATGCAGATAAGGAGTTAGTGGGGCAAAGCTCTGATTAATGATTGCTCGATGAAAACAATAATAAATAAATTATATTAATAAATGTAGCATATTTAATGAATTGTTTTCATAGGCACCAAAACGATTTGTTATTTTAATTTATGTCCAACGCTTATTGACTCATTTAGTAGTCAGGCCGTACAATTGACTTTAAACCGCTTTCGAATTAATAAAACTGACAGCAGTATTCACAGTGGATGCCTGGAGGCTCTCCACAGCCAGAGAGCCATGGTGCGCTCCTTTGACTAAATCAAATGAATAATTCATTGCCCGTCACTCGTTGCTGCTGCCTACGCGCCAGTGATTAAATCAAATTACTTTCAACGCTCGGCGACTCGCAGCATCAATTGCCATTTTAATTTCCAGCTCCTAAGCGCCCGCCGAGTCAAGGTCAAATCTGTTGCGACTCAACGACAGAGTAATGGGTTAATGAGCGTGAACTTAGCGTAAATTCATTACAGTAATACCAGAATTAAAGGTGTTCACGTTCGGCTTAAAGCGCCGCCCCATGATGGCCATAAGAAACTCAATTTACGCTTCATATTCGCAGTTCGTTGCGTTTGCATTGACAGGAAACAAACAAACTTTCTGCCAACAGAGGTAAATGCTCATTTCAAGCAACAAAAAACTAGGGAAGAACCAATAAAGGGTCAAAAGGTCGCCTGCCAAAGCAAACAAAAAATACGGCACATCAAAAAGTGTATTCATTGAACTAAATGATGAAAAGGAAGCCTGGGCCCTTATTAGATGGGGCAACCTCCATCAATTGATACACTGCTACGTGCCGTTTGAATAAGACAATCGGGACGAAAGGAACAAAAAGCAAATTTAATTTAGCTATGTGAAAGGTTAGCGAGCATTGAAATGTTGAGGATATTTACAATTGGAAAATTCTATACTTAAATTTATATAATTGAAGATTTTTTTAAATTTTACTTTTACTATGCTGAGAAATCAAAAGTATATATTAAAAAAAATAAAAATTAAAATTAAAATATTGTCAGTAAATTTTACTTTTAGTATTTCAACACATTTTTATGTAAAAATATATTTCTTTTAATATCTACATTGAAATTCGAAATATGCTGCAATGGAGAATGTAGGCACATAAATCATACTGAACTGAATCTGCTCGTAACATTTATTTATTGAACCTAAACATTCAATAAGTGTACTTTTTTTTGCTCTCTCATAGGGTCGATCCCAGGCCAGAGCAGTCCAGTGATTTCACAGTTCAATTAATGGTAAATAGCATAAAGAAATTTGTAGCTGAGGCCCTTGCGTAGGCGGACTTCGTTTCTAGCCAAATGTAATAAATTTCCAGTACACTCGAGTGCTGTGGGCTATGACTGCCAGCTGTAAGCAAATATTTTTCTTTTTTCTTTCGCTAGACTACGTTACATGCGCTGTGCCTTGGCGCACAGAGTTTTGCTGTATCTGGCAAATGGGGTTAACTAGTTTTTAATAAAAATCCATTACAAGTCAAACGGCAAAATGTGAATCACGCAACAAAATTGAAGACACATGTGCGTCAGGGTAATAAAAAAACTACAATCGAAAGGAAACAATGCGAGCCATGCAAGCGGAAGCGGAAGTCAGCGCCAACACACACAAACAGAGACAGAGACAGCAGCAATGCGAAAGGGTGCCAAAAGATGGAAAGAGTCGTAAATGGCAAGACAATGCCCAGCAGAACAACAGCAGAAGCAGCACAAGCAGCAGCAGCAGCAGCAACAACAACAACAACAACAACACTGTTGACCTGCTGTGCCTTGAAATTTCGTTGCTGTCATGAGTCAGGCTCTCATTTTCTGTGCAATTCTCTCTTTTACGATTTTTTAAATAAGCAAACACACTTTTATGACATTCCAATTTGGAGCTAACAAAAGAGCATCAACTGCTCGAGTCTCGAGGCAAGGACTAATAGGCACGCCCGCGCCAACAGCAGCAGCGGCAGCAGCAGCAGCAGCGGCAGCAACAGGATGTGTTGACAGGAAGACAGCAGCGAAATGGCAAAGGCCATAAACGAAAATGTGCAAATGGCTTAAATGGCACTAAAAATTGGATGGGTAACAGCAACAGCCCCTGTCACGCCCACTCGCCACGCCCCTCCCCAGCACAATACTTGCAAATAGGTAACACTGTCCACACATGTGTTTTTATTGCCCAAGCCATTGCCATAGCCATAGCCAAAGCCAGCCACGTGCAACCCAAATGGAGCTCTTAATTAAGAGCCCCGCCCCCATTCCCTCCATCCCAATGCCAAGTGCAACCAGAAGGAAAAGGAAATGGCTGCAGTTGCAGCTGCTGCTGCTGCTGCTGCTGCCCCTGACGCTTAATGCCACTGCCATAAATCTGTCCGATTTCGCCAGCGCATGCGGCTATATAAATATACGACTGCGATGCGATAGTCGTGTGAATTGCAACTTTTATGGCCAACTCAATTTAATGCCGGCTAATTACTAACTTATTAGAATGGCGTTTAGTTCTAGGCCAAGCTCTTTAAAAGGGGAAAGAGTGAGAAGAGAGCGAGAAGGGGGAATACAATTCAGCATAAATACTTTACAAATTAGGCAAGTTTATGAACTAAACTGATTTATGTGGGTCTTATGAATCTAAGCTCAATATTCAAACGGAGTTTCGGCGTGAAATAAGAATATAGTAAAATCCGGTTATAGCGTCACTGAAGAGATCTTCGTTAATACCATAAGACGCTATAAGTTTGTCTGGGAACTAGAATTTGCATCGCAATAATCTTACAGAGTCGTTATAACTGGCTTCTACTGTATGCAGAAATTTTGATACGCCCAGGCACATATTGAATTGAAATCTATCAAACTTCAATTAAAGCCTTGCTCGCATAGAACTTCCTGAAGAAGTTTCCTTAACAAAGTATATACACATAAGACTTGTTCCATTAAGACTAAAATTTCAAATTATTTACAAACTAAACTAAACTGATTATTAACCTTACAAATGTTGTAAATTGCTACTTAATATTTTTTTCAAATTTCCTTTTACCATTCGCAAGTTTTCATTAAATAATTTTCAGTTTTCTGCTCGTTCGACCTGGCAAACTTTTTAATTCTAATGGCCAGTTGGCTATTTATGAAAATTGTAATTAGAGAATTTTAGCTAGCACACACACACACACACACACATGCAAGTATTCAATTAGCAAGCACTTAGTAGTTGTTTTAGTGGTGTAGTTTCGTATCTGCAGTTGGCCTTAACTCATTCGGTTTCTGTTTAATGTCTGGGCCCCGAGCACACGGCACTCGCTGACTGTAAACACGTGGAGCATAAGCAGCCGGCAGCATTTTTAGCTCTCTAGCTTCCTCTGGAAATTGCTTGCCGATGATAAATTGCAGGCACTGTAATTAAGAATGCGACCGACAGACTCACTACACACACTCTCTCTCTCTCTCTCTCGCTCTCTTCTTTGGGCCCTGGGCTAGTAATAAACAATTCCAAATGCTATTCGAGTTGACAGCGCGACACTAAAACGGTAATTGCATGTAAACATTTCTTTATGTGCGTCGCTAAATGCTTTTTTTTTTTGGCCTTGCGCTTCGGGAAGAGCCGCGGGGATAATTAGATATGTGGAGAAGCACGAAGCAAGTTGATGGATGATTAAATGTTGTCTGGCATAAGTGAAATGGCTTTGTTTTTCTATCTGCTGTCTGCTTGTAATGGAAAAGTAGTTAACTAACTGTTTACGATTCACTCTTCATTTATGACTCACAGCGAGAAGTTGATTCCAGTGGATATTCGATATTGGCATATACTAAATATTAATATCAATTATTTATTAATCAATATATTTTCAGCAACAATCATAATATCGATAGCAAAAGATTTAAATTCAAATTCCTCATTCACTTCATTGACTGACTGCGCTACTGATCAATAGATGGCGCTGTTTACGATTGAGTGTGTGACAGTGGACGTTGCAGCTGTTTTAATTGTAAACAAAAACAATTCAGGACAAAATGGCACGAGGCGCAGCACTTTACAGTTATGAAAAGCGCTGCCAACACAATTGCAATAATTTAACTTCCGTTTCATGGCGGCATTTTGTGTTTCCGTTTATGTTTCGTTGCCATTTGCCATTTCCGCCGCTTGCTGTTGTTGGCCACAATCTGTTCGCAGCAGTTGTAATTCACTGTCGTTGTTGTTGTTTTACGCTTCATTCAAGCGCGCGCACTCGCCTTTCCCTGGCCATCGACCACACCCCCGCTCTAAGCCAGCCCTGCAACGCCCACGCAACTACAATGGCCGGCACCAATTGCTGTGGCTTCGCAAAACAGATTCAATGTTCCATGTCCTGTGCCATGTTCTCATGGCTTCAGCCGCTGTAGCTGTAGCTGTAGTTGTACTTGTAGCAGTAGCTGTAGCTCTACCAACTGAACAATGTCCCCTTCGTTGTTTTTCTTCTAGCCATACACACACACACAGATTCTTATACATTGTCTGCTGTGGACTGCATTTTTCGCCGCCAACGGCATCGTAAATTATTCAAATTTCAAGCCGTAAATAAACGCGCATAAACATAAGCACATTCCGGCGGGCTGGATGGCTGGCTGACTTTGCCACTTACCACGCCCACGTCCACACGCCAAACATCCTTCAGCTCGGAAAAATGTTAACGCCTTTCGCCTCCATTTCCCCCCGCCTCCCTCAGTTTGGAATTGTTGAAGGGTCTTTGGTTGGCGTTGCAATTTGCTGCATAGTTTTAGGCGCCTGCAATTGATGCTTCACACAGACACTCACACACACACACACACGCAGGGAGAGTGAGCACGAATTATCAGCTTTAACAATGCTTCTGTCAAGCCATCAACTTCAAAGGTAACCAGGCCCTCTGACTTTGATTGGCATTTTGAATGTGCACGTGCCATTTGAGTCGCCCTGCGTCTCGTCGCCCCCTCGGCTAGCCCCTGCCACGATTTGACATTTTGCAATCAGCGCTCAGGTGACTTTCATTCGAGTATCTGGCCAGAGTCTGAGCTAGCGCTAGAGCCAGATCTGAATCGTCTGCTCAACGTGCTCAAGATTTTTGAATCGCTCCATTTGGCATTTGATTGATTGATGGCCGTCTCTCGCTTACTTTTCTCGTGTTTATGTTATTTCATTTTATTCATTCTCACACGCTTTTCGGCCATAAATTCTACTCCTTCGACAGATCAACTATGGGAAACGTCTTTCGATTAGGTTGCCACTCGATTGTCTTTTGCTAAAGTAAGAAAGATTTTGTTGCTCATATTTGGATTAATTATAATTTTGATACTCTTGGTACATTTTTAAGTTTTTATATAATTATAAAAAATATATATTTAAGAAACATTTTAATTTTCATTTTTAAATTTATTATATAATATTTAATTTAATAATATTTAAATTTTTATAATGTATCAAAATTCTAATTTTGATTTCCTCTGACAAATTTGTTGTATAAATATAATATATTAGTATAAATATAAATATGATTCTCTTGGAACATTTTTAGCTGTTATATAAATATAAAGAAATTTATAAAAAAAAACCATTTTATTATTTATATTTTTATTAATTATTTAATATTTAATTTTATAATATTTAAATATTTTAATTTATTAAAATTCTATTTTTGATTCCCTCTGAAAAAGTTTTTATATAAATATAAAATATATATATAGGTCAGAAATAATTTATTGTTTATATTTATAATTTATCTGCTTTAAATATCTCACTATTCATTTATTTTATACACAAATATATTTTTAAATTTTTAATTTAATTAATAAATTCTCTATTTATGTTCTTGATAATTTATTTACGTTCTTTTAATACTTGTCTCACTTTTATCAAAGCCTCTCGCTTTATTTAATTAAATTAAAATATATCTTTTTCCATTTTATCAATATGAAAAATTTTATTTAAATATGCTCATCACTGCAATCAATTATCATAAAAGCCATAAATTTACACCTGTTTTTTATAGATTACAAATTACGAGTCATTATCATAATTCACGAGCTAAAAAATTACAATGAATTATTTCGATTTTTGTTTATCTTATCACATGGAACTGTTTAAATTATTTGAGATTTTATAACAAATTCTGGCAAAGTGACTAAGAATATTATAATCTATAATTTAAATGGCCATGCGGTTAGTCGCTCTGTTTATATTTTGTTTGTATCCATGGCGTTCACGCGGAGGGTCGTAATCTATATATTAAAATTATCTCCAAGTTTATCTCAATTTCTAAATATATAATATAATCATCGCAAAAACGACTCGTGCGACCTTTGATCGCGCTGTCTTGATATCATTGTTATGCATTGAGTGGCCAGGTGCATCCGCTCTCCAGCTGAACGAGATATCATAATTGAATTATTATGTAAGCCCCAGTTGATATTATAATAACATTTGATTACTAGGTCACAGCGTCTACCGTGATCTACTGATATGGAGCGCAGCCATTGAAGAAATAAATCGTATTAAAAACATTAAGAATTAATTAATTGATATTAAAAATATTTATTATTAAATTGTATTCATTTGTTTGTAGGTCAAATGACAATAAACTATAAAAACTATTTCTTTTTTTTTTTTTTTTTTTTTTTTTAATAATAACATATACACTTCTTATCTAATCTCTTATTTTATATTGGGCAAATCAATCTGCGACGCCCCAGATAAATACATAGAGTCCGTTACTTCATGAGCGCCTCGAACTGGTCGCGGGCCAGGCTGCGCAGGACCTTTCCGTTATCATTCTTTGGCAGACTGTCCACGAACTGTACGCCGGAATTGAGCTGCTTGTAGTCGACGACAACGCGCTGCGCCACATGCTCAACGATCTGCTGCTGGGTGAGCGGAGAGCCGGGTTTTTTGATGACCAGTGCGCCGGCGGAGTCGCCGTGTTTGGGATCACGCACGCCGACCACGCACACATGCTGCACATCGGGCAGCTCGGCGATGATCTGTTCGAGTTCCGTGGGCCAGTAGTGCTTGGACTTGTACTTGAGCAGATCCTTCTTGCGATCGACAATGTAGAGATTGTTGTCCTGGTCGAAGTAGCCCATGTCGCCCAGATGGAACCAGCCATCCCTTAGCGTGGTGGCCGTCTCCTCGGGATTGCACAGATAGCCGCCCCACTTGGAGCCAATGTCGATCAGGATCTCGCCCACCTGGTTGTGGCTCAGATTGTTGCCGTCCTCGTCGATAATCTTGATGCGCAGGCCCGGACAGATGCGACCCACGGAATTGTCGAGCGTGTGATCGATATTCACCGTTATGGCGCCCGTCTCCGTGGTGCCGTACGAGAACATAACGCAGGCCCTTGTCAGCCTCTGGGCCCGTTGCAGCACGGACAGCGCCACCCAGCCGCCCGTGATGAAGGACATCTTGATGGTGGCCAGGGACTCCTCTGTGGCCAGCGGGTGGGTGAACAGCTCATAGGCCTGCCAGGGCGCCATGGCCAGCGTGGTGACCTTATACTTCTGTATGAGCTGCACGAAACGCTCAGCATTGTAGGCGCCCTCGTATAAGACACGGGATGACCCATAGAGCAGGCTAATGGCAATGGCAATGAAGCCCGTCGCCCAGTCGACAGTCGCGTGGGTCAATATGGTGTCTGAGCTGTTGCAGAAGCTGTTGAGTGAGAGCGAGGGAGAGAGAGGGAAGATGTATATAATGTGGCACTCGGATCTGGTTTAGCTTACGGCGATATCTGTAGAATGTGATAATGGGAAATGGCCACAGCCTTGGGCAGGCCAGCGGTGCCCGACGAGCACAGAATGATGGCCGTCTGATTGCCATCCCTCTTCAAGGTAGCGGGTCTGGAGAATAGAGAATAGGGATTCGATAAGGGATGGCTCTAATGGGCAACAGGATGGGCACACTCACTGGTAGGTGGCCTCCCCGGGCACGGGCTGCAGCAGCAGATCCTCAATGTGGGGCACTCCTGGTACTCGACCCGTAAGTGTGATAATTTTGGGCGCAAACGCCTTGGTGACGTCCTTGATGCGCTCGTAGTCGGCGGCATCGCAGAACATGATCTTTGGCTTGGTCACGGCAAAGAGGTGGGTCACAGTCTCGGCATCCCGTGTCGCATTCACGGCGTGGAACGGTGTCGCTTGCAGTAGGCAGGCCAGGACGAGTGGATCGATGTATTTGCTGGAGTGGGCAATGATGCCGACGACATCGTCCTGCGTCAGCTGCTCTTGCTGCAGGTACAGCGCCAGGCGAATGCCCCATTGGCGTATCTGTCCACTGGTCACCGTGCTGCCGTCCACATCGTTGATCTGCAAAGATCAGCCAGCTCATCAGCTGAGCTCCAATCGCATAGAAGTCTGCCATTTACCTGAATCACTAGATTGGGATAGTTCCTCAAGGCACAGTAGAACACCTCGCCCGCTGAGCAATCGGGATCGTAGTGCCGACGCTTTTTGAGGCCACTCCAGATCTTGGTCTCCGCATCGTAGAACGTTGGGAACAAAGCTTTGGTTGCCATTGCTTCTGCCGTAAAGAAAATCAGTTATTGGCATTCTTCTACGGCCACTGCCTTTATATACGATCAGTCCGCTTCATATCATATCAATCATAATCAAATCATATCATATCATTCATTGTGACTTTTCTTTTTTATTTAGTTTTCAAGCTGATCAGCTCGAGCATATTAAGGAGATTAGCCAATGCATTTTTTTTTTTTGCTTAGCATTGAAATAGTTTTTTTTTTATTTTTTATTTTTACTATCAGCTGATTTTGTTTGTTTCCATTCGCATTGAAAGCATTCTGCGAATAAGTTTTTTATCTCTTTTTTGTTTATTCTAATTTAGTTAATCTGCTGGGCCGATATATAGTGCCTCCGCTATCTTTGATTAACTAGGGACTGACTATAGTTTAGCAATGAAATTCTTCAAAAAAAAAAAAAAAAACATAAAATAAAACTGGAAAGAAAGCAGACTTTCTAGGTAGTTTATGATTCTTTGTTTTTTTTTTTTTATTTATATATATATATTTTTAATCTGAATTACTTTTTTTTAAACATTATTTAGTTATTAAAGTTGACATAAATTAATACATATATTTTTCAATAATTTTTTATTAAGTATTTAATTATTATAGTTGACATAAATTAATGCTTATATTTTTTATTAATTTTTAATTAGTTAATTTTTTCTTTATTATTATTTATTAAGTTTTGTTCTTCTATTTTTTTTTGTAGTTTTTAGCTAATTAATTTCCCTGCTCAAGACCTCCCAAAACAATATAATTATCAAGAAGTTATGAATTATTGAATGCAAAAATTAACTTCATATGACTTTATTAATTTTTTAATATTATATTATATAATCAAAATGTTAAAACATTGTCTAAATATATTGTCGCATATTTGCTGGCCAGTGTATTTTGTGAATGTCCATTTAAATCCAATATAATAAGTATAGAGCGTTGATAACATTTAGGTGATTCCACGAAGCATTTATCTAATCATGATATATGTGAAAGCAAAACTCTGCTTAAATGCCAACTTCCATATGCCAATTATAGAGTAAATATCATCAACTCTGGTCCAAACAAATCCGTGTTTGATATTTAAGCAGGGCTTAAAGTAATATTTTCGCAACAGCTTTTTAATGAACAGAGCTAAACAAAACTAGCTCCGTTTGCTGGCAGCTTGGCGTTTTATTGTTATAACTGTGCTGAGCTGTGTGCGCCCCAATAATTTATGCACGCCTCGCTTTTATGAAACGTTCCACCGCCCCTCCGTCCCTACGCCCCACGAGCCAGACGCAATTGGAGGAGGGCAGCAGCGCTGCATGCATACATTAACATCAAATTACGCCCAGCAACAACAAAGGCAATTTTAGCAGCACAAAAAATAGAAAGAAGAAGCAAATAAAAAAAAGAATGGAAAATGGAAAATGCTTTTGCTAAAACGAAGCCAAAGCGAGAGCATGACAAGGCGAGTTCTGGAATTGGCCAAGAAAGGGGAGAATGCAAATTAGGAGTAGATTTTAAAGGACACTCATGCGACTTTAAGAGCCCCATGCCATGCCGGCTGCAGTTAATTCTAATGGAATTAATCGACTCTCGGTGGTTTCTGGTATTGGTTTCGGTTCTTGGTTTCAGTTTCGGTTAGACGGTCGCCTGGCAGCTGCTGGCCATTCGATAATTTGCTTTGTCATGCGCAGCAAAAGTCCCACCATATTGACAGTTGATAAAGCGCATTATAATTATAAACAGCAACACGCAAACACACACACACACACATAGCGAGACACACACATGTCTATTCCATGTCTCACGCTGCAAATTGATGCTGTGATGGGTTGGTAGTGCGTGATTTTGAGCTGTTTGCTTTTGCAATTTAACGCTGCTGTTGCTGTTGCTGATGCCTCTGTTGTTGTTGTTGTTGTTGCTACTGTCTCTAGCATACAGCTGTTTTGTGGTCGAACTGATTAACCCTCATCAGCTCACAGTTGGCGCTGCTCTAATAACCACACATATATTTCGGAAGATTAATGAAATAATTAAAGCACTATGTGCTCGCAAACATTTTAATTATTTATAACGTACTCTCCCTCAGTCGCATTGAGCAAACAAGCTGGAAAAATAATAGCTCTGGCGGAGAAAGAAAACTAGCAAAAGTCCGAGGAGTGGGTAATGCATGGGTGACAAAATAAAATCAATGGAAAGGAAAATTGCAGTGAGACATTAATTGGGTTGAGAATATTTTTGTATATTTTTTTATTTAAATGGTAGCTGCAGCAGTTTGAGTTTATTTATAAATTTAACTTAAGGTGAACTTCGACTAAAATATAAAAAATATAAATGAAATTAGAGTAGATTTTTTCCTTTTTTTATTTATATATAAATATTTTACAAATTTATTACGTTGCACTCTTTATTTCTTTATGCTCTATTAACAATCTAATATATAAGTTATGTATTATAAATATTTTTTTAATTTTCAACTAAAGAAAATCTAAAAAAAAAAAAATAGATATTATAATATATTATAACTTTTATTATAATTTTATATTATAATTAGTATAATTACTTAATTTTTATATTTATTCATTATTATAATTTTTATTATTATTTATTATAATTATTATAATATTATATAATTATAATAAACAATTATAATATGTATATATATTTAAAAAAAACTACAAAATAAAATAAAATATAAAAACAAATTTATATATATATTATTAATCAATTAATTTTTATTTTATTAATTATTAATTTATTAACTACCTAAGCCACTCAGCAAATAGATAAACAGAATAAATAATTATATTATATTAAAAATAATGACAAAATAAAATTACAAATAGAAAGAAATTAAAATATATTATTAATTAATAAACTATTATTTTATTAATTATTAATTTATTAATTACCTAAGCCATTCAGCAAATAAATTATAAACTTTATACACATCACATTTCTACTACAATATATTTATATATTTCAAGCTATTTACATATAACATATCTACTACAATAGATAAATGCGATATGCAATAATATAATCCATTTACATATCACATTCTTACTTCAATAGATTAATGAATTCTAAACTATGTACACATCGTATTTCTACTGCAACATATTAAGCATCTGCTGCATTAGCAGAAATATCCCGCCTTGGCTCACTGCTACAGTGCCATTTAGCAAATATCGCACACCACAATGGGCACCGACTAAATGCTGGTGTCGGCTGGTGTCCCTGACCTTAGACAAGAAGCCAAATTTGCGTGCGGGCGTTATCAGCGCGTGTTTTCACGCTTATCACACTTGTTGGTGGCGCCACGTGCTGCGCTGCTGCGCTGCTCGTTTCGCTTCGTGCGACCTCCGGAACTGTCATAAATCTTGCATACGGCTCCGGCGCATGCGCCAAACCTGTTCCGATTCCACGCTGTGCCGCGCGTTAGCATGAAACATCGCGCCATTCATAAAGTCGTGGCGATGTTTTCGTCTCTGTGGCGGCACGAGATGCGGCATCCGGGCAGAAGAACTGGTCCTGATCCCGGGACTTGGGCACGGGCAAACAGTTTGCGGTGATTCCTAAGACGGAGCGGTTGCAACAACGGCAGCACATTAATTCCGGACAAGCGAAGCAGTGCCACTCTGAGACTTACAGCAGCCACGACGTGTCATAGCATCTGAATTATGCATTAGCCATCAGAAATAAAAAATACGAAATACGAAAATAAGAAATACTATCGCCCAGTCAAGTTGAGTAAATAATAAGAATTGCAGCGATCGAAAAGTTTTCACTCGCAGTGTTGTTTAAGTGTGCCATAAAGTTAGCCGTGAAAGTTAAGTGCGCTCTTACAACTCGCAACTCGCAACTCGGCCGGAATCTGCGGCAGTTGCCGTAACACGTTGCCGCAACTCCAAACTTTTGGCTCTGGCCCGGCTCGGTCCGCTCCCAGACAGCTAAGCAGTTAGACTTTTAGTTGCAACTGCTGTCAGAATATTTGCAACATTTTCCACTTTTTGACAACTGAATTTAGTTAACGCAACGTAACGGTCTCGTGCGCGTCGCGGAAGCGGAAGTGAACTTGCCGCAACACAACTGAACTTGCTGTGAATTGTTCTTTTTTTTTCGCATCTCCCTCTCTCTCTCTCTCACTTTTGCGGATTGCAGTCGCGGACACACACACACACACACACGCGGACAGAGAGGACGGCTGAGTGTGTGATGTGAATGGTAAGTGCAAGTGCTTTATGCCATGGGTAACACAACAATTTTCCAAGCGATTCTCCACATTTGTTTTACGCTCTTTATGAATTATATATTTGCTGCTCCTGCTGCGACTGCTACTCCTGCTACTCCTGCTCCTGCTACTGTTGCTCCCACGCGCTGCAATTCCAACTTTGTTCGTACTGCGGTTAACAAGTTTTGTCAGCGTGTTTGCACAGGTTGCCATTACTATTACCCTTTTCTCCTATTTTATTTTTTATTTTCTTTGTCATTTCGTCTGCTTTGTCTTTGTCTAAGCTTTGATTGCTGTTTTTGTGCGGTCTGTGCACACGGCTCAACCGCAAAATTCTGAGTTATTGCAGCAAACATAAATTGAAGAAATGCTGTGGTCACGTTTGGAATGCAGCTGGGCTTCTGTTTTCTGTTTGCTTTTGCCATTTTTCATATTTTTAATTGCCTGCTCCGACTTGCAGAGAATTTCATAAGGTCCCACATAACTGGAGTACAATTAGCCTGAATTTTCATTAGGTTTTTCCTTTGTTATCCGAAACTCGAATTTCGAATCATTTCACTTCTGGGCTCAAACATGCCAATAGATTCTTGTGGTTGCTGTATAATAAAAACATTGGTTTTATTTTAGAATTTTGTTCGTGATTTAGTTATTTTTTATTTTTTTTAATTAATTAATTTGCCTATAGTGAGATTTAATAGACTACTAATTGATGTGCATTTATGTATTTTAAGCTCAAACAGTAAGATATATAAATAAAACAGTAATAATTGGGCAAGAAATATATTTTAAATACAAAACAAAAACTATAAATTTAAAAATTACATTCAATTTAATTCAATATACAGATAAATAATATAATATTTTAAGCTAAATTAGTCCGCAGATTCATATGTATATAACAATAATATAATATTTATATTATGAAATATTTTTTGTACTTTTCTGCCAATATTAAGCTTTATATTAATAATGGTTAATTTAGTTATAAATATTTACGTAATTTATAGATTACATTATATAATAAAAATAACAAAATATGAATTAATTTTTATTTAATAATATTATTATTATTTTATTTAATTGTTTTCAAGTCATTTTAGTTTATGAGTTTAAAGTGCACATAAAAAATATAACCACACAAATTTTTGTCTTTAATATATTTCATTTGAATATATATTTATATTATTAATTTTTTTATTTTATTATGATTTGTTTTAATACATATTTAATACAATTAATTTATTTTGTCAAAACATTTTATATATTATTATAAAATTATATTATTTTTCAGTAGTACATTTTTTTATTTTTTTTCTTAAATCATATTATTTTTTTTTTTTTTTATATTTTTAGAAGTATTTATTATAAATATGTAAAATATATATATGTATTTTTTTTATTCACAAAAAAAAAAATAAAACGTTTTGAAGAAATGAAAACAAAGCAAATATCTAAATAAAAAATCTAGCTCAAAAGTGAATATATTTATAAACTCTACACAATATCTAAAATCCTATCAACTAAAAGCTAAAAGTTCTATATTCCTTTTCAAAGCAATTTTACTAAAATGGTTTTATTTATTTAAAAAAACATCAATTTCGTACTCTGCTGTTTACAAAAAAATAGGGGAACACGCATTTGCTAAAAAATAATAAAAACATAAACCAAGACAATTTATTGACATCAATCGTGTATTTTTAACACTGTTGAAAATGAAATACAAACAAAATGTTTTCTTTTTTTCTCTCTAACATGAAAGGGATTCAAATTGCAGAAGAGAATCAAGCGTTTAGCATATCAAAAGGTGAAAAAGGTGAACAAATTGTGAGCTCTTTGTACCGCATCAAATGAAAAAGTCTAACACATGCGTTCAAACGCTCATGGAAGCACTTCAAGAGCCTCGATTAATTAAAAATCATTTGAGTAAAAAGCGTAAGGCGAGCACTGCCTGAAATTTGCTGGAAAACTTAAAGACGTTCTGCCAATTCTTAGACATTTGCATGTGCCGCGTGTGCTGAGTGTGCTCGAGGCCTCGGATGTCTCCTGTGTGTCCTGTCCCACTCCTGTCTGTGCTCTGTGCGTGTGTCGCGTGTTTTGCTTGTTATATTCGGTCTAATTGTTAGTTTATTGCTGCCTTGTGTGCAAAGTAATGGCCCCAAATGAGCCTGAGCCCAGGCCTCCTTGTCCAGGCATCAGCTCCAGCTCCAGCTCCAGCTCCAGCTGCATATCTAGGGCCACGCATAAACATGCTGCCTGATGGGGCACCACTGGGCGAATACTTGACGCACTCAGGCACGCCTTTTCAGCAATTGAAATGGTCCAGTGAATGGGGTGAATGGCTTGCGTGTCGCATCTATAATTAAGTGAATATACTTGTGTGTGTGTGTGTGTGTGTGTGTGTGTGTGTGGGGCGCATGAACGGACATAAGCAGATATTTTATGCTGCCTGCCTGGCTGGCTGGCTGGCACTCGGTTGAAATATGCCAACAACAAATATTTTGGAAGCGCCAGCCTGCCCAGCTTTGGGTGTGGTCGCAATACCAAAGGACATTGGAAATTTAATGTCCAGCACTGAAACTGATATGCACTACATCCGAAAGCCGACACGTACTATATATATAGTATATAATTACTAAATGGGACTTTGGCCGATAACTGTCAAGTGCTGAGGCTGAGGCTGAGGCAGCTCAAGAGGCTTTTATAGTCCTATCTGGCTCATTATGAAGTCTTCAAGATGTGAGTGAGTAAAGGTTTATGCGTTGCAAAGAGTTGAAAGTTCTTCGCCATAAAAC
Source organism: Drosophila navojoa (assembly GCF_054131105.1). Taxonomy (NCBI): domain Eukaryota; kingdom Metazoa; phylum Arthropoda; class Insecta; order Diptera; family Drosophilidae; genus Drosophila; species Drosophila navojoa. Next base: position 14,092,247 of record NC_142893.1, read on the forward strand.
GTTTACGAAGTACGCCACAGAGAGAATGATAGTGAAACTTAAGGCTCGCCAAATATGCATCGAGTCATTAAATATTTAAGTATGCGAAACAAAGCCAGTGCAATTACACAGCAACCGCAGAGAGCTCAGAGTTGCCCTCTAATGAGAGAGGGAGAGAGGGAGATGGAGAGAATGTTCTACTAGTGCTAGTACTACTACTGTGGTTAATTACACAGTCAAATATACGCTCAATGGCAGTGTCTATATGGGTTCGATTGCATTGACTAATTGGCATTTCTAGTTGGGCACACAATTTCCGCCATCAAAGAACATAACAAATGCCTTTTGGGGCCGCCTTCACACATTCACACAGTTCTATGGGTAGGTGTATAAGAAAAGGCCAATTAAATTAAATTGCCTGCCCTGCAGAGAGAGAGAGAGAGAGAAAGAGAGACCTATTGTCCTAATTTATGGATTCATCTAATTACCAATAAAGTATCAAATATATGTATGTTAGTCAATATGTCCTGCATCAATTCATTTCCAGTGTGAACTTGTTCGTTCATAAACTCCTCTTCACTCTTGACTCTTGACTCTCGACTTCGATATTAATATAACAATAGCACTCTGGGAGTGCACTTTCTGAAGTCAAGCGCCTGGGGCATTCCTTTAGTGTTTATGCTGCCTTCTCGACTCATTAAGAGCAGAGTTTAAGCTTGCTCTTTATGCTGCAGAAGGATCTATTAGCGCTCAACCGACTGACTAAAACAGCTGCATAAGCTCGAACATAAACACGCACACACGCACACCCACACTTTCTGCTATGTTCATAAAACTGTATGCTCTCTCTTTCTCTCTCTCTGTCCCTCTCACACACTGGGTCTCTTAAAACAACAATAAATTAGACTAAAACATCCGCTGTGCATGTTTTTAGCTGCGATTTGTTGTCGTGAGCAAAACTCAGACACAGTCAGACACTTGCTCTCTCACTCACTCTTATAGGAGCTATAGTCAGCTCCCTCTCTCTCGCTCTCTCTTGTGCTGTATGGCTCGCATCCTGAGGCGAAACGAAATAATTAATAAACTTGCCGTTAACACAATTTCAACTTTAATACATTTTGCAGTTTCTTGCGGGCCACAAGAATATAATTTATCAGCCCACACGCCCTCTAGTCGGTGGAGCTGTTAAAGCAGCTGCATTGCTTCATAAATATGGCAAAAATCATGGCATCTCGGTGAGGTCAATGATACAATAATGTGTCGCCAGCCAGCCGACACTTGATAAATGTGAGCTTAAGTGATAATTATGAGCAGGGGACAGCTAAGACCGAGCTCAAGATTAAGCCATTAAAATGCTTAATAGTCATGTTCCTAAGTAGTGGACAGCTCAAGGGTTTCTCTGGGGGAATATATAAATATATACGTATGTACATAATTTGTAAATATATATGAATTGAATGTAGTCTTAAATTGTAGCAAAAAGTGAATGAAATATATTACATATAAATGCATTTATTTTTATGAGAGTTTATCTACGAATAAATCCATTATTAATTAATATTAAATTTACAGATATTTTATCAAAAATGTAATACGAAATTATAGAAAAATTTGTATATACAAATTGACAAGACTTAAGTATAAATATATGTATAAAAAAATAATAATAATAATAATAATAATAATAATAATAATAATAATAATAATAATAAAAAATAAAATACAAAAAAAAAGAAAAGAAAATAAAATTATTAAAAATAAATAAAAAATTAAATATAATCAAAACAATTTAAAAAAAAGTAAAAAATAAATTGTTTAATAAATGCCATAAAATTCCATTTTTAGAAAATACATTAATAATAATACAATAATTAAATGATTCATTTACACAATTATTTCCATGTCACATGTGAGGAATAAATTCCATAAAATGAATATTCAAGCAAAATTCTTAATAATAATTGTAATGGGAAACATCATCATAAATCATTGTTATAATTTGGTATTTAGATTTTTATGAATTCGGCTGCTCAACGTATTTGTGGCAATTCACGTTCTCTAATGCCGGCGAGCTTAGCATGGGCTGACTGTGCGTATGCGCAATACTAAATCTTAGTCAAGTGGCAGCAGCAGCAGCGGCGCTGTGATAAATACCTCAACTAAAAACCAAAACGCAAACGAAAACGAAAACGAAAATGCAAACCAAAACGAAATGGCATAATACGCTTACAGAGAGAATAAAGCGGCGATAAATTCACAACAATAACCGAGAGGCTTTTAGCGAGACAGAATATAAAGAAAAGAAAAAAAAAAATAAAAGAAACAAAGAAAAATGACCAAAAAATCAAGAAGAAATACAAATGAAGGCATGAAAGTTATGGGTAGCAATAATTTTCTGGTCTGGTTAGCGGCGGGGATGGCCGCCTAGACGATGACACCAACACCACCACCCGCACCACCAACAGCAACAGCAACCAGTCACCAGCTTAAATAAATAAAATAAATCAAAAATGTAAATCAACACTCGTCTCGCACGCACACAGACACGCGCTCAACTCCATATGTGTGAGCCAGGACAATAATTTGCACACACACGCACACATGAACATGCACATGCATACACATGATACGGTTGTATATCTACTTCGTTCTCACTCCTTCAGGGTCTCTCATTAAATTCGTCTGTGTTCGTTGACTTTGTTATTGCCAGTGGTTAGTTATTTGGTTTTGTGTGTAATATAAAATCACGACAAAGCATTCATTCAAGTGTTTTGGATTTCTGCCATCCATATTAAATTATGCCCCGCCAGCACACAACACACACTCACACACACACACACTCGCACACTCACTACACACCCACAATACACAAAAGGTTCTAACGAAGCATTTATTTTATTTTGGTCATCCTCACATTCGATTCGATTCGCATCGCTTCTCTTGCTCTTTTTGCGCCTCTGCGACTCCACATATATCTGCCAAGTGTTTTATTGGCCTCTCCCCGGGGACACTAAACAATAATTCATCAATATTAAATGCATGACTCTTGAAAAAAAAAAAAAAAACAAAATTAATTGTATCACACAATTGTGCTCAGGCCAAAGTTCGTTGCGAGAGACAATAAAACAAATAATGACCATCAAATTTTCGGACAGAGGGAGGTAGATGGAAGCCCTGAAGTTTTATTTAAAATTAACAAGAAATTTAAAACATTTGTATACGAGGCATTCATATAATGCGACTCTTGTAAATGTTTTCATTTTCATATCTAAATGTTTTTTTTTTTTTTTTTTTTAACAATAACTACAAATTAATATATTAATCTTTACATTTTAAATCCACTTTAATTAAGAGTTTATGTTAAAAACATAAATCTAAAATAGTAATATGAATAAATAACAAATCTGTTTAAATACTTTATCCTCTATATTTTACTTTTAACATGAGCGGCGCTTAAATATATTAAATCAAAATAGTATAGTTCTTGTGGCTGACCTCTATGTCCTTCATTAATTAATCCTTTATATGGCCGTGTTGCATATCTGCAACATACGAAAAAATCGCTTTTTCATGTACATCTGAAGCATAAGCATTTTATATATAATTTATAGTTACAATTTAATTTTTTATATTTATGTTTTACTTTTCTTTATACATAGCAATAATACAGACTTTTTTTTTTTTTTTTTTTTTTTTTTTTTTTTTTTTAAATTTTAATCAGTTTAATTTTCTTTTACTTCAGAATTCTTAAGACAATATTTGATAGTAAATTATATAAATTGTTTAAAAAATTAAATTTCACTCTCAAATTTTAGCATATTTTTTTTTATTTAAAATAAATATACCTGAAGCCGTTTGTTGCTCTGGATTTAAACTAAATTGTTATTTAACATAAATTGTCTGTAAAAATTTAATAAATTAATTAATATTTATAAAAAAAATATAATAAAAAATTGAATATACATATAATTATTTCTTTATTTAAATTTGGCTTGAAATATTTTCCATATATCAAAAATATGTAATAAGTCAATGAATACATATCCGGAGCTAATATTTCCATTGCCTTTTCGCTCAATTGAAGCTGCATATGAAATACATAAACAAATTGAAGCTCTAAGCTGCAGCAAATTGTAAGCAAATCCCATTCTACATTCACACTCGCAATTAGATTTAATTGAAACTTAATTGGTATTTATATGCATATTTGGTTTTTCTAGTCGCACCTCTCATCTCTTGCTCCCCAGCTCCCCAGCTCCTGAGCTGTTGGCTAGAAAGGGACAATATTTATTGGTTTTGAAGTGCTTCGCTTTCCAGTGATTTCACTTTTCTTTTGTGGTTAGCCCGAAGCATTATTTGTGGTTTTCATTTTGCTCTGCTGCATTCTAAAAGTTGTCATTGCTTGTTCGCTCACGCTCTGTAATTAAAGCTGTATGCAGTAGGGCAAGCTCTGCATATATATAAAGTCCATTTGATATATATATTTATCAAAGAATGGTTTGCTTGCAGGCGCCGCATACAGCGAAGGCCCTGCAGGCATTTCAATTAGGACGCATTCGTTGAGCAACTTCATTTCCTTTGGCTGCACGGCTTTGCGCTGTCTGGACGAGGACAACTCGAATCAGTAGGGCCTTTGACTGAATGGTTGAGGATGCTCTTGTTCTTTTTTTTTTTTTTTTGCATTTCTTTTTTCTCGCAACTCCAACACTTGATGTAATTTTGTTCATTTGAATTTTCGGCCCCGGCCGCGTCAGACACCTCTTCATTCATTTGGCCCCAAAAGCTGAGTGGGACGACAGCGCGCCGTTACCTTTGTCCAGGTACCGCCCCTCCACCTGTCTACCGTTAGTCCAGCTGTCCGCCCTTGTTCCGGCAAGTGGACATTTGCCTGCGTTGGCATTTATATTCTTCTTCTTCTTCGCAGTCGTCGTCGTCTTTTTCTCATCTCATCTGGGTGATACCTTTTCTTACAGCTGTTTATAATTCCGGCTGAAATCTACTTCATTTTATCAGCGTCTTCACGGCATCTTGCATTTTTGAAATGAATTCAGCTTCAGCCACTTTTTTATTTTTTTTTTTATTTTTTGCTGCCATCTGTAATTCCATTTCGTATTCGCATTGGCCAAACTCTTTGCCCGCCTGCGACCTCTGTCAGCTGCTCGTCATTCAATTTGACGCCACATTTATTCACCTTTTCTCGTTTTTCACTTGTTGTTTGTGGGTTGATCTTTTAATTTTTTTTTAAATATTTTTTACAATTTTTTTTTAACATTTATTCGCATTTTAATTAGTTTGTGTGCGTCGTATACGCTATGTGAATTGCGTATACGCAGCGTATTGCAGAACTTTTGGCAGTGCTAATGCCGTCTCGTCTCCTGGGCGCTCGCATCAGCATATATACATATCCACCAATAAGCTAGGTCGCCAGCTCTCTGTAACTGGCCGCTTGATATCTCTGGGGCAATTAACGCTCGCACTTGGGCGGATGTGTGTGTTGCAGCCCATTGGACCAGAAAAACAGAAGAACTGAAGCGCTGAAGAAGAAGAAGTGGAGCCACGCAAATCGCTGGCTCTGGCCGAACAAAGTTCGAGCCAATGCCAACTATTTGGGCCGCACTTAAAATTTTTGCGTAACGAAAGCTCCCCCGGGGCTTCACACAATTATCCATCATTCAAAATAGCTCGACCCTCGTTTATTCCCTGAACGAAATGTCACGCTTTCCGCCTTTTGAATGCCGCTTTTCTCCTACCTCTCTCACTGCCTCCACCCATTCCTGTCCCCGGCTTGCCCAGTGTCTTTTGTGCCCTTTTGTGTGTAGCTTCCGCTGGGTGGCCATTCCATTGTTTTGACTTCCGCCTGGCGGTCGACTGCCTGATGATGCGCTGTTGATGATGCCCATCCGTGTTGCGCTCTGCCCCGCTCGATGGCTCCACGCCCAGTTACAAACAATAATAAACGCCTGGCTCGGTTGCATCTTGTTTGCTTGCCTGCCATTCATAGATCTCTCTCCATCTCCCTCTCTCTCTCTCTCTCTCTCTCTCTCTATCTATCACTATCTGGATCTGTGTCAGCATATAGATTTAGTGCTCCATTACAGTGGACATTTGGGAGACCGCTAGCCCAGCCGAGCGTCAAACTCTTCGGCTGACACTTTATTTGCTTAGCGCACTAGTTAAATTGGGCAGACAAATGTTTAAGTACTCCCTGGCCCCGCCCACTTAGCCAGAGCAAGCACAAGCACAAGCAGTTCCTGTGTTGACCAGAGTTGGTTCCACTTTTATGCATAGTTTATCCTCCTGCTGGCTCCCTTTCCCCCTTCTCCTGCTGCTTTTTATACCCTGAACCCATTGAAAATGGGAAATCAGGGTATAATGGTTTTGTTAAAATGTATGTAACAGGCAGAAGGAGGCGTGGCAGACCCCACAAAGTATATATATTCTTGATCAGGGCGACGAGCTGAGTCGATTTAGCCCTGTCCGTCTGTCTGTCCGTCCGTCCGTCCGTCCGTCCGTCCGTCCGTCCGTCCGTCCGTCCGTCCGTCTGTCCGTATGTTTGAACGCGTCGATTTCAGAAGATACGAGAGCTAGAGACTTCAACTTTTTTTTAAAATGTCCGTATATATCACGCGGATATCGAGTTTATCACTAAAAAACGATAACTCATTCCGATACTTTTTTATCGATAAAAAACCTTATCGAATATCACTTAAATAATTATATCTCCTACATCTTTCAAGCTAGAGTCTCCAAATTTAAAATGTATATTAAGACGCATGTCATACAATTTCGGTTTTTGTTAAAATTTACCCCCCACCCCCAAATCCACCCCCTCACCCTAATCTTTGTAAAAGTCGTATATCAAATACTAGAGACTTGTGCTTCGGTATACACATACATTTAAACAATATGAATACGTTCTGAAAGTTTCATTACGATCGTACGTCTAGAAATTAAATTATTCAACAAATAAGTTCTCTTAATATTGCCAACACTGCAGCGCAACCCAAGCGCAATCGCCTGTATATGTGAGTGTGTGTATATGCGTGTGTTTGTTTGTATGCGTGTGTGTGCGTGTGTTTGTTTGTATGCGTGTGTGTGTGTGTGTGCGTGTGTGTTTGCTAATTATTTTTGAAATATCAGTTGCTTGTAGGGTTCAGGGGATCTCGTAGTCGAGCAGTCTCGACTAGAGCTTTCTTACTTGTTTTAGTTTGTGTCGCTTTTGCGCTTCGGCTAACTTTCCGTCCATTGGCTGCAGTTAAAGTTGTAATTTTTTTGGGGTTTCCGGTCCGTTGGGGCTTTTCAGCTGACATGTGTTGATCCGGCCACCCCAAGGACTCTGCAAATGGAGGTCACCCACTGGCAGCGCTTGTTTGCTCAATAAACATTTAGTTAAGTTGCAAAAAGTGTGGGGAAACAAATGCCTGGTCAAAAGCAAATGTTAAGTTTTTCATTTCAATGAAATATTCATGGAAAGTATAAGCTTTTGAAAATAAATATATCAAATAGTTAAGCTGTTTGGGGCAAACAGTTTATGATTATATGAAAATATATATATATATTAAATATGTATATAAATTTGGGTTTTTTCAATATTTATATTACATTTTTATATCTATAATAAATCTTAAAATTAATTTACTATATAAATATACATTTATATATTTTCTTAATATTATTAAATTAATAATATATTATTATTATTTTTTTTTTTTTAATTTCCTTACTGCCTTTAAAACGTGCTGAAGATACATATTTAACTTTTAATATATATTTTCTTCTTTTTTATTACTATATATATATTTTTTCTCTATTTATAATTATTATTAATGTAAAAAATAATAAAAATTATGTAATACTTTTTATAATACATTTATTCATTTTCATATATTTTTCATTCATTTCATTTTTCATTTTCATTCATTTTTATATATTTTTTTTTAAAATTTATTTGTTTATTTACTTTTTAAATATTTATATAAAAATTATTATAAAATTTCTTAGAAATTATTTAAAAATAAATATTAATAAATATGCATTCACAAATTATGGCTTAGCATATTAAACAGTTGTGGTATATAAACACTACAAATTGTACTTTTACAGGACATTTCATAGTCGCTGCTACCCTACATATTTGTTGTATTTGCAATGAAATTGTTTATTGCGTACATATTCGGGCAAATGTTAAATATTTAAGCACATGCATAAGAAAATATTTTGGCATTGCCTTTTCCTGTCCCACAGTGTGTGTGAGTGTGCATGTGTTTGTGTGTGTGTGTGGGCAGACAGAACTAATTTTTTGGAATCATAAGTCATGTTGGCAGGCGCTGAATGTGCCCCAGACACATTTCAAGGCGATTTTCCGGCTTGGCTGTTTGTTATTTGCAGTTTGCAAATCTTTTTGGCCTGCAGCAAATGCCGCCATTTGCATTTCTATCATTTGCACTCGACCAAGCAGAGCGAGAGAGAGAGAGAGAGAGTGTGTGTGTGTGTGTGTGTATGCTGTGATTTCCCCTACAACTATGAGCAACTATTTGGCACACTGCTTGCATTATTTGTGCATTTTCTATTCGAATGCAACAAAAAATTGGCAAACGAAGTTGTCGACAGGCATCTAAGTGAATTTGTTGGTTGCTCGAGCTGGAAAGAAATGGCAATACTATATACTGAATATATGTACATATATAGGCAGCCAGACACGCTGACCATGCACTTGGCACAGCACCAAGACCAGCAGGAGTAGCAGCAGCAGGAGTAGCACCAGCTTTCTATGGACTTTCATTTGCGCTCTTCCAGCTGGGATTTGGGACTCGCATTGATTGCTACATGGCCTATTATACTTAAGTGCTTATCATAATTTGTGTAGCGCTCTCCTTCCGGCTTCATGGAGCACTGACGGGACCCTCGAATAATTTATTTCCTAGCGACTCGAACGCATAAGTCGCCTTAGCGACGATTCCCCAGAGCTGGACGGGCCAAATGGATTTTCTAGTGCCAGCATTGACGGAACAGCCGGAACAGTCGTTCAAGTCTCAATGGCAAGTAGAGCCAAGACAGAGAACGAAAAGAAAAGAGAAGCAAAGCTAAGGAAAGGAAAATGGGAAATGGGAAATATATTCCATATGCATGCTTGATGCTTGTTGCCATCATTATTTGTCTTAACTTTTGCTTACAAATACTTTAAGTTTTATTTGTTGACATTCGACAGGGAGTCTTGCCCTTGTCAAGGCAAAAGCCAATTTGAGCCTTGTTGCCGTTAGCCTTCAGCCTGCAGCCTTCAGCCTTTTGTCAATTCAGTGCTTTTCCCTTTGTACTTGTTATGATTACTCGACAAAAGTGCGAGAGTTTTATGGCAAACTGAATAATAAAACTGATGAAAATTTTGAATTTTATATGAACTCACATATATGAGAACTTTCCGAGCGAAGAGTTTTGTGCAGTGATGGCAATGGGAAGGAATAAAAGGCAGAGGGACGGTGTGGTCGGGCCCTTTAAAGTTGAAATTTGTGTTCGACGTATCTATCTAGTCGAGCACTCCCGCTTTAAGCATTCTAATGGCACGAATACTCTATGAAATTAAATTTTATTTATAATACAGGGTATCACACAGTCTTGCTATTTTTTTTTTGTAAATTTCCTTTTTACTCCTATTACAAAGCTGTTGATTGGAAATGAAAGATTTAATTACCGCAAGGGGAAATGATTTATTGATTGAAGCTGTGCGTTTATACGAAAAAAAATTGGCAATAAAATGCACGAAAAAATTGTATAAAAATGTGTGTATTTAATATGCAACACTTTGATATATAATATATGAAAAAACAAATAATTTCTTTAAGTTTGACAAACAAAAAAAATTCTACACGTATAAGTTAACATTCTGGTACAGCCGATAAAATATTTAATGGAATTAAATGAAATACGAACTAGAGTTAAAGCTGAATTTAAGGAGACTAAAGCCAATATTTATGGCTACCTCTACCTCTATGTATATGTGCCTTTGTGTGTGTGTGTGTGTTTTTTATATGAATATTTAACATTTAAAATATGCAATGCATAAAACGTGCATTGAACTCTCTGCTGTCTCCTGATCTCTCTGTCAAACAGAATCAATTCGGACTTTTATTGCAGCACTCAAAAAATATGCAAAGGCTGCGAAATGCACAACAACAACAAACAGCAAACAACACAATGTGAGGTTTGGGGTCAGAAGGTTGTCTTGCTTGTATTTTGTTTACTGTTTTGTGCCATAAGTGCTTTTCAAGCTAACTAAATAATCGATGATGCTTCTCTTTCGTCTGACAGTGGCCCAAGTTTTCGGGACATTTTTGTTGATTGTGAATTTTTTGTTGGCGTTGCCAAGAAGCAAGGCACAAGTCACAAACATCTCTTGGAGACAACGGCGCCCAGAAACCCAGCCGAAAATTTCCATCGCCTTCTGATGGGGGCAGCTGGAGCACATGGGCAGTGCATAGAGCAAGCAGCTAACAGCTGTATTGACACGATAAACAAAATTGATATTTCTTTTCAGCGGGGCAATAACACTGTAAATTGTAAATGTAAATTACATTGATAAGGAATTGTATGACAGATTTCCAAAGGTTGCCAAGAGCAGGAGAGCTGCTTATTCTTCTCTTTTATAATAAGAACATAAAGTTGCGTAATTAATTTAGATTAAATATATTGAATGAAATGAGCATATAAATTAATTTAGTTTGAGCATTTTCTCTTAAATTTATCATAAATTGAAATTTACAAAATATTCATACATGTATGGCTATGTTTTAATCATTCTATAATGCTCGACTGATTTATTGTTATGCTAATGTCAGATCTCATTAACCAGCTTCGCTGCTTCCTCATATTGCCAGAGTATGTTATTAACAGCATTGCCCGCTGTTAATAGCATAACTTCTATTCCAAGTGTAGGCAAGTTCTTAGTTGTTTTCAACATTCTTGCTTCTTACTCACACTAATACAATGCACTGTCTATGATTTCTTAATAAAGGAAATGCGCCTGCTCTTTATATAATTTGTAATCTCTCATAAAATTCTGGCTGCTGCTCTTAAGATGAAGTCTTGTTCACAAAGCTGACTGCTGGACTCAGAAACAAGCTTAATCATTACTAACTTAGTAATAAATGTGTATATATGTATGTATGCCATGCATATATGCCCTTAAAATAATCATTAAATTAATAACCATAAGCTATAAACAATGTTCATCATCTTCAACAAAACAATTATTGCTAAATTAATTTCTTAAAATTAGGTATACTGCTAATAAAGAGTAGTTTGCTTAATAATATATGTATAATGTATTTAATAATAATATAAATTGCTTAATTAGTCACCACACACATAAGACGAGGCTCACCACCACTGCACGTCCATCGATGCAGAGCTCAGGCAGCCGACTGAAACTTTACTCCAGCAGGCTAGCCTTTATATAGCTCGAGCCACCCACTCGAACTCGAACTCGAACTAGTACCCAACTCTTGAACTCTTGCAAGTCATGACTGATGCTCAACGTTCATAGCTCTTGTGCTCGATCAGTCTTGATCTCTGAGAGCATTCGTTCTTATTTTAATACAGACAAATAGCGCTGAACATTTAGAGACTCACTTTAGCTACTCTTCTTCTAATTTACTGGTAAACTCCCTACAATTTACTCTTTATATATGTACATATTTATCAATTGACTGAAATCTATCTCCATGTCAATATCTACATATATCATCTTTTATATTTTCAATAATCCCTTTTTAATTTTCCAATATGTGATTCAGCAATCCAGCAATATAATCAAGTTATACATCTAAATATTCATACATATTAAATTGCCTCAATTTCTAGACGAATTTAAGCCATTCAGACATTGGCTTCTCTCTCTTGTTGTTGTCGAAAAGCAGAAAAAATCGCCTGTAATGCGGGCGGTCAGCCGATCGGGCACATAAAACGCATAAAATTAAATAAAAATCGTATAAAAAATCCTTTTAAGCACGCAACGTTTCTCGCCAACTTTCCCAGCCTCTTACACACCCTTCGCTCGCTCTCTCACTCTGAGGCTGCCCCTCACTCTGTGTCTATCTTTCTTGCTGTCGCCCGTAAAGGCTTTTGGGACTTTCGTCGATGCAGCAGCTCAATAAAAAGCAAAGAAAAAAGAGAAGAGAAGAAAAACCGCAAATTTGCTCAAGATTTTCCAGACCACACGTTGTGGCCAATGCCTCCGCTTACGCCCGTACCCTTCTCCGTCTTGGGCAATGTCTTGGATTTTTGTTTGTTTCTGCTGCTGCTGTTGTTGTTGTTGCTGCTGTTTCGGTATGTTGTTTTCAAGCAATGTCTGCTTTAGTTTAACTTTGGAATATTATCGTTCGTAACCTTTTTTTGTGAGCTTGACAGACGTAAAGCGGATTATACTTAAGAGATTTCTCCTTACTTATTTTCCCTTATTTTCTTTATGCTTTCTTCATTCATTCGGTGCGGTTTTCTTTTTCATTTTTTGCTCCCGTTTTGCAGCCACATCAATTTATGAAATTGCTTATAAACACACAAAAAGCTATTAAACCTATTTAAATGAGAGCTATTTTCGTTAAATCTGCTCTCTGATCCGCTGAAATATTTACAATCCAAAATTATACAAAATTGAATTTAACATGAAATTCATAAATAAATGCAATTTATATCGTTTTATTGCTGATTTGCAGCAATATTCAATGCAATTTACGCTGCCTCAACGGGTTCTATTCGATTTCTCTCCCCACTCGCTCTCACTCTCTCTCTTACCTACGTAAATTCCATTAGTCTGAAAATTCTTGATAAACTCGATGTCGGTGCTGACGGCTTCCTAGCGTGTTGCAACTTTGCATCCGCTGCCTTTCTTCTCGCATCAGAAAAAACCGCGCCCAAGCATCGCAAGTTTGCTGCGTCAAGTCGGCTTCCGGCCGTTGAAATTTGATTTATTTTCGCTCGAATTGTTTATTTTCTGCCTGCGAGTTAGAGTCGAGCTCTTGACTCGATTGAGCTGTGAGCATTTGCATAGCGCGGGGCTTATGAAAATGTCCTTAAAGGACTCGCTCTGCCGATATGTGTGTTCGATGGCCGCGCTTCGGCCTTTAACTACACTCGAGGCCTGCTGGCATCGGGCGTACGGGGCGGTTGCGCAATTTTTGCACATTTATCTTCATTTCGCGCATTGTTTTCTTTCGCATTTGTTCATCGAGCTTTTACGCTGCCCTTTTTACGCGCTTTCCGTTAATGTGTCCTGCGGTTGTTTACGATTTCATGCCACCTTTTGCCAGCACGCCCACCGCCCCTTGCTGATGTCCCTGTCATCCACATGCTATACGGTCTCTGATCTGATTTCCGTTTCCGCTCACACACACGCACACGCACACAGTTTTGGCAAGTGCTTAATGCCTCCCGCTGTCTTTTGCCGAGTGTCGCCTGCTGAACACAGTATATTGTAGTTTTTGTTCCGGAGTGGAGAGAAGAGTATAAACAAGACTAAGAAATACCCTAGATTAATTATAGATAAATAGAAAAATTTAGAATTAATTTATAAAATTTATTAATGTTAAAGAAAAGTATTTTTTTTAATTTTTTTTTTTTCGTATTCCATTGAAATATATTATATAATTTTTGACACTACTCTCGCTGGACCTCATATACCCACTGCTTTCGGCTTTCCTTTTTTTTAGGCTTTTTATGCTACACGTGTGTGTGTGTGTGTGTGTGTGTGTGGGGCCATTTAAATGTGAGCATAAAGCATGAAGCGTTCAGCAGGAGGCTTTGCGGCACTTATTTTCAATTTAAGAAATGCAAATATACACATAAGCAGATTATGCTGATGAGCGCCAGCTTAGTTATGCCAAATGCATGCGCTTATGTGCGAGCGGTGTAAACAATTTAATTTCCTGTTCCCATTCAAATGCCAGTTTTTTTTTTTCGCTCGAGTCGAAATTACAAATAACTGCCGAATGACGATCAAACAGAAATTCTACATCAGTAATTTGCTAATATTTGAAGTTGACTTTTACCTCTGGGGGACTTGCTTTGGTAATCTACAATACAAGCGAATTCCATTGCCTACTTATGGGGGCTAAAGTTTAAACAGCTGTCAAAGTCAATGGCAAACTTGGCCGTCTGCATTTGCTGTTTGTTATTGTCAGGTTTTTGCTGCTGCCTGTTTTTTTGCTCATATTGATAAATAATTCATAAATTGGGCGTGTGAGGGAGACAGATGGAGAGAAGGAGTGGATGGCAGCATACACATACAGTTACATGTGTCCTCAATGCTATGCCGTATTGAACCAAATATAAACGCATTAAAATAAATCCGCAAAATTCTGTCACACACACGTACACACTCGCACACACACACACACGCACAGCTTGTCAACGCCATACAAGCCACAGGGACAGAGAAACAGGCGACATGCGACCGCATTTCAAATTAGCACACACCAAAAGGATTTCTCTCTTTATATATATATATATATATATTTTTTTTTTTTATCCCGAACACACGCTTACTCACACATTATATATACATGTATTTCGTATTTAAAGCCACCAAAAAAAAATTTATATAAAAAAGCCGCCACAAGGCGCATAAATACAAATATGTATAATGCAATATAATAAACGTCAGAAGCAGTCCACAAAAAAAAAAAAAAAAAAAAAAAAAGAAAGAAAGAAGCAAAAGAGAAGAGCAGAGAAGAAAACAAGAAAACACCCATCCAACTGTGCATTGAAGGGTAAAATCTTAACCAGGCCAACATGCACACACCCACACGCACACAGAGACACACGCACACACCCACACACACACACAGACACCGCTGATGGCTGGATGCTGCGTTATCGTGGTGATAACCCTTTTTAACTTTTTGGCTTACACTTCGTGGCGAGCGTTGCCAAAACTGAAGTGTGCACAAATACATGCACGCATACACAACCAGAAACACACACACACAGATACACACACATATTTGTATACCAGCAGTTTGCATACTTGGTGCGAGTTGAAGAAGCTAAGCAACTTTAATCCCATTTAGCCAACACAACACTGTCAGTCAAAGTGATAGACAAACACACACACACACCCACGCACACACATATGTACATGCATATTTACTATTATATTTAGCTAAACTGCCAAAAAGAGCGCATCGAATTTTACAAGTTTTCATTAAAAAGTTCGCAGAGCCCATTAAAGAATATTTAAGTCTCTAGGCAAATAGATTTAAGCTGTTGGCAGCAACAGCATTATATTTATAGTTGATTTTAATTATTGATAAACTGATATACTTTGAAAATACCAAAGAAACTATGCATATTAACATAGTGTCAGTCAACTTGACTTCTTTGAAAAGACAATCAGAATTTAATATGAAAAACCTTTGTGAAATTCTTAAAAATATAAGAGAAGAAGCAGAAATTCGGCTATAGATAAATATGCGGCAATCATAAATACTATATACTATAATAAATATAAAAAGCTAAGAATTATTATTATTATTATTATTATTACTATTTTTTTAAAATATTTTTTATACAATTTTAGATTTAAATCATAATTTATCATAATTAAATCAATTTAGATTTAAATCATAATTAATGATAATAAATAATAATAAATAATAATATAATAATAATAACGATAATAAATAATAAGCAGACATTATTACTTTTTTATTTAGTTATTTATTATTTTATTGTTATAATTAAAGCTACATGCTCATAATAAAATATATACAAAATATACCATATCTTAAATATCTATAAATATATAAATATAAATAAATAAATATAAAGTTACCATCATTTTAACAGCTAGAAATTATGAGTAAAAATTACATTTTTTATAATCCCCATAACAGAAAACTCTCAAAAAAAAAAAAATAAAATAAACATTTAAAGTTAATTCATTAAATCAAATACCTTTTTATATGCAGTATATTTTCGAAAAATAAATTTATGTACATATATGCGTTTCATATATTCAGCTTTCGCATATATTAACATCAATAATGATCCCTGTAATTAACCAACTACAGGGCATTGTTATGACAACCATTTTGGGGCTTAGCTATTATGTTTTGGGCTCATAAATGATAGCCTAATTAGAGTGGCACAAAACTTTGCTAAGAGGATATTGCAAATTGTTAAAGCTTCAACTAATTTTCAGTTTTAACAGAGAATGAGTTGAAAAACATATTAAATAACAAAAGCAACCTGAAGCCCAAAACAGACAATTTAAGCTGTTGAACAGCAACACGTTTTAGGGGTTGGTCTCACCCCCGACGGGCTGCGGCCGCATCAATGAACCCAAAAACAAAAGCTGATGTTCATTAATTCGATGCTGAATGGAGGCGGCAGTTGGGGCCATAAGGAATACGAGGGATTTTATGCATATAGATAGAGACCTAATGAAGCTAATCATAACTAATTTCCTCGGCCCTTTGCTATCCTAGAACAAGCAGAAAAGAAGTCCCCCATATGAAGGAAATTTCAATCAACAGAATTTTAAGCTATTCGAAAATACCACAAAATTAATAAATATATATATTTTTTTTAATTAATAATTTACTATAAATATATTAAAAATATTTTTATTTATAATATATCACAAAATTAATTATTATATATTTTTTAAAATTATTAATTTACTATAAATATATTAAAAATATTTATATATATAATATATCAATATTATTGTTTATTAATTAATTAATTAATTTTATTTTATTTTTAAATTAATAAAAAATATATATTTAATGGAGTCCAGTTCCTTCTCGTATACACACGCATATATTATGTAGTTCCCAATGAACTGTCATGGCAGGTAGGCTACTACTCCACAATCATTCGCTCGAAATATGCTCCAGAAAGCATCTCGATTGTGACAGATACTCGATAAAAATACAAACAATACACATTAATACTAATAATCCGAAGGAAATTCACACTCGCCACTTGCACGCTTGTTCGTGGTATTCAATCCAAAAGTAGTTCACAATGCCCATTCCCACGATGGACAAGGCCTGTTTGGCGCCGCCGGGCCACGTTAGGTTCTTAGACAATCGTCGGGAAGTGCCAGGGAAACGCAAGATATTTCCGGTAGTGGTGACGGCGAAACGCTTCGAGGCCATTATGGGCAGGTCTCGCATGGATAAAAAGCATGCAGCTGCGGCACAGAAGGAGGAGGATGAGCGCTATATGAAGTACCTGCAGGAGGGCAGCGACTGGCTCTGTAAGCACTTTACAAACGTTGGGGCCCAGTCGCTGGATGAGGAGAAGCAAGCGAAACTTGACCAGGAGCTGAGGGAGGGCGAGATCAGGGCGAAGCAAGTGAAGATGGAGGACGATCTGAACCGCAAAAAGCGCATAATAAGAGCCAACCGGATTTTGGAGGACCTGAAGGCGGGCCAGCGGGCATTGCACCACGCCGTGGTCGAGAGTCAGGTGGTGCATGAGCGGCAGTACAACGAGGCCGTCAATCGCGAGATCGCCGAGGATGCCAGGCGAGAAATAGCCAGGCAGGACGCGATCTGCCCGGAGACCCTAATTCCCTTCAGCACCATCACGGAGGAGGAGGTGAAAGCTGAGGAGGCCGCGCGGGCGATTCGAGTGCGGGAGGAGTTCCTCAAGGATCTGGCGGAGAGACGTGAAAGGAAATTGGCCCAAGAGGAGCAGGAGCTCTGCGACACGCTGATCGAGCGCGCCCAGTACCAATGCCTGTACGAAAAGGAGAAGAAGGAGCAGGCCGAGCGGAAGGCGAAGAAGCGCGAGTTCTGCCGGCGTGCCTATCGAGATGCGCTGAAGGAGAAAGCCAGGATCCGAGAATGTAAGCAAATAGCTCTCAGCTGGCTCCAGGTTAGCTTCTTTAACCACTGCCCTCTCCCCACCGCTAGACGAGCGCATTCGCGAACAGATCAACGATCGGGTCATTTGCGTCGATGTGACCCGGCGCCGCAATCTGGACAAGCGCTACAACGTGGAGTATAAGAAAGCAATAGCGGCGAAGATCAAGGAGCGGGCAAAAGTGGCCCAAGAGCTCGGCGAGATGATGAGGGAGAACGAGTGCAGGGAGAAGGCATACCAGACGGAACTGGTCGATCGCTACCAGGCCGAGGTCGAAATGGACGAGGGACGGCGTCAGTGCGAGAAGGACGAGCTCGCCCGCCAGCGTCGCGCCTACGAGCGTGAGGACCGCCTCCAGGCCGAGGCACGGCGTCAGCGCGAGGCGCAGATCCATCGCTTCGAGGTCGCTGAGCGCTTCAAGAACATGGAGACGAACAGACGATTCTACGCGAGCGAGAAACGAAAGCGGGATCAGGCCACGGCCAATCTGCGGAAGGTGCTCTTTGGGCAGCGGGACGAGTTCCTGGCGCGTCGCATGGCGGAGAAAATGCGTGTGTCGTCGTGCCAGGCGGATCCGTACATCAAGGACGACGTGATATTCTTCGACGATGCGGCCAAGGCCGTTGTGGAGGCCTACGAGGAGGGAAAGATCATGTATCCGATGGCCAAGGCTGCTGAGATTTATCGCCGTCAGAACCAGATCGGCCACGTGCCCGAGGGCCGGATGGTGGGCCGGAGCAAGCTGCGTGACTATTGCTGGCCCGGCTACCACTCCAAGGCGGACCTCGCCTACAAAAACTACGAGGCACGCGAGCAATGCCGCCAGGAGCTGGACACGGAGCGCCAGAAGATCCTCGACAATTGCATTACAATCACAAAGCTGGCGTCCAAGGAGCGACCGTACCAGAAATGCGAAATGGAATGCCCCCAGAAGTGCTTCCAGTATCGCGGCATGCCCGCAATTCAGAGCATGGACTCCTTCGACTCGCCGAGCAATTTCATGTGCGAGGAGGAGCCCGTGACTCAGGGTGGCCCCTGTCCAGCCAATATTGAGGTGATGACGAGCTGCGACGAGAAGGAGGCGCAAACCAGACCCAAAAACTTCAACAATCCGCCGCCCGTCTGTGTGGCGAGAGTGCCCTCAGTGCAGTCGGCTGACCAAAAGACTCTATCGCGCCTCGCCTCCGAGTACAAGCCGCCGCCCGAGCCTGACTGCAAAGACGCCAAGCAGAAGGCTCCGCTGCGCAAGAGAGTTTGGCGCTAATACGATTTCCACGATTGCGACACATACGAAGATTAACTAGAGTGCTACTGATCATGTCTATGATCATGATTAGGCTCATGATTATGATTGTATAGCTTGACTTATACATACATACATACATATATCACAATTTCCAATCGATCAACGCGATTGCCAATAGCTTTGCATATTTCTATATTTCTATGTATGTGTATGTATGTATATGTATATGTGTATATATATGTATGTGGATACGTAGATACATATGTATGAGTATGTATATATACAAATGTATATGTACATATGTGCATATGCATATCTATGTATATGTGCGCATCTATGCATTGTAAGTGAATGAAATAAAGGATATAGATAGGAGATAAGTTCAAGGAGTTTTTATTTGACTGCTGCAAAATATAATATAAAAAATAATTAAATAAAAATAAATAAATAATAAAAAAACAATCTATTAAGCTCCTTTCTCATGCCTCAATTTATATAATCTTAAACTCTTAAAGGTCTGCAAATGGTTCGATCAACAAGAATTGAATGCAGAAACGAATCTACTAAAAAAAAAAATAAATAAATAAATAAAAATTAAATAACAAAAATATAAACAAGATTTATATACAAAAATCAACTACTTACTTTATAAGTAGCGAATACGTGGTCTAAAAATATTCCTTAAAAAAGAAGAAAAATGTATGAGTTTTCCATTTCATACTTAACCAAGTATGCCTGGCTCCAAACATGAGCTACTACTCTAGCCTACGGGGCTGACTATACATTAAACACACACAATCCAACAAAAAACAGACACTAACAAATACAGACACACGCAACACAATACGTACACGCGCACACTCCGGGGCAAACACTTGGACAACACTTTGCAGTAGATTCGTTAGATAGATTCGTTAGTTAGTAGATAAGAATAGTTAAAAGATAGGAAGAGCTAGAGATACGATAGACTGCAACGATGTCGAGCAGGAGGTTCAATAAGGCGTGCTTGGCGTCGCCCGGGCACACGAGGTACCTGGACAACCGGAAGGTGATACCAACTGTGCTGACGGCCAAGCGGCTGAGCGAGATCATAGCCAGGGCAACCATGCAGAAGAGGCGGGACTTTGTGGCCGCTGAGCAGGAGGAGCAGCGGTACATGCAATATCTCCAAGATGGCAATGAAGCTCTATGCAGGCGATTCAAGAAGATTCACCTGTCCTTGGACGAGGAGAAGCAGGCCAAGCTGGACCAGGAGGTAAAGGATGCGGCCATTCTCGACAAACAGGTGAAGCTGGAGGACGAACAGATGCGCAAGGAGCGCATCTATAGGGCCAATCGCATACTCGAAAACATGAAGCCGGGCCAAGTGGCACTGAAAAGCGCTCGCCTGCAGAGCGAAGTGATCTTCCAGCGGAAATACAACAAGGCCGTCAATCGTCGAATTGCCGAAGAGGCGAAGCAGCAGCAGGAGCTCAACGAGAAGCTGTGCCCGGAGATCTGCATTCCGTACAGCGTGCTCGGTGTAGAGGAGGAGAAGCTGGAGAGGAAGGCAAAGGCGCTCGAGTACGGCCAGGAGCTAGCAAGGGAGGTCGAGGAGCGGCGCCTGCGCAAGCTGGACGAGAAGGAGCAAGAGAACTTCGATGGCATTGTGGAGCGGGCGCAGTACCAGTGCCTGCACGAGCTGGAGAAGAAGGCGGCCAAGGAACGCGCCCAGAAAAGTCGCGAGTTCCGCGTGCGCTCCTATCGAGATGGCCTCAAGGAAAAGGCGGAGGTCGAAAAATGTAAGTTCAGAGTGAGAGAGAGTTAGAGAGAGAGAGAGATAGATATTAAATCCAAATAAAATCTGAAACCTCATCAACCACAGACGCAAACATTTGCGAGGAAATTGGGGATCGAATAGTCTGCGTGGACACTGTGAAGAAGCGTCGTCTCAACACGGATGCGGCCAAGGGCATCAAGCAGCAGATGGCCGAGCGGATCCAGAGGAAGGAGCAGCTCGCGATTGAGCTGTGCCGCCAGCAGCAGGCGCAGAGGCGCCGGGCCGAGGAGCTGGAGCAGCAGGTGGTGGACCGGTTTGAGGAGGATATGCTGGTGGAGCAGGCACGCCGCGAGTGCAGGCTGCAGGAGCTGGCCAAGGAGCGGCGTGCCTACGAGCTGGAGCAGCAGCAGCAGCAGGAGCTGCGACGCAAGCAGGCGGCGGAGATTCGTCGCTTCCAGGTGGCCGAGCGACTCAAGAATAGCCAGGTGAATCAGCGCTTCCAGTGGTGCCAGAAGGCCAAGAAGCACGACGATAGCGTCAAGCTGCGACGCATGCTGTGCGACCAGCAGGACGAGTTCCTGGCACGGCGCCAGGAGGAGCAGGTGCGCTTCTCCTCCTGCCAGGCCGATGCCTATCTGCCCGACGACGTGCAGTTCTTCAGCGATGCGCTCGACTCGATGGAGGCGGCCAAGAAGTCGGGTCGACCCGTTCTGCCCATAGCCCGGGCAGTGGAGACCTATCGACGCGAGAATCAAATCGAGTTGCCCAATACCCGGATGATGGCCCGCAAGAAGATACGCGACTATTGCTGGCCCGGCTACTACTCGAAGGCCGAGCTGGCGTTCAAGAACTACGAGCACCGCAACAAGTGCCTCGACGAGCAGCAGCATGAGCGCAGAGAGATGCTCGAGAAGTCCGCCGAAATCATGAAGATGGCCGCCGAAGAGAAGCCGTACAAGAAGTGCGACAAGGAGACGCCCCTGAAGCTGATCCAGCATCGCGGCCTGCCCGCCCTCGAGAGTGTGGACTCCTTCGACTACGGCAGTAATCTCTGCCTGGCTGATGATGCTCTGCCAGCTCACCTCAATTCCGCAATCAATCTAATCCAATTGGAGTCCAACAGCAACTCTCCGATCAATATGTCCAGATTGAAGCAGCATTCCGGAACTCTGAAATCGCCAAAGAAAGGGGACGAAGTCATTTGCTGCTCACCGGCTAATTCATGCTCAACATCATTAGATAGTAGGATAATCCACAAAACATTGTACTCTTGGCGCTAGGCAATCGACGTAGATTTACTTTCATGAATACTTTTCTGTTTCCACATAGAGCCAGGCACGAGCTCGTTCTCGTTCTGCCAACTGGGCTGACACACTTAGCCAGGTCAGCAGCGGTGAAATTTCTGTCCATTCACAATTTATGCACGAGCTTTGAGAGTGCGTGGCACTGTGAAGCACTTCGTAATACATTCTCACATGAATAACATATTAATAAATCTTCTACTCTGTTAGAATATGAAGAGTTTATTTATAGTCATATGAGAGGAAGATCTATGTAAGATCTAGATATGATGAAGTTATCCGTTTCTTATAATTCGATTCACGAAACTCTTAAGCAATATATTGCTAGGACTTAAATATCTCTATATGTGACTTGCTTAGCTTCATCTCAAATTTAGCTAGGATCGCCAGCACCTTTTAATTGATCTAGCCAATAGTCAATTAAAGGCAAGATCTACATTTTTAGGTAGGTCAAGATATAATTGGAACTACGAGATGATCCTTTTTCCTGCAATACTAAATTCACGAATCTCTTGAACTAAATATCTCTTAAGATTTCATGGAAGGTGTTCTGTAAATCACATCTGACTTGCTTAGCTCAAGTTTAAATAGAGCTACGTTCTCCTGCACATTTCAACTGCACAAGACCATAGCATGATCTCTACATATACCTAAAGTAATTTTCACTTGGCATCACTTCAACAAAGTATTTCCGAGACTATAGCTCGTATCTCTGCTTAACTTTATCTCGACTTCCGCTCTGTTCGCCTGCACTTTTTATATGTATTTTGTTTTATTTCATTTCACTTGGCAACGTTTCGTGATTTTGGTTCAGGCCCCAGCTCATACAAATGTGCGCCTTCTGTGTAAAGAGACAGTTGGCTCCAATCGCGTGTACTCCAGCGACGTGAAAGAAACAAAGCCGTAAGTGAAATACGGCGGGAAGGAAAGATTCAAGTGTTTGCTGCCGTTTTGACTGCTGACGTCGTTGACGGCAATTGCGATGGCGACTGCTCTGGCTGGATGCTCGTGTCATTTTGTGGGAATTGCAAATTAGCGTGGATTGCGCACTTTGCCGAGCCGACAAACGAGGGGGAGGCTGAGGCTGGAGCTGGGGCTGGGGCTGGTGCTGAGGGCATGTCAAGAAATCGGCCAGACAAATACAAACAGGAGCGGCAGATAGTGAGAAAGAGAGAAAGAGAGTGTGGGAGAGAGAGCACTTGTTTGACATCGTGCTATACAGGTGCACGAATGCGTCAGGTGTGGCATTAGCAGCTGTTGACACACATCTCATGGCGGCGTACAACATGTCGTATAAGTATTTTAATTAAGCATCAAGGGGACGCTCAAAAACATTGCCTCAAGTTGTTTTGCGTCGAGTCGCGTTTTAATTAAGATCCACTAAACTAAGACAGCCCCCGCAACGGCGGCCGGGGGCAGAGGGGCAGACAGAACTTGAGATGCGCTGGCAGAACGGAAAGTTTTCATTTAAGCTAAACTCGCAGCACCAAATTTAATTTACTTTGTGCAAAAACTTGCGGCAGCAGCTGCGCCAACACCAGCGCAAAAAAACCAACCCATACAAGCATACACTCTCTGTGTGTGTGTGTGTGTGTGTGTTACACATACGCCCAGTGTGACGGCATGGCAATAACGCTGGCTGTCCTGAAATATCAGTTACCACGCCCACGGCGACAGGTGGCGGCCGCGGCGCGAACAGCGCCAACGACATGCAAAAAGTACAGGACCGTCAGGTCCGACAGTTTCCGTTGCTGCCAAAGCCCTCGCTCGCTCCGTCGAATGGCAAGCATTAAAATGCCTTACAAAAATATAAATACACACACACACACACACGCACATCGAGTGGATTGTTATATTTCACGACTGCCTTAGCCCGCAGTCGCTACACAATTTTATTTATCTGCAAGTACTAAAGAATATGCTCAGCCTGGGAATGCGCCGGGAGCAGCCGCAGAGCGCTGCGCAAATATATGTGCGAATTTATTTTCGTACGCGTTTGCCGAAACAAGCCATAAAAAATAATGCGAATGCTTTGTAAACTGCATGCAAGAGTTGAGCGAGCCCCCAAATAAATTTAAAGGTATATTTGCCGGGCGAATGGATCTATGTTTAGGTATTATTACATTCCCTAATTCCTCATTAGTTATTTATGGCTTTTTATAAATATTTAACTACCGGGATGATCGGTGACTTGATTTTGTGAACAAATATCTATTTTAATCTTTTTAAAATTAACTAATTTTTTTGAATATTTAACTGAAGTTGAAATTTTGAAGAATTTTTTAATTTTTCTGCTGAAAATCCAAAGTGATTTTTGTTTGTCTAATCAAAAAGAAAAAATAGATAAATTAATTAATTGATTAATAAAAAAGTAAAAAAGAAAAATAAAGAAATAAATAATCATAATTGTCTAATAAAAAAGAAAAAAAATAAATAAATTAATTAATTGATTAATAAATAAATAAATAAGGAAATAAAGAAATAAATAATAAATTAATTAAAAAATTAAATAAATTAATAAGCAAATAAATAAAAAATAAATAATTTAGTAAAGAAATAAAAAACAAATAAATAAATAAATAAATAAAAATTAAATAATTAAAAGTTAAATAAATAAATATGTTTATGAATAAATAAATAACTAAATGCAAATTTAAAAAAATTCAAAATTTAATAAATAAGAAAATAAATAAAGAAATGAATTTATAAATAAATGAAAAATTAAATAAATAACAAACTTAAATTAAAAAAAAAATTAAATAAATAAATAAGTATATAAAATAAATAAATAAAATTGTTAGAATGTCATCAAATAGATGAACATATGTATGCTTTAATAATCATATATTTTAACTTCATTTAACAACTATAACTAGGGTTGCTCAATAATCTCGTGGTTAATTTTGAATCCCAAGCTCCAAGCTCGAATAAAATTAAAGAATAAACTCAAGCCCATCATAAGCATTAAGCCACAAACCAATCCATTCCATTCCCTTCCCCTATATCCGCCACAAAACTCAACCACAGCAGACCGTGGGGTATTAAAAATGGCATTTAATATGCATTCATTAATTCAGTTTTTAAGAAAAAATAGGCAAATGGCATTCATATGAAGCCACATTAGAGACGACGACCACGACGGCCGCCATTGCGTGCGTCCGAGCGACACCTGCACCTCCCCCTTCTGTTGCTTAGCCTTGCCGAGCGAGAGATTAATCGAAGGGAAGTTTAAACTTGATTTAAACTCAATTTACGCTTAATGCAAATATAATTTGTGCCTTACTCAAATCAGCTCTTCACTTATCAATACTGAGAAATCGGCGGGGGGAAAATGAAATGAAATCCATGAGGCAAATATTGCAATGCCAACTTCGATGGCTGCCTTACGCTTTAATAGCTCTATTCTGTAAGATGTCATATTAACAGTGCAGTTGTTGTTCGTATTTATCTGTAGATTCTTACGCTCCTTCCATTTGCCATTTGCCATTTGCCGTTGCCATTGCTATTGCCATTTGCCCTTTGCCCTTTGCCATTGCAAGTCAATCAAGGCGCAAGGACGACGAATCGATGACTCCAAGTAAGCTGAGCTGGCATTCAATTGAATTGTGGGCGTTGTTCGATTTCTCACAAAACTTTGCCGGCGCCTCGCAGATGCCACTGCTCCAGCTTCAAATCCACTCCTCCCTCCTCTCCTCTGCTCTGCTGTGCTGTTATTACATTTGGCTGCCACACGGCAGACAATTTCATTTAATCGTCTTGCAGTTTGTGCGGCATTTATGGATCAATTGACAAGCCAACCCAACCAGAAACATTAGCAACTGCAATTTATTGTGCTGCTGCCTGCCTGACAAAATGTAAACAAGCGCATAAATTTGCATATGCAAGCAATGCGCCCCAACTATCACAGAAGAAGCACATTAGCTGTGTGCTCTAATCGAAATTGATGCGTTTTGAGAGTCGAGAAGACGCAAGCTCAAAAATCAACACTGGACTACAAGGTTTTGTTTTCGAAATAGTGGTTGGCTGACAAACATTGTTTTATTATAAGCAATATTTGTATTCATAAAGATATGCATAGTCGAAATTTTTAACTTAAAAATATAATAATAAACTAATAAAAATTTTAGGTATTGTTTTTTATTTATTTATTTTGTTTACTTTTTTATTTTATTAAAAAAATTCTTTTCTATGGAAATATCTTCAAATTTTAATAGAACAATTTAACATTAATTACGTTTATTCTTTTAATCTAAATTTGCAGCAATGTAAAGATGAATTTTAAAAAACTATAATAAATTAAAAAAATAAGTAAATAAAATATTAATTTGAACAAATTCGAAAATTGATCGTCAATAATTTATAATATAAAAAAATTTTATCAAATAAAAAAATATGCAATCTATTTGTTGAGCTAAAGTTTTTCTTTTAATATATTTTTTAAAATTAAAAAAAAATATAATAAAAAATAAATATTTGTTTTTATTAATTATTGAAATTTAAAAAATATTATATATATTTTTCATATTAAGTTTAGATATTTTAATTTTGCGTGAAGAATATTTTTTAATTATTACTAAGCAAATAATTTTTTATTTCATTAAATAATGTCCCTTATTCTAAATTTGCAAATATGCTCATTAATGGTATTATTTAAAAAATTGTTCCTTCACTTTTGTTCCTTCCCGTTTGTTAATGTCGCTGACTGCACTGCGTATACGTAATATTTGTATTTAACTGTTTTACAGCTGAATAAATATGAAAAGTTGTATTGAAAATTTATGCATAATCTTCAAAAAGCTATTAAAATACCTGATAAATGTCCGTAGCGAGCTTAACGCATTTTCATTTATTTATTTCTTTGATTTTGAGTTATTTATAGTAAAAAGCGAATCGTTGCTTTATATTGTTTACTTAAAATATATTATTTGTGAGCTGTTCAATTTTTTCTGTTTAATAAAATGTTTAATTACAATATCATATATAGCTGATTAAAATTTAATAAAATTCATTAAATTATATAAATAGTTAAATATATTTTGTTTATATGAGCTGTGCATTAGAGAAAAGTCTCACAATTTAAATAAAATTCATTCCTATTTCAATTCCAATTCTATTCATATTTAGAACCCTTTCTCTTCAAGCCTTAGAAATATATTACTATGATGCTCGAGAGTAAATAAGCCTCCCCTCGTATAAGGCAGTTAGGCAAACATATTTTGAGCCTAACTTCTCTCTCTCTCTCTCTAGCCAAGGTCAAGGTTGCGGTTGCGGTTGCGGTTGCGGGCGCTGGCACGCCCATCGATTGTTCAGGCATTTATTATTCAAAAGTCAACTGAAAGCGCACTTTATTATAAGCGTGAAAGTATTTCTACGTGCCCCATTTCGATGCAACGTGCTGCTCAAGGGGGCATAAAACCGCGCATAGAATCGCATTAATGGGTTTGTTTATGCGCTGTTGGTGTTAGACGTGCATTCAGGGGCGCATACGTAGTACATGCGAATTATAGCATAATAAGCAAACAAATTCAGCTGCAGTCGTGCCACATGCTGTGCCCCGACCTCCCCCGCCCACAACACAAGAACTTCATCTTTATCGTGCGCCGTCCCCTTCGCATCCATTTTACACGTACTCTTATGTATATTTTCCGGCTGCTGGCTAAAGCTATTCCGGGCCACACACGCAACTATCCAAGATTATGTGAAATGGCAGCACACAAAAACCTCTCAAATATGTTTGCTATGCATATGAGTAGACAACAACAACAACAACAGCAACAGCAGCTGCTGTTGTTGAAGCATTTAAGTACAACAAAAATTGTTGCTCTTCCATGGCATGTCAGAGTCAGTTGGAGGTTGAGCTGAGCTGACATAGCAAGCAGCTTTTGAGTGCCAGCTCAAAGGGCAATCCGGTTCAAGTGAAGAGCAATCAAATGTGAACAGCAGCAGCAGGAGCAGGAATAGATGCTCGCTGGTCAACTGAGCGCTTCGAGTCTTTGGCAGCTTAACCACTATCAAATCAAATATTTTTATACATTTTATTTAAGCATTCGCCCCAAAATCGTTACACAGTTTGCCACTTAGAGTGTGCGGTAAGCTGCCCAGCTTCGTGGCAATTTGTTTATGTAAAAATTGCGAGTCCTGCGGGGCCGGCATGTTTGTGCAGATGCGCAGCCATTAGATGCAACCAACATGCATCCACACATTCAGCCAGTTGGCCCAACTTGTTGCCATTGTAATCTGCATAAATCCCCGTTAAAGCTGTTGCAACACGCGACAAGCAGC
This sequence comes from Drosophila navojoa, assembly GCF_054131105.1. Taxonomy (NCBI): domain Eukaryota; kingdom Metazoa; phylum Arthropoda; class Insecta; order Diptera; family Drosophilidae; genus Drosophila; species Drosophila navojoa. The sequence goes on from NC_142893.1 coordinate 14,120,682, forward strand.
TGCCAGCAGACATTGTCCCACTCCGGGCTGCTGCTACGGCTGTCTGTCACGGTAAATATATCAGCAAACTGACAAAGCCACCAAAAAAGAGAGAGATAGAGAAGAGAAGAGAAGAGAAAGATATAGCTGAAAATAGCAGAAGATATTGTTGCTTTTACAGCCAAACTATTGAGGAAATACTCTGCCACTCCTCCTACTCCTGCCAGCTTCAGCCATCTTCACTCACCTGAGCACTGCCTCTCGTCTCTCTGGCTGAGTGCTTGGGTGAGTGCCTGTGAATTGACAGCTGTAAGCACTCGACTACTCGAGCGAGTTGTTGTTGTTGTCGGCTTCACAATGAGAGTTTGTATTTATTTGTGCTAACATTGAATATTTGATCTTTGATGTGCACAGATTGAAAGCAAAATCGTCTATAAATATTTATGCACTGACTGTGTGCTTGAGCAACAAGCTGAAGCAACATACAGGCATAAAGCCAGAAACTTAAAGGCCGCAGCTTAAGCTTAAGCAGCGAGCGATATTTCGAGCTGATTTAGTGAATTAAATTATGGGAAATTTAGAGTTTTACGGGCAAATAAATATATAAAATAAATTGCAAATATTTTCAATATCAAAGAGAGACAGAAATGAACTTTGCTTAAATATTTATTGAGTAAGAAGAGTAAAAAAATAAATAAATAAATAATTTTATACACATAGTCTTATGAAAACTGTTTATTGCTAAGCAAAGGCAGCTCTGCCTTTATTATATTTAATTACAAAATGTTTGCCATTTAACTGTTATGCCTTTGCTTAGCTAATCTCTGCCAACTTTGGCTACAAAGTTTCATTGCTCATTTAGTTTTGCCATTTGAATTCGAATCCTCTTACATGATTTATTTACCATTACTTATTAATATTTATTTCAAGTGCTCAACTCAAACAAATTGTCACAGGCCAACGACCTAAGACTATTTATCCAGTTTCAATGAGCTTAAAAACATTTCTATGATCATTTTTGCATTGCTTTTGCTCCTTCAAAATTTGCCATTGATTTTCATTTTCTGCTTGAAATTTGTTTAAAGTGCCCGATGAAATCGTTTTAAAATAAATATTTGGCTAAACTGCTAAATGGCTTAATAAACAGCTGCAACTGTTGAATAGGCAACGCTCTTTACAACAATTTAATTAACTAGTTTCTAATTGTCTACGAAATGGAAATTGTCTGCAAATGGGAAAATTCTGCATTTCCTACCTGGCAGAGTGAGCTCACAAGTGCAAGAGTTGAAGCAAGGCAATAGGAAGTATATAAACATGCAGGCCAACACACTCACACACACACACACATACAGACAGAGACCCTGTAAGGGCAGCTGCTTGGTCTCTGCAAAAGCGGCAACAAAATATTTACCATGACTTGAGAGTCTTTGGCCCGGGGCCGAAAAGCAGAGTGCAAAGTGTGTATAAATAAATCAAAGTTTATTTTGTGACAGATACTTTGTGAGGCCACTGTATGCGTGTGTGTGTGTCTGTGTGTGTGTGTTGTCAATGGCATAGAGAGCGGCTTTGATTTGCACTATGCAGTGCAAATTTCCGCAAGCCAAATGAGAATGAGAAAAATGAGCTTTGTATTCGAGTTGCATGCGCAAAGCAAAGGGGATGGTGGGGGAGGGGGCGGAACGGGGCTAGGAAATATTATGAATGCGCAATCATATGGCTGACAGGGCCACAGGATAACAGCCTGCCAGCAACAACAACAACAACAACTGTTCAGGTGACAAACACACACACACACACACACACACACACACACACATGGACACATTGAACTACAGACAAGGCCGTCTCACAATGCAAGTTGCCAGCGGATATGAAAAACTATTTTACAGCTGCTTTTGTGGCCACCTCCATTTGTCTATGTCTGCATGTGTGTGTGTGTGTGTGTGTGTGTGTGTGTGTGTGTGCGTGTTTAACTTTTCACATGAGTACACGAGTACCTCGCTTGCTCTCCCTCGCTCTCTCTCTCTCTCTCACTCTGTGTGCATTTTGTATATATGCCCAATGGAACCTTTTAATGCTCCCTGACTTTGCCTTTTAGAGGCGCCATTCAGCAAAAGTTTTCGCAGTTTTATTGCCCATCCCCATTCCCATCGCCTTTTGATTTTAATTTATGATTCCAGCTGCCTTTGCCTTCGCCATATGAAATATTCTTTGCTCCACATGCTCCACAGCTGAACTCAAAATTCACTTCTGCATGCCGTGGGCCAATTAAAAAAAAAAAAAAAAAAACCCAAACTGGTCGAGACTTTAACTTTGTGCTGAACAAAGTTGTTGATATTCTATTTTTATTTACTTTTGGCTTTTTTTGCCAACCATAAATTGCAAGAAATTAATTATAATTAAAATTGATTGTAAAAATCTCTTAAAATGCTTCGCTTTTAAAGCATTTTTTACCTTGAACCCATTGAAAATGGGAAATCAGGGTATAATGTTTTTTTTTTTTAATTAATTAATAATTTAAAATATTAGATAAATAAAGTGAATAGACTGGACGACTATTCCAACAGTTTTTTGTGTTTATAAATTTAAATATATAAGTGAGCAATTTATTCATTGCTTTATTTATTATTATTTATTATTTTATTAATTAAATAAATATGTAAAGCAACAATTTATTCATTACTTTATTTATTATTATTTATTATTTTATTAATTAATTTGTAAATTTAAGTTTAAATGAATATTATATTAAATTAATCTGCTAAAAATTGTTGTTTAGAATTTTATGTTTATTTAATAATATATTTGTATTCTTTAATTTCATAAATTAAAAAATTATAAGATTTTCTAAAACTATATAAATTAATTAAAGCATTATATCTACTTATTAGAAGTTAATTTTAATTATTTTGGCTCATGTTTTGCAAGAAATTTAATGCAAGAAATAATATATAATAGGCTAAGGTATTCTTTAAATAAATTTGATTTGTTTTATGTGAAATTTTCAATTGCTGCAATTGAAGCTTAAATTTAGTTAGCAGTCTCAATGTTTTTCTTTCTCTGTCTCTCTCCCTCTCTCTCTCCCTCTCTCTCTCCCTTTGTCTAAAGGACAATGGTAATAAAATTATTGAATCAAATACATTTCAACAACTGCAGCTGCAAAGGACAACCTCCTTCACATACACACATATTATATATATATATATGTATACGTATATATACGACTCCCAGTGAGAGCTTCTGCTGGGGCCCCGGAACATGCCGAACACATGGTTCGTCCTTGTCGAACAGGGTCTGAGGCTTACTGCCATGCATTTATGTTGTTAACACGTGTTCAGATCGCAGGAGCATAAAGCTAGAGTAGTTTTGAATATTCTCTATGGCTTCGCATATTCCAGCACTATTGTTATGCAATGTTTTGATAAATTGCTTCCAAACTCGGCACAGCGGGTGCTCCTCGTAAAGCGCGAGTGCTTAGGAGTGTGTGTGTGTGTGTGTGTGTGCGGGTGTATGTGTGTGTATGCTTTTTAGGTGCATGCAACCGGCAACGGTTTTTGCCTGGAATAACATGCCTGCACGTGCCGCTCTCTTGGCTTGAGCCAGCAATTTGGCTCGTTCTTGTTTACATTTTGCGATTTCTGCATTCTGGCTTAGGCTGTGCAGCCAAACTTTGTTTCCATCACTTTTGCAAATTGTTTTTAGCTCAGCTTTGCTCAAGAACAATTTTTGTGGAATTTGCGAAGCACAGCTTTAGGAATGTCTGATAGAGATTTCTGATTAGGCAGATTTGAGATGAATGGAAGTAAACTGATCTCGTGATCTTCTGAAAAACTGTGTAAATTTTTAATCAAGTGAATGGTTTCAAATGAAATAACAGTTGAATAACAGCGAATGAATAACAGTTGTTGGCTTGTAGCAGGATATAGATGTAATAAATATGTATACATATATTCTGCTAATATAAAATGATATGACAAGAGAGCGTCTCATTATGACGCTTCATGAGAGAGAGGTAGAGGGAGAGAGAGAAAAATAAATGGAGGGAGAGAGAGAGAGAGAGAGAGAGAAAGAGACATAGAGAGAGCGAGAGCGAGAAAAGAGGGAGAGAGAAGCGAGAGAGATAGAGAGAGACAGGGAGACAGTGAGAGACAGAAAGAGACAAATATAGTACGTCTGCTGAGATCCTAGTTAATGTAAACCTAATTGATATGGCTCAAAGCTATGGAATTTTCGATATACATAGTAAACTCTCTCTCTCGCTCTCTCTCCCTCTCTCGCTCTCTCTCTCTCTCTCTATATATATATCTCTTTCACTTTCTCCCTCTCTCTCTCTCTCTCTCTCTCTGTTTATCCGGCTGAGATGTTTGTTCATATGTATTAAATCAATACCAGAACTTGGAGCATACGACTTGCCTTTCACTTCATTATATATAAAGAATAGCTAAAGCTACTCTCAGTTGATCTCTTACAAGATTTTAGTACTTTAAATTCCGCCCATAGATCTATGAAAATAAATAGTCAACGTGAGCCAAAGTGGTATCACACAGTCGAGCATTGCCGACCTGCTCACACCTCTGTTTTGCTTTTCAACTTTAAAAATTGCGAAAAAGTCTCTCGGATTGACTTCAATGTGACAAAAGCTGTCAGTCGAGCTGTGGCACGGGAGCCGCAATGCCAATGACCTACGGCTGTGTTTTTCACTTTGGCTGGAAAAGCGGGAGAACATATTTATAAACGATTTTTGTAACGCCCAAATGTGTTTCCATTAAAATACAATCTGCTCTACAGTCAGCCAACAACTAGACGAGCTGTGGAGCCTCTATGAGTAAACACTTGAAACCGCCTTCGTCGTAGGCGGCGCATTTTCGGCTCCGCTGTGCCGGCAAGAGCATTAGCCTAATTGGCTTCCGTTTTGCCGTCTAAGCCATCTAAGGCGCGCTCGGCTAATAAAATTGTTTCGGGATTACATGCATACTTAAGATTTTATCTCTCTGTATCTCTCTCTCTCTATCTCTCTCTCACTCACTCATCTTTGGCCTGCTATATTTAACCTTTTGGTTTTTCTCTTTTTGTTCTCGTTTCAGTGCTCCGGCATAAAAGGTAAGCGGCCCACCTACATTTCAAGCCTTTGAAATGGCGTTTAGTGTGCGTGTGCGTGTGTGTGTGTGCGTGTGTGTGTGTGTGGCAGTTAGTGAGTGCCACAGCTCTTGTGATTGTCCTTGCCCAGCGAAATTGGATTAAATATTTTTTGGTGGCTTAAAAGCCAAGCCAGGCCGTTAACACCTTGACTTGGCTGTTAATTAAGCAGGCCGTTAAATGATATTATGTCCCGAGGGCCGAGTCCTTTTTGGTAGCTTGATTTGTCAATTTGGTTAATTAGCAGCCGCTCGAGACATTAACGCCATTAATTAACCGATCTCCTTACGGCCTCGCAATTCGTTCATCAATCGAGAGCAGAGCCCAAGCTCCTTAGTTGATTAACTAATTGAAATTAATCAGACACACTTGGAGTTGCTTTAAAGAGCAAGCCGAGAGTCTTTGAGCCGCCCAGAGTCCTCCTTAGTGCTAAATCCTCACCTGAAATGCCAAATTATGCCATTTGCATGATGCCACAACTCAGCTGAAAATCCACGCATGAAATATGAGCATAAAGAGCCCTTGCTGCAGTCAAACATGGACATAAAAAGAAGCATATATAGAGGTATATATGTCTATACATATGTATTTGTGTTTCAGCAGGAGTCGGAGGGGAACTGGGCATTTGGCGTGAAGCGCGTCAAGGCGCACAGCATAAAATCACATTTATACAGTCAAAGCATTTATGCTCCATTATGCTCTTAACTTTCGCCTGTTGGCTTTTGTTTCCATTTTGGTAGTCGCCATAAAAAACACTCTCAAAAATATGAAAACATTATGAGACCATCAAACCGTCTGCCTCTGTGTGGGCTTTGGCCACATATACGAGTCAGCAGCAAGGTCAAACGCATTCCTTTTGGCTCGGCCAGCAGCATATGGTTTTATGGCAACACACACACATACATACATTCATACCAAATGCCAAATTATGCCAAATAAAACGAGTGCTCAGACAACAGAAGAGAAATTGAAGTCAGTGAAAGCTTTAAGTGCGACAAGCCAAAAAAAAAAAAAAACAAAAGGAAAAAAATATATAAAAAACCAAAAACAAAACCAAAGAAATAAAAATATTTGTGGCATATTGGAGTCATGCTTGTGGGTGTCTAACAGCAAAATTCGCTGAAATGTTTCTTATAATATGCCATAAAATATCGTAATGGCAGTGCAATAAACTTTTTAAAAGTGCTGCCAAATGTCATCATGCGGCCATTTTGTAACTGCCAAACATATAAAAATATCAAAATCAGAAGATATTTTTGCCAGTTCTGTAAATCAGAATGGCAAGTAGATGCCAAATATGAACTAAAAAATGCATATATATATATATATATATATTTAAATGCCAGATATAAACTAAAAACAATATATATATATATACATATACATAAAATATTATGGTCTTGAGTTAACACCTCCAAATTTGTCAGAAATATATGTACATAAATAACCATAAATATCTCCATATATAATATTAATATTAATACAGCTTTTAAGTAGATAAATTATTGTAATTCTCTGTTTAGCGGTGCGCAAAGCTGTAAATAAATATATTTTATAATATATATATATATATATGTATATATATATATATATATATATATATATATATATATATATATATATACATATATATATATATATATTTTGCTTATAAGCTAGTAATTCTAAAATATTTTTAAAATATAATTTTATTCTTCTTCTTATATTTATGATTTTAAATCTATTATTTCTTAATGTTCCACATTTTGTTTTTTTTTTAATGAAATAATTACTTAATTTGTACAATCTTTTTCAACACTATTTTTAATTATAATTTCTATATTATTAAAATGTATTAATAGATTTTATTACACATTTATAATCATGAGAATACCAAATATTTTTTATATTTTCTAGATATATTTTTAGTAAATATAATTTGTACATTATTAAAATGTATTAATAGATTTTATTACACATTTATAATCATGAGAATACCAAATATTTTTCATATTTTCTAGATATATTTTTAGTAAATATAAATATAATTTATATACATACCATAGAAGAAATCTTTAACAGCTACTAAATAATCTCTAAGAGAGTTATTCATATACATCGTTATTTTATTTATATTATAAAATATATATTAGTTATTTGTATAATAAGATTTGGTTGTTTTATACTATGGCAATAACATAGGGACTTTAACTTTAAAAAAAACAAGTAAGAAGACTCTAGTCGAGACTGCTCGACTAGGAGATACCCTGAACCCTCCATTCTGCCAGCGCTCTGCTAACTGCGCAGTAAGCAGCGACTGCGCTTGGGCTGCGCTGCAGTGTGGGCAATAGTATGAGAATTTTCTTGGTGAATAACTTCTTTTGTAAACACACGATCTTAATGAAACTTTCAGGACGTAATTATATGGTCAAAATGTGTGTACATTCCAAAGCACAAGTCTCTAGTACTTGAAATACGTTTTTTACAAATTGGGGGCGAAGGGGGCGTGGTATCCAAAATCTGTTGATGATAAAATGTTTGTATTCATCATATATATATACACAGTAAATCTGAAGTCTCTATGTCTAATAGTGCTCCAATGAGGCTCAAAAAACAAAATCAATTTTTCGATTATTCTCGATAAAAAAGTTATCGGATGAGTTATCGAAAAAATAAAGCAAACTCGTACTGCGTATGGTATACACGAGTATGCACAAAAAATTTCAGCTCTCTAGCTCTTATATCTTCTGAGATCTCGGCGTTCATACGGACGGACGGACGGACAGACGGACAGGGCTATATCGACTCAGCTCGTCGTGCTGATCAAGAATATATATACTTTATGGGGTCTGCGATGATTCCTTCTGCCTGTTACATACTTTTACACAAAAACATTATACCCTGATTTCCCATTTTCAATGGTTTCAGGGTATAAAAACAAAATAACACAAAATTCTGCAAAGCAATGCCATTAAAAATGTAATATTTAATCATTTAATGTCATCAGTGAGAACCATATAAAAACGCGCAATTGCAAACTTGATTTTAGGCAATGCCCAAGTCATACATTGAACTCGTCTATATTTCAACTTGTTGGATCTATTCCAGCTAATGCAGTTCACAGTAAAGTTACGCCAAATATTTCGCAAGTCAAACTTCACTTTGGAATTTGTGGATGAAATAAATGGAATTGTGCGAAAAGTAGACAGTGCAGACATACAGACATGCTCGTCCCGATATCTATGTATATTTGATTAGATTGTCAGCAGTTGAAGTCGGGCTGATTGCATTTGCGAGTGAGCGTTAGCATCTGCTGCTGCTGCTGCTGCTGCTTGACACATTTGCAACATGAGCTTGTGGCATGCAAATAGAGCGGACGAGGATGACGAGCATAAGTAAAAATACAATACTTAAGCAGTTCCACAAGCCATGCTCGACATGCTGGCGAAATCAAGTGGCTGCTGAGTGCCGACTGTCGAGTGTTGTGGGTGTTGCAGCTAAGTGTATGTGTGTGCGTGTGTGTGACACTTGAGAACAATGGCGCTTGAGTGGCCCGCTGTCTAGAGCCGCAGATATTTGCGCTAGCCGCGCTATTATTGACCTTGTCAGTGTCATCATTGATGGCGTGTGTGATTACTGTGCCCTAATATCACACTTCAGCCACTTGAATCGTTGCCCTTGATCGTACTCGCATTCGCAGTGCTGCAGCATCGCCAATTTCTAGCCCATCCTCCGGCTCATTATTATTCAATTGCTGCCACAGACACGCGCTCAGTCAATATGAAAATATGAGTAAAACCAAAAAAATAAAAAATAAAACATCATGCCATTAATCATTTGATTGTTACCACAAAATCGTAACCGTATTAACATTCAATTAATGCAAATCGATTGAGATTTTATTGCTCTGGCGGACACCAGATGCTTTTGATATCATTTAATGCTATTAATTATGCCAGCAATGGGAATTCAACAAGGAAAAATCAAAAATAAAATAAATAAAATATATTCAATAATTCCAGCACCTTCTACATAACTTTTTAGAAGCAGACAGCTTTAAAAAAAAAATATATATATAAAAAAAATGGCTGTAATAATATTTGTATTTACTTTTTATTAATATGGTATTTTAAGTTGCATACTTAGACTAATTAATATGGACAAATATTATTAGAGTAATAGGATGAAATTTAAATGATTACTTGAAATATAAATAGATATTGAAAAAAAAAAAACAAACAAAAAACAATAATAATAATAATATTAATCAAAATAATAATAATAAAAATAATAATAATATTAATAAAATAATAATAATAAAAATAATAATATTGATAAAATTTTACTCAACTTTTTTTTAACATTCTTCAGTAAAAAATAATTATATAAAAATATATTATAAAATATTAATGAAAAAAACTAAATTCAATTCAAGATATATATAAATATTATATATTAAAGATTCTTCCATTAACCAATCCACCCCATTTCGCCACTTTCCATTTAGTCCAGGGTATGCAATAAAACATAAGCTTAAATTCAAAATATGCACTGCAATGCAAATTTTTAGAGAGAAAAAAATAAACACACGCGTGTTTAATGAAATGCAAATTTTAATTAAATCTGTAATTATGCGCAAACATTATTTGGCCAACCGCAAATGTTAATTTAGCAACATTTTCAAGTAATTAATTAAAGCGTAAACATATTTTTTGGTTTATTAATAAATGAGCACAATTTATGATATTTGAGTTAATTGGCAAATATTTATATCGTTAAGCTAATCAAATAAAAAATTATGAAAGTCAGTCAAAGAAATGTTTGATGAATGTATTGTTATTAATTTTTGTATTTTTTAGGTAAAATTACTTGAGTAATTAAATTGTATTGATATTATTTTGAAGTCATATTCCAGCAATTATTTGAATTTGTTGCTGAATAAATGAGACATCATTTAAGTTGCAAATCAAATTCAAACATATTTCAATAAATGTTTAATTTATAATTAAATGGCAAATCTTGTTAGGTTAATACCAACTTGGCCAATGGCTAATACGTGGTTCTGGTCTGGTCAGGCAACAAATTGATATGATTTCTCCGATTTTCCGTCTGACTTTGCCCACGGGCCACAGCCAGTTCATATATTATTCCTTTGCGGTCATTGTTTTAAAGCTACATAAATTGATTCCCATCAATTGATTCAACTTGATTTTCCAATCAAATATGCCACGCGTCCAACCGCATTGGCTATCATTAACCCACAGCTACGGATTCGCCTGGCAGCTATGCCAGATTACAGTTGCAGTTGTAGTTGTCCATTTGGGGGTCTGTTTAAATATTCCGCTTTGCATGCCCTGTAAATGATGAGGTGATGATGTGAGATGGGGCATATACTTATTTTATTTATTTATTTTTAATTTACTTATTTATTTATTTATTCATTCATTTATTTATTTATTCATTCATTTATTTATTTATTTATTTACTTATTTATTTATTTATCTATTAATTAATTTATTTTTTTTTATCTATTTATTTATTTTAATTTTAATTAATTTATTTATTTATTGGTTTATTTATTTATTTATTTATTTATTTATTTATTTATTTATTTATTTATTTATTTATTCATTTATTGATTTATTTATTTATTCATTTATTTATTTATTTATTGACTTATTTATTTATTTATTTTTCATTTATTTATTGATTGATTTATTGATTGATTTATTTATTTATTCATTTATTTATTTATTTATTTATTTATTTATTTATTTATTTATTTTTGTATTTATTTTTGTATTTATTTATTTATTTCTTTATTTATTTACTTATTTTTTTTTTATTTATTCATTCATTCATTTTTTTATTTATTAATTAATTTATTTATTTTCAATTAGCTATCGCAGCTCTTTAGTACTTGAAATAAAATACTCTAGAGTTTTTAATTTTTACAATATTGTCATCAACTTTCTAGCGCATCTCTTGGTCAGTCATGCCTTACGCATTTATATTTCCTTCAACTTTGTTTCGTTTTTTCATTTTGTTTGCTATTTACTGCTCTTTTATTATCAGCGCTGAATCAATTCATTGACATGGCAATGGGTTCATTTGTGCTCAGGTTGTGTCTGACACGCATCATCGCTCGGGCGGGTTACAATAAAAAGGATTTCTATATATGTACATACATATATCTGTCTATGTATTTTGTTTTTCCCTCGGTTTTGCTTCATTTTATCGGACAGCAAAGTTTAGCCGCATGATTGCGTTCAATTTGCAGTTTGGCAGCCGTCATTTATGTGTCCGCCATTCGATTTAAAGTATAGGTAATTCGGGATTCCAGTTTGTATGGATCTCAGCAGCCCGGGGATATGTTTAGACTTTTGACAATTGCTCATTATTTTAGACTTTTCCATAGTCTAGTCCATTCGAATTTCATATACGAGTTACCCGGTGAAAAATTTCAGTATATATATATATATTTGCGTTTTGGATAGAGATACGTTAATACGTGCCAAATATGTTCATCAAAGATGTGACCAATGAACTGCGAACCAAGCAGCAGCCTTTGGCCCCCGGCCAGAAGGTGGCGCCCTATGTGGCAGCAGTGAAACGCGGCCCGTACACCCTCACGAACCCCGTCTACAGCAGCCCCCAGGTGGAGGAGATTACCGCCAAGATGCACAGCCACACGTTCAATGTGAAAATCACGCCGAAGCCGAACCACAAGTACCATCAGCGTTTGATCCCATCGCCGGTGCCCAAGTCCAAGGCGAATCGCATCAAATCTCGCTCCCATCTGCTCATGAACGAGCAGCGGGAGATGTACAGGCAGCATCGCGATCGCCTGGCGAACATCAAGGGCAAGGTGAACAGCTGTCTGCCGCCGCCAAAGATCAAGCTGAGGGAGGGCAACTGCATGGAGCTGTCCTACATGGAGATGCTCACCGCGCTCTATCGGAAGAGCAACAATACGCTGCGCACCTTCACCAAGTCGCCGGATCGGCTGGCCACCGGCCGTTGGCGCAACACGAGTCTGGCCCGGGAGAAGGAGCGCAATCAGCTGGAGAAGAACAAGGTGCTACACCAGGGCGGCAAGCTGTTCGATCCGCATCTGGGCAAGTCGCGCCGCTCCAAGCCGAAGGTGGCGCAAGCGTTTAGCTACGAGGTACCGATGCATGTGCTCCATCGGTACGAGGACCTGATGAACATCTGTGATGTGGGTGTGCTCTGCAAGCTGCTGCGTCCACAGATCTACATGGACTTGGAAGTGATCGGCACCCGGATCATGGGTCGCCTGGCCATACAGCTCTTCACGGAGGCCTGTCCCCAGGTCGTGCTCGAATTTATGCGTGTCTGCACGCACCAAAGCTCACGCAGCATTTGCTTCACACGCACCTTCTCGCCCATCTGGCTGGAGGGTCACATTGCTCTCGATCCGGAGCGCAGCATCGACATGAGCAACATCGAGCACGACTTCGAGGTGCTCAACCATGGCGTCGACGCGGGCATTCTCTCCTTCCCCAGCCGCTATGTGCGCGGCAATGCGCGCACCGAGCTCAACTTCACCATCAGCTTCAAGCCGCTCTCCATACTGAATGGCAAGCGGGTCGCCTTCGGCAAGGTTCGCAAGGGTTTGCAGCTGCTGGAACGTATTCACGATGCCACCGCGCATCTGGCCAAGAAGCACGAGCTGGTTGTCATCAAAGATTGCGGCGTTCTCTGAACTACGCGCCGCCATGCACAAGGAACAAACAAAAAACAAAAAAATCAAAATAAAAAAAAATATAGGAACTAGTGGTAAATTCTATAATAGAGCTACGGCCTGGGCTTCAGATCCCATACACCGACTCTATTTGTGTTATCTTATTCATATGACTTTATTTTTATGCCAAATATAAAATTAGATGTATAGAGATATATAACTTTTTTTTTTCCTTATATTCAGTTTGCAGTTTTGGGGTTTATTTTCCAAGCTTTTCTGCGGGCAGAACAAGTCTTCAGCTAAGCTGTCTGAAAGCGATTTTAAATATATACTCTTAAGAAAATATCCATATTAGTATAGCCTTTACTTCTGCATTCTCTTTACTTCTTAGGGAGTGGAGTTTTCATAAAATCGAATGGTATTTATATAGAGACCCAAACTCCTCTTCAGGTTGCATTTGCGCTCAATCGATTAGACTTCTTCACAGTGCAAACTTAAATATATTCATTATCAATATTTGTTCTTAATTTTTTATTATATTCCGAAATATTATTTTTATTGTTTTATTATTATATATAATTATATTATTTTTTATGTTTAAAATTTATAGTTTTTATTATTTATTATTTAATAAAACATTCATATAAAACAGTAATAATAATTAAAAATAAAAATAATGAAAATTAATATAAGATAATATTTATATTAATTTTCAATATTTTATTATTATTATTGTTTAATCATTATTATGATTTAAATAATAATAATTATTTTATAATTATTTCTTCAAGCTCAATTGCAATCATTAATTTATTTATTTCTTTATTAAATCAATATTTTACTAATTTAATATTTTTAATATTTTAATTTAATATTTTCAAATCATTATTTTAATAAATTAATATGAAAATAAAATATTTTTAGACCTTAGCTTAACTCAAAAATGTCTGTAAAAAATAAAAACTAATAACATATAAAATATTAAAATATAATTCCTATTAAAAACATATCGAATATCATACAAAAATTAAAAAATCTCTTTATAGTTCTACAATTTTTGTTAGACAAGTTAGCATGGATTTTATTTTCACCTTTCCAACATTGCTCTGCTGACAGAAGAAATTTGTTTAGTCTTTCATTTAATGTCGTTTGCCTAGCTTCGATACATATTTTTATTTTTTGTAAAAAATTGATTTTCTATTTTTTGTACTGGCTACAATTTAATCGTAACCTCTTATCAAAATATGGTGGGCGATGGCTTGAACAGTCCCCGACAGCAGGGCGGCAAAAAGCCGACTTCTGCCGACGATAAGCATCTGCCGGACAAGTACATGATGCGCAATACGCGTGTCCTGAGCATGTGCAAGGCGCAGCTTAAGGCGCTGCCGGAGGAGATCGTGCAGACGGCCTGCGAGGAGCTGGTGAACGTGGTGAACCTGGAGGACAATCTGCTGAGCGATGTGCCAGCCGAGCTGAAGCCAATGAGCGATCTGCTCACCGATCTGGGCCTGGCCAAGAATCAGCTCTGCTACATACCCACATTCATATCGCAGTTCTCGCGCCTGCTCGCCATAAATCTCTCGTGCAACATGATCCGGGACTTGCCCATGGAGTTCGCTGGACTGCAGTCGCTGCGCGAGCTGAACATTTCGCACAATCGCCTGGATCACTTGCCGCCTTGCATTTACGAGCTGGACGCGCTCGAGACGCTCACCGCCAACGACAATCAGATCAAGGAGTTGGACGCCTCAGAGAGTGGCCTGGGCGCTCTGCGCTATCTCAGCTCGTTGGATCTGAGCAACAACAACATACAGATGGTGCCGCCGGTGCTGGGCAATCTGACCAATATAACTGACCTCAAGCTCTCCGGCAATCCCTTTCGCCAGCCGCGCCATCAAATCCTCGCTCAGGGCACCGCTGCCGTCATGGATTACCTGCGTGGACGCATTCCCCTCTAGAAATAGAAATGTTATTTAGTATCTAAGTGATTTTTCATGTATGCAAATAAATTCATATCGTAATTGTATGTGTGGAGGTTTCTTAAGCTCCCACATTTATGAGGGATTTCTTTTAAGGCCTCTCTCCCTCTCTTCGTTTGTGCTTTCTGTTCAGCGCCTTGAGTTGAGCTATTCGTGTGGCGCTCTTTTCACGAAGATCGTTTAATGAGCGACACGACTGACGCTCTCACATTGAGGCTAACTGCAAACGGTCTTCTCTTAACACAGCCTCGCATCCATACCAACAGTGTTGCCAGGTTTTGAGACATAAAAATAGCAAAATCGTCTCTAAAAAATAGCTGAAAATAGCTAAAAAAAATTTTAAAATAGCTTACTAAATAGCTGAAACCTTTATGCATTATGCATTTACTTTAAATTTTATTTTTAAATGTTATTTAATAATGTTACAATTTGGTCCACATCCAAATTATCATCAGAATTATATTTTTGATTAACTGGAATCATTTTTAAATATTTGGAAGGCACGGTATAATCATGGCAGCATTTGCCATTCCTGCGCAATCCATATCTGCAAATAAAACACATAAAATACATGCCTTATGCTTAAGATAGCGTCAAGCGTCTTCAGTTGCATTATGTTTCTTAAATTGGATTTAATTAGGCTAAATATTCGTTCTACTTCTGCGTTGGACCATGGTAAAGATAACAGCTCCAACGCAAACTCAGCCAAATCCTTAAAAACTTTTACGCCACCGGCATCAGTATATTTAAGGACTTCCGCCCAGAACTTGACTGTCTCTGAAGTGTTGTGCCACTCAATGAAATTTATTTTTGCGTATTGCCGCAGAATAGTTTCAATGTTTTTACATTGAAAACATTTGAGGATTGGTAATAACGTACAAACATAATGCCGCCTCCTCCTTTGCACTTTTAGTTGTTGCCAATGGCTCGAAAACAATTTTGTTTTTTTGCCCAAAGGCGCCAACCGTTTTATGTTTTTTTGTCGCGACATGCATTTTTATATCGTGCAATTACGCAAAAACACTGCATTTGCAGTATATACAATACGCCCGCGTGTTGTCCGACTCATCCTCCTTAATCCAATCCTTAAATTCGGTGATTGTTTTCCAGGAATCACGAAATTTCTGCTTATATTTTTTATCCATCACAATTAATGCCAAGAAGCGCGCCAAGAAGAATTAGCGATGGTATAAGTTCACAAGTACGATAAAGTCGTGGTGGTAGTATCGCGCAGATCATTACGTACAATTTGGGACTTAATCGAAAAATGTTTTTTTTTTTTTTTTTGCTTTAAATACTAAAATCAAATAAAAATATTCGTTTGTAAAATAGCTAAATTTATAGCTAATAGCATTTTCAAAATTTTCATAGCATTTAGGGTTCAAAAATAGCTAAAAATGCTATTAAATAGCTAATCTGGCAACACTGCATACCAATACATGCACGAAAGACTCTTCGACTCAACCGAACGGTCGGACAGCAAAGAGAGAGAAAGAAGAGAGCCGATGGCTTGCAAGTTCGTTAAAGAAACGAAGCAATACTCTACTCACTGTTATGGCACGATTGAGTGAGAGCGTCTTGTAACAGTGCTTCAATCGCTTGCACTCAAAGTGACACTGTAAGTGTGAGTGAAACACACTCTTTTGCAGACATACAGAAACGGTTAACATTCATTAGCTATGTTAAAGCATTTAAGGAATTGAGTTTGCTTGGTTAACATTTTCATGAGTTGGTTTAATATCTAATTATAATTTAATAACATTTGTATAATTTCTTATTACAAATTATAACAAAATAATAAATAAATTAAATATAATAAAAATATTCAACAAACACATTAAAGTAGGCTTTACGTGTGCTAAAAACCCTCCCTCACAATAGTCGAAAGTTAATACACAACAGTTCTATTGATAGCTGCGCTCGGTTCAGACTCAACTCTAACAAAAGTTAAAAAACGTAAAACTGTTAGAGAAACATAAAAGAAAATACAAATAATGGCAGACAAACGACGTCAGAGTACAAAGCAACGTGGCTCAATATAGTAAGTTTTCATATCACATCGCATTCGATTTATTAGTGTTCAATTCGTTGTGGGCATTTTCAGCACTGCGGCCTACGAGGGCGACTCATTTGTGCAGCATTTCGAGAAGCGGGGCGCACGTGAAGTAATCATAATGGATGCAACGGGCAAGCCGTTGCGGTCCACGGTCAGCCAGAGGCGCACCTTTGTCTATGCGGCCCAGCTGCATCCGTTGGCCAAAATGGCACGCAACGTGGTCAGAGACCTGGATCCGGCTAACGATGTTACCTTTTTGCGTATACGTTCCGAGACGCACGAGGTGCACATGTCGCTCAATCCCGAGTTCATGGTTGTGGTCATACAGAAACTGAAATTACGTAAACGCTGAAACAATGTTGAAGAACAAGAAGAGCACGCGATGTATGTGGGCGTGTGTACATTCGTGCGTGTGTGTGTGTGTGGGTGTGGGTGTATGTTAACTTTAACAGAACAGATTACACAGTGACAATGTCAAGAAACAGATTATGTTATGAACACAATATATAGAGACCGTCGCATTTATTAAATTCACGTTAGGCCTGCATTTACAAAAATTCTTCTCATTTCGATAAACGCATATTACGTATACGTCGCTCACGCATACGCCGATTGCAACATGTTAAACGATTTACCAGCCCAATAGAACGTGCTTTGGCAATGCAACAAGCCGTCAATTATGCAGAGGCTTATTGGCCACGCCCACATCTACACACGCACATTTCTCTCATGTCTCTCTCGTGTGTGGTTGAGTTTGACTGAGTCACAACTCGATAGATTCACGACAGATTCATTAATCGTTGCAGCTGGGCCTGTTTGGCTTTGTATGGAGCGTGGGGCTTCATTAAAAACCAATCTGTAGTCCTTGCTCTTGCTCACTGCAAGTGTTACAGAGTTGCAAGAGATCGAAACTCGTATCAAATTGTAGCATCTAAATTTCTTGCTTTCATTGTGGATTATTGGCAATTAAATACACTTGTTTATTGCCTGATTATTGTTCCACATTTTGCTGTTCTGCTGGTTATTCATATACCCTGTATACCCTGTGAAATGTTATCTAAGGGAGTATGTTGAGAATCGTAAGTTGTATAGATATATTTATATTGCATTTGTCTGAGTTGAGACTGCAAAGAAAGCGAATAAATTTATTTAAATAATACGCTTTATATATATCCTTATATATTCCATAAATCAGAAAATATTGCCTATTATATTGTCAAATATATATAAAATATGTTAATAGTATAGTATAGTATTGTTAA
The DNA here is from genome assembly GCF_054131105.1 of Drosophila navojoa. Taxonomy (NCBI): domain Eukaryota; kingdom Metazoa; phylum Arthropoda; class Insecta; order Diptera; family Drosophilidae; genus Drosophila; species Drosophila navojoa. The sequence goes on from NC_142893.1 coordinate 14,138,778, forward strand.
ATATTTATAAAATATGTTAATAATAAGTAGATAACTTCTCTTGATTTACTTAATATTTATAATTCTCCAGTCAATGTAAGCTGCCTTAATTGGCTACTCTCATCTTAACTAAATATTTACCTCATATACAGGGTATTCATTAGTCGCACTGCCCTAAGCAAAACCCCTTTTGTTTATTTGTTATTTTATTTTTAGCTTTTAGGTTTGTGCTCCATTCGCATTATTCATTTATTGCAGGAAGCTGTTCATGCCACAAAATGGCGCGTGCCGCCTACGTCAAGTGGGCACACATACACACACACACACATACATACACTCTGAGTGTTTGTGTAGCCATATTGGCTTTTGTTTTGCATTAATTTATGCATATTTATTTAACATGTTGCTTTTGTTTGCCGTCATTTATCTGCCGGCTTTCAAATTGCATTTGGCTATTGCTGTTATTGTTATTGTTGTTGCTTTTGTTATTGTTTCTGTTGTTGTTTATCTGTACTATTCACATATGTTTTGTAGCCTTGTTTGACCATTGCATTAGCGTTCGGCAGGTAGAAAGAGAGAGAGAGAGAGAGAATATATATTCAGCTGCGCGCAGCAAATAACATTTAAAATATTTTTATAACAAATTTAATCCCCTGACATTATGTGCCGCCACATGAACATATATATATGTATATGCATATTTGAATGTGAATAAATAAATGTAAGCCAAGAGTCAATACAATGATGGTCCATAGTCAAATTACCCAAAAATATTTACACATACTCTGTACGAAAAGCGAAAGAGAGTTTATTGGCTGCTAGAGCAGATCATTTTAGAGGTGATTAATATACGAAAGAATGCCACAATTGTATAAAATACACAGAAATTCTACATATATTCATGTTGTAGACTCTCTTAAGAATCTCTAAAGATATATTGCATATATAATTTTATTTATTCCTTTTTTTTTCATTTAAGTGATTTTTGTTAAGGTTTCTTAATTGATAATAATAAATCCTAAATAGTTATCGACTTTTCGAAACTAGCTCGTTCTGCGCATGTTATACAGGCACCTATAAGAAATATTTCCAGTCTATAGTTCTTATAGTGTCTGAGATTGAATCGTTCTTTGACGAATGGGCGAAAAGAGCTAGATTGAGTCAGCTGGGAAGAATCTATACATACATTATTAGAGCTGCCACGCCTTCGCCTGCCTATCATATACATTTTAACAAAACTATTAAATATCTCCACTTTTCCCACATCTCCCGTTTTAAACGCGCTCAGGGTATACAAAAAATGAACAGGTATTGCTCAGTCGATGACATCCAATGCATGCGATTATTATTATTTTTTTATTTAACCAAATTGGTTTTTGCCTCATTTCCAACGGGTGCAAAACGACTGTGTAAAATGCTGTAATTAAAAAAAAAAAATAATGTGAACTGCATGCTTAATTAATATTTCGCATATGGATTAAAAGTCGGCAGGAATTCGTCAGCAGAGGGCGAGGGAGCTGCTGCTCTCTGAACTCTTATCCCCTGCACTGCAGAGAGAGCTCTCATTTATCATTGGCCAGGCAAATGGATAAAAATAATGTTCAGCTCCGACTGACTTTTGAAGCGGTAACAACGTGATTAAGTGCACAAATGCACTGTCACATATGTTGACATTTAATTTATACGATTCCCAATGTAAAGGTATACATGTGTATGTGTGTATATATTTATATATGTATGCGTGATGTTGACTTTTCATGAATATTCAAGAGCCATCAATCATATTAAATCTGAAATGTGCCCTTAAAGCACTCACTTTGCTCGCGTGCGAATAGCTTTTGCCCCACTGTGCCGGCGACGCCTTGAATGACCACGACGGTGTCGATTGGAAATCATCAAACTTGACATCGGATTCCGGCTGCTGACGTTGACTGTTGACTGCGAGCCACAGCATCGCCGGCGGCTCAATCGGAATCCGCGAATTCGCCGTCTGACGTTGATGGAACGTAAAATTGTGTGAATGCCTCAATGGAGATTTACACGGTTTTCGGCTATTTTCGCAGACGTTGACAATTCAATTGAGCCGGGCCGCCCAAGTGCGGCAGACATCACGCATAATTCTATATGAATCAAACATATTTGCCTGCATAGCTCACATAGTCTTTAGATTTTCAATATATTATTTCATATACCCATTCCCGAAAGTAAAGTGAGTATATTGGCTTTGGGCAATGTCTGTCTTGCAGTCCGTCCATCTATCCGAATGCAAACCATTTAGATTTTAGAGATTTGAAATAGAAAACATGTGATATATCTACGTCAATTGGCTCATGAATAAGTATTCTGCCATCGCTACGTTCTTACTTGTTCTAATATATTTTCTTTATTAAATACTGCAAGTAGTTTATATAGTACATTTATATGACTATACCAAATAGTTTTCTCCTCTAAAAAAAATCGCTCGTCTCTTAATTACTTATCAAAGGACGCTCTCATGACTAATTGAATTTGTCATCCTGTTTATTTACACAACTGAAGTCGACTGCAAAATGGCAACACGATGGCCATTCAGCAGCATCCGCTGCCCACCAGCTGACCACCTCTCATGTCCTGTGCCATTGTGCTTTACCCACTCACCCCCTCACCCCTCACCCATTCAGCTTTCGCATGTGACTAATGGTCTTCCCTTTGCCACATTTGCGGAGCATTCATCATGCGAGCTGTGGGCCGTTCAGCATGTGTTGCCCTAATTAGTTGCTACGACCAAAGTACGCGCTGATTAAGTTGACGTTGGCCATAACAAATGGCAAAGCATTTATGAAACATTTTTATTTGCAAATTACGTAAAGTTCAATTTGCTATTGATTGCCTCAAATTTGAGAGAAAAAAAAAACAAAAGAGAAGAAAATGAATAAAGATGAGGCATTTATTTTGATTAGTTTAGGAAATATGAATGTTAAAATATATATACAAGATATACAAGATGCAGACTTGGCTAATAATGAGTCGCATATGACTCTTAGATCTTGAGCTAGCTTCCAGATGTATTGAAGTAACTCTAACTCAAATATTATATCAAAAGAATTGTAGTATATTTATTGTCTTAATTCAAAGGCAGCTCAATTTAAATCCAGGTTTTATGAATGCCCCACAAATGCACTTCTCAGAAGTGCATACTTGATTGTTAATATTAATTATTACTGAATTTACTTGTATTGAACTTCTTTCATGGACAATATTCATGTCTGTTCAATGCACTGCCTGAAGGACTTTTCCATTTCGCCTTAATTCAACAAAAGAAATAACACGACATTAATTAAACGATTTAAGCTCACATTCACACACACACACATACATATTCACACACATTCACACACTCACACACACACACATTGTTGTGCATTGCACAGCGAATGGCAGCGATCATTGTTTTAACTATTGACGTCAGCATTGCGGCATTGCGGAACAAAAGCGGCAGCAATTTACACTTTATATTAAGGCATTATTAATTTTAATTACATTCCAATTAAATCTCAATTACACTAGCCGCCTTCAGCGTCGACGCCTTCGAGTGTTGCGGTGCTCGTTTGATTTAACTTGGATGCAATTACCATTTAATAAACGACTTGATGCTCGATGCGTTGATGCGACTAGAGTAGTTAACATACTAACACACACACACACGTACACAGACACACATCATTAAGAGTGAGAGTCAATATTGCCTGAGAATGCATTTTAATTGCATTTGATTAATTGAATTTCGCAATTCATTGGATTTTCCTGACTAAATTTCCTTTCAATCTGAATTATGCAAAGTTAATCAGTTAATTAATTTCTCTCTTTTGGGCTGAAATATGTATTTTCTTACCTGCCATAATCCGAACGGCAGCTGCTCTGCCTTGTCTGCCATTTGACAAAGACCGAAAAGAACAGTTCTTAATAATGCCAAAAGTGCCGAAGGCTCTGACCATAATTACATGCAGTGGCTAAACGATAACATCAACTACGCATGGTCCAAATGAGCTGTGCAGACCGCACACACACACACACACACACACACACACGCACACACACACACACACACACACGCACACAACCACACAGATACACGCAGGGACTACGGCAACAACCTGGCCGCACCTCAGTCTATGCCAGGAAGGTAAACACACACAGACACACACACATGCATACCTCTGCTTGTTTTGTATCCCAAAACTAACAGAAGTTGGCCTCAAGCCAAAACGACAGACGAGTTTTACAATGCGACGTCAATGTACTAGCGGTGGGCGGTGTCACGCCCTGTCGTGCACACTGACACACGCACACGGTGGTATTCATTCGGAAAGATATGGATACACTAAGACTGAAAAGTATCATAAAACATAATAAGTAGCTTTTTATATATTAATAAAAATATATATATTTAACATATAAAATCATGTATACATATATTTAACATATAAATATATATTTAAGATATAAAATATAAGCTGTGAATTTGTTAATATTAATATTATTATATACATTTTATTTGTTGGTGGAAAATATTAATTTAATGATTATTTTAAATAAAAACACAAATATATTTTTTATATAAAAAAAATCAACTCTTTATTTTAAAATATTTAAATTAATATTGTATATTTATTTAAATATTAAAATTAAAATTGGCGCTTGAAAATCAGAATCAGAGAACATAGTATGTTAGGCAGCTGAAAATAAAAGCCTTCCAGCGACTGTAAATAGAAAAATAAATAAATAAATAGAAACAAATAAATAACTTACGAATAGAATAGAATAGAATTGGAACTTACGAATAATTAATTTTCAATCATAATAACAAAATAAACAAAAGGATAATTTTATTGTCTATTTTTCCTGAAACGTATATTAAAAATTATTATATTATATGTATATTAAATTTTTTTAATATAAATAATACTACTAAAATAATAATAATTATAAAATAACAATAAAAACAATAATAATAATAAAAACAATAATAACAATGAAAATAGATAATTAACCTTTGAAATATTATTTTTATATATAAAATGCTTTATTTATTTTTTATATTTATTTATTTTTTTTTAAATATTTTTATTTATATTTAAGCCTAGCCAAAGTTTGTTAAGTATTTATAGTTGTCAGTTTTAAATCAAGTTTACAGCTAATATTTTACATGCAAGCAGCATTTCATGCCATTGTCGATACTCACAAGCACACACACACACACACACACACACACAGCCATACATATAGATTTAGTATATAACTAGGAGTTAAATTTAGCTTAAGCTCGAACATGTTGCAGCTAATTTCTTCAGACTTTCTGCAAACGTTGCAATTTATAAAATGGCTTTCTGACTTTTTCCGCATGTGTTTGTGTATGTGTAAGTATGTGTGTGTGTGTGCGCGTGTGTTGTGATGGCTGCTCCTTTCTTCTTGTGGCTTGAGCAAATACTTCATAACAACTTTGATGCAACTTTTAAAACATTTACGCCCTTCATTCTCCCTCTCTTTCCCACCACTGCGTGTACGTGACAACGCATGCCAAAAGCAAAAAAATACAACAAAATGGAGTCTCGACTCGGCTCCCAGCCTCTCCCAGCTCAAATATGTGTGGCGCTTTCGCCTCTTTAATTGCCGGCGAGCGGGTGATTATTTTGTAGAAAGTTTGAACGTTTTCGGTTCCATTTTATATCTCCGTCTCTTTTTTATTTGCGGCATGCTAAAAGCATTGGCAGCACATCAGAATTAGAAATGCATTGCACGTATTTATTATATTCCGTTTGCGCCGTTTTTGGTTAAAACTTTATCCGGCTCTGCGGGCATTTCTGGTGGGTGATCCGGGCGCGCTTTCAAATGCCCTGTAAATGGGCGAAGGTTTTTGGAGGGGCTCACATGGGCTTTAGAGTTAACATAGCAGGGAGCGGATAAATAATGAGATGTGAATAGGCAAATAAAGTATACGCCATGGTGAGCAGAGAGAGACAGAGAGAGAGAAGGAAAGAGAGAGACAGAGATAGAGACGATCAATAAAAGTTAAATATTTCATATATACAATGCGAATATCTGTAAATTTATAATAATAATTACAAATAATAATAATAATAATTGTAGTAATAACAATAAAACAATATAAGTAAAAATAATATGTAAAAAAAAAATAAATAAATATAAACAAAAAATAAACATAACAATAATAAAAAAATTAATTTAAATTAATTAATTTAAAAAAAATAAATAAAAATAACATAAAATAAAAAATAAATAAATAAATAATAGTAATAATAAAAATAAAATAAAATAAAAAATAAAGTTGAAGATAATAATAATAATAAATAAAATAAAAAATAAATAGTAATAAAAATAAAACAATATAAGTAAAAAAAAAAAGTAAAAAAAATAATTAAATATAAACAAAAAATAAACATAACAATAATAATAAAATAAAATTAATTAAAAAAAATAATAACATAAAATAAATAATAAATAAATAAATAATAGTAATAATAAAAATAAAATAAAATAAAAAATAAAGTTAAAAGATAATAATAATAATACATAAAAAAAAAAAAAAGATAAAAAGATAATCTTAATAAAAACTAAATAATATTAAAATAAAATTAAAAATAAAAAATAAAATAATAAAAACAATAATAATATATTATTATAGTAAGAATGAGCTATTCTCATACATATGTGAATATTATACAACACAGGGTATTCCCGGGGACAAAATTCTCTTTGCTGCCAGCTTCGATTGTGAATTCGCTTTGCATGGCATACGAATTCGAGGCTGACAGAGCCATCATCAAGTCATCAACTGTGGCGGCGGCGTCGACGTCGACGGCTGCCAGGCCAAATAATGTTATGTGGCTTTATTTGAATTCAATAATAATATAAAATCAATCATTTATATGATAACTGATTTATGCACGCTTCCGCTTTGAATGTGCGTTCGTGATTTAACGCACGTAATTCCCTTATTTTGACTTAATGGCGCAAAATTTGATTTTATTCAATGCCCCCCGCGACCCAACGCCAAATTGCTTATTAAAAAAGTTAAATGCGCTAGCTTTTTGCAGCATGAAAACGAGGCGCTGTAATTGAGTCTGTCTCGCTCTCTCTTTTTATCTATCTCCCTCTGCCTGGGTGTGCACATGTGCATGCAAATCAGCGCAAAACTTTGGCCAACCCGTCGTATGCGTAATGTCTGTACAAATGCCTCATTAGATTGCATAATGGCTGCTGCATTCACTCACTCACTCTTTCACTCTCTCTCACTCATTCTCTCTCCCACTCACTGCGGCAACAGTTGGCCGAGCTGAAACTTTATATGCTGACTGAAATTCGCACTGCAAGCATCTTCGTTTGAATTAATTAGCGTTAATCACAAAACATTTCTCATATTGCCTCGCATTGTGCGCAAACATTCGAGCTAATAACTTTGCCAATTTTCACATTACACAAAATCATTTCAATTACTTTTCATGCAGCCGCCAGGCATTTCCATCGAAATGCTGTAGCCCTGTTGCCCTCTAAGCTCAACTTTACGGCCCCAGAGCTGAAAATCTTGATAAATTGCCAGTCAAGTCTCAGATCTGAATAGGTTTAGCTTTGTGTTTGGATAGTATAAATATAATTAATTGATGAGCTGCTAGCTGCTGACCAGATAGGAGTGATACTATTTGTAATAATTATGCTGAGATTGTTTAAATATTAAATAAAAACTGTTATTTAAGAAGAAGTTTAGCTAAAAATGTTTACTGTGAATTTTTTTATTGCAAATATAATAAATAAATAAATGCAAATATGAAATATAAATAGGTATATTGGTTTTGTGCCAGCTCTATCTAACTACTCTGGAAGTATTAAGTGTCTAGACTTACCCCAAATGCATTTCCATTTTCACATATTTTTTATATATCCTCAACCCTTTTGTCAGAGCAGAAAAACTTCCACATTAATGCATATGCTTCTAGCTTCTCTGCTTGCTTAGCTAACCATTCTCAAAACCAATCAGCATATATCGCATGCCAAATATATATATATATGCGACACAGACAACAGCTGTTGATACACTTAATGGCATTCAAAAGCAAATAAAGTTGAGCCAGCAGCAGCAGCAGCAGCAGAGAGATACTCAGGAGTTGCGACTGTTTGCATGGCAGAAATATGATGTAATAATCAAATGTTGACACTTGAAAGACATCTGGGAAATGCTGCCAGATATGTATGTAGGCTTAGGTGTTTGCTCGACAAATTCATTTCATAATTTACTTCACAAATTAACACGTATACGCCACGTTGTAGCAAATGAATTTGAACTTTTCAGCTGACTCGGCGAATGTACATAAATTAGCGCATCTGCAGCTGACAGAGACTCCTTGAGCCCCTCCTGACTCCCACACCCCACCTCAGTGACTAATGAAATTTCAGCGAACAGGCGACTTGACTCAGTTGGCCAACTGCAAAATCATTTGACAAGCCTTCAACTGATTAATGTGAGCATCTGTCTCGCTCGCTCTCTCTCTCTCTTTCTATCTTTTTACTTGCCCAGCTGAATGGAAAACAAGTTGTAAGTCGATCAAACACGGCTCCATTCACGTTGGCATACAATGTCAACGCAACAAAAAAGACAGCCACAATGTGGCCTAAATCACTTGGCTCGCTCCAGCTGCAATGGGCTGGCAACGAACGTGCAATCAGTCAACGGCTGCAACTGAGGTATTTTGTCAAGCGGAGTAAGCCCTGACCCATGTGGAAAGTGTGATGCTTCAAAGCAAATCTTATAAATAAGCCGGAGCTGGCAAATGCTGCCAAAATTGTGCACCAACAACAAGAGCAACAAACAGGGCTAAATGCGAGCACCAGGACTCTGGGGTATGATCGACTGTTGGATGTGCAGTGAAGCGATGAGAGAATATATGTGAAAAGTGGAAAATCTACTCATTTCTGTTGCCTGTTCTATCTCACCTTTCCTCTCTGTTACATGCAGTCCATTATACCCTCTTTCTGCACTCGCACAGGGTATCGAAACATAGCAGCTGAAATCCGTGCGCAGCAAATTTGCATTTGAAATGCGCACACACCATGCACACACACAAAGGCACGCGCACACACACGCTCGCACACGTATTCACATGGACTGTCAACACAGGCTTAAGAACAAAGCCACAGAGCGCCACCAGTTTTAACTTTGCATGTGTGTGTGTGTGTGTGTCAGTAAGTGAGCGAGTGTGTATGTGTGTGCGTGTGTGAATGTGTGTGTAAGTGCGCATGAAATGCATCGAGCGGCTTGTGACCGAATATAGCTTGAATAAATGGTCGGACTTTACAGTTTCGTGCATTAACACGCACGCATTGAGTTACCCTCCACACTCACACACCCACAGCTACACCCACACCCATACACACACAGAGGGAAATATTCATAGAAGCGAATTCGTATTCGTTGCGTAGACAAAACGCACAGTGAATACGGAATTGATAACCCTTTGCCTCTCTACTCTCGAATCCGAAATTCTCATCTTGTTCTATTCCATTGTATTAGGTAGCTTGACGCTCAAAGCTCCCATGTATGCATATCCTCTACAATATCAAATCAACTTCTCTGCCTACGAATTATATACGGCCAGCATTTGCAATAGACTTAATGGGCTGTAAGCCTTTGTATGCATATAATACATTGGCCAACATATATTTTTGAGTCTCAGTTAGATTTATACACTGCTTTTTAACTGGGCAGGAAATTTATAAGGAAATGAAATGTAATTTGATCTTCTAGATAAAATTATTAACATTTTGAATGAATTAAAATAAAATAAAAACAGCTGAATTTAAATATATATATATTTTTTTTCTAATTAATAATTAACTATTCAAGCGGATTGAGACTCGGATTTTAATTTGTCATTTAAACATTTACACAATTTAAAATGTACAATTAATGTAAGCCTTAACTGTCCACTGAATAAAACACTCATTCTCCCGCTCTCGCTGTGAGCACGAGTCACCACAGGCTCTCTTCCTTTCTTTTAGTTCTGTTGAGCGCCTTTACCTCAACTTTTCGTTTGAGCTCTTTTAATAAACATCGCTTCGTGAGCGACACATTGAGACTCACTAAGTGCGCAAGCAACTCAGCAGGCAATGCAAACAGTCTTTACATTACACACACATGGACTCACTCGATTGACGTAAGCTATTGTACTAATACATGCACAAATGGCTTTTTGCTTCATTTCACTCAAGCAAACGTTCGGCAAACAGCAAGAGCGAATCGAAACAACAACAAAAACGATTGCGAGCCGATCGCGAACGAGCTCGTTAAAGAAACGATGCACACGATTGAGTGTGTCTTTTAACAGTGAGCGATGCAAGCACACGACTGAGCGAGAGAGCTGTTTAACAGCGCTGCAATCGGTTGCTCTCCACGATTAAGTGACAGTCTGTGTCTTTTAACAGTGGCTGTTCTCTGAGTGCTTTCACAAAGTGTGAGTGAAAGAGAGGCGCCACAACTGAGAGCTATGATATAAATAATTCTACATTATACATTAAATTTGTGTTATATTACATTTATCTTTTATATTTGCTTATTAATTTTCTATCTATATATATATATTGAAAGAGCATATCGTAGTCGCCTATACATTCAATTTTGGCATTTTAATCAAGTTGCATGGCTTTTTTCCGTCTCGCTGTTTTTTGGCCATTTTGTGGACACAATAACACAGACACGGACCGTGTCGTGGTCGTCGCCCGCTCGACATTCTGTTTCGTTTGTTTCGCTGTCAGGCTGGGCCAAATCCTTTGCCAAGTTGGTGTTATAAGTTTGGGGCGTGGATTATGCAAGCAACGTGCGCTGCTTGACAACTGCAGGCAGCGACGCCAGCAGAGGCAGTGGCAGTGGCAGTGGCAGTGGCAGAGGCAGCGCCTAATGATATGCAATAGTTTTGTACGCTCACCAAATGCCACTAATGGAAGTAACTTGAGTGTGAATTCAAAAGCGGATTGTGGCTCTCTAATCCGGCAACTAAATTATTTATTCGTCGCTTGTCTTTGGCAATGTTCGGGTATGTTGGGCTCGTTATTTTCTTGTCCCCGATATACTGGAATATTGATGATGACTGCACAGCCAGACTGTCAGACTGTCGGACTGTCGGACGTGTGAGACGTGTCAGACTGTCAGACTGCATCCAGCTCGTATATTTCGTTTCGTTGTTCGTTTATTTAAATTGCAAAGTCCGCTTTGCGCTGCTTTTAGCCAAACGACTTTATTGCCATTTTCGCTTATTCGCATTTTAAAACAATTACGCGGTTTCGCATTTGACACTGGAATCTGTGGCACTTGCCATTGCTGCTCTGACTCCATTTGCAGTTGCTGCTGCTGTTGTTGTTGTTATTGGGGCTGCTGTTGCTGCTCTTGTTGTTGTTGTTGTTGCTGTAACGGGTTCTGTTTCGGTTACGCTTACACAGTGCCTGGTTGGCCGTTACTGCTCCGATTGCGTCCAACTTAACAATACGTGGAATTAAGCGAATTTCCTCTTTTCATTACTTGGAAATTGAATTGGGTTTTTGGCAAGCACATTGTGTGCCCAATCCACCCATTGTCTCTATCTATCCATCTATCCCTTTTTCATTCGCATTTTCATTTTCATTCTCGCACTCTCTCTCTCTCTCTCTCTACTCTTTCTCTCTCCTCTTTCTCGGTTTATAGTGCTGCAAAATTTCCCTTATTTTTTAAAAACATAAAGAATTGGATTAAAGTGAAATTTTTAATTATAATTCAAGAAAAAATTTAAAAAAAAAATAATAAAAATATAAAATTTGTATTATATTAAAATGTAATATAATTTTGTTTAAATAAAAAATAAAAAATATATATATTAAAAAATCATAAAGTTCTAATATTAAAATATTATGTTATATTATATTATATATATAAATTAATATTCAGTTTATAGATTAATATGAAAACTTACGAATAATTAAGAAAAAAATACAAATAGTAAATAAAATTCAAAATATAAAATATATATAATTATATAAAATGATTAATTAATTATTAAATATATAAATTTGTTTCAAAATATTCAAACAAAATTAATAAAATAAAACAATTTTTTTTTTAAATTATATAATAATATTAAAAAGGTTTAATTAAAAGTAATATTATAAAATTTAGGAAATAATATTCAAATTGAGCAATAACATTAAAATTGGATAAGTATTAAAATGACAAAAATAAACTTGTACGTGTATTCTTTATTATATAAATATATACTTATTTACATCAATTTATTAATCATATTCATTTAAAAAGTATTCTACGCCACTTAAACAAAACTAACCTGAAGCATGTAGTTCTTCTGGTCTACATATCATTCCCATAAGCTTAGACTTCATATTTAAGCCTGTCTCATTTGAATATCTTTCAATCTGGCCGGAACGAACTAATAACATGTCCAACGGCCACCATGCAAAATTGCTGTAGTAAATCTAATACACCAGAGACTATTGGACTTAATGCCTTTGCAGTTTTCGGTTATATTTCATGGGGTGATTTGTGGACTTAGCATAAATACAGTATCGCCGAGACGAGCACGATAAATCACTGAGCGCAGAGCTCGGGCATATGACATTCTAAGCAGGGCCGAGTCTAATAAAAGACCGTGAGACGTAGAGAATATCGCCATTCGCCTGCCACAGTGAGAGAGAAAGTCTTTAACGCAAATAAGTGCTCGTGTTCGGTTATGCAGCTTCATTCTCAAGCATTTCTCAATGTCAGTCGCCGCGCGACGAGCGGAGCTGACAAAGGCATCAACGTGCTTGTGATTTATCGCGAGCGACGAGAACGCACTGAAAAGCCAGACGAGCCACACAGAGACTGATGAAAACTGAAAAACAAACGACAGAAAAAAAAAGTCACGCGGAATCATCCAATTATCCTGTAAAGTTTCATTATGTCAGCGCGTTGTTTTTGGGCTGAGCCGGAAGTGTCGCCATATTGGCAACTGCTCTCTCACTCTCTCCCTCTCTGTCTCTCTCTCACTCTGTCTTTCTTTTTGCATTTCGTATCATTTTGATGCGAGTCGTTGTGGTCCAGCATCTCAGCTCAGCTGATAAATTGTCAGCGCGGCGTCGCTTTCGCATGTTTTGACTTGATTATGGCGTAACAAATTGTCGCCATTTTGCATATTTGCACATGGGGAAACGGAAGCACCGGAAACGACACAGCAGAGCGCAGCAACCGCAAATGCAGTGCTAACGACCAAAACGCCCAGCGCCGCCAACCCAAAGCCAAATGGACAATCAGAGCTAACTCTGCGAGCTGAGCTGAGCACTCTCCCTCTCTCTCTTTCACTCTCTCTCTTTTGGTCAGTTAAAAAAAAAAAACAAATAAAAGGGCTTAAGCTTAAGGGCTTACGTTTTGGTAGTCTTTAAATATTTTTGAGAATTTTAAAGAATTTATTTTTTAAGTGAATGTTAAGTTTTTTAATTTATGATTTTATTTTATTATTTGTTAATTTATTCATTTATTAAATTTTATTTTATTTTACTTTACAATAAATAAAATTAGTTAATTTCAAGTATTTTTCTTAGCAATTCATTACTTGCCTATACAATTTATTTATATTCAGTACCTATATGTTCTATTCAGTTGTTGGTTTTTTTATATACATATATAAATAAGAGTTTTTAGCTGAATTCAAAAGGTTTTCATTATTCTCGCTGCCAATTTGAATATGATCAAAGCAAATGCCTAAGGCTAATCCTGTTGAAACTCAAATTTACATTTCATTGAGTTTATTGCTTCTTGGCAATGCTTCGACATTGATTATTCATTATTTCATTCAGTATTTAAATTGTTATTTATGATGAATACAAATTTATTGTCTTTAAATCAATATGCAACAATCAGCTAATCAATAAAACTGGGCTGCAAAATAATAATACAAAATATGTAAAAAGTAAAAATTAATGATAAAAAGGCTGTTAAAATAACTTTAATAAAAAAAAATATTCCGTAAAATAAAAAACTAAGAAAAATTGAAAGCTATAATAATAATATTTGTTATATTACTCATTTTTTATTTTTAATATAAATAAATATAAATTTAAAATATTTCGTAATTAAATTTTATTTAAATATACATTTGTATTTAAATATACTTTTTAAAATAAATTCAAAAAATATATATATTAAATAAAAAAAAAAAAAATAATAATATAAAGCAATAATAATATTTTTTCTTACATTATTTATTTCTTATTTTTAATATAACTAAAAATAAATGTAAAAATATATTTATTTATATATGTCATAACTAAATTTTCGGTATATGTATAAAGTATATAATAAATAAAATAAAAAAGTAAAAAGAAAAGGCAATAATAACAAAATTTGTTATTATATTATTTAATTCATATTTTTAATATAACTAAAAAAAAAGTTAAAAATGTATTTAATAATATATTTCTTTCATAATTAAATTTTACAATCTAATAGAAATGTAAACAGGAAATTCAATCTATCCATTTGCAGCTTCGCAATGGACCTGAAGACTGGCTCATTGCTCGTGGCGCCGGCTGTGAAGAACTCGAGCTGCTCGCATCCGCGCTACTCCGGCCACAACTTCATCGTGCACATTGGCATCGCGGAGACGATTGAGGCTGTGCTGATATTGGTGCTGACTCTGGGCGTGATCGGGGCCAACTGCCTGGTCATCTTTGTCATTAACAATCGCCGCTATGCTGCCTACATACATCAACAGGTGAGTCGGTTGGCGTCAAAGCGAGCGTTGCGTTGCAATAACGGTTAACTGTATCTGTGTCTCTGTGTTGCTTTTAGCCACGTTATCTGCTCACATCGCTGGCCCTGAATGACCTGACAATTGGGCTGCTAATTACGCCGTTTGGCCTGATGCCCGCTTTGTTTCATTGTTGGCCCTACGGCGAGATCTTCTGCCAGATACAGGTGAGTCGAGGCAATTAACTTCTGTTATCATGGCTCAATTGTAAACATGTAATACCATTCAGTTCCATTGTTCGGGCCGTGGCAGCTAATGTGCAATTAATGCATTATTGTGCTCGTAGGCCGGATAATGTGTCGGGCTTTGCACTTAAGCCTTATGCATTACCGTTTATTATTCACCTGGTTTAATTGCCGTGAGCAGCGAAAGGTGTTGACGGTTCTGAGGGTTTATGTTTAAAAATAAATTAATTGATTGTATAATGGTACTGAGTACCTAGTTAACTTGGTTTAATTAATAATGATCAATTGACCAATAATGCCATTCGATAATGCTAAATTATCTTAACTGAGCTCCGTTGAACTAGCTCAATATTCCAATCAGAATAGTTGCTCCAAACTAGTTCCAGCTGAACTGCAGCAACTATTTGATATGCTATAATATTCCTATATAAGGCCATGATTGTAACTTCAATATAAAATCAAATTCAAAATAATATCTTGAATCTATTTTGACTTCAGCCAATTTCTTTTTATATCACAATATAACACTCTTCGTCTTGAATAAACTACAAAACTTTCAAACTAAAGTTAACGGTTTATTACTCAAGCTATCAAAAGACAAAGTCTTGAAGAATCTGTTTATGAAATGCGTCAATCAAAATCCACTCCTTGCCAAACAAAAAATCGATATCAAATTTAAATATAGATTTCGTTTACTGAAGTCTTGAAACATATTGTTCGGCAAGCAAGACGAAATATTAATATATCTTTAAAATAAAATAACAAATATGCATGCCACATACACACATGTATGTACATACCTCTCCCACTCTATCGCTCTCATTCTGTCTCTCTCGTTTCCTTTCTCGCTCGCCAGGCACTGCTGCGTGGCGCCTTATCGCAGCAAAGCGCCGTTATACTCGTCTGCATGGCCGTGGACAGATACATGTGTGCCCTGCATCCGCGCCGTTATTATCAGCACTCCAGCAAGAAGGTAAGTGTAAGGGAGGGGCAGCCTATCAGGGGAGGAGAAGGTGGTGGGCAATTGGGGCAAAGCGATTCTGTTGCATAATTTCAACGCTGGGCGTAGAGGAAAGTGTAAGGCGCGCTAATGCGCGGCAAGGCAGATAAGGCACGTTGTCAGCTGCGATAAGCTGTGTGGTAAAAGTTAAGATAAGAATTTATCACAAAGGACAACGGCAATAAACAAAGCGTATGGGGAAGGACCGACAGAATCACGCACCAATAATATAGACCAAGCAGACAACAACAACAGCAGCAGCAGCAACAGCAACAACAACAACAGCAGCAGCAGCAGCAGCAACAGCAACAGCAATAACGACAGCAACAACAACAAAATCATCTATGAGCCAATTACGCAGAGATAAATAGGGATAATGAGCTTTAAGCTCTTTGGCAGTCATTAAAACAAAGCGCCAACAGATGAAGAATGAAAAAGCAAAGCAAGCAGAAATAAAACACAGCATAAACAGTCGAAAAGTGTATAAAATAAGCATAAAAAACGCCAGCTTTTTTTGCCTCCTCTTTTCGGGTTTTCTTTTCTTTCTTTTTTTTTTTTTGTCCTCTTTCTGTTTTTGTTTGACTTTGACTAAATACGCAGACCACAGCAGAGACCTGAGCCCTTGGGAGAACGGACAAGGCACGAGAGCAGGCAAATGAAGCGGCGCCAGCCAAGGCAACCGCAGGAGGAAGGGAGAAGGGTATAGCAAACGAACAACGGCTGTCCGTTAGACTCGCACTCGTCCTCTCACGGTCTCCCGCTCTCATACTAGATCTCTCTCGTGCTGGCACACACACTCACACACACACACACACACACGCACATCATAATTTATGAGCCAACAGCAAACATTTACGCAAGAGCGTAAGAAAAAGAGAAGAACAAAAAAAAGGAAAAGAGCGAAGGGCGAAGGGCGAAGAGAAATGTATCTGCGGAAGCGAAAAGAAATAATTTTTGGGCTTGGACAGCGAAACGTCGCGTCGCGTATCATTTACAAAACGGACGAAAAGTCCGTCCGGTTGACCCGGGCAACGGTGCTTTTATGATTTGTGCTTAAATATGCAAATGTGAATTAACATAACGACCGTGAAGCGTTTGAAATTTAAGCTCTACAAATATTTCACAATCCCTAGATAAGCCTAAATGAGAGGCTAACAGGTGAAACAAGTGATTACGAGATGAGCTTTACGACAAAAGAAAACGTATTTAATTTATACATACATATATTATATTATATTAAATTACATTTGCCCATCCTTCTATTGCAGTTATGTTGACAGACATTTTTATTAGGTTGAGCTCTTGGCAGCCTGGCAATAACTGTTCCACAAGTCCCTCATATTTTTTTTCCTATACAGCTGACCATAATTCTCCCGAAAGTCTTGTACTTTTCTTATACAACTTATGTTCAACTGTCAATCGTAATCCGCTTTGCGCTTACGTGAGCTTTCGCTGCAGCAGCCGTTGCATTTTGCTGCAAGGTGGCAACGCTAGTCAAAAACTTTTTCTTATTCGATTTATCAACTTGGGATTCTTATTGGAAATGTTCGCTTTGACAGCAACAAGCGAAAACTTTGCCTTGAGTAAGGATGTCTCTCTCTCTCTCTCTCTCTCTCACTCTTCCTCTCTCTTGATATTTATAAAAAGTATTTTTATTTCAAATTATTACTAATATATTCACTTAATTATTGAACGGCCAAGCTAATATTTATATTAAGTTCGAGTTCCGTTTAAAGTGTGGAAATTCTTGTGGGAAAGCCAGGAAATGCGAGGGCATGCACGCAACCAAATTTTTATGCACATGCGAATTTCGAAATGTAAAAGTTAATGGTAAAAAACATGGGGAAAACAAAAAAATATTAGTTGAAAATATTTGCATAAAATTGCGTTTCATTCTTTTGCCTTCTGGCTTTTGCCTTCTGTATTTTGCCTTTGCTTTCCTTTATTTTTATTTTTTTTTTTTTTGTACTTTCGAGGCTGCAATACTTGGCTGCATGTTGGCTGAAATTGGCGCACAGCCACGCCCACTTTTTGTAATAAAGTGTGCAATGTCGAAAATTAATAAATGGAAGCTGACGCTGCCAGCCCAAGCCCAAGCTGAAGCCGAAGCTGAAGCTGAAGCGACTGACACTCCAGCTACGCAATTTGTTGGCTCCACAACTCACTCATGCTGCTTCTCACTCTATCTGTCTGTCTCCCTTTCTCACCCTCTCTCTCTCTCTCTATCTCTCTCTCTGTTTAGCTTCAAGTTTTTGAGCTTTAGTCTCGGTTTTTATTGGCACTGCCCATAAATTGCAGCGCGAAATTTATGTTCCTTAATTTATGATAACTGAAAAGTTTTCTCTTCAACAAAATATTATTAAATCATATTTTTCTCCCTCTTCAGATTTTCTTTTATTATATTTTTAAAAGCGACTGACCCAATTTTGATTATATTGAAATAATGAAAAACTGAATAGAATTAAAAATGATTTAAATTTTTCCAATTTTATTCATAAGCTGGATAATTTTCTATGAGCTGCCCAGACATAAGTTATGTATACATATATATTAAATTAAAATATATAATATAAAATAAAATATATTAAAATAATATACCTCAACTTTACCACTTGCTATACTTTAATTTGTATATTCTCCTTCTTCTACTCATTTATTTTGTATTTTCTCTCTATTTTTAATTTTTTATATTCTCCCTCTCTTATTCATTTAATTTTAAATTAATTCATAATAAGTACGCGGGTTATTAACCTTCAGAGTGATGTCTAAAATGGATCTGTGTGAACTAAAACTATCTGCTATACAAGCAGAGCCATGTTTGCTAATGACCTTAAAAAGTGTTTTATGCCAAAGGATTTTTGCCTTGAAACATTGCCTTTAGCAAACAACATCAAACGAACGTAACTGCAGAATAAGAGAAAGAGAAAGAGAGAGGGAGAGTGAGTGTGAAAGAGATGGTCATACTTTCAACAAATAAATATTTTCTCAAAAAAAAAATAAAAATGAAAGGGCAACTGCAAATGGAATTAAAAACTTTTGATTACGTTGAAAACATTGGGCAGAGGCCAACCACAAAACGAGAAACATTTGCCGACTCTATCATAACTGACTAACTGACTGACAAACTGACAGACTGGCAAACTGACAAACTGACAGCTGAACTGGCAGCTGAAATGGCAACATTTCACAGCACTTGAAGTCACTTGCAACAATCAGACAATTGCTCAACTTTGGCCTTGCTTTATTTGCAACTTCTTTTATTGTTTATTTAATTTACAATATTATTACTGTTACTTGCTACGTTCAGCTGCTGGCGATTGGCCAGTGCAGCAGCTGAAATCATTCATACAAAAAAATATGCAAATCGATGCGAAATAAATAAATACGCAGCCCAGAGCGGAAGTTATTATTTTCATATTAGCCAAATGATGTATGCGAAACTAATTTGACGTATGAAAGATATGGCAAAAAAATTAAATTAACTTGAAAATAATAAAATATATTGACAGAAAATAAATAAAATGTGTTGCCAAAAATTAAATAAATTTATAAATAATAAAATATATTGACAGAGCACAAATGAAATATATATAAAACCATTAATCATAAAATATATTGCCAGAAAATAAATAAAATAAATAAAACTATTCATAATAAAATATATTTCAAAAAATTAAATAAACTTAAAAATAATTAAATTTATTGACAGAAAATAAATAAAATGTATTGCCAAAAATAAAATAAATTTATAAATAATAAAATATATCGACAGAGGAGATTTATTGCCAGAAAATTAATAAAACTATTCATAATAAAAAGTATTGCAAAAAATTAAAAAAAAAAACTTTAAAAAAATAAAATATATTGATAGCAGACAAATAAAATATATAAAACTATAAATAATAAACTATATTGACAGCAAATAAATAAAACTATTCATAATAAAATATAATGCAAAAAGTATAAATAATAAAATATATTGACAGAAAATAAAAAATAAAAAAGAAATAAAGAAAGAAATATTCATGTTAAAATATATCGCTAAAAAATAAATTGATTAAATAAAACTATTCATAATAAAATATATTGAAAAATAAAATAAAATAAAATAAAATAAAATTATAAATAATATACTTAAACAAAATAAATATATTATGTAAGAAATCACTAAAGAAATTTATAGTAGATAAACATATTCAATTTATTTTGATTAATATTCATTAAACTTATAATATCCAATAATAAGGAATTGATTCTCACTAATGAGATTGTTCTGCGCTACAAAAAAAAAATAAAATTTGTCTACTTGCCAAGTTTATGTTTCACTCTATCAAATGCCTAAATGGATGTGAGCTGCCCAGCTTAGAGCACATAGAAGATTGACTTTTGATGGGTAATTAGGATTAGGGCGGAACGTGCAGCTGCAACGTGGCGCAGCAGAATGACTTCAAATCAGAGCACATAATGCCACGCAAGCCATAAATCACGCAAACAGCTGGATACAGAGAGCGAGAGAGTGTGGGAGTGAGAGAGATAGTCGACTCTGAGTATGTGGCAATGTCCAGGGCCAACATAGTGGTTGGGTCACGGTGGGATGCCATTGTGAATGGCAAATTAAACCTAGCTCTAAGCACAACAACTAAACAACTGTTAAATATCTCTATATATGTATCTATATGTATCTCATGCATGTGTGTGTGCGTGTGTGTATTTCGCAGGGCTGTGTGGCCATACTGAGCTTAACGTGGATCATCAGCCTGACGGTGTTTGGGTTTCTGGTGCTACCCAAAGGTGAGTGCTGCCCATCGAATTCAGCTGCTCATTTGACGTCTCTCTCTCTCTCTCTCTCTCCCTCTCTCTCTTTATATATTTACATATATTTATGCATATAGGCTACTATTTCAACAACACGGGTCTGATGGCCTGCGAGCCGTTCTACAGCAAGCCCTCGTATCGGATTCTGTCCACATGCGCCCTGTACTTCCCCACCACGATGGTGCTGATGTACTGCTACGGCTCCAGCTTCCATATGAGTCGCTTTCGGCTAAACGACCCCACAATGCCGCTCACTGCAGCCGCACATCATCCGCATCCCCACCATCCGCCCCAGCAGCAAATGCAGCAGCATCAGCATCAACACCAGCATCAACACCAGCATCAGCATCAGCATCAGCAGTCCGCCCACTTATTCGGGCATGGCAGCCATGGACACTCGCATCATCCACATCATCATCGAGCGCCGGTTATGAACCATTTAAGCATGGCCATGAGCATGGGCCTGGTCGGAATGCCAAGCATGACAAACAAGATTACCAAAAAGGTGAGTCCATTCCATTTGACCAGTTCACCTCCAGTTAAGTGCAATGGAATTTTAATTTACTCTTGGCCAGACACACTCAAATATATGTATGTAGATATATGAATAATTATTCGAGTGATCAAAATTGACAGTAAAAATTCTATTCAAGCCTTTCTATTTCATTATTTAATGTTTTCATTTTTACAAATCAATTATTTTGTATGCAACCTCTACAAGTATTTAATATTTAAATAATATTAATAATAATAAGTTTTTAAATATTTTAAATATTTAAAATATTTTAAATATTTTTAATATTAAAATAATTTAATATTTAAATTTATATTTTATTTCATACTTTTCTTAACTTTTTTTTTTAAATTTGTGCAATATTTAAAATTAACAATATTTTTTAAATAAATTATAAATATATATAAACTAAGTATATTTCACAAAATTTTTATTTTAATAATTAAACAAACTGTTTAATATTAAAGTAATTTAATATTTAAATTTATATTTTATTTCATACTTTTTTTAACTTTTGTTTTAAATTTGTACAATATTTAAAATGAACAACATTTTTTAAATAAATTATAAATATATATAAACTAAGTATATTTCATAAAATTTTTATTTTAATAATTAAACAAACTGATTTTTGTTTTTTTTTTTTTAATTTAAATTAAAAAATATGAGAAAAAATGTTGAGAAAATCAAATAAAAACAAAGAATAATTCTTTGATTAAATATGTATAAAAATACATTAAGAAAAAATACATGAACAAAATTGCCTAAGATATTTATTATTTTTTTTTTTTTTTTAATTTTATTTTATTTATTTTTTATTTATTTAATTATTTTTTTGACATCATATCCATAATTAAATTTATTTCCAAATGCACATTTTAAACCGGCTTGATAAACGCTTAAAACGCAACTAAATTGAATCATTTTATATATAACACATTTTCAACCAATTTAATTACACGAAATATAAATTTCCATCCGCTGCATATGCCACATGCCCCCTCTATAAGCCCACAATGTGGTCTACCTCGGCGACTAGTTTACATTTTGTGCGGCGCCTGTAATTAGATTGCTAAACGATGGCCATTTGTTGCAGATTGTGCCGATACAGGAGAAGAACTCGAGCGGCAACACGTCCCGTTCGATGGCGGCCATTTCGCTGGGCTTCATTGTTATGGTCACGCCGTGGACCATACAGGAGATTGTCACCGCCTGCACCGGCTCCAAGGCAAGTACATGCACACATACATACACAAGCACATGCAAACGCAGCCCACGGGTCGCATACGTAATGTACTTAAGTGCTTACGCTACGAGACAATCGGCCACAGCGCCAACACAATACATATTAATATTGAAAATGGGAAATACATGCTTAAGGGTTTCGTGAAAATATGTGTAAGAGAGACAGAGAGAGAGAGAGAGAGGGAGGCGTGACGGAGCATATGAGACATATATGTTCATGATCAGGGCGAAGAGCTGAGTCCATATAGCCGCCATTTTCGTCTATTCGTTCGTATTAAGGCAGAGATCTCGTGAACTATAAATGATAGAGCCTTGAAATTTAACCAGCTTGTACACATATCATGCGCAATGTAAGCTAATTATATTCTTTCGATAACACATCACATTTCCATTATATCGAAAATAATCGTTAGTTTTACTTCGTTTTTTAATCGTAATTTAAATACTGTTAGAGCTTTTCATATTTAATGTGTGGATTGATTTAAAAAACACAAATATTTTATAGCTTATATATTTTCAATAAGGTGTGTATTTATGCAAGCCAGGAATTGCTGGGTCCAGCGCATCTCCCAGTCGAGCAGTGCCGACTAGAGTACTCTAGCTTGTTATTATTTGCTCTGTATTTATCTTCTGGTCGTGCGACTCCTGCTGACTCTTTCTTGTACTTCCTTGCAGCTGCCACCGTTTCTGGACTTTGTCGTCACCTGGACATCGCTGAGCAACAGTCTGTGGAATCCCTTCATGTACTGGCTGTTGAATTCCGATTTTCGTCGCCTCAGCCGACAATTGATGCCAAGCAAAGTAAGTTTTTTTTTTCGCCCATTCCCTTACGGACTATAGTATTACGTGCATTGTTAAGCTTCTCAGACTCACACACACAGATATGGACTGAGTTACCTTTGTGAGGTTTCGACTTTTGAACATTGTTTCCAGCTTTTGGCTTGGCTTGCAGCATAAAAAACCGACAGAGGAAAAAATACAAAATTTAATACCTTTGATTAAACGTGAAGCAGCTTAGGGATTTTTTTTTTTTTTTTGTTAAGAAAAATCTTAGAATTAAAAAAAAAAAAAAAAAAAAAAAAAAACTCTATTAAATACTAATAAATAATTATAAGAGTTTTGTTTATATTAACTAAAGTGAGATGAGTATATTAGTTATGTACAATGTGAGTACTCCATGAATGGGTATTCTGCAGTCAGTAAAGCCCGTCTCTTACTTAGTTTATTTTACATTTTAGTAAAATCTCTGCTCTTATTTCTGATCTGCTGCAGTAAGCTGAGTAAATGTTTCATGGCTAATATTTAGTGCAGCTTTAGTTGCCCTGTTTAGGTGATTACTGACCCCCAGCATTAAGCAGCAGCTTCTGACATAGGTTTTTCCACTTTCGGAGCCACATATTAAGTGCAGCTAGTTGAGCTGCTTTGAAGTTGTTAAGTCAACACACAGAACGCTGCGCATATATTGAGGGATTTGATGTGGCTGCGTTGTCAGCCATGCCAAGAGCAAAGCCGAATTACCCAAGGACCGAGCCAAGGGCCATAAATCCAAAAGGTGCTAGCTAACACACAAACAGGCACACACACACACACACACACACACAGGAGCAAATAAACAAACATACAGACAAGTATACAGACAGACAACAACTGTAATCGCAAACAGTGAAAAGTGATTTTGAATTATGAAAGAGCAAACCGTAAGCGGCGTTTACATGCCCCATGCCCCATGCCACGCCCTAACTCTACCTCTACCTCTAACTCACTCGCCTTTATTGATAGCATGCGAACGGCACAAAATAAGGGCAGGCAAATTCGTTTTTGGTAAAGCGCAGTCAAGTTGCATGATTTACTTCCGAAAAACTCAAACACTGACTGAGGTCACTCCCAACACAATTTATGAGCACTATTTATGGCCAGAGATGGGTGCGTGCCGAATATATGTTAAATGCGAATCGCAGAGAAGGGGAAATGTGAGGAAAGTAAAACTTATGTGGGCAACTTTGAAGAGTTATTATTTAATGCTTTCGTTGATTACTGCTCTAAATGTATTTAGGAATATGCAGCAGATCTCAGAGTGGCGTAACTATTTATATTTATCATATCATATTTTATTGATCATACTTACTTTAATGCATAAATTAATATTATGTTTTCTTCGTTCTGCTTTGTATATCGAAGGTAAAGTTGAAGTCTAATAAACGCCGCTAAAGATTCTCTGGATTGTACATTGGGGAATAATAAAGAGAATATCAATGAATAAGGAATACTTTATGCGCCCAATTAATACTTTCTATGCTCATTCGCGAACGTGAAATGAGCATATTCATTTCGTGCAATGTCCATCTTGATGTTCGTCTGTACCTCTATTCGTATGAAATGCTATTGAAGCTATAGAATTGAAATTTGCAACATATGTGAATATATCTAAGGCCATAGGCAATGTTTGGGCATTCTGCAGTCAGTAGCGCCCCACTGCAACGCTCTGACTTACTTATGTAATATTTCACTTTCACGTATATAGCCAAAGTTCAAGCATAAGTTATGGCTCTCTTCAACTGGAAAAGTTTTGGGTACTTGAGCCAGGCAACAGTGTAGCAATACATAAATATTTATTATATATGTCGGCACTTACTTAGGACACCCACCTGCCGTATCCATAGACCTATATATTTTAAGGGAGTGTCTTGTATTACTGCTATACTTCGGCAATTCACTTGCTCTCTACTTTCATCGTCCTGCTATGCTTCTTCTGCATAAGTCTCAAGCAGCATGCCATCTCATTCTCTCTCTCTTTCTCTCTGAACACCCAGTGTCACGTTTAGCAGCAGTAATGCTTGTATATCTCTCTCTCTCTCTCTCTCTCTCTCTCTCTCTCTCTCTCTCTCTCTCTCTCTCTCTCTCGTGAGTGCCAGCTCTCTGCTAAATTAAGTAATACCTCATACCCTACTCTTAACAATAAGACGCTCTATCTCTCTCTCTCTCTCTTACTCTGTCTCTTTTTTCTAATCACGAGTATATGTCATGTCAAATACTCGAGATTAGAAAAAAAGAAACCAAAAATAAAACATTTTCAATAGATCCATTAATAAATAAAATAATGTATTAACGGAAATAGAAGACAAAGTGGAAGACAAGAGAAACTAAACCACTCATGTTATTCGAAGCCTTGACATTTTTAAAAATGATATATTTATTATTTATGATGCTTTTACACACACACACACACACTAACTCACTCTCTCTCTATCTCTCTTTTGCCCACTCTCTCCCTCTCTCTGTCCCTCTTTCAGTGCTTCCCCAAAGAGGATACGCCCGAACACAAATCAGCCTGTTGTCACATCAATGCCAACGACTTTGAAATCACAACGCTGCCAATGCCGCCCGAGCCGCCCGCCTCACGGCCACCGGCCAACAATGGTGGTGCGGGTGGTGGTGGCAGTGGTGCGGGTGGCGGAGGCAGTGGCGGTGGAGCTGGCTCTGGCACTGGCGGCGGCATTGGCAGCGCCATTGGCGGCTCTGTGCTGGGCATTTGCGCACGCTCCAGGGCCAACAGCTTGAGTCGCAGCGCCTCGCAGTACATTCGCGGCACTTTGGGCGGTGGTGGGGGCCACGCCCATCAGCTGGCCGGCGATGGCTATGCCACAGTGCGGCCGGACATTGAGGGTCTGTCGGAGAAGTACTGGGGCGAGATCCTGGAGCGGACCGTCAGCTCGGGCAATTTGCATGCCATGCAGAAGAGTTTCCCGCACTTCCCCTACCATCAGCACGGCGGAGTGGGCGTGCACGGGCATGTGCATCAGGTGCATCAGCCGCAACAGCATCAGACCACCTCGTTCACCAAGCACAGCGATCTGCATTTGAATATGTCCGGCAGCACGGCCGCACAGGAAGCCACCG
Organism: Drosophila navojoa; assembly: GCF_054131105.1. Classification (NCBI taxonomy): domain Eukaryota; kingdom Metazoa; phylum Arthropoda; class Insecta; order Diptera; family Drosophilidae; genus Drosophila; species Drosophila navojoa. The sequence goes on from NC_142893.1 coordinate 14,165,232, forward strand.
CCGCCGCCGAGCTGAGCAAGTTCTCCACATCCGAGCCGAAGCTTTGCGAGCATCTATTCCACGACGCCAACTGCGCCAAGAGCAAACTGGCGCTCGGCACTGCCCCAGATGAAGCCGGCTCCGCATCCGTCTCCACAGTGGCCGCCAAGCTGGCTGCGGGGCGCAGCATTCCGGACATTTAGTACGCAGAGGACGTCATCCTCGCCAACAGCCAGCTGGCGCGGCAGGCCAAGTGCGCACACCATCCACTGCATCAGCAGGGGCAATCCCGCGCCCTGCTCCACACGCCGCACGGCGCCCATCACACGGGCAGCCTGCGCCTGAGTCGCGTCCGCGTCGCCTGTCACAGCCCTCCGCCTTCGATGGCCCTGGGCGGCGAGTCAATGGCCGAGTTTCGCAAGTAGAGCTCTAGGATTAGGATTAGGATTCGTCTGCTGGGTCTAACCGTGAAGTAGTTATACATATATCTATATAAATGTCGGTGTGTATGTGTGTGCGTCTGTGTGTCTAAATATTGTGCATGTCTCCTAGCAGTAAGTCAAACTTGAAAAGTTGTAGCTCTCTCTATCTCTCTCTATCGCTTTCTCTCTCGCTCTCTCTCTCTCTCTCAATCAACAAATCTGTTAACATTATTGAGTTTACAGTCTTGGCTAGGCTGAAGCTGGCGAGCTCTGGTATGTTTTAGTATTTTTTTGGTATTTTTTTGTATTTTTGGTCTATTTTTGAATACATTTCTTATTCTCGGAAAAATTTGATTTCTTGACATACTTTTATAATATTTGTTTAATATCTTAGGTATATATTTGTATCACCATTATTAAGTTTACATTTTTGGCTAGGCTGAAGCTGGCAAGCTCTGGCATGTTTTGGTATTTTTTTGGTATTTTTTGGTATTTTCTTGTATTTTCGGTCTATTCTTGAATACATTTCTTATTCTCGGAAAAATTTGAATTCTTGACATTCTTTTATAATATTTGCATAGTATTTTAGGTATATATTTTTATCAACATTATTAAGTTCACATTTTTGGCTAGGCTTAAGTTGGCAAGCTCTGGTATGTTTTGGTATTTTTTTGGTATTTTTTGGTATTTTTGGTCTGTTTTTGAATACATTTCTTATTCTCGGAAAAATTTAATTTCTTGTCATAATTTAATAATATTTGCTTAGTATTTTAGGTATATATTTTTATCAACATTATTGAGTTCACATTTTTGGCTAGGCTGAAGCTGGCGAGCTCTGGTATGTTTTGGTATTTTTTTGGTATTTTTTTGTATTTTTGATATATATTTCTTATTCTCGGCAAAATTTAATTTCTTGACATACTTTTATAATATTTGTTTAGTATTTAAGGCATATTATGTTTATCATTATTGAGTTCACATTCTTGGCTAGGCTGAAGTTGACGAGCTCTGGTATGTTTTGGTATTTTCATGGTATTTTTGGTCTATTTTTGAATACATTTATTCTCATATTTCTTGACATACTCATATATATGTTTAGTATCTTAGGAATATTTTTTTATGTTTCTCGTCCTAGTTGGCCCATGGCCTTCAATTGAAATTAATTTTCTCGCGAGTTCCGTATAGCTTGGTCATTTTTGGTATTTTTTTTAGTATTTTCTCGGTATTTTTTGCATATTTCTGCATACTTGTCTTATTTTCGGAAAAATGTTGATTCCTTTATATAATTTATTATATGTTTAGTATTTTAAGCATATTTTTGTATGCTTTTCGTATTACTACAAGTTTTACATACTTTCCTTCTTATTTTTATATACCAAAGACTTCTTTCCAAAATCCTTAGCTATAACTAAATACGAAAATATAGATAAAATTTAAGTCAATCGGAAAATATACTACAAACTATTTAAGTTCTTTAAGCTCCAACTCGAAATATAAATAAAAAGCAAAAGCAATTAATGCGACAAGTTTCAGCATAATAAGTGTTCATTTGATGTATGTTTGTGATACATTTTGGCTAAGATCAAACAGAAAGTAAATCATATAAATGTGTCATATAAGTGTATATGTGTGCGTATTGTCTAAATAAATAATTCAATAAAAGCAAGTAATATATAAATATAACATTAGTAGATATATGAAAATGCAATGCAAGCTCACTTAACACCTCCATTTGGTTTGTTTGTCAACTCAATTCGTAGCTATGTAGGTAACTGTATTTAATACTGTCCAGATGAAGCAAATCTATTGTATAAATATGCCATTAAGTTGTATAAAGAAATCTAAGAAAATAATTGTAAACTTTTCTTACTAGAGATGGTAGACTTCCCCCTCAAGCTAACACGAGTATAAACTATTCCGATTCTGATTTCACTTACCTCAAAATCATTTTCATTAAAATACTCTAAATTAGAGATATGTGTATATAAACATATATATAGTATTTCTCCTTCTCTTCAGACAACAATCAATCAAAAAGAAAAACAAAAATCAAATCCTAACTTTGTGATTGTCATGAATTTAAGTGAGTTGATGATGCCGCACGAGCTCATCAGTTGTGTAGCTAAAAACAACAATAGTTAAATGCAAATCTAAGAAAATTTTAGTTTAGCCAACAAAATATTTGAAAAAAAAAAATGCATGCAATAACGAAATAAATCTATTACAAAAAAAATTAACAAAAACTATTTGCCATAATGTGAATTGTGAAATGGATTTAAATGGAATGCAATAAAGTTTGAATAAATAAAACTAAAGCAACCTATATTTATTATTGGGCAATGGAAATACAATTTCATTGGTTACATATTTAAAAAGAATGTAAATTTTCCAAATATTTTTTATTTGCAGTTTTTTAGGGTCATTGCATGGATATTATCACATCAAAAATGCCAAAATGAAAAAGTTTTCCCCCAGTGCCAAACATTCCGCGCGGCCCCAAATCATTTGAAAGCAATTACAACGAAATCGTTTAAGGGCCAACAGGCAAAATGAGCAAAAGAAAATCCCAATAGGAAACACAAACTCACACGTAAAAGAAAGTAAATAAAAGAAGAAGCGTGCAAATCGGGTGTTATCGACTGCATAATAATCATTCAAGAAACCAGAAATCTATGTGCTCTAACCTTTACAGCATCGACATGCTTTGCATTCCTGCGTAAAACCAAACAGACTGACGGACAGCTAGATGGACATTCCACAAAACCAATATACTCATTTAACTTTCCTGAATGAGTGCAAAGAAGAACAGAAAAGGCAAAGCTAAATAAATTAAAAATTATTTAAATTTGATTTTTATTGGCTCGACGCGACCGACAAATATCCATAAAAAAAGAGAGGAAATAAAATGATAAGGTTGACGCACGGCCAAATGCAAATTAATTTCGCATGCTGCGCTAAGATTTTCATTTTCCATACGGAAAAATATATATAGAAGAAAAACCCCAACTCAAACCCAAACGCGAAAAGTTTCAAAACTAATTTTCACAAAACAATTTCCAGAAGGCAACAGACGAGGGCGACCGCCGCCTGCCACGCCTCTGCCGCCCCTCCTACCATATAAGTCCCCGCTGGCCATTGCAAAGTTCGCGGCTTCTTTTGGGCTATTTGAATCTCAATCCAAATCCAAATCTGAATCTGAATGCGAATGCGAATGCGGATGCCCGAGCGAGTTTGAATTTCCATTTTTCGAGTCCCACTGCGTGCTCCGCCGTGCCCGAAAAAAAATTACACGGCCCGCTGCATTTTGTAACAATAATCGCCGGTGTTTGGCATAGGATCACGCCCACAGCTGAAACACCAAGCCCGCCGTGGCACGCCCCTGTGACCACTCCCCCTCGACGGAGCGGAGCGCTGAAAATCACGCCCAGCGATTCTAACAAAAAACTTTTCGCATGAAAGTCAACTTTACTCTGGCCGTCTGTGTTTTTCTTTCGCATTCATTTGAATTTTCTTTTTTGTATAATTTTCCGCCAGCTGGGAATTGGATTTCACAGCATTTGGACCCGAACTGGACGTTCTTCGCTGCGGCATCGTTGCCAAGGCTTTGCCTAATTTGATTAAGCAGGCCAAAACACTAATTGAGGTTTATCCAATTCGAGAGGGGCCCGACCTAACCAAAGCAAAGATATCCCAAACAGAAAACCAAAGGTAAAACTTGACTTTCTTACCCAGCCCTAAATTAAATAGATTTTCAAATTAACATTAACTTTATTTAGCTTCATTAACTTTATGATCATGATCTTTATGTGATGTAGAAGGACAAAAATAGGTAATATAGTTCATTTAGATATATAGTTCCTTTTGGTACTTGTACGCTTGGGACAGAATTAATAACTGCCAGAGTCTTGGAACTATAATCCTATGAGCTCTATATGATCTATTTGATCTCTTAGATCATTAGAATCTTTAAGGTTTTTGGGGTCTGTAAGATTTTTAGAATCTATAAGACCTCTAAGATCTATAGAATATTTAAGATTACTAAAATCTATGAGATCTGTAGAGTTCTTTTTAGATATCTGAGATAAATCAAGACTTATATATGTATAGGATATAAAAGATCTATAATATTTCTATAATCTGTAAGATCTCTAAGATCTAGCTAATTTATAATATCTTCAAGAGAATTTCTACAAGATCATAAGATCTGTTACACCTTTTAGATTCATCTAAGTTATTTATACTGATAAATATGTAGCCTCATCTCAAGTTAACATTCATAAACATGACAAACACATAAAAAGCAACATAAGAGAAAACTAAAAAAAAAAAAACACCTAACACATACACAGTTACACCATTACACAATTGTTAATTGTTAATTTGTTGTTTCGCGAAAATTGCAAATTGGTTGCGGTTCCAGAAGAGACTCGTGCCACTATGAGACTGAACAGGGCTTGCTCGGCAGAGCTGGTGAACAAGAAGCTCAAGAGGACTTACACTGGCTTCCGGCCGGTGGTTTTGTCGGCGGAACGCTACGATGGCATCGTGGGCAGATCCATTCAGCGGGACAGCAAGGAGTACCTGGAGGCCATCGCGGAGGAGCAGCGGTACGCCAAGTACCTCCAGAATGGCAACGCCGCGCTGCAGCGGCGCTTCACCAACATGCGCGATCTGACCGGCAAGAACGACGAGGAGCTGCTGGCGGCCAGGGACAAGGTCCTGGCCGAGGCGACGAAGAACAGAAAGACGCAGGACCTGATGGACAAGCGGCGCAAGCAGCGCATTATGCGAGCCAATGAACTGCTGACCATGCTGAAGCCAGGTCCGCGTGGTCTGCACGCGGCTCTAATCGAATCGGAAACGATATATCAGCGCAGATACCACGACGAGCTAAATGCCGAGATCGCCGAGAAGGCGCGTCACCAGGAGCTGCTGGACGAGCAGCAATGCCCGCAGATCCTGATACCCTTTGGCTGCGCCAGCGAGGAGCAGGACAAGGCACAGCAGCTGGCCAAGGCGAAGGAGGCGCGCAGCAGATACCTGGAGGCCATTGAGACGAAGCGCCAGCTCAAGGAGGCTGAGAGGGAGCAGAATTTGTTTGATTCGATTGTGGAGCGCGAGCAATACAAGTGCATAATGGAGAAGGAGCAGCAGAAGCGGAAGGAGCTGGCCGAGAAGAGGCGCGAGTTCTGCCGCAATGCCTATCAGGAGGCGCTCAAGGAGAAAGCAGAGAAGGCCAGATGTAAGTAGAGATCAAACCCAAAGTGTCCTTTAATCCCTTCGAGCGCTGCCCTCCACAGTTGAGGCCATGGCTGATGCTGTCGACGATCGAATCATTTGCGTGGACAAGGCGGCCCATCGCCACCTGGACTCGCGCTACAGCCATCAAATGAAGGAATTGCGCGAGAAGCGCATGCGCCACCTGGCGGCAGCCGCCCAGCAGCACTGCCAGGTGCAGCGGGCCAAGCAGCAGGAGTTGGAGCAGCAGCGCGAGAGGGCAGAGCAATCGCACCAGAAGGCTGAGGAGGCGGACGAGCTGAAGCGCAAACTTCAGATCGCAAAACTGGCCAAGGAGCGCCGGCAATACGAGCAGGAATATCTGCTGCATCGCGGCGACAAGGCGCAGCGCCTGGCAGAGATTAGACGCTTTGAGCTGGCCTCACGGCTCAAGAACGAGAGCGCCAATGAGCAGTTTGCGGCTTCTGTGAAGCGGGACCAGGATGAGGAGGCGGCAGAGCTGCGCAAGATACTCCTCGGCCAGCGCGATGAGTTCCTGGCGCAGCGTGAGGAGGAGCTAATGCGCATCTCGCCCTGCGCTGAGGATCCCAACTTGGATGACGACTTCAACTATTTCGCGGCCGCCGCCAAGGCCATGGAGGAGTCGAAGGCACAGGGCCGACCCCTGTACCCAATAGCCAAGGCAGCGGAGCTCTACAGACGCGACAACCAGCTGGACATGGTGCCGCAGGGTCAAGTGGTGCGCCGTAAAAAGATTCGCGACTACTGCTGGCCGGGCTACGTGTCCAAGGCGGAGCTCGCCTACCGCAAGTACGAGCATCGCGAGAGGTGCAAGATCAAGCAGGAGAAGGTGCGTCGCGACATGTTCGACAACTGCCTGAAGATCACCAAAATGGCGGCTGAGGAGCGACCCTTCAGGCAGTGCGTCCAGGAGTGTCCCATGAAGCTGATGCAGCACCGGGGCATGCCCGCCATCGCCAGCCAGGAGACCATAGAGCTGCCCGCCCACAGCTGCGAGGAGTCGCCGCTGCCAGCTGGCCGCTGCCCCAGCCTTCAGACTCCTTCGCAGGAGGAGTGGAAGTGCGCTCCCGAGGATCAGCAGTCGGCCAGCTTCAAGACTGCGCCATCAAAGTCCGATACAACCCTGCAGCCGGCTATTTCCCATCATTCCCAGAGGGCTGCGGCTGGCCGGGATCGCAGCGTCTACACCCTGAGCCGTAGCAGCGCCAGGGGACCAGATCTCACGCGCTGCTGGACCTCGCCGCCGCAGACCCAAGCCAAAGCGGCAAATATTCCCGTCATCAGCTCAATTAACCAGAAGGACGCTGCTCACCAAAGCCCGAAACCGTTTGGGCCAGCAAAACTTGAGCAATTCGATTGAAGCGACGCAGCTCAATGCGAGCGTAAAGTAAAGACGGAATCCACCTACCTAAAGGCTGTGGCACATCCTTTTTCTTTCAGTCAGTGAGCAGGCAATAGAGGGGTATATGGGTATATGGGTTTTGTTGACACTTGAGCAGGTAGGACTCGGATTAGGTTGCAGAGAAATGCGATAGAGGCTGCCCTAGTCATGCCCCAGCTCATGCCAGTGTATCTGCCAGTCAGCTAGGGCCGTTCAGGTTGCCGCAGCACAGACAGCACAGGAAATGACGTTAATGGTTTTTTAAAAGCACTTAAACTTGGCGCAAACTTTTCCTCTCTCTCTCTCTCTCTGTCTATTTTTTTTGCTTTTCCAACACTTTACTTTGCCATTTGGGGCGAACGGGACTCGAGGTGGCTGGGCGATGACCATAACCCTTGTATTGGTGCTTGATGCGCTTTGCTTAACACGGCCCGGGCCGAGTGAGTGATTTGCCGGGGCCAACGGACCTTTGAAGCGCCGCTTGGCAAAAAGATGTCTCATAAATTCCAATTATTGTGCGGGTTAAAAGTTATTGGGTTACTTTGTCGTCACTCGAGTTGGCGTTTTTGTTTTCATTTAGCTTATTAGTGGCGGAGGACATGTCAGGCGTTGCGTTCCACTGCACACATAACTTAATTTAGCCCGACGCAAACGGCTGATGAACCCACCGCAGCGCCGCAGCATCTCCAGGGTCAGGGCTCGGGTCACCTTGCCACTGCCACTGCCACTGCCACTGGTCACAGCGAATCTCATCAAGATAATTACACAGCGCACTTCTTCGGCCGGGTCTCCCGACGGTTTAATCAGCCGCCGTTCAACTTTGTATTCCGTGGCGCTGCGGCGCTTAGCAGATCCCGCAGCTCCAATTAACGCAACGGTCCGCATCGTCTTAGCGAAAAAGTTATGAAAAGTTTGCCAGCCGCCAAACTGAACTTAACTCATTTGCAGCGGTTGCCACCAATCGAGGATTGGTCAGGCCAGCTGGCCCTGTTTGACCGGCTCTATTCCAGGCACGGCACTTGCCAATAAATTGCCCAAAAGATGAGCCCACCTCATCTCACTCCGCCGTCCGTCGTCCGTCGTCCTGGCCAACAAAACCCAGGGGCTGTCGCAGGAAGCGCGCGCTAATTATGCACCGAGAGTCGAGAGTCGGGCATTCTCCTGTTGAGCTCTCTAATAAGTATTACTCAGTCTATTTCTATTTTATATAAAGAGACAAAATTCATCAGCATTTATCAAGGGATGAGAGTGCGAAAAGGGCTGCTAAGATATGGCAAACTGATGCTGCTTAGCGGTACTTTGACCCGCAGAAAAGGACCAGCTTAGACTTGGAATTAGTCTAGAAGTTTAATCGAATAAATGATCAAGTGTTAGAAATGGGCTTCATTATGTATACAGATGCAAAAAATAAAGGTTTAACTTGAAATAATTTTGCTGTTCACGCATTTAATACTAAGTCCGACCCTTGGTTCAAAATTTACTTTAAATAAGGAAAAATTACATAAATACATAGCTTGGGACAATTTAGATTTCCTTACGTTACCCAGCGCTATATTAATAAATGTTTCACTATATTACTTCACGTTACGTTATATTATTACGTAATATTTTTTTATTACGTAATATTGTATTTTTACGTAAATTAGTATACCATATTATAACGAAAAGTTATATTAACATGGAAAATGATTTTATTACGTAATAATATAATACTACGTAATACTTTATTATTACGTTCCGTTTATTATTACGTAATACTAAATTATGACGTAATATTATTCTGTTACGTCATATCATTACGTAACCCGGAATTACGTATAATGTTTTCTATTACGTTATGTTGTTACATTACGGTTTTGGTGTCACGTTAATGTATTTAATATTTTATTAATACGTTACTTCATTTTACTTAGATTTGGGGCAATTTAGATTTCCTTACGTTACCCAGCGCTAAATTAATAAATGTTTTACTATATTATTTCACCTTACGTTATTTTATTACGTAACATTTTATTATTACGTAATATTGTATTTTTACGTAAATTTTTATACTATATTATATTGAAACATATTATTATGTAATATTATATTATTACGTAATAATATAATACTACGTAATACTTTATTATTACGTTCCGTTTATTATTACGTAATACTAAATTATGACGTAATATTTTTCTGTTACGTCATATCATTACGTAACTCGGTATTACGTATACTGTTTTCTATTACGTTATGTTGTTACATTACGGTTTTGGTGTCACATTAATGTATTCAATATTTTATTAATACGTTACTTCATTTTACTTAGATTTGGGGAAATTTAGATTTCCTTACGTTACCTAGCGCTAAATTAATAAATGTTTTACTATATTACTTCACCTTACGTTATTTTATTACGTAACATTTTTTTATAACGTAATATTGTATTTTTACGTAAATTGGTATACTATATTATAACGAAACGTTATATTATCATGTAATATTATATTATTACGTAATATAATACTACGTAATACTTTATTATTATTGTTATTACGTAATACTAAATTATGACGTAATATTATTCTGTTACGTCATATCTTTACGTAGCTCGGTATGACGTAAAATGTTTTTCTTACGTTATGTTGTTACATTACGGTTTTGGTGTCACGTTAATGTATTCAATATTTTATTAACACGTTACTTCATTTTACTTATAAGTATTTGCATATACGCTACGTTATAAAGTGCTCTATTATGTCGCCTCAATATCGCGTCACATTACGTTTCGTGTTACGTTACGATACTGTTACGTTATGCTACCTTACGTTGCTTTCAGCATTTGTAGAACTATTGACAAATAATAATTTCACTTCCTGAATGCTGTCACTATGTATATCAATCAACCTAGTTTTCCCTCTGGCCATGAATTCCAATGTCTACGCAACTTCCATTGCTAAATCATGTGGCTAACCAGCAATAAGGCATAGATAGAATAAAATATATATTTGTATAGCAAATTGTTAAATAAATAATAAATAAAGTGTAAGCTTCTTAGCCATCTATAGATGGCCCGCGGCCACAAATTCAATTAGTAATCTCAAATTTTGGAATGCCAACATCACGTCCAGATGCCGCCAGTTGTTCCATCACATTTTTTTCGTTTTTCTTCGTTTGTGCTGCCGTTCAAATTGCAGCAAACAATAGCCCCAAGCGCTGGCTGCTGGATGCACGCAACGGATGCCCTCGTATTTGGCTCAAAATTCAATTCTAAAATACGTTTTTCTTCATAAACAACAAAACAACAAGAACAAAAGATCAAAATGGAACAGCAATGCAATGCGCAGAAAACATTTTCATTTTTTCTGAACCTTTCGGATGCCATTTCAATTGGTAAATAACACATAATATGCGAGGAAAGTCGACTAGCAGATGCCCTATAGCTATGCAATTAAATAAGCTACAAGTGGGTGACTCAACAAGATTGATAATATTTTCGATAACTATATGTTGGCACCTGAAGCAGTTATCGATAATTAAAATAAATGTGTTAATAATTAATTACATCAATAGACGTATGAGACATCAACAAGTTCTCTACATCCAATCACAATCAATTACAGGGTATGAAAATCACATTGAACCGCGCTGTTTACGCAACAGGATTTGTTAAAAATAAAAAAGCCTTTGCGAAATTTTATCACAACACATGAATTTTTTTAGTGGAACACAAAACAAAAGAGCTGCTAGATCGCAGAGTTTGGTGTTTAATGCACTATGTCAGCCATGGAATAGAATTCCAGCAAAAAACCCGAATGGAAATAATTGCATAAATATTTCAAATTAAATGAAAATACAAACAGACCACAAAATGCATTAGCAAAAAAATAAAAATAAAAAATCAAATAAATAAATGAATACCTAAAGCGATATATAATTAAGTTCTTTGTTCCATTTAATTCAATTCGAGTTAGCAGAAAAGTTGAAAGGGAAAGTGATTTAAAATTGAAAGCAAGCGAGCGCGTTGACAACGAGACGGCAATTAAAAGAAAGAACAACAAGGCAAACAAACGAAAGACAATGGGCAGATGCAACAAGTGGCCGTAAACAAAAGGCGTAAAATGAGTAAATGCTAACGGAAAGGCTGCTGCAAGGACAAAAGCGAGCAGCGAGCAGTCGAGGCAGAGGCTGAGCCAGACAATGCCAAAGAAAGAACACATGGCGTATACGTTATAAAAGCCAAGCACAGCTCAATTGTAATATTCAACAAAATGCTCTAGCACTTGCTTGCCTTCCTCCCCCATTCGCCGCCTCTCTCTTTTTCTCTCTCTCTCTCTGCCTTTCTGTTATTCCTTTCTTTCTTCTTTTCGTTTCTCACTGGCCCAGCATTATGCGCTCTGCCAGTTTAAAAACTCAATAAAAGTTGCCCTATGAAAAATTACTTAATGAAATTAAGTGTGATAAGTGTGAGTGCTGGGCTGGGCTGGGCACTGAGCACAGCGTGCAAAATCAAGAAAAGCTCCAGAAGAAGCATAAAAAGTAGCGCCTCGGCACACACACACAGACACACAGCACTCGACACACACTCACTCGAGGCCGTCGAGTGCGAAGGAAGGCTGTAAATAATAATAAAGACATGACTTATTGGTTCGACTGGAGCAGCAGCACAGCACAGAGAACCACAGACAGAGCGAGCAGCCACAGCCACAGCCGCTGTCGCTGCCGCAGTCGCAGTCGCAGCCGCAGTCACAGCAGTAGCCGCAGCGGCAGCCACAGCGAAAAGTAATTCCTATTAACAGCTTAGCCGCTTTGCAGCAAGTGGATTTTGATTGGACAATCCGTCGTACACGACAGCTGCACACATACACATACACACCCACATTGAAACCCAAACGAAGAGAGAGAGAGTGAAAATAAATGGCAAATTTATAAAATGAGAATTTTTCTTATTGCCTTCACAATGATTAGATGTTTTTCTTTTCATTTTCATTTTAATTATAGTTTTATTGATTAAATGCTTTCAGACTTACGTGGTTGAAAGAGCGAAATATGAAATTGTTTTTATTTAAATTGACAATTTTGCCGCCTTAAGGCAATGATTTTTTGTATATATTTGTTAGATTATTAAATATATTATATGTTGAAAATCTTTATTGCGATTGACGTTCGCACATTGAGACTTGGAAGTTAGCTAAATAACTCAAACAGTCAATGCAAACGCTATTCATATTCACCAACACATGCACACACTCAATTCACGTACGCTAGCGAACACATCTCTCGCATACATACCAAACACATACACAAAGCCTGTTAACACCAAACGAAAAAGGGAAAGGGGACCAACCAGAGCGAATCACAACAGCCGATCGCGAACGAGCTCATTAAAGAGACGGAGCAGTGTGTGAGTGTGAGTGAAAGAGACTCTTTTGCAGAAATCGGGAAGCGATGAAGAGTTACATATCTGCGAGCTTTTAACATTGATTTATTAAACTGAAATGATTGCTCTTTGAGTTGTTTGTCTGAGTGTGAGTGAAAGAGACTCTTTTGCAGAAATCGGTAAACGATGAAGAGTTTCATAGCTGCGAGCTTTTAGCCTTAATTTATTAAACTGAAATTATTAATATTTCTGTGGCATTTGCTGCATTAAAAGTTTTTCAGCTTACATTAATCGATAAGCAAGCATCGATAACAGTGAAAAAAGGCTATTTTTAGTCCCTTCTCAGGGTTGCCAGGCCACATCAAATTGTGTTTTCAACGTATTCTGAGAGTTCGTTCGCTTGGACACACAAATTCAGTCGCTTTTCTCATTGAATAACTTAACAAAAATAAGTAAATATAATCGAATTTAGCTGAATAAATAATCTTTAACGATGGCGAGCATAACTCTATTGAATCCAAAGGCGCAATTCGCTCGTGCCTCCCAAGCCTTGGGCATTAACATTACGGCTGCCACGGGCCTGCAGCGGCTGATGGCCAGCAACCTGGGGCCGAGGGGCACCACCAAGATGCTCGTCTCGCCGGCTGGCGACATCAAGATCACCAAGGATGGCAATGTGCTGCTGCACGAGATGCACTTTTGCCATCCGACGGCATCGATGATCGCTCGCGCGAGCACCGCGCAGGATGCGGCCACTGGGGATGGCACCACGTCGACTGTGCTGCTGATTGGTGAGCTGCTGAAGCAGGCGGAGATGCTGATTGCGGACGGACTGCATCCGCGTCTGCTCACCGCTGGCATCATGCAGGCCAAGGAGCGGGCACAACTCGTGCTGGAGTCCCTCTGCATACCCATCGCAGTCGAGCGCGACCCGCTGCTGGCCCTGGCCCAGACCAGCCTGAGGACCAAAGTGGACAGGAATCTGGCCGACCTGCTGGCCGATATCTGCGTGAACGCCGTGCTGAGCATTCGCGGCGATGGCCAGACTCTGCTGGATCTCAATATGATCGAGCTAATGGACATCAAGCAGCACACGACGATGGACACCCAGCTGGTGGACGGGCTGGTGCTGGACCACGGCGGCCGTCACGTCAATATGCCCACTCGCCTGGAGCAGGCCTACATACTGACGTGCAACGTGTCGCTGGAGCTGGAGAAGACCTCCGTGGACTCGTCCTTCTGCTACAAGTCGGCCGAGGAGCGGGAGAAGTGCGTCACTGAGGAGCATCGCTTCATCGACCAGCGCGTGGCCAAGATTATCGCACTGAAGCGTAAGCTCTGCAGCGACAATGACAACGGCTTCGTGGTCATCAATCAGAAGGGCATCGATATACCCTCGCTGGAGGCATTCGCCGAGGCCGGCATTCTGGCCCTGCGCCGCGCCAAGCGCCGCAACATGGAGCGCCTGATGCGTGCCTGTGGCGGCGAAGCTCTCCACTCCCTCGAAGAGCTGAGCGAGCAGCATCTCGGCTATGCGGGCCTCGTATACGAAAAGCAGCTGGGCGACACCAAATACACGTTCGTCAAGCAGTGCCGCAATCCCACCTCGGTGACCATACTGATACGAGCGCCCTCGCGCCACCAGAGCGAGACCATCAAGGATGCCATACGAGACGGCCTGCATGCCATACAGAACGCCATTGTGGATGCCTGTGTGCTGCCCGGCGGCGGCGCCTTCGAGCTGCTCGCCTACAATGCGCTCAGCAAATCGAAGGCCGAGGCCAAGGGCAAGGCTCAGCTGGGCGTCCAGCTGTTTGCCGACGCTCTGCTGGTCATACCCAAGACGCTGGCCATCAACAGCGGCTTCGATGTGCAGGACACCATTGTGAAGCTGACGACGGCGGCCAAGGACTCGGAGCAGCCGATCGGACTCGATCTGGAGACGGGCGAGCCCATGGTACCAAAGGAGAGACGCATCTACGACAACTACTGCGTGAAGAAGCAGATACTCAACTCCTGCTCCATTATCGCCTGCAACCTCCTGCTCACCGATGAGATCATGCAGGCAGGCATGACCAGCTTCAAGGGCTAGCGAGGGCTGTCACTAAAGTTTCTATATATATATATACTACTTCTACTTTTATTATTGCAACTACTACTACTACTGCTACTATTAGTACTACTAATATATATATATGTATATGTACATGTGATGGAAGTAATAAAGGCTGAGAGATGTTAATTGACATTAAATTATTGCTAGTATTTAATTTAATTTTTTTTTTTTTTTTTTTTTTTTTAAGACTAAGATTCGATTATTTTAGGGTTATTTAGAGCTGTGGGAAGAGAATCAAATTGTTTATAATAAATATTGAAAGCTTAAACCAGAAAGTTTTCTTATATATTTTTATTTATTTATTTATTGCTAGTATTTAATTTTATTTTTTCTTTAAGATTAAGATTTGATTATTTTAGGGCTATCTAGAGCTGTGGCAAAATAAATAGGCTGTTTATAATAAATTTGAAAGCTTAAACCAGAAAGTTTTCTTATATATTTTTATTTATTTCTTTATTTTTTATTTTATTTTATTTTTTTATTATTATTTTTTTTTTTTTTTTTCATAAATTTAAAATATATTTTTAGATTTTTTTATGGATTTTTTCAGGCAAGATAGGCATATAAAAGCAGTGTGAAAATAATTTAAAATTAATGTAAGACTGTTAAGAAAATGAAGTGAATTTTAATATTATTTTTAAGACACAAATATGCAATTTTATTTATTTATTATTTTTTATTTATTGTGATTTATTTTCCTTAAAAATTTTTAACAATCATATAAAGTATTTAATATGAAATGAATTATTGACAGAGCTTAACCTTTGCTATTCAGCTCAGATATTAAATTAATAATTTATATTTAAAAGATAATTATAGGAAGAATATATTTATTTTATTACTAAGTTTAATTTATTTAAATAAATTTTTGTACTTTGCTTACTATACGCAATTTCTCGATTATTTTTAGCAAAAGAAAATATATAATATTATATACATATATCATGTATAATCAAACGAAATCCATTTCATAAACATGCGCCATTAAATGCCAAAGCTGAAGTAAAAAGTGTGTGAAAATTGATGATGAAGCTGCTCGGTCCAAAGATATATAGATAATGTGCCCAGCCGTCGCTTATACGTAATATGCCCCACATAACTCAAGCCGAAAGACTTTTCTACAAACAATTTCAAAACAAAATCACAGTTCATAGATTCGCATTTACTACTTCTTCTTCTTCACACACGTCTCAATGTTTATCTATGAGAGTATTCTATGCGGCAGACTGTGGATGCTGGGAGCAGAGGTCGAGGAGGCATTACCCAAGGCGCACATTTGATTGAAAACACTTGCCCCATAACTAGGAAAACACGCAAACACCTGCCAAATGGCAGCTGGATGAAATCTCTCTCTCTCTCTCTCTCTCTCTCGCTCTATATACGACTCACAAAAAATATCTCCAAAGGCAGCAAAAACGATGTGTGTGTGTGTGTGTGAGTTCTGTTGTGCAAGTATGCAATTTTTTGGCGCAAATTCAATTTCCATTTTCACTTAAAAGTTCTTAACTCGCTTTTCTCTCTCTCTCTCTCTGTTTTTTTGGAGCATTCGCCGCTCGTACAAGCATCCTGTCCAGCCTTTGTGTGCGTAGTCCTGTGGACGCTGAAGTGCTTAAAGATGCCCTTGAGGCAAATTAAGTGATTTGCTCAGTTTACACATTTTTCGTGCTGATTACTTTTGCCCCACCCACAAAAATAAAAACACAAAAAACAACAACAACAAAAAATTCATCAAGTCTTGATTGGGCCAAAAGGTTAGCAAATGCCTGCCGCGGGCTAACATGAATTTAACAGGATTCCAAAGAAATACATATAGAAATTTTACTTTTTGGTGTTCAGAGCCTTCTTCAGTTTGGCCTCCTCGTCGGCCAGCTCCTGCTTGATGACCTGCACCAGATGGGCCACCATTGTGGGGCTGACCATGTGCAGGGGCTGCTGATGCTTGAGCACCGCCACCTCATAGAAGCTGGCATTCAGCGCCGTGGCAATGTGCAGGGCACGCACCACATGCTTGATGGCGGTGGCATCGTCCGGCGAGCTGCTCATCGCCGGCGCATTCACCTCCAAATAGTCACGCATCGGCTTGCCCAGCCGCCCGGTGGTATTGGCCGACCACTCGTAGTAGATGCCAGAGGGCTCCGTCTGGAACAAACGCGGCTTGCCGTCCGCATCAAAGCCGCCTATCAGACAGGAGACGCCGAACGGACGCCTGCCATTGCTTTGTGTATAGCTCTGCTTCAATTTGGCGAGATATCTGAAAAGCCAGACAGCTCTCGCTCTCACTCACTCTCTCTCTCTCTCTTTCTCTCTATCTATCTATCTCCCTAATCACTCACCGTGTTATGTACTCCACCGTGGCGGGCTGCTCAAAGTTGAGGCGATGGCTCTGTGCCTCGCTCTGGGCGCGGTTCAGCAGGATGCGTGCGTCGGCTGTCAGCCCGGCGAATGTCACTACCAGATGATCGTCCAGCTTGCGAATTTTACGCGCCGTTCGCTCCACTTGCAGCGCATCCACCGCCTTCCTCTCGACGCCCAGCACAATGGCGTCTTTGGTGCGCAAGCCCACCTGCACAGTGGAGCCAAAGCACTCAAATGAGCCAAGTAAAGTAATTTGTTTTCATTCGCAACTTGCCACTGTAGAGCCCTTGCGCACCGCCTCCTGAGCGTACTCCACCTGCAGCAAGTGCCCATCGGGCGAGTAGATCGTCACGGCTCCATCATAGCCAGGCATAGTTGTAAATGTGTATATGTGTAGCTGTAAATATGTATTTGTGTTGTTGCTAAAATTTCATTGGAAACAAATTGTATTATCTAATGTGTGAAGCGAAATGTTTTTCAATTTTATTTTGTGTGTAAATCAAATCATTTATGTTTACTCAGTTCTTATTAATAATATTGGGGGGAGAACATAATGAAAAGGAGGAACACGTCTTACTTGAGGAATATACTACTACTTTTAATACTATTCTTGTTATAGCTACTACTACTGCTAAGACTTTTAAATACTAATAAGATTATTAATATTGCTACTACTACTATTTCTATTACCATTATTTTTAATATATTTACTACTACTGCTACAACTCTTATTACAACTACTGCTTCTACTACTATTATTACAACTACTGCAACAACTTGTACGACAATTATTACAACAACTACTACTACTTCTACTACTATTATTAAAACTACTACTTTTACTACTATTATTAAATTACTACTATTGGGACTTTTACTCCTACAACTACTACTACAATTATTTCTACTACTAGGACTTCTACTCCTACAGCTACTATTACTATTACTACTTCATCTACTATTATTACAACTACTACTACTACATCTACTACTATTATTACAACTACTACTTTTACTACTATTATTAAATTACTACTACTAGGACTTCTACTCCTACAACTACTACTACCACTACTACTTCTACTTCTACTACTATTATTACAACTACTACTTTTACTACTATTATTAAATTACTACTACTAGGACTTTTACTCCTACAACTACTACTACTTCTTCTACTATAGTTATTTCTACTACTAGGACTTCTACTCCTACAGCTACTATTACTATTACTACGTCATCTACTATTATTACAACTACTACTACTACTTCTACTACTATTACTACTTCTACGACTATTACTCCTCAACTACTATTACTACTTCTACGACTATTACTCCTCAACTACTACTACTACTACTACTATTACTCTTCAACTACTACTACTACTACTATTACTCTTCAACTACTACTACTACTACTATTACTCCTCAACTACTACTACTACTACTATTACTCTTCAACTACTACTACTACTACTACTATTACTCTTCAACTACTACTACTACTACTATTACCACTCCTCGACTACTATTACTACTACTACTTCTACTACTATTATTATAATTTCCCCTTTTTTCGAAAAGCCCCGTTTCCTTAAAATCGGCTTGCTGAACACCTGTGTGTATGTGTATGTGTATGTGTGTGTGTGTGTGTGTGTGTACGTGTACTCCAGCTGCAACAATCTAGTTGGGTGTAGTGCCATTAAAGCACCTTCAATGTAATCACGTTAACAAGAATTATAAGCACCCATTTATAAGCCCCATTTGAATGGGGCCAGAAGCAGCTGCTGGCCGAATTTTGTCAGCTCAGCGCGTGGCAAAACATTTGATGGCAGCAAATGTGGGACAGAAACAAAATAATAACAATGGAGCGAATATCTAGCATTGTTGTAATGTCTATCGAAACAGCTTCATTTTGCTAATGCGTTTAGGTGCGGTTCTCCACCACTCGCCTCATGCCGCACGCCGCACGCCGAGCTCTCTCTCTCCCTCTCTCTCCTGCCCGATGCTAACGCTTAGTATGCCAGAGGCGCATTGTCTGCCATAAATTTGTATTTAACATTTTATGACAACTGGCGACGTCCGTCCTCTCTGACCTGGCCTGGCTACAGTGTACAGCATTTTTGACGGCATACTTAGTAGGATTAAACACGTGCCGCAGCCACACAGCCAGCAAGAGAGAGAGAGAGAGAGAGAGAGCCCGAGCCATAGACAATCCCCAAACACGTTGGCAAATCCGCAATGCCATATAAATAAATTTGCCAAATTAATAGAATTACAACAACATCGAGATATCTATATAGAATTATTTTAAACTATTTTCACGTAGTTTGAATACACCTGCGGGCGTTTCGATAGCGCACGTTTCGCTAAACGAATTATAATAAATGGCAAAAAAGAGGTGAGAAATTCAATTTAACAATAATTGTCAATGAATCGTTCTCAATTGCTCTTCACGGATAAAATAATAAAATAATCAAATCATCATCAAAATCACATTTTTCAAGTTTTTAATTGAATTGCGATTATCGTTTTCATTAGCCAGCCGCAAGTGCTCAAATAATGTTTCATTAAAGCTAAAGATATTGATACGATAAACAGATGACAGTTATATTGCTGAAAGATAAGTTTTACTAAGCAGATTGAGAGAGTGAAGATGAGAAAATCAAGATGATGTGACATTTGAACAGAAGTCTGAATAGGGAATATATGAAACATTATATTATATTACTTTATATTATATTATATTATATTAAGAAAAGTTTGGACTTTAAAAAAATAAGAAAGAATAAAAATAACTAATAAACATTATATTTATATAAACTGATGACAAATGTTTACATCTTAATTTAAAGCACAGCCAAATAGTATTCCTTTGCTCTTCGATGAAAAAGAAAGAGAGAAAGGCTTAAATGTTGTTATAGATATCAAAGTTTGTTTCGCCTGCTCAAGGCCAATCGGAATTTGCCAAATCAGCAATTCTGCGTGATTTCAGCAACTAATTTACATTGTAATATTTACGACACTTGAAAACTCACGCAGGAAACACTAAACAAGCCAATCGACTCGAGCATACACAATAATATTAGTGTAAGCTATTCAGTAAATTAATTTGCAATTTTTCCAATTCAAGCAGCATTCAGAAGAGGGTCATTAAATATATATTTATTTTTATATATTTTTTTATTACTATAGCCAAGCAAAAAAACTCAATAGCCATTCACATGCTGCCCCAATAGCCAATAATAAATTAATCTAACTGCCGCACTCACACACTCACGCTCACAATTCACTTAAATGAAATGTTAATCACTTAATGGAGCCCACACTAAGCAATTTAAATAAACATTTTTCAGTCATTGCTTAATTAGCTGCAGCTTTCGGCTTCCAGCAGGAAACAAATTCACGCTCTGGGCCAGTGAAACAAAACTGAAATTAAGTATACGCAGCGTAGCCAAGCCAACGGCATTTGATTAAGCACCGTGCGCTATAAATACACGTAGTACACATCGAATGCTGTCGAAAATATTTTCGTAGAAACACGAATTCGCCACAGGGCAAGCCAACTCACCCACCCAAACGCCGAGTGGGTGGGGCCGCAGACAAGACACTCCCACATAGAGCAACACGAACAAACAGAACTGAAATGCGAAAGTCTTAGAGAGAATTCAGCGCGATTTGTTTGCTCGAAGCTTAATTTGTAGCGGCAAATGGTGTTGATTGTTGTTTTTCTTACATTTTACCACATCTCGCATCGCACATCTCACCCAACGACCCAGCCAACCACCCAACCACACAACAGCCAGCAGTCGAACAGCCCCTGGGTGGTGCTTGCGCTTGGCGCAGCTAAAGACCAATAAAAGTTAAAGGCGCTACAGTGGATAAACACGATTTGGAGCATTGTTTCGATGCTCTCGCTCTCGTCGTCCGCAAATTAATGATCAGCAATGGCAAAGCTGTAAATGGTAAGTGCTTGTTAAGCATTTGCCATTTGTTTTGCCACACAGTTACCCAGTTGCCCAGTTTCCTGCTTTCTGGTTCCCTGTTCCCAGTTCCCCGCCTCCTAGTTCCCCCTGCAGGGCATGTCGCGTGTTTTATCACATCACATGTCGAACATTATTTGATTATTAATTAAGAGCATTCACTAATTCCGAGCTTTTCGTAGCGGAAAACTAAGCAGCTGTTGCTGTAGCTGGGAATCTTCTTCACTTTTGACTTGACTGCTTAATGCATGCTGAGACTTAATTCATAGACAAGTTTTTGAAAGCAAGCAGGTTGGCTTCAGATTTTAGTTTAATGTTAATCAATGCAAACAATTTAAGCTTAATATATTTAAATATATATATTTTTTATTAGTTATTATTATATTTTTTTTTATTGTTTCATTATTTTACATTAATTATTACTAATCATTCAATTTTAATTTAATTCAATTATTATTACCTACAGCTGGCCATTAGAGTCGAGTGCTTTATTCCTTTACGCTCTGTTCGTGAAGTCAGCCGAAGCAATCATGCTATCTCGCTCTCACCTTGAGCGAGAGCATTCAGTTTCTTTTCGTTTTTAATTTGTGTTCAACTATTCGTGTGACGCTCTTTTCACGAACATCGTTCGCTCGATTACCTCTTCGTATGCCTGTCTGTATATATGTCTCTCTCTGTCTATCTCCCAGCCTGCGCCTTCATCTCACTATCCGCCTGATTAACGAAGATCATTCGAGTTGTTTATATGTGTGCGGCAGTCTTCATTTCGTATTTATATTTGAGCAACACGAAGCTAGAATGCTTGCAGCCGCAGCGAGAGCTCCCATTGGTCAATTAATGCTCGACTGAAACGACCTCTACCTGGCGCCAGGCTTAACATTTGAGCGCGTCTTCGTGTATGAGTGTATATAAAGGGCAGCAGCTGCAGCATTTCTTCAGTCGCCCAGGCCTGGTGGGGGTCAGTTGTGCAGTGCAGTGAATTGCGTGATCGTTCTGCAAAGCATTACAGACTTGGAGGAAATTATTGGAGGATATTCTGAGAGGAAATTATTAGAGGAAATACTTAGAAGAAATTCTTAGAGAAAACACTTAAAGCAAACACTAAGAAAAGCTTTTAACGAGCAACTTAAGTAACTCTTCAGCAGGCGCAAATTATATTAATATTTCTATTAATACTCACCCGTTTAGGTGATTGCAAATATGTCAAATCCAAAGGTAACCTTATCTAGATTTCGACTAAAGCATAAATAACCATCAATGTCTGGATTCATACTTCAAAGAGCACAGCTTTTGTGTGTGTATGTGTGTGTGTTGTTTCTTCCACTCGTTTTCCCCACGTTGAAGTGAATGCTTAGCATTTCATGTTAATTAGGATGACTGACTGCAAACAATTCTTAACTGATGTTGCGAATGTCTCGCAAAGTAGCTGATGAGGTCAAAATGCAAACGACCTTTAAACGCCAAAACCGTAGCACATAGCCATAGGGAAGGAACCCGAACATGAACATGGACATGGACGTGGACATGGGCCGGGTAAGGGGCATATAGTGGAAAAGTGCTCAAGCAGCAGCAGACACCAGCTTGCCAATCTTTGAGCGCACATGTGTGTGTGTGTGTGTGCAGCTGTGTGGATGCGTGTGCTTCGCTTAAGTAAACAGAGCCAGCTGGAAGGCGGTCACTGGCTGGCAGCGCGCACTGTGATTTTAGCCTCACCTGCCTGCCGTTGCAAGTGGCGTTCAGACGTTCACCTGAGCCCTTTTAATAAACGTAGCAACGCGCAGCATTGTTGACTTTGGTCTGTATTCAGATGCTCGTATCCGTCCCGTCGTCCTGGCGCCCCTAAAGTGGCATTTAGTGTCAACGAACTGGCACCCACTGGCCACGCCTACACTCCCATTTCCCACTTTTTCAGTTATTAAGTCGTTTGTCTGTGTGTAAGTATGTGTGTGTGTGTTTATAAAAGAGCCGACTTGACGATCGCGAACGTGAGTGGCCGCCCCATATCAACAGCAGGAGCAGGAGCAGGAACAGATGTAGCCGCAGCTGTGCAGACACGCAGCTTATTACGTGCCCCAGGAACAGCAACAACTGTTCAGGAGTCAATCATGTTATCCATCTGCCCACTCGTTGATACAGCACCTTCAGCTATACGCCTCTATGTGTGTGTGTGTGTGTGTGTGCATGCGTGCGTGCGTGTGTGTGCGGCCAAGTTTGACAGAAACTATCAAAGTTAGCTGCAATGTGTCCGTTTCCTAATCAATACGTGTGCTCAAATTCGATTTAACTAATACTAATACTCAAACCAATTAGACCAACTATTGCGGGTTACTTCAGCTTGCCAAAGTCTTGGCCAGGCACTAATTACATTTCGCTCCATATCTTTCTGGACGGAGTATCCGCTTACTGCTGCCATAACCATGAATTTAACGCGAAAGCTTTAGCGACTATTTACTGTACTTGAAAGTTGTGAATGGGTAAATATTTTAATGGGTTATGAGGGTGACTGAATATGTAATTGATAGAGCTTTGTGGAAGGAGTTTCAAGTTAAGTAGATGTGTGTGATGTTATGACTATGTTAAAGGTATGTTAACATGTTCATATTGTTTAGCTTTGAGAGTTTATTCCTTTTACCATTTAAAAGTTTAGTTAAATAAATGTTAAGAATTATGTTAAAGTGTATTAAAGTTCTCGAACTCTATTTATTATACATAGCTTCCATAATAGATATTTAAACTAAAATTAAATAAATGTTAACAACTAATAAAAATATTTGTTGAATATAGACAAATATGACACAAACATTAACTCGCTATGTTAAACGCATGTTAACAGATTCAATATTACGCTGTAGTTCTCCAGACAAACGGAGTTCAATAGACGTTAGCAGCTCTGTTCAAGGCATGTTAAGTAACTGTTTAATTTAAGATCTAGCTGTAGGGTAAATTAAAGCAGGAATCTTAGCTTAAATCTCATTTATTAGCCACCTTTTCGCAGCTTCACTTCACTATTCAGATGCATTGTGGCGCCGGTCGGCACTCAACGGCAAGTTTTAGAATAAAACTCGCAGCTTTTCAACTTGGCTGGCGCAAAGTGCCACCAATTGCCGTAAAGTGCAGACTGCAATCAGTCAGACAGTTGGAGTTGGTCTTGGAGTTGTCCTCAACCCAGCTGAGATAGCAGCTAAAAGCAGCTAAAATGGCGAGCAAATGTCGCACAAATTAATGGCAATAGCTGCGCGCCGCTTCAAAACTATTGATAGATAAAAATGTTACCAGATAATGGATAAAGGAAAGAAAATGGAAATGGAAATGAAACAGGGAATCGCTGCGAAGCCAACTCAATCAAGAGAAAAGAAAGAAAAGGACTCGCACTAATGGTCAAGACGCGTCAAGTAAATTGTGCAAGCAGCTGTCGCCTGAGTTGCTGCTGCTGTCAAATTGAATCTGGGCGGAAAACAACGGGAAGTAAACCAAGAAGATTTCACTAGAAATGTATACGTGTATTTAGTATGAGCTAGTGAACTATAGTTAGAGATGCCGTAAGCATATTGGGTATTTCATTACAATGAAAAGTAATAATTAATATGGGAATGTATGGCTAAAGATTATTTTTATTATAATTTATGTTTATCCATATAATTTATATAATATTTCTACTCTTTCTCTTAAGATATTAATCAATGCCCATATGAAAGATTTGTTAATATTTTCTTAGGCTTTTAAGCAATATTCTTATCTCGTTAGTTTCGAAAGATTTTTAATTAGATAAAAAAAATATATATCTAAATATTATATTATATCATTTGCTAATTGCATGTATTTATTTTATTGTTGTCATTATTCCTTAAACCTCAACTTATCCATTTGCTGCTCTTATCTCTCCCTGCTCCTCAGTTAATGGAAAATGTTTTTAGCAAAAGTTTTTGACTAATTTGTCTCTAAGTTTATTTTTAGTTATTTCTGCTCAGGCATTCATATAATAGCTGTCAATATCAATTGTGCACAGCTGTCGATGAGATGAGTGTGTTTGACAAGCAAGAATTATTTTAATTATTTCTGACCATATTTAATGCAGCCTTGCTAAAATTATCAAACTAAGAAATTGTAATACAATTTTTATTTAGTAAATATATTTAATTGAACATTCTTACACTCAACTGCATAGGCAAATCTCTGGCAATTTAACTATTGTACTTTCATTATGCTCTTAAATCAGAATGAGGACTGAAAGAGAGAGAGAGAGAGAGGGAGAGAGAGAGAGCGGCACAGAGCTAATATTTGCAGACAATCGTGAGAAGTGAACACTTTATCATGGCTGTCATTGGAATGCTTAACTAAAGTTCGATTCAAGCATAAATTCCGAACGAATACGCAAAAGCAACGAAAAAGAACAGAATCAACTTATCGTTTAATTTATGCAGCTAAAACCAACCGCTCCGCTCCACCTACAGCAGGTGGAAACAATGGCAACAAAAGCGTCCAAATTGCGTTTAACTAAACGGCTAAATAAGCTAAAAGGATTTCTGGCCATGACGAACACAGCATAGCAATAGGAAGCAGCCACTTGAGGAGATACAGACAGAGAGCGAGAGGGAGAGAGGTGGTATGAGAGAGTGAGGGAGCTTGTCGCAGGCATTAAGGGGCAGCACTCTTTAAGGTATTAGCCAGCAAGTCACTGCCGCAATGCCACAAGAAAAGTGGCACAGATCGGCTTTTGGATTTCGCTAGCTGCCAATATCGGGCATTACATTTATATGTAGTCCCCGGTTTTTCATGCAGTTCTGTTCGATTGCAACTGTAGCAGGACACGCGACCCACATGCATATAAACATTTCACGGCTAGCGACATATCTGTGCACCATTTTTATGGCCAGCTGCGGTGCTCGATGCTCGATGCTCTGCACTTCCTGCACCCAAACAGAGGAACATGAAAAAATTGGAATAAGACAAAAAACAAAACGAAAAAGAAAGAATTTGTATGCAGTATGTACATGACTGTGGCCTGCCTGTTATCTCTGTATAATCCACTTTATATTTTCTCACCAGCCACCAAAAATTGAATAAAAACATAAATCCCCCTTTGGCTATACGGCTTAATTTAGTGCGCGAAATAACCAAGTTGACAAAGAGTAAGACAGAAGAGAGATTCAAGATGAAGGAGTTTATGCCAAAAACAATAAATTAACTGATGATAAATACTTGTAACAGGATTTACAGCAGTAATACATTTCTATTGACAAGACTTAATAGCAAACCATTTACATATCTCTAAAGACAGTCCTAATGATATGGGCTTAGAGCTGATATTTTATAAGGAAATTTTCTTTCAGCAACAAACTGAACTTTAACTCGCAGCTAGAAATGCGGAAGGCATGCAAGCTGTAGAAAATTAAGGTCAGAGCTTATATGAAATGCATTCAACGGAAATGTTTACATAAATGTTTGCTTAGCGACAGAAATAATGAAAGCCCCCCTTTAGACTCGCCCACGGCACTTCAGAAACTCGGATCGCTGCCAAGAAAATGTAGCTTAAGACAAGCTTTAAAATTTAAATTTATAAAATGGTTATCTATATGATTTTATATTACATACTAAATATATATAAGTATTGAAAAACAATCATATTTAATATATAACTATTATATATAGATATACATAAATCAAGTTATTTGCTCTATCATTTATAATTTACAATTTGTTTATTTTTTATACATAAACATTTGTTTTTACTGTGGAAAATATTTCAAATATTTGCGCCCATTCATACAGCAATTGATCACGATAGCCTATCGATACTTTCGCTACTGTAAACTCAACAGTTTTGTTAACAGTTCACTTGAGTTTAACAGCACCTGTTGCTAGCACCAACTTTTCATCAGTCTTAGTGTTTTTTTGGGCGAGAGCGGTTGAGTTGTGCGTTGACTGTTAATTTGACTTGCAAAATTTTTTAAAACTTAACGGTAAGTTATACGAACCTAACAAAAACAAATAACTTAATGAAAAATATTTATTTGTTTTACGGTCGTGTCCTACAGAGAAACAATATACTAATTTTTAACATATTCATATAAAAATTCTTTGAAAAATTCTGAAATTGAGCATATCTTAATTACAATTATTAATATGAATCCAGTGTGTTCGAAATAAACTAACCTCTGCTAATGCCATTACATCGTATTTTCGGAGCCAGAAGTGAATACATATTTGGATCTGTGAATATGTTTAGGCGGTTTGAAAATTATTCACACATAGCCGCTACATAGATAGGCTGAATCGAATCTTTTGGGACCCATTGGACACATTTAAAACTGTTTAGCATAACAAACATGCCACATTTCCATATATGTATACTGTCTAATCAAATTCATTATGCTTGAGCTCGTTTTAAGATGAAAATGGGAAATCTGCTTTTGTGAAAAAGTATGTCATTTGCATAGAGAGAGTATAATAAATATGTATAAATATGTTGCTTATCAACAAACAAACAAGCTCTATTTCGAAAAGTTAGTGCAGCTCATACAAGCCAGCGCAACAATCCGAAACATAATATTATTTATGCTTTTAGTTTTGTAATAACCTGATAAGCGATTTGTTTTTTTTTTTTTTTATTTTCTTTTTATTTTTTATTATACCCTTAATAGTAAAAGAAACCCTACTTCTTATCTATAATATGCTCTGACAATAATTTAATCATATATAAATACAATTTGTTTATACTTGGTATATATAAAGATTAAAAAAATAATATAAAGATTTACAAATATTTCATCTTATTAAAATAATTTGTATATATTTTTTTTAAATGATTTTGTTTTTTTTCTTTTAGGTATAGACATGTCGACGCAAGGTGCAGAGAATCGTGTCTATATCAAAAATGGCCAAATTGTGAATCACGACAAGACATTCAAAGCTGATGTTTACATAGAGGATGCCATTATCAAGTAAATATGATAAATAAATATGAACGAATGTATTTGATTTTGATGGTGTTTAGTTTTGTATTTATCTTTATTGTTCTGAGCCTGAGTTTTAATACCCAGACTCAGCATATTTTTCAACCCTCCGCGTTGGGCTATTACATATTCTTATTTATCGCTGAGTGTGTAAGACTCCGCTTTGTTCTATTAGCTATTCTTATCCTATCGCTGAGTTTATGAGGCTCAGCGCTCGCCTCTTACGTTATCTTACTCTCGGGTTGCAGGGGTTGGTCTTCATTTCTCTATTTATACAGTCCGTACATGTGACCCATATCTTTTCACAGCGCACTACCTGCTAGTCGCTGAGTGCGTTGGAGGCATGCATACGATCTTCGTATATTGACATATTCATGCCTGAACAATATATGATATCTATACGTGCATACGCTAACATTCAAATCTTGTCAGATTCGTAGGACCCGCTGCGGATATAACGGTGCCAGGTGGCGTGCGCACAATCGATGCCAGCGGCAAGCTAATTATTCCAGGTGGCATAGATCCGCATACTCACATGCAGCTACCATGTGGCGATGCGGTGACAGTGGATGAGTAAGTAATTGGAGTGCTACAAATAGGGATCAAACGATATATAGCATGATTATTCATTTTAGTTTTTATCACGGAACCAAAGCAGCTGTGGCTGGTGGCACTACAATGATAAGTAAATATTCATTATATATGTATATATTTGTGATATTAAGAAATCCCATTCCCTAGTTGACTTTGTGTTGCCAAACAAAAACGAATCCTTAATTGAGGCCTATGACAAATGGCGCAGCTGGGCAGATCCCAAGGTCTGCTGTGACTACGCACTTCATATGGGTATTACTTGGTGGTCGAAATCGGTGTCTGACGAGATGGGCATACTTTGCAAAGAGCTGGGCATCAATTCATTCAAATCCTATATGGCCTATAAGGGACTCTATCAGCTGGTTGACTCGGAATTATTGGATGTCTTTGAGCGCGTACGAAGCTTGAATGCTGTAGCTATGGTTGGCTCCTATTTAAATCTTGATATGTGATTTCTTCTAATTTGATATGTTTGCTGTTTCAGGTTCATGCTGAGAATGGCGATATTATTGCCAAGAATGCCGAGCGACTGCTAGCTAAAGGTATCACTGGACCCGAGGGTCACGAGTTGTCGCGACAGGAGGAGGTGGAGGCTGAGGCCGTGCATCGTGCTTGCATTTTGGCTCATCAGGTGGGTCAAGCTTTAATTAGATATACACATACATATATACAACATACACTAAAGTATTTATCATTGATAACAACTTGGGCAACTGCTAGTTATTTCTCTATCTTTCTGTCAGTTTGCTGACTCTTGAGAAAGTGTGGACTCTGATTGGAGTCACTTTAAACCATAAGCGATAATGCTTATGATGAATAATGTTAATTAACATAAATTTCAGCTGCTGTTAGAAGTGAGTTATGTTATCCTATTAAGAGTTGCTCCAACTTATATGTAAATATTTACATGACTTTTTATTAATATTTAATTAATATTTTTTTAATTATTATTTAATAGAATTTCAAGTTTATTAAAAGGCAAAGGATATATTATTATGATTATTTTACATTTTATTTTTAATTCAATTTATCTATTTTCTCATACAATCGATTTAAACTGATAATAACTCCTCTGCAGGTCGATTGTCCACTGTATGTGGTGCACGTTATGAGCAAATCGGCGGGCATTGAGGTAGCACGCGCTCGTGAGCGTTATCGTGGGAAGTACATCTACGGTGAGACCTTGGCGGCGGCTCTCGGTACAGATGGCACCCACTATCGCTGCCAGCACTTTGGTCATGCGGCTGCTCATGTGCTGAGCCCGCCCCTGCGACCCGACAAGACCACGCCCGAGTTTATGATAAAGCTACTAGCCAGGTGAGTTGTCAGGGCTAATACGTTTGTTAGCCGATAAATCATTCACTTCCACATCTAACCATGCCTTACAACATCTCAGCAAATCCTCTCTCACTTTCAATTATGATTTTATACAGTATATACATATTTTCTATTCATATTAATAATATACAATATATCACTGTCATTTCATTGCATTGATTTTATAAAATAAATTAAAATGAATTTGGTTTTCGTTTCTTTATTTCGCAGCAATGATCTGCAGACGACGGGCAGCGACAATTGCACGTTTAACAAGGAGCAAAAGGAGCTGGGCCTGGGCGACTTTACCAAAATACCGAATGGCATCAATGGCGTTGAGGATCGCATGTCCATAGTCTGGGAACGTGGCGTACATTCGGGACTGATGGATCCGTGCAGATTCGTTGCCATAACCAGCACAAATGCCGCAAAAATATTCAATATCTATCCTAAAAAGGGACGAATTGGTAAGTAGATTTAAATATATAATCTAATATAAAAATAATAATTTATTTGATTTCTAGCCAATGGCTCAGATGCTGATATTGTTATTTGGGATCCGCAAGCAACTCGCACCATATCCAAGGATACCCATCATCATGCGTGCGATTTCAATATCTTTGAGGTACAGTCATATATATATAGGCTATATATGTATATATACCCTATTACCAATTTCTCTCCCCATAGGGCCAGACTGTGCATGGAGTGCCTGAGTATGTGTTGGTGCGCGGACGCATTTGCGTGGAGAATGGAGAGCTTCGAGTTACTAAAGGATTTGGACGTTTCATACCCACGCCGTTGCGACCGCCTTTTGTTTACGACAGTATTGATGGCAAGCAGGAGCAAGGGGAGGGGGAGGGACAGGATAATTTAGCTGCAGCGATTTAAAAATACTTCGCATTTATGCTACCCCTTTTTAAGTGCACAATCCACCTGGCGGAAAACCATCAGGCTTTTGATGGTTGCGATTGAAAAAAAAAATATCAAAATAGGTGCAAAAAAAAAATAATAAATAAACAAAATATATGTTAAATTGTCACATCAAATCTTTTCCTACTCTAAATTGAATTCTCAAGCCCGCAACATTCATCATTTATCATATAAAATTCGTTTATTTTTGTTTTATTTCATATGATTAGTTTTATTTAGTTTTAAAAATTTTTTACTTTGGCATATATGTATATTACATTTTTGCGCCCTCTTACGTAGCAATCGATCTCGATAAGCTATCGATACTTTCACAACTGTTAGCTTAACAGTTTTGTTAACAGTTCACTTGAGTTTAACAGCACCTGTTGCTAGCACCAACTTTTCATCAGTCTTATCAGAGTTTTTTGGCGAAAGCGGTTGCGTTGTGCGTTAGCTGCCAGATTTGTCGGCAATTTAACTTCCGAAATTGTTCAAAGCTTAACGGTAAATCATACGAACTTACTACTGAAACTTAAGGAAAAACAATTAAGTATTCATTTGATTTATATACGCGCGTGTCATACAGAGAAACTATACACTAAGCTGTAATATATATAGAAAGCCATTAAAAATTGCAATTTATTGCTGAACTTTAGCACAGGCTAATTTTCTTTTTGAAAAATTCTGAAATTGTGTATGGTTTGAATACAGTTATTAATACGAATCAAGTGTGCTTGAAATAAACTAATCTCTGCCAATGCGATTACATCGCACATCAACTATTTGGTAGTAGGTCAGAGAATAATGTTTTTCGCACTCGTTTTTTTTTTTTTCGAAGCCAGAGGCGAATACATATTTGGATCTGTGAATATGTATAGTCGTTTGTATGCGTGTGTGTGTGTGTCTGTGTTTGTGTTTAATATTATTCACATGTGGCCGCTACGTAGATAATTGCTGAATCGGCTATTTTGGTACCTATAAGAAAACTAGATTGTTGTTATTGCATGCCCATTGAGCACATATGAAACTGTTTAGCATAACAAACATGCCATATATGAAAACATAGATGTACATATACATATGCACTTCCGTCTAATCAAATCGGCTTAAAGAAATTAGGCTTGAGTTGGTTTTCTTTAAGGCTCTCTTGTTTTTAAATATTTTTAATTTTTATGAATTTGTATTTTTCTTCATTTACGTATTTCCTACAACATTTCGCCAAGTGTGTTCTATATTTAAAGCACAACATTTTCTTGCGTCACTTCACATCTGGGGCAGTGAGACATAAAAAATTGCATTGCATGTCGGCATTATGTCTGCTGTAACTCGGAAAAGGTCGATCTTTAAATGGATCGCATGTACGACTATCTCAATTGATAAGACTACAAATTGGTGCATTTAAAGTACATATTTAACTAAACATGCTCTAGCATTGACAAGAGCAAACCTCTGCTATCAGCCATTTATCAAAGATTGTAAACTTTGAAAAAAAAAATATATAAATATATTCATATATGTCTAGATATGTAGCTTATCAATAAACAAACAAAAATTCGAATTTGAAAAGTTAGTTCAACGCATGTTAGCTAGCGCAATAAACAGAAACATAATATTATTGATACTTATCAATTTTGTAATCATCTGATAAGATTTTTCGTTTTTTCTTGCGTCAAGCGAAAGTTAGATTAAGAAAAGCGAAGAAAAAACAAAAATGAAAAATAATTAAATAAATAAGGACTTGTTTACTTTATGTTTGTGTTTGATTTGTAGCTGTTTGATATTTATATGCCTAAGTAAATCTAGCTGAAGCTGCTTTTAGGGCCAACCTCATATAAATAAATACATCCATAGATTGACCAAGCAGGAGTGAAACTATTCTGGTTAGCGATTGTTTAAGCTATTGCTTAAGCTATTCATAAATAATTATTCACATAATTAATAAAACTTGTCATTTGATTATAAATTATCAGACAGTTGTTGGGTATATGTAAATAAATATTATAAACCTATCTAAAACTAAGCAAATAAGTAGCTTCAAAATAAAACTAAATAGTAGTATAATATCTAATAGTAGTATAATATCTTATGCAGTTTTTGGATTTCATTTGCTCTTATGTGGTCAAAAGCATAAAAAACAAACCCTAGATCTTATCGAGAATATGCTCTGGAAATAAAACAATTTTAAACAAATACAATTTTATTTTATACTCGGTATAAAAAAGATTAAATAATAATTTTTCTCTTTAAATTAATTTTTATAAATCGATTTTCAAATTGTTATTTCAGGTATTGACATGTCGACGCCAGTGAAAAAAGTGCCCATACACTTGCAAAGCGCACAGAATCGTGTCTATATCAAAAATGGCCAAATTGTGAATCACGACAAGACATTCAAAGCTGATGTTTACATAGAGGATGGAATTATCAAGTAAATATAATAAATAAATATGATATCTATACGTGCAGAAGCTAACACTCAAATCTTGTCAGATTCGTAGGACCCGCTGCAGATATAACGGTGCCAGGTGGCGTGCGCACAATCGATGCCAGCGGCAAGCTAATTATACCAGGTGGCATAGATCCGCATACGCACATGCAGCTGCCCTTTGGCAACGCGGTGGCAGTGGATGAGTAAGTGATTGGAGTGCTACAAATAGGCATCAAACGATATATCACTATTGTTCATTTTAGTTTTTATCATGGAACCAAAGCAGCTGTGGCTGGTGGCACTACAATGATAAGTAGGTATTCATTATATTGTATATATCTATCTATGTATTAGTGATATTAAGAAATCCCATTCCTTAGTTGACTTTGTGTTGCCAAACAAAAACGAGTCCATGATCGAGGCCTATGACAAATGGCGCAGCTGGGCAGATCCCAAGGTCTGCTGTGATTACGCACTCCATGTTGGCATTACTTGGTGGTCGAAATCTGTGTCTGACGAGATTGGCATACTGTGCAAAGAGCTGGGCATCAATTCATTCAAGACATTCATGGCCTATAAGGGACTCTATCAGCTAAATGACTCGGAACTATTGGATGTCTTTGAGCGCATACGAGGCTTGAATGCTGTGGCTATGGTGGGCTTATATTAAAGTCTTTATATTTACTCTTAAATTTTTCTAAATTTTATACGTTTGCCGTTTCAGGTTCATGCTGAAAATGGCGATATTATTGCCAAGAATGCCAAGCGATTGTTGGCCGAGGGCATTACTGGACCCGAGGGTCACGAGTTGTCGCGACAGGAAGAGGTGGAGGCTGAGGCCGTGCATCGTGCTTGCATTTTGGCTCACCAGGTGGGTCAAGCTTAAATTAGATATATGCATACATATAAAATATATATATACATATATAACATATAAATTACAATTAGCTAACTGTCATTAATAACAACCTAGACAATAATTTATACTAGTTATTTATTTTATTTATTTATTTATCGTTCTGTTAGTTATTTGACTCGTTAGTTTGGATTCTTATTGGAATCACTCAAACAACCAAGCATAATTAGCATAAGCTTTATTAACATGCCGTTTTGTGATGAAGACTGTTAATTAACATACAGCTCAGCATGCTGTTATAAGGGAGTTATGTTATCCTATTAAGATTAGCGTCAGCTAATGCTCATGCAAATATTTACATGATTTTTTAGTAGTAAAATAATATTTGTATGTAATTTATAATGATATTCACATATAAATTTAATATTCCATATTGGTTTATGTTCTTTTATTTTTAATTCAATTTATCTATATTATTTCATATTCGATTTAAATTTACAAAAATACTTCTGCAGGTTGATTGTCCACTGTATGTGGTGCACGTTATGAGCAAATCGGCGGGCATTGAGGTAGCACGCGCTCGTGAGCGTTATCGTGGAAAGTACATCTATGGTGAGACCTTGGCGGCGGCTCTCGGTACAGATGGCACCCACTATCGCTGCCAGCACTTTGGTCATGCGGCTGCTCATGTGCTGAGCCCGCCCCTGCGACCCGACAAGTCCACGCCCGAGTTTATGATGAAGCTGCTAGCCAGGTGAGCTGTCAGGGCCAATACGTTTCTTAGCCGATAAATCATTCAGTTAAAGTGACGTTTAATCAAACATATTGACATATATCACATCCACACTAATCATGCCTTACCAAAACTCAGATGATGACGCCAGCAAAGTCAGCAAATCCTTTGTCATTGCCCCAGGCAGTGTCAAGGATGATTTGCCGTAGTGAGTATATATTTTCGCATTCTATTCATATTAATAATATATATCACTGTCATTTCATTGCAAGTATAAAATTGATTTTATAAAATAAAATAAAATAAATGTTATATATTTGGTTTTTCTTTCTTTATTTCGCAGCAATGATCTGCAGACGACGGGCAGCGACAATTGCACGTTTAACAAGGAGCAAAAGGAGCTGGGCCTGGGCGACTTTACCAAAATACCGAACGGCGTCAATGGCGTTGAGGATCGCATGTCTCTGGTCTGGGAGCGCGGTGTTCATTCCGGCCTGATGGATCCGTGCAGATTCGTTGCCATAACCAGCACAAATGCCGCCAAAATATTCAATATCTATCCTAAAAAGGGACGAATTGGTAAGTAGACATATGTATATAATATATATCTGAGTATACTTAAATAATTGTTATATATATATTAAATTTATTAAATCAACTATTAAATTCATTTGATTTCTAGCCAATGGCTCAGATGCTGATATTGTTATTTGGGATCCGCAAGCAACTCGTACCATATCCAAGGATACCCATCATCATGCGTGCGATTTCAATATCTTTGAGGTACAGTCATATATATATGAGCTATACATATATACACCCTCTTACCAATCTCTCTCCCCATAGGGCCAGACTGTGCATGGAGTGCCTGAGTATGTGTTGGTGCGTGGACGCATTTGCGTGGAGAATGGAGAGCTTCGAGTGGCTGAGGGCTTTGGACGTTTCGTACCCACGCCGTTGCGACCGCCTTTTGTTTACGACAGTATTGAGGGCAAGCAGCAGGAGGGGGAGGAGGTGGCACAGGATGAGCAGGTGCCACTCAATGGCAGCGTAACTAAAAAGCTAGCCAAACTGGACGTTCACGTGGCTGAAATCGAACCGCCTTCGGCCATGTTCTCTGGCAATCCTACGCCCAGCGTCGCTTCGAGTGGAGTTGGACGCGTGGACGGCAAGCGGGATATGCAGGAAACATCATTTTCGCTAAGCGGTGCGTTCTAAATTAGCTGCAGCGGCTTAAGAATATTTCGAATTTATTCTCCCCTCCCTTTTTTATGCATTGCAGAGGAACTGGACAAATCCGGCGTGCGCTCGTCCATTAAAGTGCATAATCCACCTGGCGGAAAATCATCCGGCTTTTGGTAAATGCCATTGAAGCTGTTAAGCAACATCTATGTTAAGTTTCTGTCTTTGAATTGTGTTTAATATATGCAGACGCTGAAAAATATTTACTGATAAATGTAACCAAAAAAAAAATATTGTTTTTTAAATTAACATAAATTATTTATAATATTCATGTGGAAAAAATAGGCAATAATGTAAACATTTAATGGAATAAAAATTATATTATAATATATAAATATACAATATATATTTTATAAATATATATAAGCTTAAAGTTGACTTTTGATAACATGCAGCTGGAAAGCAATGGAAACTTTAATCAATCAGCATTGAAATGCAGCAAATATATTTAATTTTTTATTGAAATGCATCATGAATGAAGTGCATACATACATACATATATATTTTACTTTACAGCATATAAATATAATATAATATAAAAGTTTACTTAGTCAACTGAACAGAGAGAGAGTTTGTTCTTCAGTATTTTAGTAGTATTTGAATATTCTCTACTCCCTTATTCTAGTATTAATAGTAGTAAAAATATTTTTACTACGTATATACTATAATAATGTTCCTATTGCTTAGCTTATGTGATATTTAGATGATCCAATCTATAACTCCTGTTATCTCCTCTTTCCGCCTACATTGAACTCAGATCACATCAAATCATTTCCTATTCTAAATTAAATTCTCAGAGCCGTAACAAAGCACTCCATGCCTTAGTAGAGATTATTTGTAGGGTGCTTCTATTAGCTGATATTAGCATTCCACTAATAAATCCACATATATACAATGTTTCGCTGTCAAAATAAACAAGTTACAACAAAATTTCAAAGTGCAACAAAAAATGTTAACAGCGGCGCAAATCAGTCAACGAAAATGAAGCCAAAAACAACAACAACAACAACGAGAGCTCCAGCAAAAGTTGTCAATGAAGAGAAGAAGACAACAACCACAGCAACAACAACCACAACAACAAGGAGCAGCGCACACAAGCTTAGCCCAGCCTCCGTGCAGAATGCTCCCAGAAGCCAGGCTAAGCCAGGCCTGAACTCGCGCAGCTCCCAGCTGGCAGGCAAATCGGATGGCAGCACTGCATCAGCCGTGGGCACTCGCAAGACGAAGACCTTCAAGCATCAGGATAACATATCGTCCAGAATGCGGATTATTGCCGGCGCATTGCCACGAGCGACGCAGTGGCACAATAATCGCATTTATCGGCCGTCGTCCTCGAAGATCTTCGACTATGATCTGTCCAAGCAGGAGGCGCGCTTCTTTGGCCAATTCCGTACGCCGATGAAATCTGTGCCGGCCGATGAACTGCAGCTGCTCAGGTCTGGCAATCGTTCGTCCTATTTGGAGACGCGCTACGGCCATACGCCGGATGTCAAGTACAACTATCCGGAGGCAACCAGCTGGCGATATGGCTGGTTCCATCAGGTCAATGCCACAGCCAAATAGAAGGAGAGACTGATTCTTCCGCCCGCTCATGCTAAGCTGAATAGGATAGGGACTAGCGATCACACCCTCAGCTGGCATTTCGTTTCCATTGCACAGCCAGTCGAACTTAGATGTACTTTTGATTTTATTAATCCCCCTCTTTTTTTTTATTCTCCTTTGGTGTTTTTTCTACTCTCCTTATACCATATACCATACATCATAACAGCCCAAATTGATGAAAGTGTAGCGAAATGAATTGCCTAGCTCTTCGCATGTGTTGAAATGAGTTGAGATGAGATCTTTAGCATGTAAATGTCAGTACATCCCATTAAATATACCAACACGAGTGTTTAACCTATTGCAAATATTGAGTTTGATTTTGTTAAGAGAATGAATGGGTGAATGAATGAGTGAATGAATGAATGAAGAATGAAATCGGCAGTAAGATTCATGATTAAATCCTAGGCCTAGTAGAACGAAAGCTATTCATCTCTGGGCCTGAGTTTTTTGTGCCTGTTTTATAGCATGAGAAGATTATCCTCATGAATTTACCTTGATTGAGAAAAATTATATTGATAAATATATTTATAAATATTTATCACCAATCCGAAATGTTCTCAGAGTTTTATACTACCATAAGGATAAGTTAAATTGAAGATAATATATATTTAACCATGTTGCTTAAGCCTAGCTTTGCTTGGTTCAATTTTATAAAAATGTATACAATGTGCTTGAATAGAATAATAAAAAAATATCTATATAAATATTCAAACAAATTAATTTAAAATAAAAACAAATTAATTTAAGTTAAAAATATGTATAAATTGCCTTCAATTTCACCTTCAAGATTAATAGAAAAATCTATAAAAAATATTGAAAAATTATTTATTTAAAAAATATATATAAAATTATAAAATATATTAAAAAAATATATAAAAATATATATAAAATCATCACAGCAAATTCAAGTTTCTAGAGACCATTCAACACTATTCAACACTTTAACTAGTTTAGCTTTCGCTTCAGCTTCAATTACTTTAAATTTGCAATGACAATTTTTCTCGATTTGTGCGCCACTATAAAATGCATTACATCGCTAGATCCGGCACCACTACCAGCACCGCCCGCACTCGCTCGGCTCACAGTCTGCGCGTGTTTTTTTTTATGTGCGTGCTGCAGCGGTGTCTCGTGGGGCATTTAAAGTGTTGCAAGTGCAAAGTTTTTCAACTTGAGCTACTTATTGTGTTGCACGCTGATTGACTCGTGGAAAGGCACAAGTTTTTAATTGTTTCATGACATTTTCAACAGCAATACGGTTATATGAAGTGGCTTCAGTCAGTCCACTTTATTAACTTTATTTGATGAGGAACCACTTTGAATTCGCCTTGCTCGGATTCTCGCCAATTGAAGGCAGCTTTTCGACTGCCATTGTTGCATTTCAAGCACTTTTAGCTGGACAAACTTTGGCCCAACACCAGCGTCAGCTCCGTTGCGCATTCCTCTGCTGCACAGACAGACACAGACACAGACAGAGTTGCTCGAACTACTTCTGAAGCGCCTCGACTCGACTCGTCTCGTCTCCTCCCGATGTCTGTTATTGCTGAGTACTGCTTGATTGCAAACAACAATTCTCACTTGGCCCGCCACAGGTCCCGATGGAGCTGAAGTTTATTATTATTTGGCTTGTTTCACATTTTTCAAGCTTCTATTTACCTTTAAACACATTTCGCTTTGGTCTTGTTTGTTGGATCGTTTGAGTTTTATTTGTATTCGATATCATCGACGGCCAAACTTGGCCATCCAATGTTTACTCAGTTGGCAAAACTCTTCGCGCTGTCTGTCCACTGGCGGCTCTCGGTCTGGGATTTGTAAATGATTGAAACTTTAGTGAAATGTCTTCACATCTCCGGGGACCATTTGGGCATACATATAAGCGGATAAGCTGACAGCAAAATAAATTATGGTATGGCAACTGAGTGTGCGAGTATAACAGTCAAATATAACAGGTAAATTGGAATTAATGAAAAAAGTTAGGAAGTGATATTTAACAGACAGTATAATGGTTAATGCGGCAGCTGTTAAATGGGACATTTTATATAACAGTGGGTATAATGGTTAATGGGACAGTAATGGATTTTGTATAACAGTCAGTAGAATGGTTAATAGAACAGTTGTTACAATAGTCAATTAGAAAAATGTATATAACAGTGAATATAATTGTTAATGAGAAAGCTGTTACAATGGTAAAGTAGAACATTTTATAACAGTTGGTATAATGGAACATTTAGAACATTTTATATAACAGTCAATATAATGGTTCATAGGATAGTCAAGTAGAGCAATTTCTATAACACTCAAAATAACAATTTATTTTCGAATGCCAGGTATAACAGTTATTACTTTATTAGCCCAAACACACCTGAATCCAATTACGCCCTTTGTTCGATAATCAAACAGAAAAACGTTGCAAATTAAAACCAACAAATATTGTGCAGTCCATTAAATATGGGTTCCACTGGAAATTGCCAAAGGGTCAAAGGGTAATCGCAGAGAAATTGAAAGCGTAAATCATATAATTTTAGCATTGATGCTGCCCCATTTCTAGCCCCAAGTATCCAACTAAATTCCATGCCAATGGCAGAGTGCATTTGCTCGAGTTAAATTATAAGAGAATTTATGGGTCAGTGGTTTAGCTGGAAAGTTATGGACTCCTTGCACATTTTGTGGTAATATTTATTAGTTTTATTGCCCAGCATATGGCTGTTGTTATTGTTTTGTTTTCTTCATATTTTTCATGCTTTCTATTTGGATTTTTTCTCATTCTCATTTTTTTGGCAATTGCTCAAAACTTATTCAGTTGCATCGCCCCCCATCCATGGCGAAATTTGGTTTTGCGGTTGGCACTAGGGAATTACAGCTAGCTCGAGTGAAGCATTGAGATTGTGAAAATAAAGAGAACTTGGCGCACATACTGCAAATGTATTTAGAGCTTATAAAGTATTCGAATGTAGGAATTCGAAACATTTACAATTGTTTGTAATTATGAGTTCAAGTCGGAAATATAAGTGGCTCATAAGTATAAAATATCTTGTAAAGCAGCTGAATGGCAAGCAAATTTGAAAAGAATTTGTTTAGTAGAAACTCGAGCGTTACTTATACGGATATATGTATAAAAGTATATAAATATACGAGATAATTGGCAGATGTTCATTTTCAGTAACTAATTCATTAAATAAAACTTACTTCTTTTCATCTTTCTAAACAGACTAGTTTGCTCAGCTTTATGATAAAAACTTCGTTGAATGCATGCTTTATATGTGAACTCTATACAAATAGCCCTTGACATTAGCTCTGTCCGCAGTCTGAACTATTATACACTTAATTGCTCCAACTCCACAAACTACATACTCTGTCTATATGCCTTAACAGCATTAATAGCAGAGCCTATATGCTCTCTCTCTCTTTTCATCTCTTATCTCAAATCATCATCTCAAATGAAACCTTAGCATTATCTAAACATAATTGGAAATGAACTTTTGCCAAAGGAAAATTCGATTAAAATGTACAACAAATATTTGTGTTTACTTAACATTTAACAAGTTTCCTTTTAAAATATGTAAGCATGTCTGGTATTACATACAAAATGTATTCAATATCAGTTCCATACAATTTTAGTACAAATGTTAATGTAATGTTAACAAATATACCAAATAAGCTCAGTTTCAGAAGGCTCATTGACTAACTTTTGTATACAAAACCAAGCAAATATAAACCAAATTAACTCATTAAATACTCCTACATATCAGACTGTAAAAACATTCCTTTATTTGTATCATTATCAAACAAAATAGTCTCACATAAAGCTCATCTAGGCCTTTGATTTTCCCATCATATTCTATAATTCACACACTTAAGAGACCTTTTCCACAAATTAAATCTTCATCACGTGTGTGTGTGTGTGTAACTTGTTATTTCTTTATTTCTTATTGCAAATTAACACTTTTACACGTCGCAAATCTAATTCAGTTAAGCATATATAGTATTTATTATTGTTACAGAAAAGTATCACGTGCTTTTCGCTTCGCTTTTATGTTGAAATTCCACTGAATTCAAATCGTTTGACATTGTTGTTGTTGTTGTTGTTACTGTGTTTTCGTACTACGTTAAGTTTTATATTAGAAATAATATGTAAATTAAGATTTCACTTAATGATCACAATCGCTAACATTATCATAAAGTCAAGTATTTGATGGACCAGCACATGAATGTAGTATATAACTAAGGCGATAGAAAATAAAAGTATATATTTTTAAGGTAGTTTTGCCATTGTATTCGTTTTAACATACCCAAATTCTGTATTTTTTTAAGCAATAGTTTATAATTTGGGCAACTTTTACACATACTTAATACAGCCTTTGCTAAGGAGCTCTTGCCTGGGATCTAACTAAATACAGATTTTCTATTGAATTACTATTCTATGCATTTCCTGTTTTAATATTATTAATATTGAATGCAACTCGAATCAATTTGGA
The DNA here is from genome assembly GCF_054131105.1 of Drosophila navojoa. Taxonomy (NCBI): domain Eukaryota; kingdom Metazoa; phylum Arthropoda; class Insecta; order Diptera; family Drosophilidae; genus Drosophila; species Drosophila navojoa. Next base: position 14,207,200 of record NC_142893.1, read on the forward strand.
CAAAGGGTTGACTTTCTGATCTCATTTTGCCCTAGGTGAATGCTCTGGGTATTCTTCATGTATTGCTTTCGCCTTCGGCTCAGCCGGTCAGATCAATTTCTTGGGGGTGCCGGAAGTGCCATTCGCCGCCGCTTTCGGTGAGGTAGCCACCTTGGACTGGGTCGGTGTTTGTGTGGGTATCGTTGGTGGCAGATCGATATCCTTTTGGGGCAATAGCTTTTCGATTTGCATTTCGGCCGCCTCACGCATCGCTATCTTGGGCATTGACATTTCGCTATCGCTGGCCTTCTTGCAATTGTTTCTATTGCTGTCGGAGCTGTTGCCTTTGCTCGGTGTTGGTGGTGTGTCCTTTCCCCCTTTCTTGTTGTTGTTGTTCTTTGGGGGCTTGACTAGCAAATCACCCAGCTCCTTAGCATTATCTTTCAATACTTTGGCGGAATCTTTCATGTCGGGCTGTAAGTAAAAGAAACAACTCAAGCATTAGGACGACGTTCGCATTAATATTAAGCTACCCCTTATATACTTCTGGCTTTGGGGGCGTGGGCCTGTCCTGCTCCATTGCTCCCAGTTCGGTGGCTATGTCGCGTATCTCCTTCGCCGAATCATGTATACCATCGACCAGTTTGGCCATATCCTTATCCGTTTTCTCCACCTCCAGTTTCAGTTTTTCCGCTTCCTTCATGCTCTTCGCAATTGCCTTCTCGATCTTTTGCTCTGCCTCCAGTATCTGTTCCTTGTCCAGCAGAGCAATAAGCTCCTCAATAGCCTTATCGCTAAGTTTGATATTATCGCGACCAATGGACTCCAACACCTGCAAGTTAATTCATCGTTAATCCGGGCTAACTGAACTATTAGACAGGTTACTTACCTTTCGTATATCGTTGACAGTAACGACACCATCTTTGTCAGCGTCAAACTTATCTAGGACACTCTCGATGTGCTTGATGCGGGCCTCATCGCTGGTCTCCTTTAGCTTCTTGATATTCATCATGAGATCGTCAATGTGGACAATTTCCTCGTTGCGTCGCTTCTGCGCTTGCTTTGTGAGTAGCTCAGTGAATTCCTCCAGCTGTTGTTTGTCGATTTTGGTGGCCGCACTGTCAATGCTTTGCACCACCTTGGTGATCTCGTTAACCGAGACAGCACCATCCTTGTCAGCATCCAGTTTGATTAGCAAATCCTCAACGACTTTGAATCGCTCCTCGTCAGAGGCCTCCTTCATGCGTCGGATTGTGGCCACCAGTTCGTCAATGTGCACCGATTGGCTGGGACTGGCACCCGATGTGGGCGTGCTCTCAGGGGCATCGACTTGCTTAATCTGTTGCTGGCGATGCTCCAAGTCTTGAAGCACAGTGTCCAGCTGCGAGATCATCTTGTTGACACGGTTATAGAGCAGCTTGGCAGCTCGACTCTCGCGCACCGGTTCCTTGACCACCTGGCGCACCTCTCGCAATTCCTCCACATCCTCCTGATAGTCGCGCAGCTCCTCCTTAAGCTCCTTGATCGTCTCCTTCTCCACAACAAGCTGTTTATCAGAGGAAAGCGTCTTCAGTGCATCTGAAAGCAATTGCACATCTGTCGGCGAAATGGTCTTCTCATCTGATGCCTCGGATTTCTTGTCCAAATGCAACGTCTTAGTATCCTCCGTGAATATAAACGGCGCGGGAGCCTCTTCTGTGCCGGCCGTGCGCAGCGTCTCCTCGTGCTCCTCCTCGCGCTCTTCACGAATCTTACGCTCCTCTTCTTTAATGATCTCAATCTTGGTCTTGTTATCGACCTTGCCCTCACGCTCGCCAATCGCATGACGTGTGTGAGCGGCTACAGCATCCGGCAGTACGCGCATTGTCTCCTTCAGCTTATCAGTCGTGATGCTGTCATCAGAAATGAGCATTGCACGTGACAATAACAAAAGTGTAGGTGGTACCTAGAAGAAACGAATTGTTAATATAATAATTACATAAAGACTATGCTGATGCCCTTACCTGTTCGTTCAGTGATAAGTCAATCCATTCCTTGAGTTGGAATCGCAGGCGCTCCGCTGTTAGGCCGTAGGCGCGCATGCCACGTGATTTGCACGCCTGCTGCAATTCAAAGAGATCGAGCGAGTCGACGCCTTCGCGCGCTATTACCCGATCATCGGTGGCCAGAGAGCGAAGCTTGAGACGCAGCTGAAAGCGCAGCAAGGTCGTTGTGCCAATCGTGTTCAGCTCCAGTACACGGCAGAGCGCCGATAGCTGCTCTCGACTGAGCGAATCCAATGTGATTTCGTCATCGAAACGCTTGGCAAACTTGATTATCTCATCGTTGCTCACTTGCTCTGTGGGATTACGGATCTTTCGGAAGAATGTCTCGAACTGTTTGGCTTCCTCGCTGCTGTGCTCCTTGTGCTGGACAGGCATTTGACCGAGAGTTTTTTGCAAGAATTTAGCTACCTCCAGACGGACGGTCAGTGACTGCCTTAGTCGCTCCTGGCGATCCTTGGCCGTTTGAAATGTGGACGGCAGCATGCCCGGAAAGAATTTTATAAATACCGGCAAGAGCAGCTCCATAAACGGCACCACAATAAACACCGAGAATGGAATCAATCGGAATAGATCCGATGTTGTCCGCTGCAGCTGTTTGTTTTCGCGGCGCGTCAGCGTCTTGCCATTGAGTACCTTCCACACCAGCTTCGAGCTAATGGCGGTATCAATGAATAATAACCGAAAGCCGTGATAATAGTGTACCAGTTCATCCCAAATACGCTGTGTGAGCGGCTTTTTTGGCTTGGCCACTGCCTTGGATGGGGCCTCTGTTAGCTCGCTAGCCGTCTTTGTGCCAGAGGCGCTAGCCTTAGCTGTTGTGCTCGGGTCTACAGCGGCGCCGTCGACTATCGTGGAGGTCACCGGCGTAGCCGAACCAGTTCCCTTGGTCACCTGTCCGTTGGCCACCTCCTTCATGATCTCCTCGACCTTCTCTTTCTGCTGATTCTTCAGCTTCTTCACAGTGGCATCGATCTTTGAACTCGACTCAAACAGCGGCCGACCGATGTGAATATGCCGCAAGCCATAGCTACATAACTGATCTGATTGACAATAATAACGCGGGCCGGTGTTCAATGAGTAGCCAGAAAACGTTCTCCTTTGCCGGACGTTCCATGACTGTGAAGAAACTGAGTCTTCCGCTTTGTGCTGGTGCTGGACTTTCCTCGTTGTACAATAGGCATTGTGGCTCGTTCTGAGATCTATAAGTATTGAGAGAATTTGGCCAAGTTTTAGTACAGCAAATTCTTGCCTATAAATACATTATATAAATAAGAGATTTTTAGTAAAGCGACCGATTGTCGTATTTATACACACATCATTTGCTTTGTCAAGGTAAGAACAAGAGAAATCATTTCAAATAGATGCTCAATTGAATAGGCAACAAATAAAAACATTTTAGGGTTAAGCCTTTTTATGGCTTCGGTCATAAAACTTGTCAAGCGTTAATCGGAAAGTTAGTTTCACTTGATAAGCTCACAAGTCAAACAGAACAAAAGAGAAACAAAGAGAGCGAGGAAGAGCGAAAATCAACTAAATTAACACCTGTTGCGATCGAATATACGCAAAAAAATTAACCTTACATAAGGTGAAAACTAAACTTAACGAAAGTAAAAAAAAAAAAAAAAGACAATTTGATGCACTTTCAATTTTGTATATTCTTTTTTTTCTTACAATTTATATATTTGCCAAGTTCTCAGAACAATGCATCAGATGCGAATTCAAGGAAAAATAAACATGTTGCGTGTGTGTGCAGAAGAAAGAGAAGAACAAAGATAGACCACAAAAGCGAAATGCATTCAACCTTCGGCCAATGGCCGAGCAAATTGTGTGGGTGCAACTCACCCATGTATATGTGTATGTACATATGTGCGTTTGTGTGATTTAACTGTACTCTCTTTCGACTATAACATACAGGGTGTCGCATTTGTGCGTCAGCAGCAGTCGCTGGCGTCATTTTGTCTGTCTGTACACCTGAGCGCTTGGCACTTGTCCCTTTTACTTGTTAAACACACACAGACACACATACTCGTGTATATTGTGAATGTTGTGTATAAATTGAGAGATGAGCAAATAGCGTACATGAAATTCTTTTGCAAACAATGAAAAATGATCGTTTATTTAGTATAGGTAAATCTTGCATAAATATTTCGCTCACTAAAAGCAAAAGTACTTTGCCTTAATTGTTCTTTAAACCTTATCTGCCTATAGTTATATTAGCCAGCCGGTTTAGATGTTTACTTGTTTGGTCAATCTCGCTTTTTGAGTAGACGATAAGCGCGCCAAGTGACGCGTCTCGGTGGAAAAAGAATAAAAATAAATGTTAAATTATATAAACACGATAACGATACGTATAAGAAACACCCGATTGACCCATACACCGGCAACTATATCAAAATATATTATATATGCTCTGCATGTACATATATATTGCACACCTTTGTCATTAACTAACTTGTTTACAAAGGCAATTAACCGCCTGCAAGTGCGAAAACTGTTTCAAATCATACATATTTACGTTATCCAGAAAATTGCCCTACAGCTTATACAAAAATACCAAAACAAGCGCAACAGGGAAATTTTATTGTGCACGCAAACATGGAATCAGCTGTGCACGAATGCACAGTCATAACAAAACAACGACAAAAGGCAAGCGCACAAAAAACACACACACACACACATATACAGGCTGCGATACCTAAACTCAAGCACACACACATACACAGCAAGCTCACACTCGTACCGCAGATATATGGGGTAAAATCAATGGAAAGTTTTATACGATTTTCATTCCATCGCGTGGTTGGCAGATAAACTTACAGCGCTTATAGAAGTTATGCATCGCATAATGCGACTTTAGTTGCGTGGATCCTTTGGGCAGCAGTAGCACATTCATGTTGTTGGCCTAGTGTTGTTATTGCTGGGTGGGGGGCGCTGTTTGGGGCTATCGGCTGCCAGTCCAATTCCAAAGTTTCTTCAATGTGTGTATGTAATTTTGAATTTTCAAATCACTGTCTACTCTGTATGTATCTTTGTATTTGTTAATGTTGTTTAGTTGCGCATGAGAAATACGTTGGTTTCTCACTTTACGCCTAAAAGTATAAGAAAAAGAGTACAATAAGATTTATAAATAATCATGCCGAAAATTAAATGCACGCTTTATTAATGTCAAACATAAAATAAATAAATGTAACTGTCAATGCTCACTCGCTCTTTTTTCTATTCGAACAGCGCAATTCAAATTTCTCTCACACATACGCGATATACGCACAGTCACACACACACCCATTCTCACACATATTCACGCAGATTTGCGATATCAGGCGATGCTTCATTGTGTTTGTTGCTGTCTTCTGCCATTCGCACGATTCAAAATATTACACAACTACAGCAACAAAGTATAAGTTATTATTCTGTGCCAATTTCACATTGCCAACACCCTGTCTGATCATAATGTACAGCAATTACCATTTAATTCCAATTCACGCTTTTTGTCGAGATTTTCTACTCGCCCTATATTTTATATATTTTTTTTATATATTTTGTTTTTGTAATGTCGTCGCTCGTATTCTTATAAATATGTTTATAATTCGCAGGCGGTTCGGTTAGTCTTACTTCCACGCTTTTTTATTTCACTTTGCTTTGGTTGCACAAGTGTGACCACATTGACACAGCACAGCAATAGCCACATCGCTGTATTTTTTATTAATTGCGCAAATCTCATTCTTGCGATAACATCATTGTTGACTTATCGAAAAGTAATCGTATGGTAAGGCGGACTTTTTAAATTATGAAAAAATACATTAGAACAACAGGTGCTGTTAACTAATTGTAAACAGATATCTCTTGAATAATTCTGCATATTAACAATTTTTTCGTTCTGTTACTGATTGATTTGAACTCTACTCGTTACTAAACGAAGCCTTACTTAAAATTATAATGACTGTTATAAAAACCTTCCCCAATCGTTAGGCATGTTTGTTTATCTATTGGAAATTTGAAGTAAAAACTTGCCGCATTTATGAATTGCTGTGATATAAATCTGCAATTAGATTTAATTAGGCTGCCCGCTGCAGTAATTTCTGTTCGGATTTCTAATAAAAGGACTAAATGAGGGTCGATTTTAGCCAGTTGAACTCTACGTTAACGTTTGCAAAGGTTATTATAATGGGGAGTAAAGTTTTAATTTATTCGGCTATTTTCGCCTGCTTAGCCACGGCACAAATGCAACTGCCCAGCAGAGTATTCGACCAATTAAAAGTCGAGGTTGCCTTTGAGACTGTTCTCTTATTGAGTGAAAATTCCACGGATTGTACGATTGATATGAAAGATAATGCTGTTACGCCGCTTATTTATCTGAATGCCAATCAAACATATCAACTTCAAACTCATTTCAATAGACAATTTCTAGCGGTGGTTTGCTTGCCAACTGAAAACGATTTCATCTTGAATGCGCTCTATCAAAATCTGGAATCCATGCGAAATACTCGGACCATATTTATGATTACAAATGAAGTGGATGTGGAAGCTTTGTTTACGAACTGCTTCGAGAACAAGATGCTCAATATACTGGCCATAGGTAATTGGAGTCAGCAAGAAATATATAGTTACAGAGCATTTCCTGAACTTAAACTGGTCCTGCGAAATGTTGATCAGATCGAACGCTACTTTGAGCCGCAACTGAAGGATATGGGAGGCTATACCATCAACACTGTATCGGACAACATATTCCCACGCAGCGTTATATACAAGGATGGAAATGGATCCTACCAACTGACGGGCTATCTGACGCCGTTTATTAACAACTTTGTCAAGACTTTGAATGCCACTCTTCATGTTTGTTGGGATCATGCGCCTGAAGAGAATGATATCGCCAACATTACTTTGCTGAGCGACCTGGTTAGCGCTGGAGTAGTAGATATACCTATGAGCATGACGAATCTTGGCTTTACGCCAAGCTATCGAAATCATTCCCATATAGTGGAACTGTCGAAGTGGCAGATAATGCTGCCCGTGGAGTCGCAGATAAGTCGCGCCCTGCTCGTCATTGGCGGCGGGGCGAAGCTCCTCAACTTTAGCATCTTCATTCTGATGTCCGTTTACGCGCTGGTCATTCACAATGTTCGCCGCTTCGAGCTGGGCCTGGCGCCCAGCCTAATGTGTTTGTGGGTCATCTTTGATCCCGTGCTGAGGGCCATACTCTCCCAAACGTTTTCCATGCCGCGATCATCCAGCCTGCGTCTCAGGTGGATATTGGCGGTGCTGCTGCTGGGCAGCTTTTTATGCTACAACATTTACATAACAAATCTGGAGACGCTGCTGGTGCATCCACCCTTCGAGCCGCCGATACTCAGCCTTCAGGATATGCGTAAAGCGGGCCTCAAGATCATGATATCTGAGCCTGAGAAGGGCGCACTTACCTTTGTTCTCGGCCAACGTGGATATAACGCCAACTTGGATCTATACGAGATGGTAAGCACGTCCGTGTATCAGACTAGCCGCAGTCTGCCGAACACTTCGTATGCCTATTTCATAACCCAAACGCTCTGGCCCCACATCAAAATGAAGTTCATCCGGCAGGAGCAGGCCGCCTTTCGCCTCTCCAAGGAACTGGTCTTCATTCCGCTTGTGCACTTTGCTCTGCGCCTGCCCTCCAACTCCATCTATACGGAGGCCATCAATCGATATATTCTAAACACCCAATCCAGCGGGCTGTACAACCACTGGCGCACCCAGTCCTTCTACGATCTGCTTGCGATTGGCAAGACCAAGCAACTGCCCTATAAGGATGCCTCGTGCAGCATGCATTTGCGCTGGGAGGATCTCTACTATTATTGGCTGATCTACATTGTCAATGTCAATATTTGTGTGCTGGCGTTTGCGGGCGAGCTCCTAGTATGCTCTATAGGCCGCTGGAGAGAGGGTAGAGGCGGGTTGGCATAGAGGGAAAATTACCGAAATATTAGAATCTAAGATCTTTGCTAGAAGAAAAGTTTATATCAATGTATTTACTACAATTATATATCCAATCAATAAAGATGCAAAATGATTAACTAAGAGATTGACAAGTTCTTTACAAGATTTCCTTACTGTACTCGTATCACAATCAATTTCATATCTCGAATCTGCCCGACGCATAAACCATGACTCGGAGCTAGATTTAATGGGTGTATGGCCCCTAATGCTAAGACGCGCATCCGCTGCTCTTGCAGTTCCACAATTCTTTGTTGTCTACTGATATGGTAATTGTTTTGCAGTTTCGTCAATGTGCGCCGCAGTAGGTGCATATTTTTAGACTTAGCTAGTCCCGATGGCAACGGCGCATTGATAAGCAACAAAGCATCAGCCCGGCCCGACCGCTGCCTGACCCTCAGGTGATGTCGTAAATGAAAAGAAAAGCGAGTCACTCCGGGAGATGTAATGGGGCAGGTGTGTTACCAGGCGCTGTAATTGGCCGGCATTACTTGCACCACTGCTCAGGCGAGCCTCCTAGCCTGAGCTCGCCCGAGATCGCTGTCAATCGGTGCAGTGCAGGTGCAATTGGGGCTTATCTCAATGCACGGTGCAGCTTATAGCCATGAGGTTGAGCGGATCTCTGATAATGTCAAGGCAATATCAGCACGCGGACGTTGGCCCCCCCATCCGACTGAGAGCCGCCGCTCAGGTATAAATGGAGGCTGCAGTGCAGTGCATTGGTATGATTACGATGAAGTCGATCACGGCGGTTATTGTTTTGACGCTAACGCTCCTGGCTCTCGGCGGCCAGGGCAAGCATGTGGAGTCCAAGGTGGCCGACAAGGATTTCCTGATCAAGCAGAAGTTCGTCTTTGAGATGCTGGAGCATATCTATCAGGATGATGTCTTTGTCAGGAGGTACGATAGCAGCTTCTACGAATACAAGCCCTGGGAACATGTCAGCGACTATCACAATCCCGAGAAGATGCAGCATTTCTTCGAGCTCTGGCAGCATCATCCGTTCGGCGATGACCAGATGTGGACCGTTATGTACGATCTGCATGAGGAGTATGCCGTTGGTCTGGTGCGTCTCTTCTTCTACGCCAAGAACTGGGAGACCTTCCAGCACGTCGTCTTCTGGGCCCGCCAGCATGTGAACAAGCAGCTCTTCGTCTACGCCTTCACCATCGCCAGCCTGTTCCGCGACGATATGCAAGGCATTGTCTTCCCGGCCCATTACGAGATCCACCCCTGGAGCTTCTTTGACAGCGAGACCCTGGAGATGGCCGAGCACTACAAGATGCACGGCTTCCATCACGTCAAGCAGCTGAACAACGTCTACAACGTGGTCCTCAAGTCCAACTACACGAACATCTACGGCAACATGAACGACGAGCACAGTCTGGCCTACTTCCTGGAGGACATTGGCATGAACAGCTTCTACTACTACTTCAACTTGGACTACCCCTACTGGACGAAGGGCGACGATGTGCATGTCCTGAACAAGGACCGTCGTGGCGAACTCTACCTCTATGTGCACTGGCAGCTGTTGGCCCGCTACTACCTGGAGCGTCTGTCCAACGACATGGGCGAGGTGCCCACCTTCAACATGTACGAGCCCGTCCACTCCGGCTTCTACAGCGGCCTGCGCGACTACAACGGCGTTCCGTATCCCAGCCGTCCCAACTACTACAACTTCTACACGCCCGAGAATCTGGAGTATGTGAAGAATGTGGAGCTGTACACTCAGCGCATCATGGACTGGATTCACAAGAACGACAAATACGACGTCGAGATTGTCAATATGCTCGGCAACATTCTGCAGGGCAACGCTGACAGCATCGACAAGCAGTTCTACGGCAGCCTGGACAAGTGGTTCCGCTACATTGTGAACGAGGGACACCCGTACAACCAGTACCACGAGACCTACCCCGGCACCTTCATGCACTACGACACCTCCATGCGCGACCCTCTGTTCTACGAGGTGTACAAGAACATGCTCAGCCACTACTGGCATCTGATGGATACCTTCCCCGAGTACACCAAGGCCGACTACGGCTTCGAGGGTGTCAAGATCGATGATGTGCACATGCCCGAGAGCTTGACCACCTACTTCGAGTACTTCGATGCCGACATCAGCAACGCCGTGAACGTTGAGCACTCCGCCGTGCCCATGGGCGATGCCCACCACAACTTTGGCCGCAACTCCTACTACAATGGCAGCAGCTTTGTGATCAAGGCCCGCCAGCACCGCCTCAACCACAAGCCCTTCGAGTTCACCCTGGATGTCACTTCGGACAAGGCCCAGGCTGCCGTTGTCAAGGTATTCATTGGACCCAAGTACGACGAGTTCGGCAATGTCATCCCATTGGAGCACAACTACCAGAACTTCTTCGAGCTGGAGCACTTCAAGGTGCAACTGGATGCGGGCGTCAACCACATCAAGCGCGCCAGCGGCGACTTCAGTTTCTGGGTGAACGATCGCACCACCTACTTCGAGCTCTACCAGAAGCTGATGGATGCCACCAACAGTGACTACAAATTCAAGCTGGATCAATCCGAGTCTCACTGCGGCGTACCCAATCGCATGATGTTGCCCAAGGGCAAGAAGGGCGGCCAGGTCTATCAGTTCTTCTACATGGTCTATCCCTACCATGAGCCCGCCGTGCCCCAATACACCGGCTACGATCCCATTGTCAGCTGCGGCATTGGCCATGGCTCCCGCTATGTGGACGCTCTGCCCTTCGGCTTCCCCTTCAATCGGCCCATCAAGCACGACTACTACTTCATGGTGGACAACTTCAAGTTCTTCGACGTGAAGATCTTCCATCGTGACGAGCACACCAATGTGGCCTAAGGCACAACGAACTCAGACTCTGATTTAACGCTAAACTCCAATTGAAACTCCCAGCTCTTGCTTCACTCACACTAGCCACCATAGATCATGTTCAATCCGACTTAATAATCTTATCTTACTTAACGACAAACAATAAGCAATAAACGAACTTAAGCGAACACAACTTGATGGGTTTTAATGGGAATTTTTTATGGTTCCCCCCTGGAACCTACCCAACCACAGCATTTGCTGCACTCTCTTAACGAGAATCTCCAGAGCCAACACGAGTGTCGCGAGCAGCAAAAGTGCGCCGTAGGCCACCCAAATCCATTGCAGATCCTCCAAGCGCAACGCCTCCTTCGAGCGAGGCGGCTCGCGCTGAATGGGATCACTGAAGGAGAGCAAACCGGCGGCGGCCATGTCATAGAAGTGCATATCGACCCAGTGCTGGAAGATGCCAAAGTCACGCACATCCATGATCAATCGGGTCAGCGGCTCCAGGAACCACGTGTCTGGTGGCAACTGGAAGACCATGTAGGTGAGCGTCCTAACGCAGGCGTTCAAGGAGTAGAGGAACACCTCGCGGGGAAAATACTTTTGCTGCTCGCTCAGCAGCGTCCACTTGAGCCGCGAGGCAAAGTAGACGTGGCTCATGTTCATCTTGTCCCTGTGGCTATTGTAGTCGCTGCTGTTCATGGCCAGCACACGCAGCTTCGTGGCACCCAGGCCGTAGTCCCCCTCCGCGCTGCCCGCATCGATGACCAGCGGCAGCTGAGCGCGCTGGATGTCAGCAAAGCTGCGGGGCTGAAAGTATTTGGGTGGATGAGTGAGCACCGTGCCCAGCGCTGCCTCGTGTATCGAGCTCAGGTTGAGTCCCAGCACAGCCAGCATCAGGTAGATCCAGCTGGCATAGGGGCTGCTGTGCGGAGAACGGCCAAAGGACTGGCCGAGCAGGCCACGCAGCGCCACATCGTTCAGCAGGAAGTCGACCAGGCTGGCAGCTTGCCCAGTCAGCCACCAGTGCAGGCTGAGCAGGAGCCCAAAGCTGTACACAATGGCCAGTCCGATGAGTAGATGCTGGCCATTGGCCAGGATCAGGTAGATGTCCTTGATGGGCAGCTGCTGTGCGCGCGGAATCATCAAGCAGATGTGGCTCAGCTCGAAGGGGAAGCTGCTGAGGGGCAGCTGCTCGGGCCGTATGAGCTGCACCACCGTAGCCGCCACATCCACTTGGAACTGCTCGATCAGCGACTCCAGCTCATTGAAGTGCATGACCACGCCCGGCTTGATCGCTATGGGGAACTGAATGGTGGCGTTCAGCTTCCAGGCCAGGGTGCGCACAAAGCGACCCACCGACCCGGCCAGCACCTGCTGGCCCGTGCGCCAGTCCGTGTAGACGATGGTGCGCGGGTGCTTCTGGTCGGGCACCACGATCAGCGGCTGGCCATGCATGTTCCTCAGCGGGCTGGCAAAGAACGGGCGCTGCTCCAGCGAACGCTGCTCCAGCTCAAAGCGCGGATACGGACGATAGCGATAGTAGACTCCATCTGCACTCTCGGCCAGCAGGGCAACCACATTCAGTATTTTCTGTCTATAGCATTCCCTGAGGAGCGAGTTGAGCACCCGCATGGCAGAGCTCTTGTCTGTGGGAGCAGAGGCAGCTATATAAAAGATGCTCTTCGGTCCACGTAGAGTCCTTAGTAACGCCGGCAGCGGCTCATAATCCTCGCTGGGCAAGCAGATGAGCTGCATCAGCCGCGAGAAGTCTTTGCTAGGAGGCGTGGCACTGTAAATCGATTGCAGCACGATCGGCACCTGAGGCGCCACAAGCACCTCCTGCAGCCAGCTCTCTGGGCAGTAGTCGTAGCGTATGAGCAGCAATGAAGACCTCGACTCCAAGAGTAGCTGCCGGATGAGCTCCTCAGCTGCGTAGCCCGATGTTAAGCACACGAGTATCACAATATACGAGTGTATCCTGGACATGTCTGAGACTGATATGTTAGCTAGCCATTGACTTATTGGCATATTTATAGCCTCCATAGACAGTGAGACTAGTTTGCTGAGTCATTGGCCAAGAGGAGTTGCCTGCCGAAAAAGTTACGCCTTCGGAGTTCAAGTAGAGCTAGACTGGAGGAACATACGTTATTCATATTGTATAGGTCGTGAATGGTAGGCTTGCATTTTCTTATATATAATGACTAGAGAAAATCTTATTGCTGATATAATAAACAGAGTAGGCCTAGACCTGATATACATAATTAAATTTAATCATACTTTATTTTAATCCAAAATTGTAATTCCCGTTTCTCTTTTAAAATATATTCATATAATATCCCTTTCCTAATTTTTTATACTATTTAATTTTCCATGATTCACATTATAGTATAAATTTTCGTTTATTAAAACAACATTCATTTAATATTCATATCTCAAAATATGTACTCTTTATTAGTTGTTTTTAGTTACAAATCCATTTGAATGTTTCGCTTTTCTGTGAGTAAACCACAAATCGCTCGAATTGCGGTTATTTCACTTCTTTTGTTTAGTATAGGTATAATTGCATTAAATTACAATTATTTGTCCGTTTCGCAAATAAATATTACTATTGGGTATTAAAATAAATATATGTATAAATTGATTTTGCTTATGCCTTAATTCTAGCTGGCGATATCTGTGTATGAATGTGTATATGTATATATATTTCTCTAGGTACTTAAGTCATGTGAGAATGGTAAACCAAAGTGCAAAATAATAGCATTAATAAATTTGTGCATTGCCTAAATAAATATATAGAGAGAGAGAGCGTATTGCACTTGAATAGAGATTGAACGAGGAGATTTCAAGTTATGCACAGATTCGGAATACAAAACGAAGTACATCATGGAGATCGCTTAGTGACTAAAATACAATCAGCTTACAGATAAGTGTTAATCGATTTGCACTAACGGAATGTAATATTTAAATATTGTATATATAGAATTCAAGAAAATTCAACTACTAACAAAGGTTCGACCACATAGTTAGCGACTGATTACAATTATAAATAACAAAAAGAATAAATACAATAAACAATATAAATGAAAGAGATATAAATAGACATTACTTTAAATAACATTGCTCAGATTCGAGCCGGCGTTATAGTTATTCTTGTGCGGCGTCGTGGTGGGCGTAACGCTAGTTGCCACGCCCTCCAGCAGCTGCAACAGCCTCTGTCGTGTGCGCTTATCGCTGACACAAACGCATTGTATCAGATTTGTCAATTGCTTAGCTGAATACTCATCGCCCAGTCGCTGCTGTTCGATCCACTGCTCGAACTGCTCTGGCGAGAAATAATACGACTTGATAAAGACATCCACATAAGCGCGATGTTCGGGGTATTTCTGATTCGAGATTAGTTCCAGGAACGACATAAAATTGGCGAAATCCAATTGCATAAGTGCCCGGCCGCCAGCAGAACATTTCTTAACATTCGAGAACCTGCGAAGGACCTTGGATGAGCAGAATGAACATGAGAAAATAATATAGTCAACTTACCCCTCCACTAGCAAATGGGTGGCCACGTGAGCCATTGCATTCCAAACGTGTTTGCTGGGTATGCTCACCTCCTTCGAGATCTCCTCCAGGCACATGGCAAAGCTCTGTATATTCTATGATGGAGAATGCAAGATTTACTTCCACTGAGATTGCTGCTGCTACGCTTTAGCACTTACGCGATTTAAGACGTCACTGTAGCTGCTGTGCTGATGCGTCACATGATTCACATCCCACTTGACCTTGGCCATTTGCGCGAGAATGGCCGACAGATCGATGACGCGCGATGCGACGCAAGTGTAAACTGGTTTGGCCAGATCAGCAATAAATTCCGAATATTCGAGATAGTTGATCAGTGCTGGTCGATCGCCGGCTGGTAATAAATGATTCAAATAATGCTGCAGTACGTGAAACTGTTGAAACATGCTGCGCCCAGCCTCGATAGCCACGATGCGCTGTGGCAGACCGTACAGCGTGTCCGGATTAGCCAGCTCGTTGTTGATCTGCAATTGAATACAATTATCATTATAATCAACTATCGTGATTGGCATTAATTTCTCACCAGAGAGGAAAAGTTCAGGGGCCAAACTTTAATCTGTGTAAGCACATTGGTTTCCACGGCACGCAGACGCTGCTCCAGACGCGGCGTATAGAGATTATCTGTGGCCACCAGCTGTGATTTTGAAATCGATTGAAAATGTGATCTACGTTGGCGAATCTATACTTACCGCATCCTTGCCAAAGATCTCATGCACTGCATAGGCATAAAAGTCGAGCAGCTCCAGCATGCTCGCCACTATCTTGGGCGAGATGCAGTGCAGCAGCTTGCACATCTGCAAGTAGCGTCCAATGCAGCGCAGCACATTCAAAGCAGTGTTATTCACAAGCAGCTGACTGGCAAAGGCAAAGCATTAAACTCAAATTACCCTAAGAGAAGAGCATTCTCTGGTTGCTTACTTGTTGGCATCTTCGGCAAACTCCTTGCTCTGCAGACTCTTTTGCTCGTCGTCACTTTCCTCGCTAAAGTAGCAGGACGCCTCGTCCACAATCCCTGACAATATGTCCTCCTCCAGCATTGCAGCGTCCAGACCGCCATCGAAGGGCGAACTCTTCTCCGAGAAGCGCAAAAAGTAGCCATAGGAACCATAGATTGAGCTGCCGCCACCGTCCTGAGAGTGCACAGAAACCAGCTCGTCGCAGTTGTTGTTGCTAATGGGCGAGTTGTTGCTCGAGGCCAGCAGCGCAGTTGTTGGCGATTTATGACGACGCAGCGTATGCCTAACCGAGCGGAATTCCTACACAATATAAAATAATATTAATAGTTGCAAAATTTTAGCATCGAGATTCAAGCTACCGGCAGTTGCAGTATGTGCGAAAATGAATCCAACGGCGTCCAGGACTCGTTGTCCAGAAACAAACAGATCTCCTCAACGCAACAAATGTGATAGCGCCTGAAGAACTCCTCGCTCTGCTGCTGCATCGTTGCAATCAGCTTCTCGGACTGCTCGCTGCAAAATTCGACGCCTACCTTCTTCAGGCGCTGCACGATGGACAACACCTGTATGAATTGGTCATACTTGAGCGTCGTCAGCTTAGCGCTCTGCAGGAACAGGCAAACTTTATTAAGTATATCGTTCCAGATACGCGACTGGCCCTTCTTCAATTTCTGTTGGATATAAAGATCGGGTGATTCGCCATCGCTCTCCTCCTGCTGTGTGTATAGCTTGTAGTTGTTGTGCCACATGACCACCTGGTAGTAGGAGGCCAGAATGGTCCAGAAGGTCTTGCACAAGCTAATCAAACAGGGTATAATCTTGTCCGCACTAAGCTGTTCGCACAGCTGCTCATACAGCAGCTTCGGTTGCTCCTCCGCATTGGGCTCGCTGTAGCCACGCACCACAGCGTTTACCGTGCTGTGCACCGCCGAGATGTAGTTGATGTGCAGCTGATCCATGGCAATCAGCGACTTGTTGGCCAGCTTGTATGCCTCCTGCAACTTGGCATATTTGCGTATGTCGAAATTCAGCACCATTTCGTTGAGCACAGTGTCCAGCTGATACTCCATCAAGAGCATAGTCTCCTGCAGCTTCTTGTGCAGCGACTGCACGCAATTGTATTGCATGAAGCCAGCCGCCGAGCTTTGGCACTGCAGCAACAGCTCAATGGCGGCGGAATAGTTGTGGTCTGCCAACAGCTTTTGAAGCTCCTCATCCGTCGTACGCTGCCATGTTATATATTGTTAAATAAATCAATCAAGCAACCATTATAAATCCACTTACCAACTTCTTAATGGCCATCAGCGTGTCCAGCACTTCTTTGAGCACCTCGCGCTTTCGATAGCTGGCCAAGATCTCCAAGCTGGTCGTTGTTAGATTTGTGCGTGCGTAGTTTAAGTAGGAGCGCGCCTTCTGGCACGTCCACAGCGACTCTTCCAGCTTCTTTTGCGTCTCGTTGATGGCCTGAAACTCGCTGCTGCAAGCATTGCGCTGTTCCAATATGTTTTGCAACACCTGTTTGGTCAGCACCTTTTGCTGAGTTCGCAGCTGTGCAATGGTCGACTCAATAAGCTGGTTGTCAATGCCAGCGGCAAGCACTTTCTACAAAGTGACTCACAATTAGAACGTAATGAATTCATAATTATGCTAATGCTTACCTTAAGTTCGTAAAGCTCTGGATTGCTGTCGGCGCTGTAGTAGCACTCTTCGATGCTCTCTAGAATTTCTTGATCCGATTTTTGTACTCCATCTGTAACTTCTTCTTCTGAGTTTTCTGCTGCTGCTGCGCCTGTTGTTTTTGTTGTGGTGGACAAAGCATCCGTTGTGACAGTCTGAATGAAATAATCGGAAAAGCCCATAGCTGGAATTTTCATTTGTCGATTCGTCTGCGAATAAGAAGTTTGTTATGGCCGTTAGATGGGCAGCTTGTTGCGCCTACCTGTTTGTGCAGCAGGTCCATGAACCTGGTCTTAAATTCGTCCATTTTGGCCTTGGAGTTCTGCATTTTGCAGCCATGAAAACTAGAAAAAATTACGCGAAACAAACTTCGCCTCTCTCCCACTCCTAAACAATGGATGCATCGATAGTACCATTATCGATGACACTAGTATCGATACTTTCATGAATATTGTTGGCTGTAAGGCGAGTACGCTGCTACGCAGCAATATGTTAACATAGCTTATGTTAACAGAATTACAAATTTGAATATCCTAAATTGGGATATAATTTTATTACGAAATTTAAAAAAACTAAAACTAAAACTTAATGATTAAACAACACAGTAACGCATTAGACACTGCCTCGCCTTCCACTTGTTGCCGCTGTTGCGATAGATGAGATGCAGATTGAACGCCGCCTCATGCTGCAGTCCCAGCACCGACTCGTGCTGCTTTATCAGCGGATGCTGCGCGGCTAAGGCCCGCTCATAATAATCAATCGCCAGATGCAGGATGTTCGCCTGGTGATATATGCGTCCAATATTGTAGTAGATCTCCTGCTGGACAGCACATGTATCCGGAACATCGCTGCCCTTGACGTTGCAGCCCGCTCGCAATTCCGCATAGCGTAGGGCAAAGGCCACCGCCTGGGCGACAGCTGCCGACTTGCGCAGCACCTTCTTCTGCAGCCCCAACTGATTGAAGACGACAGCTATGGAGAGAGCGACCAGCGGATGCGGCTGCTCCCGCAATATGGGCACATAGACATTCAGCGCATACTTGTACGAGCTGCAATTGAGATGATAGTGGCCCAGGAAGAGCCGCATGGGCTGGGTGACCTTGGGATGGCGTTCCAGCAGCCGTCGAGCGTACCGAAAGTAGCGCACCTCGTCGCCTTGCTGCACCATCAGCGACAGCATGTTCCACAAGTTGATCATGTCCGGCTGCTTGGCAATCAGCTCGCGCAGATAGGAGAAGGCAATGGCGCAGTCGTGATTGAAGTAACAGGCCAATATCATGATGCGCTCAATCTCGTAGTGGTAGTAGGTGAAACGTCTGGTAGTCACCATGGCAAAGCAGATGCGCTCCACGATGCTGTGCATGCCATGCGCATGCGCCGTGCGCACCAGCTCCAGGAACAACTCGTACTCATTCTTGATGGTCAGATCAGAGCCCTCCGAATTGGCCGCTGCCGATGTCTTCAGTGATTCCTGTAGATCGTTATATAGTCAAAAAGGATTCATAGAGATATACTCAAATATACGTACCTGCTGCTCGGCATCGGCACCTCCCGAGACATCAGCCAGGCTGCGCATTTGTAAGATGGCCTTGAGTCCCTCGGTGTTGTAGGCGCCGCCGCCATTCGAGGCGGCTATCATCTCGTCGCGGTTCTTGAGCTTTATCGAGTGCCGGCTGAGGAGCACATAGCCCACGTCGAGGAACTCATCGATCCGATTGATCTGCTTTAGCATGATGCAGCGCTCGTACAGTAGACGCGCATGCAGTGGCTGCCCGTCTTGCTCGCCTGACTGCTCCAGAGCCTTAACTGCTTCCTCAGGTCGGCCTTGCTGCTTGAGCAGCGCCGACAGCGTAAACTTGGCCTCATAGCAGTATGGAGCCAGCTGGACAACCCGCTCGTAGCTCTGTATGGCCTCCTGGGTGCGATTCAGCTGACGCAAGCACTCGGCATGGCGCAGCCAAACGAAAGCGGGACAATCGAAGGAATCGGAGTCTGTGATTGGTCGCATGAGAGCGATGGCTTCCGCATACTTATGCTCCTGCATCAATGCCTCGGTGACGTCCATGTACAACTCCACGCGGTCCACCGTGGGCGTTATATACTCCTGTACATTCTGCACAATGTAGCCTAGCAGATGGTGCGCATGCATGTGGATCAGGCTGACGCAGAGCTTGGCGCGCAGCTCGGGCACATAGTCGTCGGGTATTTGGCAAAAGTAGATAAGCTCCAGGCTCTCCTGTTCCGTCTCCAGCTCCAATTTGGTACGCTCTCGGAGACAGCGCAACACCTTAATGTACTGCTTATTGAGTATGAGCAGCTCGAGGTAGATGTTGAGATCCTCGTTTGTGAAGCGGGCGCCGCACACACCATACGTGCCCTCCATGGCTTCCAGTGCGATGCTGTGTTTCTCCAGCTCGTGGAAATAGCGTGCCACATTCTTGCCGGTGGTGAGGCACAAGCTCCACTCGCTGGACGGCATCAGCGGCAGCATCTTCAGGTACGTAAACATCGCTGCGTTTGTCTCTCCCATGCGCTCCAGCAGCTGCGCTTTGCGCTGTCGCAACAGATACTCCTTGGGCAACACCTTGATAGCCTTCGTGTAGCAGTCGCGGGCGCGTGCCAAGTGGCCCTGTTGAACCAGCAAATCCGAGATACGTATCCACATATCGCGATCTTGCGGATTCAGATGCGCTGCTATTGTGGAGAAGTGCAAGAACTTGACCTCATCGCGATTCTCGTAAATCTCGGCTAGCGTGTAGAAGGGCTCGCTGGCCAGAGGATTCTGACGTATGATTTCCATACAAATTCGTTCGGCTACATCGAAACGACCGTATGCAAACGAGAGATTCGCTTCGCCCATGAGGCCCATTAAGGCGGCGCTCAATTGACTGCGGCGTCCCGAGCTGCCACCGGCTGCGGCGCGACCAAACGAACCCTTGGACTGTGTCTTCGGTGGTGCTGATTGCTTGGAAGCGGTTGCTGCGGCAGCAGCACTTGTACTGGGCGCCTCTTGTACTTGCTCACAATTCTCATTTTGCTTTTTGGACGCCAAGTGTGCTGCCTCGTTGTCATCCTCTTCATCGCCAGGCTCAAGTTTGGTACAGAAGTCAGGAAATTCAAGGCACTGCACGCCCTGCACATAGCGTCTAATTAAGGCGCCTTCTTCATCAGCCGCTTTTAAGGCATCATTGGACGGCGGCATAGAGTCCTCGTCATCCAAGTCAATTATTTCAACGACGCGCAATGGTTCTGTCACCTCAAACTGTGCCAGCTCGTTTTCTGGCACATCATTACTATCAATTTCCTCTATTAAGACCTCATTTGCATTAATTTTTCTCTCCTTATCGGCTTTTTGCTTCTCGCTCATTTTTCTGCGTTTTTTCCAGTAAACAGAAAACATATGTTTTTACTAGAAATGCTTAAAGCATCGATAAGTCTCAACGGAAAATCTATCGATATTGGCAACTCCACAGTTAGTTAACAGCAATAAAATTATTTCAAACAATTCAAAAATTCGTGTTTTAAAAACAAATCTTTAATAGTACAAATTATTTAACGTTTATGTACAACTTAACGTTTATATATAACATAACTTTATGTTAGCTTGAATTTTAGTTCAGTTTCACATTAATTGTAAAATTGTTGAACAATAGTTCCGTGATTGTAAATGTGCAATTTATAGGAATAGACATGCATACATTTTTGTATACTAATGATCAACGGCTCGAATGGATGAACGATAAAGGCGCACAGCTCGCGCGGAGTGAATTGACAGGGTGGCCTTTGCACCTTCGTGTTCAAACGAAACTTGATCAAATTGGTAGCACGATCCCGGAACACGATCGGCTCTGTGGAGCAGGCTTTAGGACGTTCAAGATGAGAGATGAGTTGATTATCATAGATAAACACATTGTGATTGAGATACGGGGACGTTGAGAAGCTCTGTGTGCTGACGGGCACACTCGGATTATAGCGAAGCGCCGCCTGACGCAAGAAAGGCAGTGACTTATTTTTACTTTCCAAATTATGTTCCATGAAGATGTGCGAGTATAGGGACGACGGTGCATCGCCTGTTTGTAAAGATCGCACATTACATAGCTTATCATGGAATTGCACAACTATTTGCAGCAAGTCTATAGAATCATCTTGGTATACTGCTAACACCTCCTCGCTGGGCATACTATAGAAGACATAGAGACGTCGCGGTGGCTGTGGCTCGGGCGTCAATACGATATTTGCTACGTCGGTATCCTTCGGCCGTTCCTCGTAGCGCAACAACAGCACATCGTTGTTCACCAGCTGCATCTTTTCAATAATCATATTTTCTATCTGAAATTATTAAAATAAAGAGTTCAGAAGAAAATTAGGCAAAAGTCTTTCTTTCTTTCTCACGAATTCGAAATTTTTGTAGAACTCCTGATACAGTTGATTCGCTTGAGGACTATCTGGCTCTATCTGACGGTAGAGAAAGGTCAGTACTCGCTGCTTAATGTGCGTAATTGGCAACAAGGTGTTCACATCCAGCACCACCATGAACGTCGATGACGCATCCTGAAAACAGCAGTGGAGCGGCCTTGGGCCTATTTCGTGCTCTTGTTTAATCAGTCGACCGTCCACCAATTCATAAATATAAATACATTGTCGCAGACGCGATAAGATTGCTATTGTATGTCCATACACCGATATGCCGTGATTGTGGGACAAGCAAATTGACTCCTGGTGCAGGAGCACTTCGTCAGTAACAACTCCCTTCTGGAGGTCCACAACATAGAATATATAAGAGAAGGGATCAACCTTGTCAAAGACGTCCGGATAGCGCTCGTATTCAGAGACTGCCAAATTGTAGCCCTGGAGTACGCACATTCCGGCGAGGAGGACATAGCGACTGCCATCCAGGAAAACACTGAACTCTCGATGAAGATAGAAACGTGCCGATTCGCCTTGACAAAGGCGTAGTACGTATTTCGTTTTGAACATTTTCTCAAATACTATGTTTCTTAAATGCTGGCTGTATGGTCCAGTAAACGTTTCGCTACTGCCCACGCCAGCATCACTGAACAACTGATTTACGCCGGCCGCGCCGATGCCCCTGTATGCATATACTGTAAAGAAAATATTCCTTTGTAGCTCGAAAATAATTAAATATTTTTAGCATACCAATAAATGAACGCTGATCATGGGAGAAACCCAACAATTTGCTACCGTCCGGAGTAAACTTGCGCAGGTAAACAGGTGGTATAACGATTCCAACTGTCAGGCAGGGCGTAATTGCTTTGTAAAACTGGCGCTCGTACGCTAGCGGGGGGACTTGACTTAATTTGCTTCGAGTATAGCCCGATTCTCGATTTTGCAGCATATGTACAAGATTTTGCGTTTGCATACGCTGGTCAATAGCCAGTTTTTCCAAAATCATAATAAATAATATTGCAAACAAAAACGTAAATAATAATAATGATTTTATCGATATCGATATATTAACAAAGAAACGCGATTGGTGGTGCTGGTTAACATGCCAATAAATGTGCTGCCAACTTCACTCACTAATATCGGAGGGCTCCTTTTGCATTTTCAAATGTAAGTCTAATAAGTGACAAACTTTTTCTTTTATTTTGTAAAGTCGTTTTTTTTTTTTACTTTTATTATGAACATGATTTTTTTTTTATAATGTACGTCGAGGTTGAGTTGCTGTAACTTTATTAGCTTTAAAGCATAGTGTTGCAAAGAAATGCAAATTTCTGCATTGCTATGCTATGATCGAAGCTGAACAGTGTCAGATCTAGTTCCATATGGCGGCAGTAACGGTACTTGTGGCGTCTTCGGTTGAAATTAACTTTTTGTATATTTCGTGTGAAATTTGTTCTTCTGTATTGTCTTTGTGTTTCTGTATAAAATATTCAGTTGCAAAATGAGCGAGAGCAGCTTGAAACAAGAATTGAACACGGTAATTAAAGTCTTAAACGAAGGCATCGCCAATATTGTTTATTTGTGGATTTGTTTGCAGCTGAACTTAAAATTGACACAAATAACCAACCTTATAAAAGGTTGGCAAATGGAGCAGATTCAGAGAAATGGACGCATGCGAAAGAAGTTTAGCGACGATGAGGACGACATTTTGAGCTCAGACGATGAGGAGCAAAAACAAGCCCAAAAGTGCGTCTTTATTTTCATATATAGTATATATGTACTTACATATATGTATGTAGATGACTTCAAATTGAATTTATTCCCTTTTGATTTGTAGATTTATTGGCATTATGCGCAAGCTACCATACTATGAACCTAGTCAGAACATGCTGAAGGCCATGACCGCTGACTTCAACGACGAAAGCCTCGCAGAAGAGAGCAAAACTTTTAGCTCTTATTTGCAGACACTGCAGCTAGATTCGGAAAATGTTTGCTCAGTGCTGAGCACACTGCTTAGCATAGAGGATATCTCAAACATGCAGCTTTATGCTGAGCTCATGCAGCCCAAAGTCTATTTGAGGAAAGTCAATAAATCATGTTATAGCTTTGTGCCTTGCAGTAAAGCAGATATCAATCTAGAGGAAGTGGTTGCTCCAAATGTGGACGAGGCAGTGCTAATACCCAAGGCTAGCTTGGAGGAAGCTCCTCCGTCCAATTCTATACTGTCACTGTTACCGCATAAGCACGAATCGTTGCCATCAAAGAATCCGATGCGCCGTTTCGTGGCCAGCGTTGATCAAGTGACTCGCACTTCGATTCAACTGAAATTCAAACGAGGCACTCTTCGGGGTGACTTATCCCTCACAGAACCGTACTTTGTAATTCTACGCTCTCGACGCACAGCGTTTCGTTTTATGTATCGTGCGATGCAGTTGCTGCAAGAGAGTCCTTGCCTACGTCGCTATTTATTTCCAACCAAGCCGTTGGCGAGCGAGATGCCCCAAGTGAATCTATCATCTAATTTAATTCTCTTTAACGATACCATTGCCTCCAACATGGAGCAGCTTCAGGCAGTAAATCAGATCGTTAATGGCCCCAGCAAAGAAGGGCCGTACATTGTATTTGGACCTCCAGGTTTGCATATGAGATACAGCTTCTCCGTATATCTCTGCCTCTATCCTAATCTGTGCATTTTGCTTTTACAGGCACCGGCAAGACAACAACCATTGTCGAGGCTATTCTACAGTTGCGACTTCGCCAGCCGCGAAGTCGTATTCTTGTTACCGCTGGTTCGAACTCGGCCTGTGACACAATTGCCGTGAGAATATGCAAGTATTTCGCTAGCAATGAACGTTTGCAGGCGCACTTGATGGAGCGGGCTAAAGAGTCGCGTTTGGTCACCGAGGACGTCGAGCTGAATTGTCAGTTAATACGTCTGTTCTCGCGCTCTGTCTACGCTAAGGGACTAAATTCGGTGGAGCCGCTGCTCGTAAGCCATTCCAATTGTGCCAAGTATGAGTACGAGCACACGCGTGTGGACAAGCTGCGCAAATATGGCATAATTGTCGCCACATTGTGCACTGTGGGCCGTCTGGTAACAGATAATGTTGGTAAATTTAATTTCTTTACACACGTCTTCATCGATGAGGCTGGCGCTTCAACGGAACCCGAAGCTCTCGTGGGTATTGTGGGCATTAAGCAACAGGAGGAATGCCATGTGATACTTTCGGGCGATCACAAGCAGCTGGGCGCCGTTATTAAGAATAATCGTGCTGCAAATCTGGGCCTACGTCACTCGCTGATGGAGCGTCTGCTCCATTGCGATATGTACGCTTTGGACGCCAACGGGAATTACGATCACACATTGCAGACCCGATTGCGTCAAAACTATAGATCCCATCCGGCCATTGTCGGACTGTATAATAAGCTCTACTACAATAATGAGCTCATAGCACAGGCGCCGCCGTCAGAAGTCAATCTAGCGGCCAAATGGCGAATGCTGTGCAAGCCCGATTTTCCGATTTTATTCCAAGCCACACATGGCGTGACCAGACGCGAGGATCACTCCACCAGTTCGCTTAATATGCTGGAGGCACAGGTGGTCTGCTGGTATGTCAAGCGTTTGCTTTGCTTAGGCCTAGGCGGCGGTACTTATGTACAGCAGACGGATATTGGCATCGTGGCACCGTATGCGGCACAGTGTAAGCTCCTCAACGAGCTACTACGCAACCAGGGCTGCTACGATGTGGAGGTGGGCAGCGTCGAAAACTATCAGGGACGTGAGAAGCCGATTATAATTGCCACGCTTGTGCGTTCGTTTGCCAACATCGGCTTCATGCGTAATCCACGTCGCGTGAATGTGATGCTCTCGCGCGCCAAGTCCCTGATGATACTTATTGGCAATCCGGTCACGCTGCGCCATCATCGCGACATCAATTACGTCATCAACCAGTGCAAGTTGCATGGCACTTACTTGTTCAAGAAGAGGAATGGAGACCGTCCACGGTTCCTCAAGGATCTAGTCGAAGACGACAACGATATTGATGATCAATATGAATCAGAAGAGGAAGATAAGTGTTGGTATGCAAAGATGCCGCAGGATATTCCCGTAGCTTTTCCCAAGAGCCCACATGGCGAAAATGGAAATGGAACGGGTAAGCTAATAAACTTAAAGTATTGCAATCCTTAATAAAAATGACTCCTCCACAGATGACAGAAGCCAGAGCGAGAGCAGGAACAGGAGCAATTCGTTTGCGACTGAATCATTTACTGATAGCAGCAGCTCGCGTACATCCTTTCAGTCAAGTAATAGTCCCAACTCAATATCTAATTTATCACTTCATAGCCCCGAGCAGATTAAGGTTGAATCCAACTTCTTAATAGCCTGCGCTGCGGCCTCAGAATTCACTAAACAAGAGCTGCTGCAGTTGCAGTAAGTTCAGAATGAGTTACTAATTTACTTCTGCCTATGACTATTTTTCAAGGAGACGATTCATTCGACGTCTCTTAAAGAAGTATTAAGCCTAACGTGAATTTCCAACCTATTTTCTAAAAAACCAATTGGCAAGCATTCATTTTGTTGAACTGGAACAATTCAATATTTGTTGGTGCGTTGCTTTTTTTTTATATTTGTATTTTTATTTTATTTTTTTCAGTATATCTATATACTTATGTCAAGATTAAAGTTGCTGGATCAGCTCAACGTAGATTTTTAATTTTTTTTAATGCGTGCATAAATAATAGAAATTTAAGTTTTTATTAACATGATCTATGAGTATATATTTGTGCTGTCATGCAAATGGATCCTTGGAGCACAATTCTCATTTTTCATTTCGAACGTCTGTCGAGGGTTTTTTTTCACGTCTGTGAAGGAAAACAATTAAAAAATGAATTTTATAACTATTTTAATCTTATTGAGATGACATCCATGAATTGAATATTTAGTTTTAATGGAAATGCCAAGAATAAATTTTCTGGAATTTGAAAATACTTTTATAATTTTACCAAACTTTCTCCAAAACAATTATAAACCAATTTGAAATACATGTGTGAAGCAAAATCATTTATTTTTAACTGTTTTTTTTTTTTAAGACGAGTTAAATAATATAGTGCTTATATAAGTATATACGATTATATTTAAGCAGTGACTATAACATTAGTAAACAGTTTACAAAATACAAATACAATGCTGTGTGTTTGCGTTAGAAAATGTGTATTTCTTTTTATAATATATATATACTATTAATTGATTTCGGTTCGCTTTCGACTTTTTATTTCGTGTGCTTTCGACGCTTTTACTTTCGTTTAAATTCGTTCAGTCTTTGTTAATCAACAACTTGGTTAAAAGTGTTTTTGTTATATTTCTTTAATAAATGACAAGAAAACAACATTTCTAATTATTATAAAATTAAGAAATATTGGAAAACAAATGCCATGTTGCCTGTTAATCAGTTTATAATTAATATTGCATGTTTTGATCGTGTTTGAAGGTTTCCTTTTTATTTTTGTTTTTATTTTTATTATTATTAAAAAATATATTTAAGTAAGCATATAGTTATATATGTATGTATGTATGTATATCGATGATCTCTCAAAAATTTCTTGCATGTAATAACTACATTTGGTATAAGAATATTCATTACGTTTCCCACTAACCGCTTCAACTTGACTCCAGGTTAGCCCTCCCACCTCAGCAGCGCTTTATATAAATTTGTGTATATATATGTGTGTGTAAATTTGTTTGTCTGTATGTGTAATTATTTTTTTGTTGAGCTTAAAGCACGACGCGACGAACGCCGCACTCCATGCAGAACTTGGCGTGCTCTAGCACGAATTTGGCGCCACATTCGTGACAGAATTTGGACATTTTCACAGAAGCATTTGAATTGTTGCTTTGCAGCGAATGCTGAGATGTTGTAGGTGTTAAACCAACACCTACACTATTGCAATTGTTGTTCTTTAAGTTCAATGCGTTTAGCTCATAGCTATTGCTGTTATTGTTGGCTACCTGAGGCTGAGATTGCTGCTGCTGCTGTATGTAGTTGTAATTTGTGTTTTGCTTGTGATGCTGTTGGTGTTGTTCCTGTTGCTGTTGCATCAGCTGCTCTGAGCTGCTGCTGGAATATTCCATGTTGCCATTGCCAGCGTCGCTACAAATGCCGAGACCATTCGGTGCAAACATGCGCTGGCGCGCCTTTAGTGTTCCATAGTTGCTTTGTGCCTGTGTTGAGGCATCCATCATGTTGCTGGGCTGCTTGGTGGACATTGCGATGGCTCCACTGGCCGTGTGTGGACGCAATTGGCTAGGGGTGCGCGGCGTACTCATGTTCGACTGCAGCTCAGTGGAGCGTTGACGGGACAGACAGTATGGAGAGTTGCTGCTATAGTATTGCAAATAAATATGAATACAAAAATCAGTTAAGAAACGAGTTATCTGAAATATCGTATATCAAAGTAACTTTGAATTTACACCCCAGTCATTTATCGATATAAGTCGTTCCTATCGTAAGTAGACAATGTTATCTGTTCAGCACTGTTAACGTTGAAAATGGCTGTTAAAATTACATACATACATAGTTAATCAGACGGACATACATATATTAATAAAATGATCATTTTTTTAGCTTATATCAATGTGCTTATCTCACCTACTATAAACATACATCGATAAATCAAAAAATATTTTGACTAACCTGCCATAAGCTGAGTCGGTACTAAGCTTGGAGCTACCGCCACGACGTGAGGATTGCGATGAGGACATTGGATATCCATCGAGGCTACTTAACTCATCTGAATCTCCTGATGGCGATGGCGTCATTCCCTTTACTTCCTGCTGTGTTGGCATCTGCTGCTTTTGCTGCGCCTGCTCCTGGCGCTGCAAGATATCGCGGCGAACCGAGGCGCTTGCCTCTTCGCCTAGCTGCTTGAAATCGTTACGCATTTTCTCTATCACATTCTTGGCATTGTTTGCCTCGACATTGGGCAATGGCGAGGTCACAGCTGGGCTCAGCCGATTCGGATAATGAGCGCGACTAGTCTCATCATCGATCGGATCCTCGTTGTCGCT
This sequence comes from Drosophila navojoa, assembly GCF_054131105.1. Classification (NCBI taxonomy): domain Eukaryota; kingdom Metazoa; phylum Arthropoda; class Insecta; order Diptera; family Drosophilidae; genus Drosophila; species Drosophila navojoa. Next base: position 14,235,685 of record NC_142893.1, read on the forward strand.
GATCTTGCTGAACTTGGCATGCTCCGGCTCGTTGCCGTTCTCAATGTGCAGCACATCGATGGGCGTCTGTGCATTGCCAACCATGTGACGCAGTGAGTCCGGTGAGATTGGCGAACGCCCCTGGGCATTGGCCTCAGTTTCAATGCTTATAAAGATTTCACGTTTCTTCGATTCGTCCACAGACTTCTGCGTCTTCTCCACGTAGCAGTTGCTGCTGCTACTGGTGCCGGAGACATTCGACAGCTGGCGGTCGAGCTTCTCATCGCTGCTGGACAACGGCGACTTGAAGGCGCTAGTCGGCGACGTCTTGTAGGAACCGCTGCCATTTGGTGTCTTGTAGGAGCCAGTGCTGGCCTGTGGAGACTTGAATGATTCGTTGCCAATTGATGTATTCGAATTGGATCTGTGGGCATGAGGCTCTTTAGTGCTGGAAGCAAAGTAATGGGTCTTGGGTGGCGTTATATACTGAGACCCAATGCCAGAGGTCGTGGCTGGTCTCTGTGTGGCTGTCGGCGTCGGTGGTTGTGTCTGTGTATGGGATTGTGGTTGTGACTGTGGCTGTGGCTGAGGCTGTGGCGTTGAAGTCGCTTTCTGGAACGAGCGGTGTCGGCTCGTCGTGCGATTCAGCAGGAACTCGCGACAGTCGCGGAACAGCGGAAATTGCTCGTCATCATTCTCGTTCTCGAATGATGAGAGAAATTCCTCAAAGTCGAAGTCATCAAAGGTGGGCAGCACTGGCATATTGGGCAGCGTCAGCGGCATTGCCTTGAGTGGATTGGAGAGCAGCTGCTTCTGCTGCTGCTGCCAGCATTGCTCGTCAAACTCCAGCGAGGAGCGATTGGCCTCATCATCAGCGCAGCTGCCGGACGAGATGTACGCCTCCTCTGGCGAGGCATCGTACAGAAACTGATTGCGTCCCAGTCGCATCTTGCGCTTCAGCAGATTACGCGCCTCGCCGGAATGACGGCGCTGCTCCTGCCCCATCGTAATGGTCGACTGCGAGCTGCTGCGACTCTGCGATAGCTGCTGTGGCGTGGAGCTGGCATCGGAGGAGCCAGTGGATGACTGCTGCACCAGCAGGTTATCACAAGGATTGATCAGCTTGGGATCTATGTAGTCGGCCATTCGATTGCTGCCAAAGATGCTCTCCAGCTTGATGGGCGACGGTGCCGCAATGCCACCACCATTGCTGTTGTTGTTGTTGCTGTTGTTGATCAGACTCTGTTGCGGCTTGACGATGGGGTCCAGGCGCAGCGGCGTGGCAAAGTTATGTGCCACATTCTCGTTGTTCTCCTTGGCCACTGGCGGACAAATGGGCGTCGTTAACGGCGGCAGCTGCCCGCTGCTTGAGTTGGCATTTAGATTCTTGGCCGAGTTCTGCTTGCTCAGATTGTTGCTCTTGTCTTTGAGATCCTTGCTGCTCAGCTCTTTGCTATTGGCAGCCACTTCCGCAGCCTTCGCATTCAGCTGCTCCAGCTCGTGCTCGTACTTGAGGAACACGGCCAAGGAGTCTGTCTTGGCCACGTTACGTGCCGGCGGCGCCTGCTGCTGCTGCTGCTTGGACGTGGACGTGGACGTGTTGTCCGGCTCAGTGTCGCCACCGAGAGGCAGTTTCATTTGCTGCTTGCGATTCGAGTTGCTCGTGTCGCGGCGCACAACGCGCGGACTGTGGAAATCATTGCCGCACGCAGCACGCACGGGCATCTCGTCGTACTCCTCCGGCTTGAGGAAGTTGCTCGAGATGGGGCCCTCGTCTGAGAGGCCGCGCTGGATGGTGGGCCGATAGTTGGTGGCAAAGAGCGGACGACTGGGCAGCAGTGGCGTGCGACGAGGTCCGCGCAGGGACGAAGTGCGTCGGAAATTTGATGTGGGCGTGCCCTTTGATGCCGTGGTGGATGTTGTCGACGTGGCTTTGCCCAGCGAGCTGGTCAGCGAGGTGGACATGATCGCTGTGGGTGTGGCTGTCGGTGTGACTGTCGGGGTGGCTGTTGTGCGGACCAGTGGTTCGTTGTCGGGTGGTGTGCTGGGCGAGCAGAGCTCCTCCAGCTGGCGCTTGGCGGACAGAAACGGATCGTACTTGTCGCTAGCCGATGGATTGAGGCCGCTGTTTCGAGAAGAAGAAGAATTATAGAATGGAACAATCGGAACGAATAATCGGTTATAATTCTAGAGATCTGATTAGCCCGCCCGGTCTGTGCGTCGCCTGGCTGTCGTCTGTGGGGAGGGGCATTTAGGAACAAACCTCTTGATGGGCGCTCTGGCCGATTTCTTGCTGTTTGTTGGTGAGCGCGGTGCCTTAATGTACATGGTGCCTTCCTCGTCCTGCTCCAGCACTACCAGACGGCGGCTAACGTTGCTTGGCGTCGCGCGCTTCTTGAGGCTGGCTGGCGCCGCGGGCGGCTCCACCTCGCCGTAGACGGAGTCATCGATATCGTCATTGTATTGGCCCTCCAGTAGCTTGGCCTTGCTTAGCAGCTGGCCAACTTCTATGTCCTCCTCATCGTAATCCTGTTCAGCTTCCCCATCAGAGTCCATCTGCGCCTGCACCTCGCCCTTCATATCAATCGCCGGCAGAAAAGAGTCGCCCTTCGCCTCTGGCTTCTGCTTGGCCGGCGGCAGAGGCAGAGGCAGAGCGCGCATTGGCTCCGAGCTATTTATGATGACCGGCAGCTGAATGCGCTTCCGCGGACGACTCAAGCTCCGCATGGTGCTCGTCTCCATCTTGATCTGTATTTCGGCATGCGGCAAGGCATCCTCGCTCTCGGACCCCGAGTAGCGATCATTGGCAATGCGGCGGAATGCGGCTGGGGAGTGTGACGGGCGCTGACGTTGATGTTGTTGTTGTTGATGTTGATGTTCATCCACGAATTCGGTTGGCGGCTCCAGCTGGCGCAGAGGAATATTGGGGTTCTCCTGGGTGCGTATGCGGCGACGCGCCTGACGCACCAGCGATGTGGATGTGCGCACCTTGGGCGCCACGTGATCCTCAATATCCATTTGAATGTTGCAAATATTTGTGGCACCTGCGTGTGGTGGTGGTGGTGGTGGTGCAGCGTGCGTATTAAAAGTATTTTTCATAAGACAGATATCTAAGTGAATGTATGAATCGGACTTTCTAGCGAATTTCCCTAATTATACGTTCCCTAGTTGGCCTATTTTGCCAAATGAATTTATTCTTTTCCTACTCTTCAATACGTGAATTGAATTAGTTTTTGCTTTGCAGAACATCAGGTAGATCTCCCGCATATCTCAGTATTATCCATTCTGCTACAGTTATACTATTCGCTGCTCATCAATTATATTCTAGCTATTCTCCACTCCCTGAACTATTTCCAACTCTCTGAGTTCCTGTGGAGTGCAACTAATGCTGCTCTATGGTTGGCTGATCTTCTAAGTGCTTAAATACGCTGCGCATGAATTAAGAACCATCAAATTGTTCCGCAGCTTAGGAAACTAATTATGAAATCATTTGAAGTTAATTAAGTTTAGGCACGCCATGGGGCCTACAGAACCCTATGAACCTTATGCCTCTGGGACGGACGGAGTAGCAAGTGGAGCATTACAAAACAAAAAAAAAAACTAGATAACTTGACGCCGATTCCACTGTTTCAGTTAGGCTGGGTCTGCATTTGTTACCGAGCCTACCTTTGCACTTGATCAACCCGTTGAGCTCCTCGAAAGTCATCGTGACTTGGGGTTGCCCGGCCATGCACTCGGTAGAGTCGAACTTCGAACGATGTGGCGAGGGTCGGCGATGGGACCGGGCTGGCTGCAGGTGCGCCGCCTCTACGCAATCCAATTGGGCCAGCTGCTCGTAGGAGGGATGACGCAGGCGCTCCACGGCCTCATCGATCTCCTGGCAAGCATCGTACTGCTGCCTGCGTCTTACACGCTCCTGGTAGACAACGCTCGACAATTCCTCGGTGAGCATGCGGGCTCCCGCCTTGCTCTGGCCCAACGAAGCTTTCGACTTGGATGCATCGAAGACTTGTGGAGTTCCTGGACGCTGCTGCGGTGCATTTCTTTGTGAGCTAAGTTGATGTTGGAGTGTGGTCAATGGATGAATGGATGATATCGAAGCAGATCATGTCCTACGAATACTTTGTGAGCAAATACTACGCGACGAGTGTCTACTGGGCACAACTTTACTGCAGAATTAGTCAACATCAACGACAACCATAGCAACGCCAGATGGGCCAATCAGATAGGTTTAGCTATTCTACGAATCAAATGATTTACGCTAATCTTAAATAATACTCACTTATCACTTTGTACGGACGACGTCATTGTGGAGAGCGTCATTAAATTCTGCTTCACAGCAACTGGCTCTGGCTCGAAGTGCTCCTCCTGGGCACCCGAGTACTTGTCCCGATTAATGGAGCGCTTGGTTCTGGGTAGAGTAAAGGGAAAAATTTGAAAGATTTGAAACAACACAATTGATGAATATGTAATACGAATAACATGAAAGATGAAGCAAAGCCAGTGGGATATCAAAAACTATAATAAGGTAGGGTAGAGAAGTTCACCTACTTGAGATTCGGTGGACGATACTTTTTACGCGCCTCCATGCGCTCCTTGGCCTTGTTTGTCTCCGCGGTGTTATTGGATTTGATGTTCGCCTGAATGGCCTTCTCCTTGCACCACTCCACATGGCGATCGAAAGCCTTGATATTAAAGTTGCGCTCACAGTGCGGGCAATGTTCCGTGGCGGTGTCCTTGATGCGCCTGGTTATGGAACGGTCGGAGGCACGTGAACGATCACGGCTCAATGTTGGCGGAGCGGTCGCAGCTGCCGCTGATGTTGCCTGAGGCTCGGCATTAGCAGGACCGGCAGCAGCGACACCAACGGTAGCTGCAGTGCCGGCGCCGGCTCCTTTGCGCAACGAAGCGCGCGTCATATCCGTCTTGCTCTTACGGCGTATCGACAGCGGCGAGGCCTGCAAATATAGAATATGCAGAATGCAGTACATAGTATAGGCTATAAAATATAGAGTATGGAGCATGGAGCACCGTCTTTCGATTGCTTACCTCATGCGGCACTCCGCTGCTCGATACGGTGGACGCCTCGCGGCTGGCTGTGGGCGGTGTGTGTACGCCCGGTGCCTTCTCTGCATTGGGCAGCCCGAAGTTCTTGGGCAGCACATAGGTGGACAGGGATGTGCCCTCCCGGCGCTGACGCGACGAGTCGAAGACCTTGCGCTTCTTCAGCATCTTCTCGCAGACGACGACGTGTTTGCGCAGTGCATTCGTGTTGAAGGTGCGACTGCAGTTGGGACAGGCTAGTAGCTGGGTGCTGCAGACTACCTCCTGCTCCTGTAGGATCTCGGAGAAGCCCGTGGTGAGTGGCCCCGGCTTGGGACCCACTGGCTCATCATCCAAATTGCCATCGGAATCCATTGTGGCTATTGACAATGGATGGGAAATTAAAGAAATGGATTCGAATTATTATTGGATTGTGAGGCTTCGATTGATGTTGTTGTTGGGAAACTTTTGCAATGTCTGTAGAGACTGTAGTAGATGCTGTATGGCTTGAAACCTAAAAACTAAATTTTACAATTCTCGGCTAAAGTAACAAATCTAAAACTTAACTGAGCTCGCCTTCTCCGTTCAAAGCAGATTTTCACTCAAGTTAAATTGATTTGAAAGGCAATGCATGTGGTGTGCAGAGCAGAGATTGGACAACATTTAACTCAAGAGTATTATTATGATAGATTGGATATATTACTCTTCAGTCTAGCTCCGATTCTAAATCATTGGGCAACTTTCAGCAAATGCTAAAGTCAACTTGAAGGCGCTAAAAGAAAGTGAAGTGAAAATCAAAGGCAAAGCCAAGTAAAAGACTAAGACCGTCTGCCGACTGTTGGCCTTTGGCCAAGTGGCACGGCTTAGTCTTGGGCCAGAAACCCTAAAACTTTCCAGTTGCACTTGCCGCATGGCAAATATTTTCATATTACATGCCAGCCGCATTTCCAACAACAAATTGCTTTTCCGGCAACATTTGTCACAGCAGCAGCAAATTCTCAGACTGGCAAGACAATAGACCAAATAGAAATAACTATATATATAAAAAAAAAAATAAATAAACAAAAACATTTCGGTAATAATTTATTGTCATTATTTGGACTGTGACTACATTTGGCTGCCTCTGGCTGTGTGATTGGCCCATAAATTGTTATTTATCTGCCGCATGAAATGTTGTAATGTCCAACTTTGGCAGCTCGTTTGAGCCAAACTGTTGAGTTCGTTGCGATTTTGGTGGGCGACATTATTATATCTGTATCTTGAAGATACGAACTGCGCACAGGTGCTCCATCCAGCGAACGCGCCAGCCCACGGCACGGCTTGGCGATTCACTTGACTTCTTGATTTACTGAATTCGAACTCAAAAATAACAATGAGAGAATCTCTGGTTTTGTTTGTTCATAAAGCTGAATTTGATTGATGTTTTGTGATTTAACAAAAGTCTGTGGAAGCTTAATTATGCTTATATTAAGATATATTAAGAATAGAAATAATATTAGTTCATATTAGCATATAACAATACTCTTTTATATTGAGGTCTACTAATGTCTAGGAAACATCGTAGATTCTGAGGATGAATGCATATGAATATTAATACTAATACTCATATTAATACTTCTACTAATAATGTTAGCCAGGAACTAGGAACAATGAGGGCATAAAAAGGGACTCCATCTTGAAGGATAAGGTGGAATAGTACCCAGTACCTAGATGATAGGCAGCTCGAAGAAGATAAGCAGCAAATGCAGTTCAATACATTCAAAGCTCAGACCTTCTTGATGCTGTATTCACAGTTATTTGACCCATCAATACTAATACTCAGTCCAATAAATACCAAACAAATTATATTATGAAAATAGTAATAAGAAATACGACATAGACTTAAACTCCCTTTTATAGATTGTTTATGTAAGAATAAAGCGAACACATATTATTACTAAACTCCCATATAAACAATTATAAAGTCGTATCACCTGTGCCAGGCAGCGCCAGCGCTCACATTGCGTGAGCCGCTGAGAATTTCGATGTAATAGGAGAATTCGCTCTGGTGTCTTTCAATGGAAATAATGACATAGGAGCCACACTGGGTGCCAAAATAACAATAATTCCGAGAGAATCCAATTATAATGCGCCCAGGCCCAACGATAACATATATCAGCGACACGCATTAATTTCTGCAGCATGTTGAGAGCTGAGGGAACTCGAAGCTCGACTCGTTCGCATTCATTCCAATTCAAATCAATGCGTAATCCGATGAGAAGTGGGTGAGTGACTGCCTCAATGGCTGGACTGGGGACGGGTATGGGTGTTGGTGTGGGTGTGGGTGTGGGGCATTCGTTGCACATGACAGCACCACTCGAGCAGCACCACAATTCAAACATATGCTAATGATGCTCTTAGCAAACTCGCCTTTGCCAAATGCAGACTGTATAAACTGGCTGCAGGGCTACTCTGGTCACTATGAGATTATATACTCTATGCATATCTCTCAACTACATGGTTCCACTTGAGTTTTATAAATAAAATGCAACGCCAAAAAAGAGGAGCAACTGCCTGGGCAACAGCAGGGCGCCCAAGTCTCAAGTCTCTGGAGTCTAGGCAGATTTTTGATTTGTGAAGATAACAAAAGCAAGCGAAGAAGAAGAAACATCTGTAGAAATGCTCAAAGTTCAAGAGTTCGTAAGTTTACTAGATCAAATCGAAGGTATACAAAATTGGAGATCTATTGTGCGAGTCTAACTAAAAGTCAAGAGAAAGTAAAACCGGAAAGATCAGCAGCAGTTCTAGATCACAACAGGAAGTATTATTAGATACAAATATTTGATTATAAATTAACAGTCTATGATAAAGACTTTCATAGTATAAGATTTTATATTTCTAAATAGTCTCCCAAGACCTAGTATTTCTTAACAACTACAATCTATGCCAGCTAAATCCGCCTGAGATCGGAGATCTGAGAGCTTGCAGCAATTGTTATTGCTTAGCATTGGGCAAGCTTATAAGACATTTAATTCGTGCGCGCCTCCATTAATTTAGAGTGAGGCAACATTTTCATGCATAGCCTATGTATGTATGTATGACGATATGTTTATATAGCTGGGACCTTGGCCAACGAGTTGGTTCTGCGACACATATTCTTGGTGCTGAACTTTCAACTTGCGACAGTGTGAAAGTAGCATAAGAACTGGATAGTCCAGTTAGGAAGTACAGATATATAAGTATGTATATTTTATATTTATGTATGTATGTGCCTATTCTGCCTAGAAGGTTTACTGAAAGAATCCCTCTTCGATTTGCTTGTCAATTTAAGTAAAGTAAATATAGATGACATCATTTGTTGTATTCTTGCTGATAAGCCTGATGGAATAAAGTCATCGAAAGGTCCACAACAAAATCTGGCACAGAATCGTCAATGAGATTAAACCACAGAGCTGCACAATTATGGTAAAGTTGGAGCATTATTAGGAGTTACTTAAGATAAGTGAAAATTAATTAGAAATGAGAGTAAATAGAGAGATTGCTAACGATGTTTGTTAGTTTATGTTAAGGCTATAAAATCTGCCAAATAGTTGAAATTTTTATAGTTGATAATGCACATAGATTATTTACACTTGCTTTTAATGAATTTGGAATAGATCAAAATACATATATGTATATCAGATATGTAAGCTTCCATATTCCATATCCACATTCCATCAGCCTTTCTACACTTTAATGCCTCTACAATATTCTCGACTCTGTGCCACTTTCTCATTAACAAATTGAGAATCATTTATATCAGTTAAACAATTAACAGCTACACACAATAGTTGATCAATTGCTAGAAATTTACTTGTTGTTGTTGTTTGGTTGGCATGCAAATTAGTAGCAGTATTAGTAGTAGTTGTTGTTGTTGTTGGGGCAACTGTTGCTGCTGCAGCGACATCGATCTGATTGACTATAATCAAAACATGCTGCAGCTGGCCAGCGCCCGCAGCTGTGGGCGTACGTGTGGGCGTGGCCGACTCACTTGACTTGGCATTGGGCGTTTGCTTCTTGTTGCTGCTGCTGCTGTTGTTGTTGTTGCTGCTGTTGCGTCGCAGTGAGAAGGTGTTGCGTACGCGCGAAAATGTTGACAGCTGTTGCGATTGTTGTTGCTGCTGCTGGTGGTGCGACTGTTGCTGCTGCTGTTGCGCCTCACTAAGCGCCAACGAGTTGAAAGAACTTTGCAGCGGTTGCTGCTCAAACACATTGATGTTGCCGCTGCTGCTGCAACAGTTGCTGCCGTTGCCGTTGGCTTTGCCATTTTCGTTAACGTTTTCGTTTTCATTTTCACTGGCAAAGCGAGCGGCCTGCGATTTTTCACCATTGAGCAGCTCGTTTAATTGCTGATACTCCTCGTAGATGCCGCGACTGTGCCGCTTATTGATTTTACTCAATGGCTGCTGCTGCTTCTGCGACTTTGATTTGAATATTTTGTGCCACATTTTCTTGCTCATTTTGTATTTGTGCTGTTGTTGCTGCTCTCTATTTGCTTTTTGCTTATTTTTATTTCGTTATATTTTTATATCTAAATGCCACATAATGCAAGGGAATCTCGCGCGCGCGCCCTTCGCTCAACTTGACGCGCCGGCGTTTTGTGTCCAACTGAGCGCGGGCAACATTTGAGGCAATGCGCCGCCATCGGCAACATTAAAGCTCGCAGCATGTTGCTAGTAGCTTTGGCTGGCAACATGTTGCGTGCGCATATTTTGCATTTAATTAAAAATAGCTGCACTCCAGCTGCCAGCGTTTGCTCTTGCATGTGGGTGTAGCAACAACAACAACAACAACAACACTGACAACAACAACGACAACTCGACAGCCAACAAAGGCGGCTATTCTTTGTAAATCCCTAATCCCCACCTCGGCCAGTCTCTGCAACTGATTTATTTAAAGGCGCCGCACAAATGTTGCTGAACTTTGCCTGCTTGCGGATATCTTTCACTTGGCTCTATAAATTGGCTGGTATTTGTTGCCTCTACGCTTGCCAATTGGCAAATTGATATCTCGGCACTCTGCAACTTCCTTTTGTCATCAGTCAATCAGGCGCGCTTCCTGTCTTGGCGCTTTCCATTGATCAACAATCGCAACAGATTTCGGGCGTCGGCTTCACACATATATTTATATATATATATATATATATATATATATATATAATTATGCCCTATTATGGCCATTGTACAGTTGCATAAGTGCGCCCAAAAAGGTAGCCGCAGTTGCTGCTGCAGTTGCAGTTGCAATTGTCGCATCACACACACACAATTCACAGCATTTGCCGATCTCAGCAACATTTCGTGTTGCAGGCGACACACATAAATAAACAGCTGGCAATGGAGTTGGAGACACATTGAATTGCTCTGAGGTTTATTTTTAAAGTGGGGCATATCTGCACTCTGAAGAGATTTCCTAGTTTTGTAATACAATTTAATTTGTCATAAAATTTTTATATGATTTACAAATGTTATTTGATTTAAAATAGTTTAAAAACATTTTTAAAATGTCTTCAGTTTTGATTTGTGGCTAGAAATTCTACTTTACATAAAAGTAAATATTCTCTAAAAATGCAAGAATTCCATTTAGATTGAAGAATAGTTTTTTATATATATATATATTTATTATTTATATATTTATATATTTATTATTTATATATTTATTATTTATATATTTATTATTCATATATTTATATATTTTTATATATATGTTTATATATATACTTAATTTAATTTATTATATATTGTTTATTAATTGAGAATAAGTAAACATACTGTGAGAGATTTTAAATTTATTAAAGATCTAAAAATGTTTTTTTTTTATTAATTTTTTTAAATAATAAAAATATAATAATAAATACTAAAATATATATTGCATAATATTGTATGTTTTATATATAAATAAAATATTATTACATTATTTTATTATATTATATTATGTATATAATTATTATTATTTTATTTTATCCGGGACATTCTTAAGAGGATTTTCTTTCAATTCGACTTTTATTTATAGATTGTCGATAATTCTTACGTCTATATACATATGTTATTCAGAATTAAAGCCTGCTCTTTTTCGATCCCATGTTTTATAGGGTATCACGGCTTCGTTTACTTCCAATAATTCTTCTTTTAAAGATTCCTTTTCGTTTTCTTTTCATTTCTTCTTTTTTTTTTGTTTTTGTTTTTTTTCTTTTTTGTTGCTTCTGTTTTTAATTGAAATGCGAATGCACTTTTGAGTGCCTCTGGTCTGTTGCTGCGTTGCTGTATAGATGTATGTATGTATGTATATGTATCTGTGTTTTCAACTGCATATATGTATGTATGTATCTCCATCTCTGTCTGTGTCTCTACTATATATCAGATGGCATGGCGCGATCCCATTTGCTCGACGCTGAAGTCAACTTGATGCTAACCGTAATAAATCACAATATGCCGCAGCATCCGCCGTTGCTTCCAGCTACCGTTGACAGTTGACAGTTGGCCCGATGACGTCAGCGGAGGCAGCAACGCTTATGCAACACGTTATCTTCGATTATTGCACGTGCCAAAGGAAATGCTGCCGCCCGATGAACTTGAGACACGCCATTGCTCCCTTCTATATACACTATACTATATATAATATATGGTATGTATGTATGTATGTCTGTCTATCGAGAACTATTGAACCAACAACGACATTTCTATCCAGTTGTCAGTTGTTGTCTGCGGGTCGTCGGCGCCATTTGCGGCCGCCCACGCGCCCCAGTCTTGGCCATAAAACTCCATAATCTTTTCTAATTGTCACGCCTTGGGCATGACAAAAATAAATGCAAAGTCTTCGTCTTCTACCCTGGCGGCTCTCACAGCAGTTCAGGCAGGAAAGGGCGCATGCCTATATTTATATTTAGTGCACTTGGTTTGCTTGGCTGGCATTTTGGGAGCAGGCCGGACAGAATGAACTCAATTCGTATGGGCCAACAAACATTGCCTGCTTCATATGCACCAAATACACTTGGCTAGAACTTGGAGTTTTCACAGAAAAATCAAAGGGGTTTCTTTGATCAAGTTTAAGAAGGATTATAGCAAAATTAAAGTAGATCGACTTCTATTGACTAGCCAGGAAAAGCAAACGAACTGTCAGTCATAGAAATAGGCATGTACATATGTATGTATCAATATTATTATTTTTATATATTATTGTTATCAAGTTTTTTTTTAGCAATAAAAGTAATTTTTAAGTTAAGACTTTTATTTCTGTCTATAATGGATGAAATTCTGCATTATTCTGTATTTCTCTTCATTCTGTTTCTCCGCGTTTTGTTTTCTTTTTCGCTCTGGATATCATGATAAATTCTCTTTTCTCATGTCTCCTTTTCCTTTCCTATATGTTCGCCTCCATTTCCCCCTCTTCGTTTCGATATTTCTCTCTCCCTTCATAACACATATGTATATATGTATATATCATAGATTTATCAAATTTTTCTCTTTCCATCTCTAATTGCCAGTGTCTGTTCCCATCTCTCTGGCTCATTTCTATTCTTTTCGTGTTCTCTCTTTCTGTTTTTGTATATGGAGCTTCTTTTACATATCATTTAAAGTCTCCTTTGCATTTTGTAAGTGTCGAAGCTGTCTTCTTTCTACACTCAACTATACATCTCTGCCTGTCTTTATTCTGTCACTCTTTCTCTCTCTCTCTCACTCCCGCACTCTGTCTCTCTCTCTGTCTTTCTGTCCTTATACCCATTATAAGTTTTATATTGTATTCTTTCTCTCTTTCTATTAGTTTTTCTTTCCACCCCTCCTTTTTTTCTCTCTCTCTCTCTTTCTTTCTCTCACACCTATACATGAACTTTTGGGCGCATTTTCTACTAATTAAGTTCTATTTCTTCCCATCATCGAACGCAACTTTTCCATCTGCACTGCGCCCACTCTGCACCGATCCCCCGTCTCCAATGCCTCTATGCTCCATGCTCCACACGCTTCTCTCTCCTCTCACCTTCCCGCTGCATCGCTCTACATTTGTAATGAAATCATTTCAGTTCATTGGCGCTCCCCTTGTAACAAAGTTTATTGTTGTTGTTGTTGTTGCTATTGCTTGTGCGTTGTTTTTTCTTGACTTTTGTTTTTTTCGCTTTTCTGAACGCATTTTTTTTTTTTTTGCAGATTGCACAATTTTCTGTTCTGTTTTCAGTTCAGTAATTTTGAGTTTGTTGTTGCCGCTTGCTGCTGCTACTGCTGTTGTTGTTGTTGTTGTTATTGTTTGTTGTTAATACAAATTGATGTTGATCTATTTGTTGTTGTCTTTGTTGTTTCTATGTTTATCATTGTTGCCGACCGCTGATTGCTTTTTAGAAAGTGTGAAAGAGTTTTGTATCATATGTACTCGTGAGTATATATAGACATGGATATACATATATAGGTATCTATGTGTGTGTTCAGTTCAGTTTTGCATTGGAATTGTGTGCAGTCTGTGCGTACCTTTAATTGAGGTAGGTAATTATTGATTGGCTTCGTTTTATTCTGGGAAAGGGCGAAAGCGTTTAGCAGCTGCTCTGTGATTGAATGTGAGTCAAGCTGAGCTTCAGAGCTAGGCAGAATTGAAAATGAAATGGTCTCAGCTTGGTATTTATGTATTAACTTACAACTTTCCCTAATATATACATATAAATTAAGTATGAAGCCAAAGAATAATAAAAAGAATGTAACAGTAGCATATTAGTAACATATTAATAACATATTCCATAATCCACTAATACTATTAAGTAATGCACATAATATTGTTTAAATAAATAATATTATTAGCTATTCAAATATTTACTAGAGCTGCGCACTGCCCAAGTGATCAACAGGAGATGAGGCCTCAGACGGACGAGGCTCTGCAAAAGGTTTGCTTTTATATACGAAGGAATCCCCTCAAACGAAGCCGTCGAGCATTGAGTGACATATATGAGCATTTTCAGTTGCTTCAATCATTCAAGGTTACATTCTTATAAATATAGAGAATACTTCTGCTCACACAGCTCTACAGTCCCCTCTTTCATAGAACTTTTTTTAGAGGCCCGCTCAATAAAACATATTCTTTCAAGGAGAAATATAGAGGCAGACAGAGAGACAACAGGAAAGTTCTACATACTATTACGGCATTAAATATAAACCAAATTGATCCTTTAAAAAATATATATGTATATGTGCTTTTGAAACGCTCAACACATGCTTATAGAAAATTTAACTAAACAAAAGTAAAGCCCACATTTTTGTGGTCCAACAAATCAATTATTAATTTCCCTAATCAATTTTCTACTTTTCCATTCATTTCAAAGAAAATTTAAATTTAATTTAAAATTTTCTGCATAAGCAATAATAATAGCAATAATTAAATTAAAGTTTCAAAACTCTCTTTCATTTAACAGCTGCAAGCTGCAGTAAAAAGTAGTAGCTATTTGCAGCACGACAACACTGCGCAGCGCTTAACAGAAAGCTCTCGGCAAGCTTACAGCGCGCTAGCTGTTAGAAATATCTACCTCTATTAAACGTGCAGCGGACTAAACTTACATTTAATTAAAAATATCTAAAATTTAATTAATGAAATTAAAGCTTAATTTACTTAGACAGCTGTATTATGTCTATGGATTAGAGCCTAACGAGAAATGTCGGCAGGAAACTGGTTTTAGCAGAGGTGCAAAATGCGCATATAATTTGCCAATAACAAAATCGAATTTGTTTGCTTTTTGTTTGCTTTTTGTTATTATGAAATGGCAATAAATGTTATTATTGTTGTTGTTGTTGTTTGCATTGTGCTTGGCTGTCAAATAAATTACGTTGCAAAAAAGCATATGGAAACTGGTTGTATTTGACTTTGGAATTGATTCTATATGTGCGAAATGAAACTGGAATTTGTCGTGTGGGCTCCGAATGCTGCTAAATGTAGTTCAATGTCAAGGAAATTGCCGCAGTGCGAGCTCGAGTGGGCCAAAGTGGGTTAAGGTGGGCCAAAGTGGGTCACGCCCAGCGACTGTGACAAGTTAAGGGCTCCAAATGCAGCGCCCATTTAAGCCAAATATGAAGAAAGGCCATTACAAGCCGCCTACGAATCAAATATGTGACACACTGAGCGAGCTCGCATTCGAGTCGAGCTCAGTTCAGTTCGATATTGACGCATTTGTCGAACATTAGTTAAAACGAGCACGAAATTCACAGACGTGACGCGACTTGAAAATCTAATCAACGCTCGAATTCTGTCAGGCGCTAGATACATATAGACATACAAAATTTAATATTTCAAGAGCTATTTATGTTATTGATACATGTGTATGTATTTGTTATATTTAGCTGTTTCAATTTTAAATACTATTTGGGATTTTATTATAAATTGACTAACATTTGCTAAATATGTAAGACTAATTTTTATAGTCTTATCGAATTTCGCATCAGTTGTCTCAAAGCAATTTGATTTTATATTTATTATAAATACATATATATTTTTTCACAATGAATAAATTTTCAAGATATATTTAAGTAAAAGGTAAAAAATATTGTAAATAATAAATATTGAAATTATTTATTATACTATTATTTATTATACTATATTTTATTATATATAAATATTGAAATTATTTATTATACTTTATTTATAAATTTTAAATTTTACATATCTACAATTTTCGCCTTTATCCACTCTGATAACTGTCTCGTCTCTCACTTTCTTGATTAATTAATTAATTAATTTTTTTTTTTTTTTGTATTGTCTTAAATTAAAACAATTTAAAATTCTCTTTAAGTACATTCTACGTAAAATAAAGAGCTTAAGTTCAGTAAATTGTGAAATGAAACTCTATTAAATTGCCTCGGTATTTAGCTGCCTTTTTTTGGCAGACTTTTATATTTAATTTAATTAAAATGAATTTATGTCAATTTTGGCAGCTTTAAATGGAAATTGACATAGTTAGAAATGTCATCGTTCTTGTTCAATTGTTGTTGTTGTTGTCGTTTGCTTGGCTTCGTATTTTTTTTTCTTTTCTGCGATTTTTTACTGCGCATTGTTTTTGTATTTTTTTTAAATGCCTCCCACGTTTGGTGTTGCTTCTGCATTTCCATTTTTTCTTCTGCCTCTTCCCCTTCTCCTTCGACTTGGACTAAACAAACAAAATAATTCGCATTCGCGTCTGATGTCATGCGATGTGCAAAACTCATAGAAAGTTGAGCGGCGCAACAAATGTTATTAAGTTTGTTCAAAACTTTAACAATTGATTGCGAACATTGGGCCGTGGAATGCGTAAAGCGTTGTAAAATGATTGTAAAGTGAAACGAGCCAAGTCTGTGAATCCAGATATCTACATATGGTAGGAGACTAAGCCACTTGCTAATCTAGTTGATGGGGGAAAGAAAAGAGTAGATATCTAAAGAGAGACTTGATTGAAATGCTTAAAGCGCTGCTTGATTTAATCAAAAAGATTAATCTAGAAAATTCAGTAGAAAAATAAACTTAATATGTTGTACATATTCTAACAAGACTCCTACAAAAATTATTTAATTTATTATTTTATACTATTGTAAACGTTTTATTTAAAACAAGAAATTACAAAAAAAAAAAAATCCTTTAAAAACCACTTTCAAAAGTTTAATATTATTATTACAAGTTATAAAACTTTTTTTCAACATTTTCCATATGATATAAATTTTCCGTTAGCTTCTATTCTATTCTCAGCACGTTTATCATTTCATGTTTTGTCATTTAAATAGAGATATTGATTTTCATTTTCCATTTCCCATTTCCATTTCCTTTGGTGTTTAAGAATTTCGAGTTTAATTGCCTTTTAAGTGCCTACGAATTCATTTGGAATTTTAAACAATTTTCTTTTTTTATAGAGTTTTGTCAGCGTTCGTGCGGCTTCCTTTGTTTGTCATTTTAATGAAGGCAAGGCAACAAATTAATAATAATAATAAAAAATGCCGAGTCCACTTAAAAAAAAAAAAACAACCAAATTATATATAATTTTGTATATATTTTTTCCATATATTTTATATATATATATATATGTATATTTTTTATACCCTGAACCCATTGAAAATGGGAAATCAGGGTATAATGGTTTTGTTAAAATGTATGTAACAGGCAGAAGGAGGCGTGGCAGACCCCACAAAGTATATATATTCTTGATCAGGGCGACGAGCTGAGTCGATTTAGCCCTGTCCGTCTGTCTGTCCGTCCGTCCGTCCGTCCGTCCGTCCGTCCGTCCGTCCGTCCGTCCGTCCGTCTGTCCGTATGTTTGAACGCGTCGATTTCAGAAGATACAAGAGCTAGAGACTTCAACTTTTTTTTAAAATGTCCGTATATATCACGCGGATATCGAGTTTATCACTAAAAAACGATAACTCATTCCGATACTTTTTTATCGATAAAAAACCTTATCGAAGATCACTAAAAAAATTTTATCTCCTACATCTTTCAAGCTAGAGTCTCCAAATTTAAAATGTATATTAAGACGCATGTCATACAATTTCGGTTTTTGTTAAAATTTGCCCCCCACCCCCAAATCCACCCCCTCACCCTAATCTTTGTAAAAGTCGTATATCAAATACTAGAGACTTGTGCTTCGGTATACACATACATTTAAACAATATGAATACGTTCTGAAAGTTTCATTACGATCGTACGTCTAGAAATTAAATTATTCAACAAATAAGTTCTCCTAATATTGCCAACACTGCACTGTATATGTGAGTGTGTGTGTGTGCGTGTATTTGTTTGCATGAGTGCGTGTGTGGGTGCTAATTATTATTGAAATATCAGTTGCTTGTAGGGTTCAGGGGATCTCGTAGTCGAGCAGTCTCGACTAGAGCTTTCTTACTTGTTTTAATATTTATTTCTAAGCACTTCCTTCTGCGCTGCTCGCATGCGCCTGCGCGGAAGTTTTGTTAGAGCAATTTGTATTTTTAGCTATTTATGCATAAATTCATGAGTGGCAATGCACTTGAGTGCCCACTCAATAGGAGTAACAGCTCTTCAGACACCCCCCACTACCTATGAGCCTATGCTAACTGCTTGGATGTGTCTCTTGAACAGTTCCCAGTTAATATTGACGGGTTTCTCTTACCAAAATCAAAGTGATACATGCTGGGCAGCTCGCGCGGCGTTGTCGTGCGCGTCAGCGAGGAGGGCAGCGGTGTGCAGGGGGGCGTGGCAATAAATATTGCCTCCAGCGGGCGCGACGGCTCCGCTGCTGCCATTTCCAATTCCATTTTGCCAAATTTTTGCAATTTTTTCTTATTTTTTTTTTTGTTCACAATGTGAATTTTTTGGCCAAAACTTAATTTATGCACTGAACTTGCTGCTTAAAGGAAAATTTATGCAATTTGCGTTGGTTTCTTTTTATCTGGCGAGGCAAGGTAAGCTCACTTCCGCGAAAGTAGAGATAGAAAACGCGCGCGTTTTGTGTCGCGTCGCGAGCGTTTAAAAACGCGCGGCGAATATCTTTCGCTCACATGCAACGGCTTTTGCAGCAATATTCATCAAGTGAATGATTTTTGCCTCATTTGCTAATTAATCATATTTCGTTTTCACTGCACTTTCAAAAACAAAAACAAAACCAAAAAACTTTGGCAATAATTTTTGCCTAATGTTGAATATTATTTTTGTTTGTGTTTTTTTCTTTGGTTTTCACAATTCTTTTTTTGTGGCACGCGAAACTTGTGAGCCGAAATAATTTGGAGTTTGGTTCACATTTGAAATTCGTGTTGTTGCTATTGTTGTTGTTGTTGTTGTTGTTCACATTATAGCCAAATTCATATGGAAATTGTTAGCTGCAGCGTGGCATATAATTTAAGTCTGAGCTGGGATGGCTGTGGGTGTCTCGCGTCGGAGTTGGCGTCGGTGTCGCTCCTTCGCTTTATTCGTTGTCGTCTATCTGCAAAAGGTCAGAGCGTGAGATCTTTATTTATAAATCACATTCCGTAGAGAAATTTTTGTATTTAGATTGCAATGTTCAAGTATTTAAGGTGTGTGTGTGTGTGAGAGAGAGAGAGAGAGAGAGAGAGTCAACTTAAGATACAATCTATTAACTAGCAGATACTTTTGTATCTTCAAGTGTTAGCTGGCGTAGATTAAAAGTTTGTTTAACATAATGAAACTTGCAATTATTTTTATTCAAGATGTGAGACAGAGGGAAAGCAAATTTGGTTTATACAAGCGACTAACTAGCAGATACTTTTGTATCTTCAAGTGTTACTTAGATATAGAGGTAGATTACGTCTCGTATAGACAGCAACTAAATGCCGATGACGTAGATTCCAGTCACCAATGGGGCTAAGCGCATATTAGCTAATTTGCAAAAACACAGAGAGAGAGAGGGAGAGAAATAGCAGCTAGCACAGCGCAGTAACAATAACTGAAACAACAACAACAACTACAACAACACCTATCTAATGAATACGCAAAACAAACGCCAAAACAGCATATGATGAAATCGTCTAAAGTTAGATGGCGATTTGATGGAGGGGTTTCTTTTTGGTTTCGTTTGTTTTTGGGCTTGGCACACGCAACGCGCGAGAGAAGTCAGAGAGACAGAGAGAGAGAGCACTAGAGTATTGCCAATTAATTACCGTTAATGTTCGCTTGATTTGCGTCGCAATATATTAATATATATATATATATATATGTATGTACGTATATATATGTAAGTGTAACTAGATCAGTTGTATCTTATGGCCGACACGCTTGAAATTCGAACAGCGACTGAGCTCAAAGCTGAGAATTCGCACTCGCATTCGCGTTCGCTCTTTAATTGCAAATGAAAGTGAACACATTAAGCTCCATCAGTGAGCGCACTGTCTGGCCAATTGAAAATGTATCTGCCACACCATTATCATCATCATCATCATCAGTACTATTGTGATTATTATTGTTGTTGTTGTTGGCTCTTTGTTGATCTTAACGTTCGACAAGCTTTCAACATTGTCAGCGACTGTAAAATACAAAAATCATCTTTGCTTTGTTTGCCAATTTGTTGTTGCTGTTGTTGTTGTTGTTGGTTATGGTCATCTTGCGTGTTCAAATATCAATTAACGCTTCTCTTCTAATTATGCCATATTTGTCCATTTTAATGATCGTGCTTTTTGGCCAATTTGCCTTAATGTTCATTCTTGACTCCAGCATAATGGAGTTCAGGGCAAACAAGTTGCGCTAATCGCAGCGGGCTAATTATGTAGAGCTTATCTCCCAAGACAGTTAATAACTGTGTGTGCTACCCACATTGCCAGCTCCCATAATTATAAATATATCGAACAATATGCTTGTCAATATCTATGCGAACAACTGAATCTACAGCTACGTATTGCTCTGCACTCGTATATTAGAAATTAAGTGGATTGATGCATGGCAAAGAGTGTAATTGTAGGCGTACACTGAGAGAAGCAAAGGGATGCTTATATATCATAGAAATATTTTTATATGTTTAAATAACTTCAATGCAATAATTATCTATCGTATAGTTCATAAAATTTATGACTACCAATGCAAAAAATTAATTAATATAATAATAATAAATAATAAAAATAATTCATCAAATGAATAATAAAATAGCCATACAAATTCTTATTAATACTATAATACTTTAATTTAAATATACAAAAATATTGATGCATGTAATAAATTAATATACATATATTAAAAATTAAAATATTAATATTAATAAACAATATTGCTATGTTATATATATGTACATTAATAATTATTTTTATTTATAATAAATAATAATAATTAATTAAATTAATAATAAAATAGCCATACAAAATTCTTATTAATACTATAATAAATATTGATGGATGTAATAAATTAATATACATATATTAAAAATTATAATAATAATATTAATAAGCAATATGCTATTTTATATATGTACAATAATATTTATTTTTATTTATAATAAATAATAATAATAAATTAAATTAATAATAAAATAGCCATACAAAATTCTTATTAATACTATAATACTTTAATTTAAATATACAAAAATATTGATGCATGTAATAAATTAATATACATATATTAAAAATTATAATAATAATATTAATAAGCAATATGCTATTTTATATATGTACAATAATATTTATTTTTATTTATAATAAATAATAATAATAAATTAAATTAATAATAAAATAGCCATACAAAATTTTTATTAATACTATAATACTTTAATTTAAATATACATAAATATTGATGTATGTAATAAATTAATATACATGTTTTAAAAAATTTAAATAATAATATTAATAAGCAATATTGCTATGTTATATATATGTACATTAATATTTATTATTATTTGTTTTTTCTAGACTTTCAAAACTCTTTCATTTTTAATCAATTTAATCTTTAATTTATTAGATATCTGTTTTAAGTTTATAAGTTTATTTTATTGTTATTAATTTTTTTTATATATTTCCATTTGCCGCCTTGCCTTAAAGCATCTCTCTCAGCTTCGCTCAACTTAAACGTTTGCTTCTATAATTCTATGATAATTTTCTGAGAATCTATACTCGATTTTGTTTGACTGTCATATTTAGTTGTCGAACTCGTTCAGCCGGGGAACAGCTGCTACATCTGTATCTTAATTTATGCCAATAACACTTAGTTAGGTAAAACCAAATATTTATATGCCTAATACCTAATGCTCAATATGCATAATTCGAGTTGAAAGGTTTTTCTTTTTTATTTGTTTTTTGCGCCGCAATCATAAAAATATCTCGTTTCATTTAGCGGCAATATGCGCAAGTGTCTTGATTTAATTATGCATATGAATGGAGCACTCACTCATATATACCACATATATATATATATGTATATACGTGTGTGTATACCGTATATGATATGCCATATCGGGCATGGGGGGCAGCTCTGTATGGGAGATGTACGTGCCTAGAATACCAATCGAATGCGCCAAATGACTAACTGAGAGAGCTGCGAACCGAGAGCTGAGCTGATAGTCAAGACTGGCCTCGGCTCTGGGCATGTATAAGAGTTAGAAAACCACTTGAAAGGCGCAGAGTTCAAATGATATTACTATATAAATAAGAGTTCTATGCATATATGCACAGCTGAGTAGTTTGCTTAGATAATGTCGCTGAGCTGCTGGGAGATATTTGTAAAACATTTTAATGGCTGACTCAATGGAAGAATCAATACTTCAATTTAATAGGTAATAGATAGTAGAGTAAATGATAACAGAAATATATTTTTGCTGTTTTACTGTATTAGAAAAAAACTAATTAATTGAAGAAGTTATTTACTAAAGAAATTTATACATAAGAATTTCGATTTACATCATTTTACAAAAACAGCATTAAACAATTTTAATGAAATAATTGCTAAACTTTTGTTTTGTCAACAAGGAAAAGATTTTTCAATATAGAATAATTTCATTGGCAGGCTGGAAATAAAATTGAAATTATTATAAAATATTTTTGGGTAATTTCACTTAATAATAAATTCAATTTTTAAGCTGAAAATGTATACATAAAATAAAATTTACACACAAAGATATCAGCAGTTGATTCATTGAGCTTTTTCCATATTTAGCTAATGTTTTTAATGGCATTTTTAATGCCGCCCACTCAGCGAATGCCAAGACGTTGACGTGCATGAAATTTAATTGAAATCTGAGACTCTTTTACTTTAGTTCAGCTTTATATTTTTGTGAATTTTTTTATATTTTAAAAACCTCTACACCCACACACACACACACACACACAGAAGTCAAGCTTAGAGCTTGAGCACGCGCCTTGCTCGATATTTTTGAATGAACGCCGACAAGTCTGGCCAAGAAATGAGCTGAAGTTTGTGGCTTATGGCTCAATTCATGGCAAGCAATTAGTAGAGAGGCTTGCAAAGATCTTTCAATGTCACATGAAGTAACTGGAGCACTGTGGGGAGATCGTTGACCAAGCGCTGAGCCAAGCAAAAAGAGCTCAAGCTCTAAACATGGCAGACGTTTGTCGCGGCTCGTTCTGCTCTCTGTGTTGGTCTCCAAAGTGCAGCAGGTGCGTTCCAACTGGCCAAGTTTCACCTTCGAGCGAACTTCTGGCATCACTTTCAGCTTGGCACAGTTAACCTAAAAGAGAGAACCAGAACCAGAACCAGAACGAGAACGAGAACGAGAACGAGAACGAGCACGATAATGAGAAACAACAACTACAACAACAACAACAACAACTCACACTCGACATGGACACATATCTGAAGGTCACGTGGGCTTGTCGTCTCTGGTGTCACTTTACCAGTGACTGATGGTTGGAGGGAGGGAGCACTCTGCTCTATAAGGCTTGCCACATGTTGCACTCATATCATGTGTAGCCCGAGTCGCAATTGCGATAAGCAGTGTGAGCTACGTTTTTTCTGTGTTTTTATCAGACTTTATGGAGTAGATAAGCAATTGCGTAACTAAATCGAATTGTTGACATTTTAGAGTGTTCAAAAATGAAAAATAATCGAATTTTATTGAAAATTTACGAGGTAAACATTTGGTGTTTGACTGTATGGAATTTGAAGTACTTGCGCATAAAAGAAAAATACCAAAAATATAAAAATAGATTCAAGTTGCTCTAACACCAAAGATAAAGACTAGAAATGTGTATATATAAATTGGTAAAATCTGTATATCTGGTAGTCTGACTGATTATCTGAACATCATCTAAACGAATGAATGTTTGCCCCAAATTGCTTTGAGAACACGGCGTTTATCTATAATTTTTGTTTACCGTTTAATTATTATTAGTTTTTAGTTTTATACAAATATAATTTTTTTTTTTTTTTATATATATAAATTCTTTTTAGTACCATGAATTGCTTTTATTTATTTATTTATTTATTTTTTAATTTTACAAAAATAACAAAAATTCAATGAACTTTACAGCAAAAAAAGCTGTGTGTGGGGTATTAATCATAAAATCTCTAAACAGCTATAAATAAAAACGAACGGTAAATTAATTGTTAGATTAAAATCTTAAAGTAATTATAAAAATGATAAATCATACAGCTGAATTCTCATAATAAAAAAATGTAATCAAAATATAATTTAATTTTGCTAAAAGCAATTCAAGCTAAAAATAATGATAGTTTATATTTTTATATATTAGTATTTTTATATATAAAAATTAATGATAGTTTATATTTTTATATATAAAAAATAATGATAGTTTATATTTTTATATATAAAAAGTAATGATAGTTTATATTTTTATATATAAAAAATAATGATAGTTTATATTTTTATATATTAAAAGTAATGATAGTTTATATTTTTATATATTACAACAAGACTTTAAAATAGCTTTTTATACTATATATATTTTTTAAATATATATAATAATTTAATATAATAATTAAATATTTTTTAATAATTTTTAATAAATATTGCCAATATTTTCTGAACAGAAATTTTAAAATATTTTATGTACAACTTATATTGTATACCAACGTATTTAACAAAAAACAAAGAGGCACAACAAATTTAATCAGTTTATTTATCCTTTAAAAATTGAGGAAATACCCAAGTTGAGCGGGCTGCTATACACACAATTAAATGTATTTTTATAGATTTTCATTCGTTTTTCATTGGGATCAGT
Source organism: Drosophila navojoa (assembly GCF_054131105.1). Lineage (NCBI taxonomy): Eukaryota > Metazoa > Arthropoda > Insecta > Diptera > Drosophilidae > Drosophila > Drosophila navojoa. The sequence goes on from NC_142893.1 coordinate 14,260,314, forward strand.
TAAGGAGCAATTAAAATTGTTTTCTGGCCAATCAACGGGAACAGCAAACAAACAATTTGTCATGTGTCAGCTCGCTTGAGGAAAAGCTTCGCTTAATTGCCCGCCTAATTGCGGGTATACTATAATATAATACTAGATTATAGTATATTATCGGCTTTGGCAGGTAACTTGAGGCATTTCCACTCGGCCGCACGTTTAGTCAACGATCAATTAGCTGCACATGCGCCGACTCGCATTACGACCAACCGCAAATCAGCTGAGGAGAAGTCACAGCTGCCGATGTGGCTTTTGTTTTACAATTTATAATTAATATAAATTATGAATGAACAGTAAGAAACAAAAAGCCAGATGATGAAGAAGAAGCAGAAACAGATGATGAAGCCACCTTGAGCGATTTTTTGTTTTGCTTTTTTGCGGCTTTCACTGACATAGAAATCTTGGGCACCTGTCGACTGTGTGCGATATGCAAACCAAGATACTTTTAAGATACTTTTTTTTTTCTCTCTGTATTCTGTGTGCTTTACCCGCGCCGCGTCCATCCCCAAGATATGGAAGCGTGCTTTTGTTCTCGCCACCAAATGCTGATGTCATTTAGCAGGCACTCGAGCTGGCTTCGTGTTTTTGCCGCTCAGAATCTGGCTGTATAAACTGTGACTGAGGCTGAGTCGGAGACTGAGACTGAGGCTGAGTCTGAGTCTCTGCTTGAAAGTCGTCACGCTCGTGAAGGTTAAACACAAATTTAGCGGGAGTGAAACAATTGAAAAGCATTTTCTGAGGCGTTTTCAGAGTCGCGTGCTATGAGTTGTTACACTAAGCATTACTAAGCATTAGATATCGGAGTCTGACTTGAACTACGACTACGACTACGACTACGACTACGACTTAGAGACTTTGACGACTTTGACGACTTGTCAATAGAGTAGACACAACAAAAAACTCAACCTCAGATGTTAAACAGCAAAGATGCTTGAGATTTGATGTTAATTGCACTTGAATGTGCCTAGCCCGTTTCGTACCTAGTTGTAAATGCTTCAAATGTATATACACATACATATATGTACAAGTATGTATGCAAATATGCTGATGGCTGATGGCTGATGGCAACATATGTATGTGCATGGTGTTGTGGGCATGCAAAGCATTTCGCTGCCTTCTGCTGCGATTGCCGTTTATTGGATTTTTTGGAGCGTTGCAAATATGCACGGAATACTATATACATCGGACTGACTGACTGACTACAGCAATATTTGCGTTACCAAATGGATTCGTTGTTGTTGTTGTTGTTCGTTTTTGAAAGGCACTTTCTGCAATCATCGAGCTTGAGAAATGTATTTAAGACTCTTGTCTATAAACTAGAAATCAAAGATGGAGCAAAGTTGATCTAACTTTAAATATTTATAGTGCGAGTGATTGATTTGGGTAAGAATTAGTGAATTAGTGAGGTGTTGCACAGCATTTGCAATAGATATACATATATTTTGTGAATCTGTATGCAAATTGAAATATGTTTATTTATTAGGCAAAGCTTACACAAATTTTTCCCAAGCCCATCTCGAACACAATGCACGTAAACCTAAATACATGTGATTTATTTATATAGCTATATATACATATATGTGTAGTAATATACACGTTAGGCACTTTTACAAGACCTTGTTACATTTGTTTTCAATTGCGTCGCAGCTAGACGTCGAGCTAATTAACATAAACTCAAACCCAAAGTCAAGCAAAAAGCAGCCACAAATCACAGGCCACCCGCATCTACTCAGCCTCCTTCTCTCTCTCTCATTCTCTCGCTCTCTCTCTTTCTGTCGCTCCCTTTGAGCCAAATAAATTGATATGATCTGCAATTAGCCAGCTGGAAAACCCCCAACAAGCAGTAAACACACATTTTCCAGGCTATCGATTAAACACGAAGAAGGCAGCGAAAGTTCTAGGAACAAGTCGCGAGCAGTTGGCTAAATTGGTAGCATGACGCCAGGCATTGAGGGCGGCGCCCTGGCAACCGCCGCACACCACCCAGCTGAACGTCCTTTGGGGAGTTGCCCAACGCAGCCGGCTGTTGTTGTTGTCATTTGGCAAACAACTTTTGGCTGGACTTGTTATGCCCGGCGAGGTTGTCATGGAAAGCAAATGAGAGGCCAAGCCGCGACAACATACATGTGCATGTGTGCAGCCATATAGAGTACTACACTATCTGACCAAACCACATGCATATTATATGGCTAGGAGCAAGCCGAGAGCTGTGTCCACATTGATTGCGCTTTTGCATGTGAATGAACAAATCAAGCTAAATGGGAAATAACAATTTTATCGGCTCTACCGAAACTGGAGCAAACAAGCATATAGATATACATACATATATGTATATAAATATACCTAAGTGTGTATGTATGTGTGTATAGCCATATCTTATCTAATTTGCGCAGTTTGTGATAAAATGGGAAAATCAAAGTGCTGCAGATACTTTTGTTTTCTGCACGCTTATCTATATATGGTAGAGGCGCAAGTCTGCGCTGTAAACAGACGCGAGCTGAGAGCTGGGTATTTCAAAAGTCTAGCACAGATATCTCCGGTATCGGATCTACGATAAACTCGCATATTTTGTAAATATTTGCATTGATAAATGTTTAATTTGAGCTGAAAGTCAGGCTGGGAGATGAGAAGTGGGGCTAAAGAAGCGGCTCTTAGACTAGAAATGTGTTAGGGTTATTATATGGAAAGGGTTTATATATAGAGAACCCCTAAGATATGCATATGAAAATACAAAATGATATATTTTTGTATAATTTTTTGTCGTATTAAATGCATATATTATTATTCTTAGACTAGAAATGTGTTAGGGTTATTATATAGAAAGGGTTTATATATAGAGAACCCCTAAGATATGCATATGAAAATACAAAATGATATATTTCGATATAATTTTGTCGTATTAAATGTATATTTTATTACTCTCAGACTAGAAATGTGTTAGGGTTATTATATAGAAAGGGTTTGTATATAGAGAACCCCTAAGATATGCATATAATAATACAAAATGATATATTTCGATATAATTTTTTCGTATTAAATGCATATTTTATTATAATTTATCATGTATTTTTACTCAGCTGTCATTCCTCATATTTTCCTCAAGCACACCTTTAGCTCACATAGTCTAGTATATATCTATATATATCATCTACACATTTATATATGTACACTATGACTAACTATGTTTGTCTTTTAGTTAATATGTAGCATACCTATATCTATTTTGGCAGTTAAATTTGTTTGCTAATGAGCTCAAGTTTTAAGCCAGTTTGTCAATAGGTGCTTAGCACAATTTGAATTGTTTATTTATGTACATACACTGACCAGAGTGTGTTCTCTGGTCAGTGGTACATATTTTCAACGTATGCCTCTTCTTCTTCGGCTGTTATTTACCCAAATTGTTGCCTTATCGTAGCTGCTATTGGCAATTTCTGCATCAAATTCAGATCGCTTTATAATTACGCACTTATCGTAGCAGATTAAACTTTTATGGGGCTTTGATTAACTGATCTTGGCTATAAATTACATTAGCGGCTTACCTTGAAGTCTAATGAAGTATTCCTTTATCTGATGGATTTATATACATATATGTACATAGATACATATGTTGTGTATATAGATATGTAATTACCACTCAGGTATTTGAGTGCATTACTTTAGCTATTCCCAAGCGTTGTAATCAGCTAAATTGATGGAGTAGTGCACTTAATAACACAACACTAAACACACACTTGTACGCACACACGCACACCCGCGCACACCTATGGCAACCACTTTCCTTGTTTTGCAGCAGAACGAGACTGTAGATGGCGCCACCTAGCGTTGACGTCTTGTAAAATCTGCTGCAGCAGCAAAAGTTAATGAATTTTGTATTTAATTTATTCTTTAACTTCTTTTCATTTCTTTGTTTTTTTTTTCTGATTCGAGCATTCGTTATGCAGCCCTTAATTAATTTGCATTAAATAAAATTATGTTTCATAAATTTGGTGTTTTCTTTGATTAGTTTGAAATCAGGTTTCCGTTTAGCTGGGCCGCTGCTCAACACTCGCGACGACTGCGACTGGCGCTCGCAACAGACGCGTATCGAATGGAGCGGCAGCCAGAGACGAAACCCCGCCGCAACGAGCGAGCGAGCGAGCGCATGAGCCGCTCCAACCTGTGCGTCGGCGTTGACGTCGCCGTCACTGTCGGCATCGCCGTCGGCATCGGCGTCGGTGTCAATGTTGACGTTGACTGCGCGACGCGTTTGCGCTGCCGACGCAACCAGTTATGAAATTTAGACTGTGACCCTTAGTAACTGGGCATCCATTCAACTGTTGTTGCTGGTTTTTGGTAATACATATAACTAAAAGTTGTGGCATTAATAATAATATTAATAATATTAATGTGCATATATACATATAAAGAAGACTTACTGCATGTTGCCGAAGATCAAATGCCCTAGGAGCTTAACAGAATGTTCGATTGCTTCAATAAAAGTTAATTTAAGCATTTGTATAGACATACATATAAATATATATATATATAAAATATGAATATAGAAGGTATATCAATTTGTATATGTATGAATTTTAGGATAGTATTAAAATATTTATTCTAATTAATAAATTCTTAAGTTTATTTCGTCATTGTTTTAATTATTTATATATATCTATAATTATTATAAATGAATACATTTAATTTATCATAACAAGAAATCGAAACTTAAGATTAGGACTCACGCTTATGGTATAGCTTTTTACAATAAATCTAGATAAATATTCAGTTTTATTTTTGTGTATATAAAATATATATATTTATGTATGTACTTCACAGACTTATTTCCTTTTCTTAAACTCACATATAAGTAATCATACATATTCTCTAGGAGAGCATGTACAATATTTCACCAGTTCACATATGTACATTTCAGACCACTGTGCTATTGCTAGCGCTGCGCTTTTCGCACGTTAAAAAAATATGATACAGAAACGTTTTTTATGCTTTTTAGCAACACCAGTTTTTTTTTTATTATTATTATTATTTTTTATTATTTTTTTTATTATTTTTTTCCCCTTTTTAGCTGCTTGACTCAGTTAACTCTTTTCGCTTCTTTGCTTTAGTTCACAAAATTGGGAATTTTTGCTATAAAGATTTTGGAGAATCGCGGGCGTCACATGTATGTGTGCGTGAGTGTGTGTGTGTGGGTGTAAATGATGTTGAGTGATGCATGTAAATGTTTGACAAGTTTCATTTGTTGCACAGCTGTGTGAAAACTTAACGCCATTCGCATGGCAGCTCTTCTTCTTGTTGTTGTTGTTTTTGTTGTTGATTTGTTTCCTATTTTGACTTTGTTTTGGGGCCTTTGGCCACTTGTTGCTGCCGCAATGAACGTCGCTTCGCTTTGACACCTGCCACGTGTGTCCAAATATACTTTTGTGATGCTTCGCATTTGTCGCAGCCATCAAGAAGCAGAAATGTTTCCGCTACTGAAATTGATGTAAAGCAACTGAGAAATCTACATAAATTAGAATAGAAGAGGAAATGGGCGTGGCTGAAGTGCAGCAGCAGCAGCAGCAGCAAGCTTAATTAAACGCCGACACGTGGCAAATATTGAAATAGAAAATCTAGACAAAGATCAGACTGGATCGGCTCACACCCACTCCCACACGGCGAGCGGACATTAATTATAATTAATTGCTGCTGCAATGCAAACAAAACATTTGTTTAAAATTTATAAAGAAATATAGCATGAAATTTAATATTAATCAAAATTAGTGTATATTTAAAATATTAAATGTAAAATTAATTATTTCAGATATAAAGAAGACAAATGAAATTTGTAAATGCCTTGCAAAGTCTAAATGAGAATTTAATGTAGATATTCTATAGTAAAATATTATTATTCTTGTTTATAAAATATGGATTTGTTCAGAATATAATATATACACATGCACATATACATATTAATATTTCTTTTATTGATTTAATCCTCTTTTTTTTATAACTCAGCAAAAAAAGTCAGCCAATGTGCTTTTTGGTAGGCACTATAGAGTTATGCCAGGACTCAAAGATATATATATGTATGTATGTATGTATATGTACATCCGACATCTGTATAGTTGTATAGGTGTTAATGCAGAGACATGAGAGGCGCATCGGCTCTGCATAGTATTCGCTTAATGTTTAATCAGCTCCAATTGATCAATCACTGCGATGCCATAGAGAGCCAATTTACCTATGAGCGCCTCCTAGGCAGCTGTTCCTCTCCTAACACAATTACAAATGTCGTTGCTCAGGTTTGAGCGCTGCAATTCAAACACATATGCAGCACATTTTTAGGTATGCCTACTTTTATTGCCGCCACTGTACAGTTCTCAGGGAGTAAACTGTTTGCATTTATCATTGATTATTAATACAATATTATTATTATTATTATTATTATTATTATTATTATTATTATTATTATTATTATTATTATTATTATTATTATTATTATTATTATTATTATTATTATTATTATTATTATTATTATCATTATTATTATTATTATTATTATTATTATTATTATTATTATTATTTTTATTTTATTTTGGTATTCATATTTTCAAATGGAATTAAATTATACCTAATAATAATATACAAAATAAAAATAATATAATATTTCGTTTTATTTATATACATATATTATTAATACTATTATTATTTTTTTTTTATTTTGGTATTAATATTTTCAAATTGAATTAAATTATACCTAATAATAATAATAATATACAAAATAAAAATAATATAATATTTCGTTTTATCTAATATACATATGCATGTACATATATGTAAGTGAAAATATAAATATATTTTCTATAAATGTATTCATAACTAGTTAAACATATATTACACAAAGGTGTTCGATCACTAATACTAAGTATACCAGATGGGTCTCGACATTGGCTAGCTGTGATTCGTCCATTAAAAAGAATTCTCTCTCTCTATTTACTCTCTGCAGTTGCTTACATCAGATTCTAGTCGAGGGTATAAAAGCGATGGTCGCTTCCATATGCTCGTTCAGTAGGTTGAAGCGAGTGCTGCATACAACTTTTACGTATCCAGATTATCAATAAAAAGTACCAAACTTTATGAAGTTTTTGAAGTTCCACTCATACAATTCCCAACTGTAAAGCCGAAAAACCAAAGGAGGCAGAACCATACACGTCATTAGCTTTACTTCGGCATGCTAGAAGAGGATCAGATGAAGGATTTTCTATGTTTTATCCTATGTTATGAGAAATATATGAAACTGTGATATTTATGTGATTTTTCTTGTGCAGAGAAATGCTAAATTGAAATTGAATTAAATGAAAAGTCTTTAGCTTTAGAAAAGTTCAGTGTTTCTTTATTTTGAATGTAAATTTTAACGGTTGTTGCCAATATGAAACCTGTTGAACTTGGTCTAAAAAATGTATTTATTTAAGTACAAAATATTGAAGCATTCAAATTTATACAAATACTTACAAAAATATAATATTAAACAAAAAAATAACAGACTAAAATAATAATGATTTATAGGGTTAGGACATTAAACGAAAATAAACTGAAATAAACAAAAACAATAATAATAATATATCAAAGTAAGTTGTTATCATCACATAATTCATAGTATTTCTATATGTAAAGACTTTATAACTAAATTAGTACTGTAACATGTAGAAATTAGACTTTGCCTGGGTTAGTATTGAACGAGTATTGTAATTCATATATTTCTTTGCATATTCAGTTCGGTTGTCAATTAATACAAATGGAAATTGGTCAAGAAAAAGTTAACGGTTTTAAAAAAATTAAGTTTCGATTCATAACATGAAAATGCAAGTGTTTGGTTTAAGCAGAGTAGTTATTTTTGGTCGGTTAAGCCTCCAGCGAATTGAAGAGCTTGCCCAGCAGATCCTTCAGTTCGACAGCGAAGGGCACCGATTTGAATTGCTCGGGACGGTCCGCTTCGAGAGAGGCCAGATGATCCGAGAGTATGGTCAGTTGCTTGAGTAGTTTGGTGCCGCGCAGCATGGCGCGACACTTGGCGCTGAAGCCGAACAGCTTCCACAGGCAGAGGACCATCATATGGTGCTCCACGTAGGAGTTGATGCTGGTGTCGCCGCCACCGCCGCCGTCCTGCACCGGCTGCGAGACAATGTCGCGCAGAAAGTCCGTGAAGCTCGTCATGTTGACCAGCAGCATGCGATTGTGATTGTTGAAGCACATGTTGCGCACGATGCGGAGGCAGCGCAGCCGCAGCATGCTCAGCGGGGGCGAGCGACGCACCAGATGGAGCAGCCCCTGGAGGTGGCAGACCTTGTAGCCGAGCTCGTAACGGGAGAACACCTCCCAAAACGCAATCCAGTTGAGTAAGGCTTCCGGCTTGACCTTGTTCGGATTGCTGCCAGTAGCCGGCATGATCGTATCGAACATGTCCAGCACACGCATCTTGCCCAGACTCAGACGCCCCTCGGCGCACGAGCAGCAGTTGATCATGACGCGCAGTGCGGCCTCAAGGATTGAGTCCGAGCTGAATTTGGCAAACTCCGGATTGGCGGCGCCGGGGCCCTCCTTCTTGGTCGTCTCATGGTCCGCCACGCGCACCATCAGCTGGAGCAGCGAGTGCGATTGGCCCGACAGCACCAGCGACGTCTGTTTGCACATCTCGAGCGAGAGCTCGGTGAGCAGCGTGGTCAGCCGCACTATCATGTGCTTCAGCACGGCCGAATGCGAGAGCCAGGGCCACATGCGAACGATCACGCGGACGAATCGGGCGGCCGTCACGAGATCCGTGACGGCGGCATTCGGCGAGTTGTGCCAGTGCATCAGCAGGTTGAGCAGCACCAGTAGATTGTTGATAATGTCGCGCGACTTGTGGGCACCGACGCGCCGCACATAGACCGTGGCATTGCCAATGCTGTTGTCGTCGAGGAACGCCTCCAGCAGATGCAGGACGCGCTCCAGCAGCTTGCACTGGCGCGCAGCGTCCACGGCCCAGGCCGATAGCTTTAGCAAATTGCCCAGCACTTCGCACACCTGAATATGCAGCGGCTTGGGAGCTACCAGAAAGCTATACGTCTTCGACGGGAAGACTTGCGCGAACAGCTGGTCCAGGCTGTGATAGAGGAAAACGGCGGCATTTATCGGCTCCTTCGCCTTTGCCGCCGATTTGTTGCCTTTGCCCTCGAGGATTTTCTTCTTGGTCAAGTGCTTCAGGCTGATCGCCATGAATTGCTTATTCAACTCATTTGTATTGTTCTCCTTGTCATCGCTGGCGTTGGGCTTCTCCGTCTTCTTGTCGTCGCCGGCGGTGCGCGTGTCCTCCACATATGCCTCGAACACGAGCAGCAAGTTGAGCTCCTTTGGCGCGTCTTGTGCCTTTATCAGCAGCAGCGAGATCGCTGCTAACGTGTACTGCTGGACCTCGGAGTCCAGATAGTTCACATTCAGGCCATACAGCAGCAGATCAAACAACAGCTCGGGACATTCCCTAAACTGTTCGCAGAGAAAGCCATAGGCATTCGCATCCTTGCAGAACACCATTAGGAGCTTCAGAATCTCTACGATGTGGTTCTCAGCATCGAGCACATTGTTAATCAGGGAGAGGAAGTTCTTCAGTAGCACCGGATCGCGGCAAATGCCGCGCTGCAGGCAATCAAAGTTCCGCCGATAGCACATCGCGTACAGCTTGCAAATGTGGCCAGCGCACAGCTCCACGTAGGAGCTGAGCAGGTGCTGCGGGGGCGTGGGCATCTTCAGGATGTCGCTCAGTGCATTGAAGAAGGGATGGTTGCAGAGCACGGCACTCCAGTCGGGGTCCAGGTGGATCAATTTAGCACAAATGCTGGTGTAGCAGCTAATCAGATCGAACGACGATTTCCGTCCAGATGCCCGCTGCCTCTCTGGCGACAGCTGCATCCACATAATCGCTTTTTGGCCGTGCTTCAGGTACGAGTGATATTTGAACAGCTCATTGCATCCAGATGCTCCAACATTGTGCATCAGCATTTCGAACACGCGTCCCGCCAGCTCGCGCACCAGCAACGCCTCGTGATCGTCGAGCATCGTGGTGAGGCAGCACGCAGCCACCCCACCCGGCAGAAAGTCCTGGAAAGCGATCAAAACTCTGGTCATGCTACTGGCGGCATTTCTGATCCAATTGGCTATTGCCACCCAGGCGAGCGCGCGCACCTCCGTGTCCGGGTGGCTGCACAGGCCCAGCAGATAGCGCAGCACCTTATTTTCGCCCTGCGCCTTGGAGCACGGCGCGCCCAGTTGCTTGCCCATGGCGTGCATCTGGCAGACGATCAACAGACAATCGCGCTGCCACTGGGCGCCGGTTTGCGTGCAGGTGCGCAGGTTGCTCGACAGCTGCATATAGTGCTGATAGTAGGGCTGCAATGAGAAATGAGATACTTTAATTATATACCCATGTCTGGGTTAAATCTCTGCTCACCTCTATCTGGCCGCCATCCAACTGCAGCGGCTGCTCGCTGAGCTCTCGCAGCACGCCCAAGATGCAGCGCACATGCTGCAGCTTGCGCTGCTCGAAGAGCGAACGCGCCCGATTGCTCAGCTCTTCGAAGAGTTTGGTGGGCCAGCTGAGGGTGGGCTGCAGTCGCTGGTAGTTCAATAGCTGCACCAGGCACTCGGTGACCAGGCTCAACAGATTCAATGAGACAGTGTCGTCGCGCAGGATCTCCCGGAAACTGTGATGCGGATCGGTCTCGAGGGCGTTCGAGAGACCGTCCATCACCTCGGGCAGTCTGTGACGCAAGCAGGTCAGGCACAGCTCCAGGAGCGCAGTGTACAGCATGACATCGTCACTGTTGCCGGGCGTGAGCCGCACATACCGATGCATCAGCTTCCACAGGGCGGTGCACTGGGCCGGCTCCACCTCCCTGCGCAGGAGCACCAGAAACAGCTGCACGCTGGCGACCAGCTGCTGCAGCGTCACGTGGCTGCTGCAGTTATTGGCAGCGATCAGTTGCTTCTCCAGCTGCTCGTGCACGAGCGTCGCTTGCACGAGAGCCACATCGGCTGGCTTCAGCTTCAGCGCATCCCTGATGTCCATTGCGCCGACGACGGACAGCGACAGATTCTTCGGCGAGCCGCAGACTCTGTTCGCCACAAAGAGGCGCCAGTGCTGGGACTCGATGGCCGCATTGCTCTCAAAGTGCTTCACGAAGAGGGACTTCTGCAGCTCCAGTCCCTCGGTGGCGGCTGTCAGCGGTGCGGTGTGGTCCACCTCGTAGGTGACCGGCACCATCATGGCCGAGAGATCCACGTCCAGCTTGAGGCAATTCTCTTTTGGCGTCACGTGCTCATGGAAGAGCAGCGTAAAGATGCAGATGCTCACCTCGGCCCGCAGCTGCATCTCGTGCGGCATCAGGAAGAGGCAGCGCAGCAGACAGACGATCATCTCGGCGTTGTGCTTGAACTCCTTGCGGAATCGCTCGCTGCGGAAGAGCACTCGCAGTATGATGCTAACTGCCGGCATCAGTGTCTCAACCTCCTCATTGCCTCCGGCTGCGTCGCGCACAAGCGGATCGTGGAGCGCCCTCAGGCAGAGCACAAAGGCGCCTTCGCAGGTGGTGAAATAGTGTACAGCCTCCCAGCTGTGCATCAGCGCGTTCAGCTGAATCAGCGTGGACTTGCGAATGCTCGGCTTCAGATCTGGTGTCTCCAGCAGACGCAGCAATGTCCCCATACTGCGCTGAAAGGGCAACTGCGAGCGCTCGCTGAAGATGTTGTAGTAGTTGACCGGCGGCCTGATGAGACAGATGTCGTGGCCAATCAACTCGAGGCACAGCTTGTCCATGGCCGGGCGGTACTTGTGCTGATGGTCCTGCCAGACCAGAACGTAGCCAATCCGACCGATGGCTTCCTTGCGATACTTGGCATCCGGATGATACAGGTAACAGACATTGCCGCGCAACGACTGCGGCGGCTCCAAGACTTCGCTATCCGGATCGAATAGCTCCCAGAGCATGTTCTCCAGCTGGTAGTGGTTGATGGCGCGACACACGATAATCGGAATTACAGGTATTACCATCTTAAACAGTTGAATAAAGTCCTTGGAGGGCACCAGCTTGGCCAGCCCCACCACCATTATCATGTAGTCGACGCACCATTGCTGCAGCTGGTCCGACGGTTCGGGCCGCCAGCCCACCACGAACAGCTTGCGCAACAGCTCCGAGCTCATGGGCAGGCCGAGAATATGGTTTCTGGCCAGCTCAAGGTTGTTGCAGCCGGCCAAGTAGTTGGTGCCGTTCATGAAGGCGTGAAAGTGTTCGACAACGGGCTGCTTGAGCTGGCGCAAGGCCGAGTTGCGCAACTCTTCGTTGGGCAGGTCGAACAGCGTATGCAGCAGCGACTCCGCCTCCTTCCGCAGCTCGGGCTTGGCTATGTAGAAGCTGGTACATTTGACAATCGCCTTGATCAGTGCCGACATCAGGGACTCGCTGCCCATAAGCAGCAGCACCAGACATATTTTGCTCTGATTCTGCAGCAACTCCATGGCCGTCAGTTTTATCTCATCCACCAACTGGGACAGGCCCATGCCGAGGGCCTCTTTGATGCGCACCATATTCTGTTCATCGATCGCCGTCTCGGGGCAAACAATGCCGCAGACGTCGCACAACGCCTTCATGCGCTCGGGCATGCAGGACAGGTATGAAATGTCCACAATTAGTGGCTGCAGCAACGACCGGGCGGCGGGCTTGGAAACGCCCCCACTGTTCTTCAAGCTCAATGCAATAACATCCAAGAGCAGTCCATTGAAGATCACCGACTCTAGCCGGGGGATCATCAGCCTTTTCACCAAGCCCGGTATCTCGCTGGGCAGGCTCACATCGAAGCTGACGCAGTAGCGTATCAGCTTGGGCACAATCAGTCCCAGTCGCTGCACAACACTTTCAGGTATTGTAGCACCCAGCTGATCATAGGTTCTGATCGTCTCAAAACTCAGCTCGATCAGATGCCAATTGTGACCGCAATGCTCCATCAGCGGTGGTCCAAGCAGCTCCATGCAGCCATTCAGCAGCAAGCCCAATACGCTCGTAACGCGCAATTGACGAGGCTTCGTAGCGTAGGTCTTGACACTAAAGCCAGTGTCATTCGAGTCCTTGCGCACGCGCAGACGATGCTGCAGCAGCTTGATGAAGGTCAACAGCGCCCGGCTGGCGTGCCACAGTGTTGCATCCGCCTGCAACTGCTGCACGTGCAGCAATTGAAGGAATATATACGGATCCTGAAATAGTTGTTCGGCTGGATAGTCGCATAATTTGATTTGAATGTTGGTCAAATTCTCCTGCAGCTGTACGTCGTTGCCAATCGTCAAAGTGTCGTTGAGGGTCTTCATCGTGGCCACATCATCGCGGCTAGCGCACGACCAGGCCGTTTCAAAGTCTTCGGGGCCAATATTAAAGTTTTCCAAGGAAAACAATTCCATTTCACTGTTGCACTCGCGGGATTCACCTGCTGAAGCGAACCGCATATCATATACCTAGCATCATTATCTTTTATAAGGCAACATACCCGAACTATTGTTGGTATTCCCATTAGGGTTGCTGTTAATGGGAGTGATATTAAACTCCTTGTAGAGGTAAGGCACCAGGTTCAGTAAATTGTCCAGCAGTTCCATAGCACGTTTTGACTCCACATTTTGAAGTATCTTTCGTATCTTATTCAGCTCGGCTACCAGGCGATGGCAAGGAATCTTGTTGACCACAGCCTCACAGTAATCCGATCGCAACAGCTCGAGCACTAGGGCTAGCACACGATCCGGAGCAGCTGGCGGTGTGTAGCCAAACCAGCGTATTAGTTGCTTGAGCAGCAGCACGGGCTTAAAGTTAATTGGCTCGCCGTGCTGCAGACAACGTATGAAACGCGTTTCAATTTGCTCCAATGCACGCATTCGTATTTCTGCCGACTCATTAGTCAATTTGGCCAGCTGCTGCTCGCCCAGCGAGAGGCTCAATTTGGAGGATATCGATGACGTTGACATTCTGAAGTTGCATCTGTAATTTAATCCAATCTCGTTGTTCACATGCCTACAATTGCTGTCAACACTTACTTGTCCTTATGTCCTGATATTTATTTTACAAAATCTGACAATTATTCACTTTACAAATAGATTTTCAAAAGAGACGTCAGCTTACGCGCGTTCAAAGAAGCCGACAATTATTTTTGACGCCGCTGCCTTTTTGAGTATAACAGTCGTGTTACTTTACAGTGCTGTTAAAAATACCAAATTAGTATTAATGTTAGGACATTATTCTATTCTCTGTTATGGTTTTTAAATGTTGCCGCGCATTAAATTATAGACCAGTGCTTCAAAATTATATACATTAGAAGTTAATGACTAATTCTAACAGTTTAGTAATTATAAAGGGCTGTTAAGATTTAACTACATTTTAAATCGTTAACATGTCCTGTAAATAACATTTCCTAAAACAGTGTGTAATTGGATAATAGAAACAAATAAATCAAAGATGTCAGATTTACACAAATTAAACAAATATTTTAGTTTTTTATTTCTATGTCCACTCTTGCTTTTTTCCAGTTGACAATTAATATGGACAGTTGACTAATGAAGGCCAATTACAGATATTCGTCTTAATATCGAAGTATAAACCTGACGGGCAAGTAAAGTTGTAGCGAGCTCCATTCACACACCTGAAGAATCGATTGCAGTCGCCTTTTTGCATAAAGAAACCATTTCTTGCACAGCTCTCAGTCGCTTCCGGTGGCAGAGTTGCAGTCGGAGTCCAAAGCGGAGTCGTAGTTGCAGTTGCAGTCGGAGTTAGAGTTGGAGCTGCAGTTGGAGTCTGAGTAGGGGTCGAAGTTGGAGTTCTAGTCGAAATTGGAGCTGCCGTTGAAGTCGCAGTCGTTGTTGGCTTAAGTGTAGGTTCAGCACTGCCTCCTTCGTTGCCCACATCCACTCCTAATTCCCTGTTCATTGCCTTCAATAGCGGATACGTTTCGCCGCACATCCCGCGGAAGTCGTCGATATCGATGGCCCAAGTCATGGCGCCGCCCAAATTTCGTGAGTGCACCAATTGCATCTTGAGTTCGATGCTCTGGACATTGTCGTAGTCAATCCACTGATCCCCACTGAATGCATAAGGCGACTTGCTCTCTCCATCAAACACAGTTTGCCAGTTCATTTGGCATATTTCATGGTAACCCATGAAACCTCGCTCGCGAGTGTAAGGTCCGGCTGCTCCTGGTCCTCTGCAAGGTGCACCCGGCTGATTTTGCGTGCTGTCCGCCATCTGATAACTGTGGCCATAGAATGCAAGGCCAAGGATTAACTTCTCAGCCGGCGCACCTAAACAGATCAAGATCAGTAAACGAAATAATTTGGAGTGCTTTACTGACCTTGACTCAGCCAGTAATCGATGGACTTCTCCACTTCTGGATATGGAGCATTAAATCCCAGGTAACCATCCATTGCCATGTGGAAGTCGTAAGTCATAACATTAATAAATGTTAGCTGCTCAGAAATTGCAGGAATATCGTAGGAAATGGCGGCAGACGCCTCAGAAGCTCCCACAGCGATGCCCAGCTCGAGGCCGTGAGGAGCGAAGCTGTATCGGGATATATAGCATATCTAGTATATCTATTGTTGATTCACATTTCCACTTACGCTTCTTTAATTTCGCGTAGAAGCGTTACGAAGTTCGCCCGATCTGCTGAACTTCCTCCGCGTTGTCCAGGATATTCCCAGTCCAAGTCGAGTCCATCAAAGCCATGTTGCCGAATGAATGCCAATGTGGAGGATATGAAGGTCGCTCGCTTGGCTGGATCAGCAGCCATGGCCGAATACTTGGTGGAGCCTTCGTTCCATCCACCCACAACTGCCAATATTTTGAGTTTGGGATTCCGTTGCTTCAGTGCAATTGTCTTGCTTATAAAACCTATAACATAAGGCATTTTTATGTTACTGATGATTCTATCAGCCGTCCGTTTACTTAAGGAGTTACCTAGGCCACTGTTTAGATCGAGCCATGGGTCCAGGGACTTGAATTCGCCCGAGTTGCTGATGCCAAAGAACGTGTAGCTAATGTGGGTGCACAGGAATGGATCGATGTTCGAGGAGTCGAACTTCCCTTTCCCGGGTCGATAGTTGGCCCAGGTGCCCCAGTAACAGTTGAGGATCTCTGCAAGATACGGCCAGATGATATGTATAAATTAACAACGAAAAGGAATTCGCACTTACTCTCACTGGAGGCCAACGGAACGAGGCAAATAACTGATAATACTAAGCACGCAAGCGTATTCATGTTTTCTGTGGCATTTGGCCCACTCTGTGGCTTCTTTTATAGTCTCTTGACTTATCTGGTCCATTATTATCTTAACCATTCATGGACTAATCATATAATCTGTGCCGATAAAATCTTTCATCTTTCATTAAGATAGCATTAACATATTTTTATCTCTCCTATAGTCTTCATTAAACAAGTCAGGGTACTCCAGTTGGGAACACCTGGCTAACCGATGGACAGATAGAGAGTCGTCATTTCTCATTGTATACCCTGTTGTGTGTGTGTATTTGTATTGCCTGTCCTAGATCTATCTTACTTTTTATTTTGTAGAAAATTTTGGCTCTATTTAAAAATGAAAGCATTGTATATAAACAAAATATTTACGCCTTATTCTTTATTTATTTAGAATCTTAATAGGGGCAATTGACATCTGCGGGCCAGCCACAGCTGAGTGTATCAGGGTTAAAATATAGACCCTCTCCGCAACTGAAGTCGTAGCGAGCCCCATTCACGCATTGATAGAAGCGATTGCAGTCCCCAATCTGCCAGAAGTAGCCATCTCCCGTGCAACCCTCACTGGATCCACCTCCACTGCCGCCATTGCCGTTGCCGCCATTGCCGTTGCCGCCGCCGCCTTCAGGAGTCGGTTTAGGTGTAGGTGCAGCAGTTACACCACCGCCTGTTCCACCACCACCACCACCGCCGCCAGAACCTCCTCCTCCGTTGCCCACATCCACTCCCAATCCCCTGTTCATTGCCTTCAACAGCGGATACGTTTCCCCGCACATCCCGCGGAAGTCGTCGGTCTCGATGGACCAAGTCATAGCGCCGCCCAAGTTTCGTGACTGCACCAATTGCATCTTGAGTTCGATGCTCTGGACATTGTCGTAGCCAATCCACTGATCCCCACTGAATGCATAAGGCGACTTGCTCTCTCCATCAAACACAGTCTGCCAATTCATTTGGCATATTTCGTGGTAGCCCATGAAGCCTTTTTCTCGGGTAAAAGGTCCTGCTTCTCCGGGTCCTCGGCAAGGAGCTCCCGGCTGATTCTGCGAGCTATCCGCCATCTGATAACTGTGGCCATAGAAACCAATGCCAAGGATTAGCTTCTCAGCCGGCGCACCTAAAGAGATCAGCTTAAGTAAATCAGATTATTTGGAGTGCATTACTGACCTTTACTCAGCCAGTAATCGATGGACTTCTCCACTTCTGGATATGGAGCATTAAATCCCAGGTAACCATCCATTGCCATGTGGAAGTCGTAGGTCATAACATTAATAAATGTCAGATGCTCAGAAATTGCAGGAATATCGTAGGAAATGGCGGCAGACGCCTCAGAAGCTCCCACAGCGATGCCCAGCTCGAGGCCGTGAGGATCGAATCTGTATCGGAATATATATCATATTTTGTATATCTATTGTTGATTCACATTTCCACTTACGCTTCTTTAATTTCGCGTAGAAGCGTTACGAAGTTCGCCCGATCTGCTGAACTTCCTCCGCGTTGTCCAGGATATTCCCAGTCCAAGTCGAGTCCATCAAAGCCATGTTGCCGAATGAATGCCAATGTGGAGGCTACAAAGGTCGCTCGCTTGGCTGGATCAGCAGCCATGGCCGAATACTTGGTGGAGCCTTCGTTCCATCCACCCACAACTGCCAATATTTTGAGTTTGGGATTCCGTTGCTTCAGTGCGATTGTCTTGCTTATAAAGCCTGCACATGATGTATGTGTCTTGTAGATCAATCCATTGAGATATCCAACAAGTACTTACCTAGGCCATCGTCCATATCGAGCCATGTGTCCAGGGACTTGAATTCGCCCGAGTCGCTGATGCCAAAGAACGTGTAGCTAATGTGGGTGCACAGGAATGGATCGATGTTCGAGGGCTCGAACTTGCCATCTCCAGGACGATAGTTGGCCCAGGTGCCCCAGTAACAGTTGAGGATCTCTGCAAGTTTCAGCCAGATGATATTTAGGAACTAAAAACGAAAAGGGATTCGCACTTACTGTCACTGGAGGCCATCCGGCCGAGGCAAATAACAAATAATACTAAGCACGCAAGCGTATTCATGTTTTCTCTGTGAGTCGGCTCCTGCCGTGGTATCTTTTATAGTCGTTTCACTTATCAGTTCCATTATCAATTTTACTATGCATGCCTTATTTACTTATCGCTTGCCTTGCGTAGATAAAAGTTTTCTTCATTAAAAACAATGTCCTAATATATTGCATTCATTTTATAATCTCGATTAAAAATGCGCATAAATTAAATTTTGACTCATGCCAAGTGCCTACCTACATAGTACTACTTGAGATTAAGCAGAGAGTAAATCGGCTAAGTACTTCATTCCGCTTTATTAAAACAAACATACTTTAGTGATGCAGCGATTTTTGGACCCCCTGGAAATTATTTATTGCAGGCAGAAATATTTAAAAACTACGATTAAAATATGCATTATATACCCATGAGCTCAATGAACGCTATCTAGAGGGTATTTTAATATTGTCATGAAATATGATTGGACTTCGAAGAAAGATTATATGAAATAGGTCAACCTTCTTATAACGATATCTTTCCCATGAAAGCTGAGACACAACTCTACTCATCACTATATAAATAGTGAGTCTATTACTCGATCGACAATAAGACCATTTCCCGATATACAATATCACCTACAATGTCTACATTATCGTTAGGTTTAGTTTCAGTTAAGAGGAATAGCTTATTAATAAAATTGATATTCTGTCTAGTAAAAGTTTTATCAAGGCAAATAAAGATATACATTTCCTATTTAGGTACATCAAATGATATAAAATTGCATTCGTCAGAAAAAGAATCAAAATTTATCAAACATACACAGAAGGATTATATGATATGTATTATAAGTATTAGATGTAGATTTTAAGATAACTGATAAATCATTTTCTTAATATGCAGCAAGTGAGTAAGAGAGAAAATGGTAGAGAGAGAATATGAGTTTAAATACAAGGGAACGAGGGAAAACTAAGAAGAGATTAGATTATAGTGAAGTGGGACAGAGACAGATATAGAGAGAGGGGTAGAGAGAATGTGATTGAGTGAGTTAGAGAGAGAGAAAGAGTAAGAAAGAGAGAGACAGCGGATGTGAGTGTGTTAGGGTGTGAGAGAGAGAGCGTAAAAATCAAAGTGGTAGAAAATTAAATTATTTATATACAAATTAAAACTAAAATTTGCATTACAATATTAAAATATATTTATTAACATATTTATTGTATTTCCCGATTCAAAATTGGATTCCCAATGAGAGAGTCATCAAATGCTGAGCTAAACTTTGAGTAATATCATTAACTTGGTAAACAAAAAATTATGATTTTATTTCGTATCATTTATTTGATGCACATTTTACAATTTTCCATTCTTATGGCATTACCAACGCAACTTTCGGTTGATGGTCTTCAGCAGAGGGAATGACTCGCCGCAGAAGCCACGGAAGTCGTCGGTCTCCAGGGACCAGACCATGGCGCCGGCTAGATTCTTGGAGAGAGCAAAGTCCATCTTCCACTGGACACTGAGCACATTGTCGAAGCTGACCCACTGATCGTCGGAGAAGGCATAGGGCGCTGCGTTATTGTAGTCGAAGACCGTCTGCCAATTGTTCACGCAGATTTCGTTGTAGCCCAGGTAGCCGCCGTCGCCCGTAAAGGGGCCGGCACCGCCCTCGCCTCGACATGGTGCTCCGGGCCAGTTCTGAGAGGCGTCAGCTAGCTGGAAGCTGCGTCCATACGTGCCAATGCCAAGCACAAGCTTATCAGCGGGCGCCCCTAAAAGAGTTCCATTAGGTTAGACGGAAGAAATAGTCACTGACTAAATGCTTTACCGTTGTTGAGCCAATAGTTGATCGAGTTCTCGATGGCCCACTGGGGCGCATTGAAGCCAGTCTGGCCATCGGAAGCCATGGCAAAGTCGTACGTCATCACATTGATGAAGTTCACCTGCTGGGCGATATTGGCAATTTCATAGGAGCTGCTGGCTATGGACTCGCCGGCGCCCACGGCAACGCTCAGCTCATAGCCATAGGGTGCAAATCTGAGAGGGCACAATGGAAAGGAAGATCAAATGGGAGCTTAAGTATGAATTTCTGAATACCTACGCCTCCCTCAGCTCGCGCAGTAGAGTCACAAAATTGGAGCGATCCTCCCACTGGCCGCCACGCTGATTGGGATACTCCCAGTCCAGATCCAAGCCATCAAAGCCGTTGTTGCGCAGCAGGTTCAGTGCCGAGTTGATGAAGTTTTGGCGCCTGTTCCAGTCGCGGGCCATGGCCGAATACTTGACGGATCCCTCGTTCCAGCCACCCACCACGGCCAATACCTTGAGATTATGATTCTGGCTCTTCAGGCCAACGGCCTGGCTGATGAAGCCCAAGTCATAGTCCAGCCAGGTATCCAGCGACTGAATCTCGCCATTGTCATTGATGCCAAAGAACGAGTAGCTCAGGTGGGTGCACAGATTGGGATCGATGTTCGATACATCGAACTTGCCATTGCCGCTCCGATAGTTCGCCCAGGTGCCCCAGTAGCAGTTGACAATGCCTTCAAGAGAAACGTATATGGGCTCATGACTGATTAGCTTGCCCTGCGGCACGCCCACTTTTCACTTACGCTCGCCCGAAACGAGAGCACTCAGGCCGAGAACGACCAGCAGAGCTATTAGCTTGTTCATTTGGACTGCCTTGGACTTGGACTAACTTCTGGTAGTTGCTGCGACTGTCACTTTTATACGCTCTCCTTATCACCAGCTCCGAGGCAAGGTGACATATTTATGCCTCCACTTGAGCTCAAGTTGGCGCAGTGAGTGCATTTTACTTGAAAGCCCTAGTCGATCGTTCCACTTCAAACAAATTAATAAACAAAACATTACATTAATCGTCGGTTGCCATGGCACTATATACTATTCTTCAGTTGAATACTCCAAGATTTCTTAAATTCAAATTAAAAGTCAAATAGCAAGGGGTTTTGAAAATCCTGCAGGGTATTTAGTAGTCAATCATTTATGACAATTTACTGGGTTTATTAAGAATTCATTACTCTCGCACTTACATGAGTAGAGCTTATCTAACCCAGGATAATAAATAGGTAATTACCAAGAACTAAAGAACGATATCAGTGCTTTAAGTACAAAAGTAATCAACCGATGTAGAAGAGGCGTGGCAGAATCTACGCTTCTTCCAGTATTTACATTATTGAACAAAGAGGCGACTTGTTAGTATTTATATTATTGTTATTATTAGACTTAGTTCTGTTCGTCTGTCTGTCTATTTATATAGAACGCCTCAGTCTCAGGATCTATAAGGGCAAGAGCTATAATTTTTTAGAGGCATATGATTTTGGGTTTAGTTGCTCTCATATCAATTTTTCTTCATTTCATTCAATTTCGCCGTTTTATAGTAAAGACTATATACCAAAAGTATTGTATTTATATTTTGTATAAGGTCATGGTCTCATTGAGTCTATACTGAGTCACTCTGACTAACCAGACTTTCAGCTAATGAAGTAAATAAAGTCTCAGTTTCTCTTAAACTTTAGGTTTATTAACAATTCAGGTTAATTTTGCAAAAGTTCCAATAGAAAACAATAGATAAAAGCAATCGCTACTCGATTTCGAGATTCATTAACAATACAGAAATACATTTGACAAGAAATAAATATATAGAACCAAGTATATTCAGCTGCCGGCCGTTGGAATAGCGATTGTTGCGTTAGCTGAATTCAGTGCGTGCGTCTCAAGGCATCGACCAGGATGTGCGACTATTCGATATATGGTGGCCTCTGTTCCGGAAGCCGTTCTAGTTGGAGACGTAGATTTCGAACTCCTTGTAGGCCAGCTCCTCGCCGCCATAGGGTATGTAGCAGCAGCCGTGCGATGGCTGCACCTTGCCCACGGTGACGGTGCCGTCGTGAGTGGCGCGTCCGATGAAGAGGGGCTCGCCCTCGGACGTCTCGCCGGCGGGGAAGGCATTGGGTGGAATGTTACCGCCCTCGACGGGCAGCCAATTGCCGCCGGCGGCGCAGAGCACCTCGTACTCGTTGTGGCCGTGCTCGCCGCCGCCCCAGGCGACGTAGGTGACGCCGTGGGATGGATGCAGCTTGCCGGGAATGAGATCGCCCTCGTGGCGGGCGCGCGCAATATACAGCTGCTCGCTGCTATCGAAGCCGCCTTGCAGCGCATTCGGGGGCACCTCGCCATTGGCGGCGGCCACCCAGCAGCCAGGACCGCTGCCAGTGGGTTCCGTGAAGCCCAGGACGGGTGCTGAGGGTGCGACCTCTGTAAAATTGCAATTGAAATTGAGTTGGACTTCACTAAATGCCGAGCGCCGAGTGCTGAGTGCTGAGTGCGCTTACCGTCTATCAGCCAGGTGCCGCTGGCACCCCAGCCGGTGCAAATGCCCACATAGTTGACGGGGAACAGGGAGCCGGCATCGTAGGACAAGAATGCCGCCGCCTCGCCCTCGTGTCCGACGGTGATCACGTTGTCATACCAACGCACCCAGAAGCCACGGAATTCGCCAGCATCCAGGATGCCGGGTGTGGGCAACTCGGCCACCTCCGGCTTTTGGCCATCTTTGCGTATGACGGACTTGCTGTTCTCCCAGCCGCCCAGGAAGATCTCGTAAATGGGCGGGGTAGCCTGGGGCTCAGAGGCGAGCACCAGATGGGCATCCTTGGACGAACGCACCTTGAACGTGAAGAGGCCACCGCTGGCCGGAAAGAATTGGTATTCCAATTTATCGGGTGTGTTCACTTCTGCAAAAGAAAAACAACAAAATATATTTAGAAATCACTAAAAATAAATACATACATATATACATATATATATGTATATGTACAATACATTAAATGGAAACATTCCAAAATCAGACATAATTTTTAATTGGGAACATCAAGAAGACAGCTGGTGAATGAAATAACAGTACAGGGTATGCGAAGGAAGTAAGAGAATAAATCAATATCAGCAAACAATATAAAAATAATTTAAGCATCTTATTAAACTAAAAAAATAAAAATTATATACGTAATATTTAGTTATATTATTCGCTAGGGTATCTGCGAGTCGTCTATTCTGTTGTTGTTAGCGAAAATAAATTTCAATTAATTAAATTAAATCAAAATAATATATGAGAAGAAAATAAATATATGTGGTCTAAACATTTTATTTTGTTAGAACAAGCAATCATTCATTCAATATTGTATTTAGGGTATCTGCTAGTCGTCTACCCGCGCTGTCTGTAGAATCTGTTGTTATTGTGGGATGAGCAAATAAACGACGCATTTGATTCGCATGATGTCATTTTGAGTAGTGCCGGTCGCTCACAGCATTCTCTAGACCTCAGGCTATGAATCACTCAGAGAGCTCAGCTCTACTACAGTGAAGCCCGCCCTCCCGCTCAGAGTGGATCGGAGGCAAAGCTAACTGCTGCTCGCAGACACCAATTAGATGTTTGTTTGAGGAACGTTCTCGCTATCCAACTATATGTATATATCTGGCTCTGTTTACATACATACAACGTTTGAAAAGCAGTTGGCATTCAAAAATAACTATATGTAAATATAAAAAACAACATATATATGTATTTATTTATAGATATTTGTGTTTGTGCATTTGACTTCTATATGTTTGTGGCATGGTAGAATGTTTGTTTTTGCGAAATTTCACATCACTGCGAATGACATCATTTCTCTGCACCGCGAGGTCAAGACAATAGACAATTTTTGTTGCTCAATATTGATTATTGCCAGGGTTCAAGGAGGCGATAAGAAAGTAATTTTTTTAAGGTCAGCCCAATTCCAGCTGAGATAACCAGAATTCGAATAGCTTTGCAAATTATTTAGACTACGAATTCAAAAGTTATTATCTATTCGATTGTTAGACCTTACAAATGATCCAGCAAATGCAGTCTTTTAGAACTTTTACCACTTTTCTTAACTTTGATTTGGGGCAATGCCCCTATAAAAAAAAAAAAAAAAAAAACTATAGAAAAAGCTGACGAGTATTAAGAACTGTTAACAGCACAACACTTTTCGGCATTTCTCTGCTTGGTTTTATTGGACATAGGCCAAAATAGCAACAAATGCGGATGACACACAGAACGAGAGAGAGAGAGAGAGAGAAGAAAGAGCTGTCACAACCGGCATATTAAACAGTAAATCCACTGGTCCGACCGCAAATGTATTTATTTTGAGGTCAATCTCTTATGCTTATTCAATTATCCATTGACTGCAGCCCAATTAGAGCTACGTCACGACTCACCAATTGGCATGGTTGCTTCTTATTTGATTCGACGTTGTGCGCTGATTGAGATTCTGATTCAAACTGACTTGGCGAACGATTCCACATGCGAGGTAAACACCTGCTTAAGAAGACGCGCAAAGAGACAGGCAGAGAGTGGGCCAGAGAGGCATGGCAAAAAGCTCTGAGAGCGAGCTTTTCTGTATGGCAAAAGTACAGTAACAATGCGAGCCAGTGTCTCGTTGGATCGGGCTGCGCGAGGTTGGGGGATCGTTGTCTCTCGACTGCTGGTTAGACTGTACCCCATTACATACATACATTTCCAACCTCTCCCAATTCGCAAGGCAGTAAATCAAATACTTTAACGATTTTTGGGGCAATGCACAAGAATAATCAATTTTGTCGCAGGGTGATCAGATCAAATGTCATTTTCTTTAAATACTTTTTCTAGTATTTAAATGGTATTTTTTTATGCATGCAAGTTTCGTTTGAAAAATAAACAGCTCTAAAAAGCCGTTACTTTTAATACTATTTTGTTAATTTACTAGTTTCTTAAAATAAGCTGAAATCACAAGTCACAAATATAATGTAGTTAAGCCATAACAGTTATTTTTAGGCATTTTATAGCTGTGCTAAAGTAATTAGTAAATCACTTTCAGAATTTTACAAATATCATACAGACATATGTACATATACTTATATATATACTTATATTTATACATTTATAACTTGGTCAATTAGCAGCGCTTTAAACCCAAAATTTCGGCTTAGAAACAGTTCCATAGACAAGTGACTATACCTTCAGCTAGAGTATTGACAATATTTTCAGTCACAAGGTTTAAATACTATAGGTATATTTGTAATGAAAATTCCAGATACTTCTATACGTTTTCTCACAATATTCAAATATTTATTTTGAAGCAAACATGTTTATAAGTTTTTAAAAAGCTCCTGCTAATCCGAAGCTTTCGCTTCTCAAGCTATGCAAATTAAATTAATATGTCGTCACATGTCGGTTTTATTGTATTTGTCATGCCAAACACTGGACTGAGGGAGATACGTCATCGATGTGGCACACAATCGAGCCGTCTTTTAAATATTAATAATAATTTATTCAGTTTCAATTGAATTCATATCATTAAATAATTTATTTATTGAACATATCTATTTTTAGATCATGGGAATATTTTCTGACATATTACAAGTATGGAGAATACTTGCAAGAATTAGATTAAAAAAAAAAAAAAAAATTGATAAAAAAGGTCTAAAAATTTACATATAATAATTAACTGAGGTGACAGAATTAATTATTTTTTTATATATTTTGCAAAAAAAGTATTTTCTTATTCTTGTTTATCTAATTTTATTGATCAGTGTAGTAAACTCTAAATCTTCTATAGTCTAATTTCAAGCACGTATTATCTACTGGTTTTGGGTATGCCAACGTTATGCTGCCCAAAATTTCATCATGGAATACTACTGCTACGTGGCCCAGTCAAAGGCGGTTTAAAACTGGACTTAGCTGACTCACATATTCGCATAGTTATGGTGATCTATAGGTACATGTGTACATACCGATGCAGACATATATATGTGCACTCGTAATGCTTGGGCAGTTAGTTTTTTATATCTTTTGTATTTTGTCATAGCCCAAAGAGATCTCACCCACAAAATGAGCTCATACAATACTATTTTGTATTCAATTATACAGGGTGTGCCAGCTGAGATCGTTTGCCATTTGAAGAACTGGCGAATATACATACTGTTATAGTAACTCACATCACATACATACAAACAATTGATATAAAGTTTCATCTCTTTGAACTAAAGCTAAGTTTATTTCAGTTATTGTAGCAAAGCAGTTTTTCCACATTTACTATATCAAGTGTACGTTAATAGGAAATATCTGACTAGAAAGTGCCCTAACTTTTTCGATTTGAGTAGAAAAATGCGAAGCGATCTTCGAGGAAAGAAACTAGAAATGGCTATACTGATTCATATACTCTATGGCATTTAAAATTTGTATGTCTCTCACATATACATATGCACAGCTCGCTTGCTTAGTTATATACTTCCTCAGTTATATACATACTTACAAATAGAATGCATAAGCAGTCGCAAGTAACATCATCTCTCAAGTTTTATTTCTGTATAATCTAAAACAGTTAAACTACAGTAAACTCGAAATGCATGAAACTTGAGCCAATCGCACTGAATTTGATATCGTTAATGCAGTTGAATTTAAAACTAGGGCCATCAGAATTCCAACCATCTCCTTAGTTGTAATGGAGTTAATACTTACCAGAAATTGTAGAATTTATATAAAATTATAAACTTGATCTAAGAGAAATACTTTGTTATTCATAGAATACTTTGTTTGTTTGCTTTTTTACATTTGAACGTAAAGAAGAGTGCATAATTTTAGGCAGAATTACGAATTCGAATTGGTGCTGAAACTTGATAGTGCTACTAGAGCACATACTACATATTCGTGGGTTCCTAAAAATAAGTACAGATTACTTCGAATGAAATATATGTAATTTTTGTTTATCAAGTATATATTCTGTTCTCTTCTACCATTCTTATGAATTAAGTAGAATTAATGTAATCAAAACTCTCGATATATTTTATTAAACGCGACATTTCGCTAAGTTCCTTAACTTTGTATATTCACAGATGTACATACATATGTTTGTTTTATCGAATATCAACTGTATTTTCTAGTTTACCATTGCAATTCACCGTTATAGTTTATACATTCGCTTCATCTTTTGCTTCTGTCTTTAGTTCTGATTCGTTTCGCGGAGTATTGCGAAAATTAAATGATCAAAATATTATAAAATTTACCATAAATTAGTGAAAGTGAATGGTTCTTTTTGATATAAAGTGCTGAGATCTAAACAAATGTCAATATTGATATTAGATTTAATAAATCAAAAAATGAAAGAATCTTGATAACATATAAAATACTCTAGCTAAGCCTATATACATATACATACGTTGGAATTTAATAGAAAGAAGCTGGACTCCCAGTCCATGTGTGTGTGTGTGTGTGTGTGTATTTATTGTTATATCTTCAAGGAAATAATTGAGGAATGATTGGAGTAATGGTATCTCCTAGTCGTGCCCTTCCATCTTGGGCAGCCTCACTTGTTCTGGTCCGGCTTTATGAATGTAATATCAAGTTACTAGAGTGCACTATGGAGCGCTGTGATGAATGGCTTTATCTTAATAATGGCTATCAGGGAATGTACATAAGAGCCCCATATATTATGTAAATATATGCTACAATCAAGAGGCTTCTCTAATGTCGACTGCACTTATACGTATAAACTCGAGTAAACACACTTGTTTAGCCAATTAAATTGCTGACCCATTTGTAAACAAGTTAATTGCATTTTATTGCACTTTCCATGTTGTTTTTGTTTTTATTGTATTTACTATGCTAAATAGTTGGCGATTTCTGATCAAATAATATCAATAAAATAACAAATTCTTTGCAATCTTCTAGCATCTGGGTGAAATTTAATTAGGTTTTGCAATGTCATCATCAGAAAAAAAAATTAAAATAATACGAGGAATAATCTAAAAATAAAATAATCTAAAATTTTGATACTTTTTTTAATTCACTATTTAATACTTGTATTTCTTGTACTTTAACTTTTACATAGAGCACTACTATTTCTGTGTTTCACAAAACATATTATAATTATATTATATTTTATTATAATATATTAAATTTCTTACTTCTCTTCTTTGTGGTCTATTTTAAGCAAAAAGCTGGTATTTTTTTGCAAATCTTTTACTTTTTACCTGGTTTAAATTTTGTGTAGTGCTGTATAGTTGCTTATCATGAACTCAGCCGTATATCGTGCTCACTTACTGACCAATTGAACTTAGTGCGAGCATCTTTTGTTCTAACTAAATTAATTTAGACTATTCATTTCCGGCATGGATTCGCACAGTTCCCTTAATCTGAAATCCGAAATGAGCCAGCGCCAGTGGATGAGCGCAGTCAATTTAAGTTAATTCAGTTCTTTGGACTGACGCAACAATAACCCCAATTCGAAACAACCTCCACTACGCTTAGCTATAGTCACTAAATGGATATATGTATACTCTTTCTGGGCTGAGAGAAAAGTCACTGAACCATAAGAGAGTTTGCACGTCATTCGAGATTTTCTCAACTTTCTGCGTTTGTTGAGTAAAATTTATTACTTCTATATTGCCATCTCTATAACTTCTTGATTGAAAATTAATTTATGTACTCTACTACTATATGGTATATGTCAATTTTACTCGTGTATATATAAAATTATAGATCTTGGATATAAGTTATTATCATCGAATTTGAGAAATAATAATTATATAATAATAATATAGACTATTCTTAGTACTACATGGATAAGCAAAACTGTATATGTGTGTAATATACATATACAGGCAGAATATACGTACATATGTATATGTATATGTCTCTGAAGAGACGAGCCCCCACAAATAGCAATCTGATATGATGTGAATTGCTGAGAGCAGAAATTATCAAACTCAATAAGAATGTAGAGATTTCTGTTTAATCTTCTGAGGTATTAAACAACCTGATTGATTGGCATTTATATTACGATAATATCTACTCAAAGTCTTGCATCCAAAGGTCAAGTGCGAAGGTCAATGCTTTCTTCCCAAATGCTTTGGAACCGGTTTGCTGCGGGGGGCCAAAGCAAGGGCACCTTGAAATTGAGCCAAACCGAATATCTACCAAGAGTACATATGTATATTTACCTACACACGTATGTGTATGTCTATATGTATGAACATATGTCATTGTGTAAGCTACGCATTCTCTGAGAGGGTGTGAAGACAAAATTGTCATAGAGCTAAACATTCTGTTTGGATAAATAGGGTCCGCTTTTATCGTCAACATACCAAATTTCAAATACAGCTGTGAATTGCATCAGCTTCAGCAGCGTTCTGGAGGGATATCTGGGGCAGAGGGCGCATCAAGAGGCACCGCTACCGGCTCACTACATGCAAAACAGGCCCAGAGCGTGTCTGCTCTCAGTTTTGTTAACACATACAGTGGATATGTGGACTTGTCTTTTGCACGGGGTATATTCGACTTGTATTATAGATACAAGAAATGTTTTATTTTATAGGCATACGAAAATATCCATTTCTTGCCAGCATTGCTGAGCACAAGTGAGAACGATTTAGATGCTACCACTCCAGTTGTAACCTCACTTATGTGTGCATACTCAAGTGTGGTGCAAAAGAAACGGTATGGCCAAGTCGAGAGCAAAGTCTATTGCTTTATCTCTCATTTTATCATAGCAGCCATTGGCTCTCGTCGCCAGGGATGCCAAGTCGAAATTTGAGAATTACGTAGCCAGGCTCCAAAATCGACGTGTTTTTCCGTAGCACAATTTTGCTGAAATACGTAGAACTACGTACTTATTTTTAAAGCTTAAAAACAATTAAAATCAATGAATAAACCATTATATATTTAAATTGACTGCATTGTACTAAGGTGTTATTAATTTCATTTATCGTTTTAGTAAGCAAATTAAATTTTTTAAATTATACATTTTAATTTATGTACATGTTTTACAAAAATTAATACGTTTTGATTAAAATATATTAGATGTTTGTCAAAAGGTTTTAGGTTTTCCAATCGCAAACATATCGAATTTAGTGCTGCTAACCCAATATAAATCATATCATATTTTTATTTAATTCATAATATATGGAGATAATATCCAAAATTTGTAGTTTTTAGGGTATTTTGCAATATTTTTGAAAAGTACGTAGTTTCTGTCTCTGAAATGATGGAGGGTTGGCATCCCTGCTCGTCGCTCTGAACTTCCTCTCTCTTGCTCTGTGCATATGTATGAAGTTGTTTCTTGTGTGTGTGTGGCTAAATTTGTGTGTGTGTTTTCGTACCAACGTGCGGCTCTCGTGCAAAACTATTTATTTACATGGCGATCGGCATTACACTCAGTTTTGCAGCTTTTCGAGAGCCGGTCGCACGCGCTCTACTCGCAATGCTCAAAATTGTGTAAAGCAAAATTTCTTCTCTGATAAAAAAAAAAAACAAAACAACAAACAGACTTGTGTGATAAAAATACAAAATATACAAATGAACGAATAGAAGCATAACAGCTTTGGCCAGAACTAGCGCGATAAACACAAGAAAAAAATCAATATCAATACAAAAGATTCTCGTCTAGAGTAAATACGTCGCGTGGCACTTCCCTTACCACAAAGTGCCAGCAAAATTTTCGCATTTTACTTCACCAGGACCTCAGCCAGCTGGAGCGCAAAATGAATGCCAACGGGTAAGTGGCGAATTCCTGCGTATTTCCAGTTCAATTTGCGTCCATCCGCGTATATTTGCAAGTTGCATAATTAGTATAGAAAGCATTTGCTTAATTGCAGACTATATGTTAGACTAAAATGTGCTCGCACTTTACGCCATTCCCACTCAAAGCTTTGCGAGTAGATATGCCTAGCATACGCAGATATGAATTTCCATGTGTGTGTGTGTGTGCGTGTGTGTTAGTGTTTAAATGTGATATAAATACACTGTTAACTTTTTTTTGTGTTTGCCATTCTGTTTTGTTGCCAAATAACAAACGATACATGCGTCTCTGTCGCTCGCTTCTCGCGTCAGAGCAGCGTATCCGTTTGTTATTGTTGCTATCTCTGTTTAGCACATGCCTTGCTGTTGTTCCTAGTAGATCCACAAGAGAGTCACGCGATTGATGCAGTTAGCCAGACCAAGCGGAGTCTCATTTTGTTGTTTTATTTACAACGTGAAGAGTTCCATTCTCGTGATTTTCTTTTTTATTATGAGAAAAAAATTGCTAACCGTTAAACAACTGCCTAATGTGAGCTACATGTGTGCAAAGCGAAAAATAGAATTGTGTTCGAAAACATGGAAAAATGTATTCTAGAAACGACTTTACTATTTGAAACGCATCACATTGTCAGACGTGACCAAATTCAATTTTAAAAACAACTAAAAATTTAGTAGCAATGCAATTGTAACTTATTGAGAAATTTAGCACGTGTTGCCGAGCCGTATGCATATGCGTATACACTCGGTATGTACATACATATGTATGTATGTATGTAAGGTTCTTAATGGCGACCTTGTAATGGCATTTGGCTTTTATCAACTTTGGATTTTACAGCAGTTTGTGCTTTTATTTTCTACAAAGCGACAGTTAATAAAAATAATCGTTAACAACTTATCGAAATAGTCTTTTATTGAGAGAGAGATAGAGCGATAGACGGATTAAATGCATTGGACTGTGGATATTAGAAGTGAAGCAGAAATGAAACGAAAAAAGTTCAAGTTCTCTTGAAATAGAATGAGTTCGTGCCAATGAACCTTTTATTTAGCCAACTATGCGATGAGCCAATTCGTATCTTTTTTTAAGCACTTCTATAACCAGATCACTGTTTGGCAATGCACTTGCAGCGCAACCAGTTGGACAGGTGTGCATTATAGCAAGGTTGGGCCACAGCTGGCCGGACTCTCGATTGGCTTTAATTAAGCTAATTATTTTGGTCGATGTGAATCTGAATCAATGAGAATTCGTTAAGCGCACATTGTGACATTTTCTCAGAATTCCTGCATAAAATATGAATTTATAACTTTTTATTCATAATAGGCGCAGGGCTTGAATTCAATTATGGGATTACACATATTCCTTTCACCACTATTGCTAGTTATACTGCTATTTCCACTGCCATTGTTACTAATTCCACTCCTATTACTGCTAGTCTTGCCAATATTAATACTACTATTAGTACGAAATTTCTTTGTTTACCAATAAGAATTTGTTTTAAGTCATGCCTGCGGTACCCAATAAGAAATTTCCTACGACAGCCATTAATTTCGTTAGAGATTTCTTATTGGGTGTTGTTGTTGGCTGACATGTCTTAAATGATCGATAACGGTTATCGCTTCTATTAACTTATCTGCGATTATAAATTTGATTAGACTACTTTCAATATACTATGAAATGATAATCTCAAGAGTAATTTTATTGGGGTTTAATAATTATACTCATTCACGAAAGTGAAATGAGTATATTGGTTTTGTGAAATGTCCGCCTTGCTGTCCGTCCATCTGTCCGTCTGTCCGACTGTCCGTGACGAATCGGAAAATGCCCTGTATGAGTATTCCACAGTCGGTAACGCACGACTGGAACGTTCTTACTTGTTATTTAGTTAATTTTCCACAGTTCTTTCGAACTGCAATTACAGGTTTAAGCATGACTTAGCAGATATAAAACTGTTGCATACGCTCGGGCTGTGCATGCAATTCCACGTGTGGTTAGCCTGCAAAAGCCGGTTGCTATGAAACTTATCAGCTATGCTTAAATTTGATATGACCGGCTGGTTGCTATGCCGATTGTCAGTTGCGCTTCGGTATGTAATTAACAGAGATGTTTATTAACATAGCCAGCAATTCGAAAACTACTGCATACTCTTAGGCTGGTCGTTTAATCAGTTAAAAAATGGAGCTCACTGCTATGACTGATGTAAAGTTTATTCAAATTAGAAACGTATTTAAATAATTGACTGCCCACATTTAAGTATATTGTAGATTTATTCAGATATTACAAAATAGTATAGCAGCATTTTAACTATTTATTCAATAATACTATAATAATTTCTGTATAAATGAATTCAGTTTATGCTAATTCATATATGAGTTCAATTGAAATTATATTTATGTTAATCGGCATGCAAACAAACACTTAATTAAACACTTATGCAAATGTATGAATACGTGGAAACAGATAAATCTAAGTACACTCAAAAGACAATTAATGCGCCCAACAGGTGTTCAATCAAACGGTAGACACGATCTGATCTAAAAAAAAAACTGAAAAAGAAAAAAAAACAATCCCAACAACTCTCAATGGGGGGCTCTGAGTAGCACTGTGCGGCGATTGGCCGATGTTGAGGCGGAGCTGCTATGCGACGTGCGCACGAGTTGCTTGCGCAAATTCGTCTGTTTGCACAAACAATTTGTATAATATTTCGCAGCTTTGAGATATTTTATATTTTAATTACTGTAAACTGAATTTGTGCTAATTTTTTGGAATTGTAAATTGTGAGTAAACTGTGTGGCTTACAATAATCGTCAGTTAAATTTATTCTCTATTATTAGTAAATACTGATTGCAATTTTTCCGACAGTGAATTTTCTAATCACTGACAGCGCAATACAAATGTTAAATACCAACAATGTATTCCAAATATATTATATAGGTATAATTTATTTCCACTCGTAGCACTCGAGCTACGCCTTATCAGCCATCAGACAGTGCTGAATGCTGTTATCAGGCGCAAGCAGCTGAGATTGAATACAGATTCTCCGTGTCATTCGCTCAGCACAAGCGAAAATGCTTTTGGCTAAGACATTACGTCAATGGGCGCATTTGAGATACCATTTCTGTTTGGCGAGGGCAGCTCGAGGGCTTGGCAATAAATACAGGTTAGTGCTAGCTATATAAAAAAAACACATAATTATCTTATCAACTGATGTATCTGATACAAGCACTCGATTTCAATGTGATACAACTCGGGTACTGTTCATCTATGTAAATCACAAGGCCTTGAAGTCAACAATGTTATCATGCGTCTATATATGTATATTTATATACGTACTTGATTCAGCTAACTAATCTCTTTACCAAAATCGCATTCTACTATATGTATTTATGTCTAATTTATAATCAGCGATAATTTTGCCTATAAGCTAAGTCATAAATAATTGACTATTGAAATACATATTATTTTGATTGTTGCCAATTGGCGCTACAGATCAGTGAGAGGGCAGTTAAAGCCGCTGTATATTTATATATGTATATTTAATATTTATGTATATGTTTACAATATAATATTGGTAAAATGATAAGATCTGTTATCCAAGTTTCAGCTTGACGAATCTTGGCAGTTTTCTAAACTCTTTGAAAGATCTCAGCCAATATCGCTTAACTTAACATCTGCCCCCCCTCTCTCTCTCTCTCTATCTCTGTCTCTCTTATCAGCCACTAAACAAATCTGAAAATAATCTTAAAAAAAAAAATATATATCTCTCTATTAACGTCGAAACGCATTTGTGCAAATTGTTTAAACAATAGCAATTGTGAAAACGAAAAAAATAAAACGTCAGAAATCTATCAAATCGCGTTGAATTAATGGAAATATAAAAAATTTAATAACTGCAATTAATGTAAAGAACGAACAAACTCCACAGAAAATAATCAACACAATTAAAGTCTAATTTTGCAAGCATTGTTTTTGATTATGTTTTTTTTTTTATTATTATACTGTTTACTGTTATTTGTGGCAACAACAATAGCACTGTATATACAGGGTGGCAAAGGTTTACTTCAAGTATTTAATTTGAGTTAAATTTAAGCATTTTATAAATATTTTTGTAATAGAATATTCATATGATGTTCAAGCTTAAATATTTTATAGAAAATAATCTTTTTTATTTAGTTCACATATGTATATATTTTATTAATATTTCCAGTATTTAATATTTATTAATTATTATTTTTTTTTTATATATTTAATTACGTGTTTTATTTGATTGATTTTTAGTTTTATTTTTAAAATTCTTATGTATTTTTTTTTAGTACTCATTAGGATTTAATTTATGTGGAGTATTATATTCGTCATTTAATTGTGTCTTGCTGGACAGTGTAGATAGACATTCAAGTCGATTGTGATTGACGTCGCTCTGCTTTCTCCACATCTTATCAGGGATGGACTGAGGTCGAAGGGATTAAGTCGAGTTCCTTTCAATGGCACAAACTCTTGAAATTCCACACTCGCTGCACTCCGATTGAATTCAGTGTCAAGTGCAGAATTTTGGATGTATGGGCATGCCGCTCTTATCTCTTATGATTTAAGATTGACTACGAAGAACTGATTGCGATTCTCGCCAATATGAGAAGCAGGAGCTTATATTCAAGACTCAAGGCAATTAGGAAGATCGCTGGAAATTTGAATTTGACTATATAAAAACACAAATTCGAAAACAAAACAAAAATACTTTTAACCTTAACTCGAGTTCGAATCGCGATTCAAGTTTGAAAACCAGTTGATTCACCTGCCCCAGGCTATGAGCGCCCATATAGGAAGAGAGCTTAAACACATTATCGATCCACTTGTGTGGATAGTTTGCAATCAGCATATATACTCAATATACACTCTATATAGGTAATCTACATAGACTCTATCTAAGCAATATCTAATCTAACTTTAGAATCTCGAGTGTCCCCGTGTTTTGCTGGAATGTCTTTGGATCGGCAGCAAGAGGTGAATTGTTGCTTCTTAGTTTTACATTTCGCAATTATTAAACTCCATTGCAGATCTTGTCTATCTCGTTTATATCTAATTTCAAATCCTGTCCTTGAACCGAAGTCTTTTAAGCCCCAAGCATTTCGCATTTCGCATGTTTTGCAATTAATTAAAACGTGCTGCTTGGACCAATTTTTTCAAACGGGTTTCTTACTGCTTCTTCTTTTTTTTTTTTTTTTTTTGACTCAATCTTCTGTCAGATTAGTGTTTTTTTTTTTAATTTTCGTTTTCAGTTTAAGCCAGTTGAACTATTGGTGATGCGTATAAAGACGTCATAGCTGCTAAGCCATTCAGAAATTCATTTAGCACTGTCAATTGCTGGAACGAAATGTCAAGCAAAAAAAAAAAAAAAAAAAAATTACCATAATAATAAACAAATAACAGATACTCTAATAAATATATAGCTCTCATTAACACAAAACATTTTTGTTAAGTATTTCGTACTTTTATTTTTCATTTTTTATACCCTGAACCCATAGAAAATGGGAAATCAGGGTATAATGGTTTTGTTAAAAGTATGTAACAGGCAGAAGGAGGCGTGGCAGACCCCACAAAGTATATATATTCTTGATCGGGGCGACAAGCTGAGTCGATTTGGCCCTGTCCGTCTGTCTGTCCGTCCGTCCGTCCGTCCGTCCGTCCCTCCGTCCGTCCGTCCGTCCGTCCGTCCGTCCGTCCGTCCGTCCGTCCGTCCGTATGTATGAACGCGTCGATTTCAGAAGATATAAGAGCTAGAGACTTCAACTTTTTTTTAAAATGTCCGTATATATCACGCGCAGATCGAGTTTATCACTAAAAAACGATAACTCATTCCGATATTTTTTTATCGATAAAAAACCTTATCGAAGATCACTTAAATAATTATATCTCCTACATCTTTCAAGCTAGAGTCTCCAAATTTAAAATGTATATTAAGATGAATTTTATAAAATTTCGGTTTTTGTTAAAATTTACCCCCCACACCTAAATCCACCCCCTCACCCTCATCTTTGTAAAAGTCGTATATCAAATACTAGAGACTTGAGCTTCGGTATACACATACATTTTAACATTATGATTACGTTCTGAAAGTTTCATTACGATCGTACGTCTAGAAATTAAATTATTAAATAAGTTTTCATTATGTTGCCAACACTGCAGCGCAACCCAAGCGCAATCGCCTGTATATGTGAGTGTGTGTATGCGTGTGTTTGTTTGTATGCGTGTGTGTGTGCGTGTATTTGTATGTATGCGTGTGTGTGTGTGTGTGTGTGCGTGTGTGTTTGCTAATTATTTTTGAAATATCAGTTGCTTGTAGGGTTCAGGGGATCTCGTAGTCGAGCAGTCTCGACTAGAGCTTTCTTACTTGTTTTTTTTTTTATTTATTTAAAATTAAAAAAATATTATTAATTATTCTGTATCCGATTGAAATTGGAATGCATATTCTGTATACTCGTTCAAATACTGAAAAGGGTATATTGGTTTTGACTCTCCCTCTTTAGATATGAATGCAGTCTTATTAAGTTATATATGTATATAGATCTAAAGGATTCATGGACATTGCCTGTCAGAAAATATATAATATTGTATAATAAATTTAGGGAGATATTGAAGTACTATGCAGTCTATAAAAGCTGATCAAAATGTTTTTAGTGGGGTTCCCTTTATAATATATAGTTAAGTTCACTTCAGTTCTAAGCCCAAACGTGTTTAGATCTCTATGAGCAGATTGTTTTAACCATATTTTATGCAATGAATGAATTAATAATCAATCTGAATTAACTAGAATTCGAACCGGAATAGCTAGAGCGTGTGTATATTGACTGATTTGAGCGGTATCGGAAGTATTATTCATGTATCTATCTGTATGATTTTTATGATAACTTTTTGGTAATGCCAAACACGTTCCAACTGGCGTCTATTTGTCATCAATGTTTATTGAAAAGTCCATTACACTCGTTTAAATATTTGTTCAGTCGAAACAATGGAACGGCCTTAGTTTTTTTTTTATGTTTTTGGGTGTATTATCTAGTAGTCATATATATAATATATAAGTATTTAACTATATTGCTATTCATATTGTAAGAGTCTCAGTTTCAAGGTAACGGGACTCTTCCTGTTGTCTGAACTCCATAGCATAATTGTGATAATTATAACTAGATATCTGAGTCATAATGAGATATACATACATATATGCATATGGTAAAAGTCAAGGCGTGAACTAGATATCGAATCAGAGTTCACGATTTGTTCGATTGTGAGTGCATTGAATGCATTAAACTTTAATTAAAACTATTGATGCCATTTGCTACAGACAATGATACAGCAGTCTATCTCGCTTCCGCTCTGTATACCTGTCTCCCTTTCTGTATCTCTCCAATAGCTGCAAATAATTGCACAACTGTTTTGATATGCCAATTTGTAATGTGAAATAAAGTATCTTTTGTTTCCGAATGCCACAATAGATACACAGCGAGTGAGAGACTGAGAGCGAGATAGAGCTAGTAAGAGAGAGGTAGAGAGTGAGAGGTTACTTCTCATACTATAATTGCTTGAGACTGAAAGAAAATAGTGCGACGTATTTAGATTTAACCGAACAATACATCATTTGCAAATTATATACCCACATCTAACCATATATAATAAAATATACTATAACCTCTGGTCAAGTGAATATTAACTAAATGTGATAAATCACTGAAAGTGTGACATGCGACATGCGACATGCGACAATTCACAGAGAATTTCCCGGTCAATGATCAGATCCCGAAATTTGTACACATACAGCATGCAAATGTAGATGCTCTCTCTCACTGTTGTTCGTTTTGTTATGATGTCGGACGGACAGGCCAAATAGCCGGAGAGACGGGCAGGCGGACAGGCAGCCAGACAGACGGACAGATTAGTACGTGTGCAGCAAATCAGTTCAATTAAGACTTGTTATAGCCGTGCCCGTCTACTCAATGATATGTACGTACATCCGTAACTCTTTGCGGCGTAATTTTTGGATGTATTTCGTTTCATTTACTGGGCTATTCAATCTAAGGTTTATTTATAAACGAAATAGCTCTACACGTAATTTCCCCATTTAAAAGTTTGAGCTATAAATAAATAGACCTGATGTTAACCACATTTTCACATTTCCAAATATACATA
Organism: Drosophila navojoa; assembly: GCF_054131105.1. Lineage (NCBI taxonomy): Eukaryota > Metazoa > Arthropoda > Insecta > Diptera > Drosophilidae > Drosophila > Drosophila navojoa. The sequence continues at coordinate 14,299,418 of NC_142893.1, forward strand.
TGTAAATATTAATGGGAAAAACAGTAAGAGTGCATGAGTCTATTAGTGCTCGACTAACAGATACCCGGAACATGATAATATTGAATAGCAAATATTTAGTCTGTAAGCTTGAGATCTAGTATATATATTATACAATTACAAATCTTGAGCTAGATCAACTTCTCTGTTGCTTCTGATCAAGTAATATCAATTGAGCTTGGGTTCAGCTACGCCTTCTTCGTCTAGTTACATGCTTTAACTTCTGCTTGGGGATTTCCAGTTGTCTATCAGTAAGTTGAATAGGGTTAATTATTTGGATTTGTGCTCTACTCATTTGATTTTCATTTACATATTAAGTCTCGATCCCCAAATTGTTGTTCTCTTTTTGTAGGGCTTATCATGCATGCGCCCATATCGTAACGACGTGCATATGGATGTGCTGGCTTATATATATTGCGCGGTTTACAGTTACATTCAAAATAGATAATAAAAACCTCAGCGTAGTTACAAACATATGTAAATACATAAAAGTCAATTTCGTTTTAGCTCAAAAGTGGGATGGAAAAGCTCTCTGCTTAAAATTTGTGAAATCCGAGTTTTATGGGGGTAATAGAATGCATGCGTCAAGAGGCATTGTAAAGTATTACTTTTTACTTGGGAAATACTTACTTTGCTGCAATACTTATCTCTAAATTGTTCAAATTCTATAAGGGGAATTATTATATATTGCGCATATTTGCATTTTCATATTATAGGCACAAGCAGTTATTTTTTTATAGATAATTGTGTTATCTAATATCATAATAGAGTTTTTGTAAAACTCTCAGTGACCGAGTACTAAATATTTATTTTGATGGACAGCTGTTCATAAAGTATTTTCTTTCCATACTATATAGAAAAACAATAACATTCAAGTTAATAAATTATGAACATTTTCAGCTTTAACTGGCTAGAACTAGATAATAACCTGGATATGGGTCTTGGGTTATTTCAAATTCGTTTTACAAGGCATACGAATTACACAAGAATAATTGGAAATTTGAATTTCGTACATAATTCGAGCTTGTCTTCAATTTTCCAACCGGTTAACGGATTTTCCCATTCAAAACTGAGAAACAAAATGGCAGCCATTGAACTAGTTCAATGCGAGGCTTGCATTTATTGTTGCTTTAGTTTGCAATATCGAACCATTTGTACTATTCCATTATAGAGCCATAACAATATTATAAATATGTATTGTTATTCAATATGTGGAGCTTTGCATATGCATTTATCAATTGATAATACGCCCATATTTTGTGGAACTTTAATGGAAATGTGACAGCAAACATGTTCATTGGCTTATTTTTCACGGCAGTTGAAGGTAGTCCAGCATTATTTAGAGTATATCATATCATGCATCGTTTAAGTCCCCATATTCAAATCCTTATAATGCGGGTACTCAATAAGGCGTACACGATTCGGTTTGTTTGGCTGTAGGCGTGTCACAGACTCACGATTAAATGAACGAAATAAAAAGAAAGAAAGAACGATAGCTGCAGCAGCGATGGCAGCGATGGCAGCTAACGGTTTAATTGAAATGCCGCACATAAGGCTGTTCAGCTTCGGCTGAGCTATGTATAATCGCAACTCAGTTGATTTATAAATAGAACGACCGCCCAACGCCCACCCTCATCGCATCGATATGCTCGTGCTTCAGCTCGTGCTTAAGCTCGAGTTGCTTGTTTGTCGTGTGCCCCGATCTCGCTGACGTTTCGACGTCGACGTCGACAGCGACGTCAACAGCGACGTCGTCGCCGTCGTCACTCGGTAATTTATTTTATAAAACGAAAACGGCCCGAAACAGTTAGAAGTATTCTTGCACTGGCAGGGCGCAGGTTGTGTCTGGGTCGTTGAAAAGTGCGAAAAGTGCGAAAAGCTCAGCGGAGCGCGCGACTGTTCGATCGGGATATCGCGTCGAGTTGAGAATTACAACAATTGGATTAGGGAATTACGCTTCAAATAAATACAAAACTAATCTTAATTAGACTTATTACTAATTCAACATTGTGGCCACGTACTAAAAGTAGTTTATATAGCGCAGTCAATGTGATAAAATCAGTATAGATATATGTATATTTATATAAGTATTTCTCAGAGTTGCGAATGTGTTAGTGAAGCGCTTAATAAAAGACAAAAAAAGGAAATTTATAATAAAAATATCAAAGTTCCTTAAAATAATTTAAAATAATATAAATTATTTTGTAAATAAAATGATCCAAGTAAACCTGATCTATTCAATAATCCTTTGCTGTTGCCTGGCGGCTGTGCCGCAGGTGCGAGCAAAGCATCTGCTCGAATTTATCGCCGAAAGTGCGAATAATGAAGTTGAAAAAGAAGTCGAAACATTTGACTTTTCCTCCTGGTAAGTTACGAGAGTTCGTAAAACTTTCGCTCACTTTACATACAGTCCGTACTATACGAAAACAAAAAACAACTTTCATTATCTAAATTATTAGTTTTATTATTCTTTTATGTGACTCTTTATCTGTATAAGTGTGTCTATATACTTGCTTAGTATATGACCTTTTTGATACACCCATATCAACTGGATCATACTCTCTGCCACAACGAACCGGTCCAGAATTATCAAACTGAAACCACTTAAAATCTCGCATTCGACTGTTATAATATATGTACGTACATATACATATTTGCAAAAAAAAAAAAAAGAAAAAATGGAATATAATCGCGACCAATAAACGTGACGGACTATTTCAAAATCGTGCCAGCGGATTGAATTCCATATCAGATCCTATCGCACAGGTGTCGCACTGAACTTGTTCATGCTTAAAGTCTAATTGCCTCATTAATAGGGAGAAAGAAAAAGTTATTTACACTAATTTATGATGTCAGACCGTAGGTCTACTAAAGTTGTTAGCTTAATGGTTTTTCTTTCTCTCTCGCTCTCTCTTTAAGATTAATTTGCGGTTCAGCTTTTGATCAATTTTGCATAAGTGGAAGTACGAGAGTACGAAAAGTAGTTTATTCTAATTTAGTAAATATTTAGTCAACTGTTTTCACGAGGAAGTTTATAAAGTTGTATATCAAAATAATCTGGTTAGCTTTTTAAAGGATTTTAAAGGAATGTGAGTTTCCTCATAATATTTAAAGATATATAAATTAAATAACGTGACCAGATTATTTTATTTAACATATACATACTTCCCTAAAAGATGTTAATCAGATTATTTCACTTTAAGATTTCATATTTGTACATTTTTTTTAGCTGTAAATAAAAATAAAGAATTTTTTTGCATCAATCAATAAAAAGAAATAAAACCCAGTTAAGAATATATAATCTAGTATTACTGAAGTCAAAGCATATTAGTAAACAATAAAAATCCAATTCAAAGAAAGCAATAATATATAATAATATAATATAATATGATATAAATTTTTCCCATACTTCGATTTCAGCCAAATATATTGCTATGGACCTCTGTTGCATACGGTACAGATGGCGAAGCTGTTTCCCGACTCGAAGACTTTTGTGGACATGAAACTGAAGGCTTCGCCTGAGAAGACAATGGAGTTATTTGAGGCATTTATGGCTTCCACGAATAATGCACCCACCAACGATCAGATACGGAAATTTGTTGATGTACGACCGAGACGACAATTCAATAGTAGCTTATAATTTGATTGATCGAATCCTTTTGGAATTTGCAGGATAATTTTGGAGCAAAGGGCACCGAGCTGGAGGTGTGGACACCTACAGATTGGGTTGAGCATCCAGCGTTTTTGGATCTTGTCAACGATCCGGATCTGAAGCAATGGGGCGTCGATCTAAACAACATCTGGAAGGAGCTCGGGCGTAAGATGAAGGACGATGTGCACAAGAACCCGGAATATTACTCCATCATACCCGTGCCCAATCCGGTCATTGTGCCCGGCGGCCGCTTTATCGAGTTCTACTACTGGGACTCTTACTGGATCATTCGAGGCCTGTTGTACAGCGAGATGAGGGATACGGCCCGCGGCATGATCGAGAATTTCATGTCGATTGTACAGCGCATTGGATTCATACCGAACGGCGGTCGCGTCTACTACGGGGGCCGCTCCCAGCCGCCGCTACTGGCGGGCATGGTCAAGTCCTATGTGGACTTCACCAAGGACGATCGGTTCGCCATCAATGCGCTGGATGTGCTGGAGCATGAGTTCGAATATTTCATCAACAATCACAGTGTACAGGCCAAAGGCTATAATCTAGCTGTGTACAGGGACTCGTCGAAGGGACCCCGTCCCGAATCCTACAGTGAGGACATAGAGACAGCTGCCACATTCAACACCGACGAGGATAAGGAAAATCACTATAGTGAGCTGAAGTCGGCTGCCGAATCGGGCATGGACTTCAGCTCTCGCTGGTACATCAACGAGAAGGGCACAAATGTTGGAAATCTCTCAGTAACGAAGACCCGTTCCATTGTTCCAGTCGATCTGAATTCATTTCTCTACTGGAACGCCAAAATTATTGCTGAATTCCATGCCAAGGCGGGCAACGTGGACAAGATGACAGAGTATGAGACCAAGGCGCAGAAGATCAAGGAGGTAGGTTGATCAAAATTTATTCAAAATTTATATCCTTATCTATGCCATACTCTCCCATGTTTTTGGCAGGCTATTCAGGCTGTCCTGTGGAACGAGGAGGCCGGCTGCTGGCTGGACTATGATTTGATCAATGAGAAGCCACGCGACTACTTCGTGACCTCCAATCTAGCCCCGTTGTGGGTCAAGGCATACAATATTTCCGACACCGACAAGATATCTGAGTCGGTGCTGAATTATATTGAAAAGAACAAACTGGACACATTCCCGGGCGGCATACCAAACTCACTCTATCAGACTGGCGAGCAGTGGGACTTCCCCAATGTGTGGGCGCCTATGCAGTATATTATCATCGAGGGTCTGGACAATTTGGGCACTCCCGATGCCAAGCAGCTGTCAAAGAGATGGGGTCACCGCTGGGTGAAATCCAATTTTGCGGCATATCGCGATTCGCGTGCCATGTTCGAAAAGGTAGCGCTCGAGTAGTCTATATATTCCATAGTTCTCTGGTAATACTGGAATACTTTCTCTCTCAGTACGATGCGGAAAAGTTTGGCGGACATGGCGGCGGTGGTGAATACGGCGTGCAGAAGGGCTTTGGCTGGACCAATGGCGTCATCATCGAGTGGCTGGCGAAATACGGGCACGAGATTTCGCTGAGCAACACGGGCGCTGCAGGTGAAAACGCGAACTAGAGCAACTACTTTGACCACGCCCCGAGCGATTGCTACGAGCAATTGCCGAACGTTAAACATTATTTGAAACCATGAACCAAGCATCGACATTTGTCCTCGTCTCAGTTGTTACAACTGTTGCAGGCATACTTTTAGTCTTAGATTGAAGCTCGCAGAGATGCTCAAATAGTTGATAGTCACATATATACATATATAATATCTGTTGTGCAGAGAGAATCGAGTATCATCGTCCATTGTCCATCAATAGGCTAAGCTCTATCTCTCTCTCTCTATCTCTCTCTCGCTCTTTCACTGTCACTCTCTTTCTGTGTGTCTATAACTAATGTCTGTATCGGAACAATCAACGTCTGCAACGAGCACAAAGCACACTCTCCACCCAGAGAGAATTAGGAATTGATGATCAGATCCAGCCAGAACAACATCTGCTCCACACACACACACACACACACACACTATACACACACTCTCACTATTTCTACCTAAATATATATTATATATCGCTTTTCATCTGCCTTCAACTTTGTCTTCGCCCTCGTCTCGTCTCGCCTCGACTCGCATCTATATATCTGTCGTTCTGTCGTTTAACGCCAAAATTGTTTACGTAAGTGTCTCAAAAATCATTTGTCTCTTATTCTTAACTATATATGTATGTCTGTATGTTCTAATACCTGCACAATTTGCTTAACGTATGCGCACAGCTAACATAGTTCCCATATAAGATCTTTACATTTACGTAGCCATAGCGCAGCATGATAAAAGTATATGGCTTTGCGATTTAGTTAGTGTTAGATTTTTGTATTCTTATTATAATTCATTATTTATTAATTACACTATTTTCGTCACATTTTCCACAGGTCCCAGCAGTCGATTCCTCAGCTTATTAGGCGTAACAGCTGTGGCGTTAATAGGTGCCTTTGCCGGTCGTCTCATCTGGTGAGGTGAGTCTCAATATCAGCGAGAGCTCCATTAAATATTGTAGAGTGAGAAGGCAATTGCTAATTATATGTACATTTTGCTTCTCATTGCAGATTCAGAGACAACTTTGATTGCCCTATGAAAATGTGATTCCCTCCTTCCCAGCATTTTAGTGTGCATGTGTGCGTGCGTGTATGTGTGTGTGTGAGCGTATGTGTGTATGTGTTTCCAATTAGACAAAAAGCGTTTTCAGCTTGTGTGCGCAGATTGCAGTATTAGATATAAACAATATACAATTGACATATTTGTTAGAGATGTGAAGTGAGTTGTACATACAGAATTCTATAATAACATCGGGCATGCCCCACTTGTTGAGTTACCCTTAATATTAAACATAAGCAACGAATTGAAGACAATAATGGACACAAATCAATGTTAATGCATGGCATTCGTTGACTATGTATATAGATATAGAAATATCCTCGCAACCCTCGTGAAGAAAAGACACAATTTGATATATTTTTGATGTTGTTAGTTGTTAACAAAAATTGCCAAATTGTTTCCTATGATTTCTGAAATAAACAAAAAAAAAAAAAAAACAAAAGTATTTGTTGCATGAACACAACTGTTTTTCTGTCCATTAACAAATGTTAATAATATTTTCCCACTTCTACAGGCGTACTTGGTTCAAGTAACTCAGAGCGTCAGCACAAGTGTCAAGTGTACATAGGTTTTCATTTATTTTAGTTTTATTCTTATATTGTTGCTTTGCTTGCGTTCAAAATTCAATAATTGGAAACTTATCTAGAAAATAGCTAACACGACATAATAAGACGACATTAAACTAGAGGACTGAGTTACATGCAAATTTATATATACATACACACATGTATATGTATATACATATATACATATATAGCATATACAATTTGAAATCTTAGCGCACTTTTGCGTTTGGATATGACTCGGTTCGATTTGACGAGGACACAAAGTATCCAGAGATAACAGATACAGATACAACAAAAAAGAAAGAATGGAATTATAGTACACAGTACATACATAGAGAAAATAACAATAAATATTTGCCAGCGCTATAGAATAGTGTAAATTAACTAATTCGTCTGCTGTGGCTCGTGACTAAAGTAGGGAGCGGTGTGTGGCGTGAGCAAAGTGTGACAAATATCACAGACGCGGGCAATACGTTTCCGTGGTCCCGATGGCACCGTTTTCGTTAGACATTTATCGCAGTAGATGTGTCCACAGTGGCGGCAATGGATTTTGCGCACCATCACCGTGAAGCCGGCGTTGCATGTGGGACAATTGGTGACGTCGTCGTCGTCCTGCCAGCGCACCTCGGTGTCAGCATGCCGCAGCTCCTCTAAGGTCATCTAGAACAAACAACAATTAGGATTAGGTTTAAGATAATTTATGACAATATTACAAGTATATTGGAAAATACAAAATAAATATTTATATTTGTATTTAGCTGGATTTATTAATTGGGCCATTCGGCTTACCTGTAGCTTTTGTGACAGTTTGACAAAATCTTTTTGCACCGTTTCCATTGTGGACAACTCCTCCTGAAGCGTCTTTATCTTGGCCTTATAGTCTACATTAGTTTTTGTCAGTTTCTCCTGAAAATGGATCAAGAGTGAAATTGATTGATTGATTTCATGCATCAACTGCTTACGTTTGCTTCCTGTAGTTCTATAATCTCAACGCGGCACTCGGACAGCTGCTTGTTCAGCTCAGCCTCTTTGCGTTCCAAAAGTGTCTTTGATGACTCGTGCGACTGCTCTGCGATCAGCTGTTCCGTGATGCGATCTCTACGGAAAGTAAATAAATAATGAATTAATGAACATGATTGACATAATTATATATCTTCGGCTTACTGTAGTGACTTAATGTCTGATTGCACTTTGCGTTTGTAGGCTCGCTTTTCATTGTTGCTCTCTTCGAGCTGGGCGCGCAATAAATGAATCTCATCCAGCGAGCTGACGCACTTCTGTTTCTCATATTCGCTGCTAACTCTGGCCTGTATCAGTTCGTTCTGCTGTCGCAGAATTAACTCCTGCAGCTCGACCACAGTGTTTGGGAGATTAATGTATTGGTTCTCAATTTCCTCGGATGTCGCCAGAAATCGACCGGACAGAAAGTCATTGTCAGCCTGCAGTGTCTCTAGATGCTGGTTGACCCTTTCACGATCGTCGGTCACTCGCTGTAGATTTCGCATAACCTCCTCCTTGGTCTCGAGGAACTTTTGTTGCATATCCAACAGTTGTTGCTCGTTGTTCTTCACTTGCTCGCGAAGGTTTTGTACTTCGGTCTTGTGTGCCTCCCGCTTCGTTTGCCACTGATTCTCCAAGTCATTGCGCAGCGCTGCTTCCTTGCTCAACTGTTCCCGCGCCTCCGTAATCTGCTTTTGCAGTATATCCAACTGCTTTTGCTGTTGCTTCACCTGAGCTGCCAAATCATTTGCACGCTGCTCAGTCGTATTACAGCTACTACAGGCTGCACTGTCTTCCACCAAATCTGTTGAAGTGGACTTGTGCATGGCATTTGCTCCATCTAGGACCGATTCTGTTGCTTCCTCCGTCCGCTGTGAGGTGCTAGCTTTAGCCTGTAGCTGTTCGTCTGCTTCACGCAGCTTTTCCTTTAGCGCTTTCATTTCTGCTTGCAGTTGCTCAATTATAGAGTGCATCATTTCGGCATCTTCGGGGGCCTGTTTAAGCATACATATATACATATATTGGAGCTACAAATAAGTCTAGAGTACTCACATATTGGTTGGCATTTGACTTGCTTGAACCGCGCGCGTTGCTGTCGGCACTCTCCTGTTGAAAACTGTTGTTCAAAGACTCGCTGCCTAGTTTTCGCACAGATCCGAGTGTTTTCTTCACCTGGTTAAGAACATGAGGCGCTAGCCCGCCGGATGGCTCGGCTGTAGCTATTTGCTGCATCTGTTGAAGTTGCTGTTGTTGCAGTCGCAGTTGTTCTACTTTTATGCGCTCCAGTTCTGCTTTGTATATGGCCGATTCTTCGATCGTGTCCTGCACCAGCTGTTGCAGTGACGATATCTCCTCTTGCGCCTTTATATCCTTCAACTGCATTTCGTTCTCGCACTTAAGATCTGCTACCATGACGTGCGTCTTCAACTCATTCAATTCGTCTTGCAGCTGCTTTCGCTCCGCCTCCTTTTGCATGTACAGCTCCTTCATTTTGGCACGCTGCGTATTAAACTCGTTTTGCATTTTACGCATCTCGGCCTGGAGTAGTTCCAACTTATGCTGGTATGTCGCGTCATCATCTCCTGAAATGACGAAGTTAACCCCAACTGAGTTCAGCATTGATTATGGGTGATTCGCTTACCGTTTGCAACGTTATTCTGCGCCTCCGACGTGCTCTCATTCTCCTCCATTTTACAGAAAATGAGCCAATACAATAATATCAACAATTATGTTTAGTTTACCACAGGGATGCAAGCCATCAGAATTAGAGATGCGCCGCACAAATAGAACTCGCCCATGAAACACTTGCGACTGCCGATTAGTGTACAAGACACGATGCGCTGCAGCAGAGGCTGGTAGTAATTATGATGGCATATAATCTCTGATTATTTATACTTCGCAAAGAAAATATAACACTCTCAGTTATATATGATAAATAACATAATTAACACCTACTTAAGAAATCTAAGTGGAGGAATATGGTTAAACGATAGTTGATTATACATACATCCATTTAACGGTTATTATGTAGGTTTACTTAAAATTTATTAACAAGATTTAATAACAATATATATTAGTTTTGCTTTAAACACTTTAAATGAAACGACATAGCAAGCTTTCAGCGCAAATACTCTATGGAATTATCGATGAGTAAATCGATATAGGTATACAATAAGTTCCTATCGATTAGGCCGTCGTACTGTCTCACCTCTAATGCACATGTGTTTTGGAACGCAATAACTATAAAAGTTGCCAATTTTATTTTGAAGAAACACCAACTCTTGCAGCCTAAAAATGGTAAGTTTTGAACTCTTTAACAATATCAACATGCCTTAAGTCCATTTAATTTGTAGGTGAAAGGGAAAAAACCATATATTGACCGGAAAAAGGCTGTCACATTTCACTTGGTGCATCGCAGTCAGCACGATCCCTTGGTTACCGATGAAACTGCTCCACAGCGTGTGCTTTTGGAGGCGAGTGCGAGGCAGTCGCAGACAAAAGCACAGGATGAAGCAACCATGGATCCAGAGAAACGGCGAGAGGAGATGAAAAAGTTTGGTATTCACTTTGATGACGATTACGATTACCTGCAGCATCTGAAGAAGCGAGAAAATGATGTGGTTTGGGAGTACATGGAGAATCCCAACCAAGCAAAGAAGACGAACGCTGAGGATGCCAAAGCGCAGACCAAACTCCTGCTGCCCAGTTCCGTATTCGCAAGTGAATTTGAGGAATCTGAAGGCATGTTAAACAAAGCAGCTCCTCAGCCCGGTCCGCGTCCGGATTGGGATCCAGATGTTGTTGCAGCACTCGACAGCGATTTCGAAGACACTGAAGAGTTAGAAGACGATTTCGTAATGCAAGCGATGGGCGGGGATGAAGATGAAGAGGGAGACGATGAGGATTGGGAAGACGAGGACGAAGAGAATGATATGGAATTTGATTCAGATAATTTAAATGAAGACGAGAACGAAGATGAGATGATGGACCGCCTTGGTCCGCTGATGCGGAAAAGTCGTTTCGACGATGAGGAAACCAAGTCACGCTTCACAGAATACTCAATGTCGTCGAGTGTAATTCGTAGAAACGAACAACTATCACTGCTCGACGATCGTTTCGAGCAGTTCTATGCCAGCTACGATGATCCCGAGCTCGGAGATCTTGCTTTAGAAGACATTGAGGGTCAGTGGCATCAAAAGCATCCCGTTGTAATGCAATGTTTCCAGGAATTCAAGAAGAAAAACGAAGATTTGAAATATGACAAAGAATGGGATCGCGAGCGCATTAAAAAATACGAAAATGTTGTTGACGGTGAACACGATCCAACCGACGAGCTGGTCGATTACGAAGTCGAAGACGGCAAGGAGAAGAAATGGGACTGCGAATCCATACTCTCCACGTATTCTAATATTTATAACCATCCAAAACTAATTGATGAGCCTCGCGCCAATCGACGTGCGGCGCCCATTAAGATCGATCCCAAAACAGGTCTTCCAGCAAACGTGCTGCGTGGCGGCACCGATGCCCAGCTCACAGCTAAGGCGTTGGCCAACTTGGCCGATGATTCACCAGATAATGCTGGTCCGAAATCTCTGTGTGCCAAATCAGTGCTATCCACACTCAGCGTCCTCTCCATACGCCCCAAGGACGAGACTCCCGAGGAGAAGCGCGAACGCAAGCGTTTGCTTAAGGATTACCGCAGCGAACGCCGCATCGAGAAGAAGGCCAACGCCGAGGCCTTCAAGGAGGAGAAGAAACGGCAGACACATGTGAAAATCAACCAGCGCACGAACCAACAGGGCTCGACAATTGTTTAGGCTGCTTTAAAACTATTTAATTTTTTAGTAAGAATATTTGTTAATACTGAAAATGCTAGTTGTAATTTACCATCATGATTTATAAACATTATGTATGAATGTACATAAATATATTTAATACACATTTGGAAAAAAGTAATAAGAAAAGCGTTGAATAACTGACCATCAAAACTAATATGCTCTATTATAAACTACCCTACATATATGTTCGTGTGGAAATACTAGCGTAGCCATAAAAAGACAACCACGAGCCACGCAACAATTACCTCAAACCCCAACAGTGACGCCTATGGGCTTATGAAGTTATATATGTATATGTGTATATACAGACATATATATAAATATATGCATATATGCTATGCCACTAACTATGACCAGCTTGCAGCAGATTGGCCGATTTGCTCAAATTCCTAAATATTAATTTATATACATATATATTGAAATTGACGTTTCATTGTTAATTCACACTTCTTCAGGTAGTGCAAACAAAAAGTCAGGACATACCAAGGGACACTTTCTATATATATATATGTAGAATATACATATATATGTATGTACATACACATATGTACACCTATAGTTCTGTACACTCATTACAATGCATTTAAGTTCTAAAAACACAGTTTAGAATTTCCCCTGAGATATGAGTGAAAGTAGGCGCGATTTCCACTTAATAAAAGTTAGCTCTACTTTTCGAAGTGGGTGTTGCTGTTGGAAAGACCCAACAATATGTGAATACATATGAATGAGTGTATATATGTATATGTATATATACATATGTTTGTCTAAATAGATACCCTATGCATGTGCTCGTCTGTTTGTATTCCTTTTCCTCGTTCCACCTGTTTTGGTGTTTGGTTATTTTGTGGAAATTTCAAGTCAAATTGCCTAGGTTTTATTGGAAAGCCCCGACGTCAGTTGTTTATTGCGATTATAGTTAGTCGCTTGATGGAAGGGTGTAGACATGTTTAGTTTAGGTAAATCATATTTATGCCTACGTACATGCATATGGCTTATAGTAAGTGTGTTTCTCCAGCCGGAACTGAAATGTGAGACGCTTTCAGTTTCGACATAATAATGACCTTCAAATGGGGTGTCAAGTATACATACATATACATACATACATATGTATGTATATCTTTTAGAAAAATATTAGCATACATTCATAATTCAGTTAGAGTTTCGTATTAATACATCATCATTAGTATTTGCCAAAAGCACAATTACATACATACAAACATGGTTATGTTTGTATGTACCTATGCGCTGAGCTAAGCAAATCGTAGCCTAATTACCGACCCTGTGTTCTACTAAATACCAAAACAAACCACGTACTATTGCAAATGATTAAAAATCCACATGGCCACATTTCCATGGCGCCTAACGGAACCTAACACCAATTTGGAAAAAAGCTCGAGCTCGCACGCTTACCCAGCACGATACTCACAGCTCCTTGTAAATGGAAACCGTCACAGTTGTCGTGCCGCTGCCGCTGCCGTTGCCGCAGCCGCAGCCCCTTCTCCTGCTTCAGCCACTGCCAATGTCCCTAGCTGGCGGCTAGCGTCGGCGTCAGCGCCAGCGCTGGCGTCGCGCTTGCTGCCATTTTGTTGGGAGCGCGGTATATTAAAGTGGCAAGAAAGCAGCAAAGAAATTCGCGCATTTTTAGTTCCGTTCAGTTCCTGAGCGAAGCCGAAAGGATTCGAACGCGCGTCGGCCAGCAACGCGGTAATACCCATTATATTTCATTCAATTGTCCAGCGGACAAACAGTGTTCGTGTCATTGCCTCAAAATGGGCTAAATGCATTTTCGATTCGGTTACTTTTCGAATCGCATAATGAATGTTCTAATGAGTCAAATCGATAACAACTTAAACTATCGGTGTTGGCTATGAAATAAATATGAAGTTATTAATAATACATGCATACATATACAACCTAACACGAACCAGTTCCGCGCAAATTGTAAACATGTGAAAAACCGTTACAAATTAGCGATGAGAGTTTTAACTATGCAAAGCTTGTCTTTAGTGTGAACAGCCGAAAGAACAACAATTAAATTTGTTAAAATCCCTTACAACTTGCATTCGTTTAAAATAAATTTATATTAATTTAAGAGAATAAACGTAGCCGCTTTTAACGTGCATAATTAAAATAAATGGATTTTCAGACTCAATTAGTCGCCCACTAATACACGTACAGACGTACGTATGTGGTTATGGATATGCTTTTATAGCTTTGTGCGAAAATACGAAATATTCCATACTCAAATAATTAAAAACTGTAAAATACAAAACAAAATTGCAATAAATACTGATCTTGATTCAAATATCTCATATATAGCTATACGAATAAATACATAAATATGTACACACACATACATATGTGTTTGCTTCAGATCTAAATCTTTAAGTGTGTAACTGACGCCTGGCTGTGTGTGTATGTGGGGCTAGCCGGATATACTTCATCTTGCAGTCCACTCATTGAAGCGGAATTTTTAATTTCAATGGCGAGAACTATCATTTCCATTGTCACTCGCAATGGCAATGTCAATGTCGCTACCGGTTCCTCTTGTATTACCCATGTATATAAATTGAAATTATCAGGAAAATCATAATCTTGACAAAAATAAATAAACAGATATTCGATATGTATAGGAAATATGATTTAGGATCCATGAGACATTCAATATTTGCCCTTGCGCAATCACAGATATAATATGCCGATCGAGCTTCTTCTATCTTATATTGAATGATCTATTGTTCCATTATATAAGTCACAGATATGTACATACATATGCTTAAGTAGCTTACTTTGCGTATGCTGACCAAATTGTAACGATAATATTTAAAGCGCGCGCGCTTAAGTGGAATTGGCACGCGATTCAATTGTCTCACATGGACTTAAGGCGCGAAGTGTGCCGCATATGCATGTGTGTATTTATCTCTCTGTGTCTATGTGTGTGTGCTTGTGTGCATGTATTTGCCTTGACCGGCTGCCTGGCAAGCTTAGACATCGCGCTCCGTCGTGGCTATCATTTTACTAGAACCACATGCGCCTGCCTCCCACACAGATGGCCCGATAATCGCGCACAATCTATGAACATATGTGCATATCCGACAGCAGAAATCATGAGATAAGTGACACACACACACACACACACACACACACACAAGCACACTCGCCTCTAGCCATAGATTTACATATGACATATGCCGTAGAGCACGCCACTATAGCGTCGGCCGAGTCGGACAACGGTTTATTTATTCGATATTTGAACGCTAGTTGAGTTGGTATCGCAGTCGCAGTCAAAGTGGATCCATGAGTCCAACTGTGCGGCAACATAATTAGCCAATAACGCGATAAAATCGTGATAATATATATCCTAATTATATATTTAGTACTCAATCAAACTAGTGCTGGCTCGTATCCTTTGAAATCGACGCTGTGTTTAACGATTATTCATTTTTATCCTTTAATTCGAATGCATTGAAAATTAAATTCAAATTCAACTTCAATTTCGATTTCGATTACGCTATCGTGTTACAGATTTCATAAAGCGAATTATGAAATTCCCACGTCGATGTAAAGTGAGATGATTTGAGGTTTGGTTTAATTTTCTGTTTCGTCGTCAACATCATGCTGGGCAAATATAACACAAAGGCATTCATATCGCTTGGATTGACTTTCATATTGATGTGGTGAGTTCCAGTTTCAATATAGAAATTCAAGTTATTATCCTGATTATTATATATTGTATACGCAGAGTAAACTGTTTTTCTTAGAGAAAAACTTCTATATGAAGTAAATAAGAAACTTAGCTTTCACTTATACTTATAGGTTAGTATATGTATGAGTTATATGAGCCAGCATTTTGATTGGAACATAATAAACATCTACAATATTTAAAGTGTTATAAATAATTCAAGAGCATTTCTTCCATATTCAAATAGGCTTTTAACGCCTAGATATAATATTTGTATAGTATTATCATATGTAAATATGTCTAATCTCAAATATATTGTATGGACTTAATTGAGAAATTGCACTCGACTGGCTTATCACATATGGAAATTAAGACAATGTTTATATTAGAAGACTTACAGAAAGATAATTGTAATATTTATATACATAGGTGTGTACCTCTACACATGATTCTGCCAAATTTGAAATGCAATTGTTGTCAATTTGTTTTTATATTTTACTTAAAACAGCTTGGGTAGGCTTTGCTAAGCATATAATTAAGATATATAAATATTTATAATATATATATGTATATGTATATGTTATTGATATATGTAAATTAAATGAAATCTTAAGTATTAGTAAGAATTCAATATATAATAATTAGTAGAAATAAATAGAGAAGACTGTGCAGAGATCCTAGTCCATAAGAGAACTACAGAACAGAAGAGATTGCCATCGTAATTATGTTTATAATAATAAATATTAATGTAAATAAGTTATACATAAGGCACATGAACATTGAGCAGCGTAATGAAGTAACCCGATTTAACAAAGTGTGTTTGATTGCCTGTATATCTGTTCGTGTGTCTGTCAGCACATCTGTCTCTTTGCCTGCCTCTCTGTCTGTCTCTCTGTCTGCCTAAATTGAGCAAGGGACGATGAAAGCCTTCCGCAGATCATTCGAGTTGCCTATGTGTATGCAGCACTCTTCACTTCGTAAAACGAAGCTAGGAGCAGAGAGAGTTCCCATTCGCTCGACTGCAACGATCTCTACCTGGCGTCGGGCTCTGTTTGAGAGCGCCTTGTGGTGTCAGTGAAAGTTGCCCTATATAAGGGGCACTAGCCGCAGCATTTCTTCAGTCGCCCAGGCCTGGTGGGGGTCAATTGTGCAGTGTTGTAAAGTGAAGTAAAGTGAATTAAAGTGATGTGTGTGATCGTTCAGCTAAGTATTAAATACTTGCAGCAAATAATTAGCAGAAATTCTCAGAGAAAATAAATAGAAGAAATTCAACAGTTAGAAGAAATTATAGGACAGGATTACTTAGCGGAAAACACTTAAAAGAAATTATAAGACGGAAATACTTAGAAGAAATTCTTAGCAGAAAACACTTAGAAGAAATTATAAAACGGAAATACTTAGCAGAAATTCTTCGAGGAAATACTTAGAAGAAATTCTTAGCAGAAAACACTTAGAAGAAATTCTTAGTCGGCAATACTTAGAAGAAATACTTAGCAGAAAACACTTAGAAGAAATTATAAGACGGAAGCACAAATTCTTCGAGGAAATACTTAGAAGAAATTCTTAGCAGAAAACACTTAGAAGAAATTATTGGTCGGCAATACTTAGCAGAAAACACTTTGAAGAAATTATAAGACGGAAATACTTGGCAGAAATTCTTGGACGAAAACAATTAGAAGAAATTATTAGTCGGCAATACTTGGCAAATATTCTTAGAGCTATCAAATGTTGATCTTGCGCAAAGCATTAACTACAATATTTTAGGCATGTGTCAGCTTTGTGGAGGAAATTGCATATAATATATGCAATATTTATTGAATATAACCTCTGCACGGTATTTCCGAGTATTGGCAAGCCATTTGACAAAATGAAATATCATAAAAAAAAGAAAGGGAAACACAGCACACACACACACACTTTCTCACAGATACAGACACACACCAAGGTCAATTGAATCACTGCAAATGGGGCTGCAGCACGAATATTAGTCAACTTAAAGTTTAGCTAGGGGTTGTCAGGTGAAATAGCAGTAAGCTGAACAGCACCTGTATTCACAGCCAGACAGGCCCAGACACGAATGTATGCAAGTTAATTTCCAGTTTGGACTTAAATTGACAAAGTTTATAATAGTAGTACCCAGAGCGCTCCATGAGAGCCAACAGCCAAACATATATACATACATATATGTAGTTGCACATGCATTTATATTCTTTGAGTTGTTGCCATTTCATATCCGATTTGTATTTTTGGCCACTTTTCAGGATTAGTGAGGCCACGGACGCCCACGTGAACTACAACTATACAACGAAGCCGCGAGTGGTTCTTCCGCCTAATTATGTCAAGGGTAAGTTGGCAATATATTTGTATACCCTGTAAATTAAGTCATTTCAAGACATTTTTCAATGGCTGAACATGGTTTGTGATTTTATTATTATTATAATTAATTTTTGTTTTTGTTTTGTGATATAAAAATCTAACTCAATTTGGCTAGATTTTTAAATGCTCCATTTTAAAATATTCTAAATATTACACTTGGCAAGGTATTCAATACTTTTAATGATACAAAGCTATATTAAAATATTTAAAAAATAATAATAATTATAATAATACATTAAAATAAGTTATAAACAATATTAAATTATAAATATAGACATTATTAAATGTAAAACAAATTACACAAATATTTTATTTATTGTGGTATATATTCACTAAATAAATACAAATCTTATATGAATTATATTTGTTAGCATATTAAATCTTCGGCTCACAATGCACGGTAAAAATATTTTGTGATTCATTTCTCTTTCTCTTCGCATTTTGCCATTGCTAAAAGCGTTGCGTGTGGCATTTATCGTGACACAGCCAATTTCAGGGCCTTTTCGTATAGCCCGTAGAGCCCGTATAGCCCCGTTTTTGTCTTCAGCCGGTGCATATTCGCTTAACTTCTGTAATTACTACTTATGTACATATATGTAATGCATGTATGTATGTATGTCTATAATAGCAATGTATGTCGCGCCCTGACGTCAACAGTGAACGAAAAAAAAAAAAAACGGAAATTATAGCGATCGATTAAACGAGAGAGAAACGAAGCAGAAAATGAAGAACAGGAGATGAGTTTAAATTTTGCATGCCTTTATAGAGCATATATATAGAGGAAGTAAAAATATGTCTTGTGTAGTATATATAAATATTTATTAATTAATAATTTACTCAGACTCCCCTTCGTTAAACTCCCTCACTATTGCCCCTGCTTTGATATCTATGAGGTTCTTACTTTAATCTTGCATTTGAATAGAGATTGTGCCCTCTGCAACGCTGCCATTTCCGCAGGAAAAGCAGCTAGAGCTAGCAATGGGCCTATATTTTGTGTGTACTTTGAAAAGTAACCATGACCAGAGAGAATTCGTACCCAAAGACGTCACACAGTGCTCTAGATCAAAGATAATTTTTGCAATTTTACCTTCCAGCAGACTTTATAAAGTCTGCAATTGCAGGTGATGGTAAACATACTGACAATATTTTTTAAATAAAATAACATTATAAATAAAATAAAAAATAATACTAATAAAAGGAAAATAGTGATATTTTCCTTAATATAATTTAATATCGTTTATTTATCCTTAACATAAAAAAAAAAAAACAATATAAAATATTCTATAGTCTCATTTAACTCCGTTACTTCCTTAAGTGAGATTCTTAACTATATTCATATAAGATAACAACAATTAAAACGGTGAAACTTAAAGCCATCAAGCTCTTTTGAAAGTAATGAAAAATGCCAACTAAATTAAGTTGAACCTTAACGTCTAGCGTCTAACTTCTCACGCCTGGAACCTCTATCGATTTTCACAGTTGTGTAATAAACCTTCAACCCACACGCTGTCCCTGAACTTGAAGTGGGGCCGATTGCCCGAAATTCTTACGTGTTCATATACGATAAATAACAGACTATATAAAGACCAAAAGTGTGACGATTGGGCTGGGGCTACATATGATTATATTGTGTTATTATTTTCTGATTAGATGCGTGATCTTTCTAATTGCAGAAATGCGTCCGCCCTCGAAGAAGGGTTCCCCAGTGATAGTAGACTTTAGCATATTTGTTGTAGATATTAACTCAATTAACGTAGAGGATATGGACTTTAGGTAAGTGATGTTCTCCATTGGCTCCATCGAAACGGTGATCATATAATGCAGCCAGACATTATATATCCATTTTCAGAGTTGACATGTTCATTCATCAGCGATGGATGGAATCGCGACTAGAAATCTCCGATGACATATTCGAGGAGGGCGACGATTATGTGACCTTGCTTCCAGAATTTTTCGATAACCTCTGGCAGCCAGATCCGTATTTTCTCAATTCAAAAATTGCCGGTAAGTAAAGATGATAAATATATGCATGTTCCTCCATTGAGTTACTGCTACTAAGCAAGGTGTTTTTGATGTGAGATTTGTTGACACCCGAATTCACAATTTACAATTCACAAAGTTCTCTAGCACTGATAAGTCTCTCTTGATCGCACTGAAGCCTAGAGTTAGTCTATATGTATTTACCTAATTTGTGTATAATAATATTGTGTTTTTTATACTTTTAATTTCCATTGTTTTTAACATTACCCAAAACAAAAAAAAAAAAAACAAACAAAAAATCGAAAAAAAAAAAAAACTTCTTTTCAACTAATAACAACAACGCATACGACTAGGATTTGGAAGTCCACATATTTCGTCGACTTCTCTACTACGCCATAAGGATGAAAAAGAATCTAAAAACTTTCATCTAGACAAATCTTTAAGTATACTAACAATCAACTCTAGAATGTGTTTTCGTGTTGGCCATTGTAATCAAGTCGTACTCAAGCAATCACAAAACCCTCATTCAATCAACTCATGCATAACTCGAACTTCAATGTAAAAGCTAACGAATTTCGGCATGCCGAATATCTAATACTCTTGCAGTTTTTAAGAGGTCTTAAGTCTGTAATCTTGATTTCGCTGAGGTTTAATTATTGAGTTTTTAAATGTGTTTTTCCGATTGATGACCATGTTTAATACCCCAAATGCCCAAACCAAAATCAATTGAAAATAATTAGTAAAACACCCATTTGATTGTCAATTGTCTAATAATACTAAATCGATTTCAATCATATAAATATTTGTGGGCAAAACAGAGTCAGGGCTCAGGAAGAAAATTAATCAGGCTATTTTCAATGTGAACAAATGACAATTTAAAAGCTGTTTTGCAAACCTAGAGAAATTCAATTAAATATTAATATAATAATAATTTCCTAAAATACAATGAAATTTAATTAATATTTTAAAGAATGAACTCTACTGCAAGTTTACATCTCTTTAGAAAAAAAATATTTATTTTTTATACATATTAATATACGTAACATTCATTGTCGTCTCATACTCACAACAAGTTCATTTGACTTTAATTTATTTGTTTTCCCATACAGATAAATGAAAATGAATTTATACAATCCAGTTTCTTTGCGGCAGGTCGATAAAATGATTTATATATTTATTTCAATGCAGCCAACTAAGAGCTAACAACAAAATGCATACTTAACAATAGAGAGTCAGCTTTTAGTCCATTTATCTGGCATTGCGTGCAACTGAAAAATCAAACGGAAAATCCGTAAAAAAAAAAGCATTTCGGAAATAGCTAACGGACTGACCAAAGCGTTCTCAATGCCATGGCCAATTAGTTGCTAGTGTTTGGCTCAAAAAGAATGTAGACCCCCTATATTAAAATACAGCAATTTTGCAGTTGTAGAAGTGTGCGATAAGATCTAAACAAGGTTTCAGGGCGAAATTCTAAACAGAAATCCAGTTGACCTTCGATCACCTTAACAAACCTGATATGTGGCTTAAGCAATAATGTTTTAGACTATATAACAGAGTCTATATAAAGGTTCTCTGAGCAGCCTTTTTCATTTAGAAGCCTGAGAATCCCAGTCTCTATGAACTCTATGAACTTTGTCTAATTGCCTTATACAAATACCTTCATAGATATCGAATTTCGTCACCAAGTCTAAAAAATTGAAGTCGTCTAATTTTATTAGCTATAAAAGTGAAGCATTGTTAGTGTCCCAATTTATTTTCACGAAAAGTAGAAATATCGATTTACAGCTTTGGTTTTGTTTAACAAGGATGGGATACACTTTTGTTGTGTAAACATGGAAAACTAAAAATAATCCATGGCAAACATTATCAAGAAAAGCAAAACAGTGAATCGATGCAAATGGAGCAATGAAATTATATATATAAATATTAATAATATATGTATTTATTACTCAAAAGATACATGTTCTATTACTTTTTTTAATATTTTATGTTATGCCGTATGAAACTCTGTGAGATTTATTCAGATTCAAAGAACTCTATTAAACTTTCTTGGGCGAAGCAAACGAAAGCAGTTCTTATTAGGATGCTAGTACTCTAGTTCTATAAGTTCTTTGCAAGAATTTACGCTAGAACTCGAGAACATTGGGATTAACTAAGTCTATAGACGTCTAGAAAATTTACTTAATATTTAATTTACTTTTCAGTTCATTCTATATGTTATAGTTGGCTGCACCTATTAAGCCTCATTGCAAGAACAGAACCAGATAAGACTAGCAGGAGTAGCAGGATTCATGTTCCTGCACAAGACTCTTTCTCTCTCTCTCTCTCTGTACAACATATCTAATCGTGTTCACATGCAGCAGCGCCAATTCGAGCTATCGAAATATGCATTCGAGTCATTCGCTTACGTAGTTAACATAGATCCTACTTCAAGATGCACTCGCCCACCCAGCATATTGCGTGTAAACCCATCCCTGTAGCCACAATACTACATACATGTACATGTATATCAGACAAACGAGTGCCTTTGCCAATTCTATCTAGTTCTAATCGAAACCACTTTGTTCCGCAACTCTGCAACGTCTTTTCGATGTCTTCTCATTGTAGAAATAGCTACCCTGACGCACAAGTTCACATCGGTGACGCTCTACAAGAACAAGACGGTGCGCTATGCCGCCCGGATGCACGCCATCATTGCCTGCCAGATGGAGTTCCAGCTGTATCCCATGGACATACAAGTGTGTCCCATTTACATTGAAAGTTGTAAGTGAACAGAACGATGGAGTCCCTCAATCGGAGTCGATGATTCAACTCGTTCATTTCCAGTTTCGTCCAATAACCAAAAGGTAAAGTTACGCTGGTCGGATTCGGGCGTAACGCTCAATCCGGAGCTGAAGCTGCTGCAGTACAATCTGGGCCAGCCGCTGGAGCTGGAGGAGAGCGATGGCTACATGCCCGAGAAGGTGGGCAACTTCTCTCGGCTCACCGTCTACTTTCGGTTCGAGCGTCAGATTGGCCACCATCTGATCCAGACATTCGCGCCCTCCTCGCTGGTCGTGATGCTGTCGTGGTTCAGCTTCTGGCTGGGTCTGGATGCCATTCCGGGTCGCGTCACACTGCTGGTCACCTGCATGCTGACGCTGGTGACAATGTTTACGGGGCTGCGAGCCGATATACCACCCGTTGCGTATGTAAAGGCAATTAACTAGCTCCTTCGTCCTCCAGCGCAAGACGCCAACTAATATGGCTTCCACTTTGCTTTGCATGCGACAGGCGCTGGATCTGTGGATGGCCGGCTGCATGGTCTCCGTGTTTGCCGCCCTGGCTGAGTTCGTGGTCGTCAAAGTGCTGGACGTGCAGTATCAGTACCAGGTGAATCGCATACCAAAGGTATTGCCCATGGTAAGCGCCGCTCTGGGCTCTGCCTTAATAAATACAAAACGTTTCTTTTATCGTTCCATGTCTTTGTGTCGGCACAGCGCATTAGCAATATGGAAAAGGGTCAATGTGCAACGGTGGCGAGCTGGGAGGGTGGCGCCGTACGGTCACGGAAGGCCACACAAACGCCGACGACGCCGGGCCAGGTGAGTTGGGGCCTTGGCACACATGCCACGCTCCTTTGGCCACATTAATATCGATAATCAAATCGAAGTCCATTATATAATTATATACGAATGTGAATCGTAATAATCTGTAACAATTATCTATAGACCTCACTGCAGGGCAATGGCGGTCCACCGAAGCCGGCGCGTCGCCAAAGCCTTTTGTCTGTCGCCTGGACGGACACGGACACGGGCGTCGAGAAGATAATGTGGCGTGAGATTGATAAGGTATCGCGCGCCGTATTCCCCATACTGTTCTTCGTCTTTGTCCTGCTGTATTGGCCCATCTTGCTGATGAAGTCCTCCTAGGATTTGGGGAGTTCCAGAATACACTTTTCTGGACTCCGTTAAAAAATCGAAACTCAACTCAACTAAACTGAAGCAGAACGCGGACTTACACAACGATATCCATGTGCTAGAGTGGCTTACTAGATATATATCTAGAGATACCCACACCCACACACACACACACGAATACATCAATGACTATGAGCATATCAACTCAGACCTGATGTGGTATCTATGAAGCTACCTTTCCATACTCGAATACTCGATTGACAGTTGCTCATCAGCATATACTCCCTTTCTCCCTCTCTCTCTACCTATATATACATACTTATATGTATGTATATTTATTTTGTTATTATTTAAACTTTTAACTAATAACTACTCTGCTTTGTAGTTATATTGCGCTAGCTAACTGGCAAATCAACTTATCAAATATCCTATTGAGAACTATTTTGTAATTCATAAAAGATAATAAGAAACTAAGCAAGAAACAGTTCAAACAAATTATAATAACAAATCCGTATCGGCTTACATATAGCTCGCTTTATGCCTAGAACATAACTTTTGATATACCGAAACTCTATCTATATACATATATTTTATTTGATTGATATTAATTAGCCTGGGATTGACTTTTATTTACTAACTATAGATAATAAATAGAGATACATATATATATATATATTTTGTATGCTTAAGGAAAATCAGCCAGAAAATAAATTGGTGCTTTGACGAGATAATAAAATTGATTGAGATAAACCTCTAAGGATCACGAAACATATATTTCATACACACACACCCAACTCGTAATGTAAATAAAGTAGTAAAAATGCTAATTAGGAATTTTTACACACTTGTATAAGATGAGTAAATAATTTAGCGCAAACTTTTGAGCTGTGGCTTTATACAAATATATATATATATTCATATATATATCTAACTGTAGCTAAAATAGCGCACACTCAATAAAAGCTAGGAATACGTACATCTATGTTAAATATATTTCATAGGGTTTACGAATTAAAAGGAAATCATATATTTTGTATATCAAAAATTGCTGTAAATATAAAAAATATTATAATAATTCATCTTCACAGAGATACTTATTTATCGTAGATCCAAATATGATATTTGTGTACATAAATTTCCATTGGTTAAGTTTTTTTTTCGCAGAGGTTTGTTTTTTTTTTTAGATATATATATACAGAGAATCGAAACTGTTTATTATGCTCTATTAAATCTAACCTCAATGCTTAAAACATATCTAAAATAAAAAGTATTCAAATATGCATGTAAAGCCAGTAAATAAATAAAGCCAATTTGAACACAAAATAAAGACAAGATTTCATTAAAATTACATTTTAATATCCGTATTCGTACGATCTATATAACAACAAGATTAACTATTCTACACTCCGTCAGACTCCTCACTGTTTTCTTCTGCTTCCTCGTCTTCTTCATCGCTAAACTCGCATTCCTCGTCTCTGTCCGGTTTACTCTTTATCAACATCAATTCATCATCACTATCCGCATCCATTGGCACGTCTTCTGTTTTCGCTGCCTCCAATTGCTCCGCTCTGTCCAGGAGCACTCGTATCGTGTACTTGTTGTAGTCACATCTGGAAGCGCATTCATAAGTGTTAGTCAACAAGCTAAGACCCCCTAGGCTAACGACTTACATTTTGTTGAGCATTTCATATTTACGCGAAATACTTTCGTGTAGGCCAAGCAGAGCCGCGTGCTGGAAGACGCCGTCGCGATTGCCGTGGGTATTCAGCAGGCAACAGCTCCAATGTAAATAGAACTCGATGTGGGGCGAGGACTGCAGGAGGCGCGCCAGATGTTGCAGCAAACGTGGGGCGATGTCGGGCGATAGATCCGCGCAAAGTAGCTCAACTGTAAGGAATGAAGACATCGTTTCGTTTCAATATATGCAGCCACGTGCTGTAGGCCAATGGCAATCAATTTACATATTTCATTGTTGCTGCTTTTGCCGTTTTACTGTTTCTGTAAACATTGTTCAATTTGTGGGACCCATGTCAGTGGCCGAGGGGCTTATTAACAATCTGGCTATACAAATAGTTCCGCCTGTCAAACGCTAACCGGTCATATTAAAGCACAAAGAACCTTGAAACTGTTTATTAACAGCAAAAAAGAACTAGAAATTTGCACATTCGATCCGAATGGAGTTGGGTAATAAGCTCCTTGAATATAAGGGGTAAATCCAACTTGCATTTATTTTTAGACATGCGAAAAATGCTAAAACGGCTATCGATTATAAAAATTTTAAAAAGAAGTGAGAACAAGGCAACAAAAAAATAGCCTGACTGACTCCCTTGGCAAGGTCGAACTGTGTACAGAGGTAACTTTTGTGCATTTTTGCATAGTATTCAGGTAATTTACGAGCACTTACTATCCCTGTGTGGCACGCGTTCCAGCACTAAGGTCACTAAATTGGTCTCGTTCAGTTTCAAGGACATGACGAGCGCCTTGCTGAACTCCTCGCTCTTAAGGGCCTCGTGTACCGCCTTAGGTGTCACTTCCAGCGTCAAATCAAACGGATCGAATACCACGCCTATGAAAAATAACAAATTATTTCAACAAATTACAATAATAACTCTAGTTAGCCGATTGCTCACCCTTGTCCAGGGCATATATGCAAAGTCCTTCGGTGCCTGCAGCGGCAAATGCTTGTCCCGTGGGTGAGAAGCGAACGCAGAAGACACGCACCTCAGGCTGAAAACGTCTTGAGGACATATCGCCCTTACGCACGCCCGGCAAACGAATCGCCACATTGCCGCCCTCGCCCTGCTCACGTCGCTCTATCAAAGCCATATTGCCAAACTCACTCAGATGCTTGCGGCTAATGAAATCCTATGAAATGTAATATGGAAATTGCTATCAAGTTCTATTTACATGATTTATCCCTACTCACATTTAAGCCATCCAAACTGTGATTTTGTGTTATTTCAAATTTCTTTAGTAACAACGCCTCTTGCACGTGATATATGCAGATGTAGACGGATTTGCCAGCAGCTAGAATGCATTCTCCATCCGCTGAATACTCGATGGTAGAGAAATAGCTGAAAAAGAGAATTCGTTAAAAATCATTTGATATACCATTAAGATATCTTTACCCACTTCGCCTGTGCATTTTTCTTAGCAGTTACTATATCCGTCTGCAATCGACCGCCGCCCAAATCATTGCGTCCCTCAATTGAGTTCACTTGTGTCGCTGATTTCACATCAAAGATTAGTATGTTGCCAGCAAGCGTTGCGACGGCGATCTGGATAAGCACATAAAACATTAAGACTTTGACACAAATAGATTTTATATCTAATCCATTCACCTCTTCTCCGCTGGGAGAGAATGCTACGCATATGACATCAGAGATAGCATCAATTGTTTCGTGCTCACTATTGCTCTCCAGGCAATTCCAGACCTTCACAGTTTTATCCCAAGATCCAGAGATGAGTGTCGAAGAAGTGGCCACAGGCGAGAAGGCCACAGATGTCACTGGGCCCTCGTGACCGCTAATTACCTCCAGAAGTTTGCCCGTCTTGATCGACCACAAGAATATATCGAAGACATCCTGACCACCGGCAACAACCAACTCTCCCGAGAAGTCAATTGCAACGCAGGCGAACTGAGCAGGAGTTGGCGATGTGAATGTCCTGAAGTTACGGTATCTACACAAATGGAAATTAAAATTAGTTGAAATTGATGAATTGAAGTACCATTAAATCCGAGCAGACCTTATTATATCGAAAGCACGCACTGTGCCGTCCAGTGAGCTGCTAACCAGGAACTTCTTATTACGGCTGAACTGTACACCGGTCACGCCACTCGTGTGCTCGCTGAAGGTCACGAAGCAGAAACTGCTTTGGGTGTTCCACAGCTTTACCTTGGAGTCGTCGCCGCCTGTGGCAATGTATTGGCCATCTGGCGAGTAGGCTATGCAGGTCATATCGCTGCTGTGGCCCTGCTGCTTCATGATGTACTGCTCACTCTGCCACTCCCACACCAGCAGTTGGCCGATTTCGCGTGAGGCCAGCGCAAGCCAATCGCCAGTGTTATTGAAGAGGGCCGTCGATATGGGGTAGTCGGAGATGCTCAGCGAGTGAATCATATTGACATCGGGCAGCTCGTACAAATAGAAAGCGCCCGTGCTAAAGCCGACCACCAACACCTTCGTATGTCGATTGTAGTTGGCCGCCGTTAGCATCGCATCGCGTTTCTCCTTGCGCGGCTCGTTGGCTAAATAGTGCCGACCGAGCTTTTTGTAATAGAATGGATGGGACTTACGTACGCCTTCGTCTTTCACCTCGTTCTGGTCATCGGCTAATGGATAGGACTTATGTACGCCTTCGCCTTTCACTTCGATCTGATCATCGGCTTCTGCTTCCTTTTCCATATTGCCTTCGATATCATCTTCGGACTCACTGTCTGATCCCCTAAATGGATTTAGAGTGCATCGCTTTGCAAATGGCTGCGCAGGTTCCTCCTTAACTTTTTCGACTTCAATTAAGTCCGATGGCTCCAAGCTACATTCCCATAGACAGAGTTGTCCATTCCGGCTGATGGTGTTCAAGTGCAGGCTGTTCAATTCGAAAAAGCACGATACAATGGCATCCGTATGTCCGCTTAGGTTATACGTTCGAAAGTTGAGCATGTGATTTATGCCGCATATTTTAGTGGAGCTATCGCGAGAGCCAATTGCCAGGAGCTTGGAGTCTGTCGACCAATCTAGCCACGTGATATCGTCGAAGCTCCCAATGAAACTACGCTTCAGTACGAACGGATTGTATTCGCCAGTTATTTCACCCGGAGAGCAAAATATTAGCACAAGATTCTCTCGTGCGACCGCAAAGTATTTGCCATCGGGACTGAAGGTTATGCACTGCACGCCCGTTTGGAATTTATGCCTATGTATCACCGTGCAGGAGACCATACTTATCAGCTGTGCATTGCCTTGCTCATTGACAGCGATCAACATGCTGCCATCTGGAGATAACGCAATGTTTGTGTAGTTGTAATAGGACTCCAAGGACAAAGTGCGCGACTTGTTGCTGAATTAATAATAAAGTAAGGCATATATTACTGTGTATCTATAACAAGCGTGAGTTGAGAAACATACTTCTTGAGATCATACACCGTTATCCGGTTGCCCACAGGACTGATAACTGAATTGCCATCAGGCGTGAAGGCCAAGTTTCCATTGCGATAAATTGTGCCCAACAAATTCGAAAACTGCAAATATATAAACCTGAGCAACATATATTTTTAAGATGGTGAATTACTACTCACTTTGTAAGAAAACTTCATATCGCACAATTAATTTATAGCTTAACGAATTGAAATTCAGCCTTTAAGCGGTAACTATAAACAAAAAGCACTGCACGTGTTAACCGGTGGACGCTGAAATACCAATAAATCGATATACAAACACTATCGATATTTGTAGTATTTATTGGCTATTTGGGGAATCAGCTGATAAAAACAGAGCTGCCATCCCTTGTCAGTTTATTCTGTGAATTTCATACAACTACAAAGAAGATAGAGCTTGGTGAAATTGACAAATAAATACAAATTTGTTGTAAATAAACAATGGAAAAAGCAAAAGGTGCGTCGGATAAGTTAGCCGAACGTAAGGCACGCTTACTGGAACTGCACAAACAGCGCCAAGAGGCGCGCACACAAAACCACCAAGAAGTCGTCGCAGAAGACGCACGCAAAAAACTGCCAAGCAACTGGGAAGCACGCAAACGACAAGCAGAATGGCTGCTCGCAGATGAGAAAGCACGCGCCGATGCAAAGGCTGCTGGCAAGGATTACGAGCGTCTGCAGCTGCTGCAAGTGTCCGCCATCGATGCGGAGCGCATAGAGAAAAAGAAGATACGTAAAGATAATCCCGACCTGGGATTCTCCACATACGAAGCGCAAACTGCGCGACAATACAATCGTTTGGTTAAGAATATGCCCCCTCGCGATATGGCCAAATATGAGAAACAGAAGGCTGAGCTGGGCGACGCATTTTATGGGGGCCCTCACACGACGATCCATTTGCAAACGAAGGACACTCCTAGTGCTATCAATAATATGGTTAAAGACCTAGAGCAGCAAATCGATCGCAGAAAGAAATATTCCAGACGGCGCATTTATAACGATGACGCCGATGTGGACTTCATTAACGAACGCAATTCGAAATTCAACAAGAAGTTGGATCGCTTCTACGGCGAACATACGGCAGAAATCAAACAAAATCTGGAACGCGGCACGGCTATCTAAACCTCATTTTATAGCAAATAAGACAATTTTAATGTAAAACATAGTCTCTAAGTTTGTTTGTACCTAATACAAAAAATATATATATAAATATGTACTTGTCTATGCAACAATCGTTGAGCCTTGTTAATTTTTAGAAACACTATGTATTCCGAGTGAGAAGATGCTGCAAAAAAAAAAAAAAAATAGAGCGCCTGTCGATCGGCTTTATTGTGCCCCTTATAAAGGCAAGGTGCTGAAGCATTTCTTCAGTCGCTCCTGAGCTGCTGGTAGTTGGACGTGTGCTGCTGTGCTCCTCTACTCTTTATACCCGCTCTCCTCGAACTAGTTCTTTCTGTGCTCGCTCTCCTTGGAGTTGCTTGAAATTTTATAATTTATGAGGATTATGAAGAGGATATGTCGTGATCACGATCCTTTTGTAATAGCACTAACCAGTTTGTTTGCTTGATCAGTGGTAATATAATGTAATATTCAAAATAAATACTGCGGTACTGTCAACGAATACCAACAATTATACTTAAATACTAAATCCTCAGTATTTATTAATACCATTTCGCTTAAGCTTTGTTTCATTTTGTACTAGCCCCAATAGTCGTCATTATTGGTACATTATCATTTCTCTCCATTTTCTTACGGTGTAATATGGTGTTTTATCCAGGCCATAGACACCATGAACAATTTTAGCGGACGTGAAAAGTATTTGATATCAAATACATTGAACTGCTTGCCTATAATACTGCAAGGACGTGCTGTACTTATAGATCTACGAAATGAGACATCCGTGGCGGGGATCATTAGCATTGCCGATGGCCACATGACATGCGAACTAACCGATGCGGTTTTCATTGATCGTAATGGGCAATGTCATGCATTCGATAACTTTCTGATACGCAATCGAATGATTCGGTTGTTGCATGTGCCCGCGGATCTAGACATCAAGCATGAGCTCTCCCAGCTGCTGCGCAAGCCGGCTAGCAGAAACAAAACGAAGACCAAGCGCACCTTCAAGCAGAAGCGGGCAGAGGAGCGGCACAAGGAAACTCTACAGATTATTAAGACCCAAAGAGTGGCCGATAAGCCGCAGGAAACATAAAAATAATTTAGATTATAAATAAAATATATTTAACAATTACTTTAGTTTAGTATTTGTATTCCCTTCTCATATTTATTTATTTGTTATACAAATAGCAGATATAAAATATTACTTGGACTCCTTCTCATCCTTGTACTTGTAATGCAACTCCATGCAATCTGTTTCTGAAATTTTAACCCAGCCATTTTTGGTCATGTGATATACACGGATGATACCGCCCGAGTAAGCATCACGGAACGTTGCATGGTAGATGGCACGGCGACCCAACTCCTGTGCTGCAGCATCTTCCAAATCCCAATGATAGCCAGAATCAAGAACACCAAATGCGTAAATGGAGCCGCTGCCAACTGAAAAAACATTGCCGGGAGTGCGTGATCCTTCGGAATCCACATAGTAGAGGCCAGGTCCGCGCTTATCATAGCCAGCCAACATCATGCCCATGCTAAGGCCCATACCCTTGTACTCATGGGCAATGTTGGCCATGATCTTACTGGCGGCAGCCACTGAAATGCGTTCCTTGTTGCGTAGCTCGTGCAGGCGGCATTCCTTGGATAGCACGCGATCCCAGTACACACAGTCGGCAGCACCGCCGGCCAATGTACCAAGCAAAAATTGGTTTATTTCCACAATCTTTTTCATCGACTGCGATCCTATGTATTGGCCACCAGTAGCACGCGAGTCTACGGCCAAGATGACGCCGCCTTGGTACTTAAAGCCCAGAGTTGTGGTGCCGTGATCAAAGTTGATCTTAATGCCGGTTTTATCACCATTTGCTTGGATTTTATTCAAGTTCTCAAGTGGCTGAATAACGAATAATCGTTAATAACAATAGTTTATATTTTCTTTCGACTTACATTCTCGAATGGGGGAGCCGCCAATGTGTATGGATTTGCAATGTTGCAGGTGTATGCATTCAGCTCGTCCTCTACTTCACTCGAAGACCAGGCAGATGGCTTCATATATGAAGCATTGGAAATTTTGCAAATTTCTGCCAGTGCCATTTTATTTTTAATAATATCCTTGCTTTAGTTGGCGACGCAGAAATTAAAACTTATTTTGTGATGAGATGACACAAAATTGACAAAAATTACCCAGCACTGGAACAAGCATGTTTATGGGCACCCTTAAATCTTTAACATTAGCCGAAATGTTATTAACAGCGCGCGCTCCAAAGTTCATTATCAAAATTTGTTGTTACTCAATTTGTTTTCAAATATAAGTTTAGATAGCAAAGTTACTTGTGAAACTTTACACACAGTCCTTGAAACCACAAAAACTTTCTATTTAAATAATAAAGTTATTCTTTTAAACATTTGTAATGTTTCATGATAACTGATTTCGATAACATAAAATACTGATGATCTCTCGATAAGTTTAACTGATAGGTGGCAACCATATACAAAACCTGTTGCCAATTTTGCAATTCGCCTCAATTTTCTCTTCTATTTTCCTTTAAGCCTGGCTTAAAGCCAAATTAACTCTGGGCGTACACAAAATGTTTCTCATTGCCAATTGTTAATTAAAGTTCGTCATTTTCAATTAAATAAGAAAATATAAGCTCCGGAAGTAGCGTGTAACTTTTAACGGATCAAAATCAAACATCGAATAAAGCTGTAAATTGTAAGAATGTGTGTTAATTCGCTTCAAAGCGGTCAACCTCAATTAGCAAAATATTGTACATTTATATGTGCATATGTGACAATAATTAATAGGAAATGTAATTAAATCATATATAAATTGCAAAAGAAGTAGATCTTATTAGAGAAATTGTTAAGAAAAGCTCGAAATATTTAAATTTGTGCGTACAATGGCATGCTGTGTGAATGTGTGAGTGGGTACGTGCGTGGATTAGTGTTTGTATGTAATCCAGTACACGAACAGCGCAATGAGTTTCTACTACGCACAACATACATACATACACGAACTTGTAATAAAACTTGGTTAATTGACTTTTGACAATTGAGACGTCTTTTTATATTTGGGTTTATCTTCAGACAATGCAGCATGGATCACAATTTGAAGCAGGAAGCATTGCCGAATGCCATTTCCGGGGTAAGTACGAAAAGAAATCGTATCGGTGCTTGATATAAATGTGTATTGTTGTGTAAATTACATCTTTTAGCATGACTCCAGAAACTGGACGGCATTGCACGAAGCCGTTGCGGCAGGCGATGACAAACGAGTGCAAATCCTGCTGTCGAGCAATGCGGATCGCCTGGCCAGGGAATCGAGTCAGGGCAACACACCGTTGCACGAGGCGGCCAGTCGAGGGCTCAGTCGTTGCGTTAAGTTGCTCTGTGCCCCGCCGACCACCAAGACGCAGCACAAGGAGCAGAAGAGCCGGCTGAAGACGCGGGTAGCAAACACGATCGAAGCCCTGCACAACAGCACGCTGAGCATGATTAATAATGAGGGCTTAACGGCGCTTCACTTGGCTGCTCAAAAGGGTCACAATCAGAGCTCCAGAGAACTGCTGATGGCCGGAGCAGATCCCGATGTGCAAAACAAGGTAAGTCATATAATCCTTATTCAATTAATTATTATCTATTAATTGGCTTTCATCCCTTTTTTAGTACGGCGATACTGCGCTGCATACCGCCTGTCGCTACGGCCATGCAGGCGTCACTCGGATTCTCCTTTCGGCCTTGTGTGATCCCAATAAGACGAACCTGAACGGGGACACTGCACTGCACATCACCTGCGCCATGGGTCGGCGAAAGCTAACGCGGATTTTGCTGGAAGCAGACGCTCGTTTAAATGTGAAAAATGCACAGGGCGACACGCCTCAAAGCATTGCGATCAGAAAGAATTATCGCGAAATCAATGAGATTCTAAGCACTCCAAAGCGTATACGTAATCGTAGAGAGAAGCCAAAAGATAATGACAAATCGGCGCCGGCTCAGGACAAGGACAAGGATAGTGTGGATAAGGCAATCAATTGGTCGCCCTATGGCTGTCACTATTTTCCTGATCCGCGCTCATTTCCATCGCCCAAACTGGAAACCTTACCCAAAGAGCCGCTGAAGCAAGGCGAACAGTATTTCCTTGACCTCGCCGGTAACATACACAAGGGCCCAGTCAGCGTGGGCAACACATGCTATTGCGGTCCCTTCTTCCGGCATATAGAGAATAAACTGAACTGTAATCGGAAGAGCTTGAAGAAGTATGTGCACAAAACAAAGGAGCGGCTGGGCCACAAGGTTCAAGCGTTGGCAATCAAGACGAACGATCAAATCGAGCAGCTGACCCGAACCATGATCGAGGATCGCATTCGCTGTGAGAGCAAGCGACTTTATCTCAATGAATACCTGCGCCGCGGAGAGCCATTTCGATCCACCTACGACACTCAAACCAAAAGTCAAAGGGTCGAACGCACATTGTCTCGATGTCGCAGCTTGGACTTGCTTGAGAGTAATTTCGAGAGCGGCAAAATGTCCAACTCGAAGAGCGTTGACATTCTGGAGAACGAAAATCAAACGGTTGTCGATATCGTATACCATTCGCAGTCGCAGGAGGCGCAGGCTGAGTGCGACTCAAATGAGGATACCCAATCGAATTCGAGTATGGGAGTAACAGAGAACCGAAATGATGTAATGAGTGCAGCTGCTCTATCGACAGCAGAGGAGAAGCTGAAGCAAACGAAATTGAATGAACTGAAGCAGGACTTTCTCAAGGTGTCGGAGCGACTTGGAGATTTGCTAGAGAAGACCACTCTCATCATGGAGCGAGACAACGAGCAGGAGAATAAACGCCAGCTCTGCTCTCTGTCGCCAGAGCAAAGTAATCCATCCATGTACACTCCAGAGAATCCCTGCCACATGCTGGACAATAAGGAGAACGCGAATAGTCCCAGCTACGATGAGTATACAAATGTACAAAGACGCTATCCCAACTCAAGCGAAACGTCAAACCCGTCTCAGAACTCAAACAGTTGGGAGTTCGAAACGACGCCGCCGGACGCCCAGAGGTATTACCATTGCATTGGTCGCGGTGATAATATGTTGAACACGGTGATCAAAGCACTCCGAAAAGATGCCACCTTCGCGGAGCACAACAAGGACGACGTCACCTTCAATCAGAATGATAGAGATCGAGTCTGCGGCGACAAGTTGTTGTACAAGGAGCAGGCTCAAAGCACACCATCTCCATCGCCATCGGCGTCGTGCAGCACAGATGCCGTATTTCATGCGCAACAGGCACACCCAAGATCCATGCACAAATCCATATCGAATCTGATGAAGCGGCAACCACTTTGCTTGGAGGATAACTACGCAGTCAATGCGAACCTCTACAACTCCAATGGCTTGAGTATTGCCCAAGCCAACATTCCACATCACGCAGCTGGCGGCGTGCATATCAGGCAAAACTCCAATGAAGCCGCGGGGAAGGTTGAGATTAGGAACAGCGAAATAAAATACCTAAAGAAATCGAATACGGGCCAAGTCAAGGACATGGTGGCCCAGCTGCAGGGCAGGATTGATTCCAACATGCAGTTCGACAATGACGTTGGCTTGAGCTACGACTTGCCGTACTCACACATGGTGGCGCCACAGTTGAACAACAATCTGCATAGCATAGCTAATCCTGAAAACGCTGGTCAACTGCCGTTGCCGAATCCTTCGTCTCTGTATGCGGCGCACGTGAGAAAACCGCAATATGCGCCATACGGTGCAGCTGAGAGGCACATACCCAAAGATGCTTACTTTCATGATCTTCCCAATCGATCAAGAAATCTGCAGAGAGCACAAAACGTTTACTCCGGCGATTCGAGCAGCGTCAGGCTGCCAGTTGGCTATGCGGGACAGCAAGAGTTTCGCACACCCAGTGCCCAATGCCAATCCCAGTCCCAGTCCCAGTCCCTCCATCTGCAGCCACTTGATCATGAGCCTCTGCACGCGGATTTCGTAAGCCGAGCACCCGCTCTGGCTGACAGCAATCAGCTGCAATATGCCCACGGTAATCTGGCGCAAGGCGTCAGCTCAATGCGATCCCAGGCTATGGTCTTTCGAAGTCAACTCCCGCACAATGTCCTAAGCAGCGATGTCGATCTCGACGTGGATGAAATCGCATCTGTGGGCGTATACAATAACGTTTCCAGCTTGGTTTGAAACACATGGAGCAAGTTAATAATTAATGTAAATAATATAATTGTGCAGATTTTGTAGCTACCATTTTGTAAATAGTTGTCACAATGTATTTATCATAATTATTATTTATATGTATGTATTTATATATTTATGTTATCCTGTTAGTTTGTTGCACTCAGCCAGATGTTTGGCAGACCAAATTCTGGACACGGCAACGTTTAACAGTAATAATATTTTTGTTTAGAATTCGCAGCATTTGTTTTTGGCACTATTTGTTGTCTGAAAATATATGTATATGTGCATGTATGTGTGTATGCATGTACTTATTCTGTAGGTTTTCATTTTGTATCTTCACTTAGGCGTATCAACTATGAATAACTACGTATTAGAGTTATTATTGAATTAAAATATATTTTCTTTAAAAAATTTTTAATATAATAGTATTAATGTATGTGTAAATATCAGAATGTCAAGTACATATTTATTGATAACAGATCGTTTTGGTGTTTTGATAGACATGCGGCTTTCGACATTGTAAATCATAAAAATCAATTTTCGAATAATAAAATATGTATACAAATTAACTAATGATGACAACTTTGATATCATTTAACTACATATAATTTGCTGGCTTTGCTTGTTAATGTTGTTTTCTTTTGTTTAGCAATTTCTTAAAAATGGTTTCTCGATGTTTAATCATTAATTGAAAATTCTATAAATGATGTTGCAGCTGTTGTCTGGGCACGGCTGTTGCTGCCTTCTGATTACGTACACTTATCGGCCACTTAATAATATCTTAATTCTGAATAGTCGAATTACGTGTTACAAGTCAGCCAATAATTTATTCGCTTTCCATGTAGCCTAATATAAAACTATTAACATTATTTATGATTTTGCATTCAATTTGAAAATGTTTTTGCTTTCTTTCTTTCATTCGTTCTTGGCTTTAATGAAATGAGTGTCGATAACCCGGCTCTTCTCAATTTAACTTAACAATATTGTTGGTCTTTCGACAGCAGGGATGAGTTGTTATGCTCGCTTGGGACTTTGCAAGTTATATGAATATATTTTAGATCAGGTAATGTCTCAAAGGGGACTATTGTCCGAGTCTTCACGCTCTTGGATTGTTGTAATGCTTTGCTGCAAGGCATTCGGCGTAAGCCACTCTCTGAAATAGACGAAAAGTCAAAATTAAATTTATTTAAATCTAATCGAATCTAATCTTAACGCGGCTACTCACTTCGGTAGGCATCTTTGTAAAAATGGCACACAGGAGCTGAAATGTGCTAGACGGTTCACCCAGCTGGGTATCTCTTGGCCGCAAAGTATCTGAGGAAAAAAGTGGGAGAGGTATTACAATGGGTATTCGGTTCGTTTAAAGTCAAGACCGTGTGCCAAACCTGTGTCAAGTTGCCCGAAAAGTGATTACAATTATTGTTCATAAGATGATAACGATCTCCGCGAAATTGATTGCCCAATTCCTCAACAAGTCGACGCACTTCCTCATATGTAAAGTCGGTACAGCCAATTTGAATGCTCTGTCGGAATTGGAATTGTTCGCCCAGTTCGTCGTGGTCACGCGGTGTGATTTCGAAGACACCAGTAAAAGGAAACGGATGGCCACCGTATGCAAACTCGGTGCCAAATGCTTCTACGCCGGAATGAAATACGCCAAGACCAATTGATGTGGTATATTCATTAATCCAGTACTGCGAGCACAAACAAAAAATTAATCAAATTAATTAACCTTATTTAGCAATCATAAATCCACTTACCATGTCATATACGTTAAGAATAACAGGTTCTCTTGTGCCCATATTGGATGGCAAGAGCTCCTCATTACCATCTTTTGGTACACTTAGGCAGCTCGGAAACGACAGGTTGCACGGCAGCCCGTTGGAGAACATTGATTAAATGCGTTGTTGGTTTTGCTTTCTACACTATAATCAAGAAGTAAAGATCTACGAAATGAGTCAATAAATTGTGACAAAGTATCCGAGTGAATAAATTTTGATCAATTTGGCTTAGTTTTGCAATTTCGACTCGAACTCAAATGCATTTGCACTGTTGTACGCACTTGTATTTAATTGCGATTGTTTATATTTACATATAAATGCACAAAAGTACACTTTTCTATGCACATATGTTCAAGTGCATACATACATATGTATACATGATATATATACTGAATCAGTTCCATTCTCATGCATACACATACTCACACCCACACACACACAAACAAACACATACGAGCATTCATCTTTTTGTGTTACAAATGTGTCATACCAGCAACTTACACGAAGTACAGGACGCTAATATCCCATAATCCAGTGGAAGCTACAAATTTGTAATTGACCAATGTTAAGAATTTTGCATTTATTGTTTTTATTTACTTCTGCGTCTGGCTTAAGTTTATACACAAAATTTTTTGTTGTTTATGGATTGATTGTGTAGAGTTGTGTCGGCCCAGTTTAGTACCGTTCACTGAACTAATTTTATCGAACCACTGGACTTGGTTAATCGATTGCACAATTCGAGCAAGTATCGAGCTTATTTTCATTCCAAAATCGGTTATTTTTAGCTTTATAATTAATGTTAAATTTATGATTTGTTATGTTAAATTTTAATTGATGAAATTATTATTTAATGAGCTATAAAATAATAAATTTCCTATTTTGAATAATTCACATACACAGACATCGTAATTTTGTCAAACTGTATTAATTTGTTTTGAATATTATATAAATATTTAGTATATAAAATATTAATATATTTAAATATATTTTAATTTTATTATAACAATTTAAATTGTATGCTTCATTTAGAAATAAAAACCAAACCGAATTTTAAATATTTATGTCTATATAATAAAAATTAAGCTCTGTTGGCAAAGGACGATCCTTCAGTAGATAAAAATCGAGGAAGTACACTCCTTTGGAATCTAAAATAAACAAACATTATTCTAAGGAGGACGAACAGCTGTTGTCAGTTAGGAGACATATAGACAACTATGTATATATATTTAAACGGAGATACGCATTAACCTGTAAGTGTTTGGCATTTCTGCGCATGTCAAAGATTTGATTTGATTCAAACAAACAACACGTGCTTACTGCAGAAGCTTTTGGCGTCAATGAGAGGACAGAAAAATAAAAAAATATTGCCGGCTCTCCCAGTCGTTGGGGTCTCTCATTCACTATCTATGGACTGAGTGCTTGAGCACACACACACATACATCCTTGCTCAATAACTGGCGGTGGCCTATTCCGTGACTCTCAGTCTTGGTTGAGCGATGCGGAAGAACGGTTAAGGTTGAGTCATCCAAGAGGACCTTCAAAAAAAAAAAAAGTGCAGCAAATATTAGTGTAGAGATAAAAAAAAAAGAAAAGAAAAATAGAAAAATATAGATAAAGGCGTGAAAGCATAGTTCACAGCATAAATTATAATGTATAATATAAAACATACATATAAAAATTATAATTAATAAATTACTATAGATACATATATGTGTATAAATATATTGAAATCATTTTTTGTTGAAGTGCATCAATTAAACACTTTAAAGATAAATTGTGAATCTTTCGTTCGGGCAACAATGTGAAGACAAGTGTGAAAATGGAAAATTCGCCGTCCAGTTCCATAGAGAAGCAAATCGATCATTTTCTGGAGCATTTCAAACGCAGTGCATCCAAGGCCATCGACACGGAGTGGGGCAGCGGCTCGGATATCAACAATGGACCGTCTAGCAGCAGTCCGCAAAGGCAGCCTCCACTGCAGCGCCTGCTGCAGCGCACCAAGAGCAGATCCAGCTGCCTAGATGTCTCAGAGCTGTCGGGTAGGTATCCCGAAAGGTTTTCCCTAGACTGAGCTGAGCGCAATTTAGTTCTAGTTCGAGTCATCATTATTTATTCCTGCCAACTCAAGGCTGCGTCTACCGCCCTTACTCCACCCATCGACCTATACATATTTATTGATTTTCCGTATTAATCGTCGCAATAGCATTTCGTTCGCCTTTAATGTCACGGCCCAAACGGCGATTCCGGTGAAACTTGATTTGTTTGTGTGAATGCTTTGAGTTGAACATCAACATAATGTATTAAGACAACAAATGTCTTGGGCACGCCCATACTCCACATATGTTAATTATATCTTAGCTATGCCAAGAAATTGAATACCTTTTTGTGTGCATAGACTGATTGGTTCTACGTCCCGTCGTCGGCATATTGCATATTCTTCTCTCATTTAGCTGCACTTAAATGGCCGCTCTTATGAAATGCACACTTACATACCTACATACGTGTTAAGTGTTTGTATGTATGTACACCTACCTACCTATGTACTTAAATGCCTCCAAGTGTTACCCTCGTTTGCATTTGGTGCACCCGTTGCAAGTGGGTTTCAATTTTAATTTAGGGTAGACGACGCTTATTGCTAATCTCTAGTTCTAACGATTCTCATTTGTTTTTCTTGTTCTACTCTATTGTTTTTGCCTGTTGCATTATTTAATACCCACACTGGAATTCATGTGACCTTGATTCTTAATTGTGTTTTGTAAGAAAAGACTTTAAAGAATGAATAGGTTTGTCACATAAATTACTTTGATTATATACACATTGATATTGTGTACAATTTATAGTAAGTAAGTGTATTTATAGTGTAGTAAATGTATTCTAAATGTTGGGTTTGTATTTGCTTTTGATTGCTAGTATTTCTCCATTTTCAAATTATGGCGCCCTTTTAGGATATATTAATACTGCCGATTGCTAACAAAAAATAAATGTTAATTTATATCAATAAATGTTAATTTATATAAATTAGGAGTTCTTTGACTTATTTTAATTAATAAAATTTTCTTGAGCATACATAAATGATAGTTATTTGAATTCGTTATTTTCGAATTATGAATTTTGAGTTTTGCATTCAACAGCTGTTTTCTGTTCTGCTACTGATCTTGTTATCGATAATAACAAGTTACAGTGGAACTAGTAATTTGCTGTTAAAATTTGAACACAACTCGATGTTTTTACTAAAAACATCCTTTAAATGAAAGAGCCTTTTGTTTTAAAAGTTAGGATTTAATGTATTCGATTACATTAAAAAATAATAATGGTCTTTCATTTGTTTTCATTTAGTTAGCGGATCAAACATTTTCTGCTCACTGTTAAGTAACAGCTCAGCTGATGTTAATGCAAATTTTTCTGTTATGTATTTATATTAGTTCAGCTCTTCTTCTTTTGTGTAAAATATACATATACCCGGTGCATAGTTGAAATATACAAATAATGTTTTTTATCTGTCGAGATACGTGTGTAAGCGTCAGTTTTCAGATGATTTGTGTTGCGCGTGTGTTACCTAATCTTGCAAATGCATAATATACAATTAGATATATTTATATATATCAGCATCATATGTGAATTTATGTATGAATATTTATGTACATACATACATACATTTATCTTATGTGTATATGTATCCAGTGGACAGTTTTGTGAATCGGTGATTGGTTCTGCGTACAATGGATATTATGCGTAAATATTCCAACAATTTAGTTTTTAGCTATTCATGAGTATATATAGACCACTTAAATTTGTTCCAAGTGCACAAACGACCTTTCAATACAAATCATGCATAATATTATGTGCACATATGTAAGTACTCTAGCCATATAAAGTATGAAGTATATAGGGGCATTGTAACTTCCTAACCGCCCTCATTGCCAAACAGATATGCTAATTATCAAGAGACAGTCGAAAAGGCAGATAACAAAAGTTGAATATTTGATAAGTTTACAGCAAAATGGATTCTTTTCATTGTTATTTACAACGACACCTAAAGGTTTACTCATCATTTATAATGGTTTTTGTCTTAAGCACATAGTATTTGCTTTACCTATCACCTATTGGGGATCAATGCCCAATGCAGACGCAGTCATAATGGATCGGGCAATTGGTAATTACTCATATATGTATATAATTATATATATTGTATATGTATAGATATTGCAAAACATTTGATGACGTTTATACCCATATATTTGTCACGAATATTTTTTATTGTCATTTGATCAATACTCAATTAACAATTTCTCAATATTCAACTGTATAATTAGCTTTTTGTGTATACTATAAAGTATGTATATTATAAAGTATATGGGCAGTGAGTGTTTTAAATCAGTATTTAAACTGTTATTAAACAAGTGCTTGTTATATAGTATTTTCTAGATGGGTCAAGCCGGTGATCTTTAAATGTGAATGTCAATCACAATATATGATAGACAACATCAAGTCTAAAGATTGAGCTCTAACTTATAGAGTGAGTTTAATGTAGCGATGTTACCCTCTACTAATTGATAATTTGTTAGACAAATTCTAGTAAACATATATCCTATATATATTTATCATACATATATGATATACATTTATGACTAAGACATTTTATATTATTCATTTCTTTGAGTCCCTATATTATTTACTATCTCAAACTTCACACTTCTTAGCCTTTTAGACGTAAGTAAATACATTTTGATTGATATTTATAGGTATTACGAGTAGTATTTGTGTAGTATAATAAATTATATATACTAAAGACTTACTTTAAAAGCAGGCTAAAGAAATTCTTTATGAAAATATAAAAATCTATAGCTCTTAAATTCTTGTGGCATTTCTTTTATAAAGCAAAACAGTTATTGTTGCCAAAACTAAATTTTTGTTTCTCCATATCATGATAATAATATTTTACCCAGCAAAATTGACCAGTTAAGCATGCCAAAATTTGTAAACCAAATGGGTAATACAAATTTATGTTTATCATCTAAATTTATTTTATTATTATAAATTCTAAATAGTAGTAATAATACAAATTTCATAGAGCATTTGCTTTTCATATGGATTAATGTGCAGGGCTCCCGTGTTTTCTTTTATTTTCGTTTATAAATAAATATATACAACTTTAAATCTAATTGCGTCTGCGTCTTCACGTAAACGGAAATACATACATATGTATGTATGTATGTATATAGCAATGTTTTTTTTTCTTCAAATGCCAAAAATAAAATCAGCGAAAATTGCACGGAAAAATTCGTCAAAGACAAAAAGTTTTACTAATTCGAGTTGAATATATTGATGAACCCAGTCAAAGTAAAAGTAAAAGTTCAGCTAAGTGAAACGACCCGAAAATATTAACTTGAAATCATTGCTTAAACATGCATGCGAAAGGTTTTCACCAAATCATCTGAGGTCTGTCTATGGGTGTTATACG
Organism: Drosophila navojoa; assembly: GCF_054131105.1. Lineage (NCBI taxonomy): Eukaryota > Metazoa > Arthropoda > Insecta > Diptera > Drosophilidae > Drosophila > Drosophila navojoa. The sequence continues at coordinate 14,342,811 of NC_142893.1, forward strand.
GAAAATGTACTTTTTTTTTTTAGAGAAAATAGAAGAGAAACTGGTGAGCAAAACTAAATGAAATAGTGTATACCCAATATCAGTATAAATTATTATCATTAGTATGTATTATAATCACGAAGTACAATATGGTTGCCGAACTTAGAACTCTGTGTTTTATCAGAAACTAGAAATGAATATGGCAAGCAGCTGCAGCTGTAAATCTAATGATGATATAATAGCTTATACCAACTGTTTATAATAATATCAGAAAATATTGTTACTTTTGTTATTATTATTGATATGTATTATAATTGGGAAGTACACCCAGCATTCCAATAGCGCGGCGGAACTAAGTACTCTCTGTGTATTACATTACAGCCTTATCAGCAATGGCATTGAAGGCAGATGTTATACGCTTTACAGACGAGCGAAACACGCATAGAACTTTTCATATAGCTTTATCTGTGTGCGAATGTGTGCGTGTGTGTATGTGTTTATAAGTGATGTTGTTGAGTGTTACAATGAACTGGCTCGTTTTCGCGCTGCTCCAATTAGATGCTTGACGATGCCAAACGATGTGCTGCAGCCAGCACTCGAAATGCAGCTGAGATCGGATCGGATTGGAGTGGAGAAGAAAGCATAGAAAGAGAGAGAAGGAGAGAGAGAAAGACCGGCAAGCAGCGCATCGATGCTCTTTAGAAAACTTATAAGTTCTGGCTATCGAAGCGATTACCTTCAGCTTTTCTCTGCACTCATCTAGCGTGTTTCTCTTACGCAAGCTCTCTCTCTCCTCTCCAGCTCTCGCTCTCTGTCGCTCCGCTTGGGCAGCAGCTGACGATGATGACGAGGCCAACAGAGTGCTGGCGCTTCCTCTGCCACAGAGTCTCATTGAATAGCGCAGTGGCAATACCATACGCTACGTTTCAGTTACTAGAATTCTATTTTCTTTTCATTGTGGAATCGCGATATGATTGTGTGAGTCTCGCAGTGCCCCCCGCCTTGCCTTGCCTTGCCGTGCTAAACATACATATGTGCTTGGGGCTCTAAGCCGACATTTATTCGTCATTTCGATAGACTCAGCTGTGTTGTGCAATTGCCAATTGGCAGAAAATCAGAAAGAACAACATGCGGAGTGTGGCTCGCGTTGACTGAGTGCCCTAATCAGCGTGCGCACGTATGCGTAATTATCTACGGTCCACAGCTACCACTACTACCGCAATGGGCAACCTGCAAACCTTAGCAGATTACGGTGTGTATATGAAGCGGATGCGAAACTATTGTGAATCACATCTCGTCTCGTTCTCGCTCTCGCTCTTTATTAGCTGAAATATTGTTTAATTAAAGTAAAACTGAACTATCAAATCCGAGTGAGACTATAAACCAGAGTTTATATGCTCCAACTCACTTTATACTCCTTCATGTGGCGGTGAAAGGGGTATATTGGTTGGACAGGCACTGGAAATTGAGCATACCAAAGAGACATGTGTAGATCTGCTGCAAACTGTGATTTTCAAGCTCATGTTGCAACGCTCCAGAAGGCGCGTAAGCTCGCAGAATAACTGCGAGGGTAGGCAGAAAAGTTAACAGACTTGATGTAAAGTTGAAGAAAGATTGAAACTTGCTGGCAAAAGTGAATATTATTATAAAATAAAAGACTTATATTTACTATAAATAATAAAACAAAATATAATATATAACATAATAATGCAATTAAATAATATTATTATAAAATAAAAGACTAATATTTACTATAAATAATTATTAACTAGAAAACATAATATATAACATAATACTACAATTAAATAATATTATACTAATAAAAAAAAGACTAATATTTACTATAAATAATTATTAACTAGAAAACATAATATAATATATAACAGAATACTGCAATTAAATAATATTATTATAAAATAAAAAAGACTAATATTTACTATAAATAATTATTAACTAGAAAACATAATATAATATATAACATAATACTGCAATTAAATAATATTATATTAATAAAAAAGACTAATATTTACAATAAATAATTATTAACTAGAAAACATAATAAAATATACATATAACATAATACTGCAATTAACAATTAGAAAACATAATATAATATATGTACATATAACATAATATTGCAATTAATTAATATTTCGGATAGCTAATTTCTAAAAAATATATATAATATTTTTGGGACCTTTATAAATATTTTAATAATTTTTAATATGCATAATTTGAATAATAATAATATTGTTTGTAAAAATTATAAACATATTCCTATTTTATAATAAGTCTTAAAAATTTATCAGTTCACGCTCGTATATCTTCTTTGTAAACAAACTGTAGCTCTCTTAGTAGTAAACGGTAAAACTCACTAAATTCAACCGGGGCTTTGAACTCTCTCAAGGGCCAAACGTAGATCGGACATTATTGTATCAACCTGAGCTTTGAAGCTGGAGTTACTTAATTTAAAGATGAGGCCTGCCTCAAAACTGGAATTTGGCCAGAATTACTTTAAATTTTATTGTCAAATAAACTTCTTTATGAATATTCACACATTTTAAGTACTCGCAATTTTTATTTTGCTCCCCCATTGATTGAAAGGTGATATAAGCATGCCTTTCTAGAGTAGGAGCTACTACACTGTGCCCAACTCTCCATATACATATATGTATGTAATATGCATGTGCATCTGTATATACGTCATAATATATACACACACGCACAGTCAAGCTGCGATACGATGCAAGTTCACATGCAAGGTCGTCGTGAAATGCATTCTTGAATAAATTATATGTTTTTTGTCCCAATGGTATACGATTTTCATGGCATTTAATAGCGCTTTGTCCCAAAGCTGCAAAGTTTTTACTCTAAAATGCATTTTTAATTACGATTTTTAGTTGAAGTGCAGAAAAGTGAAATTTGCTCACTGAATAATATGAATTACTTAGGTCTAAATTGTTTGGCCTTCAACTAAAAGAAATATAAATATATATGTACATATATTCCTAATATGTGTTCTCTAGAATTTGCTGGAACAGATATTAATATATGTCTAGCCACGCTACGCCTTCTAATTACTTTCGATAAAAAATAGGAATTTTAATAAAAATAAATAGAAATTGAATAATACATTTTCACCTGGTTATAAGCTCATTATCAGGAATACCAAGCGATAAACACACGATATTTATCAAAGCACGCGCTCAAAAAGAAAACCAAAAATAACAATAATTATAAGTGAGGAAAAGCAAACATTAAAAATATGCGGAAGAGCTAAAAACTGTGGGATTCGAGGAGCGGCAAGTGTTTCGATCAGCTGAAAATGGGTCAAAGCTAAAAAAGAAATGCTACCAACACCAACTCTCTCTCGCTCTCTCTCTCTTTAAATATATATATATATAGATATACATATAGATATGATACATATATACACATACACACACATATATAGCCAACACTTACTATAATATATAGCATATGTGTAAATGTGTAAACAATTATGGTTGTAATTTTAAATGAATGAATGAAAATGTTTGTTGTTTGCTTAGAATTTATTGATTGGGAAAGATCACAGGCAGGTGAAAACGTTTTGCGGCTAAGCATGATAATGTATACCTAGTGAAAATTGGGATTTAGGCTGTAATCTTGTAGTAATAATATGTATAAGGGGCCAAAGAAGGCGTGGCTGTTAGCATCAAATTTATATGCATATTCTTGATCAACTACAACAGCTGAGCTGTTAAGACTTTGCCTATACAAACAGCTAAGTCTTAGCAAATCGTCTTCCCATTGCCCTAAATTCCAATAAAACTTATTTTCCGAGTTTCTCCTAGTCAACGCCAATCTCTTGAAACTCTTGCCAGATTTATTTTTAGGCTATATTTGACTTTTTTGACTTTGTTTTTAAATTAAAAAATGTTCTAAAAAAATATTTAAAATTCCTGCTGGAATATTCTGACTTATAAATTATAAATAAATTATAAATTTCGATTATTGAGCTAAATACCAAAGAAATATTATTAGCGTAGCTTTTATAAAATATTTATTAATGCTGAGAATATATATAGAAAACTCTGAACGATTTTGGGAGACCAAATGGATAACGTGCAAATCTCAATAGACTCTGAGAATCGTTAGGTCTTATGTTAGTGTAGATTTTGTTGGCCAGTGTAATATTCGTTGGCATAGGCGAATGATGATAATTAATTTAGATGCTGTCAATCTGCCGAGTCAGTCTAACTGATGTCGATTTCATAATTTATAATGATATATAATAGAGCATATAATTATGCAATGTGATGCCCAAATATATTGAATAATATATTATATGCCTTTAATATTTCTATCCTTAACAGATAACGATGTGGAGAGTGCACTGGCCGAGTCGCAGGCAATTGTGATGAGCGCATCGCAAACGCAGCAGCGGCAACAGCAGCTGATCAGCCAGCACATGATCGAGTCCCAGATATCGGTGAGCAGTGGGGCCTCGATACAGACGGCGATATTCCAGTCGCTCAGCAACTCGCCGGCGCACACGAATCGCAGCTCAGGACTGCTGCAGCACACCACGTCGACGATCAGCAGCAACTCGACGGGCTCGGTCAATTCGCAGGGCGTGGCGTATGCCGCTGAGGCGATCGGTGCGCACAAGCCCGCCGAGCAGATCAACTCGCTGCTGGAGCACATCAGTCCGGCTCAGGCGGCGGCGGCCATGAGTGGCGAGGGCGTGCTCAACATAGCCGATGTGGCAGATCTGCTGCATCCGCAGCACGCAGTGATCACGGGCGGTCGCTCCCAGGAGGGCTGTCCGCTGATCATCTTCCCCGACAACAACAATTTCAATTCGATCGAGGAAGCCGACTACCAGAAGCTCATTTTGTACCTCAGCTCAGTGCCATCGTAAGTGGAGCAGAACTCTAAAAGAGCTCTAGATATTTACGTTTTACTTTTTCTTTTACTTTTGCAGCCTGCAGGATGCTGATCTGGGCTTCCATTTGATTATTGATCGACGCAAGGATCGCTGGACCTCAGTCAAGACAGCCTTGCAGCGCATTTCGGTAAGAGAGCTATAGATCATTATTTTTTCTTGATTATTAACAAAAATTCGTACATTTGCAGATCTATTTTCCCGGTATTATACACGTGGTCTATGTGCTGCGTCCATCGGGACTCTTTCAGAAGGCCATCTCAGAGGTGAGCTCCAAGTTTTCATCCAAAGACGAATACCGCTTTCGGCTAATCGTGTGCTCGACCCTGAGCGATCTGCATGAGTTTGTGGACCCCAGTCAATTGACGCCCGACATGGGCGGCACATTAATATATTCACATCACGAGTGGATACAGCAGAGGATTGTGAGTGTTCAGGAAGTGAAGCACGCTCTATAATATTACTTATTGAATAATTTCTATTTTGTATTCCAGTCACTGGAGAAGTTCTCCAGCCTGACGCATCAAGTCTCGGCTGAATTGGATGTCTTTATACAAGCCATACACGACACAGAGTTTCCCAACTCCGTGGAGGCAACCAAGAAGCTATTGGAGGATCAGGGCGTTGACTATGCGCGTCTAAAGGTTACCTTTCAATCAATGTCTCTCTTCTGCACTCCGCTTTACTAATCTGAAATTCTCTTGTAGGATGAAATCCTGGCTGCTGCCAAGCATGGCGAAACGCTGCTGGATAAGATCAAATCGAACGAGGAGCTCAAGGAGTTCTCGGAGCGCACTGGCAATGTCAGCGCCATTGAGAGGTATTTAGAGAGTTTGTAGAGTTGGTGTTCTTGAATTGCGCTGCTACATAGAGTAAACTCTGGAGTAATGTTGCTCGAACAGTTCTTTTTTAACTCTGTCCCTAATTCTCAATTTCGCGTTTCTCTATATATTTAACTTTAACTTGAACTTAACTAAAGTTGTAACGTCTTCAAGTTTTTACTAACTTTGATATCTATTTGGTTTTTATAGCTCTGCACTGGTTTTTGTATTAACATTTATTTTGTGAACAATATTTTTGAAGACAGTCTCTGTTTCTATACACATTGATTTCATTTCTCTCCTGTGGACATATATATATAAATATTTATGTATATACATATGTTTTAATATATATATACATTTATATATTTATGTATCATATTCATTCGGTCATTCATAATACTCTATAAATGTTGCTTATCAAATCACATTTTAATATATATTTTATACCAACATTAGTTTTTATTTAAAAGGGCTGCAGTTTATTAATTAATTAAGATATATTTTAAAATAAGTAAATAGATTATTTGGTATTTTTTAAATATTATAGAGATAGTCTTTTAGTTCTAACTCTTTGGCTTACAAAAGCCCTACAAACCCAGATTATAGATTAGAACTTTTATTGATTTCATCTAGAACAACTTTAGCTTAAGACTTTTATGAAAGTAGGGCATGATCACATACATATATTAGCTGTTAGCTCTTAGCTGCTATACAAAAGGATGTATTAGTGATATATTCAATGTATTGGACATATATTAGCTTATGTGAATTGAATTGAATTGTTGGACAAACGATCTGTAGATATCAGAGAAATTTTCTAGGCATTATAAAGATTGTTACTTCACTAAGTCTTAGGTCAGCTGCTGTGGCTCCAAAGGCAGTTTACCAAATTATCAGGAAACATGGTTGGAATATGCTAATCTCTACAAATCAAATCTCTACAAAATTTTGATATATTAGGGCTCCCTTAAATTAAAGTTTTATTTGTTGTTGAGCTTATCCCAAAAATAATAATCATATATTTATATAAAAATAGAACAGTATATATATATAATTATTATATATTAAGCAGCTATTCGATACGACTATTATATGAATATTAGAATATTATTTATATTTTATTTATTATTATTACATTTATAATTAAACAAATGAAGCCTAGATAGTTCTCTTGATATATTTCTCGCCATAATAAATTTCTCTATGTATCTTGCAATTCAAATAATTGAATTTGTTGTTAGAGCAGATATTTAATTAACCACAATGCTTACAATAATAGGGTATACTAGAAATAAAAACTGCTCTCATTTCAAAATAATTGCATGAAAATCGAAGTAAATGTCAGCCCAAAGTTTCGCTTAATGTTTACAAGAAGTTTGTGCCGAAAATTCAATATTTATGCATGTCTAAATGTTTCTCGTTTAAACGTCAATGTCTGTTAGTGTTTCATAAAGGGGAACCCTTGAGCCAACAATATTAATGACTGTCACAAATAACACACACACACACATATATATACATATACACACACTTTGAAACGAATTCACTCAATTTGATCTCACATTGGTCCACTCGAACTTCACAATTCACAATTTCTTTCACTATGCACACACCCAAAAACAAAAAAGATGATAAATTTATCAAAAAAAAAACTTTAATAAAACACATTGCAATCTCTTTCATTGGAATGTCGCTCATCACACTCATTAAGTTGTTGCCGTCTTTTGTCTTTTGTCTTCTCCCCTGTCGCGCGCTCAATTTTCCATTTCGAATACTTTTGACTCAATCGAAAATAAAAATGTGCATAAAAAAATGAATTAAATATAAATATAAAAAAAAAACAAAAACCAAAAACAAATAAATATCGATGTGCAGATCCAGTGCAGGGCAGCCAATACATCGTCAGCAAATTATTTATCACCAACAATATAAGTTTAAACAACCCCAACATTATGATGATTGTCGCGATTATCGTAGACTGCTGATCCAACTGGAGGAAACTGAGCGTCGCTTCGACGAGTTCTGGCGCACCCATCGTAACCGGCTGGAGCAATGCCTGCTGCTGCGCATGTTCGAGCAGGACTTCCGAGAGCTGCAGGTGAGTTGGGCGAAGGGCAAAAGAAAGCCTCTCTAACTAATTCCCGATCCTTCCCATGCAGAGCATCTTTGATGGCCACCTCAAGACTGTGGCGGACATGACGGAGATTGGCGAGAGCGTCGAACGCGTTGCAACGCTCGTGCAGGAGACGGAAAATTTCTGCAAACTGATCAAGGCGGATGTCGAGCGTGCCGAGGAGGCTATACAAGCGGGACAACAGCTAATTGGCTCGCGCGGCGTCTATCCCTGGGAGATTGTCCAGCCCAAGTGCGATGAGCTGCAGCGCGTCTGCGACATCATCAACGTGCGGCTGACCAAGCGGCTTGAGATTCTGGCCAAGAACAGCGAACTAATGGAGAGAGTTGAAAAGGTGAGCAAACTGAATTTATTACACTCTCTGCATATTGAATAATCTTCCTCTCTCTTTCTCGCTCTCTCTTGCAGGCTAATCAATGGTGTGCCAATGGCGTGGAGCTGCTGGCCTCGCAGCGCATCGAGAAGTGCTCCGTGTCGGCCGATCTAGCCGAGCAGAGCCTGCACGAAATACAGGCCTTCATAGCATCCGCCTCTGATTTCAAATTATCTAGTCCAAGTGAATTCAAGAAGATCTTTCTGGATAGCACGACACCGGAGACCAAAGCACTCGTATCTCAGGTGAGAATGTTTAATTGGTTTTATAATTTGTGACAAAAGATAGATAAAAGAGGAAGAGAGAGAACATAAATATTAGTCAGATCAAATAGTTAAAAGTATATTATTAATTAATTGTTTTTGTGTATTATTTTGCATAAATTATTTATGTAAGTTAATATATTCTTGTGAATCGTTTTACATAAATTATTTATTTGAAATAATAATATGTATATAATAAATATATTATTTAAAATTTCGATAAACAAAGTAATTATCAAATAGATAAAATCCTTTTATAAATTTACACAATTTTAAAATTTATTATTAATATACATATGTATACAGAATTCTTGCAAGACATATGAGTGATAAAATTCGAAATTATAATATTTATAAAAAATATTTATATTTACATATTTCCTATTATATTTATTTTCTTGCGATTTGACTGAATTTTTATTTTTTACTAAATGGTTATAATCAAAATTTTTTAGCAAGTCTACTAAATCACTTCACAATAAACAAAAGCAAAATTCCCGCATTAACCAATTTTTATGTGTTTGCATATTCATTTATATATTTATTCATTCATTAATACCTTGTTAACACCCATCAAATGTGTCACAATATTTGTTTTTTTTTTTTTAACATTTATTTTTTTTGTAATGTTAACCGATCATGCTGTAATAGATTTGCCATATAAATCACATCTCTTACGTTGACTTAATAATTTGATATATATTAGCAGAGCAACGTGTAACGCCCATATACAGCGCACTCCCTCTCTGTCTCCCTCTCTCTCTCTCTAGCGCTGTTCACATTTGTGATTGTGATTGTGATTGTGATATAATTCCAGAGGCAGAGACTGGTTCTGCTATGTTCAGCTGTTAGCAGTCGCTTCTGCAGTTGCTGTCTGTGTGAGCGAGTACAGTTAGATAACAGCACTTGCAATTGGAATGGGGCATTCTTCGATGTTGCAACTTGCAACAAACATAATGTGCATTTAATGCCACAAATGGTATCAATCAACCGGTTTTCTGTCCCCAGCCAAGGCGAGCCGTAGCCGAGGGCAATTGTGGACGCAGACAAAGTAAAGCATAAACATTTTCCAAGTAGGCGTTGCGGCATCTCTTAGAGAACTTTGACTGCTTTCATAAATCTACAGTATTTCAGAACATTAGACTATGAAATCTTTTTCTAATGAAGGAAGGCACTTTAGTAATAGGAGCTTGAATTTACTTGATTTTAATTATGCTACAAGCAAAACGAATATTTAATTTAATATGTGTTTTCCGGTTGGTCTATCTTGTAAAATATTAGCAGTCGTAATGTTGGACATAATATAGATCATTTGTAATAAACTTAATACTACTACTTTTTTTACTATGATCGCAACGGTATATATGTATGTATACATACATATATAAATAGATATAGTATTTTCTAAAAGCAATATTTAAACTTAGAGTTGGCTTAGGTGAAAATCAACTCTTTTAGTTACTCTCAATTAGCCTCTAGAAATATTAATTTTAATCAATCAATGCAGTTTGTGTTCTAACTTAATCTTTCAAACATGTCCCATCATACAAGCTAGCCATGAAACATATACCTTAGCATCAAACATGTTCGATAGCCAGAATCATACCATAACAGAATATGTTAATAAAGCATGCACATGATTGGGCCAAGTCTGTTAACAGTGGCATGCACATATGTAAAGTCACTCTTATACTGAAACATTTTGCCAGATTTGAGCTTATACACTTATACTTATACGCTAGCTGCGCCAAGAAAATATCAAATCAGAATTATAATTGATGCCTTGGCATGCGCTCCGTAGTCCCGACCCCCAGTAACATAGTGACCCATTTCGCTGGAGTCCAGTTTTTATTTTTGGTTAGGCATTTATTCATTTAAAGCAATCTGTGAAAAGATGTCGAGGCACAACCACACGAAATGGGTCAAGCAAGACCCGTTTTGGCCAATGCTGCGGGAATATTCTTAAAGCATTTACGTTTTGCGCATTTGTGGCTGTGTCTGTGTTTAATGACTTTGGCACAGTTCAGAGTTCTGCGCTGGACCGCTTTCATTCCAGTCTCGCTGGAGTCACGTTTGACCAGTTGGCCAACTGGATATCCTTGTGGATTGCATGCTAGCTGGCCATCGTACCGACAAAAAAGCTATCTTAACTATCCATAAACGTTAACTATTAAATCATGAGCGATGTGCTAACTGAAGAATTTCAGTTGCATCACAGCAATTGCGAATCTCTTTTATAGATTGATACATATGTCGAACGAGTATAAGTTCATGTTAGTATAAGTGCGGGCAATTATCAGCGCTATCTGTTAGGCAAACGTCACTGTTAAAAGACTCGAATTATCACTCAATCGTGGGCAGCCGTTGCATGGCCTTGGCTGCAAATTTATTTACATAATTTTACATTTACAGATCACTGTTATGTACTTCAATTGAAGAAGAGGTTAAAGAATTTGAATTTGAACTCAACGAAACATTGGCAGTAATTTATGAGCCTTTGCTTTTATTTGCATTTACTTAATACACATATTACAGATTTGTATACGTATTTAAATCGAATTAAATTTAAAGCTAAACTTAAGAATTTAAAAGTGGTTTGCCGTGGCCAAAATAATTGTCAGTAAGTGATAGGTGGAGTTTATATATACACCTCCATAGTCCGTTGAATTCAAGATTTCAACTGTTTTATTCACTTACAGTCTTAGTTTTTATATATGTATGTATGTGTGCTCAATACAGCTGTTGAAGCCATCGCCGGGCGTTAACATCGAGTGGGGTCACAATGTATAGTTTTACATTTATAATGTTCGCATACATGCAGACAGATTATAGTATTTAGAATTCTTTAACAGTGTAATGCTACTGCACGCATGTTAGCATATGTGCCCCTTTTTAACATTTCAAGCCGACCTCTAAGCTCATTTAACATTGTTATCAGCTGTAACCTTTTGCTCGCTGCAACTTAGCGATGGATATGTTTAAGAGATAAGCATAGCTTTTAGTTTTAGTTATACTCTTACTCATGCTTAACATTTCCAATAAGAATGTTCTCGACTGTTCTGTTAATGTTGTCATCTCTTCCACTCTCCCTGTCTGCAGCATTGATCAAATACTCACGCTTCAACTGGAAGTCATTTCCTGGCAATGGAAAGTTTGCTTTTTTAGTCAAACTTGAGTTATGCAAATTATGGTTTTTTTTTAAACAATATTTCGATTGTTCCGCCTCACGCATTACATTGTTCTTTAGCATAAAAGATTTTTAACACAATCACTTTACTTCACTTTATATAAAATCTTTACCCTTATTGTTCTCTAACCTTTGGCTAAGACAATTCGCTGGGCGGTGAGTCAAGTGCTTGAACTTGAGGCCTAAGGCACGTATAGAGCGTGAAGGCAGCTCAAAGAGTCAACTACCGCTTACTATGTCTCTCATATTATTCACTTAATATAGCTAATTGTATATTTGAATGTATATTTTGATTATATGATGCGCTACGCCAATCAAGCGAACCCATGCAGCTTCAGAAACTAATCGCAAATGCTTAATTAAGTTGACAGCTGCTGTGGGCCATCATCGAAATTTTCGATTTGACTTCGCCTCAGCTCACATATTCGTGCATCAAGGCGCTAATGGAGTTCGTTCACTGACGACGCCACGAGCGTGGGCGCCGACTCCTGCAAAGGTCAATGGTAGCCAGTGGAAGAGAACTGGTCGTGTGTGCAGGCAACAAAAATAGAAAAAAACATTTGAATTTTCATAGAGTTGCCAAAGAGCATTTAGTAGGATTAAAGCAAATAATACTAAATTTGGGAACATTAACATACTTACATTACATACTTATGAAATTTATTTTATGTAAAATAGAAAAATATTCAATAAATAATTAAATAATTTATTATTAATAATAGTTTATAATTAATTTAATAATTTTTATTATATTTATATGTTAAATTTATATACAATTTTAGTAATATGTTTAGCTAATATACTTTTGTATTAAACTCAAATTATTTAAAATTTTAAATTTAAGTTCTTTTATTACTAAAATGGTTTTAGTAATATAAATCTTTTAAATATATGTATTAGATATGTTTATTATATTTTCTTTGATTTGATTTTATTTTCTAAGATTTATTTTATACATTAATTATAATATTTTTATATTATTTTATAATATTTAAAATCAAATTGCTTAATAATTTTTAATTAAAATTCTTTTGTTACTAAAATTGTCTTGGTTATAATAAACTTGATCAAATTAACAAAAGATTTGGACGCGACAACCCTGAAAATCTTCATGCCTGAAAATCTTCATGTCCAGCCGCAATTTATGCAAGCACAGGCCACATAAATAACATTTTAGTACATTACAAAATATTTTTGGTGTTGTTAGCGCATAGACAGCAGCAGCAGCCGCATCAGCAGCAATAGTTGCAGCAACAGCAGCAACTGTTGCCGCTGCAGCAGCAGCAGCAGCAGCAGCTGCATTGTATCATTTGATCAAGTGTGCGGCTTGAATGGACTTTCGCAGAAGGCAGCATAACTGGAAAAATGGAAACCCAAGCTGCATGTTGAAGATGCGCCAATGCAGTGGTTGACAATAACACCACAACAACAACAACAGCAGCAGCAGCAGCAACAACAATGCAGACTCCCAACTCCAACTGAGATGCGTCGGAAGCAAAAGTGAAAGCGGCAATTGAACCGTTGTCGTCGTCCATTATGTAAAATGTCAAAAGGTCATGACACCGCCAAATGCCCGTTGTCCTCCAGGTGCAATTCAATTATGCAACAGCCAATTGCCAATCGATTGATAAGCCTGTGCCTATGCAAGTGCCTGTTGCAGTTATTTGCTTATATAAGCTTGCTTTACCTTAGATTAAATTATAGGTATTTTCTATGCTGAACTCTGACTTTGTTTATCTATGAATATTTATAGACTTCTCTATAAAGATAAAGGACTTCAGTGATTCCTAATTTCTATCGTATGAAGTGGTTCCTTGACAAACCTTTACAAAATAATTCATTTTGTTAATTATCAATTAAATTCTCTTTAAGAAATAGTGGCAATAATTCCAAGAATCTCAGGCAACTAAGGACTTTAAGTCTAACTTCATTTTTCATTTAATTAATATCTTGACTGAGTAAAGTTCTACCTATTAAACAACATTATATGAACAGAATTTAATTGATGTATATTATATTATATTTTATGATTATTTTATTATATTATTATTTTATTATCGTATATTATTTTATTATCGTATATTATTAAATTATATTATATATTATAGTTAATCTATGCATATATTTCATACAACTTTATGAAAATGTACCCTATATACTCGCTTTCACTACGTGAACGAGCATTAGACTTCAAGTTTGAGGAATTGTTGCACTTTTGGCGTGGCACAAATTCAATTGTTCGATGCCCGAGCCGAGCTGAGGCACCTGTTGCAATGTCTTACTCAGCTAAGCTGAGCTGAGCAAAGTTCGCTTTGCTTTCGTGCTCTTTTCATTTCATTTTACCAGGGAGAAATCACGTGAGAATACCACTAAAAATTCTCCAACATTATAAAGCACATTGTTGTTGGACTATATTTATTATGCCATAAGCGTTGGGCGAATGCATTTTGTGGACGGAGCAGAGAGCAAGAAGTGTGCGATAAGTTTGTGTGTGCTTAGATGATAATCAGATGAAACTCTCAACTAAGTAATGGGAATATAAATGTATATATAAACTAATTATATATCTATGTGTATTACTAGGCTAGAATTTGTTTGTATTACTAGGCTAAACTTATGCTAATATTTATATTTGAAATAGACATATGTATATGATATATGATAGGTATAGATTATATTATAATGATAATGAGTAATTCTTGATACTTTAAAATACATAAAATATTTTCAATTACTCATTTTCTCTGTCCCATTTATACCCCTTCTCATTCTATCCAAAACTGAACGAGTTCTAAACAAGCTCCGACAAACATAGCATTTTGATCTTCTCTTATCTTAATTTAAATATGCACATATTTTAAATCGATATCATTTAACTGGAAAAAAGTAATTCGAAACTTATCTATAAACAACTGTAACGACTATAAATTTTCCTGCACCATCTAGTTTGCTCTGTTTCTGCCTTTTCTATTATCTAACCGCCTTTTGAATTGAGATCGCACGCCCATTTTCTTGGCTACTTAACACTTTCTCTTTGCTGATGTCGTTCTAAGAACTAGACTCTTTTTAGTGGAGACGAACAATACCAAGACGATGTCAAAAATTGAGAGTAAAGTCTTTTTTCTTTGCAAGAATAGCAGATGAAGTAGCCTAGAAAACTCTATGAATGGAACAGTTTGTGATCATGCTCATGCAGCGAATGACAATAGTCGACTTAAGGTTCCATGGTTTAGTTCAGTTCAATACAATTGTCGGCGCCGCTGCCATCGATTGGGCTTCTATGTAGATCGATCGACTTTCCAAATGGGACTACATTTTGTAAGAACTAGGAGAGAAATCTAGACTTTAGAATTCCGTTTAACAGTTTTAAGAAAAGTTTTTACAGCTGCTGCAATGAATCAAGAGATTTATATTGATTTATTCGATCTCTATTTATTTGCAGGTTCTGCAGCGCATCGATGATGTGTCCTTGATGTGCGACAAGCGCATTGCGAGCCTCAAGAAGCTGGCCCTGAAGCCGCCGCGTCCTGTGCAACAGGTGACGCCGGAGCCGGCCGTGCCGCTGCAGCCGCCAGGTGGCGCTCCCCACCTGTTGCGACGTAAACAAAATAAGGTGAGTTTCTATGAACAGTTATTGCTGAAGGTTTAACTGATAGAAATATGAAAAAAATTAAATATTTTATTTATATTTATATTTTAATTATAATAAAAGAAAGCAAGAAGTATTTTTTTTTTAACAATTCCATTCAAATGGTGGATAATAATAAGTAGAAAATTCATATATGTATGTATTCAGATATATGAAATGAAGAATATATTGATCAAATAATTTAAATTGAATATTATTTATTTTATTTTTTTTTTAATGCAAAATAAATTTTTATAAAATAATAAAAATATCTATTATATATTTATATTAAAATTAATAAATATTTATTATATTATTATATATAAATTAAAGATTAATTAGATAAAAATATATATATTATTAATATATATAAATTAAAGAATATTAAGTTGAAAATACTTTCACCAATACAAAACATTTTCCCAGCTCAAGAATGTCTTTGTTAAAAGGATCGCAGAGAAATTATCTTTTCTCTCCTAGACATTGAAGCAGCTCTCTTCTATTATAGTTTAAGTATCAATCAATGCGTCAGTCAATCAATCACACACTGCATGACAAACAAAAATTGTGCCTAGACTCGATTAATTGATTTTTATGAACAATGCCGCGAGTCAATGACTCGACTCGATTCCGAATGCATGCAGCCGGCCTAATCCTAATCAGTTAAGATCTGGCAGTGGCAAATGGGAAATGTGAAAATAATTGAAACTGACGAGCCAAAGCAGCGGTTTATTAACCACTGAACCACTAAATATGCATTGCGTACTTTTGCATTCTTAATTAAACAAAGGCGAGCGCATGAGGAATACCTATTAAAAATGTACAAGTAAAGGGTATGATGGAATGAACTTATACTAAAGTAAAGACATAGGCTTGGAATTGAACTTGCCAAGATCTAGCTGTAATATTCTTATGGATTTCATTCTACAGGCAAGATGGACTCAATCTCAATCATACCTAGGGCATTCGCAAGTCAAGCATGCCCCACTTGCAGCCACTCTTACTTGCTGGCTTTAGATTTGTAGTACAAATTTCAAGTTCATTGTGCGAAATTCACACGATGCTCTTGTTTTTTCATGATTATCTCTAGCCGTACAAAGAGATTCAGGCCCGCGACTCGGCTCCAATTGTTGCAGCGACCCAACAAAGGCCTCAGGCGAAACAAAGCCAGCGGCAGAGTCAGAGGCAAACGGAGTTGGAGCTGAAGTTGGAGTCATAGACGCTTTGATAAGACAAATGCCAGCCACAAGTTTCACTTTTGCTGGCCGCGCAAATCGTAGATTACCACGCCGACCCACAGCTGGAGGCGAGCTAACTATATAGTATGTATATATGTAGGTATATATGGCATGAATGGGCCATACGACTCGACGACTCTGGGCCAGCTGCGTATGGGCCACAAATTGTTGACCGTCGGCCTTCCGAAATTTCATAATTACCTTCCGAGACAAATTAGTGCAGTCGAGGCATAATTGAGTCGGGCGCTCAGTGTCGTTTACCATTTGCTGTCTAACTGCCTTAACGACCTGTGGGGGTACCAGAAACATTTACATTAATCCATTAGCCGAGAGTTTCCCCTTTGAGTCTGGGGGCCAAAGAGTGCAACAACAATGTTGGATGAACTTCTCTTTTGAATAAGTTGTAGAATTAGCATATGAATAATGGGTCTTTCGTATAAATCTCTAATCATATAGTTAGACCTAATATGAACAATTTTTAGCTTTTCCTGTGCCACATTGAAATTAGGGGTGTGCCATGGGGTCTTTATGGGTAACAGATAATTTTGGATATGTGAAATTTGCATAAGTAGTAGATCATGTAAAAGAGGATCACAAATAGAATTATTATAGATTATATCTGATTATAAATGATATATTTTAGTCTATAAAAATGTATATAATAAATATTTATTATAGTATAATATGCAAAATAGTTCATTTACATATCTCTGACTAACTATCTATCATATTTAAGTCGTTTATCTATAATTAGTTAAAGTACCCATACCATTTCAATTTAGATCGATCTTCCAAGCGCTGCAATCCCATCTCAAATTTACTGCAACTGCAGCAAAGATTGCATTCAATGTGGTCAGCACTAACAAGAGTTCCAGAGCTATAGATAGATAATATCTTGAGCAAGTCAGAAGCTAAGAATTGCATACTAAACATTTCCGCTGGGCAGCAATAATAATAATAATCATAATACTGCAGCAAAGAAATTTGCAATTCCGCAATTGAATAAAAGCAAAGATAAAGCAATTTCCATAAGTGCAAAGCGCTTTTCTCGCTCAAATTACAGCTAACTGTGCAAATTCCCGTTGCATCTAATTTCCTCAGAGCACTTTTCACTCTGCACTCTGCAGAAGGCGAGCCAACGAGCGAGCGGACATTGATTATGCTGCCCTGCAGTCGCTATGCGATCTTAGAATTACAACAATTATTGACTGCGAACGAGACGGCAAAATAATGACAGAATTAATTAGAAAAGAATAAGAGTCTATAATTAAATAGCAGAAAAAATAAATAAAAATAAAATATATTTATCTATTCAGTGACATTTAAAACACTAACAGATAAATAGAATGTAAATATACATAAATATGTTATGTACAACATTAGGCAGTCATTGCAGAGACTGTTAAAACTAACACTGTTAAACTGTTGGACTGTTAATATGCATGTAGTCTGTTAGTGCTGTTATATTCTGTTATATACATACATATACAATTATACTGCAACTTACGAATGCCTTTTGAAAATTCCATTTTAAATTGTAAAAAAAAAAGAAATTATTTAATATACAAAGAGTTAATAAAAATATTTAAATTATTGTTAATTGCTTTAGAAACTGTTGAGTAGTATTGCTAGACAAAAAATACATTTATTACATATATACTCTATGCATATATAATATTTTTATGACAAACTGCGCGTATAAATTAATTTATTTTATAATTATTTCGACATTGTGGCAGCCCAACCCTATTGTTGGCAACATATTCTTCAACTATTCAGCTTTGATCTACAATATGACATCATGTCAACATACTTAATCTTTAGACAATTCTAAACTAAATTCAAGTTGCGCTGGGTCAAGCGATCCGCCTTGCCTCGGCATTGGCCAACTATCGCATGTTGGCTAATTAAAATACGTGCGTACAATACCTTAAATAAAATTAAGGTTTTCATTATGTAATTTATGAAAAATTCCATATGCGGGCGTCTCTCTTTTTAGGTCTACATAGTAAAAAGAAGAAGAAGCAGCAGCGTTGCTTGGGTGCGTAGCTCGAATTGGTGTCAATTTGAATGTGAAGCACTCAAAGTTTTTGCTGCCTGTAAAAATGCAATTTTCCGTTTTTCTTGTTTTTTGTGTGTGTTTCGACAGACAGCAGACGGACGGACAGACAGACAGCAGCCTGTGGCAACCGCGATCTTTACTCGCTGTCCGCATGATTGATGTCCGTTGGCTGTCGCCGTGTTGTCTCTGGGTCTATTGTCTATCTCGGGTTTTTATTCATTTGAATTTCGTTTGATCTGCTGCATGTTTTTTGCACAAGTAGAAAATATGCATTGCCCCAGCGACCCGTTCTTATTGTACTATGAATGAATGAGTGGGGAGAGGCAAGACCTATGTGGGCTAAGCTAATGGCTATATATATATCTCTGGCTGATATATATGTATATACTATGTGTAGAGTCTTTTAGTTTTTGCATCTTTGATTTAGCTGCTGCGATTTCTCCTGCACAGGTGTCCATTAAGCAACACCACAATCGAAAGTGTGCAGACAATTTCTAATTGTTTCTCTCTCTAACTATCTACCTCTCTCTCTCTCTCTCTCTATCTCTCTCTCTCTCTCTCTCTCTCTCTCTCTCTCTCTCTTCCGTATTTGATCAGCTTAAATCGAATGCAATAATGCGTCATGTCGAACAATGTCTGCCTCTGCTCTGCCCAAAATGGGAGAATGATGGGGCCAAGCGGCTAGCCGAGCACTGTCTATGCCCCCCCCCCCCCCCCTCTCTTTCCCACCAACAGCTCTGTCCAGGTGCTGCGCTTGTTGCAATCGAAGCTTTTTCCATAATTAAATAATTAATCGTCATTTTATTAGGCCCGTGCATAAGCTATGCGCTCTTTCACTTTCACATTTGTTTATGCGTCTAAACAAAGACAGACGTACAAATATAAAGATATATGTATGTATATGTGTACGTATTTATATCTTTATATTTCATGCAAGTATGTGAGATATTAAAAAATTATGAGACAACGCGCTGCCAATTGAATGTGTCGCCGCATCGTGTCGCGTCGCGTCGCGTTGTGCAAAGTGAAATATATTTTTTGTTTTGTTTGTTGTTTTGCTGTTGTTTTTATTATGGCTGTGGCATTGTCAAAGCAACGCACGTAAGGTTAAGTAAGTGCCGCAGGCAGAGGCAGCAGGCAGAGGCACTCTGTGGCACGCATCTGCGGGCTGCCAAATATGTTTGCGATCCGCGGGTCTTTTCACCAGCTGCCCCACACCATGGATGGCTGTTGCACTTTTGCCTGCCTATGGCCACAGCTATGCTTTAAACTAATTAGTGTGGGAGAAAAAGCAGCAGCAGAGCGAGAGAGAGAGAGAGAGAGAGAGGGGCAACACATTTGCATACAGCGCACTGAACTTGTAACCAAGCCGAGGGCCCACAGTAGCCCAGTCAACGCGCTTGCCACATTTTCTCAGCATTTTATTTACTTTTTAATACCCTATAAAAGCAGTTAGTGATTATAAAATGAGTATACTGGATGTCAGATTACGTATGCAATAGGCTGTTGCAGCTATTTAACTAATATTCCAATCAAACTCAGAGAATATTTCTCTAAAATTCACTTGTTATTTCTTTTAATACAAACAAAAAATTAAATAAATAAAAAATAAAAAAATAAATTTAAATTAGTAGTTAATATGAATACAAAATAATAATTTATAAAAAATATTAAATCTATAAAAAATAATTAATTTAACAAAAGATTATTATGAAAAAAAATATAAAATAGAATAAAAAATAATAATAATAAATAAAAAATATTAAATATAAAAATAATGAATTTAACAAAAGATTATAATGAATAAAATATAAAAAGGAATAAAAAATAATAATAATAATAAATAAAAATATTAAATTTAAAAATAATTCATTTAACAAAAGATTATTATGAATAAAATATAAAAAAAGAATAAAAATAATAATAATAAATAAAAAATATTAAATATAAAAATTAATGAATTTAACAAACGATTATTGACTTATAGCAAATATAAAATAATAATATTAAAGATTTATTCATAAAATATATAAATATATATTAATTGATAATAAATATAAATTAATAATAATTTAAAAAAATGCTTACAATATGTCAAAGAAAAAAATATTTAAAATATTAAATAGAAATAATATTCATAAATACAATATTGATGATAATTGAATTTCAAATGAATAAATAAATACTAATTTAGAAAATTGTGAATAAAATAATAGTAGTAAAAAGAAATTAATAAATTCAAGCTATAAAAAATATATGAATGATTACTATAAATGTCCAATAATGGTAATAAATAAACTAAAAAAAAAATCTTTAATTAGTTAACAATTGAACAAATCTTCAACTCAGTAGAGAGTATGTTAAAGTCGCGTAAGACAAACTGCGAGCTTAATGAGCTGAACCTCTGTCAATACGTATAGATAAATATGCTTATATATTATTAATATGCATGTCTATTCAATACACACATCTGCATATGCATTAACCCAAAAACTTAGTTTTAGTCTGCCGCAAATCGTTTGGGCCTCGGGCATTGCCTCTGCTTCGTCGTTTAGATTCGATCAGTGATTAATTGGAGCTGTGCGCTGCGGAGCACAGTGGGTGAAGCACTCGGACTTGGTGAAGAAGCGATTCGAGTTGCCGCCGCAGGAGGAGTAGTCGAAGGGCTTGCAGCTTCTGGTGTTGCGATTGTAGTACCACATGCGGATGTGGGAGTGGCAGCTGCCGTACTCCGGCGGCTGTTTGCAGTCGTCTGCAAGGGGAGCGAGAGTGTGGGGAATGTTCTAGGATCTGCTTGGAGCACTCTTGCACTGACTCACCCACTTCGAGGTCGGGCCAGTCGGCGGCAACAAATGCCGTCAGAAGCAGCAGCAGGAAATAGGACATTCCGCAAGTGTCTGAATTCGCTCTGCTCTTGGCCAAATAACAGAATTCGCTAGACTGATTGAACTGGGCTAGAACCAATGGCATTTTATAGCCATGCGAACAGCCAGCGGCAATGCGTCATTTGGGAAAGTGCTTAATGGGTCCAAGTCTAGTCCGATTCTCGTTCTATCAGCAATTGCTTAAGTATCTCTCTCTCTCTCTCGATTATTGCTGAGTCAAGATCGAATCTTGAGCAAAACAGATGTGTTAAGTGCTTTGCTGTGGCCATTCGCTCAATTCACTTTCACTACGAGCCGAATTCAAATGCGAACGAAAATCCATATGGTTTAACAAACATTTTCGACAGCAATTTCTAAAAGAAAACCCCAGAAACTGAAACGCATGCAACACGTTTTGCATGCCAATCAAAGATCACGGCAGCCGAACGCGCAGTCAATTAACTCTGCGGCCTCGCCCCCTGGCGGCCGAGAATTTCCATCAGATGTACTCACACTCATTGTGTTGACCATGTTTGATCATGTCCAAGGCCTCGGCCACAGGCAGTCACACAATTTCGCACTCAAGGAGCGGCCAATCTCTGGCTCTGTCTAGCAGACCAACAGTTCATTGCACTGGCGCAAAGTAACTAAATCGTATCTGTGAGATACGCAGCTAATAATTTGTATCTGGTCTGTTTTCTTGTGAATACCCTATACTTGGGGTATAATGATATAGTTTCTGGGTATGATAGAGTAATGGGTATGCATCTGACTTTTAATGTTGAACTCTTTATGACAAATTTATCTCTAAATCATATCATATTCATATTTACCTGATTTATCGATGGTATTTTTGCCTTCAGCCAGATTAAATATAACAACAAAAGAACAATCTGACTCTTTATGAAAGATGTGATTTTGTAATCCAGGATGAGCGTTTATATTATTAATTATATACCACAAAAAACATGTTTTTCCACCATTTTATTATGGATAAATTTATTGCATTTTAAGACAGAGATTGATCATTGATCGATAGATAGATAGATGTAAAGATCTATAGATATGTAGATATAAAGATATATAGATATAAAGATATATAGATATAAAGATATATAAATATATAGATATATAGATAGATAGATAGGTAGATAGATAGATAGATAGATAGATAGGTAGATAGATAGATAGATAGATAGATAGACAGACAGATAGTTAGATAATCTAGACAGATAGTTAGATAATATAGATAGATAGATAGATAGATAGATACTTTCTCAATATATTTACACTAAGCTCTAGAACTGAAGTTACTTCGACAAAAAGATTATCTAAAATTTCTGTATGCTGAGAGCTCTATACAGCTGTTTAGGTATTTCCCTAGTCACATACTCCAGACTAGAGCACTTTTATATGTTTTTTTTTTAATGTATTTGATATCACGTATGCCATTAAAGCTCGCTGAGGTAAAAAGGTAATATATATATCTGAGTTTTGTTTTTCCTAAGAGCATAATTCGCAGCGAGTCTGAGAACTTTCACGCCACTTCCGCCTGTCGTTTGCTCGGCGACATCTCTCTGGAGATCGTTGCGCGTTGGCCCTTGGCTCAGTGAAACTAAAGTGAGGAAAACATTAAAGAGATCAGCCCGATGATATATGATGTTAGTATCTTTCGCATCTGTGCTGCGCTACATAAAGTGAAATCTTTCGATTGCAAAATGTTGCGCAAACAGATTTGGCAATAGCTGGCCACGCAATACCATTCTCCAGACCGGGTTTACGTCGAGTACTTGAGCGTGAGCATTTCGACAGAGAATGCCATCAGGGCCAGGCTGATGCCCAGTACCCAGACGAGTAAGATGCCCGCGAAATTGGACATGCCCAGCATGACGGGCTCAATGTCGATGTCTTCTTGGCCACTGGAGAGCACGGTGCTCTCGACCTGTTGCTGGATCTTGACATTTAGGTTATCGGCCACGACGCGATCCTCCCAGTACTTGTCGAAGCCGGACGAGTGCCAGCGATAGACCAGGGCATTGAAGCGCTCCAGCAGCGGCCAGAGCCGTGGCACAAAGGCCACCGTATACTGATAGTAGAGATCCTCCTGCATGATCACCATGTGCTCAATGGACTGCTCCGTCAGATAGTCGCCGATGGCAAAGTGGCCTGGGAATAGGGGAAATTGCAGGAAACGGGGCGTATGGGGTGCAATTCTCGTTTAGCTACCAAAGGGCAAGCGCTCCAAGGTGAATCCCATGCGCTTGCTCTGCGCCAGCTCCAGCAATTGCTCATCACTGTAGACGCCAAAGTTGTCCAGCAGCTCGTTCATCAGGGGCTAGGATTGGATTGACAATAGATTAGATAGCATGATGGGAAAGCCGTCTACTCACATCATCCGAGCCGCGAATCGAGGAGACCCACGCCTCTGAGTTGCCCGCCCACTGCAGCCGCTGGTCGAGCATGCGCTGCATCGTGTCCGCCGCCTCGTCCAGACTGGGTATGGTCAGGATGCTGGCCAGGCCGCCGCCATAGATGCTCGTGATGATGATGTCGTTCAGGAAGCAGGCGAAGAGCAGCACCCGCACCGTTACGGAGCGGGCGTGGCTGTTGCCCGACTGCGAGATGAACAGCTTGAAGGTCGTGACGAGGCCAAACTTCGTGCTGCGCCACCAGCCGTGGACGGGCGTGGCGCCAGCATACAGCTCCAGCTCACTTCTGTGGGCCAGCACCAGGCCGAACGTCTCGATGCTCAGGCAGAGCAGCACCGCGGCCCACAGGGTGGCCTGGAACGGCTCCAGGGGCAGGTACCAGCTGGCCAGGCGCTTGGGCGCCGGCACCAGGCACGTTATGCCCGAGCGCACCAGGTACATGGAGAGGTCCAGATAGGTGTAGTCGTCGTACCAGGAGTACATGGCGCCTATGCAAATGTCCGCCTTGTGGCCGAGAATCATGCCCAAGGCGCCGTCGCCCGACATGTTCGGATAGATGTTGCCCCAGTCATTGGCATCGGCTAGGCAGAGGGTGGTGTATTATCTACCCAAGAGATCTATATATGTATGTAGATTCTCAGTCTACTTACACGTGTCTATCTGCACCGTACAATTGAATTGTGCGCAAAAGCTGAGCACGACTTGGGTCTCAGTGCCATCGATGTAAACTTGGGATAGATTCGAGTGCATTGCCACGCCCACATCACGCGCATTGCTCGGACTGGTCTAAATAATCCCCCATTCAATAAGTTTTACATTCTCCAAGATCTACCACTCACATATTTGATGACTGTGTAGGGTCTGTAGTCAAAGCAGGCAATGATCACCTCACGGCCCTGCAAATCCCTTAGTTTGTCCGGAAATAGAGGCACATTGTGCTGAAACAGCTGCAGTCGTGCATCATAGCGATCTATCAAGATCAGCTGCTGCGGCTGCTCCGCCCTGGGTCCCACATACTTGTTCGTCTTCAGCTCAAAGTCTGTTGCATTCGCATAGCTGCGCAGGACGAAAAGTATGTTGGGCTGATCTAATATAATATATAATAATAATATATAATAATAATATATAATCATAATGATATATATAGTAATTAGCAGAGTATTTATATAATGAATTACCCTGAAAAAAGTAGCTGCTGCAGCATGCCTCCTCATCCAGCTCCTGTGCCACATGAGCGAATACGAATCTGTTGCGCAACGAGCGCCAAATGGAGTACATGGAGGCCTGTGCGAAGGCGGCCACAAAGCGGCTCATAAAATCGCCAAAGATCAGAAAGGTCTGTGAAGCATAGGAAAATAAAGAATATACATATATAATATGTATCTAAAATATATATAGAATAATGAATAGAATAGAACTCTCACCTCGCAATGTGAAGTTTCAATGGATAATGTTAGCTTCAGCACCAGATCATCGTAGTGCAGGCCGAGCTCCTTGAGCTGTTGTCTTCTGGCCTCTGCATCGATCACATTCTGCTCAAAACTTTTCTCCATTGTGTCAATATTAATGCCTATGATACTGGAGTAGTCTCCAGCTAGCTGAAATTCGTAGTTCTTATGCCAGAACACGCAAATCGTGCTGTTCTGCAAATAATCCCTAACTAAATGAAAATAATTCTTAATATGAGAACTATATATATGTAGATTGAATTATATAACAATTTTATGTATAATAAATTAAACATATTTTAAATTTTTTCTATATTATCATTTTTTTTTTTTTTATTATATATATTATCTATATTAGATATATTTCATATGTGTATATATTTACTGATTAGGTTTAAAATCAACGACCAAGCACTGTCCATGGCTCTGACTTAACTGACTAGATTGGCATTGTTTTGGCCAACGAATTGCCAATTGTCAATTGGATAATTGTTGGCATGCAAAATTTGTATTTCATTCTGTTTATTTTTCCTGCACAAATTAAGCAATTTGTCAATTTAACTCTAAACGGTTTACGAAGGCAGAACACAAATTTGATTGTGTAATAAAAAGAATTTATAGGAAAAATATAGCAAAATAAGGCAAGGGTATTTTAAAATACCAGATAAAATATTAAAGTGTTTTTTTTTTTAATTTAAAAAAATACCAGATAAAATATTAGAGCTTTAATATATATATTTTAATTTTTTTTTAAATTTATTTTTATTTATTTATTTATTATTATTATAATTTTGTATTTATTTATTTTTTGTCACTTTTTTGTGAGCAAGTAAAAAATAAATGCTTCCAAATGCACCAATTTAACTTTTAAATAACTAATCGCAAACAAAGAATTTATTTATAGCATTTAAAACAATAAAAATTTGCTAAAAGTTACTTAAAAAAAAAAAAAAAACAAATAACAAAAACTATTTTCGTTCATAGCCCAAAGTCAAATAATTATATTTGGCGAGCTATTAAAGTGTATTTATAAAATACTTAAAGCAATTACCTTTTAGAATCAATAAAAGTATTCCAACAATTTGTAATTTCTGTTCGGAACTCAAGATAAATACGAAATACGTACATAATTACAGACAGATCTTGATAGTTTCGGAAGATCTCAGAGTTTTTGTTTGCAGCGAAATTGTAGCGTTTTGTGCAGACAATGCGGAAATTAATAAAAAAAAAAAAAATAATACACAAAAAACAAAATGCGTACAGTAAGAGCCACAGTCAGAGTCCGAGTTACAGACACGAAAACAAAGAGTCGAAAGTTGTTGAAAAGAAAGAAATTTTAATTGATTTTAAACGAGAAATTAAATGCGGTAATACCGAGGTATAAATCCGAACACGTGTAAACATCCATGGCAGCCAGAAAGTGTCTAATATCGAAGGGAAAACACAGTGCACTGCCTGGGTCAATTCGTTCACTCTCTTTCACTTTCTAAGGCTAGCTCCCCTCCCAGCACCGTCAGCACCGCCCTCCCTGCCTCTAATTCCCAGCTCATATTGGAGCGTGACGCATGCAATCAAATGCGATTTGATATAATCAATTACCTTGAGTACTTGAATAGAATCAAAGCTGATTCGGCTTTTATTTTTTTGCACCCTATGAAGGTAGTGCAAGCATAACCTTGACCAGAGTCTATTTGTCAGAAATAGAAATTTAGTCAGGGACAATTGTCATTGCCCATTTCTCGTAGCTCTCATTTGACTAGTTTGCTTTCCAGGAGGTCTGCTGTCATGGCCTTTAGTTTTTCCCCTTTGATGATTTCCCTAAAAAAGGTCTCAAATGGGGTTTTCCGCATACCTCTTACATTTGCCTGCTCCTTTTGTTGCATTGTGAAATTTTGAAACCTTCTGGAGTTAGGGAATTACCTGCCTCTTTGACTGAGTTTTCCTCAATTTGGAAAAATTCTACATAGCCAGGACTTCTGGAATAGTTGCCAACCTATGAAGCTTTTGTTTCAGTGGAGTAAAACATATGAAAGGAAATTCCACAGACCATTTCGAACATATACAAAATCTCGGAAATGAGTTCACTTTTTTGGGTATATATTGCAATCCATAAAACTTTTGTATTAGTAGAGTAAAATATGTGCCATCTTCTATTTCATTAGCTTTAATTTGTAGCATTTGTCGAATTTTTTGATATCAATACAAAATGAAGAAATGAAAAAGCTGAAAACAAAAGAGGCGTTCGCATGAAAAATACGTCAACTCATAAAAGTTTTTGTTGGTCTTGTTTGTGCATTTCGCAAATGTCTATTGTGCGGGAATTGCTTTCCTATTGTCGCGCAGCAGGTTTCGGCTTGGGTTTGGCTGACGTATTTCGGGTTTCATTAGCTTTTGCCTGGTGGCAACAATAAAGCGATTTTGGTCAAACAGAAGTTGACACAATTTTGGACACTCAGCCATCATAATGTCGTGTGTTGGGTTTATGTGGGCTCTTTCTCCATTCAAGTCTGAATTGGGGGCAATCAAGAGGCACAGCTGAAAATGTATAACTCAGAACAGACACAAATACCTACATAGTTATGTGATGACAGATTAACTAGGAATGAAGCTATTCATAGATAGTAATCATAATATTTTATTCACATATGTATGTAGTAATCATAATATTTGACTACAGCTGCCTCGCTTTCCATATATGGCCAAGAGTGTTTTGCTCATTGAAGCAGCAGCAGCAGCAGATGCAGCCACAATTATCTTTATCGAAACAATCTTATTAACAATAATAATAAACAAAAGAACGATCGTCACCATGGCTCAGTGCCCAATTAGGTAATACCAATGTCAACTCCAGTAATCGAACACAACTCGCGTCGCTGGCCGATCAAGGCAGTAGCCGAGGCAAAGTGATTTTAGCCAACCTTGCGAAAGGTTTAATCAAGCCAACTGTCAACAATAATAATAATAATATTTTAGTGAATTATCAAGAATTTGTTAGGGTATTACTATATTTCCTGACTTTAAATAATTGCTAATTAAGGCATATATAAATAATAGCGAAAAAAAAAATATATATATGTGGTATTTATTTATTATTTAGTTAAGTCTAGAGCAGAAGTATTGGGCTTAGCTATTTAATAAAAAATAAACTATGTATTCTCATATAAATATACATATATCTCTATATGTACAATCGCTTGACTTTATGAAAGTGAAAAATGAAATTAATGAAAAAGTAAACATACATAATTTAAATTAAAGTTTTCCTTACTATATAATTTGGAGTTTCTAAACGAATCTTTAGGTTATTATAAATTAGGCAGCAAAGAAAGTCATTTTCTTTTAGCTTTTTAATTAAGATTTATTATTACATTGTGTTCTGCAATTCAATTAATCTAATTCAAGTTTTCCTACGTGATACATATCAAATTATAAATTGTTTTAGGCCTATGTATTTTTTTTAGTAGAGATCTGTGAGCAGGCATAAATGCGATCGTCATGGCACATTTGTAGATTAAGTACCTGGTTAGAGCAGGGCACGGCGCATTAGGTTTTTTCACTTTCGACCCGGCGTCGGCTTTTCTTGGGCTTTCCTTTCGTTGGGCTTAAATGTCAACGGCACTGCGACGAGATGGCCGAATCGCGGCTGCTTTTGGGCCATGCTTGCCCGCAGCGCCGGCGATGAAATCATAAATTAATCTTACGATGCGAGCTGTGAGCTGTGAGCCGAGAGCTGTGAGCTGCACAGATTCAGTTTAATGGAATTACATTTGCTTCGTATACAATACTTATTTGTTATGAGATCATTTCGCTGACTGTTTTTCTGTATTTTCTCTACGTTTTTCTTTTCTTTCCTTTTTCGTTTTGTTTAATTTAATGAATGAAAAGTCAAATGAAAGATTTCTTGCTGCACCGATTCCACCAGACGCGTTTCACTTTTCATTGAACCCCCCGCCCAGTTTGGACATGGTTGACTGTTTGGGCCATAATAGTAGCTGTAATATTTTGGAGCGCTCCGCTCCGACTCATGCGTAATCCTTTTGTGGGCGCTTGTCTTCCGTTTCACGTAATTGCACAAGCGGCGATCGCTGCCAATGCCGGTGACGCCCCAAAATAGCAACAGCAACAACAACAACAACAACTCGAAGCCAAACCATTGCATGCTCTGGGCCATAAACGGATAAGCACGAACATACGAATTAAGCTGTTCATTGGTTGAGCCAGTTAGCCATCATATCAACAGCCATCGCCCAAAGACATGTACTACAAATGCATGAATATATTGAAATGTTGATTCCGACAAAATATATTCGTAAGCGCCATTATGCAATCGGTTTATTAGATCCTTTCCTCAGTGCACTTCGTTAGCACATGGAAATAAACTGCTCACGCATGCACAATCATATAAGCACGCACACATACACACACACACAACATACACAAATGCATGCAAGCCTGCTAGCAAAGGTCAATTTTTGTGTTTTTCTTTTCCTTTTTATTGCCGTTATTCGAAGACAGTTTGGCAATTCGCAATGCATATACATACAAACATGTACATATTTTTACAGCTACAAATGCGACAAGCATACGTAGGCTGGCAATACAAATGTATAAATAGATTTCTTGTTCTAACATCCAATTGTGGTCATTGCCCGAGTTGTGTGCGCGTGTATTTGTGTGGCTGTGTGTATTTGTAAATGCAACCAGAAGATCATACAGTCTGTGGGAGATATTTCTTGTTGACAGAGGCTGAGCACATCACGCCAATTGCATACGCAGCTGGAGGAGCATTGCTTGCTTACAACGTCACACAACATGTTGTAAACGAAGCAGAAGCTTTTTTGTTGCTAGCTTAAAACTTCACGCAACATGTTGTATACGAAGTACAAGCTTGCATTCGCAGCTAAGTCTCAGCTAGCTTACAACTTCAAACAACAGTTACACGAAGCTGAGCTTGCCCTTGGTCTTGCTTTGTTTACAGTCGCACACAACATGTTGTATCGAACCGAACTGAGCCAAGCTGCCTTGCCCGACGCCGATCGAGCCGTGCACGCATCAGTTTGAGCCGATCTTTCGCGAGCGTAAGAACGTCGCGCATCGCAGTCGAGTCGAGTCGGGCTTTTGTTTTAGCAGCAAAGAAATTCAGTGGATTTGCATAACTATGAAGAGCTGCGTCGAGTGCCGAAAGCCAAGCGCCATATGATTGGCCGCGTTTCATTATTGTCAACGATCAATGAAGCTGCAACAAAGACTGACCTGCGCAATTGGAGCCCATCAGCATTTGCATTGGAATAGCCCACAGCTGGGCGGCTCTGTGACTGTGACTGTGTTTGTGTTTGTGTTTGTGAAATGACTTGTGAAATGTGAATTATGAATCTGTTGCAATTTTGTTTATTTGTTTAAAAGAGATACATGTGTTGCATCTTGACCGAATCGAGATAAACAAAAAAGTGAAACTTTCGATAAGCGTGCCTGGAAAATGCCCATTGGCAAAGTGCCGCAGGCTTCGCACCGCAAGCCGTCGAGCAGTGGTGAGTCCACCTGCCTGGACAGCACCATCGACTCGCGGATGTCGACAAGCGAACTGCTACCCATGGAGCTGCTCAAGGTGAACTATGTGCACCAGTGCAAGCAGGCCATGATGCACAAGTCGAACGAGCCGCCGCCCCCGCCCACACACCTGAACAATCCAGCGCGCTTTGTCGGCTACCGCCGGCAGCCGCCGCAGATGCACAGCGTCTCGCAGGTGAACGCAGCAAGGAAATCCCTGCCTGTGCCGGCACTGCCGCCGCCCACGGTCGAGTCCTGGCTGCTGCTGGCCAAGCAGCCCGAACAGCAGAGGCGCTCGGATGATCTGGATGACTGCTGCTGCTCCCGCTCCGGCTGCTCGTGCTCCGACTCCAGCTCGGACGTCACCGAGACCAGCACCGTGACGCCGGACTGCGAGAAGTCGCAGAGCTGGAATTATCGTGACATACGGCGGGACTTGGCACGCGCCGGCGCCGCTGCCGGTATCAGATCCCGGGCGGATCGCATAGCACGCATCGAGCGCAGGGAGTGCCAGGCTGAGGAAGCCGACTGCACGGCCTGCCTGCGCCAGCCGGAGCCCGTGCGCCGCCTGGCCCCATCAGCCATGCCCGCAGCAGCAGGAAACGGCAATCGCGGCCCGTTGAGATCGCGCATCCCAAAGCCGCTGCTGCAGCGATCCGCCGAGCCATCGCCCAACAGCGAGGCGAATGCGCAGCTGCAGCGTCGCGTCAAGCAGCTTTTCCAGCAGGACATGGCCTACAACCACAACGCCGCGCCCCGCTGGATGTTTCAGAAGGCCGGCGATAGCCACAGCCCGGCAGCGCCCACAGCCAGCTCCTCCGCCCAGCAGCAGCAGCCAAGAGTCAAGCTGGAGCGGGTGCACATACGCAAGAAGCGCCAGCCGCTGCACATCGTCAATCAGCTGGCCAGCGATGGCTGCAGAGCAGGAGGAGGAGCAGGAGAAGCTGGTGCTGCTGCTGCTGCTGCCGAGTGCAGCACGAGCTACAAGCTGCAGCAGCAGAGTCCGAAGATGAAGCAGGTGGAACGCGCTAAGCGCTTCTCACTGGAGAGCTGCTCGGACTCGGGCGTCTCCTCCTCCAACGACGCCAAGGAGCAGCACGCGAAGCAAACGAATCTGCAGCGCAGCGAGAAGTGCGTCAGCTGTGTCCAGGTGCCCGAGATGCAGCTGCCCGAGAAGCACAAGCAATACGAGCGCACCTCTGGCACGGCTCAGCCCAAAGCCCATGTGGATCCCAACGATGTGCAGAACTTTGCCAAGAAGAATCTGACCAAGGCGACCACGAATGAGCTGCTCACGGCGGCGGCGGTGCAGGTGAAGCAGTGCAACATCGAGAAGGAGCGCAAGCTGAACAGCCTGAAGCATCGGGAAGCCGAGCAGCCAAAGACGTCGACCACCACCACCATCAGCATCGATGACAGCTGGGTGCAGGAGTCCATCATAGATCCCTGCGACGACTACATGGAGACGGACTCGCTGATGTTGCCGCCTCCTGCTGCCGCTCGGCCCATTTCCAAGCACAACAACAACAACAGCGTCAAGATCTTTGTGTGCAGCAACGGCGGTGGGGAAGGGGATAGGGATGACCACCAGGTCGACAGAGTTCCACGGCTGGGTTCCTCGGCAGCCTGCCTGGCTCTGCCCCCATCTTCGTGCGCCTCCACCTCATCCTCCGGCTGCGGCGGCTCCAGTCGCGACACCAGCTCCCTGTGCGAGTCCGAGCAGGACTGCTGCTCCTGCTCCGGCCAGCAGCCGAGCTGTTTGGCCAGCGACTGCTGCAATGCCATCGGCGGCGTCTTCTGGAACAATGCGTGCTACGATATTGAAGCCGAGGTCAGCGCCAACGCCGGCGCCGGCGCCGGCTGCTGCTGCAGCATATCCAGCTGCGACGACGACGATTGCTCCTATTACGCCGGCGACTTCAGCGCCTCCAAATTGGATCACATTCCGGGCCGACGCGGCGAGCTGCCGCCACGTAACAATAAGCTGCTGCGAAAGGTAGGAATTCCCGCGCCATTCCAGACCCAATAATTATACGCCTCTAATTAGGCGGAAGCCACGAAACACTTGTACCTCCACTCGCTGGCTTCCGCTCCTCCTCCTCTGCATATCCACGGATTGCCATTTCCTAGGCTAAGCATGCGAACATGTTTATTAGCTCACCTGCCGTGCGGCTATCCATTGCACGACTTGACAGCTGCAGTCCGTCTGTCTGTCCCCCGAGTTGGGTCAACATTTGCCCACTCCCACTTGGCTGCTAACTGAGCGTTTAGCAGCTGCTTGCGAAATGCTCCCACTGGATGAGCTGACTCTCTGGACTATAGAGCCAAAGAGTTAGCATTGAATTAGGCAAATCTCAAACAGTTTGACCTATTTTGCCGTATGAAATTTAGTTAAAATACTTAAAAAAAAAAAAATTAAAAAAAAAAAAATAGAAAATAAAAATAAATCATAAAAAATAATAATAAATTAAAACAAAGAAATATATATAAAAAATAAACTAAGAAATAAATAAAAAATAAAAAAGTAAATAAATAAAAAATAAAAAAGTAAATAAATAATAAATATTTAATTAAAATACGAAATAAAATAACAAAAAAATAAAAATAATACAAAGAAATATATATGAAAAAATTAATTAAGAAATAAAACAATTAATAAATAAAAAAATAAATAAATAAATTATAAATATTTAATTAAATTACGAAAAAAAAATAACAAAAAAATAAAAATAAAACAAATAATAATAATAAAAAAATAAATAAATAAAAATCATTAATAAAAATAAAATATAAAATAATTAGAAACCCATAATATTAATATATATATAAACAAAACAAAATAAATAATTTAATAAAATAATAGCAACAAAAAAAATTAAATAAAACATTAAATAATAAAGAAATAGGTATAAAATAATTGAAAAATATTATAATAAAACTGAAAATTCTCTTTAAGCTATGCATTTATTTAAAAAAAAATTAGCTCGTTATTCGAGTTAACAAAATATAATAGATGATTTAATTGATTTGAGATCCGCCAAGTTTTCCCAGTATTGAAATCGAATTGATCATCCAATAAATAGCAATTAGCTGCTGGCCCGACCATATCCAGGGTAACTCCTAGTCGTTCACTTCAGCTTCTGCTAGAGCAGCATCTCTTCCTTGCGTTATCAGCGGAAATGTCACAAAATTTGTATATCCGGAGCCGAAATAAAAATAAACATAATCCTCATTAAAATGCGTAGTTAATACGATTTTAATGCAAACCTGATTTACGGCTTTTCAAACTCGCCTAGCCGCAGAGCAGACAAAGTATAATATAATCCCTCAAATCGATTCGCTACGTGAAAAAGCTGATACCATTGGGGAAATGTTGTAATAATCAACTTAATAATAAAATCGAACTTGAAAAAAATATAATATAAAATTAAAATATAGTTATAGATTGACTACTACTTATATTATTACTACTCTGCAGTTATTTTTTAATTTTTAAATATTCCATTTAACCAATGAGTCGCATATATTATTTAAACTTTTGCTAAATTTTTTAATGGCTTTTTAGTCTGGGCATTTATTTATGGTTTTTTTTTTCTATTTGCTGCCATTTGTTAACCGCTAAAACTATTTTTATCTGATATCATATTCGCTTTGTTAAGCATACAACAAACTTGCCAATATTTAAATATCAAATATATGAAATGATATATTAAATTATGCCCCATTCAAGTTTTCATATCAAACTCATATATGTGTATATTTTATTATATAAAACAAAAGTTTGATGGAGAGGTGAAAGTATATCAATGGAGTTTGACTGAGCTGCTGATTGAAACTGAAACTGTAAATAGCTCAGAGTGTAGTAAATCTCTTGAGAATATATATATATATATATTCTACGCTAGCCGTAACACTTTTATATATGTTATAGAGAAATCCTCTATTAGAGAGATTCACAGCCCATCAATGTGCCAGTGGTAGCAAAGATGCGGAAATTGGGAGTTATGGAAGACAACTCCACATTTCATGGCATGCTCCAATGACACGAAACAGCAAGAGCAAATAAGTAGATGTATGTGAATATATAGATGTATGGGCTACCTGTACAAGAATAGGTGTGAATATGTGTGAATATGTGCAAAAGGTATGTGAATATTACCTAACTGAAAGTCT
This sequence comes from Drosophila navojoa, assembly GCF_054131105.1. Lineage (NCBI taxonomy): Eukaryota > Metazoa > Arthropoda > Insecta > Diptera > Drosophilidae > Drosophila > Drosophila navojoa. The sequence continues at coordinate 14,377,890 of NC_142893.1, forward strand.
CATAGAGACAGAGAGAGAGAGAGAGAGACCCATCAAAGGTGAAGGTGGCGTGTAATATTTGTGGCGTGTGGCAGGAAGCAAACGATTCATTAATAAATGCAAAAGCAAAAAAAAAAAGAAAAACAAAAATATTTAGCGAACAACAACAACTACAACAACAACAGCAACAGTAAACACTTCAGCATTTGATTTGGTTCGTTGTGGTTTTCATTTTGCGGTTTCATAACAAATTACGAAGACACTAGACTTTTTTACATATATACCTATAAGCATATGAACATATATATACATACATATATACAAGTCAACTTGGCTCTTCATTAACATTAGTCTATTGGCATATTATATATACATATACATACATGTATATGTGTGTGTGCGTGTGTGTTTGTGTCTGTCGCATAACTGTTCAACTAGTTAAACTTAAATAATTGCCAAGCACTGTCTGTCCGTCTGCCCGTCCGTCCATTCGTTCACTCCAACTTTAAGCGACAATTTGCCCTCCCCTCCCCTCCACCCCATGGAGTTTAGCTGCTCTTATGGCCAAATACGTAAGCCTTCTATCCACATATCGCACTCGCTTATTGACTCTCACTCTCGCGTCAGTGCGTGCCCGCGTGCATTTACCGTTAATACCTTTCACTTTCCCTATTGTATCGAACCATCTTGGCCATACAGAAACTTATATGGATTTGCGTTGTGCGTTTTGGCTAAGAGAGCTCAAGAATCTTTTAAAATGGCCTTTACGGTGTGCTACTTAGCTATTAGCCATGGCTAAGTAGTCGTCATCACAGCATTTGCTGTAAAAGAGAATATCAACAACATTTGACTCGTTCATCAATCCAACGAATTCCACTCCAATCTTTATGATCTAACGGTGCATGGCTTAAGCCCAAGCTGAAGTTGAATTTCTCTGCTTCTGCGCTTTTTGGCCTCGTTTCGGACCGCGCTCCAATTGGTGTCAGCTGGAACCGTGAGCCGAGCTGAACTAGTTGAACGCCCGGCTACACTCAGTGCCCCAACTTTAGCGACCTTCACTTGTTTCCCAAAAAAAAACACATATAGAGTTTTTGTCACTTCAGTTTTTGCATTGTCCATGGCTCGAACCCCACAGCGTCTCTCGAGTGGCTCGCCACGCGTCACGCATGCGCGTTGACTCGTCCCAGAGAGTCGAACTTTTTCTCGCTACTTCATTTTCTTGTTTTGCATTTTCTATGAACACATCGTTAATTAATTATACTGGCTCTCACTTTTTATGATCCTACGCACTATTTATTAGAGCTCATCATCATTATTGTCAAATTAACTATGATTTTTAGAGCCATTGGAAACGGTCATGTTTTATTAGCTGATTAGAAATAAATATATAGACTCACTCTTTGGAGTATACAAAGTTTAGGCTACTAACAGTTAGAATGCGGCATGGCTTTTGTCATCAAGTATAAATACTTTTGATCAGCATAACAAGTTGGGCTGATCTGAAATTCTATGAACTTTTGAGCACACAGATCTCGTAAGCTATTTAGGTTACTGACTGGATATTTAATGAATATATATATTCTTGCATACATTATGCCCTAGATACATTTCAGTTTTCTCCCAGACTCTTGTATCATTCTCCATTTGAACTGATTCCCTATTTTTATAATCGTAAGAAATAGAACTGTAGACTTGCTATTGGAAATGTATATTCTAAAATACGTTCAACAGTGAAAACATAACACTTTACTCTGAAATTCACTTCTTAACTTTATTAGTTATACAAATAGAGATTTAACCCTATTTTCACGCCTAACCTAAATTGAATCTAATCTTTGCTAATCTCTCAATTTTCCTGCAGTGCTTAGAAAGTAAATCAAATTGAAATGAAAATGAAAGAAAATAAATACAAGAAGAAGAGTAGATGAAGTTAGCCAACTGAAAAGTGAAGATCATTAGACCTTGTTATGAACAATGAGAGAACCGAGCTAATTCTGACAGTCGAGTCGAGCTGTTTGCGCAGTCTGCAATTAAAAGCAGAAACAGACTGTGCGCCATGGCTAACTTGGCCAATTGGGCAAAGTTAGAAAGCGCCAAGGCTAGGCAGCAATTATCTAATAGACGCCGGCCGAAGCGCTACTCTGGGGTTAAGGCAGCCAAAGTAATTAAAAGCCTCCCACAGCTTAGAACCAGCAAACTGGGTAATTAGACTAGAGTTGTGCACGTTAAGTTGGCTAAGTTGAGCTCTTGTTGCTTTTGTTTTCGGCATATGAAACCAAAAAAGCGTGCAGCGCCCATGGAAAGTCAAGCGAGCGAGTTTGACCCATCGAGCAGAGCCTGAGCCCAGCGCAGCGCCGCGCAGCGCAGCGAAAGTGGTAACAGAAAGCCAGCCAAGTTGGCCACAAAACAGTAGCAGCAACCATAGACAGCAACAGCAACAGCCAAAGAACCGTTTTTCTCGCATTTAAATAAACGTCGTCTAGTTAGAAAAGTCTCAGCTCTGGGCAAGCTGTCGAAACCTGAAGAAGATTTGTCCAAATCGCTGCCGGCCAAAAGATCTATGCCAACCGTTGTGTCTCCTATTAGCCGGTCTCTGTTTTAATTCTCGTGCTTTTGGTGTCTTGTTTTATTTGTTGTTGTTGTTGTTGTTGTCGTCTTTGCGTTTTGTTCCCTTTGATAGCCAAGTTCATAAGCTGGCCATAAATCGTGTCAGATATGCGCATTCACCTCAATCAGCATTACCTGAACTGAACTGAACTGAATTGAACTAAACTCATAGATAAGAAAGAGATTATTATGAATAATATTTATAATTCTGATTGGTATTTGCCTCTGTTTCTTGCAGACTGGTATACATGAGTTACGACCCAGATCCATGGACGGTGTCATTGACTCGGGCGTTTCGTTAAATGGCGACACCGGCTCGAGTCCCGACAATGGCGAACACCTGCAAAATCAACAGGTGAGTCAACTGCTCAATTAAATCTATTTTAATTAATTAATTAAATAATATATATATTTAATTATTACTACAATTTTATGTATATAAACTATATCATATATGATAATTAATTAAATAATATATTATTAAATACAATTTCAATTATATTTTTTACATATATATAATAATAAACTAATGATATACATATAATAAATAATAAATTAATTTTTAATATTTAATCAAATATATCATAAATAATAAATAATTAAATTATATATTATTACATATAATTTCAATTATATTTTTTACATACGTATTATAAATAATACATTAATTTTTAATATTTGCTAAAATATATCATAAATGATAGTTAATTAAAAAATATATTTGAATTATATATATTATAATGAATTAAATAATATATTATTAAATATAATTTAAATTATATTTTTTACATACGTAAATAATAAATTAATTTTTAATATTTGATAAAATATATCAGAAATGATTATAAATTAAAAATAATTTCAATTTTTTTTATTTACATAAGTATAATAAATAAAAAATATTTTTTTTTAATAAAAAATAAAATTTTACTAAATAAATTTTGTTTTTAAATTTATTTTTTAGAATTGCCAATACAAATATTTTAATTGCTTAAAATTAACTAAGATATTTAATATGTTTGTGTTTTTAATATATGGTAATTAAAATAAACACATATTTTTAACAAAGAGTTAATAAATATCATTTAAGTAATATTTATGTAATTTTATTTATTTATTTTTTAATTTTTAGTTTTTTCTTAGTATTAAATTTTTATATAACTTATTAATATTTAATTATTATTAATAAATTATTTGTTATATTTTTATTTTACTAATTTTTCATATATATACATTTTAGAATTATTTCTCTATTTTATTTATAATTTATTAACTAATTTTATAAAACACTTACGTGTATATAAATTAAAATTGTTTTGCAAATTATTATAGATCAAAGAGCCTTCGATAAAGTATTTATCAAAAATGTCATCCAACTATGTTTATGTTCTTCAAACACACAAAATTTTAAATCATAAAAATTAGACATCACAGAAAAAAAACGTAGTAAAATTTCAGCCATTTTAAATTCTTCCAAAAACTTTAGATACCAATAGATAATTTGGCCAAAAAACAAATCGAAAGACTTCGTAACACACAAGTTTTTACCACAAAAGTTTTTACCTGCTATCAGTGTCATAGTTGTCCAAAGTTTTATTTATATTAATTTTAAATGGACGCAGAATCGAAACACTAAAATATATTATACTATATTATATACTTGCAAAATACAGTTCAATTATGTTGATTAAAAATAATAATGAGGTAGAGTAACCATAGAAACCATAGATTATAATTAAAGTTTTACTTTGCATTTCACTAAGCTCTCGCATCTTTCTCTCACCCCATTTCGCAGGATGCTGAGGCGAGGAAACTTAAACGAGGTCACGTGCTCACTGAGCTGCTGGAGACGGAGCGCATCTATGTGAATGAAATGAGCTCGATTCTAAAGGTAAATATGAAATGCACCAGATAGATATATAGTTATAGATATACAGATTGAGATTGAGATCGAGAGAGTTGGGCCAACGGTATAGGCCTGCTTCAAACTCATGCAGCATGAAATCCGAGTCTTGGCAACTGCCCAGTGGCCAGCGAACTGAGACTGAATTCGAGTTAGTGCAGAGCTGAATGGGTTCTTGGCTTGGGTGCTCAGAGCTGATGCGCCTGAATGCCCCTGCCTGTAATTAGTGCATTAAAACCATTTGGCTCTCGCTGTGTGCGAACTAAGAAGATTCCATAAGTAATTTGTTACCGATTCTCGGCCAGCCGAGCTGCTGGCAATCATTTAGCGATTGACTCTTGTGCGCGACGGACGGTACAGCAAACTAGTATCCACGCAATCCCAACCGTAGAAACAGCCAGAGCTATGCGCTACGGGGGCTACGATCTGAGAAAAGCCTCAAAACCAAAGACGCCGGCCGGCCAGAGCCCATTCCGGCTGCGACGGGTGCAGAATACGGCGTGCAACATCGTCGGACGATTCAATCTCAAGTTGGGCGATTCTCTGATCAAGCGCTTCCACTTGCCCTTGGCTGGGGCCGATGAGCCACGCGAGTCGCCGCTGTCGTTTCAAGGCTCGCTCTTCGGCTCGCAGGCCTCCTGCGGCGGACTGAGCTATCGTCCGGCCGACTTTCGGCCACGTTTCGAGTCCTTCAGCACGGATCTGGGCGGCAATTACATATTCGGCACGAACCTCTGCAACTTTGCCACCCACAATGTACTGAATGGCAAGTCAACGATCAAGATCATCAACACGCTGAAGGAGTGCGAGGAGCGCGAGTGCTGCGTGAGTGAGCGGGAGCGGGAGCTGGAGCTGGGGCTGGAGTCGGCGACCTGCCCGACCACGGCCTACAATAGTCTGCAGCGGCTGAAGGATCAGCGTCGCACCATATTCAAGGAGCTCATCGAGCTGTCCAGCTGCGACGAGTCGCTGGAGTATCGGCTGGTCAAGGACTATCTGGAGTCGAACAGCTACTCGGAAATAGAGAACGACACCGAGTTCAAGGACTACCTGCAGCGCAAGAACTACATGGATATACTGGCCTATCTTGAGGACAGCGAGCCCAAGAGCCTGTTGTCCGTCTCGTCCTCGTTGGCGCGCGCTCAGAGCTCCCTCGGCTCGCTGAACAACACCAAGGTGCTGTCCACGCCCAAGTCCCTGAAGGGTCCCAAGCAGGTGCCCGCCGTGGATGCCCGACTGTGCAGCTCTTGCCGTTCCAGCTGGCAGAGCCAATGCACGTCCAACGATGATGGGGCCAGCTCCAGTCCAAGACGCACAGAGACTGCCTTAACCAAGTCAACGACAGATTGGAACAGTTCATACCATGAAATACTCGGCTTTTGTCGGCAGTTCTTCGAAGAGAGCGTCGGCGATGCCAAGGAGTTGCCCGAGCTGCGGAACACCAAGTTCAAGGCGTCCAAGTATAAGCAGCTCCTGAAGGATTTCGTTGTGGCCCAGGGCTACGCCACTGTGGAGCAGTATGTGGAGCAGAAGTTTGGCCAATTCATAAGCAGCAAAATAAATGCATTTTGTGATAATGTAAAGCCAATCCCAGACAACAGCTACAATCCATTTATAATGTCTATATCTAACTGCCTTTGTTGTTGTTGTTGTTGTACTCCTTGCAGGGCTACTTTGACCAAATGCAATCGGACGAGCTAATGCATCTGGTGCCGGCCAGTCTGCAAGGCAAAGAAGAAATCCTTTTCGGCAATCTGCATGAGCTCTACACCTTTCACAACGAGATCTTCCTGAAGGACCTGGAGAACTGCATTTCGACCACAGAGCTGGTGGCGCTGTGTTTTGTGCAAAGGGTAAGGAATGAAAGAGATTATAGTCAAGATTCGCCGACTCATCTCTATATATGTATATCCGATTGTCATTCCAGCGTGACACCTTCTATCGGCTGTACTCGTTCTATTGCCAGAATATTCCGCGCTCGGACCGTCTGCGCGAGACGCTCGTCGATACCCACCTATTCCTGCAGGAGTGCCAGAAGAGATTGGGCCACAAGCTGCCGCTGGCCGCGTACCTGCTGAAGCCCGTGCAGCGCATCACCAAGTACCAGCTGCTGCTGAAGGATCTGCTGCGCTTCAGCGACAGCGGCAGCTGCACCAAGGAGCTGCAGAAGGCGCTCGACTGCATGCTGATTGTGCTGAAGTGCGTCAACGATTCCATGCACCAAGTGGCTATAACTGGATTCCCAGTAAGCAAACTCCTGCCCACTCATTATCATTGACAATCCAAGCTAATCTCCATATATATATATATTGCGATTCGCAGACCGATCTGGCACAGCAGGGCGAGCTGCTGCTGCAGGACTCGTTTCAGGTGTGGACCGAGTCGAAGAAGGACATCCGGCTGCGCATCAAGCCACAGCAGCGGCACATCTTTCTCTACCAAAAGTCGCTGCTCTTCTGCAAGCAAACCTCCAAAGCGGGTCACAACAAGAGTACCTACCAGTTCAAGCATCACGTCAAGGTGGGTCCCAGTATATATATACATACTTATATATCCATTCGCTAATCATCTCTGCTGCAGATGTCACAAATTGGTCTGACAGAGTCCGTTCGGGGCGATGCGAAGCGCTTCGAGGTCTGGCTGCAGGGTCGTCAGGAGGTGCACACGCTGCAGGCGCCCTCGCTGGAGGTGAAGAACAAGTGGGTGGCCGAGATCAAGCGGGTGCTGCTCAACCAGCTGGAGGAACTGAAGGGCGAGAAGATCAAACAGTATGGCCTAAATCATCGCGGACTCAAGCAAACCACATCGTGGGACACGCCCAACATTATACTGGGCACACCGGGTCGAACGATCAGCTGCGATGCATCCTCCGAGTCCTCCAATCGCAACTCCAACTGCAGCAGCGAAGAGAACGGCCCGGCGGGCGCCGCCTGCGGCAACTCGAGCGGCGGCGGCGGCGGCATGGCCGACAGGGATCATCCCGAGGGCTGTGGCTGGAGCTCGGACTACTCGAACAGCGAGGACGAGATCTCGGTGAACGAGGACAACAGCACACCGGTAATTAGAACCTTAGCACTATAGAAATCAGGTGTACTCTTCCTCTCCTGGTTGATGAGTTCAAGAATTGCAAATCCCAACAAGTTTCAATAGGACTTCTCAGTGCAGCATCCTACTATCCTTTGCTGTACTTTCAAATCTCTTTCAAATCCAACTCTGTCTGTCCGTATTTCTGACATGTATTCACTAACCCAAATAACAAATTGATTAATTAATTAATTCCAAATAAATTTTAGAAAATATGCAAAGATTAAAGAGAAATCTCTCGTAGGCATTTAAATATTATTGTAAATTCTTTTACTATTCGGCTGAAATATTTATAATTATAAACTGTATATTTCGGTGCACCGATTAAAATTCCTATAAATTATCACATTAATTTTATAATTTTAATTTAATTTTGTCTAATAATAATTTTATAGTCTTATTGGATAATTTTGGGTTTATCTTTTTACTTACATGGCAAACACCAAAAAAATATATGTAAATTTACCAAAATATAAAAACAAACATAAATTCATATATCTATGTATATGTTTATATATATATATATATGTTTCATGTACATATATGCATTCATATATAAATCATTTGGCCCACGTACGACAGGGCTTTCTGGATCTGCTGACGCATTGGGCCTCCTATAATACCGATGGAGCAGCGTCCTCCACGTCCTTTGCGCGGAACACCAAATCCAACTCTAAATTTTATGTTTCCGTTGACCACTGAGGTGTGCTCCATGGTCCATCCGCATCCGCCCATCAAGTATACGTACTGTAGCCGTAGCTGCTAGGTATGCGCCGTCCTCCCCCCCTCTTAAGTAGTATGATGCACGCCCATGGCTTATGTTCGAATGATGCTTGTAATCGTCAGTTATCTATAAGAGCAGCTGTGTTCCGTGACTAATCTTATTGTTGACTTATTGTTGTTGTCCATCATAAAAGTCATAATCGCATGCCGAGCTCTCATTTCTTCCAAAGATGTTGCAAATGAAATCATTAAATGTATAGGCTTAGTCGTTGGGTTTAGATGGCTTTTATATACATATAGAGGTATATATTGTATACTCGCTAGTAAAAATTTAGTTCACAGCAGAACTCCCAAGCAATTGCAGCGCTGAAAGTCTGTAGTTAATATTTCTTTTAAATAGGAAAAGTTTCAACAATAATCAATAAATACATAGCTAGAGTATACCCTGAAGAATATTGAAGGTTCAATCTTCCAAAATTTCTTCAGTTATGCGATTAGGAAAACGTTTAAAAGAAAACTCTTTGGAATTTGTCGAAGAATTGAAATAGAGCTCCGAGGTTTTGTTAATTCCGACTGGCGTGGCTCATTCATCAATGGCAAATAAATAGGAGCTGTAACGCTAAGAGACACACCCGCCCATAAGACTCACCTTTACGTTTCATAGATCACGCTCGTTGGAGTAGGCTTTATAGAGATTAGCTGTGTTTTGTTGTTAAACAATTATTATTTAATATAAAAAATATATACATACATGTATATATATTTTATATATTATTTTGAATTTATTTTTTACTTAAATTTAACTATATATTTAAAAAAAACATTTTTTTTATTAATTTTTATTAATGTATATATATTTTGTTAAAATAAAATATATATAAAAATTTAAAAAATGATTTAACTTAAATATATGCATATATTTAACAATTCGAAAAATTAAATTTGTTCTTTGAAGGTTAATTGCAAATAGTTAAATAATAAATTAACAACCGCTTAAAGCTTAAGTACTATATTAACACACAGAGCTATATGATTCACTCCAAATGCCTGCGTTAACTGTTTCTATACTATATTGAATGCAAATGCTAACCGGACAACAACACACAACAAATAATATATGTATATTGTATAAATCTCGATGCAGGGCAGTAAATTCATTGCCCTGGCTGACTATACGGCTATGGGTCACTCGGAAGTTTCGATGCGAGAAGGCGAAGCTATCGAGCTATTAAAAGTGGGCTGTGCCGGCTGGTGGTACGTGCGCGTCTTAGGTAATTGATACTTAAATGGCGCATGTTTAATACACTGCATGTTTTCACTAAACATACATACATATAGACATACATATATATGTCGAAATTTATATTTTATGAATAATTGAAATTTACTTTCTAAACAGATACCAATGCAGAAGGTTGGACCCCGGGCGCATATCTGGAATCGATCAATCGAAAGTCGTCAAGATCATCGAGCTGTAATCAGGAGCGAATAATTCAAAAATAAATTACTCAACACTGGAACTTGCTTATCTCCATCTGAAAATCAAATGAAGTCGAGCTGCTTGACGTCGAGTTTTCAAAACTAAATCTATCGCCTTTTAAAATAGATATCAGTATTTGAGCTTCTTCTTCTCAAAGGTCACACTTTATACACTCTTTTGATATGCTTACACTCTCGGAATCTAATCGAAAAACCTAAAGGAAAAACTTAAAAAAAAATCTCCATTCTGAATCTAAATAACCTTCCATTTCGTATCTGAATACCCTCGCTTTGGCAAAAGTGTAAATTGTGGATAAACAAGAAAGTAAATTAATTATATTAAATATATGTTAGTTTATAAGAAATTTCTTGTTGTTAATTTAAATTTAAATGGAAAAACATGCAAATATTTATATATATATATATAGTTATATTAAGAATCTATGGCTTATGTATGTATGTAACTAGCTAGTTTCTAGTCCATTTTCATCGCTTTTATGTATTGATGTACGTGCGCTCTATAGTATTTTGAGGACTGTTACAATGATTGTTAAGGACAACTTGTCGAATATTTCTTGAAACTTTATCAATATTTTAAAACATGGCATTCAAATAAAAAATAATATATTTATATAAATATACGTTTATGAAAATACGCCTAAGTATGTTTAATATATATATATACATAAATAAATATTACTAAATAACCGAAAAACGGCAAAAACTTACTTCTTTGTTTTTACATTGATATAATCGTCGTTTAGTCGAGGGTGGAAAGATTGAGATGACAACAAACAAATAATAATAATAAATAAGATATCTAATTAAAAAATATATATTAAATGAAATAAAAAGTAGTTCATTTCAATCCAATTTTATTTCCACTTTTTGTTAGCACAATCAAGAGGCTAAGCTTTAGCCACACTCATAAAACACAAATAAGCAACATGTTAATTTTGTTCAATATATATATATATTTATTTCGTAGATATTAAACAATTTGAACGAATTTATAGGATGACACCCCAATAATACCGCAAAGCTAACGATGATAACTTTGTTTAATACAGGCATCAGGTTGGGAATACATTTTTTTACAATTGATTTAGCTGACGTACAGTATGGATACAGATTGACTCTGAGATTGTTTTAACTAACGGCGGAACTAGATGATACAAAATTGTTGCTTTTGCTTTACACGTTTGGACCGATACAGCGAGAGAGTAGAACTAAGAAAGGAATGTGTGATTATTATGAACAAAACAATTGTATTACGTACATATTTATACATACATTTGACTTAAATATTATCATATTCAATTCAATTTAAACTTTAGCAACAAAAACTTTGGGGATATTATACAGTAAATAAACAAATTTCTTCAACATGAAAACATTTCAATACTAATTGTGATTAGATGCGATCAGCAGCAACGCCGATTGCACACAAGTTACATTTTGTTGTAGTTCTTGATGTTTCTTTTCTTTAATGGATTGTTGCATCGCACTCACGCCAAGCAACATTGATTTTGAAGTTGAAGCACAGATTTTAGTTGGCAGTCACTCTGCTGTTCATGTAAAATTGTTGCGCAGAGAGCAGCAGAGTCAAGACGTAAATGCACGCCGCAATCCAGCAGTTGTAGGCATTCTATAAAAAAGAGAAAATTTATTTAGTCACAATGCCATGGAATACTTAAGTATGTATGTATGTATGTATGTATAAATTTGCATGTGTATACACAAAATGCATATATTCATATCGTGCTTCACAAACGGAACATTAAATTTATCTTGTCCGCATTCTGAAGTCCTCACAACTCCCAAGGGGTTGTAAGAACATGTATGTACCTAATATTTACACACAAACATACATACATACATGTATGACTCGACATTGAAACACCAACCTGATTGTATGCAGCATTCGCTGCCGTATAGAATTCATCCAAGGTTTTGTACTCCTCAGCTAGTGGCAAATCCTCAATTAGTGCCACACTGTGTATGTAAAAGAACAGACCCATGAGCACCTACAAAAATAAAACCGATTATTATGTGAATATTTTGGTCTTGTGACTCTTCCGTATGACCCCCACAAAACAAACCAAATTCACCAGCACACCCACTTACCAACTGCACAATGCCCCAAACGGAGATAATCAATCCGCATAGGGAGCATTTCGGACCACAAATTTTCATTTTGCTAGCTTCGTTAAACGCTGCTCGACGGGTTGATGTAAATAAGTTCCTTTTAAATTGGAATTCGCGTCGATAGACTTTTTTCGCAGAAGCTAGCAAATGTCAGGTGAAAATCATGTGACAGTTTGTGGTGAGTTTAGTGTGACCAACTGGAAACATTTTTAATATATTTTATGGCTTTTTGATATACTAAAAATACTGTGTATAAACTGAACAAATACTGGTATACATCTATTATAATATATTTATAAATAATGATGAATATTTAAAAATTTGATAGATATCTATTTGGTAAACCGCGATTGATCCAAGTTAAGCATTTTTCGATTTTTTTTCTGTTATTATATTTTGTTACTTAGGTCGTAACGTGTACAACATACCAAACAATACACACACACATACTGACACATAAACAAGTAAACAGATTGTCAACAAAGTAAAAAATTGTCCAGAAACATAAACTGTAAATAATTAAAACTCAAAATTACTGTAAAAATCACCTATGCCATCAGTGTATCACGAAAAACAAATGAGGCAGTTATGTGCCTTACATGCATTAAACAATCTCTTTCAAGGCGATCAATCCTATACTAAAGGGGAACTGGATGATATCTGCAATAATTTGAGTCCAAATGTATGGATTAATCCACATCGCTCTGTGCTGGGTCTTGGAAACTATGATATTAATGTTATCATGACTGCGTTGCAAAAACGGAACTGTGAAGCCATTTGGTTTGATAAAAGAAAGTAAATATTAATGTCTAGTGAAGCTCTTTTAACTCTAGTAACTACTGCATTTGTAATTTCACTTAGGGACCCTTCCATTATAGACCTTGATTCAATTATTGGCTTCATCTTGAACATTCCATCTGATTATAAATTCGGAGTAATTACCTTGCCTTTGCGTAGACGACATTGGATAGCTGTACGTCGCATCGGGGATTCGTACTACAATTTGGACTCGAAACTCCGACAGCCGGAACTGCTGGGTAATGAAGCGGATATGTTACAGTTCTTGCGGGAACAGCTTTCTGATGAACTGCATCAGCGGGAACTGTTTCTGGTACTCGAACAACAAAGCGGCGAGAATACCGATCAGCGCTGGATCAAACAGTCCTATAGAAAGGCCGTTGTTTGACCAGAACAACGATCTGTATATTCTAGTCAATATATGGCCTATGTTGAAGGGATTATCAAAGCTCAATCGAAAATTTACAGTGTTAAAAGTAAAAGAATGAATGAGTTCTTTCACAATTTAATTGCAAATAATTAGAAAGGTACAACTTGAATTTGATAGATGTATCAAAAGAATGAATATAGTTTAGATCGAGGCACTTCTTTTTTATCAAAAGGGAGATAAATTATTGAAGTTGGAATATTGTTGATAAAGGTTGAATTTTCGAGGAATTTAATTACAATTATTTGATGAATCTTAGCTTAAGCTCATTGATTTTATATACAAATACATTTATAATAGTAATTGATTGCTATCAATATTTGTATATATTCAATTGATAAACAATGTAGGTTATCAAGGAGTTCGTTTAGGTACTTCTTGACTAGGGCACAGTTAAATGGATAATATTCAATATGCACAAAATGAATGCATGAATAATTTGTTATTTAACAATGAATTTTCTTTTGTTGTGTGTAAAAGCATTTTATTATTAAAATATAAATACAATTGCTGCATTATAGGAAAATAATATAATAAAACATTTATAAAAAGTTTTGTGTAAAATATGGAATGATTCAAAATTTTATATATAGAGATTATACTATATATTCGAGGCAAATTGGACTTAAACTAAAGACAATGAAGGCGCATACTTAGAGATTTGCTTTTACAATTGGACGGATTGTTATATACTATTCGTTCGGAGATTCGAAGTAGACCTCATTTATGGACGTATTTGTGGTTACAACTCTTGTGCACTTAGATGTCCGTTTGAATGCTGCCTTGGGCTGGTGCTGTGGGCAGACGTGCTCCTGGCTGTGGGCGACGCGGACGGCTGGGCTCTGGAGCAAAATATGACGGCTGCGCGGGCGCCGAAGGTGGCGCGGCCGAGATTGCAGCTGCTGCCTGACTCTGATAGTAGTCATCGCCGTATTCGCTTATTTCCCGGTTGCTGATCTCGTTGAGGCGCTTGTAGCGCTCACGGCGTGCTTCCACCAGATAGAGTATGCCTGCGGGCAACAGCATGACGGCTCCAACTACGCCCAGGGCAAAGGACCAGCCCATATCGTTGTGTTGCCAGCCAGGCATCCAGTCGCGCGAATCGCCCTTGGCTCCGAATATGACCACAGCAATGAAACCGAATATGGATGCCAATACCTGGCAGGTGCCAATCGTAAGCAGCAACACCACGTAGCGATCGTCATCGCGAGATGTGCGCAGGAACGACAACGTCAAGGGCAGGGCCAGCAGGCACATCACAAAGCAGAGCGTGGCAAAGAGCTGGACAGCGATATAGAATCCAGGCAGTAGGAAATCGTGTATTATGTAGTATTCCTCCTCGAAGACCCACATGCAGCCAGTAAAGTCGGTGTCGTAGAATCGATGTATGTCCTGGAAGTGGTTGAAGCACACCTCCCACAGACCCAGGTTCGTGAAGCGTGGATTCTCCAGACGGCCATCGGTCACCAGCCAATAGGGCGTAGCAAAGGCAATAACAAAAAGTAGAAACGAGACTGTGGATATGCCTAGGGCGACTCGAGTGCTGCGGTTGGAGGCACCCATTGCCTGGCTATTGATTGATTTACTTTAATGTAAAATTGCAGCAAACAAAAACAAACAAATGTAACTAGGCAATAAATAACAGAGAGCAAACTAATACAAAAAAATTATTGAGTCAGTAACACACAAAACACGCCCCGACCAGTGTGACCAGAGTTTCAGTTCAAATTTACTCAATTGATGGCGTTGCCACATCGCTGGCAGAATCAGCATACGTACGCGGCAACCCTGCAGAGTCTCTTGTTTTGTGGCATAAAAACTTGTTTGCGAAAGCAAACGAAGAAAAAATGTGTGTTTCTGGTGTTTAAATCAGCGTGGATTGCCGAAAATCATAACCCCTCACTGTTTGAGCGCGCTCTTCGTTTGTTTATTACGCTGCAATTAAATACGCTATTGTTTATAACGGGTGCGTCGCGTTGCATTTACACGAACGCCGACGGTAACAATATGGCTTCCGAAATCGCGGTAGTAAACATTGGAAACTTTGAAAAGATTCAAAACTTTTTAAATGATACCGCATACAAGGAGATACTCGAGAACAGCGAGAACTTCAACACGCGGTTGTGCATCGAGCGGCGGCTGCGAATGCCGTTCCTCGATCCCCAGACTGGCGTCGCACAGACGCATTGCGCTCTTTTTATGAAGCGAAAGCAGCGGATGCCCGGCTTTCGACATGGCCAAATCTACACGTATCCCTCGGCACGATGGCGCAAACCCAAGCGCCAATATTTACTCAATCCACACCATAGCTACCGCGCCTACCAGTACCGCGAGCACCATCTGACCCACCAGCACCAGCATCATCACGTGCCGCCGTCTGGTCCTGGAACGGTCAATGCACGTGATCATCATCAGACGGAGAGTGCAGGTAGGATATGCAAGAGATACACTTAAAGATATCATACACACCCATGCTTGCACACACACTCACGCACATGCACCCAACAAAACTCGTAGTAAAATCAATAAATCTCTTACAATTGTTTTTGCCTTTGTGTTCAGTCACATCCTTACCCACCACCCGCACTACCACCGCTGCATGGTGGTGCTAAAGTCCTAAGACCGCCAAATAACAAATTTAAGGAATGCATAAAAAGTGATATTTCGGTTATTTACTATTTAATTAAGAATTTAAATTTAATTAACAAAATTAATAAATATTTTAAACCATTTTGAATAATATATAAATGTATTATTTTTAAATACTTTAATATTGATAAATATTTATCACATTAAATTTATTTATTATTCTACATCAATTGATTTATTAAAATTGATAGCCATAAAACATCATTTATATCAATGTCAATTAATATTTTTCAACTGCATTTCATTCAAATTGGCCCACTGTTCAATTAGAACTGCTAAACATGTGTGAGGCTTTATGAAGCTGCACATTCTATACACGCACACACACATATACATATAAATATATAAATGTATTCATGTAAGTGTGTGTGTATCGTTGTATGTGTGTACACAGCAGCGCGTAGCCACCCTATAAGAAATAGCTGCAAGCATATTTACAATGCGTATTGGGGGCTGATTTATATATATTGCCATTGTATGTATGTATGTATGATTAGCAAACACATACATACATACATGCATGGGACATGCATGCATATGTATGGTTACACATATTTATTTGTATTCTACATTGTTGCAGCTATTGCGGCCACAGATGGAAATTCTATGGGCGCTTCAGGGGACAATGATAGCAAGGACTCTCATGCGAATGCGGAGAAGGATTGGTTCCATGAGGACATGGACTCATCGCATTACCATCACGCCGATGACTATGAAGACGACTTTGACTCTGACAATGACTTTGATGAGTCGTACAGCAGTCGAGGAAAACGCAAGCGTGGCTCACGACCCCGCCGTACGAATGCAAATGTGGATGGCACACCGAAGCGGGGACGCAAAGGTGGCGGTAAGCAACACTTGTGGCCCAATTGTGTTGCCAAGTGTTAATTAAGGCCTTCACTCTCTTGCAGGTAATCGTCGTCGGAATGCAGCTGAAGGCGATACACCGGATCGAAGGAGGCGCGGCGGTGCTGGCAATAATGCAAATACTTCGGCTGCAGCTGCAGCGGCTGCCGCAGCCGTGGCACACGCGGCCAGCACAGCGGCGGCAGCAGCAGCCACTGGACTATACACAAATCACTCTAACTCAGCATCACCAATTCCCATTATTGATGAGACCTCACAGTCGGCCCTGGTGATGACGCCCACTTTACCCACATCGTACGAAAAGTCTTCTCTCAATGATGGTGGCGCCTCAAACGACTCAATCCCTTTGGCCACCATGGCTAGCATGGCTAGCATGTCGACAACGACCACTGCTACTCCAGCTATATACGCAACGGTAAACGCGCCACCAGCTAATCCATTGGCTAGTCCCAAAAAGCCCAAGCTACGAACGGAGCGTGAGGTGGCGCAGCCATCGCCCTACTGCGACTTCTGTTTGGGCGATCAGCGAGAAAACAAGAAAACCAATATGCCCGAAGAGCTAGTGTCTTGCTCCGACTGTGGTCGCTCTGGTCATCCGTCGTGTCTGCAGTTCACGCCCAACATGATAATATCGGTGAAGCGCTACCGCTGGCAGTGCATTGAATGTAAATATTGCTCGATCTGTGGCACCTCCGACAATGATGATCAGCTGCTTTTCTGCGACGACTGTGATCGCGGCTACCATATGTATTGTCTGTCGCCGCCTTTGGTAACCCCACCCGAGGGCTCTTGGAGCTGCAAGCTCTGTATGGAGGAGTTCCACAAGCACAAGTAAAATACAATAAACAATTGAAGAGCGAACAAAGGCGTCGGTCGGTCGTTCGGTCGTTTGGTCGTTTTGTGGGTCGATCGGTATAATTGTAAATGTATTTTTTATGTTTTCACTTACATGCAGCTTTCGAAATTGCGTATGCCTAATTTAAATTGTCATTTAAGTATTCCTTAGTAAGTCTCTAATCTTATGTACCTATATAATTTAATGATTTTGTATTCGTAACTACGCTTAAATGGAACGCCCCAAGTATTCTAAGTATTCCCAGACTTCCGCGCTAAATGAATTTACAATATTCATTATCTAAGGTCATTATTAAGCGAATCTAATCCTTGTCGTATCATTTATTTACAAATTTTTTATGTAAATCTTATGAGAGTAATCTATGAAATTATAATTAACATAATACCAATAAATACTGCATGCCTTTTTGCATAATTCACTGGGTCTCGTTTCTCAATGCCGATAAAATTTATTGAACAGATTATTGATACCCTGTATTATCTTGATTACTTATATATGTTATTGTATAATATTATATGGTTTGTTAATAGGATTTTTGTCTATGGTCAAACGCGAGATTTTTTCGAAATTATTATAGTTTTTATTTAATATTGCAATTCCAAATAACAAATTTGTTTTAGCGGTTAAGATGCAAATTCTTATTTTGATATTATTATTTAAAATTAAATCAAACCATGCTCTGTTTAATGATTATCAAATTGTTTTAAGATTCTAATAGTATTTTTATTTTATTATTGACAAAAGGTATTTTAAATAGGTTTGCTTTTATTTAAGCTTACAGAATCATATCTCATCAGCAGACACTCCAATTCGATTGAAAATAAGATTGTTTTATAAAGATGGCAAAATGTAATTAAATATAATTTGTAATTATTTTTTTTTACTATAATAAATAGTTTTTTAGTTCTTATAAGAGATGCCTTTTAAATATCACAAAATATAGCTTAGACATTTAAATTAAATTTTGTATTTATTGTTTTTATTCTTTTCTATTTTCATTTAATTTGAAACCAAATTTCTGTTAGCTTAAAAATAAAATTATTTTGTCCATGGAAAAGAACTGGAAATATCGCCCAATGGTCACTGCCTCGGTTTTGTGGATGTGAAAGCCTTTCTCAGCACCTAAGTGTCAATTAAAGACTAATTTCAATGTAGCTCAAAAATTTGGCGAATGCTCTAACTAATAGTTCTAATTAGAGTTCTAGCAGAGGACTACTAATTGCCAAGCTGCAACTCAGGTGGTTGCAGTTGCCAAATTGCCGATCGTTGCATTTAGTCCGTCGCTATGCGTTGCATCGTGTGGTACATTTCGCTGCTGGCTCTGCCAGGCTTCGTATTGGCTGGGCGCACCAAACGGTTTCTCATCTTTCCACGTCAGGCGCCCACCAGACATCTGGTAAAACAGAATCAGAACTCCAACTATAATTCTGTTTAGTCTAATTTGATTGTGCTTCTCTTTGTATTTAGTTTATTGCGGGCATAGGCATTCCGGCGGATTTGTCCTATGAATCCTTGGTCATTGGCCATGTACTGAAAACCGAATTTTTTCTGCCCTACAATGCCACCGTATACAGGCAAAATCCCTACTTGCCGGAATATAAACACCAGAGTGTTCCCATTAATAGTAATTTGCACCAATTGCGACTCCTGCAAAAGCAGCCAAGCCAATTGCGTTGGCAGATTTATGCATACATTGAGCACATGTTGAATGGGTGAGTAACTTATAAATATACATATACGTACATGTATATATGTATGTGTATATTTTCATATCATTTCCAGTTATGGCTATAATGGCCACGAGTGTATGCTGCAAGCTATTTGTGAGGCGAACACAATTCAGTTCTCAAAGGACTTTAGCGTGGTGCAGGAGCTGCTGCACGTGCTCTTCGCGTAAGTTATAATAAATTAATGCTTTACAAACTGTTTACAAAATTTATATACAACAACAGGCCCTCCACCTCCCTGAATGCAGCCGCTCCAGAGGCATATGACTTCACTTTGGCCGAGAAGGCAAACAAAAAGTCGAATAGTTGTGAGATCTATGATTGTAATCTAAAGCTACTCGATTGGTTTTCTCAAGTAATGCAGATACTTTGAAATACTTCAATTTTAAATATGTACTTTCATGAAAAATAATTTTTATAAATAAATATTTTTGTATTAATTAAAATGTCAGCGAAATCATATATATTATTACTTCCATTACAATATCTGAAACTTTCGCTGAGCAGAGATTTTTTGGTGTAACATTCAAATTTTGCAGCCCAAAGTCTGTAAGAAAATTATTTATATGTATCTGCTGAGTGTGCCTAATATTTGCGCCATCAGTGTAATCAAGCTCTGTTCACTACCACACACACGAGTAAAGCTAAGCAAAACCCAAACAAAACTGAAATTGGAAAGCATACAATTAATAAAAACAGTGGAAGCATGACAACTCAAAGAACTTACTTGGACTTGGTCTGATCAGAGTGTCATAGATGGAGTTGCCGCATCTCTTGAAAAGACTGCAAAGGCTCTCAGACATGACTGCATATACTTCAATTACAATCGAGGAAAACGATCCAAATTTAGAATTTTTATTCCGATTTCTGACATATATTTATCAGAGCTGGGAGAACTAAGAGACTAGAAAATCAAATAAAAAGGAACTACAATTTCCAGATACATTGTATATACATTGCATATACAAATTCTGTTAGTTCTCAGCTTGTAGGCTATAAAATTTTTGAATCAGAATTTATTGAACCCTTTCGAACAGATTAATAAAAATTTTCCATTAATTGTTAATTTCCGGTTTTAGTAAATATATACACATAGTGTATAAGAATTCAGTGAGTAGATATTTTATTGAGAGCAATGCGTAGATCAGTTAGATACTTGAATAGAGTACCCCGATCACTGCGTCGAGCTCTGCATGTTGAGGATATTGTGCGGGGATACTGTGCCGAGGCCGCATCCCATAGAGAAAGTCCACAAGTTGTCGCCGAGCGTGACTATAAGTACAAGGAAGGCCAGTTCTACCATGGATTCCAGTGTGAGCGAGTCGAGTATATTCCAGACTTTGAGCTGACATCCCACACGCTGCGGCATAAGGAGTCGGGCCTGGAGCTGTGGTACATCGATCGCAACGATACAAATAATGTATTCTCGATCAATTTTCGGACTCCGCCCGAGGATTCAACGGGCGCGGCGCATGTCCTGGAGCACCTGGCCTTGAATGGCTCCGCCAAGTACTCAATTCGTGATCCATTCTTCAAAATGCTGAATCGTTCTGTCGCCACCAATATGAATGCGCTGACTGCGCCAGACCAAACCGTCTACATCTTCTCCTCCAGAAATGAGACAGACTTCAGAAATATTCAACGTATTTATTTGGACTCTGTGTTCAGGTGAGTTCTATGAAACTTTTTTGTTATAAAGAGTCCCTTAAGCATCTCTCTTCTCCTCCCCCAGGCCAAATCTACTTTACTTGGACTTCCTCCAGGAGGGCTGGCGCCTTGAGCACAGCCATGTGCATGATCGGCAATCGGAGATTATTATCAAAGGCATCGTCTACAACGAAATGATTGGCATATTTTCAGAGAATAGCCGATTGTTTAGAAAAGGTCTGATGAGCAACTTGTTGCCAGAACTCGCCTACAAGTACACAGCCGGCGGAGATCCTCTGGAAATACCCAATTTAACGCATTCCAGATTGGTTCAATACCATCAAAAGTATTATCATCCGAGCAATGGGCGTATTTTTTGTTACGGCTCCTTCGACCTGATGGAAACTCTGGAGTTCCTCAATGAGGAATATCTATGTGACTATGATGCTATCGACACGTCCTACAGTTATATACCGCTCCATCCGCGTTGGTCCTTCCCCCGTAACGTCCACTTGCCATGCCGTCTGGTTAACATGGGCGTATCCAAGGAGAAGCAAAGTCAAATTGGCTGTGCGCTGTTGATGTGCGATAGGACCGCCGTGCAGGAGGTGTTCGAGCTGAATGTCCTGACGGAGCTATTGATTCGTGGCCCAAACTCAGCCTTCTACAAGGGCCTGGTTGATCCAAACTTCTCCGGAGGCTTCAATCGGCATACGGGCTACTACTTCACCAGTCGAGATACGTACTTTGCTGTGGGCCTGCAGGATGTACGCATCGCAGACTTTGACAGATTCCACGAGCTGTTCCAGCAGACGATTCACAAGACAATTATCGAAGGCTTCGATCCCATGCATGTGGAGAGTGTTCTGCATAATCTGGAACTGAATGTGAGGCATCGTAGGGCAGACGATGGTAACAATATCCTATTCAATTCGATGGCATTGTGGAATCATGGCGGTGATGTCTTTGCCAATCTGAGAATATTGGAAATGATGGGCCGGCTGCGTGTCAGACTAAGGGATAATAAAAACTATTTACAGCAAAAAGTGGAAAAATATTTCCTCGCCAACTCGCACAAGCTCACGTTGACCATGTCGCCGGATGAATCGTATAGTGAGAATTTCCGAAAAGCTGAAAGGAAGTTGATATACCAAAAAATCAATGAGCTTAGCCCAGAGAAATTGGGTAAAATATATCAGAATGGTCTTCAATTGGAAGCGGCTCAAAAAGCTAAGGAAAATACGAACATTTTGCCCTGCCTTTCGCTGGACGACGTTGAGGAACCAATGGGAAATCCCCAGCTAACGGAGCGACTCATTGAGAGCGTGCCCACCCAACTGTGCCAGGTGCCCACCAATGATATCACCTACCTGAACTGCCTTTTCAATATCACGGCCCTGAGTCACGAAGATGCTATGCTCGTGCCTCTCTTCTGCAGTGTATTCAAGAATATGGGCACCAGCAAGCACGACTTTCGGGAATTCGACAAAATGATTCTATCGAAAACGGCGAACTTTGACTTTAAGCTGAAAGTTGTGGAAAATGTTAAGGACGGCAAGTCCTATAAAATGGGTTTGCTGATGACGACCTATGCCCTGGACAAGAATGTGAAGGACATGTTTGCTCTATGCGAGGAGCTGCTTCTCGACTTCGAGCTAAACGATACGGATCGCCTGAAGATGCTCATTGAAAACTACATATCCAAGCTATCCGTAGGCATTGCAGTTTCTGGGCATACATATGCCATGCTGTGCTCCGCTGCCCTAGTCAGTGATGCGGGCAAACTGAAGTCCCATTTACTGGGCATTGACCACATCGACTTCATGAAAAGGTATACTCAACAGAATAGTACGGAGGAGATCCGTGACAGATTAAAGGCTATTGGAGCGAAGGTGTTCAGCAAGAGCAACATGCGAGTGGCTATAAATACTTCGGAGGCTTTTCAACCAACTGCTCTGGAACATTATCGAACTTTTCTGAAAAAGCTACCAAAGCTCAAGAATATGAATAAGAAGAGTCAGTTGAAATTATTCAAGCCGAGTTTTCACCATTATGCTATGAATTTCCCTGTTAACTACTGCGCCAAGTCATTTTTCGCAGTGCCATACTTGCATGAAGATCATCCGGTGCTGCGCGTGCTGGCCAAACTCGTTTCGGCCAAGTATCTGCTGCCTGTGGTGCGGGAGCAGAATGGAGCTTATGGTACGGGCGCGAGAATTGGCTATGATGGGCTGTTCCACTTCTACAGCTATCGTGATCCGCACTCTACGAGGACTTTGGATGTGTTCGACAAAACGTATGAGTGGCTGACAGCCATGAGCGATAAGCTGGATCACCAGATGCTATTCGAGGCCAAGCTGGGAGTGCTGCAGTTGCTCGACTGGCCAACAGCGCCTGGTGAAGTTGGCCTGGATTACTTTATTTTAAGAGTTTCGCATGAGGAGTATTGCAAGTATCGTTCTCGCGTTCTAAGTGTAACTGCAGATGAGGTACGCTCGGTAGTTGATAAGTACTTTAAAAAAGAGCCGCGTCATGTTGGTAAATGTATTTTAGGCCCAAAAAGCGAAAGATTAGCTTTAAAATTGCAGAACGCATGAAGTGAACATTGTGTAATTCTAAGCATGTGTATTTAATTTAGATGTAAATAAATTATTCTTTGCTTAACCGTTAAATGCAAACTTTCCTAAATTTACATAGTTCGAAATTCGATAGCTTACTCTAATAATCGTTTAAATGAACTTATTTAGTATTTTAGTCTCAATTAAAATACCCAAAAATACTAAGGTCAATTTGCCTTTTGCAAATATATCGATAGACTTCAAGAATATTGACTGATGAAATCTCATATGTTGTGTGCAGATGACTGAAGCTTAAAAGATTGTATTTCCTAAAATTGGTAAGTTGCATTATCTTTCTGAGTGCAAGCTGAATGTATAAAACATAAAAAAGATTTAGTGTTTGGAATTTTAATCAGATTGTAAGTCAAAATAAGTAAATTTATCGTGTACAGAAAGGCACACAATATAAATTGAGCGAATACAGCCACACACAACATATACATTGACAGGCACACACATTTATATGCATACACGCAAACGCAATGAATGCCGGCTGATGTAACTGAAACTCGTGTCGTGTTTTATGTTGGTTTTATTTAACTAATGTCGCTTGTGTTGTGTTGATCTGGATAACATCTGCAACTTGTATTGTGTACTTATCATTTATAGACTCGCACAAACGAACGAACAAAAAACGAAATAAAATATGCTCTCACGTCTGCAATGGTTGAAGGCGTTGCCGCGCCCACTTCGAGTGCTGCCTGGGCAAACGGCTGGACGATGCTTTAAGTCAACTCAAGTCACACTCAACGAGGGCAAGAGAGGCCCCAGTGCGGAATCAAAACTGGCACTAGACGGCGATTTGCCCCATATTATGGGGGATCGCAAATATAAATATAGCGAAGGCCAGGTGTATCACGGCTTCCAGTGCGAACGCATCGAATATATACCCGACTTTGAGCTGGTCTCGTGTACGCTGCGGCATTTGGGCACGGGGACGGAGCTTTGGTATATCGATCGGAATGATACGAATAATGTATTTTCCATTAATTTCCGTACCACTCCATTCGATTCGACGGGGCTGCCGCATATATTGGAGCATCTCGCATTATGTGGCTCCAAGAACTTCCCCGTTCGTGATCCATTCTTCAAAATGCTAAATCGTTCGGTTGCTACGTTCATGAATGCCATGACTGGACCGGACTATACGTTATATCCATTCTCAACCATGAACGAGGTGGACTTTAGGAACCTGCAAAAGATTTACTTGGATGCGGTATTTAGGTGAGTTGTATTATAAATATTGTTGCTAATAATAATTAATTGTATTTACGATATTGTAGGCCAAATTTAGCTTACTTGGACTTTTTGCAAGAGGGCTGGCGTCTGGAGCACAAGGAATTGAACAATCGCGACTCTGAGCTGGTTATTAAAGGCGTTGTCTACAACGAAATGAAGGGAGCTTTCTCGGAGAATTCGCAGGTGTTCATACAAAATCTGCTTAACAATATGCTGCCAGATCACACGTATGGCTACGTGTCTGGCGGCAATCCACTGGAGATTCCCAAATTGACGCACACGGATTTGGTTAAATTCCATCAGAAATACTACCATCCAAGCAATGCGCGCATGTTCTGCTATGGATCATTTGACTTGTTGAAAACGCTGGCATTTGTCGATAGTGAATATTTGTCCCAGCATTCGCGCATAGATAATTCCTATAGCCGAATACCAAATCAAAGGCCTTGGTCACAGCCACGCAACGTACACATTCCCAGTCGACTGGATAACATGGGCGCCACCTTCGATAGACAGAACCAGATAGCTATTGCGCTGCTGATGTGCGATTCGACGGATATACAGGAGAGCTTTGAATTGAATGTCTTATCCGACTTATTGATTCGTGGCCCTAACTCCGCTTTCTATAAGAGCTTAATAGAACCAAATTTCTCCGGAGGCTACAATCAGAGCACGGGCTTTTCCTCGGATTGCAGGGACACATACTTTGTCGTGGGCCTGCAAGACCTAAGGGTTGAGGACTTTAAGAGATTCAACGAACTTTTTGATCAGACTGTGCAAAAAACCATCGAAGAAGGCTTTGAGGCTCAGCACATTGAGAGCATTCTGCACAACTTGGAATTGTCGCTGAAGCATCAGAGCCCCCACTTTGGCAATGCCCTGTTGTTTAACTCGACGTCTCTGTGGAATCACGATGGTGATATTGTGAGCAGCTTACGGGTGTCGGAGATGATATCCCAGCTACGTTGCTGCCTCAAAGAGAACAAAAACTATCTCCAGCAGAAAATGGAGAAGTACTTTGCAAATAATACTCATAAGCTTACGCTAACAATGTCGCCGGACGAAATGTATGAGGAGAACTTCAAGCAGGCTGAGGCCGAGATGCTAAGACAGAAAGTGAGCGCACTCGACTCCAAGAAGCGCAAAGAAATATATACGAATGGCCTCAAACTGGAGGCCTCTCAAAAGGCCAAGGAGTGCACCGATGTCTTGCCGTGCCTAACGCTGAGCGATGTCAAGGAGCCGCCCAAGCTACCAACGATTGAGACGAAAACCATTGTTGACGTTCCCACGCAACTGTGCAAAGTGCCCACCAATGAGATTTCCTACCTTAAGTGCCTGTTCAATATAACAGGGCTGACTCGAGATGAACTCATGCTTATCCCGCTATTCAGTAATGTCATTGACGATATGGGCACCAAAAACCACAATTTCCGTGACTTCGACAAGCTCATTCTGTCGAAAACGGCGGGCATTGACTTTAAGTTGAACTTTGTTGAGAGTGTAAAGGATGCCAAGTCGTATCAGTTGGGCCTGATGATGACGACGCACGCGCTGGATAAGAATGTGAAGGATATGTTTGGGCTGTGCGAAGAGCTGCTCCTCAACTACAAGCTAGACGACACGGATCGCCTGAAGATGCTGATTGAAAACTACATTTCTAATATATCAGTCGGAATCGCCAGCTCCGGTCACTTGTACGCCATGTTAAGCGCCGCTGCGTTGGTCAGCGATGCTGCCAAACTGAAATCCCTGTTGTCCGGCGTTGATCACATCGACTTCATGAAGAAGTATGTGGAGCAGAACAGCACAGAGGATATCCGTGACAGATTAAAGGCTATCGGAGCGAAGGTGTTCAGCAAGAGTAACATGCGAGTGGCCATCAATACCTCGGAGGCTTTTCAACCAACCGCCCTGGAACACTACCAGAACTTCCTGCAGAAGCTGCCCACGCTCAAGGATATGAATAAGAGCAATGAACTGAAACTGTTGGAGCCAAGTTTTCAGCACTATGTCATGAATATTCCTGTCAACTACTGCGCCAAGTCGTTCTTCGCAGTGCCATACTTGCATGAGGATCATCCGGTGCTGCGCGTGCTGGCAAAGCTCGTCTCGGCCAAGTATCTGCTGCCCGTGGTGCGGGAGCAGAATGGAGCTTACGGCGCTGGTGCGAAAATAGGCTCAGATGGCATATTTGCGTTCTTCAGTTATCGCGATCCGCACTCCACGAAGACACTGGACGCCTTCGATAGGACCTACGATTGGCTGCTGGCGGAGAGCAATAAGCTCGATCAGCAAACGCTCTTCGAGGCAAAGCTGGGTGTGCTGCAGCAGCTGGACTCGCCCACAGCGCCTGGAAACATCGGCATCGACTTCTTCCTCTACGGCGTGTCGCAGGAGATGTTTGTGAAGTATCGATCCCGCGTGCTGTCTGTAACACTTGACGAACTGCAAGCCGTCATCGACAAGTACTTCAAGGAGGAGCCCCAACACGTTGGCAAATGTATTCTAGGACCTGCAAACGAGAACCTAGAGCAGGAAACTAAACTGAAATGGAAGATCATATCCTAAATGTGGCGCATTGCAATTCGATAAATCTGACTGTATATATATTATAGATAACCATAAGCTACAGTTGTTCTATTTCTACTTTATATACTTTGTTTCCCTTGTGTAAGTTTTGCGAAGGCAGTTGATTCTGTATGTTAACGATAATTAAAGCAAGTTGTCTTTGTTAAATGGATTTCTGTTTATTGAGACCTGATTTATAAATATATATAAATTTAAATTGTTAATAAATAATATAAATTGTTTAAGTTCGTGTCGATGTCCTGTCCGATTAGAATTTAAGGCAATTGATTGCACTTTCCATTACAATCCAATTGGCTTTGCTTCTCTTCCTCAGCCATGTCTTTGCCGAGGGGCTTCGCCACGGATGCCGCATATTTCGGAGCTGCTGTGGACTTTTTGCACCGTTATGCGTGGATATATCGCGAGTCGAATACGTCTTGCCTCAAGTCACTCGATGAGATGCCTGGCTATATGAAGCAATATTTCCTGGAATTATCAAATGAGCAGCTAAACAGATTTCCATTTGTGCATGAGGCGCTGGAGGACTGCCCCGAGGAGGTGCTGCGCTTTCGCCAAGAGATTGCAAACCTGACGCCCACTGAAGCAGCTGCCCCGGCTGCAGGCGAATCGCCAAGAAAGTCAAAGAGAAATAATTGCAAAATGTCAATCAAGAAATTGCATGAAATTGATAAGTTGGCCTCACACATACATGAGCACTGTCCAGACACAGAGGGCATCATTGATCTGGGGTCTGGGCTGGGCTACCTGAGCGAGGCGCTGCTCCAGTTGAGTGACAATTACCAGATACTCGGCCTGGAAGCCGAGGAGCAACGGATACAAACAGCGCGAGAGAGAACTACGAATTGCAATTCGATTAGCTACGAGCAGCTCCTCATCACAGCCGACGCCAGCTGCTGCGCCCGCATTCAGGAGCATGCAGCTGCACTGGGGCTGGAGCGGGCGCCCACTGCAATCGTTGGCCTCCATGCCTGCGCCGACTTGAGCATCAGCGCAATGCTCCTGTTCCTGCGAATGCCTCAAGTGCGCTGCCTTCACATTATGCCCTGCTGCTACCACAAGCTTGCGCTGAGTGAGGATGGCGAGTCCTTCGTCAACTTTCCGCTGAGCAGAGCTCTGCGGGAGGCCATGTCGGCTGTTGCTGCTCCAGCTCGCTGCTTCCATCGACCCTTCCTGCGCCTGGCCTGCCAGCAGACCAAGTCGCGCTGGCAAAGCGACGCCCGGACACATGTAGCGCATGGCAGTCAAATGTTTCAGCGCGCTGTGGCTGCAGCGCTCTGCGATGAGCAGGAGTCGAGCAGAGTCAGGAGGCAAGGGAGGCCAGCGACTGACTGCCAAGATCCGCATACATTTGCCAGCATTCAGCAGAAATATCAGCTGCACTCACGCGAAACGGGGCTGGGCCTGGACTGGCGGCCCGTGCACGAGCGCCGCTTTGATGCAATTAACCAGGTCTATGGCAATGGGTGTGGCGCACGTCTGTCGGAGGCCTTAACCTGCTTGCAGGCGAGCATCCAGGTAATTTGCTCATTATTTGTCTACCCACCAAGCAGGCTATCAATTGACTCTTTCTCTCTCTCTCACTCAGCTGCTTTGCGAGAATGTGCTACTGTACGACCGTCTGTGCTACCTGCAGGAGCTGGCTGCAGTGCAGCAATTGGAGCTGGCGGTGCGCTATGAGAAGCTATTTGATGAGAAGCTATCGCCACGCTGTCACGTTCTGATTGCCCAAAAGTTGTGATGCGGGCGGTAGACAAAGGAAGAGGGAAGGGGGAGGGGAGCTAAGGAAGTTCCCCGATGACATTGTTGCCAATGCCACTTAATACAATTAGCAAGCACTTCGCCGCTAGCTTAAAATATATACATATATCTCCATCTCACTCCCACTCTCGCGCTCATGTGGAGATGGAGTACTCCGGCGTTTACCGCCATCCGTTGCCAACAATTAAAATCAATGCCAGCTAAGGCAAACTTTTGCCTTACGCCGACTTAATTTCTAGCATTTCTGCATTCGTCGCTCGCCCAAGAAGGCGTTTCAGGTGTAAGTGCTTCGCCTTTTCGCGCTCATTACTTGTATCGGTGCGGGCCTGGCTATGATAATTAAATTTCTTGTACTACTTACGCCGACAAACGTGCCGCATACAAACATATATATCACCTGTACCTGTGCCCCTGTAGGTGTACATATATATGTAAGATAAATATGTCAGCCCGCAGAAATGCATTAGCAGCAATGGAAATTGCTTTGTTATGGCCGAGATTTTTCTGATGAAACAAAAACATTTAAGAATTTAAATGAATTGAGAAGATTGAATGGGCCGAGAAAAGAATTGATAATAAAGTTACTGTTTATATTGAACTACATCTATATAGTGTTAAAGAGTTAAGTTTTTGGGATGAAATATAACATAATTGAAATTTAGATGCAACAACTTTGTTAAAATATTATAAAAAATATTTATAAAAAGAAAATAAATAAATATAGATCAGATTCTAACAGACATAATCTTTAATAATTGTAAGACTTTAGCTAATATAGTCTCTGATATATAAATATAGAAATTACTCGAGCTTATAGAGTCTCTAAAATTCATATGTTTTCATCTAAGCAAAGACAGAATCAAACTGATAATATTGAAGGAAGAGTTCCAGGGATTTTTCGCTTTATAGAATAGATAGAATTCAAATTTTAAATTATTAAATTATTCAATTGTATTATTGCATTGTTAAAGTCCTCTTCAACTTCTCTCCAACTGTATTCCAAGATGATCTGCAGAAGCAATGTCTGGTGCAAAGGAACTTAAGATCTCTGCTGATCGGATTGATTCCAAAGAGTTAAACATCTAATTAGGTATATATCTGTTTGCCTTTATTGAACGTTTACATTATTAGTAGTTGGTTAGGAGCGAAATAGAGTAATACATGCATAATGGAAGTTATTCGTATGCATCACATCATCACATCATATGTAAGTATGTATAGGTTATTCATATGCGAAGCTAAAGGATCCTTTATACCCAGTGAAAGTACAATTTGTAAATATACACATATAATAATGTATACATATATGGATATATATGTATATATTGAGTAAACCTATTATGTTATTTGATACAGATGTATTTATGCATTTTCATAATTTATTGTATGCTTACTTATTTACACAGTTATTGTTGGGTATTAAAACTTTTCCAGCCCCGTTAAAAATTTTAATACCATTTAACAAGATATAAGAATGTGTTCGTGTGTATGGGTGTATGGGTGTGTGGGTGTAGCTGAGAAGCTAATGGATAACAAGGGTATTTAACTAGCCAGAGAATCGTCTGCCAATGAATGCGTCATGCCATGCCATGTCTTACTTCACATTGTTGCTGGCATCCTCCGAGCCTATACTATTGTTGTCCAGTCCCATGTTCAGGTTGAGCTCCTCACTGCCAAGGATAACAAAATATGCAGCAGCAAATGCAGATATTTGAGTCCTACGAACTTACGAATTGACATTGCTGCAGCGATAGAAGTTGCTGATGCCCGTGTAGACGCAGGACATGGCTCGAGCTCTGCTGCTGGGCTTCTCGTTGCTGGCCTCGGTGGCCTCCCGCTCGGCCTTGGCCAGGCCCAGAGCCAGGCTGTTCTGCTCGTAGGGCGAGAGGTATTCATCGCTGCGTTTGCCATAGCGCGAGCCCAGAAAGAAGCGATCGTTGCGCGGCACGATGATTAGGCGTCGCGTCTTCGAGGTGCCCATGCCATTGCCTGCACCGCTATTGCCACTGGAACGGCCATAGCGACTGCCCACAAAGAACGACGGACGTTTGGCCAGGCTGGGGAACTCTGCGAACAACAAATGCGAAAAAGACAAATTGCAACTCCAATTTGACAAAGGCAATCCGATTGAGAGCTAACCGTTGTCCTTGTGCAGCTCATTGTCCACATACGCCGCATCCGGGTCGGCTGCCCAAGCACCTTGCGCCAGGAAGGCCACAAAGGTGAGCAATAAAATGCCTATAAAAGATTTTCGTGACTTGCTCTGGAATGCCATCGACGGGGAGGACATGCTGGCCAGCAGATTTGCGCTCTGAAATGAAATAAATTCAAATCAGCATCTTGGGGGCGAATGATTGGGTGTGTGTGTGTGTGTGTGTGGGTGGGTGTGGCCATTAAATGCATAATAACTAAGGTGATATGCTTCGTCGGGTTATCTCAACAATATATCGAAGAAACACAAACCATATTTCTTGAGCATGAGATTAGCTGAGGGGAGCTATAGACGCAGTATATGAATAATTGGTGCGAGCAGGGAAATTTTTCTATATGGACTTTTTATTAGGTAAAAATTTTAGTAAAGGTAGTAATTATTTAAAAATAATTTATTTTCTTTTATTATATTTTTAAAATATATTTTAATTGTATTTAAATTACTTTTCCTTTATCCATATATTTTATTTAAATTTAAAAAGAAAAGTTCAGTGAAATTTATGTAAAGGCGTATAATTATTTAAAAATAATTTATTTTCTTTTATTATAGTTTTAAAACATATTTTAATTATATTTGAGTTATTTTTCCTTTATCCATATATTTTATTTAAATTTAAAAAGAAAAGTTTAGTGAAAGTTATGTAAATAATATTATTTTAATATGAATATATTTTATATATATTAGAAAATATTTATTAGATATTTTATTATTTTAATATTTACTATTTTTGTTGTTGTAACGGTTCTACACTTAATAAAATAAAAAAAAAAAAAACTTATGTACTACGGTATTTATATACATAGATGAATTAATTTTAAGTAGCTTTTAATTTCATATTAACCCCAATAAATTAAAAAATAATGAATTATACGTATATCAATTGCATAAACTATATATATTTTGCCTTTTGCCTCTCAGTCAACCCTACGCCCCTTTTTCCACTTGCCTTTGCACTTAAAATTAGTTAACATAAAGCCACTCAATATAGTTGGTATATGCCCCGTCTCAGTCGCACCGCGGAAACACCTGTAAGCCGGCATCTGCGGCATCTGCGGCATCAGCTTGTCTTATTCAATTTGTATTCATTAATACGAGTAAAAGTAAAATTCGAGTTTGTCCAGGAGAGGGCATGACGACGTGCATTAACGGTAATTACAATCGCTGCCGTTGGCCAGCGCGAAACGTTTGGCAGCTGAGCTGGGAGCAGAGCTGCGATGAGCTGCATCAGTGGTATCGAGTGACGCCTCTGCCTGCTCTGTATTTTTCAGGTGTAATACCTTTGGACACGTATACTGTGCTGCGTGGCTCTGGCGTTATAATTAAATTTTATTTTTTCATAACATTAATAAAGGCACCAAAGACTGCGGCGCCCACGCATCTACTTATAGAGATTTATGCCTGTCCATATGAACACAGCGAAGAACTCTGGACATACATAATGCCGTCAGTCAAGTGCAATAATTGAAAGTGAATGAGAATGCAGTGGGCGAGTTGCTCAGGCTACAGAATACCCTGTAGTTGCAGTAGTAGAGTAAATTAGCTGTGGAGAATATGGGGAGTAAGCTGAAGTAAAGCTGTTTGCACTCATTCTGCGAGTGCAACAATTGAGTGGGGTAGTAGAGACTAGCAAATACCCTGTAGTTGGAGTGGAGCTGTGGTTGAATATGAATGCAAAAGCAATAATTGAAAGTAGAGTAAGACTATATTAGCTGAGATTGTTCGACTCGAGACATACTAAAGCTGGAGTAGAGCTGATTTCATGTATTCTTCTCACTTAATCTAAGAGTGTTATTAAATATATAATGAAGGAAGAGCTGAGTTAGAATTCAATTCTAAAATAACTCTCAATCTACATACGCCTTTACATAGTAAACTTTTGGTTCTAACTTCCAATGCCTTTTAATCATGTTATATAAATTTTTATATACATTTTTATATACATCTATCTAAGCGTTCTCTATTTTAAGTATAAATAAAGGGAATTATTCAATAAAGATAAATAATAACAATTTATGTACTCATTATATGTTTCTCATGTGGGGATGAGTCTGATTCAGTTTGTCAAGTTTCTCTACAAATATATACTATAAATATCGGCCTCTTATTTAGGCATAGCAACATCATCAGCGCAAATTTTCATTTCTTATAGATTCCCTTGTTAAATAAAACTGAAATTGGGTTACGATAGCCAATGAAGGCGCTGATGAAAGGCGCAATGGTCCATCGCGTTAGCTAAGCTTTTGATAATTGAGGGCAGCCTTTCATTTCCTTCTGGTCTTCATGAAATTGAGGCAGTTATAAAATCAGTTACCACAGCGATAGAGTCCAAATTGGCGATGCCAACGCCTACGTGAGTGATTAGCCCAGCAGCAGCAGCAGCAGCAGCAGCAGAAGCAGCAGCAACAGTTGCTGCTATAAATAGTAAATCCATCAGCAGAGGATTTCAGTAGGCGACAGGGAGCAGCATTCGAATCTATAGCAAAATGCAATTCACAATCAATCAAGACTCACAGGGAGCAAGAATGTTGCCTCTTCTCCTGCTGGCTCTGGCAGTTGCAGTCGGAGGCAGTGCGTCCGAGGAGAAGACGCTGCCGAAGCGCAGCATTGGCGATGTATCCATTCCCTGGGCGGCGACGAGTGGCGGACAGTTCGGCAGCACCTGGAACACTGGCGGCTGGGCTGGCCATCTGGCGGGCAGCAGCGCCGCCTGGAGTGCTGGACACGCGCCGCTGAAGACTGCGCCGTCGCCCAGTGAAGTGGCCAATGCCATTGCGGCGGCCAAGCAGGCGTCGGCCAATGTGCTCATCGCCCAGCAGCAGATGCAGGCGGCCAAGGAGAATGTGCTGAACCAGCAGCGCATCGCCATGGAGAAGGAGACCCATGCCGCACTCCTCACCCAGAAGTCGGAGGCCGCCGCGGCCATTCAGCGCTCGGAGGCGGCCTCTGCTGCCTCGGCTGTGGTGCTGGCCCAGCAGCGCCTGGCCGCCTCCAAGGCAGCCGTTGCCTATCAGCAGCGCATCGCCGCCGCTCGCGAGGCCGAGGCAGCCTCGGCGCTGCAGCGCTCCGCTCATGCTGCCGCCGCCGAGATCCAGAAGACCGAATACGAAGCAGCCAAGTTCGGGCAGTTCACGCGTAACGGCAATGCCGGCGCTGCTCATCACCTGACAATCATCAAGGATGCCGCACTCTCGCCCATCACAGCCGGCACGAATCATGTGCCCAATCTGGAGACCATTGGCCTGACACCCTGGCTGCATGGCAATGGCCACAACAAGCCAGCTCCCGGCTCCGCCTGGCTGTAATACGAACAGACCTGATTATCTAAAAGACCTGATTATCTAAATATATTTTAAGCGCATTGAAAAACGGTTGTTGTTTTATTTAACTCTTGAAAGGATTAGTCAGGTTTAAGGTGGCTATGCTCTTTTATATGTAGAAGCTGGATAGCCTCAAGAATTATTATACTAAGGTATATCATATCATATATAAAGTTGTTTATTTTTTAGCATCACATTCAAGGTACAAAATTTTCTGAATTTGACGTCATATTCCGCCATGGATATTATCTGGGTCAAGTGAGCTTAGGCTTAGTTTGTGGCTCAACAAATTTACAGTTGTCCGCTTAGAGCTTGGCCTATTGCACGTGTACTTATCATTTTTCTTCCTGTGGGTTGGCTTCAACAATTAATTACAGGCAATTGCGAGTGTCCAGTTTAGATCAAAATGCCAACCCGTTCTCCCCCTCTCTCTCCCTCTCCCTCTCTCTCTTCCGCTCACAGTCTGTCTCACTTTTTAGTCTGGCACGCTTTGGGGGAATGTATTTACTGTTTACCTTCTATTTTTTCCTCGCTTTACGCCAACATGTTTTGCGAGCTGGTCTCGTTGGGGCGTGCCCTGACCTCAGCCAAAAGCTTTGGTGACAAGCCACTGCGTCCTCCTGTCCCTGAAATTTGCGCACTTTTGGGACAAGTTTCCAGAGCCCCACCCTAGCTGTTTGTCGTCCCACATTTAGCATGTTACTAACTAGTCTCGCTGCTCGCCCTCTAATTTGCAGCTAGTCCAAACCAAAGTTCGGTATATGCGGTTACAAAGGCAGCGCAAAGTCAGAGCTGCAGCTGAAGCGGAAGCTGAACAGTTTTACCCAGTTTTTCCTCAATTATATATATAGTATTTCTATATCTACATATGCATTAAATGTAGAACTGCATTTTAACCGCTAATGAGCCATAATTACGCACGTATCCTTCGGTATCTTGGGGAATTCCCTTCAAAGTAGATTTTTACGTCAGTTTTCTCTGTCTGTCAGTAAATTCTGCTTAACTGCTTTGTCCTGGGAGTTCATAATTACAGATATTATCAGTTGACCCATATTTGAAATTTTTTATATTAAATTAAGAGCTAAAAATTAAAATTAATGAATTTAAAATTAAAATTAATTTTTGGTCTTTTTGTAGGGAAGGATATTTAATATATCAAAAATTCCACAAATTTGGTATTTAAAAATTCTAAAAATTTGGTATTTAATGAAACTATATTATTAGATATTATTATATACACATATGTATTCTATATACCCTGCCCTTTCCCTTTAATAAGTCACATAGTAGCTAGGTCTAGCTCGTCTTAAATATATCGTAAGCTAACTCTCTACATAAATTTAGTTAATGATAGCCAGATAATAAGAATTATGTCCTAAGTAGACTTACAAAAGTTTTGGCTTATATGTTCGCTGAGAAATGCCTATATAACAATCTGTTGAATGTCAGGGGAGTTTTCAATAGCAAATAATGTTCATTATTATTATTATTTTGGGAGCCATAAAATCACAATAGAATGTGCTGAGTGTTAACTATGAATATACAACATATATTATGTGAAACAGGCAGCAGGAGAAGTAGCTCTGGCCTTACTATTAAACAGAAATAATATTGGAGTCAACTTGGCTCAAGTCTAATTATTAGCAATTATTAGTTTATCAATCTAGAAAGTCAAATACCCACAATACTCGGATAATCAATCTATTCTTTTGTCTTCTCTAACTATATATGCATATATTCTTGAACATTTAAAAAGGCGAGTCAATTGAACTTGGTTTGGCTTGGCTCGACTCTTCAGGCTTTATCATAGATATATATATATATATAACATCAGTTCAATGACCAATTCATCCAATTCATAATCATTAAGTGAAACTCCCACTCGCTAGCCATACGAAATTTCAATTGACGAAATAAATTTCAACATCCACTGAAACAATGTCTCCCAAAAAAAGAGACGAAGAGGCGGACAAGAAGGGAAAGGGAGGGAGGGAGGAGAAGGGGAGGGAAGGCGTAGCGTGCCAAATTGTGTGGATTGGGATACCGTTAAACAATGGCGACATAGACAATGAAGCTGCGTGTGTGTGTGTGTGTGTGTGTGTGTGAGTGAGAGACTGTGCGTGTGTGTGTGCGTGTGTGCACGCATACATGTGCTTCATTGAGTTTGAAGCAAGACAAACAAATAAATTTTAATAGACGTCGCCAGGTGACAAACACCGTATTAACTCGCCCTAAATTGCAATTAGTGAAATTTTGGTAATATCGTAATTTTGGTAATTGAAGCTGAGGTGCAAAACAGAAAACATTGCCGGCAAATCTCTGCGACTCGGAGTGGACGTCACAGCCTCTAGCTGTCCCCCGGACTGATTCCCCAGTTCAAATGACAATTAGAGGCGTGTTAACTGGCTGCCCCACTTAGCTGTAAATGCGTAAATGCTGCTATCGTTACGCAGCTGCCGATAAGAGGCACCTGCCATTGATAACGCCACAGAGGCCAGGCAGACAGACAGAATTGTCTGTGAATTTCCCCAATTCCATAAATGCTACGCACATAGTAATTGAGTGAAATCTGTTTGTGGCTTCCTGATTTTCATAAATGCATATACATATATCTCTTTCTTTTTTTTATCAATTTCCAAGGGTGCCTCGCATCGGTCATTAGTCACGTCAGGATAGTTTGACGCGTTTGTCTGGCACGGCTACGGTCTGGCCAACACGTACAGGTGCGATGGCATTTAATTGCCTACAATCAAACATATATCTCTCTCTATATACATATACATATACATACATATATGTATGTATGGCTGATCAAGTTGTTGCGAATGTTTTTTAAATCAGCATTTATGGTTTCATGTATCGTAAATACTGTTATTACAGACACGCCCATACATCGTGAAAGGTGGCCAAGGTAGAGGTAGGCAGCATTTGATTTGATAGCCTGGCCAATCGTTTAACAACAAAGAATCAAGGCAAAAACGAAGCAACCCCAAAAAACGGACACGTACGAAATTTGATTTGAATTTTTTTATTTTTTGTTTCTTTTTGGTTTTTTTGCTGCTTTGCTTTTTTTCTGCCTGATTTGTGCGTCAGCAAGAAAGCGAAAGCAGATGGCCAAGAGGCCCGAGCTGGAGCCGAGCAGTCCTTGGCTGACTGAAAATTGGTTGTTCTTTTGGCAGCAATTGTGGCATTAAGTTAATTAACCATCGCTGACTGAACTTGGCGGGTTTTTCTTTAAAAGACTTGGACAAAAGATGCGCATTATTTTGATAGAATTTTAAAATAACCACCGCCAGCTAGTCGAACGGCTGATTCAGCGAGCGAGCCGCCCACACAAAATGAAGCTCGATTACAGATAATGATGATGGTGAGTGCCATAACTTCTAGAGAAGGGGAAGGGGAAGTCCCCTTCCACTCAATTAGCTTCTCTTACTTTTTGGTGCTTAGGCAGAGGGCATTATACTTGTGTCATGATTATTGCAAGTTATCTTTGATATCATGATAGATATCCTAAATACACATATAGTGTATTATTTGTGTATTAAGTATTTAGTTAGCTAAAACTTTGCTTAAGACTGTCCGAAGTAAAATCTAGTTTTTGGCTTGTATAAGTGAGCTATGATATTATTATTTATGTTATAGTTTATATATACTATTATATATGTACTGATATTATTATATGTGTAATATTTGATAATGTTTAAAATTGATGCAATTATAATTTATTAAAATATCAACTTTCTTATATAAATACAAGACCAGCCAAATATGTAATCTTTTATATATAGTATATATGTATTTATATTATTATATGTGTAATATTTGATAATGTTTAAAATAAATGAAATTATAATGTATTAAAATATAAACTTACTTAAATAAATTCAAGACCAGCCAAATATTTATTTGGAGGGCATTGCGTATACTTAATATAATTAAATATAAGGGAAAAATACTAAATACTACATTTTTTCTCGAGCTAATATGACCATGAAGATATGTAATTGAGGTGTTGCTGAGTTTCTATTTTTAATAATTATTCTACATTAATCTTATATTATTATAGATTAAATACCTGGAAGTATGAAAGAGTATTTAGTTTCAGAGAACATTTGTTGCGAGTATTTAATCTATTCTTATAGAGTTTATTTTTATAAATACTCCTAAGACATATCCCTTTTGTTGTCCATTAACATACAATATACGTATGTATATTTTTATCAGAATGTTCGAAATGTAGATATTGATATAAATATAAATATGAGAGTCCAGCATTTGAGCCTTGAAAATATTGTTTATTCTTTAATATATATAGTATGTAAATGCTTTACTTAAAAAAAAAAAAATTATCATATTGATATAGTTACAACTTCACCTAAAGCAGCCATATAAAATATAAGTCTTGGTACATGCTCTAATATAGTTTCCAATATACATTTGAGCGTAAGAGCATTTAATCTTTGGCACTTCTCTCACATTCGTAATTCATAACTGAAAGTTCAATTAAGATTTGAGGCACACAGCCTCAGCGCTGGTTACTGACGTTGACGTGCAACACATTTAACATTTAACATTTAGTCGAACAACATTTTTTGACAGCTGCCTTCAGCCAGGCTAAAATGTGGGCGGTCACACGGCGGCTAGATTTAGGGCGCGGCATCATTAAATGTATTTAACCAGGCATGTTTGTAGACCGAAGACAGACAGCTGATGCAATTTCTAATGTGGATGTGTAAACAGATATGTGAACAGGCCGAGGCAGAGTGAGAGATGGAGATGGAGTGGAGAGAGAGAGGTGAAGGCGCAGGTAAGCAGAACCAAGTAGAGATAGCGATTGGAAATTCTAGTAAAACAAATATCAAACCCTTTCCATAGTAACTTTTTGTATAAAAATAAATATGTCCTTAAATAAATAGAAGAGGCAGTAGAGACCTCCCCTACCCACCCTCTCTCTCTCTCTCTCTCTCTCTCTCTCTCTCTCTCTCTCTCTCTCTCTCTATTCCTTTACCTATGTGTGTTTAGCTTGATGGGATTTTGGGCTCGCCGCGACATTTTTTAAATGGTTTTGCCTTTGGCAATGGATGTGCTACGCACTATCATAATGCCAGTCAGTCACTATTATTATTATTTCATTGTTAAATGAAAAACAGCAAACAATTTGCATTTGTGTAGGTGCATGTGTGTGTGTGTGTGTGTTGGAGCTGCATTTATCCGATAAGCAATTGCATTTCAATTCAATTTCGAGTAAATGCAACTAACGAATTTTCATTGTGCGCCTATCTCTCACGATTTATGCACAAATATGAAACCATAAATAATAAATATGCACAGGATATCGTAATACAAGATTTAATCAAAAGGTGATTTAGTTGCGTGTGGGCAACAATTTAATACCCTGTTTAGTTTTACGCAGAACAATAAAATACATTTTATACATAAATAATATATATTCATAAAAATGTAGAATTTCATAATTTATATTCAATTGCGTATAGTACTTACTAATTAAATAGAAATCAAACAGAAAGCAATTTAAATTACATAAGGACAATATATGTATATTGGAATAGATATTCGATCAATGGCAACTGCAGCAAAAGGTCGATTGTCATTCGACTCCAGGCCGCAGGGCAGGGTATTGAAAGTGTTATGCAGAAAATTTGCATTTGGTAAGCCAACACCTCGAGATGGTCGTCTGCTGCAGCCCTTGCTTACTTCATTTCAGTTCAGGAAAATTGCAAGCAAGGAGACTATTATCGGCTGGAGCTGTCGCGTGCTGCCTGCAGCTGGGCGAGCTGAGAGCTGTGGGCGGGGCACGAGTTGCGCAAAAGTTGGCACTGTGAAAACTGTGAAAACTAGCTACATAAACAACCTGCCCGCAGCAACTGGCTAACAATTTATGAATATTGATTGACAGATTGATGGATTGATGGACTGATGGACTGAGAGATGCTGCGACCTCAGGCTACGTCCGGGGCAACGGCAAACTTTTCTGCTTAGCCTCAGTGAAACGGCAAACAAAATGCAGCCAAAAACATTTGTGCATATTTAATATTTATTATGTATGAAGCTCATGAAGCTCACTCATTGACTCTTTGACTCCTCTTCGACTCATCCTCGACTCATTTAGGCAACAGGCATTTGAGCCACTTTTTGTTGTGCTTAATATATATTCATTAGACCTTCGGGGCAGGACTTATTCTTACCTGGGTCTCAACGAAAACTTTTCTGAAGAGCCCAGCTAGAATATTCAATACAATAAGTAATTTCATTACTTCAACTACATTTCTATGTGTTTGTATGTATGTACGCCTTTCTCTCTCCATTCTCTCCAAACTGAGAAAAAATATGCATATTTAGCAGTTGATTAATAATACAACTGGGCAATTTGCATTGAATAATATTTGTCTGTTAATTAAGCAAGAATTAGAATATTTACTTTTTGCTCATTTCAGTAAATTTTCCATGGGAATCATATATAAATACATATTTATAGAGGAGTGCACAGAGTAGAGTGATATATTTGAGGTAATTTGAAAAATATCTTGCTGTAGCACCAATAAAAACATTTATGCATAAAATAAGGGCAAAAATCGAAATTTGAATTGACTTTGTATTCCCAACAATTAAGGATCTATAATTGACAATTTCATATTATTCCAATCTGTGATTCTAGTTCATATATTAAAGATTAAAATTATAGCAGATAATCAGCTACTTAAATATGAAAAAGATCGCCAGCTTCTATTGTTACTAAGTTATTAAGCACTTCTTAACATATATTATGTGTGTATTCAAAAATGTATGACAATCTCAATGTATGACATTTATCGAAGAACTCTATATTTATGTTAAAGCCCTCTGCTTACCTATTTTCCAATAAAAGCACACTTATTGATATTTTTAAATAAGAATAAGAAAAGATAAAACTGGTGAACTGTTTAACTCTCAGCGTAATAATTCTATAAATTTTTTAAAACAAATTTTTTAAATTAGTGACAAATTATCAAAAGTCATGTACCCGGTAAGACTATAATATAAATAAATAATAAATATAAGATACCTAAAAATGTCAAGAGTTTGCATCTAAAGAGATTTTTATTTATAGATGTTTTATTAGGATGACAATAGAAAAGCTGAATTTAGTAATAATTTATTCGAAAGAAAATGATGTATTTATAGTGATACTTTGCGGATTTTTAGTAAAATCTATATTCTATTTAACTGAAACAGTGATATAGTAAATTGTTACATATATGTATATGATCATAAATACTATGTCTTAATCGAAATTCAATTTAATTAAATCCGCTTGCATTCTCTGCTCAGATATCAGATGTGCACTTTCCCTTCTAAAGTCTATAAGGATTACATCAACAGATTGGCAACAGACTCAAAAACTAAGTCATTTTTAGTTCTATATTGTCTGAGTCTTTAATGGTATACCAATTATGCTTACATTCTTTCATTTGTATGATTTTATAACATATGTACATGAGACAATATAATACATGTTTATGTGTATATATTTATATTTAACACTCATGTTTTTTGTAAATAAAATTCAGTATCTTTCATCTATAATTTAGCGATCTAATCACTTACACTATAAATAAAACCTTTTTTAAGAATTTAAAATGGATCACGATTGCTTACATGGATTGACGAGCGTTTAGGCTTAACGAAGAACCGAGATTGAATTCGAAATGAAACTCACTTTTGCTAAAAACTGTAAATTCAAACTGCACCGCACTGCGCTTACGCTTCCTGCTGCCGCTGCCACAGGTAGCTCTGAATCGCCGAGCTTTGTTTGGCAAGTGATACGAACGTTTCAACACAACTCAACCGATGTGAATGAGCGCAGGTCCTTTGGTCGCCTTGGCTTTTATACCTAACGGAATGGGTGACGCGTCGCAGCGAAGCGTGCCAACAATACAGTGGGTAGTGCTCGCTGTTGGTATTGGTATGCAGATAACGGTAAACATAAAAGTGTCTTCCTGCGTATATGAGTGTATGTATGTGTGTGTGTGTGTGTGTGTGTGTGCGTGCGTGTGTGAGCTGCGCAACACCCTCGCTTGCCGATAGTGCTCGACGAGCAAGTGACTTTTGCTGTGCATTTGTTGCGTTCACCAATTCTGCCTTGGGCCAGTGGCTTACATAATACACACAGCAACATGTTGCTTGCTGGCCGACTTAGCCGAAAGCCGCTCATGTTTAATGCACTGCTCCGAAGTGTCGTTAAGCTGCAGATCGCCAGAGTTGCCAGCTGAGTGGAATAAAAATTCCTGATTTTTGTTGTTTTCCGTGGAATTGCGAAACGAGTACTGACATTAGCTGATCCATTAACTGTATCAATTATCTAATCAACTATTAAATCTGTTTACCCTCTAAAAGTTCCGAAAAATTGGGTAACAATGTCACATTCATAGTTTGCAGCTGACACTATCAAGTGCCAATTAGATAAAAACAACAAAAATCCATTGTCGACTCGTTAATGTATATTCCATATACATATCGAAATCGTTTACTGTGACTAATTGCAGCACATATGGAGAATTAATTTA
Organism: Drosophila navojoa; assembly: GCF_054131105.1. Classification (NCBI taxonomy): domain Eukaryota; kingdom Metazoa; phylum Arthropoda; class Insecta; order Diptera; family Drosophilidae; genus Drosophila; species Drosophila navojoa. Next base: position 14,421,084 of record NC_142893.1, read on the forward strand.
GCGTGAAGCAAACATTTCTTTCTCAAACATCAACGTGAGGTCACTTGAGAGATTTCCCGCAGACAGACAATGCCAATTCATTGGTAAACAAAATTATCGAAACAATTAAAAAGTTATAAAAAGCAAGCGTGGCTCGGCTATTCATATTTCCAGCATCCGCCAAAGGAGAACCTTTTAAAACTTGACGTCTAACTTGCACACATGTGCGCGTGTATGCCTGTATATGCGTGTGTGTGGGCTTGTATGAGTGCGTGTATTTACAGAGAGTTTTCATTAGCTCATTTTGTGGCATTTTTCAATTAGTCGAGCTATTTATATCAGTGCATAATTATTTAATCTATCCTGATTGAAATTTCAGTATAAATTCATATTAAACGAATTTAATTTTAAATTACTAAATAGTATAGATGCCAAAGTAAATTTTATACAAATTTCAATTTAATTTAAATTTAATATTTTATTATTATCATTATTTACATTAATATTGATTAATTGCTAAGTCTATTTCTTGACTAAACATAATTAACATGCAGCTAAAATAGGATTTGGCCTCTCCTTCATCGCGCCCACCCTATAGGAACTACATATGTGACTTAATAAATTAGTATAGAGCCTACATATATATCAAGATTGTATAATAGCAAACATTATTTATTATGACAGATTTGGGGGTTGAGCTAACAATTTAAAGCCATGCTATAGCATACTTCTCGGGGCCGGAATGCTCCCAAGAGAAGGCAAGAGGTAAAATAATAAATATCAGATAGTAAACTTAATCAATTCAACAAATTAACATGTAGGACAAAGTTAGTATTAACTTTCATTATCATAGCTTTTTACTATTATGAATAATAAATGTACATTCGAGACATTTATAAAAGGGAGAGAGAGACAGCGAGAACTAATAATATTTATAATGAATGAAATATTCGGAGCTCATACATAATTATTATTTTCTGCCCTTCAGATTTCCAGATTGATTGCCCCATTAGATTCTAATTCACTCTCACTCGGTCGTACTTATCTAAGTTTCTGGGAATGAAAGTATAGATAAGGGGGCTGGATTCTATTCACTTAAGTAGATTACAATTATGTATAATCATTAAATACAAGCATAATATGACAATAATATTTCATTACTAACCAAATTTTCCATAACTGCAACACATATAAAATTGTTGCAAATTCTATTTTATATTTTTTAATTTATTTATTTTTTAGTTTTTATTTATTAGTTTTATTTATTAGTTTTTGTTTACAATCTTTCATTTATTTGAATTTTAAGTCAAATATATTCATGTCAACAAAAAACTACAATATATCAATATATTCTAAACATCTTTTGATAATAGTTTTTTATATTTTTATATAGATATGTTTTTTTTTTTTAATAAAATAAAATAATGAAAATAAAATACATTTCAATATCGCAAACTTTGAATAAAGTGGTGGTGAAGAATACGAAGCCGCAGTAAAATTTATTTTGATTTTTTATTTAAGTCTAAAATTTCTAAGCTTTGTTCAAAATTTGAGTGGAAAATATATATATATTTAGCACCATAAGTAAGTATTGGGATGTAGCAGATGGAGAAACAAGTCATTCGATGGAAACACCGTAGTTTGACTTTTTGGCGTTGCCAGATTCACAAAATACTAAATAAGCCGATAGTTTATAAATATCCCATCTTTAACTTGATCGCATCTTTTCATCACACGGTTGACAGTGTAGATTTTTTTTTTTGCGGATAGACGAAAATATTGCGAAAAGAATAATTTTTGTAAACTACTAATTGCAAACAAAAGTAAGTTGGGTAAAACCCGCAATTTTCTAACTATTCTTGGGCATAACAAATGAGTTTCTCTGATATTTTGGCAAATAATTAAACGAACAATGCGGCATTGGATACACACGATAAAATTTACAGAGACGCCAAGGAGAACGTGTAGAAATTAAAATTTCATGAAACATTTGCGAACTAACTCAATTGTGCAAGCAAGAAAAACAAACAATAACTACAATATCTAACTATCTTTTAAACAATTTGTTATTCTCACAGAATAAACAAATTCAACCAACCTTTGATTCCGGCTTTATTTTTGCCGGTGGCGCGAAAAAAAGTACACACTGCGCGCGTGCGTTGGCCAAGCATCGATTTTTCCGCAACTCGGCAACGGCAACTGTAGGCAGGCACTCGGCTGGCGCGACGTGCAGCTTGATTGGTTATTCCTTAAGCGCTGGACTTATTGTGTGAAGTAAAAAATGGGTGCTTACCTTTCGCATCCAAAGACGGATAAAGCGTCCACAGACGAATTCAATGATATGCTCGTCGTGGGTGCCAGCTCAATGCAAGGCTGGCGCAACAGCCAAGAGGTGAGTGAATGAGCCAAATCTGCTATGTGAGCTGTCCACATTCCAAGTTATATTTCCAATCCTAGGATGCACATAACTCGATATTGAATTTTGATACGGACACATCGTTCTTTGCCGTGTACGATGGTCATGGCGGTGCCGAGGTGGCCCAATATTGTGCCGATAAACTTCCAAAGTTCCTTCAGAGCCTAGACAGCTATAAGAACGGCCAGCTGGAACAAGCGCTCAAGGATGCATTTCTGGGCTTTGATAAGACTTTGCTTGATCCAGCAGTGGTAAATATATTAAAAATCTTAGCTGGCGAGCACAATATTGTAGATGAGGACGGTGAGGGCTTTGATGACGAGGACGACGTTGAAGACTTGGCTGAGCTGCATGAAGAGAGCCATTTGCCATTAACTGAGGTTCTTGAGAAATACAAAGGCCTACCACAAACACATGACCTTTCATTGCTGAAGGAGGAAAATGCAACCGGCACATTGTCATCGAGCCTGCGTGGTCGTCGTGCTGCTGCTGTTGCTGCTGAAGCGGTCAATAAGGCTGTTATGGATCCAACAGCAAAGCCCCCAGGTTCCTCAACCTCAGCAGCAGCTGTAGCTGCATTCAACGAAGTCGACGGAGCTGGTCCCAGTAGCTCAAGAGTAGGCAAAGTTGAGCCGGAAGATGAGTCGACAGTGAGCAGCAGCAGTTCAAGTGCTAGCAAAACCACCAATTCCTCGAGCACAACTAACACTCCTAAGGACGAATCCGTCGCAAGCAAAACTCCGCCGACCAGCAGCCCGGTCGTTGCACCCATCGAGCAAAATGGCAGTGTCACTTCTTCAGAAGCCAAAGCTGCGGTTGTAGTTGACAATAAAGAAGCCGGCGCATCGGAAGATGCTGTTGTGTCCGCTTCCAGTGACGTCGCAGAGGCAAAGTCCAACGGCAGCGTAGAGAAACAAGCAGCAGAAGCCAAGCCAGAGCCCGCTGACATCTCGTCCACCAGCAAGGAATCGGAGAAAGTGCTGAAGAAAGCCAATGCTTCTCAAGAAGAAGAGTCCGATGATGATGCCGACTATGACGAGAATGCTGTGACTAAGGCTCAAGAAGTTGCTGCTGCGACCGAAAGTTCATCAGATGAAGAGATGGAGGATGATAACGACGTCAACGATGATGACGACGATGACGACGACGAGGACGACGACGACGATGACGAGGTAAAATGTGAAACCAACTATATTGCTTTAATTATAATATTTAAAGAGGTTATTTTTATTTTTAATTGCTAAACATTTAATTTCGCATTTACAGGATGAAAATGTGAGCGATGATGATGAAGATGAAGATCAAATGGCAAACAATGATTTCTGTGCCAACATGATTGAGGAACCAGGTAAAGATAGCGGTTGCACTGCCGTTGTTGGCCTGTTGCATGGTCGCGATCTGTATGTGGCTAATGCTGGCGATTCGCGTTGTGTTATCTGTCGCAATGGCAAAGCCATTGATATGAGTCTGGATCATAAGCCCGAGGATGACGAAGAGGCTGCTCGTATTATCAAGGCCGGTGGTCGTGTTACTCTCGATGGCCGCGTCAATGGAGGGCTAAATCTTTCCCGAGCTCTGGGGGATCATGCTTACAAAACCAACCTGGAGCTGCCTGCTGAAGCACAGATGATATCCGCATTGCCGGATGTGAAGAAACTAATTATTACTCCAGAAGATGAATTCATGGTTCTGGCCTGCGATGGCATCTGGAATTTTATGTCCAGCGAGGAAGTGGTTGACTTTGTGCGTATGCGTCTGAAAGACGGCTCCAAGAAATTATCGCAAATTTGTGAAGAGGTGAGCATCAAATTGATGAAAGTTCTCTAAGCCATATAACTAAAACCTTTTACTATTTAATCTTTCGATTAGCTTTTTGACAACTGCTTGGCACCAAACACAATGGGTGACGGCACTGGTTGCGACAATATGACCGCTGTCATTGTTAAATTCGAGCAGAAGCTACAAGAACTGAAGAGCTCACTCAATCCAGCTGAAACAGAGAGCGCCATTCTAGAGGCAGCTCAACTAAAAAAACAGGAGAGTGATGGCGCTGCGGAACAGAGTGGCCTAAAGCGCAGCGCTTCGCCCGATGCCAGCGTCGATGATGACGCTAATGAATGTGAGAACAGCAGCAAATCGAAACGCTTGAAGATTGAGGATGACTTAGAGTCAACGGAAGAGACTGCAAAGATTTCCACCGATGCCATTAGCAGCTGCCCCGAACCATCCGCATCCGCTGAAGAGCAGAATGAGGCAGCCGAACTGAACTCGAGCACAATGGTGGTAAACTCCGACACTGAGACTCCTGCTGTTGTCGTATCATCCACATAAATTCTATAATTGAGGCCACAATAGCGGTGGCTGCTGGTGCATCCTTTTGGTCATTATTTCAAAGTGAGCTCTTAGAGCTAAGTAAAAATTTCCAAATTATTTAATGCAAGTGTATACACAAACAATATTCATTTGTACGCATAATTTTAATTATTCCTAAATATATTCTTTTTATTTTGTTCTTTTCTAATATTGTCAGTAATTCACCATTAACAATCAAGCTCACTCTCATTATATATTCATATGCATACATACGTACGTACAAATACAAAATTTTTAATTATTATTTTTCGATGCATGCAACCAAAAAAGAAAAAATATAATAATAATGTATAATGTGACGAGTTAATAAAAAATAAAAGCCAGTAAGAATGATAACTCCTGCCTATAAACGTAAATCGTCTTTCTAAATGAAACATTAAGAATATTTTTATCAGTATATCTTTGTTTTAAACATTTGGCGTCTTTTATCTATTACAGTAAACAAATATTACAGTATTTAAGAAATTAATCACAGGAACGTAAATCAAGTTGGCGTTTAGTATTTTAAGTGTGGATAACAGCTGTTTGTTAATTTAGTGTCAAATAAAATACTGCATTCAGCTAAGAGTCCACAGCTTCATGTACTGCGTGCTGTAGGTTTTATATCCGAAAGCGACTGTCAAAACTCGAATTGAAGTACTCCCATTAAAGAAGTGGTTAATCAGCAAGTGTATCCACCAAATTGTATTCTTTTAAGCGGTGAAAAGAGTCCTGCTAAATAATCAGCTGTGTTCAATAAACAGGTATGACAATATAATTTTAGTATGTTTTACAAGTAAACGCGCTATGTTCTAAATTAGTACATTTTTGTATATTTACATCAGTTCATTCAGATTTGGTATATATGTATATATTTATATGTATATGTGTATTGAAGGTGTCAAGAGTTCTGTTAGTAATCATTTAATATTCCCATTAAGAGAGTGAAATATTCGCCAAAATTGATCCATTGGCGCTAACGGCGAGCGTAAGCAACGCAAAAGAAGGCGTTTGCAGAGGCTCCAAACAAAAGGGCGTGGACGCAGTAAACGGAAGCAACGGGGCAGTGAGTGGGGCTGCTGCAACAAACACCAACAACAGCAGCAGCAACAACAGTGGCAGTGGCAGCGGCAGCACGAGCACCAGCGGGAGCAGCAGCATTGAAATTGATGATTTGGGCCGTGCATTTAATGAGAAAGTGCACTTGACCCAGGCAGCCAGCAACCAGCTTGTACTACATGCCAAGGAGCCCGAAGCCATGTCCGGTGATCAGAAAGTCTTGCTAAAGGGACACGCATCTCAGTACGTTAAGCTCAATGTTGGTGGACGTTTGTACTATACGACAATTGGCACGCTAACTAAACACAATGATACCATGCTAAGCGCCATGTTTAGTGGGCGCATGGAGGTGCTAACAGATTCGGAAGGTTTGTCCATATGGAGACTCTCTCGCAGAGAATTTTCCTTAATCGTCAAATTCAATTTCAGGTTGGATTCTAATCGATCGATGTGGCAATCATTTTGGTATAATATTAAACTTTTTGCGAGATGGCAGTGTACCGCTGCCAGAGACGAACAAAGAGATTGCAGAGCTGCTCGCCGAAGCGAAATACTACTGCATCACGGAGCTGGCGATGTCATGCGAGCGTGCACTGTATACGCACCAGGAGCCGAAGCCCATCTGTCGCATACCCCTAATAACGTCGCAAAAAGAGGAACAGCTATTGATCAGTTCGTCGTCGAAGCCAGCGGTCATTCTAGTGGTGCAGCGGCAGAACAACAAATACTCGTACACAAGCACATCGGATGATAATTTGCTCAAGAATATTGAACTGTTCGACAAGCTATCGTTGCGTTTCAACGAGCGAATACTCTTCATTAAGGACGTCATCGGTCCAAGTGAGATCTGTTGCTGGTCCTTCTATGGTCATGGCAAGAAGGTGGCCGAGGTCTGCTGTACCTCCATTGTTTATACAACAGATCGAAAGCATACGAAAGTCGAGTTTCCGGAAGCGCGCATCTACGAGGAGACCCTGCAGGTGCTGCTCTATGAGAATCGCAATGCGCCGGATCAGGAGTTGCTGCAGGCGACATCTTCGGTGCGTGCGGGAGGCGTGAGTGGCACCAGCATGCATCAGTATACTAGCGACGAGGAGGAGGAGCGCACTGGCTTGGCCCGCTTGCGCTCGAACAAGCGCAACAATCCCACTTGACTTAGGTATAAGTTGGAGTTCCCACAGATTTGATGGCAAAATTGCGGTGCTTGCAGCCATTGTTGGTTTGCCCCCTCCTGACCATTCAGCGCAGGCATCGCTGCTGCGATATATAAACTTATCGAACGAAACAAATGCAACCAATGTTATTCATAATTTCTTATATATACTAAAAAAAACAAACACTGTGAACATCGTGAGATTAATCGCAATTATATTCTACATATTTCCCATCCGCTCATCTCTCTCTCTCGACGAAAACTGTTTAATCCAAACCCAAGCCAAGAGCGCAAAGTATTAGCTCCTATAGTTGATGTTTATAATCGTAGAATCAAATATATATACAAATATATTTAATCTTTACTGAAAACTAGTTTGCTTTCGCTGATATCATGAACTATGAATGGGCCTTTGGTTGCACTGGAACGGGGTTGCAGTTGTAGCCATGGCAACGTCGTTTCGTATAGCATAACACAGTTAGGTTGTTGAATTGTCAATAAAAGTAGTTGCAAATATGGAGGAACTGAACAAGGCTGGGCTTTATATAGACGAAATCTATAGACTGCGAGTGCAAGATCCGGCAATCGCCAATGAGACAATCGAGCTGCGGCAGGAGTGCTTGGACTATTCGAGAAACTTACAGGCTTTCAAGAAACTCTGCGAGGATTTCTATAAAATTGCATACGACTTCTCAAAAGTTGTGGAGAGCGAGAAACTGCGCGCTATTGGCACACAAAATCAGCTGAAGACAATGGCCAAGCAGCGGCAGGCCGAGCAGCAGGTGTACCAAAGCCAGATCCTGGAACAAACTGTCGAGTTGGAGCGTCTGAAGAGCGAGTATCAGTACTTGCAGCGCATAGAGTCGGAGCAGCAGGAAATTATTAACAACTTCTTGATGAATCAATAAAATATACTTTCTTAATAATACTATAATTAAACAACAGCTAAATTTTTCTTATAACAAGCTAAACTACATAGCGGAATATTCGTCTTGGAGCAATTGTACACTTTGCGTTTGCCACAGCCTGCGACGCCGCATAGTTTGGCTGGCGGCGGCTTGATTGCGGTCTGGGGTTCAATTGGAAACTCCTGGCCTGGTGGCACTATAATATAGGCTCCATCTAGGGTATTCATGTAGGTAAGCAATGGTGTTGTCTGCTTTTGGTTTTGCAGTTTTCGTGCTGCCGTGCGCTGTTTGCCATTTTCCTGCTTCTTCAGCAGACGCTCCATCGTCTTCTGTTTGTCCTTCTCACGACGCTCGTCCGCCTGTTGCTTGCGTTTTTGTGACTTCAGCGCTGCCTTTTGTATCTCTTCGGCCGTCTGTGGCTTCTCTTTCTCCCTATACCCGCTTGGCAGGGCAATGAGCTCTTCAGCAAAGCCCGCTAGTGCCGGCTCGGCGTCTTGCGTCCGTTCATACATGGCACGCTGACGCGCTGTCATCAGTTTGGGATCCTTTATCTTTTTCAACTCGTCATCGACGTCTTCCAGTTTACCCGTTTCGATGGCATTCAGCCAACGTTCTTCATCGCTAGATGTATCGCTATTGCGACGCTTCCTCGGCTTCTTTGTGGAACCGCTTGGAGGCGTTGCATTGCCGGGCAATGATTTTGTGCTGGCAGCAGAACGCGAACGTTGGCTACCCACTTCATTATTCTTGCTGTTGTTTGCCGAAGTAGTTGACACTGTAGTCTTGGAAGCTGTTGGTGCGACTGTCTGAGGTGTTACCGCGTCAGATGACTCGGAAACGGAGTTAGCCGGAGTCGGCGATGATGGGGACTCAGTAGGCGAAGCAAACCTGGCTGGTTTTTGTCGTTTGCTACGCTTTGAGCGACGATCTTAAAAAGTAAAAATGGTGAATATAGTTAATAGTTTTATACTTGAATTACATACCTTCTATTTTTCCCATTGTTACACTCTTTATATATATTATAAAATATTTTTATTTACAAGCTAGTTTGATATTGCATATATTTGTTTATAGTGGCAATGCGGTCACATTTGAATAGTGCTGCCACTTTGTTAATAACAGTTGCTGCTTTTCTATACTATGAATATAAAAACACAATCGATTCTTTTTCTGCTTATTTGTATTTTAATGATTATTATATAAAACAATTATAATAACAAGCAAATGAAATACAAATATTGTGCTTGTTAAGCAGTCTCTTATTTTACTATATATCTGAATCATATCGATGAATACTGCTTTCGATAGCACTTCAAGATATCGATAATTGCAAATACCGCGAAGTTCGAATGCATATAACAGTTACAAGCTACATCAGGAATTTAAATCCCAATAAAAAATTTTCTTTGTATGCCATTCTCCCAGTAAGTCTTTTATATAAATCATTCTCATGTTGTTGCCATACTTTTTGTAATTCAAATTTAATTACAATTGTTTTTATTTAATTTTAACGTATTGGAGCGCATTAAAGCACAAAGGTAGAATTTTGTTAATATCTATGATGATAAATAACAATACTTAAAGGTCTAATGCACTTAGTTGCTACTTATGAGAGTATATAAAGTCTGGCTACCATGAGGTGCTGGGAGTTATGGGTGGTATATGGTTACCGCAACGAGGAAAGTTCGGAGGCACTGGCGGTAAGTCCTCTGGAGTGCCAATTTGAAATACCAAATTCATGCCGATAACGATGTGGTATTGAAAGTGACAATGGAACAGCCAGAACCCGGGATTGTCAGCTCGAAATCGCAGAACCGTATAACCATTATTGGGAACAGCCACTGTATCCTTGAGAGCCGGCTTTATATACTGTCGCTCAAGCATGCCGCGCTGATCCAGGTCTAAGGCGTGCTTCAGATTCATTCGCTTGATTTGCGAATCCGGCGATCGGCCCATGCCAAGTACATAAAACGAAGTGCCATGCAAATGGAACGGATGGCTTATGTTGATCTGTTGCACCTCATCCACCAGCACCACCTCGACGATCGCATTCAGTGGTATATCAATCTTATGAGTGCACTGACAGTTCTCCCCACAATTGGCGGGTCTATTGTCTCCATTGCAGTAGTAGTCCTCGGGAATGTCCTGGTACTGCGACAGCATGGGCGAAGGCGGCGATACGTACGACACCTCATCAATCAACGATATCAAATGATCCGCATCCGAGGCGACTATATTGTAGAACGAGAAGGGTTAGTGCATTTGACTACGAGGCTCAGCTGCTAGCTAGCAAAACGATGCGAGCTGTGGTCTACAAACAGTTTGTCACATCGAGCATTACACAACATTTACTCTCTTAGGCTATAACATACACATATATAGATATAGATATAAACATATAATAAACGCAAACATAGATCTAGTATGGTTATCACCCCACATTAATAATCGTTTTATAAGGTATTTAGTCTAAAAGTTAAGTTAAAGCGATTGGTTAATAAATAAATTGAAAAGTATCCGCTGTGGTTGCAGTTGGCGAACTACCAACTGCTGGCTGTCGGCCGGGTTAGCTAGTACCAGGTAACGGGCGGTACGTGATCACCGCAACGGGGAAATCGCGGCGGCACTGGCGGCAGGTCGGCTTGTGTGCCGATGTGAAAGACCAAATTCATGCCGATGACGATGTGGAATAGGAAGTGACAATGGAATAGCCAATAGCCAGGATTGTCGGCACGAAATCGCATCACCACGTAGCCATTGTTGGGCACAGCGATGGTGTCCTTGAGCGGCGGCTTGGAGAAGTCGCGCTCCAGCATGCCCATGCGATCCAGCTCCAGGGCATGCTTCAAGTTGATCTTCTTGATTGACTTGTCGGGCGATCGACCCAGGCCAACCACATAGAATGCCGTGCCATGCAAATGAAATGGATGACTTATGTTCGCCTGCTGCACCTCATCCACCAGGACGACCTCCACAATGGCGCCCAGCGGTATGTCCACCATGTGCGTGCACTCGCAGTTGGGTCCACAGTTGGGCGGACGATTGTCGCCGTTGCAGAAGTACTCGGGCGGTATATCATCGATTTGGGACAGAGGCGGCGACGGTGGTGATATGTAGGAGATTTCGTCGACCAGAGAGGTTAGATGGTCACCGCTAGGCACAACTGTGTGTGTGTTGATAGCGATCAGGTGGTTCGACCCATTTGGAAGCATTGGTTAAGTTTTAAGTACACGAGCGCAAAACATACATGAGAAGGTAGTATATGTAAGTCAATGTTAGTCGAAAAGCAAAGCTGTATGGTTTCTGGTTAATGGAGACACGCTGACGAGCCCATCGGGCCAGTGAGTACGTACCCAGAAATCGATTGTACGTATTTGGTATGAATAACGTTTTCGGATCGTACACATAAAATCTGAAAGGTAAAAAGATTTTCACATCGGGTCGCTCAACCAAAACGCTCTTATCGACTTTTTTCGCATTCTTCAAGTTCGAAACGCAAATCGCATCGGCGCGCTTACGATCACAGATCGCATCCAGCGGGTTTAAGATCTGGGAATAAATTCAATTTATAAAAGAAGTCGTATTAGATCAACATTTTCATAATAATTTCTTCATGCTGTGCATACTGTAGTAGCTGTGCTCCGTTGTAGCTGAAAGAAATTTCAATATGAATAATATAATATATATATGTAAATTTAGAATTTTTATATATTATACAATACTAAACAATATTTATATATATATAAAAATATATTAAAAGTGCTCTAGTCGCAACGTCACGACTAGCAAATACCCTGTACCCAGCTGGAAATATTACAAAATTTGGTGTATATACAATAAAATTGTTTATATATCAAGGGTATATGGTTAGATATCCTCTATATAAGCAGCTATACAGACAAGTCGAATTATACTTTCAATTGCTTTAAGAATACATATCATTTATCAATTTCCACTGGGTACAAGATCTCTATCTATATAGAGAGTACAAGTTTATAATACTTGCATTGTCAAATGAAATTGTGGAATTATTTTAAATTTTTCATATTTTATTAAAATTGATTTAAACAATAAATATAAATTTAACGGCAGTTAATTGGGCGTTTCTTCCCCGTGTATCGTAACATTCAAGCTTTACAAAAATTACAAAAAAAAAATCTCTCTAGATTTGCCAGTTTATACAAATACATAAGAATAGGGAAATTTACAAGATTTACTTTAACAGTTATCAATTACAAATGCAGATTGATTGAACAGAATTTGCAGCTATTAAATATGACTGTGACAAGCCAATCAGAGTATATTTTCATTAAATAGACCCTAGGCATTACATAAGTAGATAGTTTAAGCATAATATATATATATATAAAGATTCGATTTTTTTTTCGTTTTCTTCTTTACAAACATTTTATGTACATTAAAAGTTATTATTTATAGTTGTTGTTGTTGTTGTGGTTGTTTTTACATGTATTTTGCAATTTACACAAAGTCCAAATTCAACTGAAATTGCAGTTAAAATTTTGGAGCTGTACGTAAAAGGCTCTGTAGGCACCAGCGTGTGATTTATTGGTCCTATATACATAAGTTTAAATATACATACATGAATTGAGTACATACATACATACATACGTATATATAGATAACGAGTACATACATATACATACACACACTATACAGTTGCGGATCTAATCCGGAATTAGGCTTAAAATTTTTGCTGAAATTGCTTTGCTGTGAATATTTTTATGGCTGCTCCAAACATCATTATGATCTTTACATTCAATATCAGTGCACCGTCTTGCTGCAGTACATCTGTGTGTACTGCATAAGTGTGTGTGTGTGTGTGTGTGTGAGTGTGTGATTGGGGCAAGATCAGGGGGGGGGCAATCTGTTGCTTGATGCAATTTTTCTCGTTGGTTCTTTTAAGGGCTGGGTGCACCCGGCGGCAAGCTGTTGCGGAAGTCAGGTAATATCATACAGGTGATACAGGTGATACACATATACATACATAACATATATCATAGTTATCCAGGTGTTGGGGCTATATATATATATATTACAACAAATACATACATACATACATACATAATCGTTGTGCTGTCTCTTTTCAATAGAAAAAACGAAAAACTTTGTACAAACTGTTTCGTTCAGTGTAGTTGGGTCTTCTTGTTTTAGTTTTTTGTTTGTTTGTTTGTTTTTGTTTGTTTGTTTGTTTGTGCGGAATTCTCTAGTTAGCGCCAACAGAACTAAGGCCTAGGCTTAATTAATGGGTATGGGCGGAGTGTGATCGCCACACGTGGGGAAGCCAGGCGGCACGGGTGGCAGATCGGCATTGGTGCCAACCTGCAGTATCAGATTCATGCCGATAACAATATGGAACAGGAAGTGACAATGGAAGAGCCAGAAACCTAAACAAAAGTAAATTCAAGTTAATATCTGTTATAGGTATATGGGAATTGTATGCTGGTAATACCGGGATTATCGGCTCTGAAACGCAGCACTACGTAGCCATTGTTGGGCACTGCAATGGTATCCTTGGTGGGCGGCAAATTGTACTGCCTGTGCAGGAGTCCGCGTCTGTCCAGATCCAGTGCGTGCTTCAAGTTGATCTTCTTGACCGTGGAGTCGGGCGAACGGCCAATGCCAATGACACTGAAGCCATAGCCATGCAAATGGAATGGATGCGACAGATTGGGTTGTTGTACTGCAATCGGATAAGATATAAGAATAATGAACAACAATTTGTATATTGATTCTCTGGGTAATCCCAAAAGCTAACCCTCATCCACAAGCACCACCTCGACAATGGCATTCAGTGGTATATCGATCTTGTGGGTGCACATGCAGTTGGGTCCACAGTCGGCGGGACGATTGTCGCCATTGCAGAACTGTTCCGGATTAATTTCATTATACTGCGAGGTCAGTGGAGCGGGCGCTGAGAGATAGGAGATCTCGTCGATCAGCGATATTACATGATCACCCGTGGGAGCCACTGAAAATATGAAGAGAGAGCGTTAGCATAGGTGTTAAGAAACTGAATTACTGCTTGACTCACCCAAGAATCTGTTGTAGGTGTTCGGCTGGAAGAGATCCTCGGCGCGATAGACAAAGAAACGGAATGGCAGGAAAATCTTCACGTCCGGCTTCTCGGCCAAGATTCCGCGGTCGATTTCGAGTGCGTTTTTCAATTGACTCACGCAGATGGCGTCGTTGCGTTGACGATTACATTGCGCGTCCAGGGGGTTCATGACCTTTTGTTTTGATAGTCATTGGTTTTGTTTCGGTTTTTGATAGTTCAATGTCAGTCGTTGGATTTGCAAAGGGTTTATTGATTGGTGTTCAGTTTGATATACATATATATATATACATGTGCAGGAGAACCACATTCGAGTTTGCATGAGTGGTGGTATTTTACAAGGTGTGGGGGAGTTGTTGCATGGGGGATTTTGAAAGAGATATAGAGAAATTGATTAATCTATGCCAAATCGTGTGTCTCAGTTGCATTTTGGGCACATTTCAGATATTTACAACGCATTTACTATTTACAATTGCTATAAAATTGTTAGAATTATATTTCATATTATACATTGTACTTACATTGATAGATCGTATGCTATATATATGTATGTGATTTAGCTCAGACAAGTGGGCTGTACTCACATTTACGATTTATGGCACCAAATTCAGAAGAAGAAAAACTCTATTTGTATTTTGTAATGGTCAAACTGCTCTATAATACTACTAGTTTAAACATTAAACAAATTTATTTGCAATTTGGATATTCTGGGTTGTTTTATATAAAAAGAATGTAAATAAATGGAACTCCTATTTAATATTTAGGGAAATGCTAAGGAAACACAAGTAACTTCTTCTTCTTTTTAGTTTCAATGAAAAGATTAGAGATATCATAATTTGGCACTATGTAAATGAAGTTTCTATAATGAATTGATAGTAACTAGCTTTTAGATTCTCAAATATATGCTAAAATACCTAAGTAAAATATTATATAATAATAAATATATATATTTTCTTTATGATATCATATGGGGCTTATAGAAGAAAAATATAAACATATTCTTTATATAGTAGGCAATGTATTCATTTGAAGATTTTTCCATCTCTAGGCTCTGTAGTTGCTGAGATCTATTCGAAATGACATATGAACTAAAGTTTTTATTGCTTCCTAATCAGTCTGCTACGCCTCCGTCTGTCTACATTTAATTATAATCATTCTAAACTTTCCTTATAACAACTAAAACCCTAAAACCCTAAAACTCAAGACATGAAACCTGCAAAGACGTTGCGTATTACGTAGCTCTGCTCTCTTGTTGTCTCTGTGTAAAATCGAAAAATGCATTGACTTGGGAGGCTTTTGGAACTTACCACACCCTGCGGAATGCCCACATCGTAGGTTGGTGGCGGCGAGGCAGGCTGGTAGGGACCTCGGGCATAGCGCAGGATGCCCAATTGCTGGGCGCGCCGTATGCCACACTCACCAAGACCGCGCAGCTGTATCCAGTAGGCGCCCACAGGCTGATCGGCAGTGATGATGAAATCATAACGTTCGCCTATATAGAATGATATATGTAGTATATGTAGTTTATCCAAAGTTAGTTTATTTAAACTTACCTGAGAAGGAGATGATCGTGTTGACATTGACCGGATGCACTGGCTCGCCGTCTGTGGCAATCACCTGCATATTGTGGCCCTCGATGGTCACCTGGGCCGGGCACACCGAGGCGAAGGCGTTGATCATGCGGAATCGGTAGCGGCGACCGGGCGTAATCGTGAATATCTCAAGAGGCGTATTGGTCATGAAGCCCGTGTTCGGATCACGGAACTGTCCCTTGCCGTTGATCAACATAGACTCGGGATCCTGGCCGGTGTTGACTGCCAGACGTCCCGGGTAACGCTCGGCGGCATCCTCGTGCAGCCAATCGCTGATGAGCATGATGTGTGTGGTCAAGTCGAAGTCGTACAGATGCGAGTTGGGATCACGCGACGGCGGCTGTCGCACTATGACGCTGCCATAGAGGCCATCCAGCTTCTGCAGGCCGGTGTGGGCGTGCCAGAAGTGGGTGCCCGCATTGCCTGTCCACTGGTAGCGGAACGTGTTGCCCTGCTGAATGGGGCACTGGGTGACGAAGGGCACGCCGTCGTAGTACTGCGAGCCTCGCTGCCAGATTCCATGCCAGTGAATGGTCACCTCCATGCCCTCCATGTGGTTCTCCACATCGATGACGACCTTATCGTTCTCGCACACCTGTATACTGGGACCGGGTATCATTCGATTCGCCGTCAAGATGCCGCGCTCAACGCCATCAGCCAAAACGCACTGACAGTGACTCCAAACGGTATTCGTGGCATTCGGCGTGCACACCTGGCAGGCACTGTAAATAATAGATGATTCATATTTATAGTTTAATGTGCATTTTAAAATTCTATTTGAGAGGAGTAGTAACAGTAGTCCTCTAAATATTTCCTCTGAGTATTTCCTCTAAGAATTTCTTCTAGGTATTGCCTGTTCGAATTTCTTCTAAGTCTTTCCTCTACAAATTTCTTCTAAGTCTTTCCTCTAAGAATTTCTTCTAAGTGTTTTCCCCTACGAATTTCTTCTAAGTATTTCCTCTATGAATTTCTGCTAAGTATTTCTTCTAAGTCTTTCATCTAAGAATTACTTCTAAGAATTTATTCTAAAGGTTTTCTTCTACGTGTTTTTTCTCTAAGAATTTCTTCTAAGTCTTTCCTCTAAGAATATCTGCTAAGTATTTCCGTTTAATAATTTCTTCTATTTATTTCCTCTAAGAATTTCATCTAAGTCTTTGCTTTAATAATTTCTTCCAAGTCTTTTCTCTTAGAATTTCATCGAAGTATTTCTTTCCTGTATACATTTTATCCAAGTATTTGCTTTAATTATATCCTCCAAGTCTGTAATACTTAGCTGAATAATCACACACATCACTTTACTTCACTTTACAACACTGCACAAGTGACCCCCACCAGGCCTGGGCGACTGAAGAAATGCTGCGGCTGCTGCCCTTTATATAGGGCACCTTTCACTCACACACTATGACGCGCTCAAATGTAGAGCCCGACGTCAGCTAGGGGTCGCTCCATTTGAGCTTAAATTGACCAATGGGAACACCCTCTGCTGCTGGCAGCATTCTAGCTTTACTTTTACTTATAAATACGGGGGAAGACTTCTGCATACACATAGACAACTCGAATGATCTTCTGGTAGACAGAGAGGCTGACAGACAGAGCGGGAGAGTGGGAGAGTGAGAGTGGTAGAGTGAGACTCGGAGAGAGAGAGGGAGAGTGGGAGAGAGAGGGAGCGTGGGAGAGAGAGGGAGAGTGGGAGAGAGAGGAAGAGTGGGAGAGAGAGGGAGAGTGGGAGAGAGAGGGAGAGTGGGAGAGAGAGAGAGGGAAAGGAGACAAAGAGAAAAAGGGAGGGAGAGAGAGAGAGAGTAAGAGAGACAGATATGCAGACATACGAACAGAAATGTAAGCATATACATAATTTTCTTCTGCTCTATATCTCTCTTAAGAACTTGGACCTTCTCGTAGTCATGCATATCACACTCGAGCTATATACATATATATTTACTCTCTAGAAATCCCGTTCAGGGTGTTTTCTAGTCGTGCAGTTCCTACTCAGCTCTTGCCTAGTTTTTGTGAAATGCAAAGAGAGGCTGGCGGGGTTGTCGAACTGCTGACAGCTCTGTTTGCTCTAGGCTGGCACACGGATTGTGGTTTTCAAGCCGAGACACTAGGGCAACTGCCTGAGATCCGTAACCGGAGCTAGTGCCGCATTTGTCTCTGCTGCTGCTGCTGCTGCTGCTGCTGCTGCTGTTTGTTTACACTTTGCACTCCCTGCATATCGTTCAGCGTGTCAGATCTGCTGTTGCAGCCAACGTGTTCGGCTCTTTGTGTACAATATTATGGCAATGCAGTCAACAGGCAACAGCGAACAGCTTATGGCGTGGGAATTAAGTATTATGTATGTCTATGGACCTATCACGCTCGCCGATGCAGTGCAGTGACAGCTTAGAGGTTTTTTTTTCCGCCAGATTTTTTTGTTTTATATTATGCAGTTGCTTTTTTCCTGGTGTTTTAATTCCAGCTGAATTTGTATAGAAATATGCATTTTAATTGTATATGTTGTGTGTGTGTGTGTGTGTGTGTGTGTGTTGCTTTAACCTGAACTTCCATGGATTGTTATTCGTTGGCTTTGCAGAGATCTAGCTTAAGTTTTTATTGGGATCGTTTATATGTACAGGTAGAAAGACACCAACTCCTACGGACATTAGCTTTTTACTTTTCTCTCTCTTTTTTTTCTCTGTGTGAAGCCTTGATTGGATTTCTGGTTTATGGTCCGTCAGGTGATCGTCAGACTTTCAAATTTAGTCATTTTAGACATAGGCATATATGTATGTGCATACTTATATGTATATATCTCATGCAGATCTCGCATTACTTTGCTTATGTAAGGACTTACGCTCCCAGCACCGTGTAGTACTCCAGCGTGAAGTGGTAGTAGCAGATCCTTGGCGGTTCGCCTTCGCGGCACGCACGCGCGCACTCATCGGGCGCGGACAGGGCGGGATTGCGACGCAGCTCGGCCGTGGCGCTGGTGGAGAAATCCAGATGACGGAATGGCGACTTGGGATTCGGCTCAACGACAGTGCCCGAAATCTTGGGCGGATAGCGCGCCGAGGTGGGCAGGCTGCCGCGTGAGTTGAGATAGCCGCTGCCAGCTGTGAGAGCCGGATTGCTGGCGGGTACGCCGCTGCCCAACGTATTGCTGCTGAGGGGCACCGGACGGGAGGCGGGTATGCTGCCGGCCAGCGAGGGGTGCGTCTGCACAAGGCCATGCGTCGCCGAGAAGAAGGGCGAGTCGAAGGGCGTCGAGCTGCTGGGCGTGACCACGTGCTGCTGCCAGTAGGAGCCCGCCGATGTTTGATCCGGTTGTTTGTCTGCAAACAAAGAAACGAAATAAATGAAGTGAAAATCAGGCAACAATAACAACAACAGCAAGTAAATTTGTTAATAAATATTGTTTTTTTTTTTTTCATTCAATTGTGAACTTGGAGTTTTTCAATTAATTAAAACAAAAACAAAAGGCAGCGAATAAAAAATTGACGTGGCCACAGTACTTCATAAAAAATCGTGCCCAGCTAAGTTTTAAATTAAGTGCAAATTGGCTACAGTTGCTGTATCTCTAACTGTATCTGTATCAGCTATATGTATGTGTGTCTGTCTGTCGGTTTATGCAATCGCCAGAGTTCAATCAGCTCCAACGATGACGCAATGCACCGTTTGCAGTAACTAATTAAGTGCAAAACTCTAGTATTTGCTTTTTGGCTAGAAGCAAAGGAAAAAAATAAAAAATAAAACAGAGCTAAAGTCGCTTAAGATATTAATTTTTATTGGCATTTGCTTTACGACTAATATATCATATCGCATAGCTGCGATATACGATCTTACGCATGCGCAACTTCAAACGTAACCAATTTATATATATATATATGAGCCGCTAATTTGTGATGATATATACATATATGTATATATATAAGTGTAGTATATCTATGTCTATATCAACTTATTTCACACACACGTTTGCCATTGCGTGTGCAATTAGCCAAGTTTATTGCTAAGTTTCTTGCCAAAGAGGAGAAATTTTTATGAAGCTTTACTTTGTATGCTCGAAAACTTGCAATTCCATAGGCTTTTGTTGCAGTTCTTACACAAAATAGAGCTGCACACACCCATAAATATCTGTACACTCTCAATATCGTATAAATGCAATTTACACTTCGAGCGAAACAAATGATTGAGGTCACGAACTCTATTCAGAATGCAAATACGAATGCGAATGCGAATGCGAATGCGAATAAATTTGTACGTGAATTGAATTCTCAGTCATTAATCAATAGCTAGAGAGTAATTACTCAGAGAACTCCCATATGCTTCTCAGGCCATTTCATACTTTCCCAAGAAATCAATAGGAAGTTCAGTGCAGTAGAGTGTAACTGAGTAGCTAAATTTATTGGAAATACATGTCTATCTCAATGTCTCCATTGAAACCCCATAAAAGCCAACATACCCTCTATAAAGAACAATGAGCACACTCTGATATACATAATCATAACAATTGATAGCAATAATATTGTGCACAAGGTCAATGAGCATTATAATATCCCAAGCTAGGATCTAAAGTCTCAGCATGTGCTTTACTCACTCACAGCGAGCATTAGAAATAAATGTATTATAAGTATGTGTGTGTGTATGTATGTATTTATTCATTTAGTCAAACAAAAGCTGCAATTTAGAGGCATTGATCCATTTAAAGAGATAAATTGCTTTCAATTTGTCCCACGATTTTTGTTCAAGTTGACCATTTGCAGTTGTCAACTCGCTGATTTCAGATCTGTCTGTGGACATTCGGAGACATGAGTTTATTGTTCTTTTCGTGATTGTATAAATGGACTTAAGAATGTATATGAAGTCATTTACAGTTAGAAGTGTGCTTGGCTAGAAAATGTTCTGTCTGCATTATGGAATTTTCAATCTACATTCAATTTTCTCATACAAAATATCTTCGACTTTTATGGCCCGGCGACATTTGTTTCGGTCTCATAAAAGAAACCGCAATAATTGGACTGAGATTTTCAAATTCCCAATTGGATATCAACAGAGAATGGAAGCTAAATTATTGCTAAATTTGTATTGAAAAAAAAAAAACAGAGCTGTGAATTAGCATAGAACTTTGGTGCCGAAATGGTGTGAAATTTTTATAAATGCAAGGTCAGCTCGCCTTCCAAACTTTATGCTCTTAATGACTTTTCCGGCCCCGAAAACCACTTGTGGCAAGAACTCGAAGCCCCAGTCGCTTGGCATTGGCCAAATGTGGCAAAATGTCTATATGTAACCAGCCGACGTGGGTGTGTGTAAACAATTATTGTATGGCCTACATAAAGTCGGCAAATATATACGTTATTTACACACATCTAAAAACTGTGTAGCTGTACTTTTTTTTGCATCTATTAATAGTAGTTATTTTTATTGCTATTATTAAAACTATTTTTAACTATCGTTGATCTTTTGTTGTTAACAATATTATTAATGGAGATTATTTTTACTAACAACCTATTGTTATTTATTATTGAACATTTGTATTATTAATTATATTACTTTTATTATTATCAAAAAGAAATTTGTAATGCTTAGTAATAATGATAATAATTAAAATGAAAATAATACAATATAAATAAATCCTGTTTGAAATATTATATTAAAAATAAAAATGTAAATAATAAAAAATATATAGTAATATTTTAAAATAATATTATATATTTTTATTTTTATTAATTTTTTCATGATCATTGTCATTGTCATTATCATTACAATCTATTATTATATTTTATATATATTTAACAATCAGCCAAACCTCTTTCATTGGATACCTCATACAGCCCTCGGCTAAATTGTATAGTAATACCACATTCATTCATACTTTGCCCCGTAACTCGAACCCGGATTATGATTATTCATTAGCCTTTACATACAGATATACAGATATTGCTCGAATAATTAATTCATGTCGAGTTGCTGATCTTTTATTTGTAATTTACTTTTAACTCAAGTGAGCAAAAAGCAAAAACAGCTTTACCTTATGCTGAACTCGATTATATGTGGCTATAATAGCTGCAGGTGTAAGTATTACAGTATTTCTTTGATATACCGAAGGTTGTGTGGTTTTTTTTTTCCTGTTATGGGTCAATCGAATTGGATTCTTTTGTATTGTATGGAATTCGGATTTAGTTTCGAATCAGTTGCAGCGTCGCTAGGCAACCTTGAATAGAGCTACGATTGTTGTTGGCAACACCCAGGTAATCGTTCATTTTATGATTATGTAAATTACCACCATGAAAATTACCTTTAACAGCTGCTCTATCAGGCTAGTTAAAGACACACAGACATACCGATATACCTATACATTTATACGTATAGAACGGTTATAAGTCGATTCACAGTAGCTTTGGTTCTTGTATATTTCCTAATCTCAGCTGGGTATAAAAAAAGGGAAAGTCATCTGAACGTGGGCGATTGGTAAGTTGATACCTTGTAGGTGGCATTGTAGGTTTTATAGACTACAGTTAAACCTTCTAGTTATACAAACATAATCATCATCTCAAAATTAGACGATCGAACAGTTATACAAGAGTTCACAGCTCTATGGTTGAATGTGATTATAAGTAAACTGTTTCACACATTGTTGATAACTTTTCCTTTTCTTTCTTTTTTAAGTTTTTAATTACACGTCATTAATACACTTCACCTGTCTTCTCGTAGGCTATGGCCCGTGGCAAAAACACTGCGCTGTATAACAGTTATGTGCATTTTCCAGCCAGCTAACTGTATTTCATTTTCGACTAGCTCTCCACGAGACCACAACTTGAAATTTACGGGTATTTGCTGAGGTTAGTAAGTCCATAAATATGTTAATATGTTTGCTTCTATAACATTTCACTTTGCAGCTGGGAGAGTGGTGCAAAAGCACTTGCAAAAAAGCGAAATGAAAAAAAAAACAAAACAACTACAAGCAAACATGCAAGCATATGTTTACATATACATATGCATGTATGCATATACGTATGCATGTGTGTGTGTGCATATGTGTAAGGGCAAAGTGATCAAAAGCTCGTCGCCATATTGTTGTTGGTGGCATTAACGAACTCTATTTGTGCATTTGTATCATACTGGCAAACTGCCTGAAATTGATTAACGTTTTGCTATTGCAGCTGGCTGCTTTAGAGCTGCTAGTTGTCATCAGGTGGGCAACAAAATAGCGCAGCGTCGTGCAGAAACGGCTATAGAAACAAGCTGACAGCATTTGCACATATGTTTTTGCATGTGTGTGAGTGTGTGTGTGTGTGTGTGTGAGTATGCTTGCGCGAGTGCACGCGTTGGCAATCAGATTTAGACACTCGCGCCATTGCGGCTGGCTGGCTGGTATATGGAACTGATTTTGCTTCACTTTCACAATGAGACCGAAAACTCAACTGTTGGATAATTAGCGACACTAAAACAGCGTGTGCGCTCAGGCAATGGAGCAATAAATTAATTAGCTCAACACCGACTTCGCGCAATTACACAAAATGACAGCAACATCTATGCTAGCAAACAACTATGGAAGTGCTTGGAAACTGGAAGGCAACTTATGGGAAATCGCAAGAGAGCAGCCAGATTCCAGATTGACTCTTTTTCTTAAACACAAAATGAGCCTTAGAATATACGTACAGACATGTGTGAATGTATTAGTGCGTGTACAAGACTACCAAACCATGTGTGTGTGTAAATGCAAGAGAAACTTGCAATTTCGTTGACAAGAGTCGGACAGAGAGAGCGTGTACGAATCTAACGGGATCTGTTTAAAAGAGACATGCAAGCAAATTGACTGTAGTTGTGAGTGACACAAAAATTGCATTTAGTATTTCAAGTGTGGACAGAGCAATTAAAAAAAAAAATAAACAAAAAATACGAATTAAAATAATTGAAGATTTAAAGCAAATATAGTCGTTTTAAAATACAAATACGGCAGTTTTTAATAAGCTTTTTGAGCTCTAATGTGATTAGATAAAAACAATAATTGACTTTGTTAAGCGATGTCTCATTACCTGTTGGCTTTTGAATTGAGCTAAAACTCACATTTCATTTTCATTTTCATATGCAGCAATGGAGAACGCTTGGCAAAGCGTATCTCAATGCGCTGGCCCGCCCCTGGCTGAGCTGCTCCAATGGCTCAGTGCCTTACTTTTAAATACTTTTCATTTTTGTGATTTTTTGTGAACGGAACTGCGGCAGGCTGGCTGGTACAATACAAAAGGCGTTATTCGAGCCGGACCTCAATATACATACATACACACATACAAGCGTTTGGTACGCCCATAAATCTTAATAGATTTGTAAACTGCCAAAGTGAAAGTTAATCTGATAGTCAATCCCACTTTGTTTCTGTTGTGTTACTCTTTTTTCTCTCCACTATTGGAAATTATCTCGTCCAGGGGTTAAGTATTCATTAGGCTTAGTTTGTTTGATAGATCAGGAGCGCGCAGATGGCAAATCTCGTTATTAAAGTGTAATGCGAATCGGATTTGACTTTCGCAAATTGCGCCAAAAATATGCCCAAAGTTGTTGAGGTTATGGTCACTTGGCGCGACTTGACTCGGTTGCCATGTGAAATGCGCTCGCGTTCCAGCCAATTGGCGGCTGGGCAGGTTGCGGTTGTAATTTAATTGTGTGTGCTCGTAATGCTAGGGTATTGCGCAATGGCCCCTAGTCGATGTTGCTGCTTATTAACTGGTTTTTCGCTTCGTTTTCTTGCTGTTGTTGTTGTTTTTGTTTCAGCTATTACAATTACTATTATCATTATTATTATTATTATCATTACTTTTACTGTTAGTATTATTGTCTCTTTGACAGCAAGGTCACGCGATGTTTTGGCGCCCTGTCGCCCCTTTTTTTTACAGCCTAGGCGAACTTTCACTTCGCCTCCGTCGAAAAAACCTTGTAGCACTCCAAAATTTTATGGCCGCATGATTCATTTGTAACGCCCTTAAAAATCAAACACGCCCACCCCATACCATTTGCCAAATGCTCGAGTTTCTACAAATGTTGTTCGGTCACGTTGCCAATAAGCGTGCGCCAAGGCTTACGATAAAGCCCGACTAAATGTTCCTTAATTCTATTGCAAATTCCAATTGGACCCATTCACTTTTACTGGCCGCCTAATTCTAATGCGCATTTGGCTGCACGCCAGCCAGACTGTGGGGCTCTAATGGGCCCAGATAATGTCAATTTAATGTAGTCCAAAAAATGTTTGTAGAATTTCGCGGCTTGGCCATTGTTAGGCCTGAACCAGGCTCGTGATCGTAGGAGAGAGAGGGAGAGAGAGAGAGAGAGACTTTGGCTGTACTTGAAGTCGATTGTCTGTTCAGGTTGGCGGACTGAACTTACAAAACATTTACGACTCTCCAGCTACTAGTCGGGCTTATGAAACATGTGCGATTTTATTTCTTTATACATTTCTTTGATGTGGTTTGACTATGTCGCCGCAGTCGCAGTCGCTGTCGCTGATGTTGCTGATGTTGCCTTTGTTATGGTAAGTGTTGTGTCATTGTTCAATTTGGAATTACGGCTACTTAACTTTCCACTGATGTCAGAGACCAATTATGAAATTTTGTTACAATTTTTACTTTTATTTTTGACTTTATTATAATTATAATAATTATCATAGTTACTTTGACTGTAAACCTACATTTTTGACATGGCTCTGGGTACTGTGGTGTTGCACCTACTCTTATGTAGGCTGAGAGATCCGCTGATTCTATTTTTGAGTGCCATAAATTATTCTATATATATTTGAGGAATATATTTGTATTAAATTGAAATAGATGTTGGAATTGAAGAGACCCTATATCCTATATAGATTAATCAAGTAAAGAGAGACAGAGAGAGAGAGAGAGAGAAAGAAGTAGAGATGGATTGACTAACACAACTGGATCAACTCCACTTATATATACAGGATCGAAAGAGAGAGAGATAGTCTGAGCAGAACAGGCATAACTAGATCAACTCCAATCTCTGTAGATATACAACATTATAGACTCCCCGCCAGCGCCATTTCCCCTGTTAGTTACACTTCCACAAAACCCATAGATCCAGCTAACCCACCATAATTTGAATGGATTCGGGCGCTTTAACCAGTTTGTGGAACAGTTATTACAAAATAGAGTCGTAATCAGGAAACTGCCTCTCATTCGGCTCCAACTCATGCAAATAAACTGAATTGAAAACTGTGCGCTTGCCATTGCGATTAGAAGGGCAGACAACCAGGCAACGCCGCATTGCGTCGCCTCTCATTGTGGCTGATGGCTGATGTCTGATTTCTGCGCTTTTTGCTTTTATAAATGAATAAGTAGGGTAATTGAAAGCCACGACCTTCCGTCCGTTTCGTTTGACAGACAAGCAGAGCAGATTTTTGTGCTTTTCATCATAGACTGGAGGATTTTGTTAGCCCAAAATATTTGAAGTAGATTCGAAATGAATTGACCTCGTTGCTACGCACACTCACTCACATGGCTCAAACCGAATCAAAATGGGTGTGGCTGGGCTAAGTTGTGTTTCTTATTGTTTTTCTTTGGAATGTGTAGGCTTATGACACTGAATGCCTGAATGTAGATTCCAACATCGCCAGGGTGACATGCAGAGTGAGGAAAAATGTGCATTGCAAGCTGCAATTCTTTCATTTCATTCAAATAAACACACAGACACACAGGTGTATAATTGTTATTATGCAATTAAAAATCATGATATTTCAATAGGTAAAGTCATTTTCCTTCTTTATTGTCATTGAACCGATTGAATGAACAAAAAATAAGCCCGAGCTGCCATTCAGAACTTTAAGTGACTTGAAAAGCATTTGTATTGCATTATCTTGATGTAGATTATCTAGAGGCATTTTGCATTGGCCATAAAGGAAATCCTATGCAGCCAAAGGTCTACTAGCTATGTATGTATATTTAATATTTCAATAAGCTTTACATAAAACTGGTTTCCCTGGTTTGTCACAGGGACAATAGATTTAATATATTTTATACTTTAAGTAGACAGACTTCAATGCCTTCAATGATCTGTTAATAATAAAAAAAATATATATATATATATATAAATATATTGTTTTTTTTTTTTAATGCCCTAATCCTATTCTATAACCAGATTCTAAAAACAAAATCTCTAATTCAAAGATTTCAATTCCGATTGCAAGATTACCTTAATATTTTGTCACCTATTACAAATACCTTAAATTAACTAAAATTTCATAAATGCCTTTCATAGTTGAGTTTACGAAACGATTTTACAACAACCAATGTTAAGTTTCGACAGGTGAAACAGTTTGATAAAGGTAGAGGTTGAACAAATAAATGTAAAAGTTTCGACTTGAGAATAATAGACTTACAGACGTAGCTGTTCGAAATAGAAAGACTTAAGCAACAAACTTTTTTTTTGTATAAACTTTAACATAAACTTACGAATCATAATATGAATAATAATTTATGTATATGTATTTCTGTGAATGTATATATGGGACACAGTGTGTGCTCTATTAGAAACGGCAGGCCCCATAAATTAGTTGCTTAATAACTATGATGACGTACGATCAATTTGAATACAGATGTTTATACAGAAATACATATATATACACACATACACGCATACATATGTAAATATGCCTACGTCAACGTTACACAGATTTCATTCATTGATTCATTTGCTTGTTTTGCTATGAATGGGATTTTCTCGCTGCCAGATTACAGTTATGCGTCTAACAGTGTTTCGAGTGGTCACGGCTGTCGCTTGACTTAACGATGAGCGGGGATTACTTCGGCCCATTAATTGGCGCGAATCGTTGAGCGCTCTCCCTCTCTCTCTCACTCACTCTATCGCTCTGTCCCACTCGCACTCTGTTGCTAGCGCGTCGCGTGCATCGAACTTGTCAAATCATATATATACATATGTATATACGAGTGTATAATGAATGCTGTGTATGTAAATATCTTGGCTTTGTTTATGGCCGCGTAGGCCTGTTTAGTTTATTAATCATCTGCGCGCTGCCGTTCGTTAACAATGTGTTGATGCGTTCAAGTTCAGGGCCATAAACACATATCATTAATGAAGATGTCTTTCGGCGTTAACCACAAGGTAGACAATAAATTTGCCACAGTTTGCCCAACTGAGCGAGCTGTATATATGTGAGAGTATAGGTGTGTGTATATATGTATACCTTTCACTTGGTGACCAAATACCTTCTGGATTATGGCCATTTGTCTTCCGCATCGTGAAGGCACACATAAATACACACACACACACACACACACATGCATGCACACAAATTGCAACTCATTGTTTTAAGTTACTGTTGCTTTTGCTGTATCATATGCGATTGGCAATTCCAGCGTACCGTGCCGGTGGCCGGTGTTCCATTCACGTGCACAAAATTGCGCCAAAAAAACAATATTAAAAAGAAAAATACTAAAAAAGAAAATGTAATAAATTAAACACAATGGCGATACCAACGCATGGCAATTAGTGCCGAAGAGAGCGAATGAGAAAGAGAGATAGAGTGAGAGCGGCAATGGGGTAAACTGAAAATGCTGCCATACAACATTCAACGGCCATGCAACAGTCAATGTTCGTAGCATGCAACAAACTAGCAAACTAGATGTTGCAGTTAATTACAGCTACGTGAAAATGTCAAAAACAAAAAAGAAAACACACTTTAAACATCCATAGCCAAAATAGCTTTGCATTGACATTACAAGCAAACGTGTTTGAATTTACGACACTCACGGTTCTTCCACTTGCATCTTTCTCTTTAATGTGTTTACATATTTGTTTTTTTTTATTGAGGTTGGGGTTAAATTCAAATTAAACGCTTCAATTGAATAGTTACACTTTGCTTAGTGTATTTTGTGCCGCACGAGCGCACACAGCTCTGGTCACACTCAACTTCTCAAGTTTGACTTCCTGTGCTCGCCACTCAGAATCGAAGGCACGAAGACAGCGAAGAAGACAGAGATAGAAGCAGAAGAGCGGCAACAGCAGCCGCAGCCGCAGCAGCAGCAGCAACAGCAGCTTGCGGTGGCGGCAGCGGCTGAAGCAACGGTAGGTTGGATGAAGGGGAAAATTGTTACGGTCTCATTGCGTTTGGCTTTTTTTTTATGAGCATTTAATTTCATTTTCATGTTGATTTTGTTGCTTGGATTGATTGCTGTGGCCGCTGCTGTTACAGCTGCTACTCTTGCCTTGCCACCACACCACACCACATCGCATCGCATCGCATCGCGCTGAGCCTGCCAAACAGATTTCACAATTCTTCGATGCTTTTTCCACTCTTGGCCGAATTAGGCTTTTATTTCTGAATTTAATTGGCCTGGCGTGTGTTAACTGTCTGCACATGTTCCTATTTATATGTCTGTGCTGCGTACACAGAAACATCGCACATCAACCTTACCGGACTCCATATGCCGACTTCAAATTCAAATTGTAGGGTACAAACACTTACCAACGTGAAAAAAAAAAAAATAATAATAAATATGAATGTATATCATGAAAGGGAACATGAAGTGAAAGGGAAATGAACGATCTTTTGTGTCTTTTGGTCTTCAAAATTATAAGATTTGGTCAAGAAAGTGTGTGATTTCTTTTTACATTTTTGCTAAATGATCCCCCAGCTCCTCAAAAACACAATCCTAAACTCGACTTAAATGTAGGTACGTTTACCTTTCACTCCAATCTGTCGCTCTCTTGCTCTATCTCTATCTCTTTCACACTTTATATGGTTGATTTATCTAGTTACATTAACCAGGCATTTATGGCACTTTATTGTTTTTACTACAAATCACAGAAATACTAAAAATACTAATGTAAATACTACACTTTTATGTTATTTTTTAATTACATATTGAAAATACCTCGAAATTTAAATTTAAATAATAATGTAAATATTGCGCTTTTATTAACATTTTAATTATAGTTAATTTTGGAATAAATTAATACAATTACATTTTGATTTAAGCCTCAAATTATCTTGGCCCTGGAAAACTCTACGAAATTTCCATGAATTGCAACGAGCGTGATGTTTCCCAATTTACAAAGTCTTACGGAAACTATTGAACTTTGTTTTGTTATGTTTTTGCTTTTATCTATTGTATAATTATTTTCTTTTCTGTTGTGCCCACAGCACACAGATGAAAAGCCAGACAGTTTTTTGTTATTTTTAATTTTGCTTCGCCTGCTTTGCTGTAATTATTTGATGGGAAAATTGCATACACAAGCGCCGAGTGCGTGGAAACTCTTGTAATTTGCAGTAATTTAAAAATATATATTATTAGTGCAGCATTGCAAGCAGTTTTACCGAAAGTGAAATTTCGCTAAAGGATAGAAGGGGGAGTGGGCTCGACAAAAGCAATTCAATTCACTACAAATCCAATTCCCCAACCAAAACCAAAACCAATCAGAGTCGCATATTTGGCAAGTGTTTTCGTCATTTGCATTACGTGTCGCCAATCAATGAAAATGCTTGGCCATATTGGTTCATTTGGATCGTTTATTGCACCCTGAAAGCCGTTACAATTAAAAGCCGTCCAACAACTGGCCTGCCTAGCTGCCTGCCTGCCTGGCTAATAACTATCTTAGTGCCATGTTCAATTAAGAGGTACTCAATTCATGTTCAGGTTTTTAGAGGAATGCAATCTCTCAGAACGATATGGCATTGAGCTGCTGGCGATTGGCGGTTTATTCTAAGCCAGAATCAAGTCAAACTTAATTTTCATACACATTACATCGTTAATTATGAGTACGACTAATTAATGTCTTGGAATTCATATTCTTATCTAACAAGTGATTTAATGAGCAATCATTGGCACTATTTTTTATTTTGATTTATATACACACACGTATTTGTATCAAAGCCAATAACTATCTTACTCTTTGCGTCTAGGAATAACATTTATATATAATTTTGTTATCTATCTGAAACTATCTTAATGGTGTTATTATACATTTCTGTAGTCTCTACAAATTAAATATTTATTTGTACATCTATGCGTATACTTGATATTAAAATTTATAGCATGAAACCTGAGCTCAAGCCAGGCTAATCATAATTCATAATTCATAATTCCTAATGCCGACATAATGAATGGATGCATTGTGCGCTTTGGCCCCGTCGCTGCGGAAAATGGCAAATTTGTCGCGATTTAACACACGGCAATCGTCGTTAAGCGCGCTTGCGAAATCCATTGAAATAGTTTTGCGCAAACGAGTTGAAAACCAAGACCAATATTTTGACCCAAATGCCATGGCGTCGTACTCGCACGTACTTACCGTTCTGACCACTAGCTCAGCGTAAAACGGCTCAAATGTGTGGACGTGCGGCTCTACGATCGTCTACCAGATATATCTTTTAATTGACACTCGATTTGCGAGAGAAAAACTAAAAACATAAAACTCATACTTGTCGGAGCTGATGTTTTGCAATGCGCACAGTTAGAGAGAAGAAAATGAAGAGAAATACGAAAAAAAAAAACAAATAAATAAACGTGAATACATCAAAAAGCTAATTCGGCGCTAACAGGAAGTACCTGTATTTATGGCTGCTCGCGAATCGGTGAATCGATCCAGTTTAGTGAATGCTCCAGTTGGCCTGGTTATGTGTGTCTGTCTGGCTACCTTACCTAGCAGATCCAGCATTCACACACAAATCAATTTAGGTTAGCGTGTGTGTGTGTGTGTGTGTGTGTGTGTGTCTCGCTAATAACGGCAATAGTATCGCTTACTGGCTGGCAACCTCTAGTCTAGCTGACAAACTGACGATCTGGCAACACGACTTATTGGCTAGCTGGCAGCCGCTGCTGCTGCTTCTACTGCTGCTGCTGCTGCTGCTGCTGCTGCTGCTGCTGCTGCTGCTGCTGCTGTTGCTGCTGCTGCTTGCTGCTGCTGCTGCTGCTGCTGCTGCTGCTGCTGCTGCTGCTGCTGCTGCTGCTGCTGCTGCTGCTGCTGCTGCTGCTGCTGCTGCTGCTGCTGCTGCTGCTGCTGCTGGCCCAGTTGCCACCAGCAGCGCCAGAAGCACTTTCGTTCGCTGCGGTTTCTGTTGCCATTTTAATTGCAGGCTGCGATTCGCAACAGGTTCGCACGCAGCCTGATTGCCCAAGCTCGAATCTTTCTTAGACACAAACAAACCCACACACACACACACACACACACACACACACACATGGTATGTGTGGTGAGTGTGAGCTCGTTGCATTTAGCTGAAGCTAGTAGATGTCTAGACGCATTATTTCCCATTCACTAGGCCTATAGAGCGCTCTGGGACCGGTTTCAGAGAAATGTCTATGATGTCTTACAATGGCAGTGTGTCTGGAATTCGAGATTCTGGAATTCAGTTGCGTTTGACAGCAACTAATTAGAACTAAATACCAATTTAGATTAATTAACTGTGTCGTTTAATAGCCTTGTTCAAGGTAACTAAATCCGATGCCAATAGGGTATTATATGTATGTATGTATATGTCGTTTATTGATCAGAAATAAAAGAGAAGTTGATTTGGCCTGTTTGACAATGTAATTATATAGAGGAAACCGGAGAGGGATTGAGATTATATCTTGCAAGCAGTTCTCTCTCTCTCTCTCTCCCTCCCTCTCCATCTCTCTCTCTCTCTCTCTCTCTCTCTCTCTCTCTCTCTCTCTCTCTCTCTCTCTCTCTCTCTGTGTGTGTGTCATTCTGTCTCATTATCTCATTTCCATCTCTGTTCTTCCCTCTATATATATATATATGTATATATATCTCTGTATAACTGCATCCATCATTACTCTCTCTCTCTCTCTCATTCTAATTTCCCCCCCTCTCACTCTTTTCTTTCCTCACTCTCAAAATTTTTATTAAATCAGTTGTGAAATTTCGACATTGCTTGTGATTCATGCTCTAAAAAAAGTAAATAAATAATAAAGAATACAACGTAATAAAAACTAAAGAACTCGACTTGCAACGACAATATCATTTGCTCCAGATCTTCAAGCGGCCCGACAATCTCAATCAAATTCAGTTCAGACCCTGAGAGCATATTCCAAACAATTCAGCCGTACAACAACAGAAGATTTAGAGCTTTTGTTTTGAATTTGTTGCTAAGCGCTTCGAGAAGAAGAAAAATGTCATTACGGCTGTATTTTTTTTCTCTCTCTCTTTCTTAACAAGTGAAGAAATATTACGAAAAATTATTCGAAAAACCCACAAACAAGACCTGAGATGCGTGCCCACCTGTCTCAATATGTACAAAATCTCGATATCTCTATGCATGCATGTGCGTGAATGCAAGCGAATTAAAAATAAGTAGTCGAAAACCCGATCGGTGACCAAATTTGCATTTAACAGTTACTTAGTAAAATAATTCACTGCAAATATCCTGTAAAGCAGAGCTGATATTTAAAGGGGATATGATATTGTGAAGAAAGAGAGAGACAGAGAGACAGAGAGAGAGAGAGGGAGAGAGAGAGAGAGAGGGAGAGAGAATAAAGAAAGAGAATATAGAATACGTACAATATATATTATACTATATATGATAATATATACGATATACGACACACGATATCCGATATACATTATATATACATATGTATATATATCATATGCAATATTTGATCTGTTACTAGATTAATGTTATCATATACGATAGTTGTTTAAAGATGTGTGCCACTCCATTTTCTTCACACCACACTAATACATAAATATCGACTTCGTATAGAGGAGTTAAATAAGTAAAGAATCGAGCCATAACTACAGGGTATTAATCAATCGATCCCCCTTGCCAGCATTGGATGTCCGATTTGCATTCCAATGGAATGTTGATCAGCTCGATCGTTACACTTATTAGAGACCAATTTTTGACAGTAAATAACAAGACTGTGTGCCTGTGTGTGTGTGTGTGTGTGTGTGTGTGTGTGTGCGAGTTAATGTAGACTGTAAATCAAGTATGTATTTAAGATCTTGCAAATATTTCAAATTAATTATTGCATGTTATGCTTGAATATATACATGTGTGTGTGTGTGTGAATGTGTGGGCATATGAGCCAACATATGTGCAATATTAATAACTAAATTAGATTGCCTTTCAAGGTTATCGCTGTGGATATTTCTCTCCTCTTCTTGAGTCTTTTCAATATTTTCAATGCGCTTTCGCGTTACTTGATTATAAATTCATAAATATATATGTACAAACATCTCTATCAATGTGTGTGTGTGTGTGTGTGTGTACATGATGTATGAAATGTCGGGCACTCCCGTAAATTTTATGTTCAGCAATTTGCCAAAATAAAAAATAAAATAAAAATAAACAACAAAAAATTATGCATAAGCTGACCTTTCAAAAATGTTGTTGTATTTTCGCAAGAAGAAGAGAGAGAGTGAGAGAGAGAGAGAGCGACAAAAAATAAAAGTTAGCGATCTTAGAACAGCGCATAAATTAGCTTCAACAATTAGCAATATAATAAATAAATTTTAAATTAAATTTTATACGTAGCACCTTCATTAGGAACGCTTACGGCTTAGCCTTTTTTTTTTTTTTTTTTTTAGCCACATTGTGAATGTGTGCTTGCATGGCTAGCGTTGTCTTGGCCACAACACAAAATCTGGTTAGACCACAGGCAAGATTTAAAGTTAATTTTAACAAATTTTAATACAATTTCCAATAGACAATCGAAACATTCTAAATATTTTTTGTGTTATATATGAGTGTATTTAGTCATCGAAATAATAAATATTTCAAGAAACTTTAGACTTTCTCCTAACTATTGAGGTAGATTAAATAATACTTTTTTTGGAATAAATAATAATATTTCAGTTGAATCAAATGAAATATTAATAATTTGGACTTCCCCTTTCCGATCCGAGAGCGGAAATACATAGTCTCTGCTTCTCTTGGGTTTTTTCTCCCACAATTTGCCGTTGATGTGTTAACATTCTTTTTATTATTTTTTTTATGTTTTAAATTGGTTTAACTGCGCAATTGTCAACAGACCCAGACATGAATTCATTTTCAAATTTGAATTTTTCGTGACCCTGTTTTTATTTGCGGTAAGTCATGTGACTTTATAAAGAAAAATGTATGTATATATGTATGTGTGTGTGTATATATATAAATTGTGAGAAACATTTGTAATGCCATTGTCTGTAATGTGAATGCAGTTGTGTGCTAAGTGGATATGTATATATGTATGTATTAATATGAATACTCTAAAGAACTTCTTGAAAGCTAAACAAATAGAGTATAGCTCAATTAAAGAATAATATAATATGTAGATTAGATATAGAGATTGCTTGAGGAATGAATGAAATATTATATTTAGAGATCGATACACTATAGACAACATATTACAAGAGACCTTTTTTATATGATTTAATTGCCTGAGCAGTTTGTATTAAGATGTTGTAGTAATTTCTTATAAAGATGATATTGCATTTGTATATAGATTTTGTAGTAATTTCTTATAAAGATGATAATGCATTCTCTTTGATTTCTATGCATAATGCTGTAAGATAAAAATGCATATCTAATACATAGATTATATCAGCTGATTTATCAAGAAACTCTTCCTTAATGTCCCGCATTTATCACTTATCATATGACATAAACCCTTTGGCCTAAGACAATATCCTTTTATATCTCAGTCAGCTATTCAGCTGAGCATTATGGCCAATGTTCATGTTCATGTTGGCCAGGCTGACAGAGTTAACGTGGCCAAGAGTTAACTTTCAAAATCGACAACCCGACGATCAACTATCTCTCGGTCGCATTGTAAGTTGGCCATTGTAAGGGTATTTTTGGTTGTCATAGGTTTTTTTTTTTTTTATCTATGCGGCACAATAGCCGAATTCCACATTCGCCAAATGGCAGCAACTTCCTGGTCACGCTGTTGTTGTTGCTGTTGTTGTCGCTCTGCAGCGGGTCGTAGGCGTCAACCTCGACTAGCTATTGTGGGCCATATATTAGTGCTGCAGAAAACTGATAAAGTTTTGAAATATTTGCTTTTAAAATAACAAATTTATCGAAGAAAAATCAACAGCTAATTAAATGAAATCCATAAATTGGTTCTTCATTCAAGTTTGTTGCTTAAACAAGTCTTTTGTTTTGAAAATTTGATTTATGTATTATTTATGCTAAATATGCCTAAATTAAAACACAATTGGTGTTATATAATTTAGATTGTGATGAATCAAACAAAATAACTTTTAAAAGTTTCCATATAAAATATATTTATTTATTTATTTATTATTATTATTATTTTTATATTTTTAAACAGAGCTTAAATTTTGTAATTCTTTTTGTTTTCTTTTAGCAACACCTCCATATAATACCCCTTTTAGAGTCCCTTACTTTGCCTAATCCTACAATGTCTCTTGTTCATCATAAAATTGAATTTTAGTTTTTTTATTTTTTTTTTTTTTGTTTTTTTTAAGTGAAAGTCTTTTAACTGAATGCGCTGATTTTATTGCAAAAGTCTGAGCTGATAGAAGAGACTTTTTGTGCAGCATTCAGGCCAGACTTACTAGGGAATTTCCAACACATACTATACACATACACACACACACACACACACATTTGAAGTAACGTAATGTGAGCTCATTTAACTAGCAGCGATTGTGAAAAAGTAAAACCAAAAAGAAAATCAAATCAAATGCGTGTTGTGGTTCTTTTATGTGGCCTCCTTAAGTGCTTAGATAATGGAGCTGCTTTTAGCCACGTTCAAAGCGAGTTGCATTGTTCCAAGAGGGGCAGGTAGAGTGACAGAGAGAGAGAGAGAGGGAGAGAGACGGAAAGAGGGAAAAAGCAAGCAAAGACACTGGGAAAGTTGTATGTGTATAGATATTTGTTTATATACATGCAATTAATGAATTAACATGTTAAAATTTATTTAAATATTTGCATTTCATTTTTTTTTTGTTTTTGGCAATATTCTTATATATTAAATAAATATTTGATAAACTCTTATCTGACAATATTTTTTAATATTCCATGTTCAATGACCCTTCGATTTATTCAAAATATTTTTTTGTTTTATTTTTATAAATTCCCAATAGTATTTTTTTTTTAAATATAACAATATTTTCATATGTTCCAAGTTCTATTTATTGTTATTGTTCTTCGATCGAAATAAATATGCTTATTTGCTACTTGCTTTAGCATATTTATATGTTTTGCAAATTCTAACAAATGAAATTGCATTATTATTCGCTGGCTGATTTAATTTGTTTATATTTTTGCCGAATTTGAACAAACGAAATTTGTTTATTAAAAACGTGTTTTCTTTATAATTCCTGTGCCAGAGCCACTAAACATTAACATGTATATTTTTCATATAATTATTTTGTTTTTATAATAAATATTTAAAAATTATGCAGAGCATAGCCATAAAAATTTATTTTTGTTGTTGTTTTTTTTTGCAGTTATTAATTTCCATAAATTATATATATTTGAGCTTGGCTAACGAGAATTTGCCACACTGTGGCCGCAATTGTTGAATTTGCTCAAATCTGAATCGAAAACTTCAAACTAAAGCTGAGGCTGACGCTGAAGCTGAAGTTGAAGCTGTTGCTCTAGCTGTGGCTTAGCGGCTTGCGGTTGACTTTATTTGCAACAAAGTTTTGGTTAACACAAACATTATTTGGTTGTTGTTGTTGCAGCTCTTTGCTCCAACAAGTTTACTGTTCCATTTTGCTTACATACTTACGAGTCTAGTGTCTAGGTGTATGTATGTGTGTGTGTGTGTGAGTTGGAGTGTGGACAACTCTGCTCGCAACAACAACAACAACAGTAACGACAACAACAATCAGCAACATTTATGTACAGGTTTATATACATACATATATACACGTTAACTAGTTTCGTGTCGTGTTTTGCGGGCTATTTTGATTTGCTCGCTGCCCGCTGCTGCATTATATTTGACCCAAATTATTTATGTAGTCAAGAATTAAGTGCAGCTTGACACATGCAGCTGTCACTTAAATGAACATATACTTTTTATGCCCACTTAGGTACAGGTACTACATAGGTATAGGCACAGGTACAGATTATATTGGCCAAATTTGGTCTGAAGCGTCGCGCTGTTTTGTATACACAAGGTGCACATGCCAGCATGTACTAAAATTAAGCAAGGTAAATCAACGCGTTGACAAGGTACATGTTATAACTAATTTGAATTTAAACTCATTTCTGCAAATAATTTACAAATATTTGCACGAAGGTTGAATGTTGTCTGTGACATAGAATTGGAAAAACTTTACAATTCAAGTTAATATTTAGGTTACCATTTACATACATCGATTGGCAGATTCAGCTCTAGCCTAAGAACTGGTAAGTACTAATTAGTAGAAAAGGACTAAATCTATAATAGGTATTAAAATACTAGAGTACTTTTTGGCACAAATTTAGTAAGCGACTGATAAAAGAACTAAAATACTATTTGTCTGCTCACCAATACTAAAAAAAAATACTAAAGTACAAAAATACTGTTGAAAAAGAATACATCGAAGCAACTTGTTGCATTGGAAATTACGGATCAATTTCCTTTCGACTCAATTCCTCTCACAGTGCGCGCTTAGCTAAGGTACGTCTGCCCACGCAACTTGTTGCAATGGAAAGTAGTTATTGATGGAAAAACGTCCTCTACAGCAGCAATTTCAACAGCACGAGCTGCTAAGGACATTTGAATCACACAATAAAGTACTAAAGTACCGATAATTTCCTTCAGGCTGTGAATAACAAACTAGGGAAACTCTTAAAAAAAAAAAAACAGCATACAGAGAACATGTTCAATGCAACATGTTGCTAAGGAAAGTACCAATTAGTATAAGGGCGCTCATAAATTTCCTAAGCGGATCGATCAATAAGAAATGAACTCAATACCAAACAAGGTAAATTGTTGAGAGCACAGTGAGCACACGCTCGCTGCAACTTGTTGCAACTGTAGCAATTGGCTGGCGCCCTTCCAGTGTCGCGCTGTTGGCGTCATCAAATAGCCCAAATGAATAAATGTAATGAATTGTCATAAACGGTGGCAGTTTATCATTGCTTGGACAGCTCTCAAGGTTGTTGCGGTTTTTTCTGCTGCTGCTGCTGCTGCTGTTGCTGCTTGGCGCTTTTATGGGCAGCTGTTTCGCAACGAGCGCTGGGTTAGCTCAACGCAATTTATTAGCCAGACTTGAGGCACAAGGGTATTGCTCCATGACAGGGGAGCGCGCGCAGAGATTGCGATTGATTTTTGCGAAAAAGCGCAAAATTCGCAAATGGTTAGCAATGCTAATTAAATTGCCATACAAAACTTCAAATATATATCTTGAACTGTACTCCACATAGATAGATATGTATATATGTAGATTAGATGGCCATACATATGTGTGTATGCGTGGAGACATTTCGCATTATAATTGTTGATAGGCGTTCAGCAAAGGAGTTGGCAAATTCGCGTGTTTTTGACCCAGTTATGTCAACGCAGCCAAAAACGTTTGCAGATTTTGTTAATTTAATTTCGTGTTTGCTGTTTACTTAGTATATGAATGTCATATAATATTTATATATTCTGCATGTGTGTGTTAAGGAATTCTCTCAGCTGGATTATCAAGTGAAACCCGTTTGCCATCATCCTGCGCCTTCAGTGTGGCATCTGCCTTAATTTCAAATAAAATTATATCAAAGAGTCTTTAATCAATTATTCTGGGCAATGACAGCATCCAGTCAATAGAGTTATTTAAGTGTTGGATGTATTGGAAGTACTCTCATACACAAATACATATACACTCACACACTCTCACATACGTATAGAGATATGCATTGTGTCGCAATCGCTGCCAAAAACCCAACAATAACAACAACAACAACAACAAAATCCGAACGTGACATTTGCTAGCTAGCTCCGCGCTTTAAGTAAATACAACAACAACAACAACAGCAAATGTATCTCAGTCTCAGCGCCCAGATACAGATTCAGTTTTGCAACGGGTTCAACGGGTTTGCTATTGGAATTTGAAATTTGTTTTTACTTTTTTTTTCCCCCTCTGTTTTTTTTTTTTCGGCATGTGTACCTACGTATGTGCATATCATATGTTGGTACTATTTACATATATGCGCATAAGCAAATGAGCATAACAATGGCGCAAAATCCATTGCGCTAAACTGAAGCTAATCTGTATTGGCCAAGCAGCAGCAGCAGCTTAAAGGGCTCTCCCACACATTGCGCATACGCAGCGTGGCACCAAGCACCCAAGAGAGGGGAGACATGGGAATATCCCTTATGGGAATGTTCCTTATGGTATATTCCTTATGGGAATATCCCTTATGGTAATATCCCTTATGGATATATCCCTTATGGAAATATCCCTTATGGATATTATATACATTATTTATTACTTTCAAATTGAATTCAATTTGCTTAAAGTGTGGAGTGCTGAAGCCTTTTAAAAATTTGCTGCCATTTGAGTTTGAGCCTTTCCTTTGAGTTATTTTGGTAGGTGAAAAGCTTTTCAAAGGAAATTTTGCGCAGTCATGTTGAAAATTTTCCTTTTCGCCACAATTTTGCACAGAAGCAGGAGAAATTTTCTCGATTGCCTCTTTATAACTGTGCTTCAGACAGATTGTTAAGTACTATTGTCAATCAATCAATCAATTATTCACTTAGTCACTTAGCAGCCGTGTGAATTTATGAATTATTTATATATTTGATGTATTTATAAATGTTATGTCTATACATACATTAATAAAATGAGATAGTAATCCAATATTAACATCTAAACTAATAAGAATTTACGTTATTCTTAATATTATTATTATTTTATATTCGTATTGTGCATCAAGCGTCAACTGAATAAATCATATTGAGTTTTTATATAATATAAAACCTTTCTCATGTGCTCCCTTTGTGTTTTTCAAAGAGGAAAATGTATTTTCAAGTAATTTTCCCACATTTTTCAATTTCTCGAGAAAGTGAAATGATTTTTCAACTAATTTTCTCACCTGTTTTTAATTTTGCAAATTTAATCAAAAATAACTTTTTTCAGCAGGTTTTCCAAGAAATGAGTAAAATTTACTCAAGATGTTGTCAAGCCATCAATTACTTTACCAAGATTAAAATTGCTTATGATACTCGAACTGTAACATCATATAGAAACTCTAAACAAATGACTTAATTAGCTATCAAGATAATACTGAAGATAATACCACCCATTTGATCTTGCACATCGCTGGGACTGAACCGCTTCGCCTTCTCTCTTATAGCTAAATTTATAAGATTTATATAGATAAGACGAATTGCAAAATAAAATTAATAATAATATCAATAATAATAAATAAGAAAGTATATTTTTTTTTACAAAATACATTTGCTAATTATTTTTTCAAAAATTACTTTTCGCAGCAATATGAGCTGGAATTTTATCTGCTGCCCTTTTTGGTATGCATTCAAATTGTGAAAGGAATTTAGCAATCAGTCAATCTTGCACTTTCATATTCGTAAATATAGTGTGTATCTCTCTTTCTCCCTCTCTCTCTCTCTCTCTCTCTCTCTCTCTCTCTCTCTCTCTCTCTCTCTCTCTCTGTCTATCTATCTGCCATTACCTTTCTTTACACTCCCAAGTAATTAAAAATATTTGTGTCACACGGACTTTTTTCTGCCCATTTATTTATTATTATTATTATTTTTTTTATTTTTTGTGGGCCTTCTTTAGCTCTCACACTCACACACTTCCTACTTTGCATTGTTGTCCCAAAGACATTAGCGGATGCATAACTCTAACTATAAAATATTTTGTACATATATGTGCCCCTCTGTCTATGTGTGTGTGTGTGTATTGCCATACAGGAAATTAGAGTAAATTGCCGGAGCAGCGAGATTTTAGTTCGATTTTGATTTTATAATAATTACACCCATATTGCGCGTTCGATATCTGTTTGGGTTTATGTTTTTCGTTGTGTGTGTGTGTGTTTGTGTTTGTATTTGTGCTCGCGCTGCCATCATAGCCAATTTTGACAAACGTGCTCCACTGAGCTGTCGACTTTCCAACTTGAGTTGGATATTTGTGGGGTGTGGTTCAGGCTGAGCTGAATGCAGGCAACTGCAGCCACAGTTACCTACAGCACCGTTAGGCCTGCATACACATACTAAACAATCGATGTAAGAGATGTACACACACACACACACACACACGCACACATTTTCTGCATGAATTCCATTGGAATTTGTCAATTTTGTATTTTCGATTATATTTCAATCAGCGAATTCCTCACAATACAGATATATCAGAGATACATACATACAAATACATATACATAGACAAATATCTGGCTACGTGCGCCATCTGACATCTCTCTATAGTTATTGAAATTTATGTGAAAGTAATCCGCTCATAACTATTTGAAGTACATTTATAACTGGGTCCATTCAGAATTGACTGTACTCCGATATATATGGGCATATACAATGTGTGTGTGTGTGCGTGTGTGTGTGTGCGTACGTGTGTGTGTGTTGCTGTACTTGGATAACCAAATTGAAGTCAGCTAATTGCAGCTATTAAAATATAAGTAGTTGGACTATTATTTGGATCTTAAAAGTATGTTTGAAGAAATGTGAATATTAGTATATGAACTACCAAAGTCAGAGGCTTGACTTTTAGTATTTTTTCGGTATTTTTGGGTATATTCCGGTGTCTTGTGCATTCGTCCGAAACCTTATAACTTCATGACTATTTTTGAATGCAAATTGATACTACGCATAACAACGAGTCTAACAAGGCATTCCTCTCGAAAATCGGATGAAAAGTCCACAAGATATGAACTACCAAAGTCAGAGGCTTGACTTTTAGTATTTTTTCGGTATTTTTATATATATTTCGGTGTCTTGTGCATTCGTCTGAAACCTTATAACTTCATGACTATTTTTGAATGCAAACTGATACTACGCATAAATACGTGTCTAAAAAGGCATTCAACTTGAAAATCGGATGAAAAGTCCGCAAGATATGAACTG
Source organism: Drosophila navojoa (assembly GCF_054131105.1). Classification (NCBI taxonomy): domain Eukaryota; kingdom Metazoa; phylum Arthropoda; class Insecta; order Diptera; family Drosophilidae; genus Drosophila; species Drosophila navojoa. The sequence goes on from NC_142893.1 coordinate 14,463,582, forward strand.
CCAAAGTCAGAGGCTTGACTTTTAGTATTTTTTCGGTATTTTTATATATATTTCGGTGTCTTGTGCATTCGTCTGAAACCTTATAACTTCATGACTATTTTTGAATGCAAACTGATACTACGCATAAATACGTGTCTAAAAAGGCATTCAACTTGAAAATCGGATGAAAAGTCCGCAAGATATGAACTGCCAAAGTCAGAGGCTTGACTTTTAGTATTTTTTCGGCATTTTTTATATATTCCGGTGTCTTGTGCATTCGTCCGAAACCTTATAACTTCATGACTATTTTTGAATGCAAATTGATACTACGCATAACAACGAGTCTAACAAGGCATTCCTCTCGAAAATCGGATGAAAAGTCCACAAGATATGAACTACCAAAGTCAGAGGCTTGACTTTTAGTATTTTTTCGGTATTTTTATATATATTTCGGTGTCTTGTGCATTCGTCTGAAACCTTATAACTTCATGACTATTTTTGAATGCAAACTGATACTACGCATAAATACGTGTCTAAAAAGGCATTCAACTTGAAAATCGGATGAAAAGTCCGCAAGATATGAACTACCAAAGTCAGAGGCTTGACTTTTAGTATTTTTTCGGTATTTTTGGGTATATTTCGGTGTCTTGTGCATTCGTCCGAAACCTTATAACTTCATGACTATTTTTGAATGCAAATTGATACTACGCATAACAACGAGTCTAACAAGGCATTCCTCTCGAAAATCGGATGAAAAGTCCACAAGATATGAACTACCAAAGTCAGAGGCTTGACTTTTAGTATTTTTTCGGTATTTTTGGGTATATTTCGGTGTCTTGTGCATTCGTCTGAAACCTTATAACTTCATGACTATTTTTGAATGCAAACTGATACTACGCATAAATACGTGTCTAAAAAGGCATTCCACTTGAAAATCGGATGAAAAGTCCACAAGATATGAACTACCAAAGTCAGAGGCTTGACTTTTAGTATTTTTTCGGTATTTTTATATATATTTCGGTGTCTTGTGCATTCGTCTGAAACCTTATAACTTCATGACTATTTTTGAATGCAAACTGATACTACGCATAAATACGTGTCTAAAAAGGCATTCAACTTGAAAATCGGATGAAAAGTCCGCAAGATATGAACTGCCAAAGTCAGAGGCTTGACTTTTAGTATTTTTTCGGTATTTTTTATATATTCCGGTGTCTTGTGCATTCGTCCGAAACCTTCTAACTTCATGACTATTTTTGAATGCAAATTGATACTACGCATAAATACGTGTCTAACAAGGCATTCCACTTGAAAATCGGATGAAAAGCCCGACAGATATGAACTACCAAAGTCAGAGGCTTGACTTTTAGTATTTTTTCGGTATTTTTTTTTATATATTTCGGTGTCTTGTGCATTCGTCCGAAACCTTATAACTTCATGACTATTTTTGAATGCAAATTGATACTACGCATAACAACGAGTCTAACAAGGCATTCCTCTCGAAAATCGGATGAAAAGTCCGCAAGATATGAACTACCAAAGTCAGAGGCTTGACTTTTAGTATTTTTTCGGTATTTTTTTATATATTTCGGTGTCTTGTGCATTCGTCTGAAACCTTATAACTACATGACTATTTTTGAATGCAAACTGATACTACGCATAAATACGTGTCTAAAAAGGCATTCAACTTGAAAATCGGATGAAAAGTCCGCAAGATATGAACTGCCAAAGTCAGAGGCTTGATTTTTAGTATTTTTTCGGTATTTTTTTTTATATATTTCGGTGTCTTGTGCATTCGTCCGAAACCTTATAACTTCATGACTATTTTTGAATGCAAATTGATACTACGCATAACAACGAGTCTAACAAGGCATTCCTCTCGTAAATCGGATGAAAAGTCCGCAAGATATGAACTACCAAAGTCAGAGGCTTGACTTTTAGTATTTTTTCGGTATTTTTTTTTATATATTTCGGTGTCTTGTGCATTCGTCTGAAACCTTATAACTTCAATACTATTTTTGAATGCAAACTGATACTACGCATAAATACGTGTCTAAAAAGGCATTCCACTTGAAAATCGGATGAAAAGTCCGCAAGATATGAACTGCCAAAGTCAGAGGCTTGACTTTTAGTATTTTTTCGGTATTTTTGGGTATATTTCGGTGTCTTGTGCATACGTCCGAAACCTTATAGCTCCATGACTACTTGACTATAAAAATGTTAAGTTTTTATATAAGATTATATTTTATATATTTTGCAATACATAAACCCAAAAATTCATAATAAATCTATTATTATTTCTTTTATAATTAAAAACATGTGTAATATTTATATGTATATATTTATATTTTTTTTCATTATATATTTTTAGATATTGTATAATTTTGCACAAGGCGGAACTAATTGGTTAGTCAATAACTACGAAAATGTCGCTTTCTTGACGAGATTTTCATGTTCAGAGGATTCGTGTCACTTGCAATTATGCATTTGTGCAGAGATTTGTTTACTTTAATACTTGCATGACAATCACATATATTTATATATTATATACAATGTTTGTATGTAGATATGTACAAGTTTATAAGTAGTTTGAACCCACAGTTGACTGGCAAACGTACGGACACTGACAGTTGCATTTATCTGCTGGCACAATGAAGCCAGTTCGCTCTCCCTCTCTCTCTCTCTCTCTTTCTCTCTCTTTCTCCTCTTCCTCTTGGCGACACACGAATGTCAAGTTTAAATATCGAGAGTTACAAATCCATAGTATATATGTATAAACCGTTTGAAATGAATTGAATACGGATGTGTATTGCATTCATAGAGTAGTTCGATACTCTGAAGCTGTGGGACAACTTAATTTCAGATTAAGTTGAGATCAGACTGCCTTGATTTAAGTTGCATTAGTTTAATACAAGTAGCTGCTCTAAGAGCTGCTTAAGAAACTATATTCAACTTTTTAAAGTGAAGATGAAACGCATTAAAAATATTATAAATATTTAATTGATATGGGAAGTTTACATAAATTAAACCATATATACATACATATATATAAACATCTTCTTTTTTTGTTAAAAAAAAAATAAATAAATAAAAATATGATATAGCAATTTTTCATTTTCTTTATAGGTTTTATTTCCTATTGTTTTAATTTATTGTAAAATAGAAAAAAGATAAAAATTATAGAATATTTTATAAAACAAAAAAAATAAATAAATAAATTTTCAAAAAAATATTTAAATATTTCATAGAATTTAATATTTCCAATCGAATTAAAAGCCACACATATGAATTATATTTAGCGTAATAAAAATTTAATCATTCAGACTTTCTTTTAACCATTTTTTTGCTGTTCATTTTTCGCTTTGTAATTAATGTTTTTCCCACTTCTTTGCGGGCATCTCTTTCTCGTTGCTACGTTTTGATTTCGCTCACTTTTCTTTCATGTTTCCCCCGTTTTCTGAACTGAACTTTGCCATTGGAAAGATATTTGAATTTCGAGCGATTTCGATGCCATTCAAATGATAAATGGAAAGTGACGGCTTAATAAAACAATACGTGCAATCCTATAGATAAATCGTGTTATTGACACTTTGAGTGCTCAAGAGGTGTTTTCAGAGAGTTTCGATGACTTCGAGAGACTTTGTGAGACTTTCTGAGAGACTTGAAGAGACTTTGAGCGTTTCACAGAGTGCGTGTATTAGTTTTAATAACTTGTTATGCTCGTTGGCTAAGTGCATATGCATGCATGTTGTATATAGATAAGTACATAAGCATGCTGTACATACAGCTGTGGTCACAAAAGTAATGCGACTCTGCACTAAATGTTACGGATAAAATCGAATACATATTTTAAATAATATTAAGAATAGCATATATTGCTTTAATTAGATATTAATATACAGTTTGTCAACAAGTTTTCTTCGCACTGCTATTTTTATGAGCGCAGCTGTAAGTGCATGCACTGCATACATCCGTTTGCATATTAAGTATACGCCACGATTGTTTTCCTTAGAGAAAAAAAATGAAAGTGCTCCTCACATCATGCACAAGGCCATGTTTATTAATTTTAATTAAAATGTCTTTCTCACTCACACATAATTAGATATTGAAAAAATAATTTAAAAATTCCATTATAAAATCCAAGAAAATGTTGAGCATGGAAAAGTCGTTAATAAAACATTTTACTATTTGAATCCACTTGAATTCTTCAAGTTTATTAATAGAGCTTCATATTTTTTGACTAGGGACTTACCCTTAATGCGTTGCTTTGGCTGTGGAGCGCCGATGCGCACAGCTCGAGACACTGGTAAATCCGAAATAATTGCTATAACAGCTACAAGTCCAAGCAAGTGTTTTAATCCCATTTTGCAACAATTTTTTTTTTTTTTTCAATATATCAAATAATTAATTTTTATTTTCTTTTCTTTTACTTTTGATTCTCTTTTCTTTTTCAATATTTCACAGTGCACTGGGGGAACATCAAAGTCGCCTTTTGCATAAATTTTCGACTAGTTTTCTGTTGTTAGCCAAAAGTAACAACAGGATATTGCCACAAAGGGCTCGACGAAATTTTCTTTTGGTTTGGCAAGCGGTCTAGATCTATCGCTAGCTGTGGCCACTTAACGCAATTTCACAAATCGAGACGAAATTCCAATTGCTGTACAGCGTTTCGAGGCACGCGCACCGCGTCTAAGCACCAAACTGAAGCACTAGCCGGACCCGTATGACTATATAAAATCTTTCGAGCGCAGAAACAAGCCGCTGCAAGCTGCTGTTGCGGTCGAGCTTGCGAACAGTCGGGGAATGGCTAAAAGTGAATCACGCGATGGCTTCAAGAGCGCAAGAAGTCGCTGCAGCTACAGTTACTCGGCGACAACAACAACAACAGCCCCCGGGCGGGCAGCTTAAGCTCAACTTGAAGCTCACGAAGCTTGAAAAGCTCTCGAAGCTCTCTTTCTCAGCCAAGAGAGCCGAGCGCTAAGAGAAATGCAAAGCATTAACAAGACGTGCTACTTATATGTATGTACATAATTTAACAGGAATATGTTAAGTCGAGTTAAATATGCATCGCTCCATGGGATTATTTTATTGCATTCAATCAATTTATAATTGTTGTTTTATTTTTCTTTCTAATTTTCGATTCGGAACTCGTGAACTTTTGTTTGTTGCTGAATGTGATGCGTGCGAAAAAAAAATAAATAAATAAATGCAACGCACGTAAGATTTTCAAATGGATTAGCTGCTCGAATATCGTATACGATATGCGCAGAGATAAGCTGCCACAATGATCGTAAAACTAAGCTTCCGTTGTTTTTCGATATTTAAATGACAAAAATGTATGTTTAGGTATTGATGTATGCACGTATGTATGTATGCAATGCTTGCATGTATGTATGTATGTATAATTTTATTTAATATTTTTCGTTTGCTTAATTGCAAGCAATAATTTTTGCATATTCTATTTACATATATACAGCTGCAGATGTATGTATATATGCACGTATGTATGTATGCATCTATGTATATATGGGCTGTATGCACTTGCGTATGTGTGTGTGTGAGTAAGAACACATTTATGCTCCTTTGTACACATAAATTTGCTTGTTGAATGACAAAGTTGAATGACAATGCACTTTTGGTGATGCCCTCCTCCTCGATTCTAAAAATTCAAGTAAGCCTTCGAGGTTGTCGTGCCTTTTGGCAAGTGTTTTTATGTTTTTTTTTTCAAGTGTTTCAAGTATTGGTGAGTTGCCTCTGTAAACGTGTGTGTGTGTATGTTGATGTAAGTATGTACGTAGAGATCTAGTTATATGTATGTCTTAATGTAAATATGTAATTTAATACATTTATATATTTAAATTTATATATATTTGTTTTGTTATTATATTTATTTACTTTTTTATTGCATTTATTTATTTTTGTATTATATTTATTTTTCTTTATTATATTTAATTTGTTTATTATATTTATTTTTGTTTTATTATATTTTTTTTTTTTATTATATTTATATATTTTATTATATTTATATATTTTGATATATTTATTATATTTTTTTGTTCGTTTTTTTTATTATAATTTTTTTATTATAGTTTTTTATTAATTTAGTTTTTTTTATTATATATATTTTTTATTATTATATATATATATATTTTTTTTTTGTTATTATATTTATTTGATATAGAATAAATGTATGTACATAAATTTATAATAAAATATATATACGATATTTAATTGTTTAAAAAGTCAACTGAATAGGCAATAGATATTACTCTTCCCACAAATTGGTAAAGATAATAATCAAATGACGCTATTTGATGAAAGCCTTACATAATAACAGACGTACATACATAGAGCTAGACACAGATTACATATTGTCTGTGCACACTTGAAGATTTGCAGCTTCATCCCAGCCACTTAATCGGTAGTTCACCCCGGCCAATCTGTTGTCAGTCAAATGTGAAATGTGGTCTTTGGAGTGCATTCGGAGGGGGGAACGGGTAACGGCTAGATGTCTGCGATGTCTGCGATGTCTGCGATGCTCGCTTGAAACGGTAGAGTGGCCAAGGTTGGACAAGGTCAATGTCGGCACGACTTAAGGCTGCCTGGTGAAACCTATTCAGCTCACTTTATATTGTTTAACTGCATGGGGGCGGGGCATCTTCATAGGACCCAGCGCCTGCAGGTACTGCGCTTCATGCAGACGCCCTCAATGGAGCCCTTGCGCACCCAGCCCGACGGACACGCACAGCCCGGCCTGCATTCCAATGCGATGCACCTTCGTATAATGAGAATACTTGAGCAGATCAGCTGGCAGCCCGGCAAGCAGTCCACCCGCACTGTGGTGCTTGGGCAAACTTGAGAAAAATATTAGCTTAGCTCGGATTGGTCTTTATCGATTGACTTACGGCCCAGCCAGCCATCCATATGAGCGGCTGCAACTCCACAAAGTGCCAGCAGCAAAGCCAATTTCCAGAGCACGCAGCTGTTCCCTGCGCCGTGTCCCATTCTCGAATAATGCAGTACTTGCCAGAACCTTTCTCTATTTATCTGGACTCTGGCAATATGCAACTGCCCACAGCTGGCTTAAATGTAAACAAATATACAAACGGCGACTCATTCATAGGAATTGGGCATGCCAATAGCCTAGCATAAATATATCAAATAATAATTATATATTTATACTATTTTAAAAAGTCATATAAAATAAATAAACATTTTTCTCTTACATCAATTATAGAAAAATATATAATAAAATTAAATTGTAAAAATAAATTAAATATTATATATAATGAAATTTTCTTAGCATAAATATATCAAATAATAATTATATATATTTGCTATTTTAAAAAGTCATATAAAATAAATAAACATTTTTCTCTTACATCAATTGTAAATTATACAAAAATCAATAATAAGATAAAATATTATATATAATGACATTTTCTTAGTCTTTCCATCAATAATATAAAAGCTAAACAACCTTAGATAAGCATCTACATGGCAAGAGCAGAAAAACCTTTGCACAGCCAGCCAGCCAGCCAGTAAAAGGGACAGAGCCAAACCCATTTGTATTGTTGGTAGACAAAGTCGTATTAATTAAGAATGTACATATAATATAAGGCATTCATATTGAATTTTTTTTGGCTTCGTTTATTTTGCATACCTTCACTTGGCTGTTAAATGTGTTTGATTGCTTCTCTCATAAATAATTATAAAAACCTTTTTCATTTCATTCAATATCCGTTTATATGCTGGCTCAGGTACTAATAGCAGTTTTATATAGTCTCTCTCCCTCACATATATATAGAAATATACGTATGTATATATGCGCAGAGTTACGAACATAGTGAAAAACCTGCCCACAATTAAAATACCTTCACTTTCGGTTTCATTATGCTTGCCAAATAAAAGATTTGTATCTGCGTTAAGTAGAAACTGGAATAAATAAGAGAATTTGTTGCTGTTTTGTCTTATTTTTTTATTTATGCGGCCAAACACCTCCGCCCAAATGTGGCCTGAGAAAAACAAAAGACTTTTGGGGCTTTATTGGCTTTGTTCGTTTCATAGGTTGCGAAAAAGTAAAATACAAAAATCAAACTAAAACTGTGAATCACGATTTTGGTGCAGAGCTCAATGCTATTTAAATTTGCTCTTACTGCAGGCACAATTGCTTAAACCAAAAAAAAAAAGCTTTGACTAAATTAGCAACATTAACGAAGTCTTCTAAGTCTGGTTCGCATGCAAATTATGAATTTGTGCTCTTAACCCAATGCCGGAGCAGCTATAAGAATAAGCTAACGGGAATTACTTTTGGCTAGAAATTAGCTAAAAATTACTTAATATAACTTGAATTTGATTGTGGATCATAGATCATAGAGCAAAGCAGTTCAAGTAACTCCGCTGAGGAATATTTATATTATATATCTTTAACTAAGCTGTTGACTGAGTAAATTGTTCATTCATTCAATTCATTTGATAAACATGCGTAACACTAGCTGAGTGTCTATTAGTGCTATAATTAACTAGTTAAGCCAAGCTAGTCAAGGACGCCAAAAGTAAAAAAAAACAACAACTTAATAACTAAAGCCAGAGTTGGCAACCTAAACGAGCAACAGATCTCGCCAAATCGACCAAGCCCCAACCAAAACAAAGCAGATCTAAATCGATTTTAAATTGCTTTGCCTTTGCTTGACTTGATTTGGATTGTTGTCAATTGGAATTGGAATTGGAATTGCAAAATGTGGAAGTGCTTTTTGTCGCCAGAAAAGAACTGCTACCTTCCGGTAAATCCGGATATATAATACATATATAATATATGAGTGAATACTTTTGATTTCTTCATCAGAAATCAACAATCGCCAGCAAAGATCAAATGGAGGCTGAGCGGGATCGCAGGAAAAAGCGAGACAGAGCTATATAGATTAGAAAGAGAAATAGATATAGATAAAGCAAAACTCGTAATGCTGAGTTTTTTTAGTCTAACTTATAAAATATCAATTTCTGTGATTCATACCAAGTTATTTAAGGCAGCGACTGCTTAATACTCAGTCACTCGACACCAACAAATGCCACGCCTCCAGTAACTGTGCGCAAAATATGTTCGTTCAATTATCAAATTTCATGGCTGGCAGTCAAGACTAATTGAACAAAAGGTTAATGATTCAAGCAATCCGATTTAACTTTAACTTCATTTGTAATTTCAATAATTAATAAATTTTCATCTACTGTGGAAAATCCAAGCAAAAGTCTTTAAGCACGCGGAAAATCCTTAGATAATTATTTTGCTTATCAATCAAGCGATTTTACAGTTAATTTCGCAGCATAAAATTGTTAATTATTTAATAGTTTTTTTTTTAGTATTTTGAGAAAGTCCTCTTAACGTTTCACTCTTTCACTTTACCATTTTCGACTAGCACCCAGAAAATGTTGCTAAAATGTTTGTACATGATATATTTCAGCCATAAATAATAATACATACAAACATATCTTTTTTCATTTATATATTTCTGTTTTGTTAAACAAAGCATCAATTTTATATATTCAACTCTGAATCAAGAGATTCAATTAGAAATTACATAATCGAATTCATCCGTTTCATGTTGTAAGCCAAGGATTAAAGTTAGTCTTAAGTATTTGATAATCCAACAGTTTAGCCTTAAATTAAAAAAGTAATCAATTAATTAGTGGAAGTAAATTGTTTCCAAACTATATACTAGTTAAATTGACTAAGATACATTTGTGAAGAATGTACAGCTGGGATATATCTTTTAAATGCATCTGTGAGATACAACTTAATATACATCTATAAGATACACTTCTGAGATACATTTCTAAGATATATCTTTGAAACACATTGTTGAGATACATCTTCGAGATACATTTCTGATATATCTTTGAGATATACCTATGAAATACATTTTAAAGATACATTGCTGAGATATATCTTTGAGATACATTTTAAAGATACATTTCTGAAATACATCTTTTAAAGATACATTTCTGAAATACATCTTTGAAATACATTTTAAAGATACATTGCTGAGATATATCTTTGAGATACATTTTAAAGATACATCCCTGAGATACATTTTTTTACTGTTTAAGATATATTTCTCGAGATTTTAAGATACATTGCTCTAGATTTTAAGATACATTTCTCTAGGTTTTTGAAGATACATATTGATTGTAGTATGAAAATATATATTTTTCTCTAAACTAAGATTTTAATGCCTCGCATTTTAGTATTCATCCATTCATTATTGCAATTCATTTAGTATAATATTAAGACTAAGATTTGAGACTAAATTGAGATTAATATCGTCTATCTTGAATATTGCACAATTCTTATGGAAGTTCTTTAATTTGCTAAAATTTACACAAGCATATTTGTTGTTTAATAAAGATTTGATAGTTCAAAATAAGCCACAAGTACATATTCACGCGCAGATGGACTCTGCCTAATGCCCTAAATATGTGCAGGTCTACACATACAAATATATCTCAAATTTATAGCCAGAAATACGCTTAAACATAAATTATCCGCTACCTTAGGAAAGCGTATCAAATAAAAAAGTATTTGCAATAGTTTTGGCAGTATTTGCAAGCAGCATGCAGAAAACACTTGAAATTAATAAATAAATTATTCACATACCTGTCATCACCTGCATAAACTCTGTAATGAGTAATCAAATAATATTTATTTAAATTTTTAATTGTATTTAAATTAATTTCATTTCAGTTCAGTGCTCACCATCAAAATCAACCGTTCCCGATCCATCAGCATCAATTTCCTCGATGATCGAGTCCAAGTCCTGGCTGGAGATTTTGTCGTCGAGCTCGTGGAGAATGCCACGCAAGGTGGCGACCGTCAGATAGCCTTTGCCCTCTTTGTCGTAAACACGGAATGCCTCTTTTAGCTCGGCTTGCAGGGCGCCCACGTCCTCCTCGACCTCGATGAAGCGAGCCGCCAGCTTGCAAAACTGGCTGAAATTCAGTTTGCCCGTGGTGCCCTTGTCCACCTCCTTGATCAGAGCTTTCACAGCTGGTGGTTCGAGTTTTTGGCCGAGAATTTCGAGAATAGCTGAGACATCGCTATGATCGATAAATCCGGTGCCTTCGAGATCGAAAGCTTTGAACGCATTGCGCAGAACTACCAAGAGAGATATATGAGAAAAAAATATTACAGAATTTCTCTGTCTCTTTCTGTCTTTGTACATACTTCTCAATTGATCTTTGTCGTACTCCCCCTCGGCCTGTGAATGAAAATTAATTAGAAGATAAATCTAATTGCTCACATGCTTAATTAGGCGCACAAATGTCAATTCGCATGTTCTTTAAATAGGATTCGCTGTAGCTCTAATTAATGTTAATAAATCGTAAAATGCAATCGCACTTTAGTTAGATAGGAATGTCTCTGGCTAGTACTGCATGTCGGATTGGAGGTGTAGACAGAATTCGACACAGGTGCAGGCACACGGGTGCCCTACAAATGTCCTCTGCCTTTGCTCAACAATTTTTTCAATTTTCAATCACAATCAAGGCCAAACACTTCATTTAATTGATTTATTTGCGGAACACTTGATGCGCCTTCATTTCTAGATTCCCATTTCAATTGCATAACTCACCATTTTTTATTGATTTTTTATAATAAATAAATATATATATATATATATGTATCTATAAGATAAAACTTTTTAGAATTCGAAATATTCACGAGTGAAACTGAGTTTGTAAGTTTACCAATTTACTCTCGATCGGATCGAGTTAGCGCCAGCGTCTAAACAGATCTATGTCTGTGCGCCGTATATAAACGGGCGCGACAAATGTCAGCGACGAGTCGTGCTGCAACCAGTGAAACAAATGCCAAATTGTCGTCGTCAGCACCAATCGATGCCGAGCAGAGGTATTGCATGCGACCCACAGCATACTACATGCAGAACCTGCATGCAGCACGCATGCCTCACGCACACAATGCACCTGCAGCCGTGTGACGGACCCGACGGATCGACGCTCGGCACTCAACGATTGCCATGGCTATCAATACCAGATATTCTATTGAGAGCGAAAGTTAGAGAGCTTATGAATACATTGTTAAAGGATTTCCTAAACTGTGAGTGAAATATTTCTAAAGAAAAGCATAAATAACTAAAGGATGCAGGGGGATAGAAAGAGCTGGAAAAAATAGAAAGGACATGAGAGAGAAGTCGAAAGAGAAGGATATAGGTGACAGAGAAGGATATTGAAGAAGACAGGGAGAATAAGGCATTTAAATGCAGAAGGAAATAAACAGATCGAGAACAAGACAGACAGACAGACAGAGTAGGGGAGAGAATCGAATGGGAGACAGTCAATTAGACAGAGAATTCCATACAGAGTGAGAGAGACGGAAAGAAACAAATATAAGGAATGATACAGTACAAAAACGATTTACAGAGTAACAATAAGGCACAGAGAATGAGATTAAAAAGAGAGAGAAAATAGATTCCCCTATTGGGTTCAATAAATTCAAAGAATGAGTTCTTCATAACGTGATGTGATATCATTATTCTGCTTGCAGATTTTTATTAAGTAGATTAGCAATATTCTAAAATACTAAACTCTGATTTCTATTTATTTAATAACAGTGGCCTTTGTTATTATTGATTGCCAATTTCTTTATCCTAAACTGATTGCTCATCTTTACAAATAGCGAAATTTAGTCCTCATTTATTAGAAGTATATTGCACAGCTTTGAAACAAACTTGGCTTCTTAAAGCAATTATTGCAGTAATTTTAATTGTGACCCTTTTCTTGTTCTTTCCTTTTCTTTAATGTATGTATCTAAATTCTAAATTGGCTGTATGAAATATGTTTCTAGATTTAACCATTATTAATAGCCTAATGAGATTATCTGACAACCAATAAATAAAAATAAAAAATATATTTTCATTCTTTAACCGCCATCTACTGGGCGCGATATGCACATGAATTTAATATATATTTAAGATTTATACTGTTTAAGAAACACAATATACTCGATGTTTTCCTTATTTGTTTTTGTGTTGACCTAAACGAACGAACTACTTATATATGTCAAATGAGTAGCAGAACGTCTTGGCCTTGCTCTATACCTGAAAGATTCAATCGAAGGTATTTTAAAACTCGCCATCACTCATCCTTAATAAGTTCTTCAGTACCACCTGGATGTTTCCCTTGATATACTGAATTTGTTCGTATTTTGTTGATTATTATGACCTATGATATATTTAATTTGATTTAATTAAAAATGTTTTCCCTTAACTAAAGGCTTTCTACGTGTGTAGCTAATATCTGCTGAAAGAAAGAAGTTTAAATCCTTGAATGGCAATTCTAATTTAATCAAATATTAATAGATCACTTTTACTTACTGGCTGCTGCTTCATAAGTCAAAAACTGCAATTCATTTAATTACAGTCACAGGCTTCTTCATTCTAAATCATGTATTGCAAACATATATACAACATTTCACACATACATATGTAACAATATAAACATATACACATATACAATCACATACAAACACTCATATGTATAACTCTTTACTTTGGCTAAGCCATAAATTAATAATGCTAAGAGAGGCACACAATTATGCTTGACATGCAGGAAATCCGCCTAGAGCAGTGTCATCATAGGAAACAAATTCTATATGGATTATTCTTATCACATTTCGATTAAGAGCTTAATCAATAAATGCCATTGAATTATCTGTTGTATTCACATGATTGACAGCCATTGATGTTGCCATCAAATTACTTCATTATCATCAAAGTTGATCATAGAGTCGCCTGTGATTGATCGTGTTCTCTTTCACTTGGGCATAAAAATACACTTCCTATAAATAGACATACATTGAAATAAGGCACAAGGTAGGCAATAAGATTTATAAGGCAAAAGTTCTATATACCCTGTACGAAATATAATTTTGTATTTAAGTAATGTTAATAAATAATGAATAATGAAAGTAAAAGATAATGAATGAAATATATATCATTAAAGTAATTTTTAGATAAAAATGCGAGGTAATTAAAAGAATATCTAATACAGTATTTTATTCAACAAATCGTTCATTCTTGCTGCCTTTACACTTTATAGGGTATATATGTAGATATCACATTCTTCTCTTCTCAATTTTACATTTAAACAAACCCAGATGGAGTTCTTTGCTGTAATTAGCAACTTTAGATGTGAGTCGATATCTGTATGTAGAACTAGATAAACAATAGAATAGATAAATAATAAACAATGAATGATGAAGAGATCAAGACTTGGCCAATGAACGGCACGAGATAACAAGCTGGAATTGACTGAATCGACTGATTTTGAATATCTGACTTTTAATTAGATTTCTGATGACTCGAGTGTTTTTCCTGTTGTCTAACGGCTATTGTTGACTGGACTGAAACGCATATGATGTTATATAGAGTATTACAAATTTACATTTTTATTGCTAAGAGACGAAGAATGAAATTCGAGCAGAAGTGAAAAAACTAACACGACGTTGTTATACAAATAATACTAAATTGTGTAGGCCTAGCAGGACTTAGACTATAATATTTCTAGGTTTTTTATTTCCGCTTTTTATTACAATTATTTTTATTTTTTATGTAATTAAATATTAAACATGTTGCATTGTGATTTAATTTTTATTTTTTACATGCTGAATTTATAATTCAATTTATATTTTATTAGAATTTTGATGGATTTCAAACTGTAGCCGATACAACTAATTGTAAAGATATGAATTTATTTAATTCCGCGAGCTGTGCATCATCCTCAGCCTAATCATCGCCGCCTGTCATGACTTCCATGAATTCTAGAAAAACAAAATATAATATTAAATGCATATTACATATATATTCAACTTCCAATCCCCTCAGCCGCTCACCATCAAAGTCAACAGTGCCGGAGCCATCCGAATCAATTTCCTCAATCATCATGTCCAGATCATCGTTTGTCAGTTTGTCATCCAATTCGCGCAGAATTTCACGGAGAACTCCGGTGGTGATGTAGCCGTTGCCCTCCTTGTCGTACAACCGGAAGGCCTCCTTTAGCTCGGCCATCATGGCCTCGGCATCTTCCTCAACGAGGAAACGGGCTGCCAGGGTCGTGAATTCCTCGAACTCAATCTGACCCGAGCCATCCTCGTCCACCTCGGCAATGATCTCGGCCAGCGTGGCATCGTCCAGCTGGTGGCCCAACATGCTCAGAATGGTGCCCACCATCGTCGTGTTGATGTATCCATTCTTCTCGGGATCAAATGCATTGAAGGCATTGCGCAGCACTGAATAGCGGAAAAGCAAAAGCAGAAAATTGTATTCATTCATTCACAATGAGAGTCACAATGAATCGACTTACGTGCAATTTGCTCCTTTGTCAGTTCGTCCTGCAATGAAAGGGAGGGAAAATACAGTCAAGACAGTTTTCTCATGTTTTCTTATTATAATTTTGTCTAATCTGATTTGCTAAATCTAATTATAGATCAGCTCTTTGAATACAATCTGGCGTTTCATTTATCACAACTGTTATATAATTAGCTTATTGTATAAAGAGCAGATTGCAAATCAAATAAATAAATATGCAATTTTGATGTAGCCACAAGACTAGGAGATATCCTGTAAATGACTGAAATACTTTTAACAACTCTTTAACTATATTTTTGCCAGCACAATACTTTGATATTTACCTAATCAAATTTATTTGTTCACTCTAGGAGTATAGTATAGAGTAAGTCTACCAATGTTTTTACAGATCAATGTCTTATTTTATGTGATATAATTTGTTTCTTTTCTCCATTCGTATTTAGCTAGTTCAATTCATATTATATACATTTTCTTTTATATCTTTAAAACAAGATTTGCACCGACAAAAAATATCAGAAAACATCGCAGCTAAGTTGTAAAATTCTTATAACGATCAAATGAAAAGTACAACCACAATGATTGGTCACAGTAAATATTAGAATTTACTTAATATGATATTTGATTTGCTTCTTAGAGACTCTTTCCTTCTTAAGCACTTTTTAATAAAGAAAAGTTTACATAGAAAAATTCTTTTGGAAATAAAAACTGACGTTTTGAACTCATTAAATGTCCACATATAGAATTTTGCTTTAATTGGGCTTCTATAACAGCGAATATATTTACACCAATGTTTTTCGGTTGCGGCTGGAACTTTGTATTTTCATAAAGTAAATCAATCAGAAGCGAATTTTTAAACATCCCCAGCCATTTTTTCTCATTTTCATTTTGAGGTATTCCAATTTATATATATTCGAAGACACACACGATCATCAGTTTGTCAACTTACACTCATGTTGTCTGATTTATAGTTATTCGATGTAAGCGATCTCCAGTGATACTAGCTTTTCGGGCAAAATAAAATTCACAGACGCGCACACACACACACGCGCACGCAGAAGACCAACTGAAGGATCAACAATGGTGAGAATAATTCGAGATTCCTGTATCACAGCCAATGCCAGCGAGACAAGAGACAATCAGAATGTAGATTGAGATTGAGATTGAGGAAAGCCAACACGTGCCTTGAAGTCGCTGCAGCTAAACTGTCACTGCCTCAGACAACAAAACCTCCTGCTGCTTCTGCTTGGATGTGAGTGAAGGAATAATTTTGGCCAAAGCGCAGACGCGAAAAGTCATTCGCGCAAAGGTGGCAGCAGATCAAGAGATGGCCAGGTGAGAGGAGGAGGAGGAGGCAACAGGCACAAGTTCTAGTCGATTTACCTGAATGAATAGAAACACGAACACAAACAGCACAACAACATGCTATATGAGTTGAATCAAAAACTTTGCATATTTGCTGCTGCTGCTGCTGCTGCTTGTCGCATTTCAGGAATTTCGCATTGAAGGCGCTGGTCTCTGTGCCCTCCCTCTCCCTCTCCCCCGATCTCTGTCCATCTCTCTTGCTCTGCCGCTGGCTCTGTCTCTGTCCTACCATTTATTTATAACTAAAAGAACAAGTAAGAAGACTCTAGTCGAGACTGCTCGACTACGAGATCCCCTGAACCCTACAAGCAACTGATATTTCAATAATAATTAGCACCCACACACGCACTCATGCAAACAAATACACGCACACACACACACTCACATATACAGGCGATTTCGCTTGGGTTGCGCTGCAGTGTTGGCAATATTATGAGAACTTATTTGTTGTATAATTTAATTTCTAGACGTACGATCGTAATGAAACTTACAGAACGTAATCATAATGTTAAAATGTATGTGTATACCGAATCACAAGTCTCTAGTATTTGATATACGACTTTTACAAAGATGAGGGTGAGGGGGTGGATTTAGGGGTGGGGGGTAAATTTTAACAAAAATCGAAATTGTATGACATGCGTCTTAATATACATTTTAAATTTGGAGACTGTAGCGTGAAAGATGTAGGAGATATAATTTTTAAACTGATCTTCGATAAGGTTTTTTATCGATAAAAAAGTATCGGAATGAGTTATCGTTTTTTAGTGATAAACTCGATATCCGCGTGATATATACGGACATTTTAAAAAAAAGTTGAAGTCTCTAGCTCTTATATCTTCTGAAATCGACGCGTTCAAACATACGGACAGACGGACGGACGGACGGACGGACGGACGGACGGACGGACGGACGGACAGACAGACGGACAGGGCTAAATCGACTCAGCTCGTCGCCCTGATCAAGAATATATATACTTTGTGGGGTCTGCCACACCTCCTTCTGCCTGTTACATACATTTTAACAAAACCATTATACCCTGATTTCCCATTTTCAATGGGTTCAGGGTATAAAAATGTATTTTGATGCATTTTGTGGCTGCATGTGTGTAGGTCTATCATAAATAAGTACTTGATATGCTGACGGGTATGCCCAGGCGCCACAGCTCGAGGGAAAAGAAAGAGCCAAATTCGATTCATTCAATTGCAGTGAATCAGAGTAAGTCTATACATATATTGTATTACTATGGCTATCGATCTTATTTATGTTTGTTGACATTATTTCCTTGCTTTGACAAAGAAAAGTTACAAATAATTGAAAGCTAATATGCTCGTTTTCACCATGTGATTTAGTATAAATATCATTTTATTGTTAGTTGCGCCGCTTACAAAAAAATATAAATATCATGTAAGAGAAACTACAATACTATTGGGCCATAAGTAATCAAAAAAAAAAAAAGAGTACTCTAGTCAACTTTGCTTAACTGGTAGATACCCTGTATATATGTAAGTGACAAGTGCTCAAAGGAATGCATGAATTTAGGTCAGAAAGCAGAAATTGCAGAAACTCAGCAGCTGAGTATATATATATGATCAAATCTGCGATTATAAGAGATAGATCCTATACTTATCGTATAACTGGCTAATGTCAGTATTAGTATAACTCTATATCGAATAAATGTCCTCCAATTACTGCTTAATTTTGACATCGATTCATGGATTCCTCTAGAAATATATCTTATATCTATATATTTTTTTGCTGCATAGATAAAACTATCTATAGCAAAAGAGAGATATATATATAGTGTATATATTGTATATCTGTAATAATATTTTATAAACGTATGTATATTATTATTAATATGTATTAAAATGAATTTGTACTGTTTTCAGTTGAGGGATATGCATTCTTATTTAGCAGCAATAGACGATTAGGCAAGATAATACATTTTAATCAGCTAATCACAGCCATTGCTTCACTGTCAATTCTATTTTCAACAAATTCATTCAACCTTTTGGTCAATTGTTGCCATCAATTCGTTGATACGAGACCCAAAAACCCCAAAGCCACTGATTTATTTATACAACAGACCCCACATTCGGTACACGCCTTCCATGAAGTTGATTCAGCTTACGATATACGATACGCGATTGCTTACAGTTAAACCGTTTGATTACTATTTTTATTAGTTAAACAAACTTGAAAAATACTAACTAAATACATATATTATGTATGTAGATTCCACGTAAAAATTCAATTTCTTATAACTAAATGAACTGATCCATTAAAAATGGAAATTTGAATATTTTTCATTATCGATTACAATATATTTATGTGATAATTCTTTAATTCAGAGCAATGAATAAAATATGGACAACATTGGATATTTATTGAGAAATAGTTTATGTCCATTCAAAAATCACATTTAAATTTGCATTAACTTTTCATTCGAATGAATTGCTTTATTATTTACTAACCATCGTTGTGTTACCCATATTTAAATCGATTTAGTTTTATGGTCGGTCCGAAAATGGTAGAATTGATGTTATCTTGGCGAAAAATAATAATTCGGAACGCGGAAACTTTTGGTGTTTGATCTAAATGACAGAACTGAACTAACTGGACCAAGTCAAACCGATGATGGAGGCACACGAACGGAAACATTCATAAATCGGACTCACACGTAGCGACACATGCACGTCAACATTCGCATTCGCGTATCTCTGACATCTGTATATGTGTATGGATATTTATGGATATGTACATGTATGTGCACACCACCAACACACACACACACACACACACGCACACTCCCACATCTGTACGTATGCACACGTATTCATAAGTAAGTAGAAACGAATTGATTTCGCTGCGCGCAAAATGGCGTGAAAGCGTTTTTCTGTGACGTCGACGATGAAAAACCACTATAAATCGTCACGGCAAAGAAATGATCGTAAGCGACTGCAACGCAAAGCAAGTAAGTGCGAGGTATAGGCGAGTGTATTTGACGAGCAGATACCCTGCATGGGCTAAAAACTGTTAAAATGCATACAAGCTGTAATAGAAGTTTGAAAGCTATGAAAGCCCCAAGTACGAATATGAGAATCCCAAGTTCTTAAGCTTAAAATACCACATTATAGGGCTAACAAATTTAATTTAATTTTTAAAGAATATTTTAGATCTTTATTAAATTTTAATTTAAAGAAAACTTGAAGAATATTTTTGTGCTTAAGCTGTATTAATTAATAAAAATCAATAAATATATCGCAAAATATTTATGCGGGTAGATACGTAAGGCCGTTATAGTAATTTTTGCATAGGAAAGATTTTCATTTACATTAAATACAAATTTTTACTTTAACCTAGCCCCAAGTCCCTAGGATAAAATTTAATTATCAAAAAGTTGACGGCATCCCTTCAACATCTTTGTTTTTCCCTCCCTCCATCATCCATCCAGTTTGTCTATTAGATTAACTCGAACACAGACTGATCCTCTGGGTAGTGTACAGGCTTTAACGCGTAAAAATAAACTAATTTGAAATCAATCCATTAATAGGCTATACAAATCGGCCCAATCATTCTTTTATTTTCATTACATACACTCATACATAAGATGAACGTACATATACATACATACATCAATAGTACAAGTTACAAATTACAAAAATTAATCAACAGACACAACATAAAACTAATCTACCCTCGTAAATCTCATGAATGAGCAGGTTAAAAGGGCTCGAAAATTTTCTACAATTTATTTAAAATAAGAAAGAAACGAAACAAGAGCAAAAAACTAAAATGAACAAATGCGTAAATGTGTGAAAATATAAATTAAAAATTAAATGCTCTTTAAATATGCTAAATGCTTGGAGAATGATTGATCTGAGCAGAGCTGATGCTACACTTGCTGTCATACATACTATATGTATATACAAATGTAGACATATGTATATGAATATATGTATGTATGTATATATGAGCTCATTGAAGATAAACAACTATAAATCCATTTAATTAGTGGATGTACACACAGATACACCTCTCAGTATTTTGTGGTCAAGAGCAAGCCACTAGACTAATTCTATTTAAATTGTAGTTTTTCTCTCTGGCAAATGTGACCCAGCTATGTCCATTTTATGAATATGTGAATCGTTTGAATTTCAGCCACAAGCGACTATAAGGCAACAATTCGAATTTGGTAGTACCGCAATTGTAGTAGAACTAAATAGACCTATGCTATAATAAATTTTTAAAATATTAAATCAAAAAGATAAAATAAAATAAATTAAAAAAATATAAAACTTCTGAATAATAAAAAAGAGTTTTATAAATTTATCTTTAAAAAAATTATTGGTATTTTATATTTTACACAAAAATAAATAAAAGCATAACTTTATTAATATGTTATAACAGCCTATTACATATGTTTGTCCATGTGTGTATGAGTCTGTACATTCGCTTTGACAAACATCATAAAACAATTATAATCTCACATATAAGAGGTTGGGAATAGTTCGACGCTGTAGCATTTGGCGGCGTTTGCGTTTGTATTTTTAGTTGTAGTTTAAAAATAAATACAATTGCAATCATTCTGTTTCGAGTTGAACACGTTTCCACTCACGTGCTGTGGGGCAATAATCTAGCGGTTTTCGTAGCAATGTGGGCCTCATAGCGAAACATTGCCAAATTCTATAATTGTACGTTCTCATCTAGCTAATTCAATTAGCAATGAATATTTTGTCTATTTGTCTATTTATTCAATGATCTGAAACAGACGGCAACAAAAACAAACTAGATTTTGTATTCAATAATAAAAACATTGTCATGCACAGATGGACATTTTCATCTTACATTTTGAATATATATGTATAATTGATGTGGATTCAAAAGCTATAATTTTAATTTATATTTCGCGGGCAACGAACGAATTTTATGGTATCCTGTATTACTTTTAAATGCTTTAATCAAACGCCTAATTTCGCTTGATAGCAAAGTATTACATGTTTTGGGTAAATTTCTTGGCCTATCGTCTTTAAT
Source organism: Drosophila navojoa (assembly GCF_054131105.1). NCBI lineage: Eukaryota > Metazoa > Arthropoda > Insecta > Diptera > Drosophilidae > Drosophila > Drosophila navojoa. The sequence goes on from NC_142893.1 coordinate 14,485,331, forward strand.
TTATACGCTCCTTGTAAAATTTATGATTGTTATTATTCATGCTTTATATTTACTTAAATCAAATTCAAACGATTTTTAGCATTGTCAGTGTGGCTGTATTATTTTAAGCTCAAAATATTGTGTGAACCTATTGGAGTTACAAAACTTTCAGCTTTTCAGCTAGAGCAAAATAAAATACTTAAGCAATAAATACTATACTTTATACATATATATAATATACTAAAACACTTTCATTTAGGTATAAAATTTGAATTTAAGTTTATGAAAAAATGGTTATTCTTGATTTAATGTTATATATTTATTGTATATAAATATGTTTTTATAAAGCGGTGTGTGTTTATATATTTATAAGATTATGCCAAACATGGCTTCTTTTATAAAAACGCTGTGTGATAATATCTAATGATATATTCAGACTGAATAGTTTTTTTTTTTGGTAAAGGTAAGGATATATGTATAGTTACTGTTAATGCATACAAAAATTCGATTAGGCTACCAGTTACTTAGGAAGTCAAATCCTTTAGGCATTTGCACTTTTTCTGGCAATAGTTTACAGTTTTCGGAGTGCTGGTCTTTGGTGTCATTTTCGGAATCGTTTGAATCCGTGGAAACGCTTAACAAAGTGTTCTTAGATCCGAAATTCGATAGTAGATTTAACTTCTCAACGGCAATCAAGTTGATCGGCTCCGTACACTTATTTATATTCCTATTCGTAGACTCCTCCTCCTCCCTCCTCGATGGCGATTTTATTTGGTTCTGATAAACGCTATCTCGTTCTGCTTTTGGTTCTGGTTCCGGCTCTGTTTTAGGCTCTGGCTGAGCTTTAGGCTCGGAAATAGTTTTTGTTTGAAACGGTGGTATCTTTTTCGGTGTACTTGCTATTGAAACAATTTTGCATATTCCAAGTTCGTTTAGATTCATTTGAGATTTCGTTTTATAACTAAATGGAAATGAATGTTCATCCCGATAGTCGCCAATATTTTCGTCATGGAGAATCTTTAGACCGACGTTTTGTTGAATAAATGTACATAGATTCAATCTATCGAATCCATATATTAAATTCTTCTGGCCTTTTGTCACCTTTTTCTTGTTCGATCGAGGATCCGAGTCCTTACGAGATTGGGTACTCGATTGTGTACTCGAGCTTAACGAGTTACTATAATATCTTATAGTTATTTCCGGTTTTATAATGGTATCATTCAAAATATTTTCTTGCTCAGCTGGAGTTAGGGTTAGCCAAACGTGATCATAGGCAGAAATCACTTCGCTCATATCAAACGCTATCTTCTCAGCCAGCGGATTTAGTTTCGCAAAATAGCCGTGCAGCCATTGATTTGTAGGCATTTTTACTCTGAAATTTATGAATAAGAAAAATTGATCAACATTTTAATTTGAGCTTAGAAATGTAAGGTTTCCATAATTGGTAATTGGTACTATGAGGAGCCGGCTCAATCGTCTGTCTTTATATACATTTAGTTTATAAGAAAATGTAAATTATTCTAAATGGAAACACTTTTTTAACTTTGGAATTCATAATATTTTCTTTAAACTCACACCCTATTATATTGTGTATCTAAAATAGTCTGCAATTTCGACATATACATATGTATGTATGCACATATCTACAATTGCTATTAAATACATACTTTCAAGTCTTTGTACGTCAGCCGAACATATGACGGATTCTTTAAAACGCAGTTTTCAGCGTACTATATGGTTTCAATTAAAATAAATTGCTTTGTTGTTCGGTATGTTCGGCTTCTCTAATTGTTTGTTTTTATGACTATCTCTGGCAATAATGTAGACGAAAGTAGAGATGAGAGAACAAAGAAAACAATGGGGATGGCTTCTTGTTACAATTACCCATGCTTAATAATCGATATAAATGTTAGTATTAAACTATCGATTATACTTTGTACAATCGAATAAGTCTCCGATCGACTTTAATTTCTGTTTGTTTAAATTTGACTACCTATTCAAATACAAAAGAAAAAAATTGTTTTTAAATAAATTGTGAAGTCAACACATCAATGAATACTTGCATATTTTCATATAAATATGTATAATGCGATTATTATGTTTTTAATTTAGAAATACTGATTAAATCTAATTGTATTGATTAGCATTAATTATGCTTTGCTTGACTTCATATCAACATACTGTATTATAATACATATCTCTACGAATTGTCTCTGCCAATTCTGTTATCTAATCAATATGATTTTAATAATAATAATTATAATGCGTAATAAGCCTCATCACTGATAATAGGCTTGACTAATTTGATAAATTAACCATTCAATTGGGAATCTTGTTTAGTGTCATGTGGACAAGTTGAAAGGTTGACGGCAATCGGCATCGCATTTAATATTCAGAATAATGTTTAAATCCAAATCATTTGATCTGAAAAACGATGAAGCTGGAAAGCAACGCGAGCATCTCTATCAACCACGGAAAGCCCAATGGCTGAAGTACATAATGCAGCCAGCTGCAATTGCCTTTGTTATTATTTTAATAATCTGCAATATTGATTTCTCATATGATCCTGATGAGGATAGCACAAGGATCTTGTCAAGGGCAACATCTCATGGAGACTTTGTGCCGATCTACAATCAAAATTTAATTCAACTAATTTTCAGACATGCCATGAATAAAACGGATTGCCGGGATCATCTAGCACTGCGCCTTGAGAACTATAATTTCCCAAATGGCCTTATTAAGAGAAATAGCTTCCACGGCGAATATACATTGCAGAGCCTAGTCTTAAGCAATTGTCGACTGAGGCACATTGTTGACGGCGCCTTTGATCAACAAAGTTTGCACAAGCTACAAAATCTAGAATTAATTAATACCAAACTGAAGAAGCTAACGAATGAAACACTTCGAGGTCTCTTACAGCTCTCCAACTTTACACTGATCAATAAGAGAAAATCGTTGAGATGTAAAGGACTTCTATTGCCCGTGGCGCACAGTCTAAGATCCGCAAAGATAAGTCTGCCGTATACGAGAAAAATCTATGAGCCTACATATTTCTTTGGTCAAGCAACCTATGAACACTTAAAGGTCTTAGATCTTAGCGGAAATAACATCGGAGAAGCCGTGGAAATGCAGACTTTTGAGCGTATGCCAGCTCTAGAGCATCTTAACTTGGCGAATTGTCGATTGAGAAGTATTTACTTTGATCCAAGTAACGAACTTCGATATCTGGACTTGAGTGGCAACAAGCTAACAGAGTTGAGTGTTCAGTTTATACTAGCTGCAAGAGAGAGGAATATAAAGCTTAATCTTGCGGCTAATAATTGGGATTGTAGCTATGCCAATGTGGATCTGTTTGAGCTCTTAAACATAAAGCCTTGCCTCGAGTCTGTACGAAAAACACGAGAATTGATTAGTGATGCTAATACTCTAGGTGCTTCATATGAATCCACCACTGAATCGAAATACGAAACTTCAATAGTAACAACAACAACGCCAAGAACCACACAATCTTTAGCTAAGCAGCGAATTCCGGTCATAACAACTAGTTCAACAACTACGCAATCTTCAGCTAAGCCGCAAGTTCCGGTCAGAACAACTAGTTCAACAACTACAACTACAACTACTGAGCCACCCACATGGATCACAGAGACGACGCCGAATATAACACCTGACTGGACCACTCCATGGGATATACCAGCGACAACCGATTCAGAAAACGATGAAAACTCTCTGCTCTATGACGAGATGGTTTGTGTGAATGCCCAGAAGGAGAGTCTCGGCAGCACAGCCATAGCCTACAATGCAAAGATGACAATTGTGGATGATTCCGAGCATATGGTCAAGGTGATTTTGTCTCAATTCAAGGCGGATGTCTGGAGCATTGTGTATTTTTCAAATGCCAAGGATAAACGTGAAATTGATAATGGCAATTCAGTTGACAGCTTTAATAGTAAAATATTACAGATTAGTTCCTTAAATTGCGGAACTTCATACGTATTTTGTCTGATTATAGACAAAACTACGACTTCTCCATTTAATTGCCGTTCGCATCGCACAAGGCCTTGTCTCAGGCAGCGACTGTGGTTCGAGAGACACAGTGTTTCAATAATAATTTCAGCAATCTTTGGAATGCTACTGAGTGTGGCTCTCGGTGTACTCGCTGTGTACGCCATTCTCAGGATGCGACCGACCTGGCTTTGGGGCAGCAAACGGCTGCTGCGCCCGACATCACAGTCGAATACAATGCTTCTGCTGCCAAGGGAATACGAAAAGGAGGCGTACGATGCCATACGGTAAGCTAGACAAAATTTGCCCCAAAAAGTATGCTACATTGCTTAATATATCATTCTTGTTTAATTCCTAGCTATGCCAATCCGAATGCCAGCATTCACGAATATGCATCGTACTACCGGCACTTGGAAGGAGCCCAACTCTATCGTGGAGGGTCGAATAAGTACAATGTACCGCCCACAGAACGTGCCCCATCCATACCACCGTCCGTGCAGAAAAACATAATATCCAGTATTCCTAATACATATACCTATGAATCCTTTGAGGTGTATGAAGAACTTTACTAAACGAAGATCTAATTTTAATTAATTATTTAGTAAATGAAATGTATTTATTTATTTGTAATTTTTTATTTTATGAATAAAATAATATAAAAAGTATTCATATATGTTTCTACTAAACTACAAAGTACTGGCATATTCGTCTAGCTATATTAGTATTATATATTTGGTACTATTATATTAAAAGTCTTGAATATATGCAAGATATATATAGTAAATATGAGAGATGATTTAATATCTACTGAGAACATTCTTTTACAATCATAATACTACATATATGAACTCTGACTTTTCAAGTTTCCGGAACTAATCGCTGTGCTGAAAAAACCCACATTAAAATAAATATAGAATAATTAGTTAATCAACCATAACTCATTCATGCTGATGTATGATATATACATATATAACATTAGTTGTTATCAAAACAATAGTATTATTGATTGGTCATATGAATAGGTATTATCATTATCAACCCATACATATGCATATATATCAATATATCTAGTTTATGCGAACGATAAGCCAAAAGGCAAATGCAAATGCTGTGTTGTCAATATTGTATTAATCAGTTTGGTTTTGGCTTGACAGCCGCGTTAAAGCTCTTTAGCTGCTTTGCCGAAAAACAAAAATAAAACCCAGATGGAACCAAGTGCTATGGAGAACAAAAATAGCAGCACAGATTGCGATGCATTGCGGTAAATCTCAAACAATTGCTTATAAATATATATATTAATATATGTAATTTAATTTAAATGAAGGTAGTCTAGTTAATTCTGATAAATTAATGTGAGTAGAAGCTAAACTTACTCTATGATTAGTTACCGTTTTAGTAAGAACATAAATATTATATATCTTGCTGATATACAAATGCGTATAATCTCATTTTCATAATTTCTTCATAATTTCAGCTCCAAAAAAACAAAAGGCAAAAATGTGGAACATCTAAGCACGAAAATCTTATCGCGACTTTTATTGACTCTATGCATTGGACTATTAATAATAGCGCTAATTATATACATTGTGTTTCGGATAAAAAACGAGTGTAGTCCCGCAGAAAATGCCCACAACATAGAAGCTGCCTTGGGTCGTTTCATAGAAGAGAACAATGAGCTAGACTCGTCAGCTGAACTCTTTGGGTAAAATAATATATTATTTACAGAAAATAAAAATTGTATTAAATTGCTGCTTACAGACTAATTACAGGTGGGCCAGCGGGCGGAGGCTGCTATGAGGACAGCTGTCGCATCGAGTGCTCGCAAAACGGAGATCTCTATGCCGATGCAGCTGCCGTCATTGATGTGAGCGAGTGTGAAGTGATTACCTCGCTGATCGTAACGAATCAAAGTCAGAATTATATAGACAACAATTGGATTGATGTGAATGCGACAGTGCTGCGAATAGCGCTGATCAAAAGCGAATTGACGAAGATCAAGAGCGGAGCATTCAATGCGCCAATGTTTTCGAAGGTGCTGCACATGATTTGGCTGGATCTGAGGCTGAACGAGGTCAGCAATGGCGCCCTGTTGGGTCTGTACTCGTTGAAGAAGTTTGAAATCGACTTTAAAGTGCCCAACATTCAGTTGGCGCTGCTGCAGCCTGTGCAGACGACACTGACCCACCTGAGAATGAATTGCGGCATCAATTTCAAGAGCGGCTCGAATATTTTCGAGAACATCTATTTGGGCAAATTGCTGCACCTGGACTTGAGCTACAACAACTTCAGTGGTCCGCTGACCAAGAACATCTTCGTCGCCACCCCGAATGTTACCTATCTATATCTGAAATACTGCTACATAACGGCCATCGAAGATTCGGCCTTTGAGCATATTGCACAGAAGCTGATTTTAGTCGACCTGAAGCACAATTTGTTGACGCATTTCAATGCGGACTCGCTGGGTCTGGGTAAAAATCTACGTCTATTCGATGTCGAGCCAAATAACTGGAACTGCACCTGTCAGCTACGGTCTATGATCGAGTTCTATAATAAAAGGAAAAATTATTTCATAAGTGCTCCATACTGTCGCATGCCATTGAAGCTGTATGGCAAAAACTTTGATGAGCTCACTACCAAAGAACTGGGCTGCGATACATCAGACGATGACACGGACAAGATTACCGATCCAATAGATCAGACGCCAACAGATAATGATGGCAAAGCATCAAACGATAATAATAATAATAATGAAGCAAAACCAACAATTCCTTACGGTCCGATACTTCAGTTTAGCTGCTCGAAGCCTATTGCTATGACGGGGAACGAGAATTCGATGGAAGATCGTCAGAAGCGATATGTAGCTAATGATAATCCGAAAAACTCCGAGTTTTCGGCATTTGAGCACTTTGTTTTTGAACCACCCACCTATGATCTAGATTTGGAAATATTGGAAAATAACTCTGTGCGCGCCTCGATAGATGGATATGATGTATCCTCTAGACTGAACATCATCTGGTTTACCGAACACGAAGAGAGCGAAACATATTTCGTCACCTCACCATCGCCGAGAGACTACAATTGTATACTCTACGAAGATCCCTATTTGGTTACCGATCCGCTGCAGCAGAATCACACCTACACCTTTTGCATGATGGCGGAGAACCAGGTGGTCGTATCTCCGCTCTTCTGCCAGCCGCTGCATATCCCGCTGCCCCATGTTCACAATGAAGTGGATGACGTCATTGAGGTTGAGACCGATAAACAGTTTACGATTGGAATGCTTTGCCTGATATTTTTCATGTCGACTGTATTCGGAGCTATATTTGCATATCTGGGCATCAAGTCGTTTCCCAATCTACTGGAGGGCTCCAAGAATGTTGTCGTCATCAAGGAATCGGATAAAACGTGTGTCGTCTCAACTATAGCCGAATCGAAATATATGAAAAGCTCGCTCAAGAAGGACAAGTGCTCATTTCGTATTGGCGCTGAGAGGTAAGTTTTCTTTACATTTATGCCTAAGAAATATGTTCATAATGTAGATTATTTCACTCAAGCAGGTCATCTGATATATCCACCGTGCCAAGTGACATTAAGGTACCCAACTCGGCCAGCGTGAGCTCGTCGTCCACATGCTTTGATGAATGCTTCACTAGCATCACTAATACACAGGCCATGGAATATGAGATGCCGATGAAATTCAATGAATGCCGCAAGCTTAGCGAGGGTGTCGACAGACCCAACTCGCCACCACCATTGCCCAAGCGCAATTCCAAAAATTCCCTAACCATGGATCTGCAACCCTTATCGTGTGAAAAGTTCGCAAAACAAATTTGAATGCGGTACAGTTGGCAGAGATTTATAAAATACATACATACATATATGCATATAAATACATACCTATTGTGAAAGTATGTTTATACAATAAATATCCATATTTAAATATATATAAATATATAAATATATAAAAATAAATGTATAAATACAATTTATAAACAAAACTGTTTTTGAAATATAAATAAAAATTATTTTAAAATATGATTATTTATGTTTTATGTTGATTTGATCTAAATTTAGGATTACCATAAAATTATATGTATTTATTGCCTGTCCAAGAACTATCTGGAATTAACAAGGCTTCGATCTAAAAAAAATAAAATATATATAATACAAATATATGAATAAAAAATATATATAATAATAATTATATTAACTCTATATACGTATAGATCATACATAATAGTACATATAAATATAAACAGTTTATAAGAATCAACAACTTTATATAAGAAGCAGCTCTCACTGTGCCTATGCACACTTTCGGTTAGAGCCTCCCAAACACCTGAACAATACCTATAACAAATTCGGTAGCTTCGTGGAGTTCATTATGTGTATCCATGTTAGTTTAGATTTTTCTGTTTTGTTCTCTCAGTAAAACCCAGACGGGTGATTTTGCTATCAATTCGGCTGTCATATTAATGGATCAGAAAATCAATACAGCTGTAGCTGATATCGCCTCGTCGAGTACACGAACTACTTAAATATGTGATAGGAATAATGTTATGGCATTAGCGCTGGTATTATCGAGTATTTAGTATTCAGTTAACCATTGGCGCTCGCGACTAAAACTAGTTCGAATAGCTTGCTCATGAAACACTATACACATAAAACATATACCTTTCTGTTCGAGTCGCCTTATAGCCCCTGTAATTGGCTAAATAATACGGGAAACAATCTCAGCTCGATCTATCAAGTTCTCTGTTATGCTGGGGCTCTGTCAATCGAAAACCTTGATCATATTCTACCTATTCCATGTCTGGGCTAACTTCTCGACACTTGCCCAGGATATTCGCTATATTCAGCAACCGCAATCGAAAAATGGCAATTTACATATACATCACGCAATCAGCAAGTACAAGGAAGCATTACAAAATATCAGGTACTGTATATATAAAAATATCACAATAATCTATATAACCAGAATTATTGATTGTTTTTATGCACTGAAGCGATTGGATAGGGTATACAGCGCATAGAATTAGTTGAGCTAACATGCATATGTAGTGCTAATATGTGAATTTTAATCATAAATTAACCTGATTGAAAGCTTTTTATTCATTTAGCTGTTCCTTAATACGATTTCTAAACCTCGCAAGATTTAGATCTAGTTGAGTGAGAGATTGCAAATAGTTTAATAAATGAATACTTTTCAAATTTGTATGAGTAGAGCAGCACTACACTTTAAATGAGCAAGAAAAATAATCAAAATCACAAACGAAAATCTAAAAATGATTTACAATAACATTTTTATATTAATATATTCCTATAGCAGGGTATTTATTAGTCCAGCACTCTCTCATATGCCCTAATCTTCAAATATGATAAAATGATAAATGATTTTATGATGTGGCATGCATCGTGCACATATAACTAGATTTATTTTGATAACATTTTATTGTATTTTGTTTATTCTGTTTCGTGAAATGCGCAAAATTGGAAGCACTTTTTATATGGATTTTTGCAACGTTTATCATGCGAAATGAAACCCGTTTGAATGGCGTAATTAACTATTGATGGATTTGCTATAGGCATAAAGGCATAATCGCTATATAATATAATCTAATATAATACTAATACGCCTTTTATTGTGTTTCTGAAAAGATCTAATGTATATTCTTACAATATATATATATATATAATATATATTTCTTTCAGTTATTTTCTAGATGATGTGGAGAGCGGCGATTATTTGCCACCAAGATGCATCCAAATTCAGTGCAGACTTATTTGCTCCAGTGGACGGCAGCAAGAGATTGCGAATGATATATCGGAGGCTTTAGCGAATTCAAATAACGTAAGTGCAGCTCATTGATCACCTTTACCATCATATCAAGCGAATCAAATTATTTTCTAGAACCTTCCGTGTGATATCATTGACGAGTTATATTTGTACAACTATGAATTTGTTAATGATTCATTGCCAGTCGGATTCTTGTCCACGTACACCAACAAGATCAAAATGATATATCTGGCCATCTCAAATATCAAATACATTCAGAACGGAGCCTTTGGCGGGGGCATATTCTATCACATCATGCTCGAAGAACTTCAACTGGAGCAATTAAATAAGGACGTTTTTGCGAACATCTCGTCAGACCTGAAGGAAATCACAATCATTCAACATAATAGGGATCTGGAAAGTATACATCCCGAATTCTTGGATAATATGATATTCCAAATTGAGTACCTCAGGCTGGAAGTTGGCATAGATTGTATACGCAATGTGACAGGCATTGGACACAATCTAGGGGCCATCGTCCATGCCGACTTCAGCCACAACAACTTTGCCGATAAACTACTGGAGGACACGTTCAAGAAACTAACCATGGTCGAGCGACTCTTTCTGTCCCACTCGAATATCATGTATTTGCCCAGCTATATATTTCAAGGTAAACACCAAACTTTGTTTGAGGTATTACGAATTTTCTATTCGAGGATTAATATAATATTGAATTGATTATCGTGTAACAAATTATTATCAATACTTTTTAAACAATCCTTTATTTCATTAATCAACTCATTTTCTTCTCTATGCAGGCATGAAATATTTGAAATTACTGGACATATCGAACAATAAACTTATTACAATATCCAAGACAATATTCGGTATACAGAAGATTTCGCCTAATTTGAAAATTTACGCTAACAACAATAACTGGCACTGCGATTGCCAGCTGCAGCAGGAAATGGACGAGATCTTTGTGTATCAAAACGACAATTGGGATATGATTTGTGCCTCGCCAGAGGAGTTTCTAAACTATTCGGTATTCGATGAGCGTATATGTAAATATGATTCTGGTAATACCGCACAATCACCGCCAATGATTACAACAACTACGACCACAAGACTAACAACAACAACAACTCCATTTTGGAGCACTACTACTACCAGGACGACGACTATGATGACCACTAGGACGATGACAGCGACGAATTCCAAGTCGACGACTTGGAGGACTACTACTACTCCAACGACAACGACCGAGTACAACTTTCTGCCAACAATCTCAACGGCCTCAACTGTTAATCCCAGCGAGCTCGTGCCCATGAAGTGTTCGGCTAGCACGAACAATGTCAGATGGCCGCAAATAGACTTCATTCCCACATACTTTGGCGGAGTCACTGTGAAAATCAGCGTGGAGCAGAGCGACAGTCAGAGCTCTGTTGGCGCCTTTTGGTTCTCGAAGACAACAAAGGAATACTACAAGATGGAGATGCTGCCCGATGAGTTCGGTCTCGGCTGCTATTTCACCATTCCACTGCAAACGATTGTCACAAACCTCGCACCAAATGCGGCGTACACCTTCTGCCTGGTCGTGGATGGCCACAACACCGTCTCGCCCTTCAGCTGCAAGTCCGTGAAGGTTGGCAGCAATCTGAATACATACTATAATTCCTGGTCCCCAAAAAGGATGCTGGCCAAGGTGAGTGAATCAGAAATGAGATTTTATATACCAGATTAATGATTTTTAATATTAGAATATTCCAAAGGGGATGAAAATATTCAGTATAGTATCATCTATGGCTTTTTGAAAGAGTTAAGCAATAAATATTATTGACCGATCGATTGATTGTATATATCATATATCTGCTATAGCTTAAATCTCTACGGTTTTCCGTTCTCTAAATTATCTTTTCCATTTATTCCAGGGTATTTCTTTAATGGTGCTCGGCGTCGTTGTCTTCATGCTAATCGGCATTATGTCCATGTATTTGGTGTTGAAGAAGAAACCAGGTTGGCTAAAGGGCAGCAAACGCATCGTCAAGCCCAAACATAACTCGGACGAAATAATCGTCTTACCCCGATCAAAAGCAGCGCAGAAGTTCCATTACAAGGAAAAGTCTATGACACAACACAGCAGCCAGCATAGGTAAGAGACTTGTTACTCTTCCAGTACAGGGTATCCCAAAGTCGTTGCTTGATTGCTATCTATTTAATCTCTATTTCACTTACGCAGGTTCTGCTCATTTTTACCGCGACGCAACTCAATGGAGAGCGTGGCCAGCAGCGACAGCTATATAAATCAAAATGTCTACGAAGTTATTCCGACATATATAACATTTGATAAAATACCGCAAGTCGAAGCACCCGCACAGCCCTCACCTAAAATATTCAACAATTACCAGAGTCGCTCAGCCCTGCCGCATAGAGAAAGTGTGAGATATGCGCAGATATCGCCGCGAACGAAGCGCATTTCCAGTGATCCATTGCCCTCGCTTCCCATTGACTTATGATGGGCCCGAACAATATCTATATACTAGACCAGTATACCTTGCTAATAATAAAATCAACCTTACCGGGATATATAATATATGAAAATAACTTGTCTTTGTCTACAAATTAACTAAAAGGCGCTCTGCGTCACCTAAACGAGATGTTATCTAGTTAATAGGAAAGATTCGATCCTTTAACACGCTCAACTCCTCTCGCTCAGCACAGTTCTATATACATACCATTGTGACAATTCTATGTTCATAGACATACACTGGCTCAAAATGCTTTGAAATTATATGTATGGGTATAATAAAAATATAATCTCAAATGTTAAGCTACATACATATGTACATATACAGAGATCCAAAAATAAGCCACAATTAAGGATACAGCATAATTTCAAAATAAAATCAGTTCCTGAAAATTTTTCCAATTTAATATGTTTTTGTTTTGCTTTTTTCATAATCATAAAAATTTCGAATTGTTTACCTTGCTAATTTGTTTAATCTATAGTTTTTTCGTGTATACAGTACAACATATATACGCTAATCGAACCTTATGGTATAACCTTCTTGATTATAAATTGAGTGGCTAAGAAAAAAATCCATTAGGCAACAGACATGTTACTTATATAATTTAATAAATAATATTCTAAATCGATATATATATATAAATATGTTTAAATTTATGTTTATGTGAATCGTGATCATATGGACATTTTCTGTGCTGCCTATAGTAAAACCTATTTACAAGTGTGCTCCTCGAGTACTTTTGTACATACATCGCATTTAACCTGGCAGCACCAGTGGAATTTGCAGTTGCAGCGCTCACGAACAATAATATTTTTGGTGTTGTACCCTCGGCCACAGCAGAGTATACCGCAACCATCCAGACCCGATGACGACTTATTGCAGACGCGACCGTGCGTGCCTAAACAAAAAGGGAAAGTAAAATAGTCCATTAGATTTGAATATACCATATTTGTAAATGATAATCGATTGCTTACCTGACCATTGCAAGAGACGATTTGTTCGGCACCAGTCGGGGCTCTCATCTAAATAAATTAAATCATGTGCAGTGGGAACCTTAAATTCGCTGTTTTTAACCTGAAGACGTCCGCGTTTATTCAGCTTCACTTCTGTAGCCTCTTCATATTTCTCACGCAAATAATCACCTAAAATAGATGTGTAAAATAAAACAAATTAGTATACGAGTATTATCAAACTTAGTAAAATAAGTATAACGAGTACATAAATCCCAAGTATAAGCGTTCCTAAATCGTTTTAATAAATATATATAGCAAATATATTTATTATTCAATTATTGGTCACGCCTTCCTTGTCGCCTTCCTTCACTCATTCTTAGTAATACTTACCAATTTCTCTTATGGAAGATAACTGCTGCCAACACGTAATCAAACTGCAAGAGCCTGAGACTCCATGGCATTTGCAGGTAATGCGTGTTTTTTTAATCACCGCCTAATTGGATGAATGATAGAGGAACATGTATATTAGTATCAAATTAAGCACCATTTGTAAATGAAAAATATATTATATACTTAATGGTCAATTCTTTATTCACCAATCTCAACTGCTTGATGCCCACATCTGATCTAATCTGAACTGATCTGTATTCAAATACATAACATTTTCTAAGCCCGGGTTTCATGACTATACATTCTACTATTAACCTTAGGCCAGACCCCATTCATTCTAATATACCTCTGCTCTAAACTTACCCTGCGGCCAGCTTCATTGTTGTGTAAATTCATTAGACTTCGAGCCTTATTGTTAATGTTGGGCAGCATGGGCGCATCTGCACTGACAGCCCGTTGGTTTTTGCGCTTGCGTTTACGCCTCTTGCTGTTCGCCTCTCCGAGGAAAAGTTTCGAGTTTAAAATTTCCCGATTAATTTTTTCCTGTTTTCAATTAAGTATATTAATTAATATCAGTAACATTTTGTATTGTAAACCTTTTTCTTACCTGTAGCTCAAGCATTTCTGTTTCCTTTAATTTGGAATTCAGAATTTCTTTTGTAATGCGTTCCTGAAGCTCCAACAAATCGTCTGGGTTAATGCGCGGCTCTGTCCCACCTCCATCTCCGTCTGCGGCTTCGTATTCTTGTTTGGGCGGTGCAAGCGATGATGACGACGACGACGATGGTGGACGTGTTGTTGGTGTCTTATCCACAGGCTGATCTTTCATTTTGCTGTTGGCTTTGGGCTGCACCTCATACAGAACGGTTGTCGTTGAATTACTCTCTGCCACAGCTCCATTAACCAAATGCAATTTCTTGGTCGCTTTCGGAGCTGTCACATTGAAGTCGGACTTCCCAGCCTCCTTTGCTCCATTCGTTTCGATTTGCTTGCGCTTTTGTGGCGTGCCACGACGCTCGGGGTTGCCAGCACCGCGAGTGCCGCGACGCGTTTCCTTCTCACGTACATCAATAAAATCTGTTGCAAATCTAACGATATAAGAGGAGGAAATATTTCATGGTTAATTTGTGTACATACAAAAAGTATTCTTATCGAGCCTATTAAGTTTATGAGATATATATTGGACGAGAGACAGGCGTAAGGACAGACAGACATGGCTAATTGGACATTCATAACTATACAAATCAGGAATAAACTTATATCTAATGATGTCTGAATACCTTTTGCTGCCTGAAAACCATTCACATTAACCATACTAACTCTTATGTTTATAATCCCATCAAGAGTATTATAATTGTACAGGCTATTCAATTATGTTCATACTCACTTGTATGCATACTCGAGATTGTCGCCGCAGCCACCCCAGGTCCAGTCGTCGTGCAGCTGTTTGGGTCGCGAGCCCCGCGAGCAGCCGCACGAGGTCAGCTGGCCATCGCGACAGGCGCGAGCTATAAAACTGGTCACAGTCGCTGCAGCCAGTGCATGGATGAAGGCCATTTCTGGTGAGCCTGAAATGAAGTTGAATTTATTTATATATATTTTACACATTTTATACACTTTATCTTACCTAAGCCAGTCATGGGCCCAAACACCGAAACATCTTCTGTGGTGCTGCAATTCCAACGTCGATTTTTAAATTGGAATTGGCATTCCTGGAGAAGGAACGAGAAAGGAAGAAATATTTAAATATTTTTCAAAACGTAGCTTTCTCATTCACTTACCTGTATGGCTGCACGCGCTCCCCGACTAATCGCCGGCATAACGCTCGTGTGCAAGGCGCAGAGTTTCTTCTGTCCATACGTAAGGCCGTCAACTGTGTAACAGTTGTCAGGATTTAAGTCTATAGTTTCTGAATAAGCCGGCGGGGCTGGTGTGGTTTCATTGTCTGGCTCTTTCGGCACCATCATGCCGAGCTGCTGCATATTGGCGAGCATGAACTCGCGATCGTTGGTGACGCCCGCTGAAGTCATTATGATGTCATGGGCAAAGAAATTGCCCGCAGGCGCGGGCCTCTCAATTGAGATGGGCGCCTGATCTGCTTGAGTGCCGCTGGCGTAGCGCCGTTTGTGCTGTGAGCGTGCGACACGCGACAGAATCTGCAGCTCCGACGCATCGTCGGTTGGGAGCGGTTGGACCTTAAATGAGTCGGGTATTTCAATGGACACAGCGAAGCGCTTGGTGTTATTTATCGTCTGTACGACCGGCTCATAGTGGGGCCGCATAAATTCGGCCTGGCCGCGAAACCATTCGTCGCGCTCACGCTGTCGCTGCTGCTCCTCGCGCTGGCGCTGGCGCACACACTTGGGCGAGTCGGGATTGCGCAAGCACACGGGCCGCTTGGTAGTTCGCTTCGATGTTGTGTCCACCGGAGTGGGCGTGGTTGTTATGGGTATGCTTTTCGCCGTAGTCGTCTGCTCCTCACTGAGCAGATGCACCTGCGGCACCGTATCGAAACTGGCGCGCTCCTTGCTGCGATCCATGGTGCCACCATCGCCGCCAATCGCATGGAAGAAACTGTTTGCCTCATCCTCGTTGTGATAGTAGCCACCGAATGGCTTCTGGCCCGGCGTGTGCGCCCCCTGAGGTACTTTGCGTGTGGGCGGCGCTATGGGAGCGGCATACTGGAGTATCGGTCGCTGGGGCCGCTTGGCGCTCGCAGACGAACCCGTTGACTGCTTTGCCTTCTCCTTCTGTAGGCTTGGGAACTTCACAAACTTGGACTCAAAGTTGGTGTCACTCTTCGTCATGTTGTGCAGGAAGAGTATGTGCTTCTTCAGATCATCGATATTTGATGTCGGATCGGGTGTTGTGGTTGTGCTCGTTTGAGCTGTCGTGCTGCGACGTCGCGTGGCCATGGCCAGGGCGGAGCGCGTCGGCATTGTGCTGGCAGCCACCGACGCTCGGTTCGGGGCAGACCAACGCTCTGGCGAGGCATTCTTCAGTGCCATGGGCACAATGAACTTGCGATCCTCGTCCGTTAGACTGGCCGGCAGACCGTTCTCATCGGTGTCCTCGTCGAGCAGAATGATCTGCTTTTGGTCCATCTCCTCCTGAATCGGATGCACGCGCCGTGCCTGAGCACTGGGCGTGTCCAGTCTTTTGGTCAGATCGGCCTTCACATAGCCAGTCACCGAATCGCGCAGATCCACCGGCTTTATGAACGTGCCCAGCTTGCGCAAGCCCTCCTGGTGCATGTAGGCCTGTTCGTCTTTGGTGATATTTAGCGGGATGCTCGTATTGGCCAGCACCTCGTCATGCGGGCCAAATTCAATGAATGGCGAGCGTAATCCCAGACAGCTGCAAGACGGAAAAATAAGTTGTTAAATATTGCTGTTAATATTTGATAAAAGAAATTACTAATACGATGTCATACTCCCTGTACCGCAGCTATTCTTAGGAGACCTTCAACCAAAACCTTTCACATTTTAGCCAATTTCTCTCGAAAAAAAGGATTCTATATTAAACTAGAAATCTCTTCTAGAAGTGGAGATCCTTTGCAGCTTATATTTCACTTATCACACGCCTTGGAAAGAGGTTAAGCCAAAGGATGAAAGAGCTCCCCCGGTTCCACTAACAAAGTTTACGTTTTATAGTATATTCACAACTATTATTCTATTCATATTTTACGTAACTCTGTTTAAATATATAACAAATTTCTTGTTGACTTTTACAGTTCTTTAATATGTCTTAAATATGTTGTTAAGATATACCATAAGCACAAATGTCTACATATTTCATAATAGCATCGATACTGATTATATAATTTTTATTGAGAAAAACTCAATATTGTTTTAGGAAACTCTATTCAGTTAACGGTTTTTCAAACTCGGTAATTTTGGACAAAGTAAATTCGTACACTCACAGAGTTATCTATTGATAGATATCAGTGATGATTTTGTTTTTTTAATTTGTAATCTAGCATTGCTGGCGTTTGCTTAATATGGAACGAAAACAAATGAATTTTCCCTTCAGAAACATAGTTTTCGTTTTTAATAAACGGGTTTTTCAAGTTATTTTATGTACGGTTGAGACATCAGGCCGAAGAACAGTTACAGCTGTTTCAACATCTCGGGGAATCATGGAATCTATGCGGTCTGTATGTCTGCCTGTTATCTATGGATAGGCATGCCAATGCAGCTGATGATGCCATTACCTTCGAAGGTGCTGTCAAAGTTTAATTATCAAACTAGGCCAAGTGTTTGCAGCGATTTCTCGTTCGAAAGTCGTTGTATAAAAGTGAGAGACAGCGCCAGACGTAGCATCAGTTCAATTCGTACTTTAAACCCAAATACAATGAAGATCAGTCTTGCATTCATACTTGCCATAGCCGCCTGCGTCGGCACGAGCCATGGACTAGGCGGCACCAACAGCGAAGGATTCGACTATGTCTGGGGCATGAAGGTGGCAGCCAGCCAGCTGATCGCCCGCGAGGTCGTCTACAGAGGCAAGACTCTGTTGGGCACCACAACAAAGACATACACGCTCACACAGGACCCGACTGCACCAAAAACTATCCAGTACATAGCCATTACAAATCTGAAACGGTTGCGAGGCGCCACAGCTGAGATCACGTCCGGCGGTGTCGGCAGCCAATCTGTCACAATCAAATTCACTTCGGCACGTGGCGGCGCCATCAAGTCTCAGGTGGAAATTTGGGGTGCATAAGAATCGCTTAAAATAATATCACCTAATGTATTTAGTATTTATTTGTGTCAATTAATCAATTAATCAATTCAATCAATTCAATTTAATTCAATAACTTGTCAATGCTTTCCGCTTGATTAGTGAATTTATATTAAATATATCATGTTTTTTAACACCTATTGAAAACTATGTGAGTATTACTATAAAAACCAATAATATTTTTAACAAATAATTCTTAATACATTTCCATATATTTTATTATACAAAATTGTTGTTGATTTCTTATTTATTTGCCATAAATTTCAACACGAAATATTAAGCCATAATTATACTGCGATTGTAGTTTGATGTTCACAAAGTTAAAACCAGGGCCTCCAGAATAAATCGTAGCATGGCCTCCCGTGTTGTTTGTCACCTGGTCGAACGCTCGTATTCCCGTTATGATGCGCCCATTACCAATTCCCTAAATTGTGTGCGAAACCGAAATATTTATTGTTTGCCTCTTTGTTTCATTCATTTCATTTCGTTTTAGCGTATTTTCGTTTTTTACAAGCGATTTATTTACAGGATTTACGTGCGTGAATAAGATTAGTTTCTGAATATGTACAATGGATGGATGTATAGCCATTTGAAATGTAAGGAAAGAGACGGAAATAGTTAGCCTATACATTTTATATTTACAGTAAAAAGTTTTTTGTTGCTTTTACAATGAAATTGAATTTTAAAGAATATTTTTACATTTATAAAATTCTCTCATATTTAGATATTTATTTTCTATTTAACTTCTCACATTTGCATGGCTTTCAATTATTTCCTGAATTAGTTTTTTACTCTTTTTTTAGGCAATGATTTTATATTTTACTTTTATTTTTTTACGTCATGAATATTTGTTTATGTTAAATACAATTAGATTGATATAAGCTGGATGAATAAATGATTTGAGTTAGACATATGAATGGGTGGGCAAATTATTGAATAGATAACTTTACAGTTCCATTAACACTCCCGAAAAGCGTGGGCGTGATTTGAGGAAATTTCCCTTGATTTTGTATCATCTTTAATGTAATTAACACATTTAATTGGCTGCTTCAAATTTGTGGCTTATATGTGGGACGCAAGCTAATGAATATCTATTCGATTATTCAACTGTGGAGGACAGAGTTTTAAGGTATCATTGGGGACACACCT
The DNA here is from genome assembly GCF_054131105.1 of Drosophila navojoa. Lineage (NCBI taxonomy): Eukaryota > Metazoa > Arthropoda > Insecta > Diptera > Drosophilidae > Drosophila > Drosophila navojoa. The sequence goes on from NC_142893.1 coordinate 14,504,854, forward strand.
CTTAGAAAATGCTGAGCACGTCATCTCTTGCAACTCTTGCAAGCTTTTTATGTTTTGTACTTAGAATATTTCTATTCTATATTAATTATAACTGCTATGTTTTATGTAAAATCTGCAAGGAAAATCTATCCAAGTTGCAGCTTGAAGTATGTATATACATATATCCCAGACACTATAGTACTCTGCTCTTATAGTCCATCCATTCGACGCTTTTTCGCACACATAAGCACGTGCTTCGCTTATTGCGCACTTTACAAGCGCAGCCGCTGCGTAAAATGCTGCGTAAAAGCAGCGCTTATAAGATTTACTATGACAGATTTATTTATTAACGACTTTTATAATGCACGCTCCTCAATGAGAGAAGTTTCCCAAATCCAAAATGTATGAATAATCACCAGGAAATCATAGGAGTTTTAGATTTAACATAAAGGCTTTTGTATACGCTCAGAAATTCTTGGTTTTATCTATGATATCTATTTATTGGAGAATATAAATCTTTAAGCCTGCAGTTGACGTAATTATTTACTATAGATCTATATATATCTATATATTAATTTCATTAAAATATAAATTTATATATTCACAGGAACTATCGATCTACAATCAAACACTATTGAAATTTAATAGCTGTAAAAGCAGCGAGCTTATTGAGAGCTCTCTTCCGATTTGCAGTCCTCTTTCTATATATAAAAAACAAAACTAAACCGGAAATGCGAATATATACTATATGTGTTATTGTGCATATAAATTTTCACACTTATTTAAAACTAATTGCTAATTAAATATTTCAATTTGCCAAAAAACATAGAAAACTTGTCAAACTGTTGGCCGAATTGCAAATTGAAATCGGGGTTATCAACATATGTATGCTCGGATTCGCAATAGGAATATAGCGAACCGAGACATGTGGCATGTGTTTATACACTGCGAGAAATCCATGTCTGATTGGGCGGGAAAATGAATGAGTGGGCGAACGGCATGCGACTCGAGTTTAATTAACACTAGTGAATTCTTGAGATAATTTATCACATATATTTAGATAGCACTGCTCACATTTGTCGGATATTTGATTTCGTGCTCGACATATTTTTCTGGCGACGAGGGGTAGACAACGTTTTCGGCATGCAACAATTGCGCCGAATTGGAAATATTGCCCCATGTGCTGGATACGGAGAGCACAGGTGCCACGCAATATAACACCAAGAGGAAACACGGAACAACAACACTGACAAACATTTCCAGTTCAAGGTTCTCTAGGTTCTCTATATATATATATATAATTTGATAAGTGATCTCTGGGATCGAATTGAAAGTGATGCTCGTTGCTCGCCCTTAACTAAATTTAATTAGTTAAGCTTCCAGTTGATTCGAATGTTATCAGTTTTAATAGTTGTTGTTGTTGTTATTATTGTTATTGTTGTAGTAGGTGCATATATATTATATAAATAGAGCTTTCGATTTTTGTTATATGCTCAGTCTGTTGGTACAACCGCTCTCGATAAGTATATATTCTCAACTAATTCATGGCTCTGAAACGAGAGTTTTTTTTCCCCAAATGATGGCACTCGAAAATAGCTACAGCCTCATAGATTATATACATATATATATATATATATATATATTAAATATACTCAACATGGTGAGTCAAAGATTGAGGCAGTTATACTTAAAACGCTTATCAATACGACGAGTGCGTCAGCGATCCGGAATATAATAGAAAAAAAATAACAATAAAATATGCTAGAAAATCGGTCTATGGCATGCCGGAAATGGAGTGCCCTTGAGCGCTCAGAAAATCCATTGCAATTTCTATGCTCGCATTGAATGCTCAACTATCTTCAAAGTACACTTGAAGAAAGTGCGTATTTCATTTAGAGATTACTGACCCTCTATAAAGTGTACAGATTGGTAGCATATGTAGCTACAGCCAGACATGCCTCTCATCCTCTCTCTCTCCCTCTCTCTGTATCTCTCTCCCTCTCTCTGTCTCTCTAAGTAACTCTCTCCCTTTTGTAGGCTCTCAGCTCCTACAGCTCTGGTTTAATCTAAGTCGAAATTTGCCATTGCAAACGGCGCACAGTTCGAAAAACTCGAGCTGTTTTTTCATATATGGGGGATTTTTTTAGTTTGCGACAAATTTAAAAAATATATTATTATAATTATAATAGGGATAATAGCTTTTAAATATTGTATCTATTATATGTGACTTTGTGTATATTATATGTATGTATGTATATATAACTATGTATGTTTTAATAAATATCTGCTGGGAACTGCCTTTACTTCAACTCATTAACAAATTCTATATTAGAAAAAAAATCCCGATATTTTTTTTTTCACACCTCGTATAAGTAAATTATCTACATGCCCATTTTTCTATACACATACATATATAATAGAAGAAATTATTTACACTAAATTCTAATATTCCACAACATTTAAATATAAATTCCTATAAATTGCGTTGCCATCGCAAGGGAAGAGCTAATTACTATTTTAAGGCAAGTGCTAGACTTAGAGATAATAAATAGAATTCAAATTCGTAGAACAAACTTTGGTCAGACTTTGCACAAAAAAATACTACGTAAGTCACTATTCATTATTTAGTTAATAAACAGCGAATTGTGCGAATTTGTAAAACAACAAATCGCCAGAGAGATAATGAGACACTATAAAATATAAATATAAACAATTCTTGAATAAAATAGGCAAATAGTTTTTAATGAGAATTATTTACTGGATGCATGAGGCCAATAGGATTACGAGAATAGCGTAGTCTAATTTGATATGGCTTGTGACTTGTGGAAATTACATTAGTGAATTCTTATTAGAATTGCAATTCGATAAACTGCGTAAATTTCCATACAAGAATGCGTGTTTTCAGTAACGGTGCTATACGATATGTATTGGAATATGCTTGTTATACATGATATGATATTTAAATTGATCGTATAAATATTTATAGTTAAGTACTCAAAGACACAATACACAACACTCTATGCTCCCAACTCCCTATCCACATTTAGTTAGAGTACAGTCTGTCTCATTGATTCGAATAGACAATACACCGTTTGATGACTGCAATATTCAGCTGCATATACACATATGTATGTATGTATGTATGTATGTATTTGTGATGTATGTACATATATTCATATTTCATATATAGAGATATATTGTTGAGCACTTACATCCATGTTGGAGCGCCTTGCAGGCCAGAGACGGCATCCAGACCTGTCACAGACAGCAGCACAAAAGTCATGATGATTGCCCACAGAAGAAATTGTTTCCTCTCAATGACTGGCATCTTTTTGTGTTGCAATCAAATTTACTGATAATTGAATTACAACAAATATTGATGGTTCTTCTTCTTCTGCTACTTGGTTCTCCACTGATCCCGTTATTCAAGGTTATTGAAATTATATGGCGAATTCTTGTATTATATATGTCAGTGATGGATCATTGATTTGATTAGTTTTAAACATTTTCAGATTTCTTTTATTATTGCTTTAAAACGTTTTGATTTAGCATTGCTTCGTTCCTAATGATTGGGCAAGAATCGCATCTCTCCTTTTCCATTAATGCTGGCTCTCTTTCAGTTCGCGCCACTTACAGTCGAAGACATCTGTAAGGAGAGAAATATTATTAGTTTTTAGCCTTTAATTTTATTTTTGTATTATACATATTTTTTAATATTAATATTCGAAAATTGCATTTATAATATTATTTTTATTTAATTTTCAAAAAATGATTTATCATTAAATTAAAACTTTGTTCTAGTTCTCTCTAGTTCTTTCCACTGCGCAAGCCTTTATCGCCATGCACTATCCTCACTTTGTCCTTATTGGAGAAAGAGTTGAATCTCGATTGCGCAACAAGCTGAGCTCACTGTAGCATTGGTTATTCATTTCCATCGATAGATTTTCCGATAAGCAGCAAGGGGAAAATCATATACATATATCGCTTTTCTTATTGATGCATCGTATTACTAAATAGCCGTCAACCTCAATGGCTGATTCAGGTTAGGAGAAAGCGACGACTACAAATCTCTTTAATCAGACCAACTTAATCTAAAGTAAGAATGTGCTTTCTAATCTATTCTGTCCCCAGATTCTCTGAGTAAAAACTAAATATACATACATACATATATGAAATGTACATCAAGTGCAGGTCAGATATATGAATTAGTCTCATTTCATGCAAAGATAATCAAATATGTATATAACTCGGATTCTACGTTCTTAGACTTAACTCATGTCGTAGGCTTCGTTGATTGAAAACTCTAGATATACTTTAACTGACTGTCGAGCATTTAAATTGGTAGTGGGCTTAAATTGTAGAGCGCATTTTATAAGAAAGAATGTGGATTGACTGAGGCACATGTAATTCAATTTCATTTTAATGTAGACAAGTCTTAAATGTAATCTAAAAATAAAAGCAAAACAAATTTCAAATATTGTAAAAGTCAAAAGTATTTAGCTATCATTAATAATTAGAAAAATAACATTTAAAAACTTAGTAATAAATAAAATAACTATTAAATAATAATAATATAACAAAAAAGCACAAATTTGATATATTATAAAAATGATATATAATTAATTTAATATATTAAATTATAATATATTAATTATAATATATTTTAAAAAAAATTGTCAAACATAAAACAAAATAGTTTTAATATCAAAACAAGTCGATTATTTTGAAAATAAAATCGCCTATCGATAAATTGAAATAAGCTAATCCATGGCCCAGCAATGACTTAAGTTCTATAATTCTTTCAGTTTCATTGTGCCCAAGATTAATGTTTATATCCATATGAATAGGTTGCACAGACAGGTAGAGAGATACTTTATGACCAAAGACCGCACAGCTGCTTCCGTCTACCTGTGACGCACATTCGCACAAAATCAAAAAGATTCCTTTTGTAACACTAATTTTCAATTAGTACCGGTAAATACATATCTAAAGTAAATTGTCCGTTCCTTTCTACTTTTGCCGCCACCGAGGTGGATAGGTAGGAGCCCAATTATATATTATATATGTATGTATGTATGTACAGTGTACGTATGTATGCATGTATTAAATCCCGGTGACTATTACACTCAGCACACACACACACACACAGATAGACTTTAACAATACAGAGACATGCGTATATGTGCATGCATCTAATCAATTTTCCACAAACACATACATATGTATATATTTTTTGGTATATTTTACCATAAATCTGGTCAAACTGCCCTGTATGTATGTATGTAGGTATGAACTTAGCTATTTGTATGTAAATTTTGACGATAAAATCCTTTCATTTTCAGATCGATGTGGTCACGGTTATTTTCATAATTAAATGCAATGGAAACACACACCCTTCTTTAAAAAACAGACGAACACACACATACATACACACACACACACACATGCATATAAACACGCATGCATACATTCATTGTGGTAACAAATTGTACGCATGTACATACATACATATATCAACTGTATGTCTGCCCGTCTGTCTGTCTGTATGTATACGTTTTGTTACCATAATTTGTAATTGGTCGCTGCAAGCATCAACTGCTGCTGCTGCTGCTGCTACTACTCCTGCTGCTACTGCTGCTGCTGCTGTATGATTTGCTTGACACACATGCCTGACATACAACTGTATACACTACTCTTATATTTTAAGTATGTTTGAGTGCTAAACACTCTCCGATGGCGCTGCTCCAGATATCTGAAGAAATTACACACACTCAAATACACTTGTGTACGTGCCTGTATATGTGTGTGTATATTAACTAACAGTGCGACTTGTTTACGGTAGGAAAAGATGCGTGCTTGCTCATGTATACACGCATACGCATGAGTAAATGTAAATGTATGTGTGTGTGTGTATGCATTCATTTATATAAAACCGTTCTTGAGCTGTCTGAGAAAGTGGTAAACATACAAATGTATGTATGTACGCATGTTTCTGTATACATATACATATATACATACATACCACACATACGCATGTACCTTTCGTAGCATAAAATTTGCTTTGTTTATACATGCATGTGTGTATCCGAATAGTCAAAAAAATTGAGCTCACTTAGCATTTTACATTCATTCAATTTGTTTGTATGCCCACTTTGTTTATATGCACCAACATTCATACATATGTATGTATATTTTGTTTATGTGACATCTCTATGTAAGCTTGTATGTATGTATACCTTACGATTTGTTTATATGTATAGTTGCATACGACACTGGTGGCACAATAGTATCAATTAATTACGCACAAACTTATATGTATGCACACGCATCTATAAATGCATGAATGTATTTAATTTAAGTGACACAAATTCATCACTTATGTTGCGCTCATATGTATGTAAAACTCACGAAACGTACAGAAACGCGTCCAAAAGAAATAAAGAAGCGCGCTGAGTTTTACTATGAACGGAAAATTGTAAATAACTGCAGAACTTGTTTGCCATTGAAGTCTTTCGTGGTGAGTTGTAAATAACTGAATAATAACATGCGTATCGATTGCCCGATATGTTTGAGCGATAACTATAGTATGCGACTAAGTGGCAGCACCAAATGTTGCCCTGGTTAAAAGTTGAGACACATTTTGTATACGATACTTTTACCTTCTCATATTATATGTGAGTTGCGCATCATGTTGCTATGGTGCAAATTAGTAGAAGTTTAAATATATGCCTACAATAACAAAGTCGAAATAATATTGAGATATTTTTAATATTAAATTACATTTAAATTATTGATTAAAAGTATTCATAACAGATCCAAAATGGAATCTTATTCATATGTTCGATCTTTCATTGCATTCTCCTAGTTCGATTACAAAAAGTAAGAAACAGGCATTTTACGCATAACTCGTGAAGTATAAGACGATAGTTTGTCGTGCGATAAATCGTAAAGTACACTGACAATATGTCCCTCATGAAACAGTAATTTTAAAAATTGTTTATGTTTGCTAATTAGAGTTGTTCCGAGCTGTTGTTTAAAATGTAAACCTTGAGAAACGCCTTATTGAATTAAATCATTCCTTCTGATTCTGTCCAGGCTTGAGCCAATAAGCTAAATTAAATAAAAATACTAATAGCAAACATCAAATATTTGATTTTTATATAAAAGATAAATAATTTAACACAAAGTATATTATTATAAATATATAAGCAGTTGATTTAATTTAATCACTCAACTATCCATATAATACATTTTTTAGAGTTTCGATAACTTCTCAGTGAAGTCATAAAGAATTAATTTATATATTACAAGCAAATTGCAATGCATATTTTATATTTTTTATGAAGCAACAAAATTAATTTGATAAAATATATAGTTAATTTGTTAAATATAAATGTTGAATTTACTAAAGATTTCTATTGGCAAATACCGATAACTCGATGAGCCATCGTAGTTTCTTGTGCAAAAGTGATTTGGACAATTTCGTCGGTATGAAATCGTGCTTACATGCATGCAAGCCTGTTGCTCACGCTCCAACTCAAACCTGATCTTGTCAACACATATACCTATGCACATATACACTTGCATACGTTCACATGCATACACTCACTTACTATTCATATACGATCATTAATTTTTATATATAGAGAGCGAGAGACGTGTATGTGTGAAGTTGAAGTTGTTCGTTCTTAAGTATATCAGTTCATTTTCAATTTTCGGTTTGATATGTTGTATGAATACGGATTCTAATAACATACATACTTGTTTACATTCATATGTACGTAAAGATTATAATATTTATTACACACATACAACTATTTACAGATGCATGTACACACACCCATACACATAAATATTCTCAAATACAAAAATATTTACCTACCTAAAAATTACTTCAATTTGTACACTCAAATATCTAATTAAAAATACATTTGTATTTGTGCATATGAAATTGTTATTGCTAGAAGAGAAAAAAGAAACAAGTGCAACAAGTTACGTACATAGGAAGTGAAAGAAAACTTATACATATAATTAAACGAATGTGATGATTTCCCTTTTTTGCATAAACATACATATATAAATGTATGTATGTATGTAAATATGTTTATGTATGCAACTCCATAGCTGAAACTGCTATTTTTTAAATTTGTTGAGTGCTGTTTTATAAACATTTGGGCGTTTTGTCTGTAAGTATATACATACATATATATTTAAAGTTATGCATTTAATTACTCATACTTAAATATGTAGGTAAATATATACAAATATTTCACTCTCTCCACTGCGTAAATATGTATATGTGTGCGCTGTGTATGTGAATAGACATACAAACACACATGCACTATATGAATATGGCCGTTTTATGTATGTATGTATATACATATATATATAAAAATAAAACATTACAGACGTTTGTATGTTTGTACCTATGTATGTCCGTTTTCCAATACATGTATGTATATATATATTAATAATACATAATACCAAGCTTAAAAAAACATGAATATATATGTATGTATGCACATATACATTTTTTAACCCATTGAGCAAACAAATTTATCGCTTAACACACTTAAATGAATGCGTATTGTTATGCATATATACAAACATATGTGTGTGTGTGCTGATACATGTAGAGATAACTTTTTAAAGCAACTCCTTAGTCGTATGTATATATGTATGTGTGCCTAAGTACATGAACATACATAATTTATGGTACATTTGTTGCTATGTATGTATGTCTTTAGATAAATATGTTAAAAGTAAAATCGAACAAATATGAACACGATAAAATTGGTTATGCATATGTACATATGTATTTTTATATATGTGTATGTGTGTCTGCATGAATGTGTGTCACTCTTTGTTAAATCTTTTTAGCTTTCAGGTCTTCCGTAATCTTTGTTTTTCGGTGACATCAGGATAAATTTGATTTACAACAAAGATCAAGAAACTCGGTGACTCTTATATTTTCCGCTGAACTCAACGTCAATTTCTTAATGAGAACCCAATAAGAGCTGTGTTTTCCAATAAGCCGTTTCAAAATAAACCCATTCAAATTCCAATTGAATAATTCGCCGATTTGACAAAGAACGTCAATCAAAAAAGCTTTCCGTCATCAAGAAATGCGTCTTAGCCAGCTTAGAATGGATGAAGCTTATTTATGCCTCACTGTATTCTAGTGGTGCCAACAACAATTGCTTCCCACATATAGACTTTGGTATTTGCATAAATGATCGAAAACGAAATTCCGCACTATAAATGCGTAGCACATACCCTACCTATGTACCTACCTACCTACGACTTAACAATTACACTCTATAATTGTCTCGATCAGCTACAAGTTGGCGGAAAATTATAAATTCGATTAGTCTTGCTTTGGAATAAGCCACGGTTATTATAACGTCTGACTGTGTTTTGAAAATAAGTTGCGCTAGATTACTAGATATCTCAATAGGAATTTCTTTCGTTTGAAATCAGAGACAATTATATTCGCCATATTCGTAGTTCTCTTGGTAGCATTATTACACCTGCACTGCCAAGCATACATTAAACTACCACAGGTAAGACTGCTCACAGTCGGGAGTGTCTGCAAGATAGGCTACCCTACCCAGTGTTTATAGCATTCTCGTAGTGTTCTCTTCAATGCATTCTACTGCGCACTTTATGCAGCTGCTGTGCTTGTTTTTCTATAGACGACATATATTTATATTTATTGAATAACTACGATTCTGAGTGTACGACTTTATAAACATACATATATATATATATATATGTATGTAGTGTCTAGTAGCTTAGTTGAATATGGTATCATATCAATCATCACATCATATGGTCGATGGCTAAATTGTCCTTACAAAATGCATAAACAAATCTAAATGGCAACGCCTCAAGAGCAAAATAAATAGTTCTTCAAGTTACACTTCAAAAGATATAGTTTTAAACTAACTTATAAACATACATATGTATATATAATACGAATAAGATAACAAACTAAAGCAGACCTCAACAACATTGTAAAATGTGTATTACGCAGTTAAGTCTGTTCTTCTGAATGTTTATCTAGAAAGTATCTATATAGGCTAAATCCTATCCGGTTCAGCAATAAAAAATAACGTTTTTATTAGCTTCTTAAGACAAATGTATGAAGCATTAAATTACTATATGTATATTTATCTTAAGAAGATATGTTTTCAAACCAAATATTATATAGGAATATATAGTTTATATAGGAATATATAGTTAAATATAAGTTGTAAATAAATTTGTATGTGCTCATTTTCAAAATGATCAATTTACTTCTCATTAACAGATCATGAATCATGAATTAAGAAATCTTAAGTCTTGAATCATTAACAAATAACCGAATACAGAAGAACATATTAAGATATACAGAAAACTTTTATCAATAACGGATATACATATAGAATGTATACTCAAGAAAGGAGATTATCTTGCTCTTGTCTTCTCTGACTGTTATTAAATTTATCATATAATTTCTGTATATTTGCAGTGATATAGCAAGCTAAATTATATATATATTTATGTATATATATAGTTTGTAATGCGGAGATCCGCTCTTTCCCTTGCTTTGTGATTAATTGAACAGTATGCCATATTTTCAACATATATAAACCATCAAGATGAACAACAATCATAACAATAACTCTATGGACAACACATGCGATCAAGATTATACGGAATTTCTCAATGAATATCTGTTGCACACAAATTTAGCATGCAACGAACCGGAAATACATTACGAAGGTAAGCAAACATCCGATTTTGCAATTCTACATATATTACTGATACACGATATTCTATTTAGATGGAGAAATGGAAGCAGAGTGGTTAATATCAGCTGGATATCCAGAATTGACACGACCCTTTGAACAGGTAAGCAATAAATACTGAAAATAATTTAAAATAAAACAAACATAGCCTTGTTTAAGGTAGATATTAGAGAACAAACTCAGTTCTATATAAATATTTGCCCGACAATTTGTATATTTATGAAATTATTATTGTTAGCGAAAAGCTAGGAGTAGTTTATCTGTGTATATATTATTACTACAGTATTTTCTTTTGCTTTAAATGAAAATGTTTATTTTCAATTTGTTGACTGCCAGCCATCGTATTATATTTCTCATAAAATTCCTATTTATTTCCAGGGCATTGAGCTACGTTCTTCAGATCTTGAGCCAGTGTTAGCCACACTATCAAGACCTCATGCTGAGGCGATTAAGCAGCGCGTGCGAGCGCTAAATCATACGGTCAGAGGACGCAGTAAAAACCGATCAAAACGTAAACCTGACATACGTGACGTCTTTCGCGATTTTGACGTAAATATTAAACTATAAAACTGTCAAAAAATAAATTGAATTAACTATAAATATCGGTTATATTCACAGGAGTCCAGTACGGGAACTAGATCCCGAAGTGCCACACCAGATTCATTGGATTCCGTACACGGTGACGAGGTTTGGGGCAATGCCTCAATGTAAGTTCTCATAGATCTTCCAGTGCATTTCAGTTTATTTCATTATCTCACACTTTGTAGTCCAAGTTTTGTAAACATTTCGGACCACAGTACAGCAAATTATAATGCCAATGCATTTCCTTCGGTAAACAAGCATTTAAAACAAAAAATACGTCGAACTCCAAGTGCTCCGCTAAAAAGTTCCACGTCCACGGATTTGTTTCGCGGCTCGCAAGTGCGTTGCGATATACCCATGTATACATCAGAAGGTATAGAGTTGCTGGGATTTTCGCGTATTGGCACGCTGCACATACCACGTAATCGTTCTGGTTCTGATCCCTCTTGTTCTATTGGGTAAGTATTAATTGAGTGGCCGAAGCTCTTATATATAATTGAATTATTTATTTAACACAATTTAGACGAGTTTGTGGACAAAATATACCGGATTCGCAGAGTGAAAACAATACTTCATCTGGTGATTCCAGCGACGAGTTTCTGCCAAGCACAGCGCCAATGTCTTCGGCGTTGTCCTCACCAGAGAAGATACTAAATAAAATAAACCTGGATTCTACTCAGCAAAAGTTACACAGCAGCTCTCCGTCAGCCAGAGAGGGCATCAGCTTTGAAAATATGTGCCGAGAAAATTCTAGTCAGGATGGCATTGACACGGTAGACAGCAGCAATGTCATCTTACAAGAATACACCTCCGACATCAGTACAATAAGTGAAACGGAGCTGAAACGTTTACAGCCAATATTTTGGCTAGAGCTAGCCACAGTCTTTGATCGCAATCAGGTTTCGCTAGACAAGCGAAAACCATTCAAGAGACGTCGCAAAGAGGAGGGCAGTCTGTTTGGAGTTTCATTAAATGCACTTATACGGCGTGACCAGCAAATATCTGGCATGGACTCAACATTAGTACCTCGATTTCTCGAGGGTCTACTGGAAGAGCTAATTAAGCGAGGGGCACGGGAGGAGGGTATTTTGCGTGTGGCTGGACAAAAACATAAGGTGATTAAAATAGTGATTCTAATATCGGCTTTAATGAATACTAATCATTTTTGTTGGTATATTTGCAGACTGAATTAATTTACAACGAATTAGAATCAAGTTTTTATCAAAAGCCAGAAAAATTCGCACAATTGCTTAGCAATGCAAGCGTACATGAACTGAGTGCATTGCTTAAGCGTTGGTTACGCGAACTGCCCCAGCCATTGCTAACAAGCGAACTTATACAACTTTTCTATCAATGTCACACTTTACCCCCAGCGGACCAAATACGTGCATTATCTATTTTATGCCAGATGCTTCCACACGAAAACCGCAACACTCTGCGTTCCATTTTACGCTTTCTCAACATAATTATCGATTTGAAAGATTTCAATAAGATGAATTTACATAATGTATCCACGATAATTGCCCCATCATTTTTTCCGCCACGCTATATACATCCGATCGATAAGAATTGCATTGCAGAGCAAGTTAAAATGGCTGCATTGTGCTGTCGCTTAACGAACGTTCTGATTACGCGGGGCGAGAGCTTGTTTCAGGTTTCTGATAATCTCATTGCGGAGTCACGTAACCAAAAAGTTCGTCAGGTAAGCGATCTAGAGAAGCTTCAATTTTTGGCTATCATTAATCTAAATTCTTTTATCTTAGGGTAAACGTGGTCATCGACGGGCAGTTAAAACTCCTTTAGTCCATGCGAGAGCGACGCCTGGTCCTACTACTGAAATTGATATTTCTAGGAATAGCAATAGCGAGGGTCATCGCCCGTCCTTTAATCCAAGTCATGTGCATCGATTCGTGGTCTAAGCTGAAGCGGAAAGGTCAACGCGTGCTACGTCTGTTTCAAGTTTCTTTTTTTTATAACTAATATTGAATATGCTACTGTAAGTCGGTATTACATTGCTTACATTAGTTCTACACAAATTTCTTCAGAAAGGTCAAGTTTATTTTGAATACTATGAAAATGTTCAGTATCTATGAATTGAATACTAAAATTATTATTTTTTTAAGTTTGACTCAGAATTAATTAATCTTCTATCCTTAATATAATGTGTCACGAAAATAATTCATTAATTATGTTCAAATAATTATGGTTATGTTGTTATGAGAATTGTATTATTTTTTCTAAAACTGTTAAAAGGGTTGGGAAGCAATAAAAAACATTTAATTTGATTTTATCAAAATCAATAAAAATATATGTATATATTTGACAAATATTGTCTTGATACTCCGAATTCTTTTTTATGAGCCTGTAATCCCTTTTATTGGATCATTTGAAAGTAATAATAGATTAGAAATTTGAAAACCACGAGAGAAGAATTTTTTAGTGATATGGCAATTTGAAAACTTCCTACCGGAGATGGAGCTTTAGTAACTGTCTTAAATAATTTCCTTAGCGTAACGCATTTTTTAATAACTATTTTTATATGGTTGAGCCATTGATACCTCTGAAATCGATTAATAAAAACTAAACTGGCTGACTATCTTTAAGAAGAACCCATAAAACGATGCATCAAATAGAAATTAACGCAACTCCTAATGAATTGGTATCGGTAAACGCAACCATCGATACCATCGATTATTTCTATATGATATTTTTACAGCCATAGTGTCATCAGCAATTCTATTTTGCTTTCGTCAACAAATTGCTTGAATATTCCATAAGGAAAACAATTTTCGGCTTAATATGAGAATGTTTAAAAACAAAAAGGGTTGTTAATAGCAATTCTAAACAATTGTAAACGAAATGGACGTGGACGACAGTTTTTATGGTGAGTTTTCGTCAGTTTTTGATAAAACTTCGTTCAATGAAATGCTACACACTGACACCATTCACCTGTAATAAATACAAATTCGTATTTAATCAGGTTAGCGTGGGAAACATGAATCAATGTATTAAAGATATGGAACACATGTACATTCAATAATGGTGTTGTTTTACATTAATGGGCCGCTTGATTTAAAAGTTATGTTGTTTTTTTTTTTTTTTTTGTGTGTCAGTTCATTGATTTTACTTTTATTGATAACTTAAAATTATAGATAACATTAAAATGTGATAACATTCTAAAACCTTGGTCGATCCAGTTCGTAAGCAACGTGTGTAAACGCAATGACAAATACTACTACGTATCATGAAATACACACCTACAAATGCAGATGCATTCAATACATTGATTACAGTTACCTACATACATATAGGTACATATGTATATGTGCATGAATATGCATTTTGGTTGATAAACAAAAATATCGGCACACATCTAATTTGCGTTCTATGACAATTTGAATAGCAATTTTAAATATTTTTATAAATTCAATTATAGCGTGAAATGAACCGGCGAAATTATCGATTTTCTTGATTTGCCATTAGTGAGTGGGCGTAGTTAAGTAAGGCTTCATTAGTGTTTTATGGGCATACATATGTCAGTATGTATGTATACCCTAAGTACACAGAATAAGTTCACGTGGAAATACATACTATATGCATGTATTAAGACTTGGCTATGTATAATTTTCATTTACAATGCAAAATAAACAATTTACAAAATGTCGTTATATCTGTTTACAACTTTTTTATGTTTTTATGGATTTTTAAAATTAATATAATACAATTTTTATATTTTAGACGAACTGTCGTCCTTTATGTCATCTCCAAGTGACTATGACATAAATCATGATTTTGACGAGATTATAAGCTCAACTGTCTCGCACCTGGATTCTTCTTTGGATTTGAATACTTTCCTGCCGCAAGACCGTGGCACTTCACTGAACAACGATAATCTGTTCTCCGATTTGTTTCAGTCGACAACAGATAGCCATAATGATTTGGAGCTTAACTTTGACAACTTATCGACGACAACAACACAGAGTTGGAATGTCGATCGAACATCGTTGGCATCCTCAATGGATGCTTCCAGCAATTTGATCAATATTTGTGAAGATAATGCAGAAATTGAGAAATTAACCAGCGGCAATCTGTTGGAGCACATTCAAGATCGCGATACTCCCTCGCCAACGGACAGTTGCGGCAGCTTTAGTGGCAGTTCAACAAGTGGCGTCCACAGCGACACCTCCGATGCGTGGCAGAACAGGCAACAAGAACAAAGTCATATGGCGCCTGCCTCATTTAATATGGCGCAGTTTCCAACGCCATTTGCGCAAAGCTTTACCAATCGAAACGAAGACAGTATTCAAAAGAGTTTGCAAAAGCCACAATTTGTAGCATCAGTTCTCAATAATCAGGAGATTATTGGCAAGTCCGCGAACAACTCGGCTGTGGTTTTGCAAACAACTTTGGAGGTGAAAAGTACACCAGTCGTCACAGGGCAGATTCCTGTCAATGTGAATGCGAGCCTCGCTACCAAAGCTCAGAAGCCGACTCGAGAAAAGATTACAGCTGAGGTAGCAACAGAGAACGTCGGCAAAACTAAAACCATATTCCTCTCTACAAATGACTATAAGGCGCTCATGGATAAGATTAACTTGAATGGTTCAAAGGGCGCAAAGATCAATGGCAGTGTCAAAACACATATACCAAAGATCGTAATGAAGACAGGAAATCCTAAAATAAAAGGCCATCAAAATGTTGTTGACGCCTCCACATGTCCGACTCTCACACTAAGCCCGTCCAACATTGTCAAGCATCAGAGTCAACTTCCGCACTCCAACTTAAAACGGGAAACCTCCATGGAGTCAGAATCATCGAATTTCCATTTCAGAAACACAATAGACGAGAAGATGTTCAAGAAACAGCAGCGAATGATTAAAAATCGGCAATCGGCGTCAATGTCACGCAAGAAGAAGAAGGAGTATGTCGTCTCATTGGAAACGCGTTTGCATAACCTGGAGAAGGAAAATCATACACTAAAAGGGGTAAGCCCTGGCTCTCTCTCTGTATATTACTTTCAGAAGTTAACCAATGTCTTTCATTACAGGAAAACTTGTCCCTACGCAACCAGCTTGTTGCTTTAGCCAAAACATGCAAGTGCCGCAAGGGTAGTGTATGTGAGTTTGTATTGCATTCGTTGAACTCCAATGCGCGAACTGATCAACACGTTAAGATCGCTCCGAGGCCAACTACCAAAAGCTTTAAACAGCATATGAATGCTGCGACGGTTAAGAAAAATATCGCCGTGCTGTTTGCGATGGCTTTCATGGTCACATTGAATGCCGGAAACTTTCAATCATATCTAAGCAATCAAAATCTGGAGGCAGAAAATACAGCCGCCGCCGTCACGAGCGACTCGAATGTGAACGAGCCCGTTCCGATAAGCCGTCGTCTGCTTTGGGTCGATACGGAAGAAGAGTACAACGAAAAGCTGAACCAAAGCAATCGTCCAGCTGAGGCAATAGCTCCTCCACCATTACACTTTCTACGGCCGATTAGTCGTGGCCCCAATGTTACGAAAAACGACCATTGGAAGGCCACACAGCCGTCTCGGTTTAATAGAGCCAATGATCCGCCACCCTTGACCTACCCATCATCAGCTAAATGTAATGGTTCTTGTGCTAACTCTAGTGTCAACCAATCGGAATACTCGCGCTTGGCATTGAATTTGGAAAAACTGATAAATACGAGTGGATATCACAAATTGGGCATGAATTCGAAATATAACATTGACCGGGATAACGCAGATGGCTTTAAGTTTTCGACAGACTATTTGGAATTACCTGATATGGCAAGAGAGGCTGCGACACTTGGCAAACGTAAAAGCTTTTTGGGCTTTAAGGAAACCATACCGGACATTGAACAGAAGCAACGGAAAATTGATTTAAATGGCAAAAACACTCTTAACACAAGCGAACCGATTCATCTATTCAAGGCTATCAAACGACAAGAGGATACATTTTATGTACTTTCATTGAATACAGATCATATACTTCTATCACCTTCCACATACAACAAGAGCTCTCGTCCCAAAATGTCGTTGTTGCTGCCAACAGCTGAACCGTCGCCGAATGGCAACATTATGATGATGCAAGTCGACTGTGAGATATTTAATACAAAGGAGGTGGAGCTTAAATCTCACATGATACCGGCCAGTCTTCGGCCGAATATAACGAAGTGGCAGATTAAAGCAAAGCCCGCCTCCATTAATGCCAACAACAACAACAACAGGACGCTGGGCAGCAGCAAGTTTCTCGACAGGTCGATAAAACACGAGAAGCCGCGGGTACGAACATACTTCATGGTTGGACCCAAAAACCAAGCAGCTGCAGCTGCCTCACAGGAAAAGCCACGATTAGTGGAGCTCAACAAAAGTATGGTTAATAATAATAGTAAGGTACTCACAGCTGACTTTGATTCACGTTTGCATGACTAATCCATTTATATATATATATCCGGGATTGAGTCTTGGTTTATTTCATATTTCAAATGTTTAATGTAATTTTATATGTGTGCAAGTTAATAAATAAATATAAAAAAGTCTAGCGACTACCAGTAAATCATTTTACTTATTAAATGAAGCGGTCACTGATAGCTCCAATTGTTATTTGTGTAGACAGATTAGAGCTTACAAATCAAGAGTAATTTGGTTTGAACATGTAAATATATTCTTAATATAAAAATATTGTATTTCCATAGCCAGCGGCATTTTAAATTTATCGATAAGTTTTATATAGATCATTTTAATTTTCGCACCTTTTTTCTCTATATGAATCGAAAACAATGTAGGTTATCGATATCCGAAAAAATGTCCCCAGCATATGCAATTTTTTTTTTGTCAGCTTGCAATTAATTTTGTATGCTTTATTTCTAAATAATTTTTACAATTAAAAAAGTTATCAAATATTCAAGAAATAGTAACAATGGCCAACAAAATTATATTAAATTGATAAAAAGGTAAAATATTAAAAGGAAACAAATTAACATATATTTGTTAAACAAAAATTCAAAAAGTATATTTTATTTTGTTAAGTATTGAAATATGTCAAATACACTGTGCTGCCTATCGATAAGTCAAGCATTAAACGCAGTTAGTGGAAACATATGTCGAATCAACACTGTGAAAACAAACTCGTTCCATTTTGACTAACTAGTTCGGTTTGTTGTGACAAAACTCAAAATGATAATTTAATTTTATCTTATCATTTAATTTAAAAGAAACCAGAAAGCTTGTTGTCGAATGCCATTGATTTGTGAGTGAATAAATGTAAGTGTGATAATAAATTAATAATATACCATGTGTGCAATTTTCGCACACCTAACATCCATGCTGGGACACATACACACATGGACTTACGTACATATGAATGTGTTTGTGTGTGCGTGTATTACTTAAAAGTGTACCAAAATAATTATTGAATGCACGCCGCCGTCAATACGTCTGTTTTTTTTTTCTTTTGGCGGATTTCATTATTGCAAACATATAAATAATTGCTAAGTTGTGCTCATATAATATTTAATATGCGATATACGTAAAAGTTGGCATTTCTATCTATTGTTACTTCAATAGCAATTAAATCGAATTTAAATTGCCCACGGCATAGGTGAGATTATGGAGGATATTTCTTCAAAGGATACTCAATGCCGTGTTTATATGGTTTGCATAACTGTGCCATTTTGTTTTAGCGTTCGGCGCGAAAATCGGTACAATGATAGAATGTAGATTTATTAAGTATGTGTATGGATCCAACATTTTAGTCGTCATTAGGGTGTACTAGTCAATCATATTACTTCTTCATTTATGGTAATACGCTTCTGAAGTTAAAGTTCATTAAACGAAACATGGTACTACTCAAAGTAAATGATTATTAGAGTATAGAATACATATTTGAAATTAGCATAGGGATTGGAAATAGACAGAGACATAGCTAAGTCGATTCAATTGAATTAAGTACGGCCTTTAATAAATTGTATAGTATTGTTTTAAATTCTTAAACAATATCAAATAATTTACATATGTATTCTCTTTTAGAATTAACAAAATGTCGGTACATTATAAATTTAAAAGTACCCTTAATTTTGATACAATAACATTTGATGGACTTCATATCTCGGTTGCTGATTTGAAACGGGAAATCATATTACAGAAACGACTTGGTAAAATCATAGATTTTGATTTGCAAATCACCAATGCCCAAACTAAAGAAGGTAAATCTTAACTTACACTGCATTCTATATTCGGTTATTAATATTTTGTTTTTATAGAATATAAGGATGACAATTTTTTAATACCAAAAAATACTACGCTAATTGTTGCGCGAATACCGATAGCGCATCCCGTTAAAAAGGGCTGGGATCCTCCACCTGACAATGCTATCCCCAATGTGTCCTCAAGCAAACCAGAAAATCTTAATATGGATCTATTTAAAATGCAAGGAAGTGAAGAAGAGAAAATACAAGCTATGATGATGCAAAGCACAGCAGATTATGATCCGAAAACGTAAGTATTTTAGGGAAAGAAGATGAAATATAAAAGTATTATTTTCTTAAGTATTAATTTAGCAATCTAGCCTTAAGAGTAGTGCTTGTTTTCCTTATGTACAACACTGTATATTAATTATATTGGTATATATTTATATAGGTATCACAGAATTAAGGGACAGTCTCAAATTGGCGAAGTTCCTGCCTCCTATAGATGCAATAAATGTAAAAGGGGTGGACACTGGATTAAAAACTGTTCCTTTGCATCTGGAAAGGAGCAATTTGAAGTCAAGAGAAATACAGGAATTCCACGATCATTTAGAGGCAAGCCAGAAATGTAAGTAATATTCTGAGTTACGGAAATGATAATATCATCATGTTTACATCATTCATTACCAAACTCGATTTTCAATTTATTTTTTAATTATACATCTATTAAAAGTTATTCGTCTTTTTATTTACAGCACAACAGAACCAGAAACATCTAATTTTGTAGCATCTAATGAGAAAGAACAAGAGATTCCAGAAGATTTAATTTGTGGCATTTGCCGGAATATTTTTGTTGATGCCGTAATGATACCGTGTTGTGGCAGTTCCTTTTGCGATGATTGTAAGTATAAAATGATTAAGGCTTTATATTGATTTATATATTGAATCAGAATTTGATAACCTTTATATCATTTTCTTTCAGGCGTTCGAAACTCACTGCTAGAATCGGAAGACAGTGAATGTCCAGACTGTAAGGAAAAGAACTGTTCACCAGGATCATTGATTCCAAATCGTTTCTTAAGGAATTCTGTCAATGTTTATAAAAATGAAACTGGAAATAAACTGGCGGCATTTAAACCTGGTAAGATATAAAATGATAATATGATATATTAAATTAACAAAATGCTCAAATTATTTATACTTATGATGTTTTTAATACTAATAATTAATAATTGTCATTTTCAGTTACTAAACCGAGTACGACTACTGAGAAAAAAGAAAATGTTACTCGGGAAGCAGAGGACTCGAATAATCACGCGGAGCAAGTGGAACAAAGTAATGTGCCTCCAGCTGATAATACAGAAGAAGACAGTGCTGACAAAGCTGCTCTCTCAAATGCGGAAGCATCTAAAAGAGACAAAGATAAATCCGACTCGGACTACGAGGATAATATAACAATAAAAATGCCACACAAGGAAATTGATAATAATTTCGTCAGTGCTGATAACAATAAAGAGCAGGTGAGCAAATTATATCTATATGGTCTTATAGGCAATCAATTAAGAAGTCAAGATATGGCTATGTGTAAACCTTGTGTATATATAAGTGTTAAATATTAACTTACTTCTTATATTCTATATCTTTTTAGGTGCACCCTTCGTACCAGCAAATACCAGCTACCAACAATGCAATTCAGCGACGGGAGGGCAACTATGAATATAAATCGGATATTGAAATGAAACAAGTTCCATATGCTAAAAATGATAGCATCAAGCCTCAAAATGAACGAAGTTTGTTGCCAACTCCGGTTGGGACTCATCACAAATATGCGAACATGAATATCAATGATCAAAGGGATAAACCTGTAGTCAATGCCGATCAAGGTCACCGCATGGGCCATTATAAGCCACCGTATATTCAACAAATGCCCCGATGCCCCACAATCATACACATGCCTCCCTACAACAATGGCTATAATAATATGCAACATAGGCCGCCAATGAGGTAAGCCCACTGATCATTTCTTGCCTTTCACTTTAATAGCAAAGCTTTAGCTGTATGATTGATGGCATTAACTATCAAATGTGTGCCACTATTCATATAACACAGAAGCCGACTTAGCTGACCTCGTATATTATCTATAAATTATAAATTACATTAAGGGTCGACCGTCCAACAGTCTGTCTGTTTGTGTATTAACTCTTTAAAGATTTACTTTTTCCTTCAGGTGATTAATATCGCAAAGCGGTTGTAAGCATTATCGATATAACTTCATAACTTGTTTGATTCATAGCGAGCTCTAGTATCCACGACATGCAATTTGCAACATGCAACCTGCAGTTGTTAAGGTGACAATGACGAATGATTCGCATATTAAAGGGAAGACTCGCAAGCAGCAAGCGCATTTCATAGTGTTTCTTTTTTGTATTTAATACACAAAGTGAAAAGTCACATAAATAATAAAAATAATCTCTGAGACAGCAGCAAACTTAAAGACAAATATGATTTTATAGAAAAAATTGATTAAAATATAAAAAAAAGTGGTGCTCTTGCTGCATTAGATGCTGAATATACATTTAAGATAATTGATGAATTATGTAAATATTAGCGAGTAATCAAATTTAAATTGTACAAATTATTTAAAAGTATAGTTTTGTATTGCCATTTAGCAAAGATAATAAATATATGCCGATGTCATTAAAATTTGTTCTTAACTTAAAATCAAAAACTTATTTATTGTGTATCTTATAAAAGAATATTTTCCAAAATTTAAGGGTCAATCAAATCTATTAAAATTTAATTTAAAACTCCTCATTGTGATTGATTTTTAATTAATTGTAAAATAAATATAAAAAAGGATTTAAATATATATAACAAAAAATAAATAAATAAATAAAAAACAGTACTTTGTATAATATAAAAATTAAATTTGTATTTTTGAAAGTTATTGTTATCAATATTATGTACCAATCCATATGTTGTTAAAATTACTCTATTATATAAATAAACAAAATAAATAAAATAAGAAATATTTATTGATAATATTACGAAATACTTTTTTACAGCTTTCCACATTATCCAAGCCAGCCTGTGCATCCTATGAATCCATCATATATTCCACCTGGCAACATCAATATCAATCCGTCGCAAACATTTCAGTCATCTAATTTGGCCTCAATTTACCAAGGAGTCGCGGCTAAAGTTGGCACTGGGTAAGTGCAGTGTTTCCCTAACATTTTAAATAATCTACTTAAGTTATTCACACTCCTGTAATGGGAGACCTGAGCCCATATTTCCTTTTCTCCTCCTATATCATTCTGTCATATTTCACATTATTATAAATTACAATCCACCCACAAATTGCCTTATAAATAATCTGTATATAAATATTTTGCAGACTTATTGATGATCCACTGGAAGCTTTTAACCGCATAATGAAGGAAAAAGAAAAGCTGAAAGTAGATCGTCGCCGCAGTCCCGCCCATCACAGATCTCGATCACCAGGCAGACTGCGACATCGCTTCAAATCCCCGGTGTATGATCGAGGCTCGTCGCGGGAGATGATCAGCAATGAGAAGCGAGCACGGTCGCGGGAGAGGAAGCGCGAATACAGCTATGAGAGACGACAGAGCCGTGTGGCGCGTCATTCGAGCCACGGATCGAATTCGCCAAGCGACAAGAAGAAGAGGTTATTTATTAAATTAAGGGTTCTCCTATAATTTATACATATTTAGATTACATATAAAATACTGATACTGCCATTTCGAAATGAAAATATGGTTTGAAAAATCATATTAACTGATTGATATTAGCCAATTAGCTGATTCGATTCGTACTCATCTTAAGCCAGATGAAAAATACGCTTATTAATATACGGTTCGTTATTTTCTAAAATAAAACAATAACTGTTACTTAACTACTTCGTAATCTAATTACTGATGTGTTGACAACGACCTTCTTCATCTGTTAAATGGTAAAATTTGTATGATGATTAATCAATTTAATTGAACTTGGTTGATTTTTCAATTCGAGTTTATCCATTAATATAGATCATTTTATTAACTAATAAAATAGTAAATTTTAACTCATTTAAATAAGAACTGTCCGACTGTCTGAATGTCTGTCTGTTTGTTTTGTATTATCTCAACTGAAACGAATGAAATCTAAAAGCATTTCAAGGCCACACAAATCTCTAATCATTGCACATTTGTAGCTTCTTTTGTTTTTTTAGAAATAATTTTGTGGCATTTATTGCGCAAGACATTTTTAATGTGCAGACTCTTTGTTTCATTGATAATTATTCAGGTTCCACAATTACAGCTATTTCCATTAAATACACTTCACTTAAATATAGTGAGTCGCATCAGTGTCATTCCTAAGAGTCGTTTAAATCAATAGACCGCAATTTTAAGGCATTTAAATTAATTCACTTCATTATTAATGCTCCTGATGGTGATGAGTACTAAACTAAAGATTTCTCCAACAATTCTACCTGGTCGTTTTCAAGCAGGCAACGCCTCGATATAATAGCTCCATACTTGTACTAGTTTCTGCATATGTTTTATCCCTAATTGTGTCGATCTGAGCATTTGCTAGAGCTAATGATCCAGCGCTAATAAATTCTAGGATCGACAGAAAGTTCCATTATTATAAATAATATAATATCTAATTAATTATTTAGCAATTTTTAATTTCAACTTAAATTATTATTTTATTTTATTTATTTTTTTATATTTTAAATTCAATTTGAATTGGCAAAATATATATATAGAAAGAAACCGTTATCTACAGATGTGGAACAACCAGCAAACCCTACGGCTATAATAATATATGTTATTATTATTCAGAATAATACATGTAATTATTAAATTGATTATGATTTTGATATTATTAGCCTGTCTGCCCCAGTGTGAATCAGACTTTATTGCTGAAGTGAATCGGCACTTGGAACTTGTTTGACTAAATACTCTACGGAATTCTGGTTCCACATTCAATTTAATTACTTATTTTTGCTGGTATATTCCAAAGCCCATAATATTATGAATTTTTACAAGTTTGTTGCTCTTGACATTTTTTTTTTTTTTTAATTTTAAAGTAAGTACTGATGACTTCCTTTGACTGCTCAAGCGGTTAGACTTATTAGATTAATACTAAATAGAATCTTTTTAGTTCGTTACTTTACTAGCATATTGAATTGAGAAAAAGTATATATATCACAGAACATATAAAATAATATACATAACTTCTGATCGAATACTGCGATTAGTGGATATTACGAGTTTCTCTTGAGTAAGACATTCCATTTCAATAGTATCAAAAGCTTCAAACAATCGTCAACTACTAATGATCTCTGAAGAATGTTTTCAACGGTCAACGTCAAGTTGTGCATATGTTTCCTGGGTCTCGTATGTACCTCTTTAATTTTTCCAATTGATCGGTATTTTAATTATGATTATTTGTGTAAACGCTAAATTTTATTTTTATTTTAAAATGTTATTTTTACCCCACTTCTGCTACACTAACAAATAGCACGCTTTTCTAATCCAGATTTAATATACTTATTTGTGGGCTCTTGACCTCTTACAGCGTTGCAGTGCATTTTTGATCCTACGTAATGGCGTAATTCACGTAAAGTTGCAGAAACGAAGTTTTATTGAATTAGATTACGGTGTTACCCAAGATCTCTCCTACCCCTCCATCTGTGTTCACATTCTGCATCATAACCTTATAAAAATCTTTATAATTTAAAGCGACGCCAGCCAGATGTTCCTTTTGTGATAAAATAATATCTAATTAATTAAACTCTTACATTATTATCAGCAAATGCTAGGAACTAACAGACCAATCCAACTACACCGTACAGTGCATAATGGTTTGTAAATTTCAGGTTCAGTTAATCTACTTGTTGATTTTCGCTACCAATTATATTAGTTGACTATTGTGGTTAAAAGCACTCCAAGTTTTATTATTGCAGCATTTGCTCATTAAACATTAACGGCAAACAAGGTAAACCTAGTTTTTTTTTATAGCAGAGGAGGAGTTTATAAGGCAAACTGTTTCAATTTTCCATTTTTCTCAGTATTTGTATAAACACAAATTAAATGGAACACTCTAAATATATTTGTAATTATATATTGTTAATTATTTTGAAATTTTATTTAAATTGATTTTGTTTATTTTTTAGGTATACGCATCGGCGTTCGCCTTCGCCAAAGGCCAGCTATAGGCCCCGGACGCGGGAAAAGTCATTGCCTAAGCAGTATCCAGTAAAACCGGATACAGTTGAGCCGCCGCCTCCTGGCTTTGAGTCACTCCAAATAGAGAGTTTAAATGATAATGAAATAAACATGAATAATAAGAAAGAAGAACAAGATGTCGATAGAAATCTTAATGAGCATAATACTTCCTTAAAGAGGCACAGACATTATAGCAGAAGTGTAGATATTAAAGCAGTTGAGAACAGTTCCAGAAGTCTAACGCCACCGACCAAGTCAAAGGCTCCGAAGATAGCTAGAACAGAGTATGCCGAGACGCGCGAAGCCTCCCCGAAAACTCCCGACCGCAGAGAACAAAGCGTAAAGAGAACTGAGAAACGGTCAAGTAGTCGAATGTTGAGTCCAGAGAATGCTAAGGATACGGACAAGTTGCTGGAGCATTTGGAGTCAAATAACGATATGGGAAAGGAGAACAGTCTTAAACTCAATCTTCAGCTGAAAGATCGAAAAAAGAAGAAGAAAGATAAGTCAGAGCGAAAGAAAAATAAGAAGGAGAAGCGCGACAAGAAGGATAAGAGCAAGAAGAGTCGCTCAGAGAGCATAGAACCGACACCAGAGAAAGGCTCTGATATCAATCCAAGCGCAATGGATGTGTGCGACGAGGGTATTGAAAACTATTCAAATAATCATACTCAAAAGCTGTCCGATTGTAATGATCCGCATGAGGTAAATAAAAATGAAACTGTTATGAGCATGGAGGTTGCGGATCCTGATTTAAATAGAGAAACTCTACCGAATAAAGCGAGTGAACCGAATGATATCCAAATGTCAAAATGGGAAATGGACGATAATAATTTGGGCAGCAACTCATTAGATTCCTCTAAAAAGAATGGCTCCAGCAAGATGCACGAGCATTCAGAAATAACGTCTGATGTCATTCGCAAGGCAGAGAATGCAATTTTCGCCAAGGCTATCAACGCTATTAGGCCAGTTGAGTTTAAAGTTGTTTTAGACGCTAAGCATAGCAGTAAGGAACCTTCGATATCCATTAAAAATAATCAGAGAGAACGCTCGCATTCCCCAAAATCATCTAATAAATCTGTTAAGGAACGTTTAGGTAACAAAGTTGTCAGTGAACGACACTATTCTTCGGAACGATCGAGGACCAGTCGACGAGAGAGTCCTGCAAAGAATTCGAATGATGATCGACATAAATATAGTTCGTCAAGCTATAGCTCTAGGAAAAGAGAAAAGGATTCCAGAGAGAGAACTACATCAGAGCGACGATTTGATGAGCATAGAAATCGAGACCGGTCGAATGATCGTGAATCACATGTAAATACTACACACAAGGATTCCCATTACAAGGACTCTCACAAGCACAGATCCCAATTAAAGGACAAGGCATCGGAAAAAGATAGTCGAAGTGATCGAAGTGATCGAAATGATCGTCATGATCGAAGTGATCGAAGTGATCGAAATGACCGAAGTGAAAGAAATGATCGAAGTGAACGAAATGATCGCAGTGATCGCAGTGAACGAAATGATCGCAGTGATCGCAGTGAACGAAATGATCGGCCAAGAAAATACGATTCGGATCGCAGCTCTCGTAAAAGTCCTAAATTGGGAGAAACACGATTAGTTTCCGCAGTCACGACCTTGATTTCTAGACCCTGTCGGCCGGACAACCCGTTTCGGAAATTCGATGAAAACATTTCGAGTAGTAATAAGGCTACCAAATACGATAGCATAATCAAGGCAGATGTTACTTCGCCCAAAGCAGATCAGGCTGAATACAAAAAGCGAAAGGATAAGAAAGTCAAGAAACTGAAGAGCCTAAAGAAATGTTCGTCATCCGAATCGGTAAGAAGTGAAAAACAGAAAGATGTAAAAAGCAAAAAAAAGAGTAAAATCTTAAAGAAGAAGAAAAAATCCAGAAAGTAAGTTTTTGAAAATGAAACCCCCAATAAGTCAAAACAAACAAAACACGAGGGAAAAATATTATATATAATATATATTTAAAATTATACAATATTTTATAATAAAATAATAATAAAAACTACCTTATGTACATAAATATTATTGTAATGGAATTATGATTTTTTTTCTGGAGTTTGGGTTTGTTTTTGTTATATTTCAGAGATTATCCTGAGGCATTATTGATTTTGGAAATTTAAAGAATAAATTCAGAAGAAGTAAAACAACAACTCTCAGGTGATAATTATATTCCAAATTAAATAAATCTTATCGGACTTAATTCAGCTACAATAATATTTTGAGCTGTTCGTTGCAATGAAGCACAGAGCTAATCTCATTCTACAGATAAAGCACCGTCATCTATACGTAATGGAATTATTTACTAATAACAATATTAATCTCTTAAATTCAAGACATTTTTTCTGCAGTTATTGAATGCAGCAAAAAAAAAAAAAAAAAAAAAAAAAGGTGGCCATCAGTTAAGTTGATTCACACGACCATAAAAACCCAAGAAGTTAGATAAACTGTATGAATAATAAACCAGTAAGAGCGCTCTAGTAGAGAGTGTACGACTTGGAGACACTCTGAAGTTTACCCACAGCTTTTAGTCTAACCTTTGGACGACAGGCAGATAGATAGACTCATTGGACACTGCTAGTTCTTATGTCGGTCCCCGTATTCCCATATATCCATATTTTATGACAAATTTATAGCTACCTTAGGCTGTTATAACATGTTCTTTCGTAAGCCCATATCCCCCGTTCCAATGAGTTCAGGGTATACAGATTATATTAGCTTAAAATTCCATGTCATTTTTATTATGTTAATCAATGCTTATTGTCTTCTTCAAGCATATTTAGCTAATTTTAATTTAAGTAATTAATTAGTTGTAGTTTAGTGCTGACTTTATGACTATTATCAGTTAATTAAATTGTTGTTTACTTATTTCCCAAAAGTTCTTTGATCTCGCGAAATTTCTGTTGTTTTGATTTATAATTAAAATGATAACTTTTGTTTTTGCGATTTCACTTTTGGTATTGCAAAAAGAAAGATTGATTATTAACTAATAATGTGTGAAATTTCCAATATGGAATATGACAAATTAGTGGGTTGTTAATTGTTTTTGTGCTCCACATTAATAAGTAAACGTCACTGCTTAGGCCAGACATTTATCAAATCATTAAATCATGCCTTATAAAAGTGCTTTTCTTTGTCAACAAAGTAAGTTGAAAATTTAAATTTGTACAAAAATCTCTAAAATATTCTGTATATATGTATATATTCAATATGTAACTATTGTTGTATTGCAAGCAAAGTTAATACATACATAATCTCTATGTTATGTAAACGCTTAGTTGTTTGTGGATTATGAGCTGAAAATTCAACCTGAAGCCCCATTGCATACTTTACGGATTGCAGTCAGAGTAGATGCAGTGTGAGCTGCATATTGAAGATTTCAAAAATAAGTATGCAGTGAAACTGCAATAAATAGCTAATGCAACTTATTTACTATATATGTAAATAAATATTTCAAATTATTATTATAAGCCCGAAAATTTGAAAAGTACCAAATGTAAAATTACAAAATGTGCATTCATAATACATTTATATGCATTCAAAAGCCAGACACAGAGTCTGAGAGAGGGAGAGAAACGTTTTATTTTGTAGCTTTAAGCCGTAAGCAAGATTCGTAAACAAATTGCAAAACTAGTTTTGCCTGAATTAAAAATAATACAATTGAAATCAAAACAGAGACAACACCGACACACACACACACACACGCACTCATGCATGTGTGTGTGTGCGAGTGTGTTTAGCCTTACAAATGCGAAAACCAACTTGAATAAGCAAATGCAGAAGCTGCTGTAAGTTTATATATATTTGATCATAATTAATAGTTGATATATTTATAGCCTAGGCTGGGCGCTTAATATAAATATATATAAAATGCATAAGACATACATATATAGCCTATGCTATATATGTACGTATGTAAAAACCACTCTCACTTTCGTTGGGGCACAGTAAACGAGTTCCACTTTTGCTCTCTGTGCCGTGGTGAGTTACACAGCGCTCTGTCTTGCGCTGTGTGGTGTGTGGCGTGGTGTGTGCTGCATGGTGAGTTAGCCGTTGTGTTGTAAAGCTGCCCGCTGCTGCTGCTGCTGCGGCTGCTGCTGCGGCTGCGTATTGCTGTTCCGTTAATTAGGGCCGAACTTTCGGTGAGCTGCATTTCAGCTCAGACAAATCGAGATCTAAGCACGTCTCGGCGGGTACAGAAAAGTTTCACCTACGGATATGTGCGGTTGTGAAATATTAAATACCAGCGTTATACCATTCACAATTTTGCTACTCAACAATTACTGTTGACCGTCATTTGAATACTATGTATATCAAGATCAAATCTCGCAGCTCGCTGCAAAATTTATAATAATACAAATACGCAACAGAAACAAGATTTTTAATAACAAGCGCGAGAAGGAGAAGGAGAAGGAGACAGAGAACGAGACAGAGAGAGAGAGAGAGAGAGAGACGGAGATAGAGGGAGAATGTGCATGTGAAGTCATATGTACATCCATGGTACAATCAAATATATTGTTTTGTGTGTCTATTGAATATCATAAATAAAGGCAATAAATAACAGTTATTTATATATCTATATATTTATATGTGTATGCGTGCGTGCGTGTGTGTGAATACAAGTAAACCTATATGTCTTACATAGCAACTGGTGCAGATCAAATTTTATGAAAGTAAATTGTTTTATTTTTTTTCCCCCTTTGATTAATAATCAAAATCCCAAGTTGTTCGTGCTGTATTAGCGAAAAGCTCGCTTTTTGTCTACACCAAAAAACAAAAATTTGCAGAGAAAAAAAAGATAATATTTATTGGCAAAGGTCTACTTGTACAAGCAGTTTGCTTTGAACCAAATATCCGTAACTCTTGCTTCGCTTATTCTCATAGTTGAGTTATTAAATAAACAAAACAAAAAGAAAAAAAAAAAAACAACAAAAATTAAAATATATATTTGTATATACATTTATATATTATATATTTATATTGAAATTTAAGCTCATTGCAAGTAATATAAAAGTGGTTTGAGTGGTTCGTGGTTCGCCGTAATGTTACCCTTGCATAGACAATTCAGGGGCGGGCTGTCTTTTACCGTTATTCTGCTGATCGCGAATATCGTATTGACCAGCCAGAGGCTCCCATGGGGCGCATTGGCAGCGAGCAACTTCGCCAGCGGGACGACGCGCACGGCTGCGGGCAATGGGAATCTGAATTTGCGTCTGGCTCTGCCCCGCACCAGCGCCAGCCAAATAAACAGCGCGTCTAACGCTGCAAGCTTTAAGCTTGCTGCAAAAACATTAAACTCAACGCGTAATGGAAACTTGCGAACGAGGTAAGGTATCTTTTTTCTTATATTATTTTTTATAATTTTGTATAATATATATTATACTCAGTCTCACACACAAGCACACAGACGCTGATGTAAATGTATTTATTGTAAATATTTTTTTACAAAACTTGAAAGCATTTGATGTGAGTGTGAATAAACTTATGTACTTATGTATCGCGCGCTTTAGTGTGTGAAATCAAATGGTCAAAACAAAAGATTGCAGCAACAAACTGGTTTTTTGCACACACAGCCACAGAGACACGGGCACGAGCACGAGCGGACTGTAGCCATCATAGACACACACCACTGTACTATGAATGGAAAAAGAAAATAAAATACAATAATATGCTGAATACTTGTGATACACAGACACACACTTACATACATACATATAGCTCGCATAGACTTATGTATATATGGGAATTACATGGCAACCAACAAAAATATATCGAACCAAATATTCAATAATAAAAGAAAAAACTGAAAAACTGAAAGCAATTGTAGCTAGGAGAGTTAACAATTATTTATTTAAATCAAATTCAGTTGAGCTACTAAACAACTTATTCAATAGACACAATAATGGGTCGACTTAATTGTCGAT
Source organism: Drosophila navojoa (assembly GCF_054131105.1). Classification (NCBI taxonomy): domain Eukaryota; kingdom Metazoa; phylum Arthropoda; class Insecta; order Diptera; family Drosophilidae; genus Drosophila; species Drosophila navojoa. The sequence goes on from NC_142893.1 coordinate 14,536,591, forward strand.
TGTGTAATTGTCTTATGTTAGACCGAAACTCCGACCACTTCAAGTAGAGCTGCGCTTCGCCGTGGGCTAAAAGCTAAAACAAAGGTCAAAATGTTTATGTGAAAAAAAAAATAAAAATAAAAATGATATGATGCTGGTCATTCAATTAGCCAATATCAATTTTGACTTTGGATTGAAATATTATTATTTTTTAAGAAATTGTAAAACTGCTTTCAATTGTTTTTAATATTAATTTATAATATTAATTTATATATATTTATATATTATATTATTTATATATTACTTTATATATATTTATATATTACTAAAATATTATTTTATAAAATGCCCATACGTGAATACAGTAAATTTTATATGTATTATTATTTTTACAATTATTATTATAATAAATTGATCAAATATTAATTCAATTTTTATAATGTCACTTAACAAATATATATATTAAATAAAAAGATAACCGAAAAATAATTAAAATGCTTGAACGTTATATTTAATTGCCATTTTAAAAAGAGTGTAATTAAAAAATAACTAAAAATAATTTTATTTTATTTTCATTTTTACTTAGTCCCAATTATAAAATTATGATTCAGTTTATTTACATATTTAATGAGCCAAAGCAATTATAATTACAATTTAAAAATAGTTGATATGTCTATAATTTTTTAAGTTATTTGTAATTAAATTTTAAGTATAAATTGTAGTGGATTTTATTTAGTTTTAGTTTCGTTTATGCCATTTGCAACATATTTATGATAAAGCAAAAAATATTTAAAACTAAATTGTTTAATTTTACTGTTTGCCGTTTACATATTTTCTAAGTTATTTATTTGTTGTTTGCATAATTAAATCTAAGTTAACTGCGGGTATGTCAATAAAACGACTTAGATAAACAAATTGATGACAAATTCGGATGCTAATTTGATTTGATTATATAAAACAATATGTTAATTAAATCTATTATTTTAAGCTATGTGTAAAATATTTATTTATATTCAAGTTTTATGTTTGAGAAACAGAATTCTTCATGCAAGACAACTCTTAAATAAATTTACATATATGTATGTACATATAGGCAACTATATGGTATAAACAAGTAAGAACGTTGCAGTCGGGCGTGACGAACTGCAGCATACTCATTCACAGCCCAAAAGATGCCAGAAACTTTTTTAGAACTACTTTAGTTGTTAAATTTTAACCTTCTATCTCTAAGATTGTAAAATATGCGCCCCAATGGGCGTGAATATATACGTCATATTCTATTGGCTGGTTTTATTTGGATTGACAGACGGACATTGCACATAGCCAATATACTCATTTCCCTTTCGTGAACGAGTATAAAACCAAATGTAGAGCTGCTGCTGCTGCTGGTGGTGCTGGTGCTGGTGGTGCTGTCACATGCGTTTAACGCTCATTCCTTCAATTCATATGTCCACAAAAGCATTTAGGCCATTTAGCCATTTAGCCAATTGCGAATTGTGTGTAGAGCAGCTGTGAGAGCAGCTTTTTCTTCTCGCATTTTCTTAGTATAGAAAAAAATGCGTTGTTGTTCAATCTCTTTCGAAACAACTTTGTGATCTTTATGGAATTTGCAATTAAGTTTTGGCAAAAACAAGGGTGTGTACTGAACGAAAAGAAAAAGAAGAGAAAAAATAAAACAACTATTAACTAATGTAGGATAGAAAAAAAAATAGTCACGTATCTATCGATGTTAGCTAAACCATATTAAAGAGATTGCATAATGGAAATTTCTAGATATGCTTGAACAAAAATTGGTTTGTAATTGCAAGAGAGAGCGATTACATGTTTATAGACTTAATTTATAGCCGAAAATATGCATTAATTAGTTAGTTTTTTATGGCGAAATAGAATAGCAATTGCTCAGAAATGTGAGCCTTTCTTAAGAAATGTCAGCCTGTCTTAAATACTTCTCTTTAGATCGTATCAAATTGGATATATGCTTACGTCAATCCCGTCTAAATATAGAAATTCTTTTGAATACATTTTATTTATATGAGCGATCCGAGACTTTGCCATACAATGGCCGTAATTGTATGGAATTTATTCTTATTATTTGCAAAACCAGAAACTTCTAGATATAATTACAAATGAAAAAAGAACCCGGTTCACAGATAGATAATAATGTAATTGCATTAAATTAGTTTCGTATATAAAATGGGTCAAATTACTAAACTATTTTTTGCATTTCTTTACGTGTTTCTTTCGCAAAGCTCAAAGCGTTTGCTCAAGTCTTTTGTTTAGCTCGTACAATGGTGTTTAGTATCCCTTAATTGGGTACAGGGTATAAAATGATTTGTGCATGAACTGCTCTATAAGTGCGGCTGTTGATTGGATTGCGTACAGACCGCTGACTGCTGGAAAACCGGTCTCGGCTATGCGCGAGAGTGTGGGAAATGGGCAAATAAAGCCAAACTGCGCTGTTTATGACTGTTTGCTGGCCAAAGTGAATGTGATGCAAATTATTAAATTTTTCTGTTCATGGCACAGCAGCAGCCGCAGCCGCAGCCAGAGCAATTGCTATTGACATTATTAGTGCTTTGTTAACAACAAAAAACTAGTTTTTTTTCTTTTTATTATACTTTGATCTATTCTTATGTGAAATTGGAATAGAAGAACAAGAGTAAATTGCTCCTTTTAGTAGTCTTAAATCATAGTACAAATTATTATACTTATTCACAAAAGGGAAATGAGCATATTGGTTTATTGCAATGTCAATTAATAGAATGTCCGTCTTACTGTCCGCCTATCTATATGAATGCCAACCATTTCGCTTAAAGTCTAGATTACTGTTAATATATATGATACATACATATATATTAAATCGATCTGGCATCGTTTAGGCAGTGAATGAGTATGCTGCAGTTGATAACGGCCGATTGGTATTGCCATTAACAATATGGAATAAAGATATTTTCCCATTATCTGAGGCGGATACAAATAAAAATATATGCAGTTTAATGATTATGCTAAGAAAATTGTGAGCTGCATTAAGCTCATTTAAAATTTGATTTATTATTGGCTCTAGGTTAATTCATCAATGAGATAATCATTTTTTGTTGTTTTCATTTCAACTATTTCCCCCCTAAGGTCAAACAGTCCATGCTAATAACATTTATATAAATATACATACATTTTGTATAATTAAATTAATAAAATTTATATCTTGTTTGGATGCCAAAAAGAAAGGTATTTATTTTGGTAACAAGCCAAATGCCGGTTGTGGCCTCATGACCAAAAATTAATTTAGACAATGAAAAAGGAAATTAATATCTGCGAGGTCTGCTCAAAAATTATCGCAACTTTGTGTTGCTTAAACCATTTTTTTAATTAATAATTAATCGTAAGCCCAACGACCAAAAATAATCGGGTTAAAGATTTTCGTTTGGCAATTTGTAGCTATATGCGGGAAATCCGCCATTTCCTAGGTCATATATTCCGTCTAGACTAGTCTTACCCTTACCCGATTTGATTTATGTATCCAAGAAACTATTTCTCACAGTTCAAGGGCAAAGGCTGTCAAGCGAAACGGCATCAAAGAGTGTGACTCTAGTATACAAAAAGTCTATATAGAGCTATGCTGATATGCTGAAAGAGCTTTCCTGTACATACATATATGCTATTAAAGAAGCAGAAGAAGTAAATGAAGAAGCTGACAAAGTATAATTAAACATTTTATTGTGCTTAATGACCCAACTGTCTAGGCTTTGATGTGAATCTATATTGTGCCTACGAATATTAGCAAAAAATAAAAAAAAATATATATATATATAGATATTTCGATATATTTCGAGACACAACCTTGCTCTCACTTACAACATTACAATGTTTTACAATGTATTACAATGCATTTACTTTCTTCTCTATTGTTGAGTTATAAGTTAATTAGATGCGGAGATAAGGCTTGTTAATCTTAGATGTTACCGCTGATCAATTAACTTATTCATTTCTTATAGAAAGCGTAAAACCAAATGCTTTTGACAACAAATATGTTGAATTGAATGGGGGGAAACTATAATCAACAAAGATGGTTTCAGGCCTCAAATTGATGCAAGATGCAAGACGTCGAAGAAGATAATATTTATTACATTATCGATTAGCAAAAGAGTTTTAAAATATGTCAATCATTCAGTGTTACATACAGATAGACAAAGAGAGAGAGACTGAGGAGAGTAGCTGTGAGATACCCTGTATAAAGCAATCAAATGCTTATAAACTAAACTTTGAACTACATCGAGCCACCTTTCTTTTTGTTTTACTTGGCATAATTTATCTTTGCTCAATCTCTTTTCTTCCCTTTCCTTATATCGGATTATACATTTTTCTGCTGTTTCCATGTATTTGTGCTTATTATTTATGGGCATATATAAATAGAGAAACATATATAAATTTTTACCTTTTCATTTCCTCTTTTAGTTATCTCTTCCTATTAAATATGATATATGATATTGTGTGACATGATTATGTACGACAGATTTGTTTACATATAAAATTATGTTAATTTTATACGCAATTTGATTGTGTATATAAAAGATAATAAAGTCCGAAATCCAAGTGTTAAAATTATTAGGATACGCAAATATGATGTATATTTAAAATAAAATAGATATATGTATATTTTTAAGGGAAACAATGCAGATAATTATAAAAATATAAATACTTTTATTTAAATTATATTAGAGTAATTAAGATAATTTTTACCACTTCATTTCACCCATATAAAAAACATAAATATAATATATACATAACATATATACATATACATAAGTTTAATCACATATTAAATCTTCTTTCGTGCCTTTGCAGAGAACAACAATTGTTGAGTATATTTGAAATAATTATAACAACGCTCGAAGGGAAATTGAAGCGCATCGATAATCTGGGCAGATCCGTTGAGGATTTAATGGGGCACATCGAACTATTGGAAAATCGCGTCACGAATAATGTGGAAAAGACAGAACAGGCACTGTCCAAACTAAGTAGCCTGGATTCCAAGCTGTCAAATGTCGTTTACATTATGCCCGAGACGACTGCAGAGAGTGAATTGAATAAGCCGAATCCGAAAATTTCAGCCACCTACCAAATCGATAGTAGGCTGGTCAAATTGGATCAGAAAGTCAGCGATATTGATCTGAAACTGGAGGTCTTGAAGACGCAAATCGACAACAACTTCCTGCAAGTGGACGAATTCAATGCGGAGGCAAGCGAGAAGAAGCCAATTACCATGAACATCGTTGATATCACAAAGGCAATGACGGCCGAGGTAATGACGCATGTCTCAAGCGAAGTCAACCAGCTGCGCGACTCCACGGATAACATTGACAAGAAGCTGCAATTTCACATCAATATCGAGTCGGAGAATATAGGTCGCATGCTGCGCATGATGAACGACATTCATGATGCTGTCGTGGACCATCATGAACAGCTGAATGGATTCAATGTCACCACAACTGCTTTTCCAGCCATCAAATCCAGTAAGATCGATGCTCTAGTTAAACAGATGCGGCCTATGGTATCGGTATCTGAGAAAATGGACGAAGTCTGGGACGTTGTGGTGGGTACAAAGTCTTCGGTGGATCATCTGCTGCCCAAATCGGATGCGCTGCTAACACAGACGCAGCGGCAGGAACGTGCAATTGGCGAAATCCATCAGGATCTGAAAACCAAAACGAATCTAATAATTAATAATTTGGACATGGTTGAGAAGCGACTAAAGAAGCAAGAGGATGACGTACAAATACTAGCACAACGGCCAGTTCCAACGGAGCTGCTAGTTGATCCAACCATTGATCGATTGGTCGAGTACGATCCGAACCGGTAGGAACATTTTTAATATCTCAAAGAATTCTCTTCAAATTATCCTTTCCATGTAGGTTTTCTGTGATTGATGAAAGCTTGACTGACTTGAATGAGCCAGCTACAACGCCCACGCCCACAGCACAGTCCACGGCATATAACAGCAGTACAACAACTCCATATTCCACAGTGAGCACGTCAACGACTCATTCGACCTCATCGAGCAACAATATTACCAGCACGTCTAATGGAACCTCAACCACCTCGGCCACAACTACTGCATGGAGCTCGACACCTACGAAATCGGTATTTCGAAAAGGCGGCATTATCTTTCCCAGCATAAAGAACAAACCAGCTGTCGTCAACAATACCCTGGCCAGTGATATCTATACTCTAAAGGATGTCAAGGTAAGTAATATAACTTTCAATATAAAGTAGAAGAAACCAAATTTACAACAGATCGTCCCTATCAATAAGTAGAGAAAGGAATAACAAAAAATAGGAGCTCAAAACCAATTCAAATGTGTTAAAATCTCTTTAATATTTATGCTATGATTAGGTTAAGTTAAATACAATTTGAGATATGATTGATGTAAGTAAAAATCTCGGAATGATTTCACACTGCCTAAAGCTCGTCTCTGGGCATCTTCTCCTTGCACGAGCAAGTGTAGGTGGAGTTGACTTTTTCCATGCCCTGCAGCACCTCGACCGGTGATACCAGACGACTGCTCCACTCCTTAAATAATACTAGGTGATAGCAGTAAATATGTTGCGGCAAGAGATTCTCTTCGACAAATGCGCGTGCATTCGCCACGATTTCCTTAACACGTAAATCATTTGCCCGGGCCCATTCGATCTTCTCAATTACGTCGCTCAGATCACGCTTGATGGGCACGAAATGCTTATATGGCACCAGCTTGCTGTAAAAATGCTCGTAGTAATGTGAATCCTGTTTGAAGACCAAAGAACCGCCTGCTAGCAAATAGGGCAGACGATAGGCCGCAACAGCGCCGTCAATGTTTAACTGATATTTGTACTGAAAAGAAAAAAGAAATTCGAGATATTAGAATAGAGGATTATGAAATGGTAATAATATGTTACCCTAAAGAACTCCATAAATGATATGTGCGGTACTTTGGGACCGTATTTATGTTCTTCATTGCGGAAAAAGAAGAAATTTGTTATGGAGGCATTGATTGCATCCGGATATTTTCTAGCCAAGTCAATTAAATCCAATCGCTCTCGTCGCGAATCTCTGCCACGAAAGAAAGCCTTCTCCTCTTTGTCTTCCCACGAATATTCATCTTTCTGTACAGAGAGCATATCCAACATAACTCGACCCATATTCTCAATAGTCGATTCCGTAATATCATATGTTGGCAATGTTATGTCGTATGTGTCATCACTGCCGCACCACGAAAAAATTGGATAAGGCCCTGAGGTTCGCTGTTGACCTCCCTTCTTAGATAGCGGCCAATCTCCAAGATTTAGATAAAATTCCATATCGGGCAGAAGAACTACTCGACCTAATGCTGATAACGTAGCATCCATAAACATCTTGAAGCCCGTGTATTTGCCATAGCAAGTTCGCCAAATTTGTTGATTCTTCACCACATAATGGCACAAAGATATGCTCTCGGGCGCATTATATCGTTTCAATAAATTAGTTCGAATGGCGCTAAAATTCACACGCTTGAACGAATGCAAATCCCAGGAGATTTGTTTATCCTCTGTGAAAGCGGCGCAATCGTTGTTTAACAGCCAAAGATTCAGTTCTTGCGGACAATAGCAGCGCTCCGAATAGACTTTGTTCCGTATCAAATAGGGCGACTGTGCCACATGGGAGTTATTATATAGCACATTAATCTCCAGATTGTCGCACCAATCGGCGATCGTGTAGCGCACAATTGTCGACCCATCTGCGCGATCAATTTGATTCAAACTGTATCGGCATTTGCCGTGCGGCGAGTTTCCATTGATATGAACTTGGAATTTCAAATATGTGCGGGAGTCGAATCTAAAATACAGAAAAGAAACAGTTTAATTCTCTAAAGGCTTTAACTTTTTATTTGTTATTTACTTTTTTCCGTTCGTATCGACTGCGTGAATGAAAAAATATCTGGCCGGCAACACGATATCATCCGGCTTAAGTCCCGGGCCCCACACAAGTGTTTTTCTGACATCCACAATTTGTTCTTCGCATGCGGAGAATCTCAAAATAAATATTACTGAGCATATTATTGCGGTTAACATAAACATTTGCACTTTTCTACCCAAACAAATCGTTTAAGAGTGACCAAACTTTGTTATGAAATAAATATCGATCGTGAATAAATACTGCTTATGTACATTAGTAACTTTGGCCATGCGCGCCAAAAGCTAATTTTAAAAATATACTTTTTAAACTACGTTTGAAACGTAACTTTAACTAATTACATTGTTTATATATTTGCATATTTCCAGGGATACTCTTGTGTAGATATCTTAAATGCTGGCATGAAGCAATCTGGAGTATTTTACCTACAAATTCGAGGAACAACATATTGGTTCTTAAAGGTGTACTGTGAACAGGGAATTGCAGATGGTGGATGGACGGTAAATATTCTTATTGATTTTTCTAATAATGGAATATTTAATTAAATTTCTCAACTCTTAGGTCATTCAACGTCGCGATGATTTTGGAGAACCACGAGAAAACTTCAATCGTGATTGGGCGGATTATAAAAATGGATTTGGCGAACCTAATAAAGAATTTTGGTTGGGAAACGAAAATATTTATATGCTAACGAATAATGAAGACTACGCATTGCGGGTAGAATTAGAAGATTTCGAAGGTAACAAGAGGTAAGTAGTTTTATTTATTTCACTTATAATTTAAATTACTTAGACTCTGCAATTATTTTTAGATATGCTCAGTATTCACACTTTAAAATACACTCTGAAGCGGACTATTACAAGCTAGAAATTGATGGATACGAAGGAAATGCTGGCGATTCATTAAATGATCCATGGTATGGATCGAACAATAGCCCATTCTCAACGTACAATAAAGACAACGATAGAAGCTCGCTCAACTGTGCAAGCATGCTGAAGGTAAATTTTCAAATTAGAACTTTCAAAAATATACATAAGCTTATGCAATATTAATTATTTTGGTGTTTCAGGGCGGTTGGTGGTGGAAGTCCTGCGGACGCGGCTTGAATGGACTCTATCTGCATGATCCGCAAGATTTAACCGCTCGACAGGGTATTGTATGGTTCCGCTGGCGGGGCTGGGATTATACTTTAAAGAAGGCCACTATGATGATACGTCCGAGGATGCCCCAGCCACAGACTATCACCCTAGGCCCAGTGACTGCGTCTTAGAGTTTCTTTAATTATTCTAAATGTAACGTGAAACGTTTTCTACTGAGAGACAAGAATTTCTGTTAGGTTATGAATGTTTGTCCATACAATAGCAAATCATGCGTTATAGCCAATTTTAAATGAAAGAATTCTCTAATTTTAACTTGTTACCCTTAAAAATAATAACTTATTTTTATTAATTTCATATTGTAGCGACATAAAACTAGATAATTATTTTAAAATTGTTCAGTGACGTTATAAGTATTATTCTTAAAACGCTGCAATCATCCCATACAAATTGTAAATATAATCACTGTTAATCTGTTTGTATCTTATTTATATAAATGAAGCGGTTTGTTTAGAAAGTGGGAATACTGTCGGTGCTTGCTATTGAGCAATCACACAATATTAATGCCTCATATTGGTATTGATGGTTATGGTTGCTTAATAAGAAAAAGGTAAGTTTAGTTAACTGAAAAGTATTTTAACGCGATTAAAAACAATCGATGTTTTAATGGAAATGACGTAATGAAAACTACATTTTTAATTACTTACGTAGCCCGCGAAATTTGAAAACTCCAATGGCAACTAAGCTTATGCACACCACAAAATGTGTGTACGGTCCAATTATTATGTTAAATGAATTGCAATGCATTTACTTCTAATTTTTAGGCAATACGTTAATTATCCAATGACTCTTATTTATATAATAAATTGAATGGATCGACTATGATCTTTCACTTGCAGATTATCGATATTAATAATCCTTTGAATATCGCTTAAATGTTTTGTAATTAATAAGATATCGATATTTTTGTTTTGATCATGTTTGAGGACGACGCATACGTCAATATGTATGCATTAGCATCTATGTATGTGTGCATTCTTGTATGTATTTTTGAACGCTTGTGTATACCTGTGTGTGCGCAAAAGGTGGTGTGTTTAGCTCCTTCAGAACATCTGCCGGCTTGTGAAATGATCTTTCCCCTGAAGCGTGTGCATAAACGTAGTATTGAAGCCAAATTAAAACGGAAAAGGCGTGCAACCGAGCAGAACAAAAGGCGCGTATTTTTTAAGTGTCGTTGATTTAAAAATAATATATTTTAAATATATAAAGGAAAACAAAGAGAAGTTTCAAATGTTGCTGCACATATTCACAAAACTGTGTATATTTGTCGTTTATATATGGCAAAATGTAAATTGTGCGCATCATAGCGATGCAATTGCACATAAATCGGTTCGGCATCAGAACTGGCAAAGGCTAGAGATGATGGACAACAATGGATTATATTGGCTAGAGTGGCAAGTAAAAGAAAAGGATATTTACTTCAAAGCCACGGTCAATACTCGCGGCTTCATTGGCCTTGGCTTCTCCAAAAAAGACGCTCGCATGTCCAGCGCTGATATGGTTTTGTTATGGGTAGACGATCATACTGGAAAAGCAAATGCATTGGTGAGTATTGAGAGTGCATTTGAGAGTTGCATCGACATTTAAAATATTTGCAAGAGAATCATAGTTAATAGAGTGTGTGTTTATGATTCATTGAAGTGTATATGTACATATGTATATAAATGTTATTTAAGGGCAGAAGCAGCAAAAGAACAGCCCCCGAATGTAGGTACATATGTGTGCATGTATGCATGCGACGCTGCATGTGTTGATGTGCGTGAGGGAATGTATGTATGTATGTAACAAAACTTTGGAACTAAATTATATATGTATGTACATATATACAGGGTGTCTAATTTAGTGGCCCTTAACTAAGAAATCTCGCAATTGATCGTTTATGTTATTTCGATTCGTGATAAATAATTAAATATATTATACATATCATAATTCAAATACTGCATATATAAAATTATAATAATAATATATACATAAATGCAATTAAAGTAGCAAACAGTACATTTTATGGCTACAGATAAAGTAAAAAAAAAAAAGCACATTTTTAAAGCCGCGTTAAGTAGTAAAAAGAAATAATTAAATAAACATCAAAATTCCATTGTTAAAGCGCACATTAATATTCAAACAATAACAAACAGACTACAAATCAAAAGAAGACACCCAGAAAGAAACCAAGGTTAAGGTCGTGCAAATCAACTCTTACAGCTCTTGATGACGTCGTGTTTTTGTAAATATATTTCTATTTATGTGTATCCTGCGCCCAGACAGCTGGCCATTTTCAACATCTGTCATTCACATTAGGCATTTGCTTCAGCAATTATCTGAATGATCTTTAAATGGACAAACAGCTGGCACGGATAACATAAACATATAAACATATTTAGTATAAAAGCATTTGGATATATATGTACATAGCTGCTCTATATCTTAACATATTAACGCACGGTTCTTTGTTTTGATAGGATTGTCATGGTTCACTCGAACATCCGCACGGAGCACCCATACAAGATGATACTCAAAACTATCTTGTTATTGATGGCAGTCAAAATGAAACCCACACCATTGTTGAATTCAAGCGCTTGATTGAAACCTGTGATCCATACGATATTCCATTAAGCGTATGTAGATGAAATCATTTAGATGTTCAAAGAAATAAACTAATAAAACTTTTATGTATAGCACGATACGGTCAAAGTTTTGTGGTCGTTTGGCAATGAGGATCCGATACATGGAAATCTGGATGGGCATGGTAAGAATCGTGGTGCGAAGCCTATGCATTTACTGAATCCCGTCTTCAGGAAGCAAAGTATGACTGCCAAGCAGGTCACTCATCAATGGGATATTGTTGTAAATAATGTTACACTGGAGCCATCGATGGATACTTTGTATTGGTGTAAAATTGTCAGCGCTCCAATGCTGAAACAAAAGCATCATATTATTGGCTATGAGCCGCTATTAACACATGTTTCGTAAGTAACTGATTCGAATGTCAAATCAAGTGAAATCAAGTCAATTACCAATTGTAAAATTATAGAAAAAACGACGAAACAATTGTGCATCACATGACTCTGTTCGAATGCTCAACGAAATCTTATCCCGGTTCAAATGCCGCTTCGTGGGATGTTTGGGTCAGAAGTACGGGAACCGTGTGCAACAGCAACTCGTTAACGCCACGAGACTGGGATTCCTGTTCGACACCAGTTGCTGTTTGGTCCATTGGCTCGTCAGGGCAATTTTTACCAGAACATGTTGGTATACCCATTGGCGGCTCATCGGGCGTCAAGTATTATATGCTAGAAATTCATTATGATAATCAAAAAGCTGTGCGCGGTAAGTGAGAGCTTCAAGTAAATTAAGAATTTATATTATATCATGAATACTTCTAGCCATCGATCATTCTGGATTTCGTATTCATTATACGCCCGAGATACGCCCTAACGATGGAGGCATTATTATTAGTGGAGTTTCCATTTCCGATACTCAAATTATTCCGCCTGGTCAAAAGTTGTACCGCAATGTTGGCATCTGTGGACCTTCATGTTCCAATGTTGTAAGTTAAAAGCTACTTAAAATGTTTTCCGCTTATTTTAAAGTCAATTATTTTAGTTATTTCCCGAGGAAGGCATTAAAATAATTTCTGGCACTCTACACACGCATCGCGCTGGTCGCAAAATGAGCCTGCGTCATATTCGAGGCGGCAAGGAATTGCCACGCATCATTGAGGATGACAACTATGATTATAAATATCAGCAATTTCATCAGTTGGCCAACGAGACAATCGTTTTGCCTGGAGATTATATTATTACAGACTGTGCGTATGACACACTGCATCGCAAACGCACCACATTCGGTGGCTATTCAACCAAGCAGGAAATGTGTTTATCCTTCATCACGTATTACCCGAAAATCGAATTAGCCGGCTGTTACAGCATGACGCCGGTGCGTGAATTCTTTGAGATGTTTGGCGTCAATCAGTTCTATTCATTGAATATGACAGATGTTGAGAACCTATTTCTGTACAACGGAAATTTACTAGATTACATGCCCAACACGGTATACAGTAAATCGAAGACAAACCACACCGATATGACCGCTGAAGACATGGTCGTGGAAGGATCTCTTTTGAGTACGTAAATTTAGAAATATAGTGATATATATATCTAACATTACTGTTCACTTCTCTAGATAAACTGCTCATTTCGGATCCTGTGGAGTTTCATGATCGCACATTCCTCTCACATTTAAATCAGTTGCCTTGGTCGGAACCCTTATTTACCAAGCGCGTGGAGCATGCAATGATAACCGGCAAACATATGACTTTTTGTCGTGTTTCCAATGAGTCCATGTCAATTGTAAGTCCAATTCTAATTTAACAAAAACAAAATATACAAATCATTTATTATTACAGCCCTCTGAGATCATACGCTACCCCAACTTTACCACATTTGTAAAGCCGCCCAGTAGTTGCACCTACAACCTATTTATTGATAGCATTCAAATCAGTTCAAGTGGCTCGAGATCGCTAGCACATCTTTTCCTGAGTTTGCTACTCGTTGGGATTTGTCTAAGGCAGCCATACGAAATGCCCATCAGATTAGGACATTAGATTGCTATCCGGGGATACAAAAGAACGGACGGATGGAATGATCCATCATTAATTTTAGTTTATAACCCAAAGACATAGTTGCTTATAATCATATTTGTATAATTATTTATATTTAAATAAAGTTGATGTAAGAAGACGTGTTGTTTTGCTAAAATAATATGCATTAGCAATACAAATTTGATTTGTTCGAGTTTATTCGGCATTCGGTTAAATTAATATGGAGATTACAATTTAATCAATATTATTTAGGTCATCAAAAATTAACGTTCCTAATGGGCTGGGAGTCCTAGATGGCAAATTATCATTACCAAAATCCTCTGAGTTACCATCAGCTGCAGAAATGAAACAGATTTTCATGAATGTGTATAAAAAAGAATAGAATATAAATATAAACAATATAATGCTAGCACTTACCTTGATCCAGATAGTTACATTTTCTTATTTGGTTCACGGAATTTAACGAACTGATGATTTGTTTACTTGCGTGCTCAGCTGTCTCGAGAGTCGTTGGTAAGTCCAACAATCGTTGATTTTGAATACCATCACCAGGCCCCATATGGGAAATATGGTTGAAATTTGTTGGCCCAGATATCATCTTTGATCTTCGATCACTGAAATTGAAATGTAATTTAATATACAATTTTAATAAATATATAATACACAAAACAATTAAAGTACATTTACTATCTTACATTGTAGAAGTTATTTTAATTTTTTAATTACCTTTTAACGGTTTTATTTATTTCTCTTATAGAAAATCTACGTTTAATATTGCTGCCTCCTTTCTGGTCGCCATCATGATACTGCAAAAGTCCCTCTGTAAAGAAAAAAAAATCATATTCATTTAAAAATTAAGTCCTTTTTCATTAGAGATTCATTTATAACACTTACTTGTATGAATATTAGCTAAGTACACAATCAGAGGTGTATCATTTATTGATGTTAAAACAACGTTTCCTATATTGTTTAGAGGAAGCGATTGTTTTATGCCAATGGATTGAACCCACTCAGATGTTTGTGTATTGAATATATCCAAATGAGTTTCTGAAAATACTAACAGATGACCATCGGAATACGCTGAAAATAAGAAGTCCGGAATTGAGTTATATAATTCTATAAAATATTGCACTGAAAGTACTTACTTATATAAGTGGGAAAAGCTGGATACATTATTTCCCTATCGCGTGATTTGCGTCCTTGCAAGTCCACGTAGATTGCAAGAGTCTGAAATACTAATAGATATTCCCCAAAGGTTCCACCGGTTGGGGACAAGATTTCAATTACTCTAACTGCATCAACGCCAGAATAATTCAAGAATGCGCAGAGTTGATTTTCTGGATGAACAAGGGCTAAGAAAGAAAATTCAAATATTATCAACAAATAAAAATAGTAAATAAAGCATCTACATACACATTGCTGTCGCCTCGCCTCTCAGGAAATATGCTGTAAATCCACTTTGATGTGCGACAACTAAACGCATGTCTGACAATATTTGTAGATGTTGAGCTAGATATCCGATCGTGAACTCGCAAGTCTTTTGGTGTCTTGTACGCGTGCGATTTATTTCATACACAATGATTTGGGTGTGGTTATTGGGTCGTTTTAACGCAATGATAAACGAGTACACAATACTTGGATAGCGTCGTATAATACCGGTGCAGGCAGAAATACAGTTCTTAGACTCCACGACCTTTATCCATTCGACGTCGCTTGCCTCCAAAGCCCTTATAGGTAAAAGCCTCAAATGCCGCTGCTTTCCGCAAAGAATAACAATTATCTGCTCTTCCTCAATGTACCACAACTGCAGAATTTTCTTTGTTTCGCCAATTCGTGCAATTTCTGAAAGAAATATTCACTCAATATATATATAGCTAGTTTAATGTTTATTCAATTATTACCATATTGATCCAAGTTGATGTAAAACAATCCATCTTCAGTTCCTAGTAAAATTTGATTCGCGTAAGTTATAACAGAACACAGAGCGTTTCGTATAATCGACAGGGTATTATCCAATATTTCGTTAACTTTATAAATGGCCGTATTTGGTAGATTATTTCGTTTTAAAATTCGATGAAGTTCGCCCAATGCAATTACCCATTTGGACTTTTCAGATTCATTATCAGCCAGCATTAAAGTGCTTAATGAGATTCCTCCTTCAATGAGAGAAGTTTTTATCTAAAAGGGAAGATAATAATTAATTGCAATCGAAAGTAAAGAGCATTGTATATAAAATTACCTTAAAAATACATGGAACATCTTTTTTAGCAGCATGAATGACATCACTCTCTCGTACGCTGCCAACAGAGAATTCTGGATCCCGCATATCCAACACTTGGGACACACTTACACTAGGTAATGCACATCGGTCCGTAGATATATCATACAGAAATAATTTGAAGTCACAGACAACCACAAATTGACGAATCCAGCCCCGTTTGATGACTCCCGATTTGGGCACCTTCACATAGCCTTCATAGGCTGTTCCAATTCCCCTAGTTGGATCTATGCCCAATGGTCTCTTGGTTTGGTCCATGGGCACAGGGCAAATGGTCGGTACTCTTTGACAGCAGACAGTGTGGCATGCAAATCCGCAAATTTCACAAACAACACCCTGCCGTGTCAAGCCGACCATTAAAGAAGTACAATGATTGCATTTGGTAGGACTGCTAAAGGTTCGAACGAGAAACTGATGAATCGACGTATTGCTCATCTTCTTCTTTGATTCCTCATAGTTGAGGCTGTGCTCAGAACGAATGTCATCATTCATAGCAGCATTTTTCACACTCAAGTTGTCCTTCCCTGGCTTAAGTGAATACTTCGACTCATAGTTGAAAAGCATGCCAGGATTCGCAGCCTGAAACAAATTGGAGGCCGATGAAATACTGTCCCTTGCATCGTTAGCATAGGATTCTTCAGACTCCACAACCTCAGTGTTCATAGACATATCCTTGAAGAAGGCATTATTATGATGCGATGCCTTATTCAAAAACGATTCCGAGTAGCCAAGTTCCATTTTCTGCAAGTCTCTCAGCTCAACCTCTTTCTTCTTCAAGTCATATAAGATCGACTCACATCGCTTCTTATAATCGACAGCTTCCTTTTGGGTAGAAATGAGTTCGGCTCTCGTTTGACTTAGCTCTTCGGCGATGGATGCCTTCGCCTGAATTTCCCGTTGCAGAGCACTTTGCAAATTCAGTAATTCCATTTTATCTAGCTTTTGGGAACGTCTGTTTCGCCAATTCTTATGATCAACGGCATTATTGTTCAAGGTTCCCACATGCTTGAGATATTCGATTTCTTCAGTCATCTTTGTTGCCAGCGCCTGCAAATAGCTTCGAGCATCCCTCTCATCTGATACCCATTGTATTATTTCGGCCATTTGCAGCTCCCAATGATTTATTGCTTCGCGTTTCACCTGGAGCTCCTTCAATATTTGAATTTCATCGGCCTGCAAGTCTCGTAGATTTTTGGATTTCGTACTGACTTCTGTGTTCAAACGTTGCTTCTCCTCGTACCATGTGGATTTCTCCAAGTCGAATCGCTTCTGCAACTCCAATATCGCTTCTGCTGAGTCGGCTATGTAATCGGGAGTAGATTTGATTTTTTCATGCGCCTGCTGCAGTTCTTTAGAGAGCATTGCGTTGGCCGCTTCCAATTCGCTTAGTTGTTCCTTTAGGGCATCCAATTCAAAGTTATTCCGTGCCTGTTGATGATTTAGCTTTTCCGCATATTGAAGTTCGACGCGTTCCAGTTCGTATGCTGCCATTCCCGAGGGCGAAGTAGAATCGACATTCGGTACCGATTTGCGGTAATCATTTTGTAGCTTTCGACAGCATTCTTCGGCATGTTCTCTTATTTTTTTCTCCTTTGACGCCTCGTTTACAGCATCTTCAATATGCAGTTCCAATTCCCTACGAGTTTTATCCGATTTACGCAGTTCGTTTCTCAGGCTATCGTTCTTTTGGATTGCCGCATCGAGCTCTTCTTCCTTATCTCTAACCTGTCTTGAGAGTTTTTGTTTTTGGTTTCGAAGCTCTGTGAGTTTTTCGGTAACTTCTGAGTATTCCATCATTGCGACATTACGCTGAGCTATTGTTTCTTTTAGTTCAGCTTCTTGAACCTGTAGTCGTTCAAGTATTTCGTTATATTTTGCGGACAGTTCGTTTTTCTCGTGCTTACACGTGACTAATTGTTCGGTTAGTGCTTTAATTTGTTTATTGAGTGCTTCGTTTGATTTTTCTGCATCTTTTGATTGCTTATTGCTCGAAACAGAATTTCCAAGACTCTCGTCGAAAACAGATGTTTGCGGTTTGCTATCAGGAAATAAGTCGTCTGTTTTCAGGCCCGTTCTACAGCTATTTTGAGAAAATGTGAATCCAATAAATGGCAAATGAAATCCAGAAAAGGCCGGGTTAGACGAAGGCGGAATAGAATCAATTAATCTCACATCATTGTCGTCAACGTCGAAATTCGATGTATCTGTTGGACTCGACACTTCCGGTATATAAGGCGCTTGACCAGTTCTAATATTCTCCCAATCGATCCCCTCGAACCATGCATGTTCCATAAAATCACGTAGCCCCTTCTGGCCCAGCCGCGTTTCAGGAATACAAATTAGTCTGCGTAGTAGGTCCTTAGACGCTTCAGATAACTTACTGTGTGAAGTATCTTGAGCTGGTAAATTAAAGCAATTCTGATGGTTCATAATCTTTCCATAGGTCTCCACTAAGCTCTCTGCATAAAATGGTGTTTCCCCATATAACATTTCGTACATGCATACACCAAGTGACCACCAATCACATTCGGTTCCATATCGACCCTTTCCATCCTCCATAGCCCTCAAGATCTCGGGCGATATATAGTCAGGTGTTCCAACAGCAACATTTGATTGCACTGTACCATCCTTATCCAAACGCAAGCAGGAACCAAAATCAGCCAGACGCACATGCCCACGTTTGTCTAGCAAAACATTGTCCGGTTTTATATCTCTGTGAACATACTTCAGCTGATGAATGCTATTTATTGCCAAGATCATTTCTGTAATATAAAATTTTGCCATATCCTCGGGAAGTTTATCCTCGAACTTGCTCAACAGCGTTAATAAATCGCCCCCGCAGTAATAGTCCATGACCAGGTACTAAAATAATAAATCAACATGTAAATAAATTAACTCAATTAAACCTTTAAATAAATAGCATACCAAATTTATATTATCCTGAAACGCATAATGCAAATTTGTTATCCATTGACGATCTCCGAGGACTAGCACATCTCTTTCTTCGCGAAAACATGCAGTCTCTGCACGTTTCAGCATTTCCCATTTGTTTAATATTTTCATGGCAAATATATTTTCCGATGATAGCATGCGAACAACACACACTTCACCAAATGCGCCACGGCCAATTATTTTTAAAATTTCAAAATCATCACGCGTCAGCCGTAGCTTCCTGACAATGTGAACAAAAGGCTTAGCTGAAATTGTAAAGAAATTAAAAATATGCTATAATAATCAAAGAAATAATAATAATTAATAAATTATTGATTACACAGATCCCAAATTGACCCACCTCATTTACCTAGATGTATTATTTATACCCACATAGATTATATCGACTTTACTTGATTGCTTACCAAGTTTAAGAAAATCCGATACGCTCTTTTCTCTCCGAAGAGATGAATTACTGCATTCATCATAGAGTAGTATGAATGTATCCAATAAAGCATCCAGAGAAAATTGGTGTCCCTTAAAATTATCTTCTAAATTAAGGCTACTGTTTAATTTCTTGTCACCATCGGGTTGACTTAAAAATGACTCCAAAAGTTCGAGCCTCTTATTGCAGCTTAAGGTGAGAATATCTGAAAAACACAATTCAAAACGTATTAGAATGGTTTAAATATTTAAATATATTACACAAAATTGTTTATCACTGAATCTGAACCTTCCATAAATCATTATTTATATATTATTTTAACTACCGTATATTTGGTACACAAATGTTTCCAAAGAATTAATGGGGATCATGGGATAATGGAATCTATAATATATATATATGTATATATATATTATGTATGAGCTGAACTGATATATCCAACACTTTTGGCGAATTCGCCACGCCCAAGCGGGCGTTTTCCACACAATCTTAACACATTATCAAACGGGGGCACACACAGGAATATATAATATTATCTCTAGCTCAGGTAAACAGGCGCAGGCACGGCAACACATTCCACAGCCACAATATACTCAATTCACTTCGGCGACTGCTATAAAAAGTATCATCTGATCGAATTCGCAACACGTCCCGTATGATAATTGAGGGAAACACACAGCGGGGGAGGGTAGCTGATAAGGTAGAAGAAAGGTTTTAATATTGCGATGTCAATGACGGGAGTCTCTCTCTGAATATTACATCGGCGGCGTGGACCTCATCGAATATTTGTAGTATTTCCATTTTTAAATCTCGCATGAATCACAAACTACTGCACAGCATGATGGAATTTTACAAACTTATTTATAAATTATCACAAATATTGTATAAAAGGACTGAGATCTAGGAAATACTCTTAGTTTTCATTGTATATATGCATTCATGTGTGTATTTATGTCAGCACGAACAGTCTAATAAGCATATATTTATGTATGTATGTATGTTCACTGGGTATGATTTTCTGTAAATACATACATACACATGTATGTGACGTAGAATTTGCACACTTTTGTATTTGTTTATTTATATACATATGTATGTACATATATATATGCATATATGTATGTATGTTTCTTCATCTTACTCTATATACAAACACATAAATATATAAGCACACACACAGAGGCACACACGCATAGGTATATGCATATATAAATGTCTGCAAGTACACTGGATATAAATTTACGTTCAGGTAGATATACATATGGTTTTATTGTAGCACATATAGATGAGATTCAACTACTAATTAACTTTCAATTAATTTACCACCAAGCTCAGGTAAGGAGGATTCATATTCCATTTTATAAATGTTTATTTGGGGAATTCATATCCACAAGGCAGTTGAAAAACAATGTAAAAGCCGACTTATACTGCCAGGGATGGAGTTTGCTATTATTATATATTCGATTTGTATACTGACGGAAAAGTATTTTCGATAACAAATATATATTCGATATTTTTAATTAGGACAACAAAAATTTCAGATAAAAACATGTTTCTACTGACTGCATTTCCAATCGTTACTATCTATTCGATATCTATCGATAATAATTGTTATTCATAGGCGGAATCGTTAACATTAAAAGTATAAAAATTAAAATCAGCAAGTTGTAGCATTATTATTATTAAAAAATCAGCTAAATATTATCTTTATTCGTAATTACTCATTAATTGATTTACCACTCAGCGTATAGGCCTTACTTTGACATCGCTCTTGGTAATATCTTTTCCGCATTAAGCTAGATGATAAATATAAACAATATTTAGACAAAAATAAAGGCTAGTCTGCAGAAAGAAGCAAAGTTTCCATTAATTATTATTGATATAAAATTGTTTTTAATAATTCGTTTTTGGAAATGTTTATAATGGAAATCAGAAAATGAATATAATTCATTTTTACAACATAAGTCCAAAATAATTATTGCTGTTTAATATATATATATATGTTTATGTATAGAGTAAAAATCAATAAATAATTGTTTAAGTTAATATTTGTATGCAATACTCACGGACCGTTACGGCCTCTGGTTATAAGCCCTACCCAGTGTAATTTGTTGCTTTTAATTGTGTAACAATATATACATACATAAATCTACACGAATAATCTAATTCTTTTATTATGTAGTCAAATGCATACAGTCGGTGTGAAATGAATTACACCCCTTATAATTATTTTATTCGATACTAATCTTAGTAAGTATGAGTAATAAAAGAAACAATGCAATTTAAATACAATAACTTAGGAAACATAAAATTTGCTCTTTGGGGTCTTATATTTAATCTAAGGGCGTCCAGAAAGTTTTCCATCCATATATTCAAAAAAGGTATTTTAAAATTAATTAAAGTATAATATATATGTGTTTTTATATATGTATATAATCGTTAAACTTAATAAAATAATATAGACACGCTTTAAAGCAACCCATTTATGTTTCAGATTTAATTTAAGGCCTTAGAACCAATGGTGATCAAATCAAAAGTGGAATAGCTTCATTGCCGTTATCCTAATATAAAGCAAACAATCTCGAACAATCCAATCGTTATGAGATTTGTGGAATTTACATATGTGGGCTATAACAGTTCTTACATTTCATTAAAAGAATCGGTCGAAATTTAATTATGAAAGTTATAGAAATTTACATTTATTTGGTTGCCGATTATTTGAAAAGAAGAACTTGTCTCTTTTTCGTAGTGTAACCCTAGGCACCCATTGCAAAAACTCCCTTTATATATAAAATTTGTAATCCGATTTCATTGAAGCAAATTATTGGACTTTTAATCCTGTAATTTCATTAAATTCTTTTCCCACATATTTGTTTAGTTATTTTACTTTGCATTGATATGTATATTAATTTTAGCTTTACCAAACAAAAAATAAACAAAACTAAAAAATTGACGAGACAAATTTAACAAAACTGATTTTGCTTTCGTTCTCACTTTACCACCTTAGAGAAAAGTATAAAGCCCCAGTAAAACAATTCATTTTTCACCTCTTAGTTATTTTAAGAGTTATATAGTGTCTATATATAACTAGTAAAATAAACCAAAAAAAAATTCAAACAAATATACACTTTATAATTGTTTTCGAACCATTTCGGACAACAATGCTGAATCGTTGTTGGACATGACAGCTCCAGCAGGTGCATCTTTATTTCGATAAGATGAATTCGGGGCACGTTGGATTGTTCGATCCTCGTAACGCGTTCGTCCCTGAGATGCCATTGGTCTATTTAGAGTATTGTTAGCATTATTTGGTGAGCTTGGCGGGGTGCTATGTGCTGCAAAGTGTTTATTAACGAAATCCTGTTCTTTCCATCCGTTCTTTTTATATACTTCGCGCAGCTCATGGTGCTGCCACATGGTGTACAAAACCTGACTGGCAAACTTGATGACGCACGTGGTATACTGTTCCTTGCGTCTTGTTATATTCATTAGCCTATCTACACCACCAGCGTCCAGGAGCGAACGCGCAAACTCTGGATTCTTCTTGATGACTTCATTAATGGTGGCCAATACTGCTGTGATGGTGTCGTCTGACGTATTTTGGTCATGCTGAGCGTTCCCAGATGGTAGTTTTTGGACTAAATCGCGCATGGCGTACTTTCCAATCAATTCTTTGTTTCGTTGGTCGATAGCAAGGTTGCGCAGTGCTGTGGCAACGGCACAAACGACACGATCGACCTCCATTCGCAACAGTTCGACCAGTATCGGCAGGCCTTTCTCTTTGCGCACCGTTGCGCGAATATCAATGCTCGGCTGCCAGTAGCAAGCTGACAAATTTTGAATTGCACCGGCAGCGGCTTCAAGCGTTTCGGGATTGCTGCAGCTTTGCAGCAATGAGAGATAGTATTGCACTACTTCCGGTTGCCAGAGCTGTTCATATCCTTTGTTGGTTTTATTGTTTGTTCGGGCATTCTTTGCATATTCCGTTGAAAATATATAGTCTTGTTGCGACTCATTCAGTGCCAAATCCTTCTTCTTTTTACTTGTGCCAAAGCAGCCCAAATTCTCACCTGAAAATAATATATGACAAAGCAACATTGCAATTATACGTATTTATAATACAATACAGTTCTTTTTATATCAACTAAATATTACATTGCTTACCTTTCGATGAGGATGGAACAGTCCTTTCCTGTATAATAAATGGATGCTTATCATAGTTGGGATCCTCAACTTCCTGGCATCGATACGATAGATTGCGCAGAATGCAAACGCAATTCTCAACTGTTTTATTTCCAATATTATTCTTTTCAATGGATGATCGAACAACGTAAAGTAGAGACTCGACCAAGTTCTCGCAGTTACGAAGGCATTCTCGCGCATGTTCGCCAGCTGAGCTGACATTTCTCAAAACTCCCGAAGCATTGCGGAATACAGTGGAGAAACATGTCTCGCCACAGCAGATAGGATCCCATCCCGAATGGGGTTTTATTACATTACATACTATAGCAGCCAGCGCCTCATCAATAATTGACCGTTTAATGTCTTCGCACGAGGACATATTCCATAAGACTCCAGTTACCAATTCTTTGACCTCAGTTTCTTGAGACCGGCAAAGTAGATGCACCAAAGCTTCGATGCCGCCGGCATTCTTAATTGCTCGTTTATTCTCATCGTTTTGCCTGCCATATGACAGATTGCGCAATGCACCACAAGCATTTCTATAAAAAAAAAGAATCAAATAGAGAAATTAATTAGTTTCATAGCCAGGATCAGATTAGATTTTCGATTAGGGTTATGATTTTAGGCACTCACTTATGAATTTCCGGAGCATCATAAGATAATAGTCGGATTAGTGGCGGTATTCCTCCCAATGTCCTTGTCCGCTGCTTGTTCGGATCATCCATGTAGCATAAATGCTGCAGATATGCGGCAGCATTTGCTTTTATAGCATTGTTAGGATTACTGAGAAAGCTTATAACTTCCGAGAGGTTTGGGTCACGCCACCTCATTGTGGAACATAGATCACTGTCCGAGCCCCCAATGAAATCCTCCTTCTCGCCGACTCTGGGCGGCACAGTGTTTAGGGAGCTTGTGGGGAATGGTACTAATTTGAAATCGCCTTGACCTTCAAAAGATCTGCATTGGGAATCAATAGCTGATTCAGATCCATTTAGGTTATTGTCGAAGGGACGTGATGCGAATTGCTTCATATTTGCACTAACGCCCGGCAATCCATAATTGGAATCTGCAGTATAACCGTATGGTATAGCTGGCTCGTCTGTATAATGCGGCTCTAGCCCACATGGCGGTAGGCCAGGTAAGCCGAAATCAGCTCCTTCATCAAATTGTGGTGCTTGTATATATCTAACTGTCGGTACTAAGGTATGAGGTTCCATACCGGGAATGGTCACTTCTTGCGAAGCTGTTTCTATTTTACTTTGAGATCCAATTGTAGAGCAATGGGGATTAATACGCGTCAGAGTCCCCATTCCAGTTGGCTTTGAAATATATAACGGTGCATTTGTATATCCGGCAGCGGTGTATTGCTCAAAGTTTTGAAAAGCTGAATATTGGGCTTGTATGTGGCCCGCCTCCGTCACCAAGGACTGCTCCAAATTTGAATTCGGCTGGGGATTCATTTTGAAGCTTGTTTAAAATCTGTAAAACAAAGAAAACAAGGAAAAAAAAATTAAAAAACAAGAAATTTCAAAAACAGTAACTTAAATAGTATTATAATTTAATCAATACGTAATTATGTAAACTTAAATAATGTTATTTGCAGAATTTCCAATGAAATAATAAGACTACAAAATATTTTATAAATAAACAAACATCGGTTTCTTGAGATAAGCCTAAATTTATAGTAATAATGATTCTGATCAGATTCCATTTCCATTCACATATCCAATTAAACTAACAAAGCTTTCTTAGCTACTCATACACATACAAACATAAATAGATATTAATATACTTTGAGTCTAATAAGGAAACATCTTATATACTGTTTATTTTAGTAGTTTTCAATTAAGAGTGTCTTTAACGCAAATGTTCAGCTTTCTTCCAATTATTTGTACACACACGCATATACATATATACATAAGAGTAACTTAGTAGCGGCCTCTATTTAAGGTGCGCAGATTGAAAGTATTATTGCCAGTTATACATACATCCTCAAACTGAGCTCAAAGATAAACCTTTATACTTATGTATCTGCTTTTGCAAGCAGATAAAGTCTGACTCAGACGAAGTCGTATAATACTGTGAATTTTATAAGAAAGTATGTACATATGTGAAAATACATACATATACAGTAGGTTACTCAGTATGTATAAATTTACTGTACATGTCGGTATTTTTGTAAAAACATAAATACATTATTAAACATCTGCATATTTAAGCGAACATCCAATGCATTCAAGCATTGTTTTGTATTATCATAACATTAAAAAAACTAGGATTTAGATGTATTCAAATGTATGTACGTATGTATGTATGTATTTAATAAGGTAAACTCTTCTCTCCAAAGAAAATTTCGGGTTGTGCATATGTTTTTTCATTAATCTTAACTTACCGTTAAGTATGAATTTATGCTAAGTTTTACGAACAGTTTGAGGCACACATAATTCAAAAAGCCACGCCCCTTTAAGATAAGATTGTGTGTAAATATGTACTACAATGATATCTATACATATACGTTTTCTGAAGTTAATGCACTCATAAAACAATCGTAGGTTCGTTAAGAGTATAAATTTTATATAATATTTGTCACGGATATATTAATTTCGAATCACTAATACCGACTTTGACAAAGCGGTTTTTGTAGCTGCTTATGAACAAATATTTATATGTACATACTAAAAATATCGATTTTTCACAGATTCACTTCCACTTTGACACTAATGCACATATATCTATACTTATATGTATAATGAAATTATTTCAATACAATTTCTATTGCAATCTTTGGAGCTTTAATCCATTAACAACAATTTTTCATGACAACATTGTAAATTGTTTCTAAACATTGATTGAATACGTGTGTATGTGACCATTCACACTCACACACACAAATGTATGTGTATGTATCATCCCGTTGATAGATGAGGTAAACATTCTTATAATTTAAGCTGGAAATTTAGTATTTTTTTACTCACCTTAGAAAGATATGATAACATTCATATTAATTGGAAACTATGCGAGGCTTTTTCGGACTTTAATACAACTTGAACAGTACTTTACCAATATTATTCTTTTGTCTGCTTTCTTATTCAAATTGAAGTTGTTCGCGTATTTTCATAGTACGCGATTTTACCAGTTCTTTTGGAATGAATGGAACGCCGCTTTCGGACTACTTGGACTTGGAACATGTTAACTAGTTGATGCGAATTTAACTCAAGCCATAATAAGTTTCGAGTGATGCATAATATATTTCTATTATTATTAAAGTAATTTAAATTTAAACATGAGTTTCATAACACAAAATAAAAAATATAGACTCAGCAAAAACAAGGATTTATCTGTATTTATTGGGAAATATTGAGGAAACACAAAATCAATTATAATTCAAACTTTCACAAAGCGCAAAAAATGTTTTACTTAGTCGACGTTCAGTCAGTTCAAAATTTTAGGCAATAATAATTCGATGTTTAACTAATTAGTGCGGTTTAATGAATCATCACACGATTTTACTACAGAATTAAACAATTCACATTTATAGTGTAGTTATTTGCTTAGTTAAATATTGTCAGTAATGCTTAAACATCCTGTTGTGCGATACAGCTCATAAAATCAGAATATAAAAATATTGTAAAATATATATTAAGAATTGGGTAGCTCACTATATGCTCCGAACGCATCCGATAGGATAGTCATGCTGAAATAGGAATGTATTAATCTCTTTTCTAGTATTTGTCAACTTCTTACGCTTTAGAGCTATTTTTTTTAAAGTTAAATAATAATCGTCACATTTTAAGCAATCATTTTTTCTATAAATTTAGACTCTGAAAATAGTAAATGTTATTTCTTAATATTACAATTAATAATAGTTTAAACAATATCTGTTCGATAGTTTCTATGCCGGTAATATTTCGATAGTTGCATTTATTGTTCCATTTCCATTATTTCAACTAGCGGCAGAAGTCCCACCCAACTTTTGTTTGACTCGCAACTCATGCGTAAATCGATGCATTGGAACCACCACCCAAATTGATTAGTCCGGTTTTTCTTTGCGGTCGGAAGGCTAAAAAGCATTTCTGTTTAAACTGAAACATATACAAATTGCAATTGGTTTATAAATTTGGTAAAGCAACTCGCATATAGCAGAAAAATGGTAAGGGAATTTACGGTTAATAAGTATAAGTAATTTTAAATTTAATATAACTTTAAAAGTGTGTATGTACGTTGATCTACACATGTGCATATCTTTCTGAAAGTACGATGATTCATATGTGTGATTGTGTGTATTCGCAATTTCGGTATACACTAAAAATATTTTCTTTTTTTTGTTGAGATGACGTAGAAATTTTTATAATTCAAGAAAAGTTTGCATTATTAAGCATAAGCACACAATTATCATTTAAAAATATACTTACTAAAATACATTCATATGTATCGATATATATATTCGTACCAAATATGTATACTTGCAAAAGACTGTATGTATGTACATATACATATGTATATTAATGGATACATTGATATACATACACATGTATATGTACATACATATATATACGTAGGTAGACATTAGTCAGAGTAGGCTGAGTAATATATGGAATATTAATTCGAAACTTCACAATTTGTGATTATATATGTATGTATATAAAAAAAATTGTGTATATATAGATATTGAAAAATATATATATATAGGTATATGTATAAAAAAATATGTATATTTATGTGTATATATTTGACAATTTTATATGTGAATATATATTTGTCTACCAATACTTATATTTTCATATTTATAACAGAAATGAACGTATACATATACAAATTATTTTCGGTATTTTTATACATGTATGTATGTATGGGTTTTTTTTTATGAATATGCCGGCTTGGAAACATTTTTTTGAACAGATACTGCATGTGCTTACAGCAAATTTTTTCCTTTTCAATTTGTTAATGTATATTTATTAATGTACGCAGACTTTAAAATCAATTAGGTTTAGTCATTTCCTGATTAATTACCGGCAAATTAGCTAACTGAAAGCATATATCAAATATTTCTCAATACATGTGCATTTTTATACCCTGTATCAGACAGAAGAAAGCTTTTTCGACCCCATATAAAGTATTTAAAATTGTTGGTGTGCGTTGACTATTGTCTCCATTTAGACCTGTCTGTTTATATATGTATGTACAACTACATATACATAAATATATGCAAGCTCCACGTTGATCGCTTCTATTATAGCATGCGCAGATTCTAATTTGTAATCAATGTAAAAATTTCCAAAATTATAAAAGAATATATTTCGCCTGCCGCATATGTTGGTTCCGTATATATGTACATATATACATGTGTCAAAATATATACACATGCATACATACAAAAAGAAATCGTTCATAGTGTGAGGCTAATAATGGATAAAGCACAACAGCTGCGTACAGTGGGAAGCAAGCCGATTATATATGTATGTATATGTATAGCTGCTGTGTGTGCCTTTGAATTTTTTTCCCCAAATTATTTTTGTTGTATATATGGATGTATGGATGTTTGTATAGAGAAAATACAAATTTACTACTCGAATCTGTGTTAAGGGTATCGTCTAGTCTACCACTTTTAGAACTAGAACAACTGTTAATATGTAAAGCATGCAAGTGCCTATATACATACATATAAATAAATATATGTATATAAATCTTATCAAAAGAAGTAATAAGCTATCATTTGTGATTAATTTCGTCTATTTATGTTAGCTTGTTTGTTTTTCTTGCAAATGAATCAGTGTAATGAACGTATTAAAAAGCTTTCTATGCCCATACAAGGTCAAGAAAAATTGTAAAGCAAGGTCGATAACATCTTCATTTTATGAGCCATATAATAATTTCCGTGAATTGTTGTCATTTGGCATTTATGAATCAGACTGCAATTGCACAATTTCCGGTAGCTCATTGAATTTTTTATTTCACTATTATTATTATATGGGCATATAGAATATGTAAATGTTATATTTTCATGTAGTTTTATAAATGAAAAGAAGACAGCTCAACAATATGATAGCTTCTAACAACCCTACAACTTTTCAAGTGTACAAACTTCTCTTTAGCACTCTCTCATTGTAGACTTCTATAATTCTTATTATTGACAGGCTTCTGGAGTAACTGTATCGGATGTATGCAAAACAACATACGAGGAAATAAAGAAGGATAAAAAACATCGCTATGTAATTTTCTATATTCGTGATGAAAAACAAATTGATGTGGAAACTGTTGGTGATCGGAATAGCGAATACGATCAGTTTCTAGAAGATATCCAGAAATGCGGTCCTGGAGAATGCCGGTAAGTTCTATGTGCAAAATGACTCATTCTTGATCCCGAATACTTCAATGCTTTTACTTTATCTTTGAGATAAAGGTATAAAAATAGCTGTTAATCTAGTTGATACAAGAACATTTAGCTTGTTGGTTATTTAACTCAAACAACAGTTTGAGTTGTTTTTATTTTTATTAGTTTATTTGTATGCCTGCTATATTTATTTTATTCTTTGACAAATTTGCAATGAAATGATACTTTTTAGAAATTAATAGGACTTTTATAATAGTCTCTAAAACTTCTCTAGCAATGTTTGTGCCATGCGTCAGAATGAACGAGTCCAACGCATAATGGCGCTAACTTGCAAAGTTTCTTTTTGACCTGCTTCTTTATAAAAAATTATTATTTACCATTAGCCTACTGATACTATATTCTCTAAATTTGGTTGTTTATTCCAGATATGGCCTCTTTGATTTTGAATACATGCACCAATGCCAAGGCACGTCCGAGAGCTCAAAGAAACAAAAATTGTTCCTTATGTCATGGTGTCCCGATACTGCTAAGGTATTTTTCATTGCTTGACTATAAGAACTGGCTACTAAATCATTTTTATACTTTAGGTTAAGAAGAAGATGTTGTACTCTAGCTCCTTCGATGCATTAAAGAAGTCTTTGGTGGGAGTCCAGAAGTATATACAAGCTACTGATTTGTCAGAAGCATCTCGTGAAGCTGTTGAGGAGAAGCTTCGTGCTACTGATCGCCAATAGACTGCAAGGATAAATAGCTCTGTGCAATGCATTTGAATTGAAATACGTGCATGAATCAGTGATTATATTGTATCCGGTCAAGATCGCCAATTTGTATGAGAATTTTCTACATAATTTGTATTTTCAGTATAAATAAAGAAAATGAAAATGATAATTTAAAATGTCTGATTTTCTTTAATAAAAAAACAATATTTGATTTGAAGGCAAAATATAATTTCCAGTGCATTCGATTGATTGACTACATGTGTACATAAAAGATATATATAAATATGTACATATAAGAAAGCCCAAAATGATCCAACTGGAAATCTTGGTGGTCGCAGCTGATTTTTATTTTTTGATATGTATGTACATGAAAATAAAATTGCATTCTACATCGGTTCAATAGTTACTCTTGTAAAATTATGTGAATTTCCGACGTGTCATGGTCAAATTTTAGCACGGATTTTGGTTTACTGTAGGATTATATTATAGGTTTATATATTTTGTTAATATCAATATTATTTTCAAATAAAATAGTAGCTTCATATTAATTCCTATTAATCGATAAAAATATGTACGATTTGTATTCCAAAATATAAATTATCTTATCAATTTACAATTGTGCTTTGAATATGACAAACTACAAAAATATATAATATAAATATATAAATAATAAGAATGTATAATACAAAATGAAATTATTGCTGCAAAATTAATAATTTTTCTATTATATACGATATGTGCAACATCTAATAATAAATAAATAAAATTGCATATATTGACGATATCTTGACTAATAAAAGTTTCGGAGTTCAATGCAACCCTGTGGGTTTCTACGTTTGACAACCGGAAGTGACAAGAGAATATCCCTTTCCTTTTTACTACTGGCTTGCTAAATACATGTTTAAATTTTGAATTTTTTAATAAAAAGTTCAATGTAAGTTAAAGTGAGCATAAATTGCGATAATATAAATAACAGCGTCTCCATTTCCTCTAGATGCCGCGCGAAATCAAGGAGGTCAAAGATTTTTTGAACAAAGCACGCCGCACTGATGCTCGTGCTGTCAAAATAAAGAAGAACCCCACGAACACCAAATTCAAGATTCGCTGCTCCCGTTTCCTCTACACACTTGTTGTGCAAGACAAAGAGAAGGCAGACAAAATCAAGCAATCCCTGCCACCAGGCTTGCAAGTCAAGGAAGTCAAGTAGACCATTTCAATGTAAAAAGTTGTATTGGTGTACATGATTGCATTGGCCCCCTACCTTTAAACATGTTCTTTATGGAATAAAACATGGATACAATTGTGGTGTAAAAGAAGAGTTTTTGTTATCAATTGGAGTGTTAGTGTGTGGTGTGCAAATTATATGTTATTTGATTAAAGTACACTACTTTTTCACTGAAGTAAGCCGTACATTAATGAAAGATAAGGAATTAGTTAAATTAACTTTGGATTTCGTATTGATAGTTTCAGTAGAGAAGCAGAAACGAGTGGAAACAGAACATACTAATTGTGTGACTATGTCAATAGTACTAAATTTGTACTAGTAGGAAGTCGGCAATTGTGTAATTTGTATTTATTTGTTGAATTATGCATGCTGCATTCCAATAGGCAGTTTGTTGCCGGTAAGTTTTAGTGTCGGCGCTCCGATTGGCCTGGGTCAGCAACAAGAACCAATGCTCAGTCACAAAATACGAAGTCGAATTGACTGATTGATGGATCGCCCGAGTTCAAACTCCTAACTCCGACAGGACTGATGGAACAGATCCTCAAGACTCTGCGTTGATCATATTTCTGGCAAACCACTCCCTAATAGATTGTTTTTTAGTTCTATTAATAGCATTCTACATTACTACTCTTTATTTATTCATTTCTCAATTTCGCATTATATTTTGTTGAAGATATTACATATTAGTATATTTGTTGACCATGAGCCAAGTTAGTTTTATGGTCGCTGGTAAGGAAAAGAATGATTTGAAATAATAGCTTTTATATGTTATACTCGCAATGTTTATGATGTATCTTTTATATATATTACAATAGTCGACTTGGATTTATTTCCGAGGCAATAGATTTTTCTTGAAGTTGCGTTAAGAGGTAAGAATATATCGATAGTTTTGCTGTTTTCTTCCAGCACGCAAAAGAATTGAAGCACAGATGGAAATCGTATCGAACTTAAACAAAATTAACACACAAAGTGAGAAAAGAAATCTCATCTCTAGTAAAATACTGATAAGCGATAACTCGATATTTTCAACTCATTGTTTGTATGTACATATGTATGTGTAATTATTAAAATACTGTGGATATACATATTTCTAAAGTGAAAAAAACAGAATTACTTAAAGAATAACAAATAGTAATGAGATAATTGTAATTTAACAGTGATTCATCGCAGACATTTTTCATTATATGTGCATAGCAACAATACAACGAAAGAGGAAATTATATCAAAAATTATGTGGATTATTCCTACACACTATGCAGGTGTAGACTGAAAGTTGGATTTTAATTTGTATTGCCGGCTATAAATATATTTTGTATATATATAGATATAAAAGGAAATATATACGTGTATATTGATCATAAATATGAATGAAAATAATTAATCAATTATATTGAGCATATGTGTGAAAAATGCCAGAAACATGTTGATGTATATCTAAAAGTAACCTACGGGACTATTCTATAAATAAACG
Organism: Drosophila navojoa; assembly: GCF_054131105.1. Lineage (NCBI taxonomy): Eukaryota > Metazoa > Arthropoda > Insecta > Diptera > Drosophilidae > Drosophila > Drosophila navojoa. Next base: position 14,569,836 of record NC_142893.1, read on the forward strand.
GAATACGAGTAAGTAATCATATACATATTTACATACACATACACATGCATCCTTTGCAGGAAAAAAAAAGAAACGTCTTTAAATGCAACACAAGTCGCTTTAAATTAAGAGAAAATTCATCAAGTAAATTCCCAACAGACCCAAAATATAATATCTTTTGTGTATCCACGTTAGATTGTGGTAAAATTTTAACCACGCCCACTGCCGCCCACTCAAATTTGAAAAAGATCAATTTCCATTGCTGGCCATTGTCCATTTAACTGCAATGTTTTTATACAGTATTTGTAAACGAGGAAAATACTTTTAATTAACAATGGCAATTAAGTAAATTGTGACAAGACAGAAAATACAAATGTTTACTTAATTTCTCTTCACTTGAGTGTTTTTTGATATTCTCAAATCATGATAGACTTACACATATTCTAATGGCTCTTCTGGGAGCGTGAATTTTCGAGAAGTAGAAAGTTTGAGAAGTAATCTGCAACTATAACTGATAAGTCTTAATAACGGAGAATACAAATCAAATATTTAATTTAATTTGAAATTTTATTGAACACCTTTTACGTATCTAAGTTATTTCATATATCTAATACATATGTAATGCAGCGGTTTTGTTAAAGATATTTCATATAATCTTTTCCCAATTCAGATCATATTAGATATAAATGAGTGTCCTGGGGTGTTTTTGGAAAGAATACCTGAAATGATAAGATAAGACTCAATTAGGTAAGATAAGAACTCGAGGATATAACTAGTCAGCAGTATAATATGACTAATATAAGATTCTGATCCTAATCCGTTACATAAATATATTTATTACTTAGGGCTATCCACAAATTGTAGATCACTTGGATTGGAAATCTTCATCATACCTTGAGTTTTAGGCATTAACAAGCAACAGAGCGCAGAGGGCAATAAATACAAAACACGTGAATTTCTTATCTTTATAGATAATAATTCCAGTTCAAACACGATAATAGCTCGATGACAAATTAACATTTTTGCAAAATTTATAAATAGAGTTTGGAGGGCTGGATCAGTAGTTTTATTAACTGAAGCTATTCTCAGAATAATGTAAAAATATGCCGATTATTTATTATACTATATTTTAATAATATTTAAGATGGAACTAAACATATTTTACAATTAAACTGATTTAATTTATTTTCTTTATCTAGATCAAAGAAATCAAAATAAATATGGAGGAAGATAATCACCAGTCACTGGTTCCGAATCCAGCTTATTTAGCGCATGAAAGATTAATGAAATCGTCGGAACTGAGTTCAAATGTTATGAATTATGAATCACCAATGATGTTAGGGAATAATTCAGATGTTACTCAAAACCAAGCTCCTACTACATCAATAGATGCAAACGATAGAATTAGTGAATGTAAGATAATGCAAACAGTATTCAATACTAACATTAACACCGATTGTATGGCTGGATCAACAACAAAAGCTTTGCCAGAAAATTCAATTGCCTCGCCACCCCACGCACACGCACACGTACTCGCCCAAGCGCATTCTCAGGCCCAAGCGCAGGAACATGCTCAGGCTCAGGCTCAAGCTCAGGCTCAGGCTCAGGCTCAGGCTCAAGCTCAAGCTCAAGCTCAGGCTCATGCGCACCTTCAGGCCCAAGCCCAAGCCCACGCCCACCTCCAGGCCCAGGCCCAGGCTCAAGCACAGGCTCAGGCTCAGCTCCAGGCACAGGTTCAGGCCCAGGCGCAACTCCAGGCACACGCCCATGCACAGGTTCAGGCCCAGGCCCAGGCCCAGCTTCAGGCGCAAGTCCAGGCCCATGCTCATGCCCAGCTCCAAGCGCATGTCCAGGCTCATGCCCAGGCCCAGGCACATGCTCATGCACAAGCTCAGGCTCAGGCACAGGCACAAGCGCAGATTCCGGCCGAGGGTCATGCGCAGTCCCAAGGCCAGGTCCAACCTCATGCCCATGGACAGAAACGAAAGAATTCGGTAACGAAAGATGACAGCACAGCGAATAAGAAGGGCACGTTGACGGCTGCCGAAGAGAAGAAGAATAATCTCAGAAGAAACATCAGAGATGTGATGAATGAAAACAACTTGGATACAACAACACTGGCGGCACAGAGGGAGGAGTCAGAGCGTCTGGCTCGCGTTGCCGATCAGCAGAAATCGATGCGTGAGATAAGGAAACAAGTGGTACACAAAAACATCTTTCGCATTCTGAATTTGGAAGAATCGAATGAAGTGAAATGCGAGAGCTCCGAACCAAACTTCTTTGTTAATAATGATAGTATTCTGCCCGAAGATGAGTTGGCATCAGTCACATGTGATGATACAAATAGTAGTTTAAGTTGCAGTATTGAGGATGTCTTAGACAAGGACACCAGCACCGAGCCCGAACCCTCGAATGAGGTCGTTACAATTGACGATAGTTCAGATGATGATTGTATATTACTGTCGGAGGACGAGGAAGACTATAATGAAAGTGACGATGCCACAAACAGTGGGATGCACGTCAAAGATCTGTATAATATTCCGGACGAATACGGTCGTGTTGTTGTAAATATTGCACATCCTGAAGGAGAAGAGACACTGTACTTGGCTCCTCAGATAGCGAAAGTAATCAAACCCCATCAGATTGGTGGCGTACGATTTTTATATGACAATATAATTGAGTCTATACGTAGATTCAAGAAGTCTAGCGGATTCGGATGTATACTGGCGCATTCCATGGGACTTGGTAAAACTCTACAAGTAGTTTCCTTCTGTGATATATTTTTAAGGCACACGTCCGCCAAGACGGTTTTATGCGTTATGCCAATTAATACACTACAAAATTGGTTAAGTGAGTTCAATATGTGGATTCCGCGTCAGTCTAACGATTTGAATGTTCGTCCCCGAAACTTTGATATCTTCGTTCTGAACGATCAACAGAAGAATCTGACGGCTCGAGCAAAGGTCATCTTGAATTGGGTGCACAGGGGTGGCGTGCTCTTGATTGGATATGAACTATTCCGATTGCTGGCACTTAAGCTGGTTAGTACACGTAAGAAAAAAGGCAAAAACTCGCAGATGAACGACATACACGATTCGAGTAAAGATCTTATGAATATGGCATTTGAAGCATTGGTAAAACCGGGACCAGATCTGGTCATCTGTGACGAAGGGCATCGAATTAAGAACTCTCATGCCGGTATCTCGCTCGCCTTAAAGCAAATACGAACGCGACGACGCATCGTCCTCACCGGTTATCCCTTGCAGAACAATTTATTGGAATATTGGTGCATGGTGGACTTTGTTCGCCCGAACTATTTGGGCACCCGAACCGAGTTCTGCAACATGTTCGAGAGACCTATACAAAATGGTCAGTGTGTGGACTCAACACCGGATGATATCAAGCTAATGCGATACAGAGCTCACGTTCTGCACTCTCTGCTATTGGGATTTGTTCAGCGACGTTCACACACTGTGCTGCAATGCACTCTGCCGCAAAAACTGGAATATGTTATTCTGGTGCGAATGACACCGTTTCAACGGAAGCTTTATGATACCTTTATGACCGATGTGGTTCGGAAAAAGGCATTTCCAAATCCATTGAAAGCATTTGCAGTCTGTTGCAAGATCTGGAACCATCCCGATGTTTTATACAACTATCTAAAGAAATGTGAGACTGATTTAGACTTAGAAATCGATGAAGAATCTTCTAAAAGCACCACGAGTACAGTCATTGATGCAAACGTTTGTGTCCCCGAAAAAACTGAACCAATTTTAACTCCACAAACTAAAAATGGAACCTATGTGCCTCCAAGCACGGAAATCAATAAGAACTATGCTAATAAAAGGTAAAGAAATGTTTACATTCACATTTAATATTTATAATTTATAATTTTTATTTATACTTTTAGTTGTGGCCAATATTGCGCGGACAAAGAGGATCAACTCAATTATGGTACTTATGGCGCCGAAGCGAAAGGCAATTATTGGCTGGATGCTACAATACCTTCGAAGCCGAGTTATGTGGAAGTTATAAAGCAAACGGATTCGAGCATGGCAAAAGAATATGAAACTATAACTGGCTCCTCCGAAATTGTAGATCTCGATACGAATGAAATCAAAACAGTCGAGCGAAATATACCCACAGCTGCAGTTAATCAACAGCAAAGTGCTGAGGATTTGAAAACTAATGAATTGAACAGTTCAGGTAAACCGCTCTATGGCAACGTTGTAAACGATGCTGCTAAAAAGACGCTGAAGACTAAAAGAAATGATGAATTTTCATGTTCTTGGGCTGTGGACATCATGAAAAACTACATATCTGGCCAAATATCGAGTTCACCCAAAATGGAAATATTTTTTTGCATAATGAAAGAGAGCATATATCAGGGCGATCGCATATTGTTGTTCAGTCAAAGTCTGTTGACATTGAATCTGATTGAAGGGTTCCTAAAATCCAGTTACGTACCGGGCACTAACAGCTTTTGGATGCGAAACAGTTCATATTTTCGTAAGTATTATACTGGAACATAAACAATGAAATATAATTAAATGGTGGTTATTTTTATGTTAAAAGGTTTGGATGGTTCGACTTCATCACAAGAAAGGGAAAGACTCGTTAATGAATTTAATGCGAATTGTAATATAAAACTTTTCCTAATATCTACAAGAGCGGGTTCCTTGGGCATCAATTTAACTGGAGCTAATAGAGTTATAATATTTGATGCCAGTTGGAATCCTTGCCATGATACTCAAGCAGTATATAGAATTTATAGGTAAGTACAAGTACAATGCCGAATTTCCTATCCTATATTAATTGTTTATTTATTTAAATATAGGTACGGCCAGACTAAGCCATGCTATGTGTACAGAATCGTTATGGATAAATGTCTAGAAAAGAAAATATATGATAGACAGATTAAGAAACAAGGAATGTCCGACAGAATAGTTGATGAATGTAATCCAGAGGCGCACTTGTCTATGAAAGATATAACTAATTTATGTCACGATGACGATGAAGATAGCAATCCCGTCGAAAGTGAAGCTCAGAAGGCTACAGAATCTACAGAGGATAATGGAATCGATAAGGCCGATGTGCCAGAGAAAACAAAGGAGGAACAATCTATTCCAAAAACAACCCACATGGATCCAATCATCAATAAAATTGTTGAGCTACATTCAAACTATATAACAAAAGATCCTTTCCTGCACGAAAGTTTACTAGTTGATCAAAAGGATAGAAAGCTGTCGCAAGCCGAGAAACGACAGGCACACCGTAGTTACGAACTGGAAAAGAAAGCCTCTGTAAATAATCAGAAATTTACTTATTCAACTGGGAAAATGCAATATAAAGTTATTAATTCTGATGGCACTGTTGTGACGCGACCAGTGGCTTCGGTAAGAATTTAATCTACAACTAAATTAAACATGGTTTTATTAATTTTATAAATCTTTATTGTAGATTAAGCCTCTGCAGACCAAAAAAACTACTACTACTACTGGTGGGCGGTCAACGCGATGGATTCCTGCTGAAGTTTGGCAAAGACAAGGAATGACAGCTCAAGAAATGACGTTACCACTTGGTACGTAAATCAGATATTTAATTATATATATAGGCATTCCTCATTAATATACATTTTTTTTCAGATGTTGTCATACCTACGAATTCATCAGAAAAATCGAATATAATACTCAAAGCCGGTCAAAGAGTTATGGTATTAAAATCGGCGAAAGGAATATATATGCAGTTAGATAGCGGTAAAATAATAGCAATTAGAACAACAGCCAAGAAACCAGATGAGGAGAAAAATAGCAAAGAAGACGTAATTGATATTACGTCGGACTGCGATACGGATAATCCGAAGCCTAAATCCCCAGAACAGGGTAAGATACTTCAGTAGACTATTTTAATTAAACAATTAAAAAATGTTATATATTTCAGATAAATCGACGGATAAATCAGCTGTGCCTAAGACAAATGAAACCAGTACTAAGGAAGGTTTACCAACTCAACCGCCGTCTGATCCAGCATTCGCAAGATCTGGCATTATTGAGGATCGACAGCAAACTAAAACTCACGCAGTGCAAAATAATAGTCATGTTGAAAGTTTAAGCAGCATCCCATCGAGTCTGCATCAAATGCCTGAAGATTTGAACTATCAAAAGCAACAACAACAGCAGCAGCAGCAGCAGCAGCAACAGCAGCAACAGCAACAACAGCAACAACAGCAGCAGCAGCAGCAACAACAACAACAGCAGCAGCATCAACAACAACAGCAACCGGTGCAGCAACAACAGCAGCAACCGGTGCAGCAACAACAGCAGCCGCACCAACCGTACAAGCATGAAGGACAGCTACCGATTGTGGAATCATATAATAGTTCACTAAATATTCCATCGAGTGCATCACAACCACAAACAATGACTTCCAACACTAATTTGCCAGAAAACTCATATTTCTCAAGTAAAAATGTTCAACATTCGTTCCCTCCCCAATATTATAATTACTATGACAATAAGAGCACACCAACAGCAGCCAACTATCATCTAAACAATTATGCACCCTATAGCCATTTTAATTTTTCTCCCTATCATTCCAATTTCCATGCAACGCCTGGTTATAGTTCCGGCAGTTCCGGATCATACATTAACTCAAATGCCTTTCCCAGACAACCCTGGAACTCAGTTGCAAATCATCAATCAAACAATGAATCAATTCGTCAACAACAATATATGGGAAGCACGTATTCAATCAATGAATGGACTTCGCAATAAACAAAATAATCTAGTTATACTGATGATGATTTCACTAAAAACCTTTTGACTTATTTATTTATTAGGTTAGAAAAATCTCTTAAAATGTAGCCGTAAATACCAAATAAGATTGTCATTCCACACAGATAAAATGTATACCCACAATATAAACTTAGTAAATATATAATATGTAAATAAAGTCTATTACTTAACTGCAGAAAAAGTATTAATGTCGTAATCTTCCGTATTATTGTGAAGGGTGTGTCAGATGTGTGGAATTTTCCTATGGGTATTAAGATATATCTTATTAAATTAAAATTATTTCTAATAATTTGTTGACACAATTTTATATATGATTCAGATTATCTTCAGGGAATACAAGTCTACTGCAAATTAGCGCTAAACAAATTGTGTGTAACATTTAATGGAATTTCTGAAATATTACGATCGCATTAATTACTACAAAATCTTTTTCTGTGTGTAAACTTATTCTGCTTGAAATTTACATTGACGCGAGGTCATTTCATTCACCCCTTCCACACAAAATTGAGAGAAAGCAAATTTATATAGTTTCTGGAAACATACAGCCATTAAATGACAACGGTGCTCACGGTATTTTCTAGTCGTGCACCCCCTACACTTTAACCTGTACTATTTTAAGAAATTGTGGGATGGGGTTTTGGCAAATTTATCTTTTATACTCATCAAATTATTTTTAACATGGTACATTTTAATAGCATACAAGTAATTTTAGAGAAGAACAGGTAGAACGGACTTGGAAATTATTTATAAATATACATATGTACGTATATAATGTATAAAAAATATATGCATATGTATATAATATACAAATAAATATATATCCCTGTACAATATAACTATTATATATGAGAATAAACAGGAAAATACTTGGAAAACCCCTGTATCGTGGCTAAAGATCAAACATCCTAAGCAAGATAAACAGACATAATAATTATATACATACTTGAACTACTTTTGTAATTTGCCAATTTGCTAAGCGTTTATTCAGACACAGACAGAAATGGCTTGAATTATCTGACTTGGCGTCCTGTCTATGAGCCAAATTACTTGTCCATATATTTTATAGGCTAGCAGATGCTACTTTCTGATAGTTGCAGAGAATGTATACAAATTTGTTTTATTGTAAATATTGCAGATTTCCAAGGTATACTTTAGTTTGCCTAATGGACGCATCGCGTGCTGCCTGAATCCCAAAAATATATTTTTGGGCATCTATTTCATTGCATTACAAAATTGATTTAAAAAATATATATGTATGTATGTATATATCTTATACCCTTGGGAAGTGGGAAGGAAAAATTAAAAAATAAATAAAAAATTGAATTTCAATTCAATTCTATGGATACATGTACACCAGAGCAATACATACTTATGTACATACATACATACATGTATGTACGTACCCTCTACACACTGATACAATTTGGTGAATTTACGAATGTTTGTATGCAAGATTTATTTATATTTATAAAGCATACACGTTCCCATACACAAACATATTCTTTCTGTTTTGGGGGAATATCTACATACATACATACAAATATACAGACAGGCATACATATAGATATACATATATACAGACATACATATGTACTTATGATTGAATATGTGGTATATTTTTATACGCGCCTCTCATAGCCTCACGATATACATACATATACATATATATGTATATACATACATATATAATTATATTGGATTTGTGCAATGCGCCCTCCGCTTGCAGCACGCGTCTGCGTCTCGTCTGTTTGTTTATGGCCCACGCACTTAAAGTTAAAAACATAAAGTACACACACACACAAGGACGAATACATATACAAATCGAATCTATTTTTATGATATTGCAGGTAGTCCACTAATGACTAAAGTCTTACTTTACTCTACCCTAATACTAGTCTTAGTCATCCACACAAAAATGAGGCTTTGATTTTAAATGGGATGACTTCAAGCAGAGTATACGATAGTCGGACACTTGTCGTCAACTGCAACGTCTACTTATATGTAAGTATATGCAGTTGCATAGCTTGTAAAAATACTATAGAAATATAATAATAAAAAACCCTAATCGAATTATATATATAATTAGTAATAGTTAATTAATTATAAATTAAATACCATTTATAAATTTAATTTTGTTGCTGTTGTAAAGCAGGTATATTTGTAATAGATTTATTTTCATACTGGTTACGTACCCGACGTAACCCCGGGAGGGGTGCAAAAACAAAAAATTTATATATTTATCGCTTTATTGCCGTATGTCTAACGCAAAATGTATTTTTTGTTGTGCCGTGTGCATCCACAAATATAGACTACCAGACTACAGAATCTTTCCAGTTTAGTCGGCAGCGTCTTTGACATACAGGAACTTCTTTACAAGTCTACCATAGTCGGTATGTCGAAGCTGTTGAAAGCGTGAAAAAAAAAAACACTTAGTTATATGTAGTAGAATATTTAAGTTTAATACGGAAATTTTTTAGAATCTCTTATAATATTGAATTTCATAATCTCTTGTAGCTAGTATAACACAATGCCATTCGTTCCGGTAGAGACACCCAAATGCCCAGCCTGTGGCAAATCGGTTTACGCCGCTGAAGAGCGCGTTGCTGGTGGCTACAAATTCCATAAGACTTGCTTCAAGTGCAGTAAGTAGAAACGCAACCGAATTTCTCCCTGAGCCATACATCAAAATACCATATTCCTCAAATAGGTATGTGCAATAAGGCCTTGGACTCGACAAACTGCACCGAGCACGAAAAGACACTGTTCTGCAAAAATTGCCACGGACGCAAGTATGGTCCCAAGGGTTATGGATTCGGCGGTGGTGCTGGCTGCTTGTCCACGGATACGGGTGCTCATTTAAATAGAGAGTGAGTATCTGGAAAATCGAATAATAAAGGATTAATTTTGAGACCACTTAAGAATGGGTAGATCACTTGATTATAATATGAGCATATATATGATATACATATGTACATATATATCTAATAATATATAGAACTATATATGGCATGTTTAAGATACAATTTAAATATATTTATATATTTATATATATAGATCTATATATATCTAATATATATTTTTAGATATTGTATACTTGTATATATATTATAACTATTATTATATTTTCCCCATCTAACCAACAATTTTATTTACTTTTTTTTACAGTTAAGTTAATGGTTCCTGCTAACTATGATTTGATTAATTCAATTGTTTCGACGAGAGTCGTGCAATTATAATTCATATCTTGGACCCTATGTGTTATAATTTTCCTGATATATGTGAATCTTATGAAAATCAAATATTTTTGTATTCATTTTCATTACTGACTGTAAATTAAATAAATGAAATAAAAAAGAAAAAACAATTTTAGAATAATATGTATAAGATTTTTATTGTATTTATTTCTGTTGAAAAATTTCCAAGAATTTTGAATTGACTCCAGTGTTCAGGTGCGATCTATTTAAAAAATAAAAATGAAAGAGTTCACTGAACTAGATTAGATTATTTGATAGCCCATAATTCAGCAATTGTCACAATTTAATGGCAACTAAGCAGATCTTTAAGTAATATACATAGACTTGATATCGATTTCAATGGAATATTTCGAGATGATGTAAAACAAACTCGGTTGCCAGACGAGTAGACACGCACATGGCGAAAAGCGACTCAGCTGTTGGCTGTTTATACTGGACGAGAATTGGTATACATAGGAAATACTACACATAAACATTGACGGTCATGAGTCATGCGTTTCGAAAATAAGATTTGAAAATGGATTGCCTGAGTTTGATTAGATTAAGTAGACAGTTCTTTTAGATGCTCCTATAATTGAATTTCTAATTTATATTTTATTGAATTTTATTCTAATTTATATTTTATTATTATAGTGTTCAACATTTATTTAACATTAATTAAAATTAGCTTACAATTGCGGATTAAATCTTCAATCTTTTGACAGCTTAGACAATATTTTCTTTAATACAAATAAAGAATGCCATGAAATATATACAAACTAGTTATTTAATATAAAAACACAAAAAAAAATACATAAACATTGTTGATCGTTGCCCAATTTAAATAATTCTTTTACTCATGTACATAACAATTATACATTTGACTCGAAACATTTGATGAGTTCTAGGAATGGGGACTATCAGCCAGTAACTACTATCACACTAACTATTCACTTACTCAATTTGAAAGACTTTGTAGCACTAGAACAGGTAATTATTACATAATTAATTAAATATTTAATATATGATTATTAATTCATTATTAATTAGTCTAATTACAGTTTGGATTAAAATTTATTACACTTAATAATATATAAACTAAATGCCCTAAAATACACAATTAGTTTACGACTCTCTGAACACATCTCTGATCTATAAGTATGTCATCTGAAAAGACCAGCAATAGCAGAACGGGTGATACATGGCTTGGTTTTCAGCGCCGAAAAACAGTCTCAAGGTATCCCTATAACTTTATAACGGCTATACAAAATAAAATCAAAGTAGCGGTTATGAACTCAAAAGTTTTCAATAGTCAAAGAAGAAAAGTTGATAAAAAATGTGAATCATGTATAAATCTATTTAAAGGATATTCCAATAAGTCTATACAGACAGATCATGATAGTAGGAAGACTTTTAAATGTGAGTAGATAAAGATATGAGCTCAAGACTATATGTTAAACAAATAAAACCTATATATAGGCAAAGATCTAGTTGGTACTGCGAGCTCAGAAGAAAAGACACTTAATCAAAATAATAAATTAGTAAGGCACACGAAAGCAAAGAGAAGGGTAAGTTCTTTAATGGTATATTTAATGCATTTTAAACATATTTTATTTCTTTTAAGAACAAGAAAAAGAAATGTAGCCACTTAACAAAATCGCATATCAAAAATGTACATAAACTATTGAAAGTCCGCGAGAAATTGCTTATAGATCGTACAAAATATTTGCTTTCATTGTTTGAACTTCAAAAGGAGCGGCTGAAGGCGAAAGGATATTTCAAGCAATATATGAAGGTGAATAAAATGCAAGAGCGACTTCTTTATCAACTGAGAGAAGAACGACTATATCTAAAAAGGTATGTAAACATATCTCTATTAATATAATAAAGTGCTGCCAGCAAGCTTCCTTTTCTATTTTAGATTATTAATTTTTAATGAACGAGGGCAACTTTTACTCCCTACAAAGACATTAGGAAAACTGGCATGTCAGTCAGCTTTAAGAAATTCGACCACAAAACAGGAACTTTGCCGTACACAAAATATACCTATGCTCAGAGCCTTCGATCAAGAATACTCTATTAAAATTTTGCCTAATTTTCAGACTGGAAACATTTGTTATTTTGATTCGAAAGGTAACTTATTTATTTTATCTAAGGGCAGGAATGCATTAGGTTATCCAGTCAATGATGTTCCTAGCGCTGGAGCACAGCTAACTGAGCGCTGTAGCCCATATATAAAGCATATATATGAAACAAAAAACCATTTGCCTATGCTTCAAGCGGACCCACAATCAAAAGATGAAAACTTCGTTGCTAAACATAATAAAGATCCTGAATTACTTTCTAAAAAATCCTATTTGAAGGAATTTAATGCAATTTGGAATGACATTTGTAACAAACAGGAATCTGCGTTGGAGGACTTTACATATTATACGAAATTTTTGGCTGAATTGTTTAATGAAGACTTTGTAGTAATCCTCTCGAGAAGCCAATCAAATGTGCTGCACATGCAGGGCGAGGATTGGTCGCTGAAAAGTGTATTTGCAGCAAGAATTATGGCAATTTTTGCAGATGTAAGTAGGTTTGTAACACCTATTTATGAAATAAACAACTGAAACACATAATCAAAATTATAATTTATAAAAAGATTAATATTATTATAAAATACTTACCGTATTCTCAGTAAAATACGAAGATAAGGTGGCGCCGAATGAGAACTTCTCTGCAATCTGAAGTAAACTGAAGCTGCCTTCCACATTCTCGACTTATGTACATAGGGCTATAAAAGTTTTGTTTAATTTTAGTAGTAATAGAATATTAAGCTACATTCACACATACCTTAACTATCCATCCTTAGTGCTTCTTCTTGTCGCCTTACCAATTTCATTTATAGACATCATCTAAAGGTCTCTCGACCTTTTTCTTCTTTAGAAAATCATCTTGAAGACCAAAAACTTAGACCTGGCATGTGTTTGTGATATTCTAAAGTCGCATCTCAGCTGCATTTTGGGAGCAATCAAAATGTTGAGCAATGATCTATTTGAGTTTGTTTTATCCACGGGTGAGTACAAGTTTCCACGCAATGCATTTTAAATATTATTTTATTTATTCTTAAACATAGATTATTTAAATTTTTACACGCGTATAATCATGGATTTGACCATTGAAATAATACGAGAATATTGGGAATGCGCTGAGGAAGATACTACACAAATGGGCTGCTCGTTGAAATTATCAAAAGCTCTGACGGCTTTACTCAGCAGACATTCAAGCCAGCCCAGAACACAAAATACTCATTTTTATACAATTGATAAATTCAAAGTGGAAAATTCTTGTGGCAATCTCGACAAAATCGTAATTAACGCAATGTATAAATCCGACGTCAACTGGCCAAGCTATCAATGCAAAGAGCCCGAGGTAGTCGAGCTATTAATTGGCGAATTAGTGATTTTGCATCTAAATGAAATTATTCAAAGTGTGTTCAGTGAAATAAATAATATAAATACTTAATATTCCATTTGTAATCGGCATAGTATTATTCGATATTTATTTTTATTATTTAGTGGAAATTTAATATTGTGTTTCTAATGGAGATCGTGATTTTAATAGCAACAGAATGTTCCATAAATCCTAGTTTTTGTTAAATAAATGTAAGAAGCAGAAACACAAACAGGCGTGGCAAACAAAGTATATGTATATACATAATCAAGGCGACGATGTCTACATATTTCCTCTAAGTACTCCTTCTAAATTCTGCCTTTGCGAATTTCCTCTACAAATTTCTTCTAAGTATTTGCTGTAAGAATTTCTTATAAGTATTTCCTGTACGAATTTCCTCTGAGTATTTCTTGTAAGAATTTCTTCTAAGTGCTGCCTGTCCGAATTTCTTCTAAGTGTTTTCCCCAAAGAATTTCTTCTAAGTGTTTTCCCCAAAGAATTTCTTCTAAGTGTTTACCTTTAAGAATTTCTTCTAAGTGTTTCCTTTCCTAATTTCTTCCAAGTGTTTTCCTCGAAGAATTTCTTCCAATTATTTGCTGTAAGAATTTCTTCTAAGTATTTCCTCCAAGTCCCTAATACTTAGCTGAATAATCACACACATCACTTTACTTCACTTTACTGCACTGTAAAATTGACCCCCAGCAGGCCTGGGCGACTGCAGAAATGCTGCAGCTGCTGCCCCTTATATAGGGCACCTTTCACTCACACACTATGACGCGCTCAAAAGAAGAGCCCGACGTCAGCCAGGGCTCGATGCCGTCGAGCTTAAATGGACCAATGGGAGCGCCCTCTGCCGCTGCCAGCATTCTAGCTTCGCTTTACCTTTAAATACGAAGTGAAGACTGCTGGATACACACAGACAACTCGAATGCTCTTCGGAAGTTACTCTCCGTCCCTTGCAGGCAGACAGAGAGACAGAGTGAGTGATGGGCAGACTGAGAGGGGCAGACACACAGACAGACATATGAACAGATATATAGGCACACATATAGGCATAGTTAACTCGTATCAGCTCATCTCTCTGCTCATGATTGATAAGTCTATATGTTGATATGCTAAATAGCTTATGTACATACATATTTATTATTTCTAGGTGGCTCGACAGCAGTTTCTTCTATTCTACACTTCTCTTAAGGTTCTCTTAAGAAGTCGAAACTTTTGCATAGTCTGGCTATTATATGTTTTTAATATAAATAAATCGTTTATTAACTAACAGCTTTCAAGTTAAATGAAAGTCAACAGAAGCAAAATGTAATCTTTGTATTAAATACCTTTTTGAAGACCTTACTTCTCAAATGTTTTCTTATTGCATGTTTCAAAATGAAAATGAAAAACCGCGCAATGCCGGGCAATTTCTACCAACTTGCATTATTTGCACAAAGAAAAGGAGAAGTTTGTGGTATTAGGCGAGATAGAAAATATCTATTGGAAATTTAACCATGCATGTAATGCTATGCTTCAAGGCGTCTACAACATATGATCTCGTTGCAACGAACAATAAACCCATTCTGTTTGAGACTGATAAAGGCATACACACCCTCTATTTTTTGAAAACTCTTTAACTCACTCTCTTAGAGTATGTATGAGCATATACTGATGCAAAATTATGATTATAAATTATCACAGAATATATGTAAGATAGATATAAAATATTTATTTGAAAAAAGAAAATATATAGAAATAAATAATATTAATAAAAGAGAAGATGGCCAGTTTGGAATGGTTAAAGTAATAAAAGTAATAAAATTAATAAAGTAAATATCAAAACGTTAAATGTAATATAAACAAAATAAACAAGATATTATAGGGTAGCCAACTTAACTGTTATGTACCATCTACCCTTTAATTTGAAACTGAAACTATATAGGGTATTAACGTAAGCCACAAATGCATCAAGTCAGTTGTCCGTTAGTCTTTAATCTTTAGCAGTGAGTAGCTGTAGCTGCAGCAGAATCTGTTCAATATGTTTTCCAAACATCTTCAGATATTCAACTTTGTTCAGATTTGTATTGGTAAATTTGACATATTATAATATTAAATTTGATTTAACAATATCAAATTTGTATATGTGCATTTGTATTTTTTAAAATGTGTATTGAATGGTTTGTCTGAGATCGAATTTTGCCATTTCTATATATGATCATCTATGGACCCGCTATGGTGAATGTTTTTATTACAATTTTTATACCCTGAACCCATAGAAAATGAGAAATCAGGGTATAATGGTTTTGTTTTTATTAATATTGCTTACTAAATTGGCCAGAAACTATATATAAAATAAAACTACTTATAAATCCAAAAGCTTCAGCCAATAAATAAAATAAAATTAGTTGTTGTTGTTGATGTCAAAACTATTATAACAATTTAAAAAAGTAACAAAAAATCTATACATGTATATATTTGTATTTCTATTTATTTATGTATAATTAATTAATTCCATAAGAAAGTAATTAAAGAAAGCAAAACGTTTCATGATTAGCTGTAGTTTTACTTTTACATCTGTATATGTGTGGGAGTTTGGAAATATTTATATGTATGCGTAAATGTGAAAGTGAAGTGTGTTTGCTTATATGTATGTATGTATGCGTGAGTGAACATGTCTGTGAGTAATTATTGAATAAATGTTGAATATTTTCTAATTAGGGTTCAGTCTTAAAAATTTTTATTAATATATCAAATAAATAAAAATAGATGTGCACACTGAGTTTAGCATGTTGATATTGTAGTAAATATATTTTAATTTGTTTATTATTTTTATTCCAGGTACAATAATTATATTCCTGATAACAACGGCTTACACCGATAATATTCGACATAGTCCAGGGGTATGTATAATTACTATAAATATTTATTATTAATTATTTGAACACTATTCTTACAGCTATGGTCCATGGATGGGCAGCCTTATTTTCTTTACAGTCAACTGGGAAAAAACTATTTAAATGCATATAGAAAACTGTATTGGTATGCGAACAGAAATCCAACACTAACACCTAGGAAACATCGCATGGGTAATATATTTTATGCACATGGATATAGAAGTACCCCACGGGAAATTGTTCCAACTCATGGAAGTCCATTAAGGTATTTGTTTAAAATGATTAATTTATTTTTATATTATAATTAAATCAATTTAGTAATGTAAAGCTTTATTCTCTCACCTCATTTATTTTTTAATTATTCACCAAATATTCTATTGGACTTCTCTTTCAGAAATACTTATAAAAATACGTATGATGGTCCATTGTCACCTCAATTTTTGCGCTCATATTTGACTGCCGCAAAGATTTCTTCAACAACTGTGACAAAGACAACAGCTAGCAGCGATCAGAACTATCATCCATCTATTCAATATCCTGAGTTTAAAAAACAACCGGAATACAAATCGAACCCGGACTATAAAATTCAACCTGAATACAATATTCAGCCCGCATACAATATACAGCCCAACTACCAAACTCAGCCTGATTACAAACTGAGTCCCGACTACAATAATCTAACAATTTGCAAGAAAAACAAAAAATCTGTTGTTGCTGCTGCCGACGAGAGCCAGATCATAAATGTTGCACAGCCCTCGCAGGCTGTTGAGGATACGCTCGCCAACAGCATGTCGAAAATAGATCAGCCCTATCAACCCTATGTGACCCATACCTATTTTACACTCGACGATGTCATACTTCCATATGTCCCGGAACATAATTCGACAGCTAAGACCAAAAAGGAAAATCTGAGCCATTTTGAGCATCAGAATGAAGATGAGGACAAAGCGAACTCAAATAACGAAACTCTGAATACGCTCTTTGATTTGGATCTTTTCAATATCGAGCCCATTACGTCCACAACAGCTCTGATTGCAACAACAACACCCAAAACAACAACCAAGGCAACAAAAACAACAACAACAACAGCTGAATCACCACAATCAACTTTTGTGCCAAGAAATAAATTTGATTTCTACACAGAGTCCACTCAATTGGCGACGTTAAGTCCAACTGAACCCTTGACTACATCCAATACAACACCCAATTTTAAGAACTGGAATACTACACTACCCAACTTATCGCCAAGAAAAATCTTGAAGTTAGTCAAGAACTATACCAACTCCTGCGATAATTGCCGCAAAGTTCAGTCGACTGCCAAAACTCTGTCAAATCTCGATGAAGCGAAATTGAAAAGATCTTCGAGTTTGTTCAAGAAAAACGAGGGCAACGAGAGTAAATATAGTAAAAAATTGGCGGCAGCAAAACTAAATTTAACACAAATTCATAAGAATAAAACATTACCAACTTTTATAAAGAACTACTCAGTTGCTAATTTGACTACCACGACAGAGGCGACGCAGCTCAAAAGTAGGCGGGGCAAAACTAATTTCGTTAATCTAAGACGTCGCAAATTTCATGGTAATTCATATAATACCACGCCCACCAGCAGCATACCTGATAAAGTGGCAAAGCCTGAACTGGAAGCGAAACCAAACCAAAATGTTACCAGCGATGTTGGCAAATCTCGCAAAGCGAAACCGACCTCCACAACTGCAAGCAGCGTTATTTTGAGCACTTCCCCAGCTGCAAGCAAGGCCACGACTGTTGCCTCAGAATCAGCTATTATGACCATATCCAATACGAATGTTAGAAAAGTGAAGAGAATTGTTCCCAGATTCAAGAAGATACTGCCCTTCGATGCCAACGCCACCAAAACGGATTTCGCGCACACAACTGACTTGCCACAGCTGCCAATTGAGGTTTATTTCACAAAACTTAATCAAAAATAATCAAATCAAATTATATTTATACCAATATTTATTTATTATCTAAAATTCAATAAAAACTTTTTTTTGCTTTCGAGAGGAAATGAAAAGTGAATGAAAATTAAAAGCTATTTTCTTGGGCAGCAATACTTCTGCGGAGTGGTGCCTGGGCATGAATGATAATCTTTATTGATATTATAGAATTGCAGAAATATTTAAAAAATGGCATAGTTTTCTATCAAGCTCATCCAGTTTGATACATCCACTTAATTTAGTCGTTTTAACTACAACCCTGCAAAGAGATTTGCAACGCATGCGCTAAATTATATCAAATACACAAAATAGAACGCACAAAACATCAGCATCCAATACACTAGCACTAGCACTAGCACTATCATATTAATAATAAAAGAAGTTATGTTCTTTAGTAAAATATCAGAGAAATCTATTTTAGTTTTAATCTTCTTATTTATGATGCTGATTCCCGCTCAAGTCGATGCTGACGAGAAGAACATCAATAGACTCCTAAACAATCAAGCTGTGGTCAGTCGCCAAATCATGTGTATTCTTGAGAAGAGCCCGTGCGACCAGTTAGGAAAACAACTTAAAGGTATATTGTTATTACTATTGGTTGATATATAAATGTATTTTTTACAGGCAGTTAGAGTTGGCGCTGCAATGCAAAGCAAGACAAAGACTCAACTTGGCTATGTCCACTCGTCCGTTCCTTTATAATTTATCATCTCAGTTTTTCGAGTATTTCCTGCAAGACATTACGACTTTTTAAAGCTTTAATAATGTGCCTATGTATATATTTCCTATATATTCCAATGCCTCCTCTATGTACCTATTCAAACATTGAAAAAAGAAAGGAACCTCTCACCTTGACCCTTGATACATATACATATAGATATCAAGAGTAATAATAGGAAATCCACAGTCACTCCCTTATTTGAATATTTCTTTTACTTTTAACATTACTTTTGCAATTTAATTGAAAATTACTCTATCATCAACTCTTTTCCAGCTGCTCTACCAGAAGTCATAACAAGAAAATGCCGCAATTGCTCGCCTCAGCAGGCGCAGAGCGCACAAAAGTTGACATCATTTCTGCAAGCTCGCTATCCGGACGTCTGGGCCATGCTAATCAAGAAATACCAGACAGCTTAAGCTTAATGCGTGAATTTAATTGTTAATCAAAAGAAAAGCTCACAATACACACTCGAATCGAATAAAATTGCAAGTTTGGTTTAAGTAGCTATTTATATACATATATGGAATTTATATGCTGTATAACTAACAAATAAAATGCCAACTACTTCCAAAGTCCAAGGGCTTTAGGCAACTCTGCCGTATGTGGACAACAAAATAGAGAATATGGTAGAATTGGATCTCTGTCGACTAGGGAGAATGGAAAAAGTTGGTAACTCAGCTCTCTAGAATTTAAGCTGCTGGAACAGGACCTGCTGTCAGTTGGCAGAGCCCACATTCATCCTAGTCAGCAGGTAGATCCATGTGGATCAGTTTTCTGCTAGCATTTTTACCTTTAAGTATTTCTGTCTGCGTGTGTACTCTAAATGGAACTCTCCGTTAAATCCATAACTCTTTATTGACGACCCATTTGCGTATATTTGTGTGAACATTGGAAGACTAAGTGCTACAAGTAACCCATGTGATTTCAAGTGTCTTAAGCATCATTGTCATCGTTGTCGTAGTCGTCGATATCTTCGCCATCGTACTCATGCAGGCTTTCGCCGATATCGTCTTGTCTCTTCTGCTTACTCAACAGCCATTCGTTGTAGGCAATTTCGTCCTCAACCGAGGGATCAGTAGTCTCAATAAAATCGTCAATTGAATGTGGAAATTCTTCTTGAACAATGGGCAAGTGCTTAAATGGTATGTTGCGCCGGCAAAACTTATGTCCCCATCCCAAGTAAATGGATTCGCATGTGTTTTCGAATATAAAAGTGAATGCGCCAGGCCATATATTCGATTGCATAACCAAAACGCGCTCCTTTTGATTAGTATATCGGCTCGTGAAACGCACCAGCCATGGGACTACACAGTCCGGACTCATATCGCTGGCACATGATGTCAAAATATCCGGGCCTGTCTCTGGTTGATTGAAGCCTTCCATCATTTCCTCTTCTTCGCCCTCCTCCTCGCCATCGGCCTCCTCTTCTTCAACTTCTTCATCCATTTCCTCCATGAGTCGCATCTTCATATACATCGCCAGAGCTTTCTCTCGCTCCTTGCGGGCTTTTTCCTCATCGTACCAAACAATACGACCTTGATTTAAAATATTTGGTCTACAATGAACCCAGGCAACAGGAGTTGCTAGAGTTGCCAGGGGCTCTATTTCAAATCGTTCATTTTTTAAGAGCATAACATCATTATCTGAAAAGAGAGAGAGTTAATTGTGAAGTGAGATGGGCAGAAAAAATGATCGATTTGCTGTCTATGCCAGCCAATAATTATATAAATTATATATATTTAACATAGGAGCATCATGAGCAGAGAAATGAGCTAATACGAGTTAACTATGTGTATATGTGTGCATATATATTAGTTCATATGTCTGTGTGTGTGTCTGCCCCTCTCAGTCTGCCCATCACTCACTCTGTCTCTCTGTCTGCCTGCAAGGGACGAAGAACAACTTCCGAAGAGCATTCGAGTTGTCTGTGTGTATCCAGCAGTCTTCACTTCGTATTTAAAGGTAAAGCGAAGCTAGAATGCTGGCAGCGGCAGAGGGCGCTCCCATTGGTCAATATAAGCTCGACGGCATCGAGCCCTGGCTGACGTCGGGCTCTGCATTTGAGCGCGTCATAGTGCGTGAGTGAAAGGTGCCCTATATAAGGGGCAGCAGCTGCAGCATTTCTTCAGTAGCCCAGGCCTGCTGGGGGTCAATTGTACAGTGCAGTAAAGTGAAGTAAAGTGATGTGTGTGATTATTCAGCTAAGTATTAAGGACTTGGAGTAAATACTTAGAAGAAATTCTTACAGCAAATACTTGGAAGAAATTCTTAGAGGAAAACACTTGGAAGGCATTTTTAAAGGTAAACACTTAGAAGAAATTCTTACAGCAAATACATATAAGAAATTCTTACAGCAAATACTTAGAAGAAATTCTTTAGGGAAAACACTTATACGAAATTCATTAGAAATTCGGACAGCAAATACTTAGATGAAATTTTAGAGGAAATACTTAGCAGAAATGCTTAGAAGAAACTTTAGTTTACATGTTATTTTGACTGTTGTATTAGTGTGCCAGTTATGTTATCCAACTGAATTGGCTTAATTTGTATGAAATCAAGTAGGAGATGAGATCGATGCGAGTGGGTTACCTTGAATTGAATCCTCTTCGCCTTCATTGTAATTTTCTTCCTCTTCTTGCTCCTCCTCCTCGTCGTCCACGTTGACGCCATCAAATAGATCTTTTTCCTTCTTAGTCATGCGCCTATAATAACCTTGCGGTGCGATATGTGTGCTAGCCGTAATACGAGCAATTATGGCACGTAAATAATGTTTTTCCTTGCCGGGAAAGCATGGATACGATACGATACTAGACTCCAAGTCGCCAGTGAAGAACTTCTTGATTTGGCGAGAAACAACAATTTGCCGAGGTGTCACAATGGGTAATTCAATCCAATCATCATAGAGGTTGTTGACGACAAAGTATGAGTATCGATTGCAGCCCAGTCCCACAAATTCCGGTGGTATATCGTAGAACTCAATTTCCTCTGCCAAGGGCACTGGCGGAGCTTTTGGTGTCATCTTCTCCAAGTCCTCGGGTGAAAAATTCTCCCATCCATAAACTCCTGGAGTTAGCTCTGGGCCTATATGTGTGGGCAAAGGATTCGGCTCTTGATTCTTTCTCATCTTGAAAGGCAGTTGCATTTCGCGCATTTCCTCCTCCATCATTGTCAGGCGCGAGCTGATCTCCTCTCGAGTGAGAGAGGCTTCCACAATGTAGTACGAGGCCTTCAAGCCATTAATGCAGCCCCAAAATCGACATTGCATTATGGACGGATGGGTCTGCAGTCGGTTAATAGAGCTTGCCAATTGGAAAATATCATCTTTGCTGATTGTAAAGCCGCACTGGTTCCAAAAGAACTGCAGCTGCTCGACACGTTCATTGAAGGATACGAACAAGCGCATACTATCGTCAAGGTCTATTTGAAGCTCCCCATCGGCATATGTGTACGCCTCTTCGCCAAAGTCCTCATCCCCGCCGAGGTCAGAGCCTTCAGCATTATGTGGTAGCTAAATGACTAAATTGGATCATTTCTTGACATAGACCTATTTACAGCAAACTTACCTTTATTGAGTGCAAAATGCGCTTTGCGGGACGGAACATGCGACAGTCGGCAAAGACGGCGTTGGGGGGAAAGCGTTCCGGCACATGGAATTTCTGCTCGCGTACATTTCGACTGAACTCTTCAAAGAAATCAATAACATTCGGAGGACGTTCGTCAACGACGCGCTTAACTATGTCACTTAAATGATCGAATCTAGGAAATGTACAGGTAAAATGAGCTTTATTGTTTATCTAAATAGAGCTAAAAACTTTTCTCACTTACAGGTTATCTCCGCTCAATGTGCTGTATTGCTGCAAGATCGACTTGGCCACGCTCAGCTCGTAGCCAATGTGGGGCGGCTCATGGCCAGATGCTCTTTGGAATTGGGTGTTTGAATTGAAGGCGCCAATTGAGATTGTAGTAGAAGATGAAGTACTAGTGGATGTGATGATATTCGAGCACTTCGGCGATTCATCGTGATCTATAATGTCTTTATTGGCTATAAGTTCCTTTTCCTTCTTCGATATTATCTTCGGCGGTACTTCCGATTGCACCGATGAAGTCGAGTCAGTTGTACAATTTTGTAGGGATGCTAAATCATTATCCATGGTAATATAAACTTATTTTACTGGTCGTTATGGGTTTATTATATTGTATATCTAAGTGACTTTCAATAGAAAGCCCACATGTACAGTTTATTTTGTAAGAAATCTATAATGAACAAACTTATACTGTTATTGAAGGGTTTCTATTTAATAACTCAGCAGATCCTGCTATGCTTACATAGAGCTTACTTTATTTTACTCCCAAACAAATTATACAAGAAGTACCACACACACAACAGTTTATGATAAGTTACAAAGTCATAAATAAATAGATATTTATTAGTTTTATATTTGAATTCGCAGAAATTATATTTATTCACAACACAAGTAATACAGGAAAATATTATATTTGCATAATACTTTGTGTAAGATGACGATTTCTTTTATCTGCGTATTGACGGCAAGTATGGCGAGTACGTTGGATACATCGGATTGGGCTGCGTAGCTCGCTGTAACACGCACGCGTCCTGGTACTGAGATTGCATGTTCATTACGCCCATTTGCATCGGAATCTGAGAATTGGGATATTCGCCGCCCGAACTGTACGCCGTGGCAGGTGGACTCTGCTGCGGCGACATTCGATAGGTATTGATGGCGTTATAGTGCGACATCAGATTGGGGCTGATGTGGACATTCGCCGTGCGGTTGTTCGAACTGCCGCTGATTGCCGCCGAAGTATGCTGAATGGGAGCAGATGGTGTGTTTCGAGTGTTCCTGTTAGTGTTCTGCGTCGATGTGCTCGGCGTGATGTTCATGTTGCTTGCATAATATTTATGATATTGTAGGGGAGTTACTTGTGTCTGTAGCATATTGGGTGGCGTCGAAACGTTCCTGTTTTGCATTATCAAATGCGGTGGTGGTGTCATTGAATTGGGTGGAATTGGATGGTGCGGCGATGGTGCTAAATTCGATTGTGCTCCCGGGGACGTATTACATGGCTGAGATTCAAGGCAATTAGTAAGCTGCTGGAGTTTCGAAAGACTACATAAATGACCGACTACAGCTGGTGTCGTTCCCCCACTGTTCGATGATATGGACTGATCATTATTAGCTATGGAAGATGGGGGCCCTAACGTAGTTGACACTGGTATACGAGATGCGTTCGATACGATTTCATTGGATGGCATATTATTTTGTAAATAAAAGTTATTTACAGCACAAGCGGACGAGGGTTGTTCAATGCGTTGATGAGAGTTCGGTAGCGAATGAACTGAGCTATTCAAGGACATTCGTTGTTGAATGACAGCCGGCATACCGACTATGTCATAGTTTGATGGATTAGTTGAAAAGTTTTGACTAATCTGCGGAATAGGTATGTAGTCCAAGGGCTGCATATTCTGCTGATGTCCGTGCTGACCTCCCGATTGCGCAAACTGCAAGCTGCCAATGCCATCCTGCTGCTGTGCCTTCGATATATTCGAAACAGTACTCTGAGAGTGTTGATGGTGAGTATTTTGCGTAGCTCCGCCAGTCGCGACTTTAGCGTCCCGTTGCTGAGAATTATTTGATGAATTACTATTGCGAATTTGCTTGGGCGTCGGTTCTCGGTGTGATGCACTCGGGGAACTCGCAACAATATCCGTCTGCTAAAGGACACAAGATCTGTCATTAGTCTGTAATTGTAGAATTAATAATTAATTAATGTTACCTGTTGTTGTTGTACGGCTAGTTTCCTATTTTGGTGCTGGTGCTGGGCATTGCCGATGATGTTTAAATTGGGCGAGCCTTCTGGTGTTAAATTCATATTGATGTTGCTCTGCTGCTGGATATGTGAGTTCTGGATGGACATGTGCATGGGCGTCGTGGCCGACTGATTTTGCATGGAGCAATCGGAGAACTGTCTGTGCATGAGTCCATTGCTGTTTTCCGATCCATGATTGACGGCACTGCCAATGCTTGCTGGCGAGTCCATATTGATTTGCACATTAATCCCGCAGTCATAGTGCTGCTGTATGGGTGCATTGTTCGAGGCCGACTCTGAGTTGTACGGCATATTGGTATTAACATCAGATTGGCCGCTGACTTGCAAATTTGAATGGTTATTGACCGACTGCAGAATCGGCTGAGTTACTTTAATCTTATCGTCTCGTGCGGCGCCCAGAGCTATGTTGCCACTGTGCTCCGATTTCTGCTTTGTGGGCGCGGCAGACGGCTCGCGGCTCAAAGAACTCGATAGCAGAATTCCCGACTCCCCTTGGTTTGCATTCGCGTGTCTGGCTATAGCTGGGTTCTGAGCATTGTCTATGGCCTTGATTTGCTGGCCATGATCCGTTGCCTTGAATTGTTTTTGCTGGTTGGAGCACTTCTGGTCATAAAGGTTGGCCTGGTTGACATTGTATTCGTTACAGTTGAGTGCATGGCCGTCGTCCCTTGCCGTGTTGCCAGCGCTAATGTTGGCTGCTGCTGCTGCTTTCGCCAACTCCTCCTTTTTGCCGCTTATCTTTCGATCAACCTTCTGCTTGTCCTTGGGGTGGTGCATCTGGTGATGGGCTTGCATTGCCAGGTTCGCCGACTGGTACAAGTTCTGTGTGAAGTTGTGTGTGTAGGCCATTGTTGTTGCCAGGTCCTTGTGGAATTGTTTCTGACCCTTGGGGGTGGCGGGATTACACAGATTGTAGCTGTAATAGTCCCATTGCCAATACTGCGAAGTGTGATGGTAGTTGGGCATTTGATTGATGGGGAACTGGGAGGTCAAAGAGTTTTGCAGCTGGGGATGTTCGTTGTTTTTCAGTTGATGTTTATCCCGTATTGGCAATGAGGACGATGGGACGCGCACATTGGGCTTTTCCTCTTCTTTCACTTGCAGCAATTGGGCCGGTTTATTTGCGTCCTTATCTGGAACATTCATTTTACCCGCGTTTGGAGCATCTGGTTTTTTACATAACGCATGGTTATTGCTATTGTCGGTCCTCGGTACTGATGTTTCCAAGGCCGCCTTTTTATTATTTATTTTCTGCTTTGTATCAACCTCTGGCACAAGCGGCACCTCTGTCTTCAATGGCATCAGCTTTTCGTTTGCGGTATTTACCTTGTCAGCTTCAGTATTCAATTGCCGAGTGCATTTAACAGCAATAGGAGGAGCTTCAGGAATCTTCGTTTCCACTTGCTCAGGCATAACGCAGGGCTTACTCTCTACTTTAGTCTCTTTAGTATCCGAGTTTTTTGTGGCCACTGCTTCCACGGGCTTTGGGATAGTAGAGACTGGAGCGGCTACTGGAGTGGGCGCTGCTACAGCCACCTTCTCTGTGGGAATAGGTGCCTCATCAGGTTTTATGGGTTTTTCGTCTGAGCTCTTAATTATTGGATCATTGATTGGCTCCAACTTTTCTAATTTTTCCAACTTTTCTTCATTCACAATAGGAGCTGTCTCAGCACACTCCACTACTGGTGCAACTTTTGCGTTTTCAGGAGCAGCCGTGGAATTAGTGGGAACTTTTTCTTCGATTTCCATTTCCACAGGAGTCACGATGCTGGACTCTTTTTGAGGCTCGATGGTTTCCTTAACTGGGATTTGGACTTTCGACTCGTTGTTCGATACGCTTTCAACTACCATTTCAGTTTCAGTTGGCTTCGGCTCAACTTTGCACTCTGGAGGTGTATTCTCAGTAGGCTTTATTTCAAACGGAGTGGTCTCGGAAAATAATGCCTTCTTAGTTTTCTTTGCGACGGCATCGTAGACTTGCTCCGCGCAGTATTCATTTGGGGTCTTTTCTTTTTCAACTGCTTGGGGCTCTGGCTCGGTTTCCTGCTTATCCTGAATGAGTTTCTTCACTTCGGAGTTTTCGCTCTCGTTCAATGGAATCTTATTACAATTTTGAGCTGCAGCTTTACTTTCTTCATCGCGCTTTCCGTTTGATTTTTTACCTCGCAGCTTGGGCACAATATTAACGGGCTTCGTAACACTCACATCCTGGACAGTAGCTCGTTGCAAGACGGAACTTTTATCTAAAGTTTCCTTAGCATTCTGTTGGTCGGTTTGACTCGGAACAGTATGTTCCACATGATCAACATTATTATCTCGCTCAAAATGTTTCCTTTTGTTGGTGTGAGGAATACTGTCCTTTCGCTTAGCTAGACGCTGCGCTCGCTTGGTCAACATATTGAATTCGGACGACTCTGATGACTTCTTAGAATATTTGCTGTCAGAAGAATCGGAGTTTTCAGTTATTTCTTCGAAGGCACGTTTACATCTTTTTGCTTCAGTTTGTGGCAATTGTGTAGACTCCGAGTGTGAGTCCTTTTTAATGTGACTTATCTTATCTGCACTCTCACTGGTCGGCTTAAATGTTTTGAGTGAATCTTTTTCCTTATACGATTCAGTCGTTGAATTTGCTGGAGGCTTTGCAGTTTCGTCTGGTTTGCTTTTACAAAAATCATCATCTGATGTTTCCATATATTGATGGCTCAAGTATTCACGGTTAGATATTGGTTTTATATTAAAATTTGGTGATTTTGAAATCGACATTAACGGACTCCATCGGAGACAATCGGCTTCAATAAATATTCGTGTCTTGCTCTGGGCTCTCTTTTTATGATGTTGCAAAACCTTTTTCCAATCTATTTTCACATTGATTTGGTATCTTATGTCGCCGTCATTTTTTCTTAGCTTAATGAAGTTTAACAACTCAAATGCCAAAGCAATATCAGAAATAGCTAAGCCCGTTTTTATGGCTATATCTTTAAATGTTATTGTCTGATTATTTCGGTACTTATACAAGTACTCGAGTACAACCGATTTCCAGTATGAGAAGTACGAAAGACGTCCAAGATCCGAGAGTGGTTTCTCTGGAGTGCCCAGCTGTCCCTCTTCCCGGCTAAGCAAATAGCTAAAGTCAATCAAAAATCGTCCATATCCTTGCCTCTGATATTGAGGCAATGTCAGAATACATGATACATTGTACTTTTGCGAACAGTGTTTCTCCTTCGAAAAATATCCAACCAGATGACAGCCAACCTGATCATTTTTAGTCAATATGTAAAATAGAAAGGGCTCCACATCATAGTAAAGGGTTTTGTGATCCAAAAAGAACTTTGCCAGCAGGCATAAATTTTGACAGTAAATTTTGTTAACATTCCCATCCACTTCAAAAACAGATATATCGCCTTGACGGAAGATCTCAGTTCCAGGCGGTTGCTTCCAAATACACTTATTTTGATGTCTATCCAATACTGATCGACTTTTTGTATACTTTAGGCAGAATTCGCACAAGTAGAGTTTTGCCAACCTAAAATGACAGAATGAGACATAATTATCATTATAATGTTGTAATAAAAAAGTTTAAAATGTTTTAAATTTCATAAAAATGGATCTTAGCCAATTTAAAACTATATACATAAAGATTTGCCAACTTGATATTTCTATTTTATTTTTTGTATTTCAATTGGTTGAGTTGGTTTGGAATATATACAAAATAATAATAGTTTAGGAATTTACCTAGCGTACTCCTGTGGAAATGGACTTGAGTACCATGTTTCAATGTTCCATTTTCCAATTTCAATTGATTTGGGACTTTGTCCACAGTGAATCAAAGAATTACTTTTCTCAAGAGGCGTTTCGGAATGGTTTGCAGAAACTTTAAGAACAGCTTTTTGCAACACTTCTTGATATATGTTAACATCAAATTGATTCACGCCAGGTGGTAGATGTTGATTTTCTATAAGTAAAAAATGTATTATTTAATTGAGTCCACATTTTCTTTTAACATCTATTTAAATAGGAACTTTTTGTGTTTGGCATTCAAGCAAACTTAATTAATATGAATAGAGGCTGTATAGTTAAAAAGATCTGAATACTTTGCCTTGCTTGTAAAAGGTATTTTTATAGAACAAATTTGTAGAATAAGGCATTGGCAAACCCTTAAGTTATAATTGTTTCTTTAGGTAGTTAGCTGTAGTTAGCTTTTTCAAAAATTAAGCAAACTATAAAATTGTAATTATTGGCACTATCTTAACAGTCAAATGAAGCATTTATATAATTATAATTACATATATGACATTATATTAACTTTCAACATACCAAACAATTTAGTCGGGCCAACTGTCTCAATGTTTTCATCCGCAGGATTTCCTATACAATTGAAGCCCGTATTATTGCTCAGACTTGACTCGGTTGGCTTCTTCCGTGACTCTGGAAAATGTTCTTGGTCCTCAATCATGCGAAATTTCAATACAGTTTCTTTGGTAAGATATGGAATATCATCATCAGTTTTCGTGTATAACTTTGTGGATTCCAGTGGCATCGATTTTAAGATAACTGTTCTCTTTTTCTCCACATTTCCATTACTTCGCTTGATTGGTAAAGTACCGTTCACAACATTATCAGACTTATCCGATACGTATTTGTTAGGTTTATTTGCATCGATTGCTTGATTAGCAACAGATTGGTTTGGATAGCTCATGGTCTTAAAATTCTTGATATATTTGTCATCGACTGGATTCTTAGCAACGGCAGCAAATCCCCAATTTTCCGAGGATGCGTCAACTAAACTATTTGCGTCATTGGACGATGATCGGAAATCAATGTTCTTTTCGTTTTCAAATATATTCTCTTTAAATGTACTCTTGTCCGTGTCATAGTCCTCCTCATCATTGTCGTCATCGCACTCAGAGCTATCACTCGAGCTATCGCTTGAGTCTGATTCAGAGCTGGAGGAAGTGCATGAATCGGACGACGTGCTCTCATCTTGGTCATCGCACGCAGCATTCTTGTCATCGTCATCATCCTCATCATCGTCGCTCTCGCTTGAAGTAGTCGTAGATGATAAGTCCGAATATGTGCGCTTTCGACTGATTTGATTAATGATCGTATCGCGATATATCTTTTTCTGTTTCATCTGAGCATCATAATTATTAACCACAATGCTATTTTTCTTTCTCTGCTTGTGGCCGGCAACATTGTTTGCACATTCTTGGGACGTTGATGGATTTTCTAGTCGCTCTTCTCTTTTAATCATCTGCCGTTTGCAGTTGGAATGTGGTTTTTGTGAGGCACTCGAATACGAGATATTTCTGCAAAAGAGAAACAAAATATAGTCTTATGTTATAGATATAGTTTAGACTAGACTTGACAGCCATAGTTCTTGGGAATATTAATAAACATAATTATACTTAAGATTACCTCTCATTTTCATGCTCCTGTTTTATGTTTGTTGCTTCCCTTTTCAACGATTTTGGGTGATCAACGTTTAGGCACGATTTGCATCTGAAATGAGAATAGTTTTTTAAATTTATATATGATATTAATTATAAAATATTTATTATCTTTTTACTTACCGATAGGGATGCTTGGGTTTTTTGTCTGGTATCGTATCGAGGCACGTTAGATGGAAATGGTTTTTGCACGCGAAACACTGCAAAAGACACGGGCCGCGATTACGCATTTTACATACAACGCAATCGGCACATTTCTGACAGTTCCATAAAGATCCTTTAGTCACAAGCATATAGAGCAGCACATAGGATTGTGATTTGCATTTGCCGGCAATGTTTGCACATGTCGTGTGCAATGATATTCCACATTGTTTGCAGGAACTGAGCGGTTCTGGAATGCCATTAAGATTTTTCTGTGAGTTTCCGGAGCAATGTGTACAGGTTTCTTCTCCTTTGATAAGTATTTCAGTTTCCGGTGCAGATTTGCGGGGCGTTGTTAGCGATTTACCCTTCTTGTACAACTTTCCCTCCTGTATTAGGAAGCCAGTGTCGACGGCTTTCTTTATGGATGCCTTAATTACAGCTTTGAAATCAACATTGGGCGAAAGATCAATGCAATTAAATTTTTGAATATAGTTTTCTATATTTTTGATTGTCGATCCCTCGCATTCTCCCAAATCATTTACGGCTTTAGCTACCACTTTGTAAAGATTTGTTGTTTTATCGACTTTTATTCTCCTCTTCGCCATCGGCGCTTTATAAGAATGTAATCCCTTATTATAGACTTTGATAACGGAGCCAGAATCCACGGCTTTCTCCAACTTTTCAGCCACAATATCTTCATGGAACTTGTGATGTGTACCAATCGCCTGACATATTCTCTGAACGCTCGGCCTTTGCTTTTGAGACCGGATCTTGGATATTGCGTCAAGTATCCATTGCTTCCAGGTATCCATACTGATCTCATGGGCGGATTCCCTCATTTTGCTCAAGTTTTTCTCTGCCTGAGAATTTAAATAATTATAAGATAACTTTTCTGCGAGTGTAAATTTGATCAAATTTGTAGGTGGATAGATGTAAATTGATAATTAAGGTATTAAAATAGATCAGAGTGATCATACCTATGGGCAGGCCAAGATCGAATCAGCTCATTAGAAATACATTTATATATAGCCTTGTAATTTAATGTCATTCATGTCACCCAGCGACATCCAATTTATTTTCTTTTGCTTGGCTTCATTTCTACTTATTGGTTAACAAACTCTGAATAATTCGCATTAGGTTAACAGAATAGATTATCGTTCATATTTAATAATTCTGTATTATTAGTTGCTTCGGTAATTATTATTGACTTTAATTTAGCCTAATTCTTTGTTTTTAATAACATAATAATATAGATATAATTTTTCATTGTGCCGGTAATTGTCGAGTTTAAATAGGCTCATATAATAACACAGGTGGCTCTGTGTAAACAAAGTACAAACTGAGGAACAACAGATACATAAATTCAAAGCCGTGCATTAATTTTGAGACACCAACAATTTATTGAATGCGAAAACAGGATATTATTATTCATATGTGAAGGGAAAATTAGCATGTAAAAAGTATATATTAAAGCATATATTAAAGTATATTTGTTATAAAAACAAGCATTTTTTCTGAAGTTGTATAATTTCTTGTCCATATTGACACTGCAGAATTTTGACATCTAGCTTTGCATTTATTTATTGTATGTAGTTTGCTTCGTGGTTATTTCACGTATTAACCAGCTACAAAATTAGCGCTCGGCTTTTTCTTACGGAATAATATTCATACTGCTCTCAAGCCTTTGTCAATTAAATTCCAAATTGTTTTTCACTTATTTAATTTCTTTATTTAAAAATCATTAATTACATTCATATTTGTTTGACTTTATTTCTTTAAGCAGTTTCAAAGATCTGCATGCGTTTGTATGTACATATATACTCCAAAATATATATGTATGTAAATACATAAGTATGTAACTTCCAATAGGTCTCAATTTTTATTTAAAAATACTGAAGCACACACGATTATCATGTTTTAACAGTGTTTACATGCACTACCGCTTGCCAAATACACTAGAGGCATTATTTTCGATGCATTGCCATGCCACTTACACGTTATTTATTCTCAATGTATAATTTATTAGTTCACAAAAGAATTTTATTTGCTACTAATTATCGGTTTTGCAAGAGTGCACTATTAATTCCACGAAAATTAAGTGAAAACTACAAGAAGCAATATGCGTTATTGAAACGACCGAATGGAACACATAATATTTATTGACCTTGATGGGCAGCAAAAAGCATTGAATTCACATCATTTAATTAATTAATATACTATCAAATTAAATCCGAAATCTAATTAATATTAATTAATATCTAAACTTATTTATGTTTTTGAAAAGAGAAATCAGCAATCGCAGCATGTTCGGTAATACCACACGGCATTTTATTATATTGAAAGAGGAAATTATCTTTATATAAAAATTAAGATCGTTGTGCTCTTAATAAATTAATTGATTTGACTTAAATATACTACATTTTCTTTTATATAAATTGTATAAATCCAATTAAATGCTTCAGAGCGATACACTTGTAAAGTAATCGAAATACTCTGCAACTCTGTATCTTGGTGTTTTTTTGTGACGCTATCTTGCACTTAACTCTAATCACCCTGTGCATAAAATTCACACATTTCGCTTGTTTACACCGGTAAAGTCACTTCGTTTGTTGCAAAATAATATTAATGGTCACTTAAGATGGCACACGGCGAAAATAATCCGGTTAATAATTTCCGGAACTACCTAAGCATATTAAATGATCCGTCGGCAAGCGAGGACATCAAGCTGAAGGCCACTCAGGAGTTGAGCGAGCATTTTGATATGATAATGCAATCTCCGAGTTATCCCTCATTTTTGGAAAATGCACTTAAAATATTTATGCGTATATTACAAGAGGGGGAGCCTCAATTTATCCAAGAAAACACAATTCAGCACGTAAGTAGTTTCCTCGCTCTTGAAATACAGCACATTTGCACAAGGGTGCATGTATACGTGTGTGTGTGTGTGTGTGTGGATGTATGGGTGTATACCTATTTGTGTACAAACATTTGTATTTTATTGTTATTTAATGGGAGGACTCTTTGAACCAAAAGAGCTTGAAGGGAAAAGAGTATAACAGTGGTATATATGTAATTTTCATTTAAAATTGAATGCCCGCATTGATCTAGTAAGCGTGGGTGTCTTGGTCGTCCCCATTAACCTGTTGCGAAAAAGAAGAAGATTTCATTTCATCATAGTTTGTTAATTACTTTTATCATTTACTAAATATAAGTTTCCATTAATACAACATTTTCTATACTTTGCAGATTCGTAAGCTTATACTTGAGATGATACATCGACTGCCCATAACAGAGAATCTGAGGCAGCATGTTAAGTCAATTATAACAATGATGCTGAAATTATTAAAAACTGACAATGAAGAGAATGTGTTAATCAGTCTTCGTATAATAATTGACCTGCACAAACATTTCCGTCCATCTTTCAATCCTGAGGTATGAGCTTTTGCTTAAACTGAATGCTTGCTTACTTAATTATTTTTCCTTTATAGATTCAACTCTTTTTAGGATTCGTTAAGGAAATTTATACAAATCTTCCAAATAATCTAACAGCAATATTTGAAACATCAAATGACATTTGGATTAGCGACTTAAAGGATCTGGACTTGGAAATGCTTTTACCAGAGACATATTCAGTTAAAACGATACATGTAGAGAAGTCGATGGAGCACAATTCACAGCAAATGATTGTAATAATGGTTTTATATTACCTATCAAAGAATTTGCTTTACTAATTGGTTTATCTTTCAGTATAATCTTCTACCTCGCGGTATATTATCCTTAAAAGTTCTTCAAGAGCTGCCCATTATCGTAGTATTGATGTATCAAATATATAAAAATGCGGTCCATCAGGAGGTCGCTGAATTCATTCCTTTGATACTTACAACCATAAATTTACAGCCAACTGCTCTTCAAAGGTACATTTTAATAAAATGCAGATAATGTTAAATTAAATATATATTAATATTTCTTATATTCCTCTAGAAATTCCACACAGAAAGAAGTTTTTGTTGACTTCATGGGAGCTCAAGTAAAAACACTTTCATTTTTGGCATATATTGTGCGAATATATCAAGTGAGTTAATCTATTAATGCTGCCGTCATTTATTTTCATACAAACTTTATATATTTTTCAGGATATTGTCGTTGCAAATTCATTGTCTGTTTCAAATGGCATGCTGAATTTGATGGAAAATTGTCCCAAGGAAGCAGCTCATTTACGCAAAGAACTATTAATTGCTGCGCGTCATATATTTGCAACAGATTTAAGACAAAGTAAGTCTGTTTTCCTTTTTACTCAATACAGACCCTATTTTGACAGCTGTTTTTTCTTTTAGAATTCATACCATCAATTGAAAAGCTGTTTGATGAAGATTTACTAATCGGCAAAGGCGTCACATTGGATTCCATTCGCCCATTAGCGTATTCTACATTGGCTGATCTGGCACATCATGTCCGTCAAAGTTTAAGCTTAGATGTCCTAATCAAAGCAGTAAATCTGTTTGCTCGAAATATACACGATGAGACACTTGCGATTGGCATACAGACAATGTCATGTAAGCTTCTGTTGAATCTAGTCGATTGTTTGCGGCACCACAGTGAAGTGGAACCAGTGCGCTCCAGAAATGTTCTAGGGACGCTGTTGAAAGTATTTGTGAAGAAGTTTGAAACTATCGCCCAAATTCAGCTACCTCTAATAATTCAAAAGTGGTATGTCTTTGTATTTATTATGTATTTGATTGTGATATTCATGCATTTTGTTTTTGTATAATCAGCAAGGGCCAACCTCCAGCTGGTGGAGCTACGAACCCTATTGGTTCATTTAACTTACCCGTTCTCCCTTTAGCAGAGATTAAAGATGTAAGTGACTCTCTCGATGAGTATATTGGTAATATATTTTGATCTTATGTCATCATTCACTCTTTCTTTTCTCTATCTCTCACATTTAAGGATCAACTGGTCAGCGATCAGTCGAAGACAACGACTGGCTCACAATTGATTTGTTCTGTGAATGTAGCTGAATTTCGAAGTTTGGTGAAAACACTAGTTGGGGGCGTTAAAACAATTACTTGGGGATTTTTTAATTCAAAGGTATAATTATTTAAATAGGTTTTTATGAAATTCAACTAATCCTATTATTTTTTATTGTAGACTCATGTCTCCGAATCCAACATGCAAATGCAGGAAAAGCTGTTCAGTCCCGAGATATTGTGCACCTACATTGACCTGGTGCACTTTGCAATGGAAGCGTTAGATATATATACGATTAATGTAAATCCAAATCAACAACGAGCATCTGGACTGATTTCACGGAGCAAAGAGGAAAAGGAAGTTCTAGAGCATTTCAGTGGCATTGTAAATATTTTATAGAAGTCTATTGATATTACTATTTGCCTATTATGTATTTTTCAACTCGAATCCCTTCAGTTTCTCATGATGCACTCGCAGAACTTCCAGGAAATATTTGCAACCACAATTGATTTTTTGGTGGAGCGTATATATAAAAATCAGGCTCTGCAGGTTATAGCGAACTCATTTCTAGCGAATCCAACCACATCGCCACTATTTGCTACTGTGCTGGTGGAGTACCTTTTGGATAAAATGGAGGAAATGGGCTCAAATGTCGAACGATCAAACTTATATCTCCGCTTGTTTAAGCTCGTCTTTGGCAGCGTTAGCCTGTTTCCTGTGGAAAATGAACAAATGCTCCGGCCACATCTGCACAAAATTGTTATACGTTCAATGGAGTTGGCGTTAATTTCAGATGAGCCCTACAACTATTTTCTACTGCTTAGGGCTCTGTTTAGATCAATTGGTGGTGGCAGTCATGATCTGCTCTATCAAGAATTCCTGCCGCTATTACCCAATTTATTGGAAGGCTTAAATCGGTTACAAAGCGGATTCCACAAACAACACATGCGGGATCTTTTCGTTGAACTCTGTTTGACTGTACCTGTGCGTCTCTCATCGTTGCTGCCGTATCTCCCAATGCTCATGGATCCGTTGGTTTCAGCCTTGAACGGTTCACCTACTCTCATAAATCAGGTAAAGCTTAATAGTTAAACTATATATAGCCATCAGTGAAATCAAATTTATTTCCAGGGGTTAAGGACTTTGGAGCTGTGCGTCGACAATTTGCAACCAGACTTTTTGTATGACCATATACAACCAGTAAGGGCAGCTTTGATGCAAGCCCTATGGAAAACGCTGAGAAATCAAGACAATGCTGCGCTTGTTGCTTTTCGTGTGCTTGGTAAATTTGGCGGAGGCAACCGGAAAATGATGGTGGAGCCACAAACACTGCAATACGATCATAGCCAGAAGCCAAAGATCTCCATAATTACATACTTCCAAGAATATGAGAAACCAATTGAGTTTCCCGTTGAGCATGCCATTGAATCGGCCTTCAAAGCATTGAGCTCAAACACCACCGATCAATTTTATAGACGTCAGAGTTGGGAAGTAATCCGATGTTTTCTAGCTGCCTTTATTAGTCTAGACGATGAGAAACATACATTGCTAAAGTTGTTCACACACAATGACTTTGTGGAAAGCAACATTATGAATTGGCCCATATTCCACAACAAAATAGAGACGTCGAGCGTGCGTGGAACTCATCTAACAGCTCTTATTGGCATGTTGGTTGCCTCAGCCACGAAAGACTTGCGGGACTCAGTGTGTCCCGTTATGGCTGCTGTTGTCAGGCACTATACCATGGTGGCGATTGCTCAACAGGCGGGACCATTCCCCCAAAAGAATTTCATGTCGAACGGCATTGATCCCATGGTGTTAATCGATGCGCTGGCCGCCTGCATGGGACATGAGGAAAAGGAATTGTGCAAACCCGGCATAGCCTGCATGGGAATAATACTGGACACTGCTACAAATATAATGGGGAACAAGGACAGAGCCTGCAAGCTGCCCCTAATGCAATATTTGGCAGAAAGAATGACAGCCTTGTGCTACGATCGCCCCTGGTATGCCAAGGTTGGCGGCTGTCAGGCTATTCAATTCCTCTGCAAGCATATGTCTCTACGCGCTCTGTACCAGCATTTGTTCAATTTCTTAAAAGCGTTTATGTTTGTATTAATGGATCTGGAGGGAGATGTGTCGAACGGCGCCCTTGACATTACTAAAAACTATATGAAAACAATGTTGGAGATTTGCTTGTCACCCATAAGTATAAATTCACGAAATGAAGAATTGGAGGATTTGCAGGCGAAGGCCACGTACGATGTGATCCATGAACTTGTGCGTCACATAACAAGCCCCAACGCCATTGTTAGAGAAGAATCCATGCTGTTATTAAAGCACATCGGTGCAATACAAAAAAAGACTGTCTCCGAGGTTATGGACCCGCACAAGGAAGTCCTAGCTGATATAATACCACCAAAAAAACACTTCTTGAGGCATCAGCCTGCCAATGCACAAATCGGATTGATGGATGGCAATACGTTCTGCACTACTTTGGAGCCACGCCTCTTCACCATCGGTCGGTGACATCTTATAAATAAGCATTTTCGTATTACTAATTATATGAATCTCATTTTTTTAGATTTGACAAACACGTACCACAGATTATTCTTCCACGAATTGCTCACATTAAGTGAAGCGGAGGATGCGACTTTGGCTAAATTGGATTGCTATAAAAATGTCACAAACCTCATACCATTACGAATAAGCGCGTTGCGAGCCTTAGCAGCCTGTCATTATATTAATGATGTTGGCAGTAAGGACAAAATAATAAACATCATATTTAAAGTAATGGAAAATGACAAGCCCGAGTTGCAAGAAACCGCCTATAATTGCATGAAAACATTCATATCTGGTACTACACTCGATCGAGAGAAAGTAAGTTTAACTTTACAATGAAATGTAATGTAGGAAAACACTAATAGAAATATATTATTTCAATTTACAGGTACAAGCTGCAATGCGACCTCTGCTTTCAAAACTTGGCGATCACAGGAACTTGTCCATTCCAGCCATAAAACGTTTATCATATTTCACGCAACTCTTTCCGCAAATGTTTAATGAGCAAATATTGCAGCATTGTGCAAAGTTTATTGAAATATATGTAGGCCTATATAAGTGCAGCAACGAATCAGTGAACTTCTTTGCAACATCGAAAGGCGGAGTATACGAACAGAAAATTGTGACACTCATTGAGATGTTCTACCACATAACTGAATCATCGAAATATATCGAAAAATTATGCCAATTGGTTTTACAAACTGAAAAGAATCTGATGATCGAGGCATCCAGTCCATATCGCGAAGCTCTGATCATGTATTTGCAACGTTTTCCAGCAGAAACAGTTGATCTTTTCATGATGGATTCGATTATGAAAGACCCACAGTGGAATCGCTTCTTCATATTCTTATTAAAACATAAGAATGGTCAAGCATTTCGAACAGTCATCAAGAACTCGAAATATGTTGTCCTTTTGGATTATTTAAGTTGGAATACGGCTATGAATAATACCCAGAAATATAATGTGCAACATCAGGCTGTGCTTATCATATTTACTCTGATGGAACAGGATGATCAATGGATCCCAACAAGACCGGACATTGTTGACGCTTTGAAGAACATGTGGCGCAATCATTTGTACTCGACATGCTTGGAAAATGTCGCTTGCGATTTATGGCATTTGGTTGGAAAAATACTCTTGCTATATTTCTCGAATAACACAAATGATATTGATTTGCTGTTTCAACTTTTGCGAGCTCTATGCTTACACTTCATACCGGACGTCTATTTCCTGCGAGACTTTTTGCAAAACACAGTCGCACAAAGCTTTACTGTCAACTGGAAAAGAAATGCATTCTTTCATTTCGTGGAAAACTTCAATAACAATACCTTCACAGAAGTGCTAAAAGCAAAAATAATTACGGCCATTTTAATACCGTGCTTCACCGTGAGCTTTGACAAAGGTGAAGGGAATAAGTTGATTGGCGCTCCGCCTACACCGTATCAAGAAGATGAGAAAAACATTGTTTCAGTGTTTATCAATAAAGTGTTTGACCCCGACAAGCAGTATGACGATGCAGTAAGAATCGCCCTATTGCAGCTGGCGTGCCTGCTCGTCGAACGCGCCTCGCAGCACATACACGATGGCGATGCTAACAACAAGAGACAAGGCAATAAGCTTAGACGCCTAATGACCTTTGCCTGGCCATGCCTACTCAGCAAGAACTGTGTGGATCCTACGGCACGTTATCATGGCCACTTGCTGCTTGCCCATATTATTGCAAGACTTGCCATTCATAAGAAAATCGTACTCCAAGTTTTCCACTCGTTGCTAAAGGGACACGCGCTCGAAGCCAGACCCATTGTGAAGCAGGCTCTGGACGTGTTAACTCCAGCAATGCCGCTGCGCATGGAAGACGGGAACACGATGTTGACTCACTGGACTAAAAAGATTATTGTCGAGGAGGGCCACGCAATACAACAGCTTTTCCACATCCTGCAGCTTATTATTCGCCACTACAAAGTATTCACTCAGACTTTAGTACAATTGATTAAGCTTTGTTTATATATTAACTTTAATTCTAGGTTTACTTCCCCGTAAGACATCAATTGGTGCAGCATCTCATAAATTATATGCAGCGCTTAGGATTTCCGCCAAATGCATCTATTGAGCATAAAAAACTGGCTGTGGACTTGGCAGAAGTTATCATAAAATGGGAGTTGCACCGCATCAAACAAGATGAAAGAGATGTAAAAGCTGAGGAATCTGAAGAGGATCTAAGAGATAGCCACCAGAGCAAGCGAGTGGGAAGTGAACCAACTGAAAATAGGAAAAAAGTCACAGAGTCTTCGGGGCAGGCTGTACCACAAGGAAAGTATTCTGAGGGCAATTGACCATTGAGTGTTTAATTAATTAAATTTATTTTATTATAGGCGTGGGCACTCATACCAAGTCTGAAGACGTTCTTCGATCGATTGATAAGTCGTTCTGCGATACAGTTCTTAATTTCCTTATTCGTTTAGCATGTCAAGTCAATGATGTGCAGCCGGGAATTATATCTTCGGGAGATAACTTGTCCAGAAGGTAAGTGAGATTAATAACAGCATATAAATTGATAATAAAAATGTATTTCCTTTACAGGTGCATCATGCTTTTAAAATTGGCCATGCGCCCAGAAATTTGGCCGCAGCCCTTCGACATAAAAATCAATTGGCTAGATAAAGTTCTGGCCACTATTGAGACGCCTCATCACAACTTGAATAATATATGCACTGCAATAGACTTCCTAACGTTCCTAACTACAATATTAAGTTCGGACCAATTGGTGACAATAATACGGCCGGTTCAACGTGGTCTTTCGTTGTGTATTATACACCAGAATACAAGGATTGTGCGCTTAATGCACATATTCTTAACACGACTGATGGCAACATTTCCGCCGGATGCACAGCACAAGCATAACGATTTTGATGTATTGTACAGTGCCATTAGCAAAATGATAACAGACAATCTAACGTTCTACGAGAAGACTCCGCAGCCGAACGCCTCATCCTTGTTTGGAACCCTGATGATTTTAAAAGCTTGCACCACGAACAATCCAAGTTATATAGACCGAATATTAGTTCAGTTCATTCGAGTTTTGAATCGTCTTACAAAGGATCACATTAATATTAATACAACGAATACGACCAGCACCCAACCGACTGATTCCAATTCTCTGGCTCTGGA
This sequence comes from Drosophila navojoa, assembly GCF_054131105.1. Taxonomy (NCBI): domain Eukaryota; kingdom Metazoa; phylum Arthropoda; class Insecta; order Diptera; family Drosophilidae; genus Drosophila; species Drosophila navojoa. Next base: position 14,610,981 of record NC_142893.1, read on the forward strand.
GCTGTTGGTCTTATCTTTGGAATTGATTAAGAACAGAGTTGTTATAATGAGCGTGGAAATACGAAAACTCTTCATAGGCACCATTTTAGTGAGTCTAATCGAAAAAAGCTCGGAAGTCAAGATTGTAAAATGCATCATCAAAATGCTCGACGATTGGGTAAAGTGTAAGGAAGCTAATATCTCAGCTCATGTGCCATCCATACGAGAGAAGTCGGCACTGCTAGTGAAACTAATGCAATATGTCGAAAAGAAATTCGCCGATGAGGTTGAGCTGAATGTTCAGTTTTTGGAAATCATCAATTACATTTACCGTGACGAAGTATTGAAACAAACTGAACTGACGAGCAAATTGGAGGGCGCCTTTCTGAATGGTCTGCGGTTTCAGAATCCTCATGTGCGGGCGAAGTTTTTCGAAATTCTCGATTCGTCAATGCGCCGCAGACTTCACGACAGACTCTTGTACATAATCTGCTCACAGGCATGGGACACTATCGGATCACATTATTGGATAAAGCAATGCATCGAGCTGCTTATTTTGACAGCAAATACCATGACACAGATCCAGTGCTCGAATGAGGCCTTTAAAATCCCATGCATATCTTCTGTGATTCCAACCAATGCTAACGATTCTCAGGAGCATACATTTGTTTCGTTTCTGTCCTCACAACCGGAATCATTTGAGAATGTCCAGAGTGTTAATGACAAAGACGACGTTTTCGATATTGATCTAAAACTTGAATTCACGTCCGTTCGCAAAGAAGATTGTCAACAAATACTTTCTACGCGCCGAGACACGTTGGTGGAGCTGATCTACAAGCAAGCGGAGTTCCTAGAGGCAAATCGAAATATACGTACAGAGCAAATGCTTGTAGCAACATCCCAATTGTGCCACATGGACACACAGCTAGCCGAGAGCGTGTGGCTCTCAATTTTCCCTAGCATTTGGGGTATATTCACTGATGACCAAAGAATTAATATATCGAGGGAATTAATACCGTTCCTGTCATCGGGCACGAATGTAAATCAGAAGGATTGCAGTCCCAGTACGCTGAATACGTTCGTGGAGAGCCTCACTCATTGCACTCCCTCCATCTATATTCCCCCCAATCTCTTAACATATTTGGGTAAATCGCATAATCTATGGCACAGAGCCATCTTAGTGCTAGAAGATTTGGCCATGGAATACTCCTCGCGCAATGATTTGAGTAATCCGGATGTGACTCAGCCAGAATCGGATATACAAAATTTGAATAACATCTATGATTCTCTTTCCAAAATGTACTCCGCGATGCACGAGGAAGATCTTTGGGCTGGCCTCTGGCTGAAGTACGGGCATTATCCCGAAACAAATATAGCCATCTCATATGAGCAAATGGGCTTCTTTGAAGAAGCCCAGGGTGCCTACGACCTAGCCATGACAAAGTTTAAACAGGACCTGAACAGCGGCCAGATAAACATTGATGTCAACAGCGAATTGTTGCTATGGGAGGAACATTGGATGCGCTGTGCCAAGGAACTAAATCAGTGGGACATTTTATTGGACTATGCCCAGACGAATAGAGAGAAGAATATGTTCCTCATTCTGGAAAGCTCTTGGCGCGTACCCGACTGGAATCTGATGAAGAATGCACTGTCCAAAACCGAGCAGTGCTATTCCAAGCAATATGGATATAAATTGAACTTGTACAAGGGATATTTGTCAATCCTGTATCAAGAGGACAGGCAGGCGGCTAGCGTTGAGCGCTATGTGGAGATTGCCTCCAGCTTGTGCATCAGAGAGTGGCGGCGCTTGCCGAAAATCGTCTCTCACATTCACCTGCCCTATCTGCAGGCCTCACAGCAGATTATGGAATTGCACGAAGCCAGCCAAATTCATCAGGGCTTAACGCAGTCCAGAAACTCCTCGCTGCACGATATGAAAGCCATTGTAAAAACATGGCGCAATAGATTACCGATTATATCGGATGATCTATCGCATTGGAGCGACATTTTCACCTGGAGACAGCATCACTATCAAATAATAACGCAGCACCTGGAGCAGCAGTCGGATCAAGGCAGCACAATGCTGGGAGTGCATGCCTCAGCACAAGCTATTATTTCCTTTGGCAAAATAGCGAGGAAACATAATCTGACTGGAGTGTGCCAGGAGACATTGTCCCGGATATACACAATACCCGCCGTGCCCATAGTGGATTGCTTCCAGGTAATAGGATGCAATTTAAACTAATACAAAGACAACATAATATTTTCATATATTCTTGCAGAAAATACGCCAGCAAGTAAAATGTTATTTACAAATGCCCTCAACGTCGGGACGCAATGAGATAAATGAAGCGCTCGAAGTGATTGAGTTAACAAATCTGAAGTATTTCACGGGCGAGATGAATGCTGAGTTTTATGCCCTGAAAGGTTTGCTCCTAACGCAAATTGGACGCACTGAGGAAGCGGGCAAGGCGTTTAGCGCAGCAGTTCAGCTTCACGATGGTCTCACTAAGGCGTGGGCTATGTGGGGCGACTACATGGAGCAGATTTACCTGAAGGATAAGCAAATCTCCCATGGTGTTAACGCGTTAATCTGTTTTCTGCACGCTTGTCGCAATCAGAATGAAAGCAAAACCAGGAAGTATATTGCAAAGGTGCTATGGTTCTTATCATACGATAACTCGAGTGACACTCTAATAAGCACCTTTGAGAAATACGTGTCTGGAATTCCGCCATCGTATTGGCTACCGTGGATACCTCAACTGCTGTGCTGTTTGGAGCAATTCGAGGGCGACGTAATATTGAATCTGTTAAGCCAGGTGAGTTAAGCTACAATACAATTCAAAGAAATGTGTTTAACCGTCTTTTCTTACAGATTGGCAGACTATATCCTCAGGCAGTCTATTTCCCGATTCGAACTCTATACCTGACCCTAAAGATTGAACAGAGGGAAAAGCATAAATCAGCTGAACAGGCGGTGTTCGCTGGCAAATTAACATCTTCAGTAAGTACTCGAGCTTATCAAGTTTACCAAATGGACTATAAACTGATTTTAAATTAATATCCTTAGACTGTGGAGAATATGGGACCAGTTGGCGGAAGAACTCAAGCGGGAGCTCCATCAGTTAATCCTATCAAGGCTACACCACCTATGTGGAGATGTTCGAAAGTGATGCAACTGCAGCGCGAAGTTCATCCCACAATTTTGAGTTCACTGGAGGGAATTGTCGATCAAATGGTTTGGTTCAGAGAGAGCTGGACAGAGGAAGTTCTGCGTCAGTTACGGCAGGGCTTAATTAAATGTTATGCCATAGCATTTGAGAATCGCAGCACAGTGGTGAATGCTACCATTACCCCGCACACGTTACACTTTGTCAAAAAGCTTGGATCGACATTCGGTATTGGAATAGAAAATGTTCCAGGATCTGTCAACTCGTCCATATCGCACTCGGCTGCATCAGAGTCTTTGGCACGACGGGCACAAGTAACGTTTCAAGATCCTGTTTTCCAAAAAATGAAAGAGCAGTTTACAAATGATTTCGACTTTTCGAAGCCCGGAGCAATGAAATTACACAATTTGATATCCAAACTGAAAACATGGATAAAAGTATTAGAAACGAAAGTGAAAAAGCTGCCGACATCCTTCTTAATAGAGGACAAATGCCGATTCCTATCGAACTTTAGTCAGAAAACTGCCGAGGTAGAGCTGCCCGGAGAGCTGTTAATTCCGTCATCATCACATTATTACGTGCGCATAGCTCGGTTCATGCCACGTGTGGAAATAGTGCAGAAAAATAACACTGCAGCTCGCCGATTATATATAAGAGGCACGAATGGTAAAATATACCCTTACCTCGTTGTACTCGACTCAGGACTAGGCGATGCTCGCCGCGAGGAACGCGTACTACAGCTGAAGCGAATGCTCAATTATTATTTGGAAAAGCAGAAGGAGACCAGTCGACGATTCTTAAATATAACTGTGCCGCGAGTTGTGCCAATCTCACCGCAAATGCGACTTGCTGAAGATAATCCAAATAGTGTCTCGCTGCTCAAGATATTTAAGAAGTGTTGTAATAACGCCAAAATTGACTACGACATGCCAATAGTTAGGTATTACGAGCGCCTCTCTGAAGTGCAAGCCCAAGGAACACCCATTTCGCATACAATTTTAAGAGAAATATTCACCGAAGTTCAGTGCACCATGGTACCAAAGACTCTGCTAAGGCAATGGGCCCTAAGTACCTTTGCTGCGGCCACGGATTATTGGCAGTTTAGAAAAATGGTAAGCTGCTTCGTAGTAAAATTAAAACACTACATAATAAACCTTGTAGATTACCTATTAGGAAAATCGTTACAACTTGATTAATTTACATTATTTTTGTAATTTCAGTTAACACTTCAGTTGGCGCTAGCATATCTGTGTGAGCACGCTCTAAACCTGACGCGTCTCAATCCAGATATGATGTACCTTCATCAGGACTCTGGACTTATGAATATATCATACTTTAAGTTCGATATAAATGATGATAAGGAGCAGTTCAATCAGCATCGACCAGTGCCATTCAGACTGACACCAAACATTGGCGAGTTCATAACAAGTATTGGCATTTCTGGACTATTGTCAGCGGCAATTGTAGCCACAGCTCGTTGCTTTATTCAGCCGAACTACAAACTGAGTTCCATTCTACAGACTATACTCAGAGATGAGATAATCACTTTGCAGAAGAAGGGATTTAGGCAGACTAAATTATTGGATGCATCGCAGGAGCCTTCGGTTGACAATAATACAATGGAGCACACCATTCGTGTGGTTAATTCAGCTGTGGATGTTATTCTATTGCGGTTGAATAAGATATCCTATTTCGACAATATTGAAAAGAAGAAAATTTCGGCACTCATACAATCCGCCACGAATACGGACAACCTATGTCGCATGGATCCAGCCTGGCATCCTTGGCTGTAGATGAAATATTCAAATATTAAATAAATAACTATTATTATTATTAATATTTTAATATATAGATATCCACCTCTAACGTAAAATAAAATAACTTAAAATCTTGTTTATTCACTTTTATTAGGATTTTAACTTTAAAATATAAAAATTGTTGGAATTTATATACGCAGCTAAAAAGCGACAAATCTGCAAATTTATTTAAGCTAACTGTAAGAAAAAATAATTTGTAAATAAAATATTATACAAAAAAAATATATAAATGTATAAAAAGTATAAATATATTAGTAATATTTATAACATTTAATTTATATCAATGATAACCCATTCATTCAATTTTCATTGTAAACAAACTGTTGAATAACTCAAATATCCATTGGTATTTAAGCGAATGCTCTAATAACCCACTCGTAGAGTCAAGCTATTCAGAACTTTCACTTTGCGATAGGGTATAGAATTGGCTCAATTTATGACCTAGCAACGAAAGCGTGGTAATTAATGATATTAAAACCCTGATTGCTGCCATGGCAACGAAGGCTTAGCAATGATTTTATTCATCCAAAAGAATAAAAAAACCTGATTGTTGCCATGGTGACGAAGGCTTAGCAACAGGGTTTATTAGCTTGTTTTTCGTTCCTTGACAATTTTATTGACAAAAAAAAAATCTTAGAAACTCCTGAGTATTGTACCTTAAACCCTCTAAGCATGTGCAAAAATACTTCAAGTCACGATGTGGTCGAAGAATTTGTTAATTTCTGTTTATTTCTACATCACTTATAATTTGCTCTACACGTGTGTAAATAGCATCGATGCACCCTATATACATATACCTGGAAATGGCATTATATCTGGGACATATCTGAAAATGTATCGAACCCAAAATATTAAAGCATACTTGGGCATTCGGTATGCACATGCTGCAAGATTCTCTCCGCCCGACATTGAATTGCCACCATGGAAAGGCGTTTTCAATGCAACCTCCTTCGGGCCCAGCTGTTGGCAAAAAGCGCGCGCCCCAACTAATGCCCAGCTCGACAAAGTATTGGATGTTCTTTCGGGAGATATGCCCAATGAGAGTGGGGCAAGAAAATACGATGAGAACTGTTTGCATTTGAATGTATATGTACCTGACGGTGAGTCTTTGAACCATTTAAAATAGAATATTGAATATTAGATGATATTTTGATTGATTTTTGGAAAATATCTTTAAACATTCTTTTAAAAATTTCTAAATAATTAAGAATTTTAATTGAGTTGATATCAGTATTCAATTAGTGTTTATAATGTTTTCACTTCTATTTTTTAGGACTACCTGAAGTCGATGGATATGCTGTAATTGTTTGGATTCATTCCGGGAACTTTACAATGGGCAGCCCAATTGACATTGAGCCATTTCAATTGGTTTTTAAGCAGAAAGTTATTGTTGTAACCTTTTCGTATCGATTAAATATCTTTGGCTTCTTTTCGACGGATGACGGCGAGGCTCAAGGAAATTTCGGATTGATGGACCAGTCGGCTGCACTCTATTGGGTTAAGAAAAATATCAATTATTTTGGCGGTGACGAGAATCGGATCACATTGATGGGCCACGATGCTGGTGCAATTAGTGCGGCTTTGCACATGACGTCGGGGGAGTGGTCGAAGGGCGGGTTTCATAGAGCTATTATAATGTCTGGAAATCCCCTCGTCCCTGTTCGATTTCCACATGAATTCAACAACGATCTGGATAGGATATCAAATATTTTCGGGTGTGCTCGAAGGCCAACGTCGCTATTAATTCAATGCTTAAAGAGAATCGATGCAAAAATAATAACCGAGAATCTGCCGTCTATTCAGTGGGGCCCCATTGTCGATTATGGACTGAGTAATACGTCATATCCATTTATCGAAAACCAGCCGGAAAATCTATTTAAGAGTGGAAATTATCACAAAGTGCCACTAATTGTTGGCATCACGGATATGGAGGAAGTTCTTACAATTTTAGATGAATATATTTCCACTGAGCTGACTACGGAGGATCTCAAGAGCTACTTTTCCGACATTGCAGTAAATGATATCTATAAAGTAACCGGGAATAACGAATGGTGTACGAACTTCCCCATCGTTTCCGATGCTATTAATTTCATGTATTCCGATGAAACCAGCGAGGAGGAAATGAAAATTAATACAAATATAGTCAATTCTAATACGGAAAAATCATATTTAACTCCACTGGAAACGTTTATAGACATCGTCAGTAAGCATCAGACTGTTTATAGCTATATATTCAAGTTTCGATCGAAAACTCTAAGCTCCGATCTACCGAATTGGATTGGAGTGCCGAAGTATTTCGACCAGATATTCGTTTGGGGTATTCCCTATGTGGGCAACGTCGTGGAGTGGAAGCCCACTGATAAAAAAATGGCAGACATCGTTATGACACTGTGGGCGAACTTTGCGAAAGCATCAAATCCTACAAAGGCCAATGTTTATGTTAAATGGAGCGCAATGGAGCCGCCCAGGTATTCGTACTTGATAGTTGATGAAAGTTTCAATACTGGTCATCTCTCGGACAATCGTCGCGTACAGTTTTGGAAGAATTTGTATCCGAAAATTGTCAATTTCGCAACAGAATGCTGTAATTCTACAAACGGAGGAACAACTAACTTAATCCCTTATATAAAGCACTTAGTTATATGTTTATCATGCCTAATATGCCTTGATATATATGTACAAATACCTATATTAACATATTTTTAATAATATTTACAAGTATATTAACTATGGTATTAGGCCATTGACAGACCATAAGAGAAATTAATAAAAACCATTATTACGAATAATTGAGTTTTCTGTTCACAATTTAAAGGCATATTTAATTGATACTTTCTTTTGAAATATATTTGTTTTATTACTCTAGTCTTTGATATTAGGGAAGTATTCTGTTCTGTTGCTTTTCATTTTCTTCTTTTTTGGTAAAAGTCATTTATTTTTACATTTCTCCATTGTAAATTACAAATAATAACATAATAAGTGTTTAACTGAAACGTCAGTCCGATTTTAATCGATTTGCAAATTCAATTTGTTGTATTTCTCTCCATTCCTTTTTCGGTTTCATGCGTTTCAGCTGGCCATCCCATACCAAATCGACCAAACCGCCTTGTTTGGCTATAACACCTTTGACACGATTGGCAAAATCTATCGCCGACTCGCCTTCTTGTCTATACATTGGCGGCAAGTACCACACATCGCACACGATTGCCCACGACGTCATCATCATGTAAAGATATTGCATCATTGAGTATTTGGAGCTGTTCCAGAATGCATCGCCAAATCTGGGATCGTATCTGAAACGAAGGCAATATTAATATTAATATTAATATTATGTGGACTGACAGAAAAGGAACAATGGGCACAATGCTTACTTTATGGCAACGGGATATATAACGCCGCCCACTTCGAAACTACCCTTCTTAAACTGCATAACGGACGTATTGTTGATACAGGTACCTTCCGGGAATATCAGAATTGGCGGATTACTGGGATCTGACACATGCTGTTTTAGTCGTTCGGCAACCAAATGACGATCCTTAGCTTCGCCTCGTTCAAACCAAATGTGAGGAGATGCTCTTGCCAGTGCTCTTTGTAAAATGCCAAGGAATCCACCATGTCGTTGACCGATCTATAAATGAGAGTTATACACAATATTCTTTTTTCTCTTTTTTTTTTTTTTGTTCTCTTCATATAAAACATTTAAGTAATTCAATGTATGTGTATGTATTCACTATATGACTTTATCCAATTCCGTCTAGAGGATGGATTTGAATGATGATTCATTTAAACGATGATTGATTGAAATGGATTACAAATGCATTTTTGACATAACAAGAAGGCGTGATATAACATAGTATTCCGTTAAAACTTGAATTGGTATTACCTGAATTTTGGGTCAAGGTATCTGGAAAAATGGAATTACTTTCCGTAAAACAATAATAATAATAAAATAATAGCAACAAGAACTGATGCTTCTATTGTATATTGATTTTTCTGCTAGACTCTGAGACTATGCGAAAATCTGGGAATATAGTAAGCAAGTGAGAATCCCAAGCAATTGCAAGCTTATTGCATAGATTACGAAAAAACCATGTAAGCAAGATTGCATTAGTCAGCACGGTCCGACTAAGAGATACCTCTATGTGTGTCTGTCATATTTCGCATTGATTATTCTAAAACCTGAATTCATCTAGTATCCTCGGGAGTTGTAAAGCCTTCTCTCGTACTCTTCAATAATTTATACAAAATTGAATGAGTTTACATTTTCAATCAACGCATGAAAACTTTAAAATGGAAACTAGAAAATAAAATGTTGAATATTTGTCAAATTAAAGTTGTAATATATACAATGCATAGACTGTGAGTCATTTTTCACAACTTTTAGCAGAGTGTTAAATGAATCGTAGTGTCCTAACCAAATAATACATACAAATACTATCAAGTTTCAAATATTATTTGGTCAAATATTCCTCGTAATTCGTTTGATTTCTTACCAGAGAATAGGTTGTGTCACACATCAGTACGAGTACGTCTATGGGGCTTGTATGATTTGCCACACAAATACCTGTCGATGACGGTCGATTATCCTCATTATGATAAGTTATAACTGCTGAAATGGCGCTGGACAAAAGGCCAAAGCACTGCCCCAGCACCTTATTCACAATAGCGCGTTTTTTTTCGCCATCCTTAAGATTGCCCACAGCTGCTGTGCATGCTGTTAACCACACTACCTGAGATTGCATAGAACAAAAGGCGTGTGTAATTTAGATCTTATATTATATTATTGTTATTTTCGTAAGTTTAATTTAAGTGGTTTGTCAATTAAAATAATGCAAATCGCATTGCTTTAATGTATACCTAAATATATTCTACATTATACAACATACTTTCTACTTCAAATAAAATAAGTTGGTATCCCGATTTTAATAGCCGAAGGTATACAACATTATGATATTTTGCTTTCCTATCCAACGAAATCAGGGCAGTATTGAATAAATCTCATTAGATTCAACTTAAGCAACAATATATGTAAGTATAACTTTCATATCAGAAAGAGGCAAAGAAATGGTATCGAACTTCTCACTAGATCATCAAATTACACTCGGGCGGATTCGACGATAAGACAAATGGTCCTAACTATGCTTTATTAGTAATATTAATACTGCAAAAGGTCGTTAGTAGCGGCATTATGCAAAACAACACGTATTTAGTCAACTTTTTTTAGTAATGATTGCAAAAATCGACAAAGTTGCACTGGACAAAACGGGATACAAATATTATATTTGAAGAAATATTATATTAGAGTGTGGGGAAGTAAAGCTCAGACAACTACTGCATTTGATTGTAAGATTGTTCAAGCAAATAAATTAGCTTTGCCGTTTAAGGCTCTCAAGTTTTAGAAGTAGATAAAATATTTCTTAGAAAAAAAAATATATATATATTAATATATTTATTAAAAACTCCATATTTTATTTTCCTTGTATTATATCATTTCTATTTATGATTAATTTAATAAACTGCAAAGCTAAATATACGAGAAATAGCGAAATATCCCCTAAACAAATAAAATTTGATATGTCGTGACTTTTGCAAAAGTATTTGACATTAGCTCGGATCTGATTGTAAACCGTGTACATTACCTTTTCATCTTCGCTCGCTCACTTACCCAATTGCAATATATTTGCAATCAAACTAAGCCCATTTTTTACTTGAACTTAACTGAGCAATGCAAGGACAATAACATAAGCAGAAACATAAATGGATAAAAAACAGAAAACGAAACATTCAACATATAACAAGCCATATGCACATGGGACTCATTGATATTGGCAAGAGCTCTGTCCAATCAAGAAATCATGAAATCATTGTATATGTCGTGCACGAACTCAGGATGATTTTCATTTATAATGGATCCCGTGTATGATATCTCTTTTGACGTTTTCGCGAGTAGGCATAATCATGAGCAACGAAATAAACAAAAGTGCATTGAAATAAAACTGAAATGCAGCAAACAAGGTGAAATGAAAGGTAAAAATCTTCTATCTCACCAAGGAAAATGTACAATCTGTAGAGAGCATTGCGACGTCAAAGGGCGTGGTATGATTGGCTACGCAAAACCCAGTAGCTGTGGGCTTATATTGCTTATTGTGAAATGTTATAACTGCTGACAAAGAGCTTGCTATGAGACGGAAGGTTATTTTAAAACATAAATCCGCTAAGGGGCGCCGCAAGAATCGATAGGGTATTAGGGCCACAAATGCATTAGAAAGAACTGCAAATACAACCTGTTGAGCCAAAGTTAAATATTAATAATAAAAAATAAATATAAACATGGCAATCAAATCGAGAGCTCTCCTTAATTCGCAACAGTGCTTGACATGCCCTTTCCTTAGCTTTCTCTCATTTATTGATAAGTTTGAAGGGTTCTATTCTATTTCAGATATGGTTAAAATGTTAGATGACGAATTGTAGAAACTCTAATGTAAATAAAAATGTGCTATTTATAAATTAAAATATTTAACAAAAATAAAAACAAAAATAAAAACTTAATAATAAGTACAAATTAAATAAAAGATAATAAAACTTAAAGCGAAAAATAAATATATAATACATATTAAAACAACTAACAGCTTAGCCTTAGCAAAATATATCCACTACTATATATCAAATATAATGTACGCTCGGACATATGAACCAGACTAAGGAATAATTGTCCATTGAGTTAACATTCCAAGGAAAAACTCAACTCCAGCCTATATACTTCAGATCATATTCGGACGAGAAAATAAGTTAACTCATTTTTTCTAATATTTCAGTTGTAATTCTACTAAAGAGTAGGATTCAGCGCCCATAATATTGGTTCCGGCTGTATGATATCATTTGATATGCGTCCACATTAGATAATTACAATTATAGATAATATGTAAACTTTATTATCATTAGGAGCGTGGGAATCAATTTATTAATTTTCAGCACCTACAAATATCAAATTCGAGTGCTAAAACGAATATGTGTATAAATGACATTATCTTTTTATAGTATAGGCAACCGATACGGTATTAGCTGAATTAATTCTATTATCTATGTTATTAAGAATGTTATCATCGAATGAATACTTACTCCGACAAAGCAAACGAATACGCGCAATGGCATCAATATACTATATCGCACTGCAAATCCAACCACCCATATCAATGTTATTTTCCATGATATAAATTCATAGTGTCGATTTGTTCGCGTCAGCATGTTCCAGTTCTTCAGCTCTTCAGCCTGAAATCTTGAGGTAACATCATCTTCGATAATCGCTTCGACTCCAGCTTTCACATAATCTAAGCAATTTTCAAAATCGAAGTTTATTTCCTCCTAAAATTAAAATGTAAATATTTGTTATAAATATCAAGTGATTCGATCTATTTCTAAAGCAATCTTATCTGTAAACAAAAACAGCATTCCATACTTGAATAGCCATTATCTTGAATGAATATGCACGATTATAGAAAAGCATTGTGTTATTTACCTTTTTTATTGAAGTTGGTTTATCATGATTGAGCTCTTGAGGCTGGGGTAGCAAAACAGCATCCCGGTTGATAAGGACTGCTCCAGTTGTTGGTTCTTTTGCGTCTAATCCATTCACCAACTCCACCTGTGAATTTTGATCTTCGCCCTTATCATTCGGGCTCTTCTGATTTTCATTTGATGCCGACTCTATGCTGTTACGGCCATACTATAATCAAGAGAATTCGAAAATTGTTTACAAGAGAAATATAATACTTTTTGAGATTTTTAAACATATCCGTCTCTGTCAGTAAGAAATATTTTATACAAAATTGATTAAAGGGATGAGGATATCCTTGACTAGAAAATAGCCCTGCACAAGTTAAGTTATGTGAGAAGCATGCAACTCCGATCTCATGCATTTTGGACCTACTCCCAATCTCATGCATGGCAAAAAACTATCAAAGGAGAATATTGGAAAATCGAAGTACATAGAACCATCTTATTCTAAATCTTCTAAAGGCGATGATTTCAATTTAGTGAACAGTTCTAAAACCTCGAAAGAGTTTTTAATTTGCGCACCCCCAAAGAGATCTCTATATATTCATTCATCATTAACATAACCAAGCCGGTATACTTACCGGATCATATTATTCTTTTCTGCTGATACTTCAGATATTCATGTCATCTGGAAGGAATCGTTTATCATTTCTTTCCATTAAAAGACAGTAAATCTCAAGTTTAAAGCTACATAAATATATTCTTGCATATTGCCATAGAGGAAATCTACATTAGAAAATTTTGAGTCTCATTTTTATTAAGGAAACTTGAAAAAGTATATTTACATATAAATATTTTACATGAGATCTATGCCCGCCACACCTTGGTATTTTTATGCTTAGTATTGTCCCACTCTAATCTTGCATTCGCATATCGCCAAACCGATATTAAAGCCTATTAGAACTGAAGCCAGATAAATGTGCTTGACACTTGTCACAGCATTTCTTATAAATTTTAACTTTTTAAACGCAAATTTTCACAGAGTTTTTGTGATAATATAGAAATAAGATCAATTTATCATTTATCATATTTCTTTTATTCACAATTATTGACCCTTATAGACATACAAGCGATATTTTTCCAATAAAAGGTGGTCTATACTTATCGACTGGGAGTAAATATATAATTATACTATCTAAGTAATAAAAAATAGTAAGAGCCATAAAATTAACGTAACCGTTTTGCACTAGAAAATTGCGTAATATTCGATTGCGGTTCAAAAACAGCTGCGATGATCACATTCGTCTGTTTCAAAATTACTTAAGAAGTCTATGGAGGATATGGACACTTTGACCCCAAAGGGTCAAATTTTATGTTTGCTATAAATTATAAAAGTAAAGTAAAAAAAAAAAAGTCCGTAATGTAATGATGTACTTTCATAGATAAATTACATTAATTTATTTTAGTTTATGCCTCTTTCATTCTCATTAATCGATCGTCCTGAAGGGACCAAATTTACTGGTGTACCAATACTTTTTGGAATCACTGTCTGTATTTTGACGAAATCAATTACAATCTCATAGAAAGTTGATTGCTAAACGTTCCGTTATTATCGTGATATTGTGTACATATTTACTTATAGAGGCTGACTGAGTTTTAAGTCAATCAAATGTACATTTAAACGCTTCTAATACTGTTATTATTCAAGCACATCAGTACTATTATTGAAGCAAGCTATATTTATGAACTTATTTTTAATCCACTATGATTTAATATATTGTGTTTTTGAGCAACAAAAAAGTTGTATGTTCTATTTATATATAACACATTATTTATAAATACATTCACTTTTACACATATTTTTATATTTACACATAATTCTTAAGTAAATTTACCTCAAAAATCCTAAGAAGGAGCTTAACGTATGCCCTGCGCACTCCAATAGATTTGTTGATAGCAGATAAAATGACCAAAAATGAAACAAATCCCGCTAACGGAATCCAGCACAGACTTAAAATTCCGTATAACATTCTATTTCGATTTATTTATATTTTTAGAATATCAACTAAGTCAGGAAGAGTCGGCAAAATAAATTAAACTGGTTAACCCAAGCGAACATTAGCGATGAGAGACATTTGTCTATTCGTTACTTTTCGCAACTACTTAATATCGAAAAGTAACTGTGACAAATCAACAAGCTGCTTGGAAAGTCTGCATTTTTAACCAAAATAAATATATCATAATATATATATAAATGTACATATATAACAAATTTATGTTCCATTTGCAACAATTTTTTTTTACCCACTAAAAGTTAATTTATGTATGTATTAATTTGGTAAGCCAAGCAAAATTATCGATAAATAAATGCAGATAGCAAGCAAGACTCTAACCATTTCGACATACGTCTATATATAGTAACTCGATTACAGATTAGGTTAAAATTGAGCACTTTTATTTTACTTTAATATGTGGATCGTTTTTATATCGTGCAAATATTTCACTTTTAAAGCTGTCAAACTTCTTTCTGTTGGCGTTATTTTGTTGCTCTCTCCATGCAGGCCTCGCTTGTTTTCTTTGCAGGCCCCAATGGCATGTAAAAACAGGCGATAGAACATAGAATTTGTATCCAGCCACGTACATTTCATAGACCTACAAATAATATATTAATACACATATATAATATCTTAATGAGAAGCCAGAAATGGGCAAAGGTGGTATTTTTTGCCCAAGCCAAGGTCCAAAACATATTTCTTTGTGCCATTTAAAACTAATACTTACTTGAGAATTCCTTGTAAATCCATAACCAGTAAATCTTTCATCATGGATGGGAACAGTATCTAATGCTATATAAAACGGTTCATATAAGAACTCAAAGTTTGTTACTATATGGCTTATGCTAACTGAAGTCTCATTTCCCTTTGATGTTAACCATCTGAAAAGAAAATTAAGAAATCGATAAAAATCGATAGGCACGACTAGCGAAATGAAATTTAACTTGATTGGAAAAGTATACCTACTTTGAAAAATTAGTTGCATATTGATTGTAAATAAACACTTTTTCGTGGAAAGGTCTCGCTAATCCTTTTTTCGTTAGCGCTAACAAACTCTCCTTTGATTGTGGAAACGATGCCCGAACATCAATTTCAAAAGTGGGAATAACATAGGCGCAATTCTTCTCGCAATTGACAGTTTTAAAAAATTGGTTAAGCTGTACAACACTATTAACACTAGGTATTATATCAATGTCGGTTAAAAACACATATTTCGTTTGGCATCCCTTGCGGGCTAAATTTCTCATGTGGTTCTGAGGGTATACATTTCTCTTTCTCCATTCTAGGGTTTTCGCTGTTCTTAATTTTAATAAGAATTTTAGCGTCTTGTCAGGGTTCCGACAATTGAATTTCTTTTGGATATTCAATGGTTCTGTTAAATGCCCCGGAAGGTTTTCATATTCTTGAGGAAACAATATATGAAATGTCGCATTTGCTTTAACATTCGGGAAACAAAGTCGCATATACGTGACAAAGTATTTTAATACTATATATTCTTCATTTCCGGCGGAGAATAATGCCACAGACATAGGACCGATCCAATTCGCGGCCACTTGAGGCAAAGAGTATAGACGTTCTACCGAACTTTGCGTAGCTAGGCATATTAAACTTATTTTTGAAGATTCTGTATACTGTTCGCCTACAACGGCAAAATCCTTAATCTTGTACTTGTGTTGGTTATCCCAGCGTCCGTAGCTGATATCAATATTTGCGAAAGTTAACTTCGTTTTATTACTTTCAGATATGAAATGTTCCAAATTCGTAGTGGACATTGTCACTTGTGCTCCAACGTCGGAATGATATGGGCAGTTTAAAGGAACACTAGCTTTAGTCTTTACTTCATCATAATTTGTTGGATGTCTGCTACTCCCATTAGTAACAGATTTGTAGGGTGGATACACTTTCACTAACAATAGTATGTTTACTAACAGCAATACAATCAGAATCTTTATTAAGCTTCCATGAGGTAGACGAAACTAAAATTAGAAGAGATAAAGGTTATTAGTAATCACTTATATAACTGTGATGTTGTTTGTGGTATCACTTTTAATTAAACATCCATAACTACGTCAAAATATCAACAACTTTAATAGAAGACAATACCGATTTCATCTTGGAGCATTTCCATCCTTCGAGAATCAAAAATGTTCTCGATCACCTATCGAACTTATCGGAAGATCTAAAAGTCTCTAGCACTTCCAGGCGGATAATTGAGAGAAGTATTGTTCCTAATTTGGCATTTTATTGAAATCTAACCAGTTTAAGCATTTTACAACATTGCAATACGAATAGATTTTTACTAATATAGCTTACAATTGCATGTATCCTTTCAGCAGTTTTGCATGGAGGCCTATGGATATGTGTACATATGTATGTATGTATGGCTGTCTTAGCTGAGAAATGTTGGATTGATTATAGCTTTGCATTGCTCTAGCAGATCCATAATAAACACTTTGTTTGTAAATATGTATATATATGTATGTAAGTATTAAAGGAATAATGTATACAACCAATTTTGATTTATCCTTAACAAAAATACGTTATACCAGAAGCACATTCACTATATAATATGGAAGTAGGTTAAGTATTGTAATTATATGCTCTATTATTTTACCATTATTCTTTTCTATAAGTGGAGCCAATTAAATGCACAAACATTTACATACATATTTCACTTTGTTTGAGTACACAACTGTTCAAAGGACCAAATTAGGTGTGACCAAACCATACCCACGAACAAATGCCAAAAGTGTAGCTGGACATTTATACATTCACCACTACATTTACATAGATATACAAATTTATTCAGGAGTATAATATATTCATTTTTGAATATGTTCGTAAATTATGTAGTTTCAAATATTGCAAATTACATATGTTAAACGGTATGTATAAGAACACCGATGCAAAATGCACACCAAAATAATACATTCATAAGGAATGATCGGAATATATATAGAAATGACACTGTTCTTCAAGGTGACAGCTTCGCAGTTTGAATATGTTATATAATATATGTATATTATAAAAAATATATTATAATTAGACTTAACTAATTTATTTCATATAAATTTGTACGAAAAATTTGTTAAAAACATTTGAAATGCTTGCTGAACTAGAAGTTCAGCAAAACTCTTGAATTATTTAATAAAGAAAGATGAAGAATAAATTGTTTCTCAGTTTGCGAAACAAATTTGAAATGCGTGGTCCACATAATGAATACAGTGCTTTAGTGTGTAATATGACATTTATCGAAGCAGAACAATATATAATATCATCGATAACAGATTGAAATTTTATGTATATCGAGCATCCCCAATTAAGGTGTAAACAAAACCATAATACATTAAGATAAAACCTTAAAATGAGCGGTGCTCATAGAGAAACAGTTCAAAAACAAATTCATCAAGATTGGGCAAACCGAGAATACATTGAAGTTATAACAGCCAGCATAAAACGCATCACAGATTTTCTAAATTCGTTTGGTAAGAATGTACATGCCTTCATCTATTTAATAATGACCAATGGTTTTGATTTACTTAGTACATATGCGAATACAATTTGTTAGATAAATATTATGATCCGCTGAGCTTATATTCAGTTGATTTGGAAAGTATACTTTTATGCAAAATCCTTAACACACATTTAATAATTTCGTTTTAGTTTTGTATTTTGTATATATGTTTTAAATCTAGAAGCGAACGGATATTCGTAATGAAATAAATTAATTTTTAAGTAAACCATAACTTTCGCTAAGTCAAACAACAGATTGATCAATTTCTTCCTTCGCTTTGCTGTAGATTTAGTAAAATTAATGTTTTTGGTATTTCCGGTACAGATTCTCTCTTAAGTTTATCTGCGTTTTAATACTCCATTCAGGAAGTGAAGTGAGCATATTGGCTTCGTTCTTGCTGTACGCAATGGGACAGAGAGTTGAACTTTGGAATATATACTCGTCTGATAAACTTTAAAATTTTATTGTTATGCCCACAAGGGGCGCGGCAAATCGGAAAAAAATAATTTCCAATGTTATTTGAAGTGCTAGAAAATTGAGTTTCGGAATGTATACTTGCGTCGATAGTCAAAATTTATAGAATAAAGTACTATTATCACCTCTAATAATTTGCCACAAATAATATATCTGCACCCCATTTCACTGTGAGGGACGAAGAAAATTTACGAAAAATAAAAAGGTTAAACCGTACCCAATGTTTCTAAAGAGGGTTTTGTAGCTCTTTCACTCTCGTTAGAAATCTATAATAGTCTTGTGTAATATTCGTGCGTCCGCACGCTAACTATACCCTCGCCTGATTATTTGTTAACGCCCACATTGGGGCATGACAATTCCACCCTAGAGAAGCTATTAACTTGATGTTTGCAGTAAATAAAAAAGTCAACATATTTTTAGTGGGTGTGGCAAGACGAAAAGCACAATACTTAGAACAGTCGGAAAGTTACATATCCATTGTAAAGATATCACTATATTTCCACTGAGTGCATAGCAAATCTGAAATAAATACAAATATGGTATGAAAAGCTATAAACTTTTAATGTAATATGTACATACTTAAGGTTAGTTAGCCCCGACAAATAGGGGCGTATCGATTTGCAAAAATATATTGTTTTGGGGGAGCTGGGAACCAAGTATAATCAGCATGTCTTGCAGGTGGAACGTTTCTGACTGTTATAAACAGAAGTGCTATAAATTAATATGCCATAAGGCAAGGCGGCAAATTGGAAAAATAGGAAAAATCAATGACTTCGAATTTGTTTAACAAATATATATATACTATGAATATTAAACAAATTACTTTTTCATTATGTTTGCAGATATGTCCTGTCGATCGCGTCTTGCTGTGCTCAACGAAAAACTGACAATTCTGGAACGCCGCATCGACTATTTGGAGGCTTGTGTAACCCAAGGCGAAACATTAACGTAATAGTTTTAATAAATAAAATACGTTGTGATTTTCAATATATATAAAATGTATTAAAATATGCAGTTTCAAATAATATTCCTGCACTTCATTTGGTGTATGTTTTTTGGGCAGAATGATTAAAGCTCGATTAACTCGTATAACTCTTGAATTTGGAAGAGTATAGCTAAGAAAGTCTGCTAAAGCATTCGACTCAACCACGAGATATCACGAAGGTATCTCCTTGTTGGGCATTACCTACTACACTTTTTTGTTGCTGTACCATATGTTACTTTTGTGGTTGTATTTTCTTTATACCAGCTGCTGCGATTTGATATAAGATTGATCTACTTCATATCGTCTACAGAAAAAATTAATATGGACGAAAAGCATAAAGAATTCTAATAAATATTTCACAATCTGGGGCGTCTTATTGGCTAAGCAGTAGACTGAATGCCACAGAATTTGAATGATCCAAGATACTTGCCCTTTCCAATCTCTACATGAACTTTCTTATAAGCTAAGATCACATCACAACAATCCAATTGGCTAACATATTTTTGTATACATTGCCAAAACATGGGTATTGTGAAATAGAATTTCTTCTGTTAATGTAATGGATCCAAAAACTTTCTCAGCTCTGAAATAAATATAATAAAACCAATTATTTTTTGCAAATTTTTATTGTATTGTGTTTTGCTGTTGTTGCTGTTTTTACCCCCAAACATGTGCCTGATTCAACTAACAGTTATTCGGATGATGCCACTGGCTCTTAAAACATATATATATGTATACATATAATTATTATCTAAGAAGCTATCGCGATTTTAAATGGGTCTGTTGATGTTTTTTCAGGTGATCGCTGCGTACGAATCGTCGACAACATTGAGTGCATGCATAGGGCTTCTCGCCCGTATGCGTGCGATTGTGACGATTCAAGTCGTCTTGGCGCTTGAAGCGCTTCTCACATTGCCGGCAGCGAAATGGTCGATCCTGCACAAAATGAGGCATCCCATAGGTACTGGCACCGTCCTGTGGCGGCAATTGCGATAGTGTGCGTGCAATATCCTCGGCAGGCTCATACTTGACATCCGGCTTGTCACTGAGGGCAGCATTCAATTGGTTATCAGGTAATGGGGCTATGATTTGATATTTGTCACTATGTTCGGGTCGCTCCAATTTAATTCTGAATGGCGCATGGTCATAGCCAGCTGCTGGCGCTGGCTGCTGCTGATGGTTTTGATTTTGATTTTGATTTGGGTTCGACTCACCCCCTCCATTGATTACGGCCATAAAGTGATAGCCCGAATCGGCATCAGAGGTATTCTTTTTCGCACCCTTCACCTTGGTTGTATTAGGCAACGAACGTTTCGGATTGTTACTTTTCAGCTGTCTGTCGTGAGTGGCCAAATGTTTGGTCAGATGATCGCTGCGTGAAAACTTTTTACTACAATGTAGGCATTTGAACGGCTTTTCGCCCGTATGGGTGCGCAAATGGCGATTCAGTTCGTCTGAGCGCGTGAATCCCTTTCCGCACTTGGGCTCGGTGCAGACAAATGGTTTGATGCCTGTGTGCCATGTCAAATGGGAGCGAAGGTGGGAGCTTTTTCCATAACTTTTCGTACAATTATCATAGGGGCATACGAATTTTCGTTTGGGATCCGCTGCATGGGGAGCAGCGAGCAGCTTTACTGTTGGCATTATTCGAATTTTAGAATCGTTACCATATTCTATGCCGTCCGATAGCATATTGTGGTCAGTCTCCACCGATTTATGTACATTATCGAGATCCAGTGGAGAGTCATGCTTGAACTCTCCAAATATAGTTGAGGCTCTAAGTATTACATCTGGGGCCGGAGCCAGAAGATTATTTCCGTGAGCGCCATCAACTACAGATGGAAAATTAAGTTGAGGTTTTGCTGATTCGACTGGTGTTATTGTTGATGTCGTCAGCATTTGAGGCGTGGGTGTGTTTGGAATTATTTGTGACATTACGCTTTCGTTATTTTATTCTTTTATTTTGTAGTCAAAAATGAATTTATTTTTATATCTGCAAGTAAATTGTATTATAAATATATATTTACTTATAGTTTTTATACGCAGTGTTGCAATTAAAGGCACTTAAATTTACCAGAGGTACAATTTTTTGAACATTAAAATATTCGATGGGCGTGGGCGTGGGCGTCGGCCATTCTGATTATAAACAAATGTCCATTGTTTTAGAACGAAAAATGCAATATCGTACTATTTTGATTTAAGATTTACACGTGTACTAGACGGTACGTACACATAAATAGTAAATAATATAAAAACTTCTTTCATATATTTTAATTATATCCTGTCGAAAATAAACGAAGTGCGATAAAAAAAATATATCGATTACTCGTTACAGTATGAAAGAATTTAGTTGATGGAGTATCTACACTAGCTATATCTGCAGTAGCCTTTCACACTATCTACATTTTCGAGGAACGACATAAATTTGTTCGCTGTCAAAAAAATTTAAATCTGAAGTGTTCATTCATTGTTTGTTTACTTGTTTTAATAAATTTTAATTTTACTATATTATTTGTTATTGATATATGAAGCATAATTAATAAATTTCACTTCGATACGCATTTCAATCATGGCATCGATTATTATTTTATTCATATAAATAAATGCAAATAATGTTATAG
This sequence comes from Drosophila navojoa, assembly GCF_054131105.1. NCBI lineage: Eukaryota > Metazoa > Arthropoda > Insecta > Diptera > Drosophilidae > Drosophila > Drosophila navojoa. Next base: position 14,633,092 of record NC_142893.1, read on the forward strand.
CAAATATTTAAATGTGGCTTTCTAATTTAATTGCTATTAACATATCATATATTGTACCAAATATCAGAATATTATTGTGTAAAATACATTCGCACATAAAAACACTTATCGATATATATGCATAGTAGATTCGGATATGGATGTGCATAGTGGAAACAACTCAGGAAATGTGTGCCTCCAATAACAAATATTTTATTGTAACAATAAACAAAAGTTTACTAGAGATCAATTTTATCTAATTCTTAGCTAGAGGAATATTTGCAATACAGAAATGACATGGCACTCAGTTCTACAACTGTGAAACAGAAAGGACGTCAGCGTCGCAAGCCAACAATATGGACAAGAGAAAAGATTTATAAACTAATTGAGCTGTATCGTGCATCGGATTGTTTATGGAATCATTATTCGGAATTGTACAAAAACAAGGATTGTAGAAATAAAGCTATAGATCAGATATGTAAAACGCTGGAAATTTCCAAAATTGATTATGGTAAAAAAGTGCATAATTTGCGAAATCAATTCAATTCAGAATTAAAGAAATATGAAAGACGTTTGGAAAAAATGGGTGGTACGAAAAATGCATCACCAAAAACCTGTCGCTGGGAGCATTTTGAAACCTTAATGTTTTTGCGACCTATCATTGAGCCCCGACCGGGATATCAACCACAAATCAAGGTATTTCTTATTAATTTCAATAATCAAATAAATAATAGTTGTTTTGTATTTTAATTTTCCAGAAATCTGTAAATAGCATTAATTTATCCACTAAGGAAAATACCGAAGAGGAAACTGCGGAAAGCCCGATAGAAGAAAACAAGGAATTACCAATATTAAGTGCCGAGCAGTCAAATAACCGCGTTGCAGAACTGGAACCGTGCGAAGTACAACCAAATTCTGCATCAAAACATTGCAGAAACTTATCATCAATTTCCACGCATATTGAAAAGCAAAATTGCATGGAAGTTCCGGGGCCAGGAGTTCGTGATCAGTGGGATGCATTTGGCGAATTAATAGCCAATGAATTTCGAAATCTAAACTCAATGATTTCGCGGAAGAAACTTAAACGTAAAATCATGCAAATTATGCTAGAAATTGGCGAAGAAGATGATAAAAAATATACAAATGTCAATTGAATTCGTCTCCTGTTATTATTGCTTTGTTGATTTTTATAACTAACAGTCAAATTTACTTATTCCAATATATTATATTTAGTTTTAGACATTTAAATTTATGTTTGCCAATATTTTGTATTTAATATTAGAATTAATAGAAATATTTGTAAACTTTGTGAGTTAAATTAGTATATGCCTTTTATCTTTTTACAGTCTACATTGGTATACATTTTATTTTTGTACTAGAGGATATCTTAAATTATAATTTTTCAAATTATGATCTATAAAAACAATTGTGCTTTTCACAAAAATTCTAATTGGAATTAATTTCAATAAGCAAAGGAAGGTCCTATGATACTAATAGCAAGCAAATGACGCTAGGTGTCACTGGTTTGTCAGAGATTGTCATAGGTAAAGGATCTACTAGTTATCCAGAATATAAGCGGACTTCTAGGTTAGACGCTACAGGGCAAATGCAAAAGCTAGTTCTGATGGTACCGCTAATCAATTCAAATAACCAAACGTCAGCATTTTATCTGTACTGTATATAAAAATAACACACTATTCCGTTCACGCTGGAGACGCTTCCGCAAAGTTGGCCGTGTTTCTTTTGCGGAAGAGCATTGAATGCCGCCATGCTGGTAGCAGAATCCCGAGAGAGCTGTAAGGCAGATTTAAATACGGTTGTGCAATACCAGCACAAAACGAGTTTAGTATTATTTTTTCCAATTAAGAATATATGGATTACAAAAATATTCTGTACTTTGCAGTTATGATAAACAAATTCTGGTGTCTCTAGCTTTAATGATCGTTAAGCTCCGCTTCAGGTCGAAAAAATCGATTCCGTTCGATGTTACGGAAATTATATGAAAAATCGAAATAAAAAAAATGTACTGGTACTGCGTTCGGTTAATTTTACCTAATTGCCTATATATTATGCACTTATGCGTGTATTTTAACTTAAATACTGGCTTATAGCTATGTATGCACATATATGGCGGCATACTTTGTATACATATATTAACATTTATGTACATATGTACGCATGTAGACGTATTTATAAATATACATATACAAAAGTGTGCAAGTTGACGGGAATTTATTGTTTACATCCAACTTATTTATTATTTTCCCAACATTTCAACATAAGTTATTGATAAACAATAATGATCAAGGAACATTCACGTACATTAATACATATAAACTTAAGAATATACATATGCACTTGTATAAAATTTATTGTGCGCAATATCCTCATTATAGATTTAAACTTCTAAAAGTCTTTTATTTTATAACATGAAATCTTTTGATTCATGATATTCATTTACAATTTTATCATGTTGGATTTGTGTTTATATATGTATTATTTCCCCATTACTGCATTCATGATTGAATACATGCATACGTACATAAACAGTCATGTAGATACACACACACTGTCGAGGGCATGTCATATAACCATATGATTAATACGCATTGAACAGCTGATTCATTCGTACCTAATGTTTGTATATAAGCACACATTGATATACATATGTATTTATAAAGACTCACACCATATGGGCCTTTATTTTGAGCTCTGGTGCTCGCTCACGCACACACTGGCAAAGCCAGCTGCAACAATTACTAAAACTGTTGATATCATAAAGCACCAGGGCCGCCTTTAGATTGTCACTGAGATTTTAGATGAGAAATAACAGTATAATGGTGATTAAATACGTACAGACACATTTAATTATAAAAAATAAACATATATTGTAAGTTAAACATGTTGAATGTTAACTTTGTACGATACTTCAAAGAAATAAAATTATCGTTTATGGGCCATTATTTCACCGCACTGCGCTACTGTTCGGTTAGGTTGAGCAGCCAATCCTCTCAATTGTGGTCTCTCGACTCTCCCTCACGAATATGCAAGCGAACGAATGCACAACAAGAGTGTATTGCTTATATGTGTGCGTGATTTTATTTATATATGTATACAAACAGATATATGTATGTATGAATATAAGTTTGCAAAGCAGTATAAGTGATGGATGTATGTATGTATACATTTAAAAATATATACATATACAGTAATATATGTAAAGAATTATATGTATAAACATAATATATAAATATAAGTGTATGTACATATACATGCATGTATTTATATATGGGAAATATTGCAGGAACTCAAGACATCAACTTTGCAAAGCAGTTCATTTGAACAGCTGTAAGCGATCGACGACGACCTCAGCGGTTAATACAAATCATAAACGAAAAAGCTTAGGGACTATACAATAAAACATGTACATTTGAATTTACATTTGTGTATGTGTGTTTTTATACGAAAAACATAAAGATATGTATGAACTTACATATAAAAAGGCAGAGACAAAAAAAAAACAATTCTGACGAATCAAATATAAATAAATGAACGTGTGTACATATGTGTGTGAAAACAGCGTCTTGTGTGTATACAAAAAGAGCGATAAAAAAACAACAACCTAAAGTAATTTGCGTAGTGTATTTGTGTGTATGTATGTATGTATGCATATATGTATTTATTTACGTGCTTATGTATAACAGACGTTCGTATGAATGTAGTTTCTCGTCGCATTCAACTCGTATCTCAATCGGTTCGTGTTCGTCGAGTTCGCTGCTTCTTGCATTGGCACTTGGCGCTAAGATTCAATTGAGCCAGAGTGCTCCGACTTTGCCGCGGAGCAGTCGGTCGCAATATGTGTTCTGCTCCGTCATAGCCTCGATAACGTTAATACGCAGATGATATACGAATCCAAACTAAAACCAAATATAAAAACAAAACAAAACAAAACAAATTAAAAGCCACAACATTTTAATGTCACTAATTTAGCAACAAGTGTTAATGCTAATGCAGATATATGCACGTATATACTTTTGCGTATAAATAATACATTCATTGGCTGTATGTAAAGTATAAAGTGATTAAACCTCAACATTTTTAAACTATAATTCACCTGCATGGTCATTGTGATTTGTCTGTGTTTAATCTACGCACTGTTTAATATGCCAATGTACATGGATTAAAAGAAAAGCGTAGTTATCATGCATTTGTATTTGTATATTTTCTTGATTCTTGATACGCGATTCGAAAACGTCATTGCTTATAGCATATGCAACAACAAATGTATATGCATACATACATACATACATAATAATATTATAATTAAATATAACAGATTTGAGCAAGTAAACCCACAAATATATAAGTATATGTGTGCATAAATATAAATACATACATACATACACACGCATAAACATATATGTATGCGTAGTTCGTGCATCTGTGATTTTTAAATGTGTTTCCATAAGAGTATACAAATTTTTAAACATGTATTAACGCACATACATGCATACACATGTGTGCATGCCTGCATGTGTGTGCCTCAGTGAGCGAATGTGTGTGCATGTGTGTGAGTGTACATGTAAATAAAATAAACTCATTGCCACAGACAAAACTCGAACGTGAGTCTTTGAGCATTGCGAACAGAAAACAAGGAACCAGTTTCACCTTGAGTCAAAATGCATACATGCATACGCAGTATGTACAAGTGCATACATATACAATATGAACATATACAAGTGCACATAAGGACGATCAAAATTATATCCGCAACTTGCATTTGAACGATCAAGAGAAAAAACGAATAAACTTGTATGTGTACATGTACATATGTATGTAAAAGTACATACGCTTACATATATATTGCTACATAAGTATATGCATGTTCATAAAAACGGAATTAAATTAATATATGTACATATGTATGTATGTGGATATATACAAAGTATATACATACATATAAATGTATGTGCGCACTTATATATAAGTATAAACAAATCGTTCCATACTTGTTCTTATATGTACGTGCATTCTCATATACATATGTATGTATGCAATATCCATATACATGTGTACATACATATATGAATGCATGCAAATATAAGCACGCAGATATTTTATTATTTTTATGTAATGAAATGCAAATTGTCCAGTCCAGATCCAAGATCCAGGCATCTTAATAATATAACTGATCTAGATCACGCACAGTCACAAATACTAACTCCATTTATTTTTTTATTTATCACTCCGACAGTGCCACAACAAATTTATAAACTAACGACGGAATATAAACTATTTTAATAATTATAAATAAAGGCGTGCCAGCCTCTGGCCACACATAAACAACTAAAATGGAAAACTATGAAAATAATATTAAAACTAAAAGATCTCCAACGGTTTTTGGATCTGCACTCGTTCCCGCTAACTCAAGTACTCCGTATTCAGATGCAACTCAAGTAAGTAAAATCACAATAGGCATACATACATACATATATAAATATGTAGGTATGTCCAATCAGAATACTCAATTTGAAATTGGGCAAAAATTGCATTTTTATACCTTAGCATTTCCATTGAGATAACATTTGGTCTAGCGTTTGTGCTAAAGATTGCGTTCTTATACTTATATTTAATCATTTACAGTCAACATTTCAACTAAAATGTCATTTATTTCTAAGCTAACTTCCTTATATACATACATATGCATTCAACAGTTTAAATGGTATTTTTAGTATATTTATATCCAAGAGTAGTTTCTTATACATATGGAATTCTTCTTATACGCTTAACCGTTTATCTGAAGTGGCAATTTTAGTTCATTTCTAGCTGTCAAAATAGCTTAAAAATACACACATGTGTACATACATACATATCTACATATATTTCCCGCTAACTACGTATGTAGCTATTAATGCGTCATGCACTTTGTGTATATTAAGCGCATTTAGAATGTCTGGTTGGTTCTTATGAACAGAACTTTTTGTCTAGCTTTAAGAGTGTCTGAACTTTATTTCTATTTACATATACATACATGCATATACATATGTATGTGTGTATGTGTATAAAAGTTTGTGAATTTCATAGGTGCAGAACGGATGCCATTCCGATAGAAGAGGTCAATGAAACGTTTAACTGATAAGAATGTATGTATGTATATATGTGCGAAAAATAGGTGTTTATATGTACATATATATGTATATATATTACACATTGATTTGTTTACATACATATATTTTTCGTTAAATTTTAGATAGTAATTTCATTATATTATTTGAAAAGAAAACAAATTATAAAATGCGCAGCATGTGTTTTGCGAGCTAAGGTGTTAATATTTAAATGAAAGATATGTATGTATGTATGTATTTCCATGTAAACACAAGTCATGCACTCCCACTAAACGTATAAGAGTAGTTTCATATATTGGTATAGGTTTGTATGTATGCACAATGTGTGCGTGCATCCATTAAATTATATATCAACTGTCTGGCTTCTGGCGTCCATGTTTGTGTTTTGGTTAGATTCATATAAGACATCAAGAATGTAAATCAATAATTTAGAGTCACATTTTAGCAAGTGCAAAAGTAATGTCAATGGCCGCTGTAGCAAAGCGTCTGCGTCCACCTCACCATTTGCTTCATATCCCATTCGTTTGAGCTGTGGCTGCTTCTGGTGCTGCTCTTGTTGCTGATGTTGTTGTTGCTGTTGTTGTTGCGTCGGCGTCGGCGTCGTTGCCGCTGGCTATATTGGTTGGTTGAACTTGGGGTTCACGAACTGCTTCAAGGTCGTAGTTAACGCTATTACTAGTGTGTTTTTTTTCGACTCTAATAAAAAGGTTGTTCACTCGAGCAGTGCGACATTGCGCTTAGTGTACTAGAATATATACAGATATACACAATCTATACATAATGTACATTAATATGTAGTCTGTGCATATTGCTTATTGACTTATACATAATGCTTAAGTGACGTTTGTTCCGTTATTGCTTTTCTTAAATCTATTTTCGTTTTATCAATTTCACAATATTGGCTTATTTCATTAGGAAATGATCTCAGATTTTGTTTGGTTTCGAAAAGTTTTCATGGCATTAGCAATTATAAATGCGCTATTTTTTCCATTTCGTTAAAGCAAACATTTTTTTATTTGCTCCATAATTTTGTTTAACTTTTATAATTTTTTTATGTGGTCATTTATAATACATTAAAAAATTATCGGCTATGCTGCCACACGTTCTACAAATGCTTCAACTTAATTAATACAGTTTTATTTAATTAAATAGATGGTTATGGTAATTTTTTTATAACTAATTTATTATTTTTATGAAAAAAAGTTAAATATAATCATTATTAAAGTAAATAATAAAAAATTTAAAATTTGTCGTCAATGCGTTTGCTTAGATCACCAATATATAAATATATTGTACATATATAATATATAAAAGATATATTCATATACATTTTCTTTGCAAACGTCGTGACAAGTGAATTATCAAGAATTCGAAAATTATTGTTTCATAAATGTGGCATTCAAGAAATAAGGAATATTTATAAGTGATTTATTTTTTGTGTTTACCAGAACTAAAATAATGATGTATTCAGTACTTTCATACGCCATAGTCAAGGCTTCTGTACTGCCAATAAGTCTGGTGAAATATCGACCATAGATTAACATTATCGGACAATGACGGTCTTATCTATAGATTTGCAGATAAGCAGTACAGTACAGGGTTTCAATGAATATGCATATTTCGTAAGCTTCTAATAATAATGATTGCAATAAACTGTCCTAGTTGATTCAATCAAAAACAGCAGCAGCAATCGCTGCGATTTCATTTCACCGAAAAGCCATGTTCCACACTTAACAAATGTCACATGGCGGCAAATCAATTTACAATTTACAAAATTGATTGAAAAGCACGAATTATATTTATTTATTTACTTTTCTGTTTATTGTGAGAAAGGAAAATTTCTTTGATAAACACGTTTGTGTTTTTTCTGTTTTAATCGTAGTTAAGTTTTTTTTATGAATATAATTTCTGGGGTATATATACATATATGTATGTATATTTATTTTTAGTTAAATAATTTGACTTAAATTTAAGATAGTATATATAACATTCAATTAATCTAAAATAGAAAAAACAAGTAAGAAAACTCTAGTCGAGAGCGCTCGACTAGATACTACCCTGAACCAAACTAATAGAAAAGCACATTTAGTATGGTTCAAATTTCAATTTCGATGTATTTAAAAATATAAATTAAATAGAAAACTCATTTAATTAAATAAATAAAAATTTTGAAACAATTAAAAAAAATAATTCCGACACTCTCCGGGTTTGAGCCCGAGACCTTGTGATCAAGCGCCGCGCTTTCTACCTTGACGCTACCCTTCTGTTCTGTTTTTCAATGTCAAAACTGAAATAGATTCACTGCTACAGCGCCATCTACCAAATCTAAGTCAAACTAACTGCTGATGTGACTTTAAGAATGTGCAAGAACAACCAAACTAATAAAAATGTAAAAATTTCAATTTCGATTTTTTTAAAAATATAAGAGAAATTTAATCACAAATATATAAAAGTTTTGAAGCAATTAAAAGAAAACTACAATACGCCCAGCAGGATTTGAACCGGAGACCTCGCGATCGAGCGCCGCGCCCTCTACCATTACGCCATTCCACTGTTATTATTTGCAATGTCAAAACTGGAATAGATTCAGTGATGCAACGCCATCTAGCAGAACTTAACGAAACTAACTGCTGATGTGATTCTAAGAATGTGCTAGAAGATGTTTGAATGTATGTGTGCACACGTATTGGAAAACTGCTGTTGCTGCAGCACGTGCGTTTGTTAATTGGCCAAACATTTTGTTATTTTTTGTTAACGTCGATTGACTAAACCGAATTTAATGAAACTTTTAGCATATGATCTACATATTCTATTGAATATTTGGCATTTAAAAAAAACATGTCAAATCATTCACAATTAGCTATACTAGAATCTGACCTTCACTGGGGATTCTGGTGAATTTGGAACCGGTATCCAAAATATAACAAAAACCGAAATTGTATAAAATGCATTGGAATATACTTTTAAAATTTGGAGACTATAGCTCTAAAAATGTAGGAGTTATAAATTTATAGCCTATTGCGCTTGGGTTGCGCTGCAGTGTTGGCAATATTATGAGAACTTATTTGTTGAATAATTTAATTTCTAGACGTACGATCGTAATGAAACTTACAGAACGTAATCATGATGTTTAAATGTATGTGCATACCGAAGCATAAGTCTCTAGTATTTGATATACGACTTTTACAAAGATGAGGGTGAGGGGGTGGATTTAAGGGTGGGGGGTAAATTTTAACAAAAACCGAAATTGTCTAAAATACATCTTAATATACACTTTAAATTTGGAGACTCTAGCTTGAAAGATGTAGGAGATATAATTATTTAAGTGATCTTCGATAAGGTTTTTTATCGATAAAAAACTATCAGAATGAGTTATCGTTTTTTAGTGAAAAACTCGATATGCGCGCTGTTTTTACGGACATTTTAAAAAAAAGTTGAAGTCTCTAGCTCTTATATCTTCTGAAATCGACGCGTTCAAACATACGGACGGACGGACGGACGGACGGACGGACGGACGGACGGACGGACGGACGGACGGACGGACGGACGGACAGACAGACGGACAGGGCTAAATCGACTCAGCTCGTCGCCCTGATCAAGAATATATATACTTTGTGGGGTCTGCCACGCCTCCTTCTGCCTGTTACATACATTTCAACAAAACCATTATACCCTGATTTCCCATTTTCAATGGGTTCAGGGTATAAAAACCTTGAACTTTACTTGTCAAATCTCAGTTATTTTTAAAGCATTATCTACAATAAATATACTTTTATATTAAATAATAAATTAATTTCTTTACTAATTGAAAATCAAAAATATTCTTATCTTTTAGACAAAAAAACATTCTCCTGGCCATATAAAAAGGCCAATGAATGCATTCATGGTCTGGAGTCAAATGGAACGACGGAAAATATGCGAAAAAACGCCAGACTTGCATAATGCTGAAATTTCCAAGGAATTAGGCAGACGATGGCAGCTTTTATCAAAGGACGATAAACAGCCATATATTATCGAAGCGGAAAAACTGCGAAAACTTCATATGATAGAATATCCAAATTATAAATATAGGCCACAAAAAAAACAATCGAGATCGTCAGCTGTTTTAAAGCAAAATCAGGATATAGATATCGATGTTAAGCAGGATTCACAGAATCTGACGACACCTGTTGCAATAAATGGAACTTGTACTGCCGGTCGAAAAAACAAAAGATCTACCTCTACTTGTCAATCTAGTGCGTTGTCAAAACGTCTAAAAAATGATTCAGGTGATAATGTAAAATGTAATAATGATATAAAGACCCCCTCCAGTACTTTTGAAGTTGTACTCCCACCGGAAAAGGATTATATAAATCTCCAGTCAGCCGAATTTGTACAAACGAATAATCGAATCGATTGCGGTATACATTCGGGTGATAGTGTAGAACACATAGTTAAACTGGAAAATTTATCGGATAACAATAATGCCCTTATCACACAAGAGAATTTGTCATATTTTCAATTCTTTGATAATCTGCCAAAAACTGAAGACGCAACTCTTGAAACGAACTTATCGTGTATTAGTCAGGGCGTTAGCCAACACGTCCAGCCAAATTTTGGAGATTGTCAGAATATTGGAGAGCCCGTATTTGATTCCGAAGAAAACATTGTGAACGATGCAAATTTGCATTCGGCTAGCCATCACTTATCCCCCTATGTGCCAGATACGCAGGAATGTTTTGCCGAAGACTGTGGATCCGAAAGTATACCCCATCAGCCATTCTATGCATTGCAGCCACAAAAAGTTACAATGAACATTGAAATTCATAATAGTCCAGTTACCTATGGAGCGAATACATTCCAAAATGAAGAATTCAACCCAATTCCATCGACGACCGAAGACAGCGATTGTAGCATCCTAACATCTACACATTCGCCACACATTGGCTTTTGTAGTAGCAGTATAGAAAACAGTCTGGTGGAATCTGAAGGTATTACAAATCCATGTACATATTCTGACCAGGACTACAGCGGTAATTTGATTGGAGCAAATATTGATCTCAACTACTCAGTACATGATAACAACGGAGCTCTACTGGCTTATACTTTAGAGGATCTACCACCTCAACCAACTGGTAGTCATCTAGAATTTAATACTAACAACAGATATGAGTTTTCAAACGTATACAAAATGTGAGCTATAGAATGTGAGAAATATTTAAGCTTTGTGTAACTTTTAATAATATGTTTTTACGTTTATAATTATACACCAAAATATATACACATATAAATAGATATTATATACACAATTATATATAAATATATATATATATATTATATATAAGAATATGAACGTACATTTAAACGAACAATAAAATGCATTGCATTAAACGATCCATCTTTTGATTGTCCAATATTATTATTTTTCATTATGTACACGCTTGCCGAGTTCAATCAACCGCCCATCGCCTGTCAAGGGGTTTTATACACTCGTAGCGGATATTCAATTGTATCATTAAATGTGTAGCATATAGATCGGGTGAGTTATTGTCTGCCGTCTCTAGTGGACTTCCAAAAGCAGTGAACGTTGACGCCTGAACTCGTGATTTGAGGTGGTTAGCAACACGCCGTAAGTTGTTCGGTAGATCAACAATTGTGCGTCAGCAAATATTGGGTTAGGTCCTCTCTGAGAATATCATCGCCAGCAGCTCTTCGACGATGGAATCAGGAGTCTGAGAAAGTGCGGTAGTAACCTCAAACATTATGAATCACAAAGATTGTTGGGCCCAAATTAAGGCTAAAGGTTAGAGAGGTTACCCAGGCGCCCTTTCTTCCTGTCTCCCTTTTATCCCTACACGTTATCCAAACGAGCGTCTGGTCTGACCCCGCAAAATATCCTCTTTAGGAGTGTCTGCCACAGGCCTTTTCTTTTTCTTACGTTATAGCACTAACCACTGTCTGGTTAGTGGTTATAGGCTTTTAAAAGGATCTTAAGAAAGATAATAACATAATTTGTTAAATTGCGTATGTATATATGCTTACATAAATGCATAAAATGAATTGTGGTATAAATAAAAATAGTATCATTATCATCGTATTCAGTATATAAACGTATTCATTTTTATTGAAAATAAAAAATCACATCAGACAACAAAAGCCGCGTTAACGGCAATTTATTATAAATCATCGCAAATTTAGCACCTATCGTGCAACCAGCAGAACTATTTCAACAGTGGCCGATGTATCGGGTTCTCGAAATATCGATTAATCAAAACATTGAACATGCTGAGCAGAAAATCGATTGTTCTTACAAATAGAACTTGTAAACAGAATAATTAAAATTAATTTAAGTACTTACAGCATAAAGTAATTGTACATAAATATTGTAGCATGGACTGCAATCACTTTATTGAAGTTCCTCTACGTTCCGGTGGAGGAAAAAAAATGAAGAAAAGGAAAGAGCTCGATGCTCTGGTTGCGCACTCCCTGACAAAAAGAGGCTCCCACCGTACAATAAATTCACAGGATAAATTGCTTTCAGTCTCAACCGATGACCTTGATGATTTCGCATGGGTAATACGCTTAAATATATCACTGATTATCTTAGTTATTAAACCTTATCTAATTGTATTTTTATGGCTAACTATTTAAATGTTATGCATGTGTGTATGCTCATATGTCATGCGCCTTTGTTTTGATTTAGATGAGTGCTGCGAGCATTCGACGAAATAACAAGAAGCAAGTTTATATTCGCAAGTGTGGACCCGCGCTCTTCGGCATTGCAACAGTCTTTTTTGTGTCCATATTATATTGGATATACTTCGATTTGCGACAGCAAATCTCCGATTATCAACAAAAATTTGAAGAAGGTAAGAAGCACTTGAAATTTTAATTTCCCTTTCATGTTTATACAGTTGATTAAAAAATTATACGCACGTGTGGTCTTAGGATCTAATAAATCAAAAATTTAGCTATTTAATGAATTTAAAATATAGCTATTGCACTCTAATTTGTTGATCATATGTATTTACATATTCTTATAAGTATATTATTAAATTTATTTTATGTATAATTTCAAATAGTTTCGGCCGTAAGCAAAGTATTTCCGGATACACTTCAACAGTGGCATGAGACGACATCGTTGCTTATAAAAAATCAGTCTTTGATTATATATCAATTGAATGATTTGAGTCAAAGCGTTGAATTACTGGGAAGCAATTTAAGCAGCCTCCAAGCAACCGTAAACGCACAACGGAACTATGGCCAGGATCAAAAGATTGTTGCTGACTTTGGAGCCAAATTGGAGGCAGTTGTCACCGATATGGAAGTGGTGAAGAAACACCTCAATAATTACGTCGATGATCAGAAAAGCCTTAAACTTGAAACGGATATTATGAAGGTAACTTACCAAAAAATATTATTACTCATTTATTTGTATTATAAAATATTCTAATTTTTAGGGCAATATAAGTCAATTGTCCACCATTCAAGCGAATTCTTCTTCATCGGCAAATTATACAAAGGATATTGGCCAATTCAAAGAAACTATGGAAAATACATTGAAGAATGTGAATAACCAAATTGTTTCTGTCAATAATACGTTAAGCCAAACAATTAACATACTGCATGGCGAGATAATGGAATATAAAGTAAGCTAATTTGCTTAACTTTTCTTCAGTTCATTAGTCTTTACTTATTTATTTAAAATTTTTTTTTTTTAGGCAAAGTTGGAAGACCTTTTGGATCGCTTTCAAAATATAACTTCGCATGTCGCTACAATGAGCAACAATTGGCTGCAATTCAAGCAAAAAATTACGGTTATCGACGATCAATTGAGCAAATTTAATGAAAAGGTAATTTGAAAAACATTCAATATATCAGAAAATTATATCTATTTTTCTTTATTTTATTTGTATACATACAGAACAAAGAAAATGATTTAAAAGATCAAGTGTAACATCAGCCAACGGATCAGTAGACGTAACCACTTCAGCAGCAGCAGCACGAGCGGCAACAGCAGCAGGAGCAGCATTAGCTAACTATAGAAACACGCGTTGGCTCTACAGTTCCAGATATGACCAAGTTAATAGCTACAGAGGGTTCAAACAGCATTTAACATAAAGCAGATCACTTAAAATCGAATGGACTATAAGAGGGATAAGCAATGGATGCGGGGAAGAATCATCTGCTGTTGCAGATGCAACTTCTCATGATTTCTTGCCAGATGAAGAGACTTTAAAATAATATACCAAATTGATTAGAACTCTAATTTGCCGAAAGCCATTGGCTTTGTCAATTTAAGTTCTTAACTTGCCGCTACAAAATTAACTTCGTATTGGCGCTAGTCAAGATTAAATTTATGATTCAAGATCAGCTGTAGTTGGCTGTGCTGAAGATGAGCAGAGTCCTGTGAGGCTGTTAAGGGCGAACTGCAGGCTGAAGATGAAGCGTTAGCATTTTCGTAAATAGTGTAGGAACAGGAGGAACAGAGGATAAACGAATTACGTATATATCAGTTCCAGGAGACTATGCTGCGTACCATCTATAATAAGTTAGTTATCATGCAGGACACCAAAAAAAAGAAACACTACTTGAAATACAAATTGTATAAAACATTTAGTGTATGCACACGAGCAGCGCTGAGCTGTTTTGTTTATTGTAAATTTTGTAAATATGCTAAAGATATTTAGTCAACGATCAATCTAATTGCTTTAATTTCAACTCTGACAGCCATTTAATTTTATAAATGCCCATCTTAGTACTTAATGTTTGTGTATCCAAATGTCATTGACGTAATAATAATAAATATTAAATGTGTAAGGTTTAAACTTCTTAGGTTACGTATAAATTTGTTATTGAATTCTGTCAAGCAGTTGTTTTCTTTGTTTATATTTATTTAAAATAAAAATCTTTTCAAATTACATTTCAAATTGTTAAAAATCTGTTTATTAAAGTGTTTTATAGAGTGAGTGTTTAACAGCAATCATATTATCTAGAGTAAATAGATAATATTTCAAATAATATGTGTAAAAAAATATCAGATTTCTTTTTGTTTTCAGCCGGAAAGCAGTCTGTTTATCCGATTTTTGTTTCCATGTCATCTCATGACATTTCCCATGAAGGTAAATGGAGAGTTCGAATAACTGTGGCATTCTCCATAGTTCTCAACGTATTTTCATGCATTGGTGTCTTTGAGCTAGGGAAATTTTATAGTCGTCTTTGCTTTTGAGCTCAGCAGCAGGCGAAATCACAGCCCTCATTGGTGAAAGAGTAACTGTGCATTTGCAGTTTTTCGGCTCTAACCGCAACGCCAATGAGCAAAACGATCCACGATCTAAGTTCTTTTAGATTATGGGTAGTTAAGTAATCTAATTTAAAATTAATCAAATTCAAAATTCATTAAATTCCACTCCAAAGAAAAACCTCTTTAGTTTAATAATTATTTTAGTAAATCAAAAATTAATATGTATATATTTTTTGTTTGAATATCCTAAATGTCTAGTGAATTTATACAATACAACGTTAGTTAACATTAGAAGATTTTAAATATAAAGAGTTGGACAGAGATTTCGGAAAGCGACTCAGATAGCGCTCAAGTCGTAGAAACTTAATAGATATCAGACGCTTATCAAACCACCATCCATTGATCTCATTGTGCACAATGCCAGCGTCAGCTTCGCTAGCGCAACGAATGTACACGCAACAGGACTGCGTGTCCAGCTGGATATCGCATATGTTGCAATTGGGTCCGACTTTTTCAAATATGGATTCGACTATCAATTGCTTCAAGTTTGGTTCCTTTATTTCGGACGCGTCAAACATGTGGCGAATTTTCAGGCAAGATGTGGGCGGGTTGACGATTTTATTCGAGTTATCAAATGCGGAACTCTGCCATTTTTTCGATGTGCTGAAGTCCTTGTTGCCAAGGTTTTTATTCAATGTAATTGTACGTAGTTGTTCCCCATTTCGTACTATCATGCCAAAGAGAACACGGGTATCGTTTGCTTCCAACTGCTGCAGCGCCTTGTTCCAAGCACTCATCAGCTTTGATCGACTGTGAGGTGGCAACAATTTGTCCTGCAATTGATTGATTATAATCTCTGAGTTTTCCGAATGTGAACTTTGATACATCAGTTCATTGATGATATCTTTCTTAAACTGTTCCGTTAATTGTAGACTTTCTTTTTGTTTCATGCGATAAAGGGAGGACAGGAAATAAATCAGGAAAAATCCAGCAATTGTGAGAATTACCAATCCAATAACCGTGAAAAATCTTGTCATTTTCTTTAAAATAAGGCACTTGAGTGGTAAATTTGGTTCGATGAGCTCAAAAGATATTGTTGGTTCTGTTGTGTTATAGGTGGATACAATTGTCTTTATCATCCACTGCGGATTCTGCGCAATTAGGTACTGCGTAGCTAATAGTTTATTGTGTAGATTACCATTTTGTATCTCAGTGTTCCGGCTCAATGCCTTCTTGAAGTCATTCATTTCAAGCGTCGCTGAGTGATCCTCGCTTATGCAATGGTGAAGTCTTGCTCTTTCATTCAGATACCCAAAGAGTTCTTTACATATATGCAATGCCTTGTTGAACTGATCTTCGCTAATGCATTTCACTTTTTGAGCTGATCCACGGAGATCTATGTCGTTCATATTACATATGGTGTATTTGATATCCGTTTGTGTGATGGGGCTAAGATCGAATTTCTTTGCCGTATATACAACAGAAATTAATGCCAAGAATATGAGTAGCGACCCAATAAGTATAGGCGGTATTATATATTGGCTAGCATCTGGTTTTTTAAGAAACGATCGCAGGTCAAACGACAGCAGTTTCTGTACGATCCCATTTCGCATCAATGTCTTCGACGAATGCGCCGAGTATCCATCCTTAAACATGATCTTCTTTTTTATCGAGGCATCGCGAAAGCTAAGGAGTCTGTTAACAACGCCTCCATCGCAATTATTTGATTTCTCATATATTTTATAATAGGGGGCTGGCTTCTCGGCTGGATATATGGGTTTGCGGCTATGAATGCTCAAAGAATGCGGCTCATTTTCATTTTCATAATGAGACGTTAAGAGCGGCGGTGGCGCATACATAGATAGTCTTGAGCTTTTGCCCATGCTCTCATTTGCATCATTTCGGTGCGTCAACGAAGAGCTCAGGCGTGTATTAATCTTATTGTTCTCATGTTCCTTGTCAATTATCTTCGGACTTTCCTGTATTGGAATTGTTGGATGTGAATTTTGTTTATCATTGTAGTAGAGTACATAATTATTGACTTTTACTCTTTGGAGTTTCTCCTTTTTAATATGTTTCATTAGTTTTTTGATAAGTATGGGCCTTGTTGTTTCAGTCACTGGAGTATTCGCATATCCAAATTGTTGTAATTTCCTTTGTATTTCAATATCGCTCAGGGAATTCAAGTTTTCATCCATTTTGTGCTGAAATTAAAAAAAGGGAGAACCTCGTTTTGTATAATAGTGTGTTGGCATTTCATATTAAATTTTTAGGATAACATCTATGTATATATTACAAAATATCAAATTATATTCCTCTGATCTCACAAAATGTGCCAAGCATATCGATTTTGGGTTCTTCTAAAAGCAAAGACAATGCTTATTTTTATTGTGCTTGTTTACTAATGTTTAGATTGCGGCTAATGAATGAATATCGCGCATTTTAACTTACCGAACGCCATCAAATTCTTATTGACTATATTTTCAATCAAGTGTTAATTGACTAATCAACAATTAACATGTCTATTAGGAGTTTAGTGTTAATCACTTGCATTACTTGTTCTAAAATTACAATACTTTAATATTTAATAATCTATAAAACTTACTCAATGATCGGCAATGTTGAGATATTAACTATTAAAACAATACAATAAATTCCGAAACTATGTTAGGGATGCTCGATATGCATCGATTTTTAATAAAATATCGATGTATTTGTATAAACTCATCGGTATATCACATCACAACAATTAGTGATTTAATTCAAAGCATCGTTTTTGATAAATGCACGCATTAAAGCAAATTTATATAAAAATAATATTGCTTGTGTAACTTAAAAATTCTATAACCTGGTTGTTTTTATATTATTGTGTAGTTTAATGTAATTCCATGTGTTCACTACAATAGCTCATAGAATAGTTCTAATAAGTCTGAGCAATTTATATCAGCAATTTTTTCGCATATATAAATTAACGCAAGTTTGTTCTGTAATCTGTAGGATATTTTGTAATCTTGGATGTGCCTAGGACAACATAATTATGGGATATCGATAGCTTTTTTGAGCAGCATCCTAATCGAAAGCGGATCATCGCTATAAGAATACGCAAAAAGTACGTGGCATCTCATCTCTAGTTGAGAACATTGTATACTGCGAAAAACGACCAAG
The DNA here is from genome assembly GCF_054131105.1 of Drosophila navojoa. Lineage (NCBI taxonomy): Eukaryota > Metazoa > Arthropoda > Insecta > Diptera > Drosophilidae > Drosophila > Drosophila navojoa. Next base: position 14,651,584 of record NC_142893.1, read on the forward strand.
TATTTTAAAAAACATATGTCTCAGTAAATGAGAGCAAGCATTCATTTGCTCAAGAACTTGAATCTCTCCGCAACGTAAATAAATATTCATGTTGAAATGACACTTTACAAATGTGTTTCCTACATACTTCTGTGGAATATCATAACAGCCTTTGCGCTGGTGGATCGTCAATTGCACACGTATTCAGAAGATGGAAGGAATTATGGCAAAGATAAAACCGAGAGCCTCACTGGCTCATTTCCATTCCTCATGCCATCGGTTTCTCCAAAAACTGTAAGCAGTAAAACAGTTGATGTTGTAAATATGTATGTGTAGTTGCATTCAAAACAATTATTATCAATGCTGCGCGCGTATATTTTGTGTATGTATGTATGTATGTGTATAGATAAGAGTTTTGTCTGTCGGAGCATAAATGAAAATCGATTTTTGAAAATAAATCTAAAATGCCATTTGTTTGTTTTGAATTGTTGCAAAACGTTACCATATGGGTGGAAATCCCCTAGCTTGTTTGTTGGCATATTCTCTTATCAGTGTAGATAACATATTGACACTGATGAAATGGCATTCAACAGTTTATTACGACTTCAATATGGGAAAAATCATTTAAATAAAAAACACTATTCGACTTTGAGGCAATTTATAAATAATAGTACATCTAATTCCATTGGTAAAATACGATTAATAACAAAAAATTGTATGCATATGTATGTATTTATTGTCCTCAGTTTCCTTGCACAATTTTGTTCATGTTATCCAAGGCCTACATCATCAGGTGTCTGTAATACACAAAACTTCCTGCCTTTAAACGAATTGATTTATTTCATGCTGAGTTCCAAGTTCCAGTTAATTAGTGCTCATTATCATTATCATTATCATCATCATTATTAATAAATACAATGCTTCTATAGTCTACTCAGATTTTGCATTAATAAATGAAAGCAAGACTTTTATCAGGAAATGTGTTTTTTTAAATTACAGATGTTTTTACCTGTATTAACAGGTGTCATGACTTGTAGTTATTTCATAGGTTTATTTTATTATATTTATTTTTGAATGTGTTAGTATAAGTTCACTTATTATTCTTTGTGTAGCATATACGAGATGTGTAAATGTATTATTACAACCAAAGAGATTTGCAGAGATTTGAGTTGGGAAACTTTATTAAAAATTAATATAAGGAAAATAAAATTTAAAAAATGGTTTAGTGAACAAGTTTGTTGCTCAAACGCGCTAACAACTTTTAAAAATAAATAAATATGAAGCACATATATAATTAATTAGCAAATATAATGAAATCATTATTTTATAGCCGGATCTGTATCTATGCACCCCTATCAAAGTCGACCCAACAACGTCATACTATATTGGTACGTTAGTATTATAAATATAATGCAGTTCCATTGAGTTTTTATAAAAAAATCATTTGTATATATTATTAAAGTTGGCTACAAGCCAAACGCAACTATGAACACGGCACATCATATGCTGCTTTATGGATGCGGTGAACCGGGAAGCACAAGACTTACTTGGTAAGTATGTTGGTCAACAAATGTGAACCAAATCTTAAACATTTTATTCCTTCAGGAACTGTGGAGAAATGTCAAAGTCAACTGAGGAAGAGACTGGAAGTCCTTGTGGACCTCAGTCACACTCGCAGGTAAAAAGTTACATAATTCCTTATTACCAATCCATCAAGATCAGATTTATTATTTTACGTATTATTTTTTTCATATTAGATCTTATATGCCTGGGCAAGAGATGCGCCTAGACTGGATCTACCGCCTGGTGTCGGATTTAAAGTGGGCAAGAATTCGCAAACAAAATATTTGGTGTTGCAGGTGCATTACGCGCACGTAGATCAATTCAAAGGTAAGATTAGAAAATGAATATGTGCATTACATTTCTTTATAATAAATGTACACTATTTCACTTAGATGGCTCCACAGATGATTCGGGCATCTTTCTACAGTATACGGAAAAACCGTAAGTTATTGTATTCTTATCTGTTGTTTTATTTAAATTCATTTCATTTACAGTCTCACAAAATTGGCCGGTACTTTGCTGCTGGGTACTGATGGCGTTATTCCTCCCATGAAGACGGAACACATGGAGGCCGCCTGTGAGATAACTGAGAATAAAACAATTCATCCTTTCGCATATCGCACGCATACCCATGGTTTGGGTAAAGTTGTTGCTGGATATAGGGTTCGCTCTAATGCACGAGGCGTTCAAGAGTGGACGCTGCTTGGAAAGAGAGATCCGTTGACACCGCAAATGTTTTATAATGTCGAGGACAGTTCGCCAATCGTAACGGGTGACTTTGTCGCCGCCCGATGTACTATGAAAAGCACACGGCACCGTAATACAGAAATTGGGTAAGATTACTCATATACACTATATATCATATAATTTATGTGGGACTATGTAGTGCCATTGCAGCCTAAAATAGAATTAATTAAAATACTTGTTTATGCCTAATTAATGTGTTTATTTTCTGTAATGTTTTATTTACAGTCCGACAAATGAAGACGAAATGTGCAATTTTTACCTTATGTACTACGTTGACCATGGCGAACCTCTCGATATGAAATATTGCTTTAGCCAAGGTCCCCCTTATTACTACTGGGCCAATCCTGATACCGGACTACATAACATTCCTGATAAAGATGCCAGCATCTTGTAAATTGATAGCACTCGCTCTCTATCTCTATCCAGTATATCATAAACTACAAAGTGTACATTTAATTTTCTGGATTAGTTTTAATGTTATCTGTCGATTTATGTTTTGTACATTTAGATGTTGAACGTCATATTGTTAAACACTAAATCAACTTATATTTAATTTTAGCATTATAACAATATTGAATGTACGACATAAAATATACACGTGTACCTATATGACGATATATGATTTTTAATGGGTGTGACGGTTTTTTAGGAGGGCAATTACTGATTGAATGAAATACGACTATATATGTAGATATATTTTGTTTGTGTCTTTTATATCATTTTTCAAATTCTTATTATAAAACTAATTCATATATTTTTAGTTTCTTTTATATTCATCTTTTAATCACTGCGTTCTCAATATTTACTGGAAATCAAACTGGTAAAAGTTCGTATTGTTCGATAAATTTGAAGCATCTCTAAGCTACTTCAATGTATCGCCTAGAACTGCGCAAAGTCAGTTTTTGCATCGTGAGTCGATTTAATTAAGTAGCTCCCATAAAAAAAAGACATCACAACAGCTACAATTGAAGTAGCGAAAATGTTTACAAAGTTTTCAATTTTCGTTTAATCTAATCAGACAAGAAACATAAAAGTGAAAATTGTTTTTTAATATTTATGTATGTATTTTTCGAATTTAAATATTGGATTTACGTTTTACCAGAAAAAAAGCTTATACAATTTTCTGTACATCATATAATTTATTAAGTGTGAAAAAGAAAATAATTTTGTTTAATTAAACAATAAAAAGAGCTTCATGCATATTTACATACATCTTTTGTTTATTATTCCATATTTTTTATTGTATTTTTCCTGCTGTGCCTAGCATTCAATAACAAAGCAACGAAATATTGATTTGTCGAGTAAACGAACTCATGCTGACGTCCTTTTTATTTTTGTATGACGCTTTATATATGTATTTCTGTGCTTTCTGTATATGTATATTTGTTGTGGCTAAATAATATTTATTATAAATTAAAACTGGCTAATAGGTTATCTCAATATATCCTTGGGATTTATAGAAGTATTTTTTATGTCAATCATATCTATAAAGAGGCTTTAAATGGACTAAAGATTATTAATTATATTTATTGTTTCGCTTACTTCTTTACCAAAAAGATGCTAAAGACTTTAATAACTGCTTAGATTTTATAGCTGTTTTTCTGTTATGTATGTTATGTTTCATCTATCTTTTTATCTGCACTTTAAGGTCCTTACTGTATTCCATGAAAGTTAAAGCCAGTGCTATTATTTCTTGATTTTTCTTATATATATAATTTATTTGAGACCGAATTATAGCAAAACAAACAACTCAAAATTAGCTCTATTTGAATTTTTGTTTTCTATAAAGCTATAAAGCACATAAGCATTCTTCTATGCATTCTTCCTGCCCTTTTTACTCGGATAATCTCAAAGGAAGAGCAACTTGAGATCACAGAAACAAACTACAGATTTAGCTGCGTGTTTTTATTGCATGCGTTTTCCCACCTATATATAATCGATGGTTAGTGGTTAGCATTTAATTAACTTATACAGTTAATAATGGTAATCAGATCTATTTCTATATATCTTCTCAGCTGCCTTAATTTTGAGTCCCTACAGCAATTGTCTACATCAAGCAAGATGGCAGAAAGTGCGGATAATGAATATATTCTCCGGTAAGCAATTGGATAACACTGAGTATGTGAACGATCCAATAATATAAGTCGTTTTTTAAGTCGCGAACTTCCAGCGCCAATGTTGTCAAGAAAAAAGATCAGTGTTTGGTCGGTCCTCAAGAACTGTATTGGAAAGGACCTAAGCAAGATTACCATGCCAGTTGAGCTGAATGAACCATTAAGCTTCCTGCAACGAATCTGTGAATATATGGAATATGCCAATGTCTTGACCTATGCTGCCCACCAAGATAATCCAGTGGATCGCATGAAATATGTGGCAGGTAAATAAAATTCAGAAATAAAATAGATTATATTGGAGTTAAGACTCTGACAGAGATGTAAGACTATGCAACTCTTAATTTTTTGTTAAATACTTAAATGGCATATCTAAATAATTCAAAAACTTCTTTTTCACACATCAGCATTTGCTGTTTCGGCTTTGGCTTCCAACTTGGACCGACTGGGCAAGCCATTCAATCCGATCCTTGGCGAAACCTATGAGCTGCAACGAGAAAATTATCGCATTGTCTGCGAGCAGGTCTCGCACCATCCACCGATATCTGCATTTCATGCAGAGTCCAAAGATTTTAATTTTTACGGTTCGATAAATCCGAAAATTAAATTCAGTGGAAAAAATGTTGAGATACGTCCAACTGGAGTTGTTACTGTTGAGTTTCCTAAGTGAGTATATAGAGTTTTCTAAGAAACCTTAAACTTTAAGACTTTTAAAAACTAAGAATAATACAGATAAATATGTAAGACGTGCGCTAACTTGAGTCAAATTTAAAAGAAAAATCAAAGAAATGCGTCAAGTTACCCAAGGGATAACGCTGTCAAATGATCTATGAACAGATGTGATCTAGACTGTCCATTGGGAGTGTGTCAACTGAACGGAATCAAAGTACAAGAAGCAATGAACTATTTAAAGCTAAGTGACAAATCACTTTGGCATCTCTGCATGGTTTATTTCTTTTATTGAAATTCATGATAAATTGGAAATAGTCTGCACCGCTGGATATCAACAAACATCGCACAGTATTTGGTGATCTATATGAAATACCATTATCGATCCAGAAAAATCCTGAAAGTTTTAAGCCTGCTTTTAATATATATAAAATAGTTTTCCTCTTTCTTACGAATATTTCTTAAACATATATTTACAAGTTTTTTGTAACCATGAATTGATATAATTTACTAAAAAACAAATTTAGACAGATAAAATTTTGTATTCGCGACAATTTATAAAAATTCAATAATCCCATAGGAAATTTGAATTGTTTGTAGTAATCAATAATCATCAAGCAAGCAGTTTAAATAATTTTTTTCCGAATTTCTCAACAAGCTAAATACTTTTGATATTTATTTTTTAAAATATTTATACTTATATTTATAATATTTGCATATACATCTTTCACAGATGGAACGAAACCTATACATGGAGCAATGTCAATTGTTGTGTGCACAATATTATTGTCGGAAAACTTTGGATTGAGCAATATGGAACCATAGAAATCACAAACCATGCCACTGGACATTTGGCAACTTTAACCTTCAAATCATCAGGTCTCTCAGACAAAGATCTCTACAGGGTAGAAGGATTTATCAAGGATGCGAAGTAAGTAATAACAGCTTTAGAAGAAAATATGTTTATAATTCTATACAAATATTTTCATTACAGTCAGCAAAAACTTCTTTTTCTTTATGGCAAATGGACAAAGTTCTTGAAGTGCTGCTCGATGGAAGACTATGAGGAGCACATGCAGCAAGAGAAGAAAATCGAGGAAGAGAAACATTGTAATTCTACACATCATGCTGCTCAAGGCAAAATGTTTTCCAAATTAAATAGTTTTAAATTGGATTCCTTTCGCAGTTTATCTCTACAGGAGGTAAGGGCCAATTGGTAAATTAAGAAATTGGATGTAATTTATTAAATTTATACTAATGCTTAGGACAAGGAGTTCACACCTAATGAAACCAACGATGGGCTGCCCAGAAGTGATTCGGACATTAGTCTGAATTTGCCCAATTCTATATTACTATGGAGGTGTAAGCCAAGGCCTGCCAATAGCAGCGAGGTAACCAGACTTGAGCCTTTTTAATTTTAACTCTAATGCTTGTTGTAATTATGAAATTGTTTATATTTTACTAAATATTCGAAGAATTTTCATGTATAATATGTAAGGTTAAAAGAAAATTCCAATTATGTACTGTAAATTTATGTAAAATTTCCTCTGAATTTCAGTTTCTCTAAAACCTAATTCAATATATTTACCTCATAATTAATTTTCCAATCATTTTGTGAAGCAGCACCTGAACCTCAGCGATTGTAATATACTAATCCTCGTTAAAAATTACTTCATATTCCATGCATTTTTTTAGTATTATCATTTCACTAACTTCGCTCTGCAATTGAATGTAATGGAGTCTAATATGAAACCACCAGATACCCTTTGCCCCACCGACGCACGACTACGGCCGGATATATTGTGTTTGGAGCAGGGCGATCTAGATGGAGCATCAAGGGAGAAGGCGCGTTTGGAAAAACAGCAGAGGGACTATAGAAAACAAGAAAAAAACTCGGATGAGTTTGGGCCAAGGTAAACTATTTAGTATATCTGTCATATAAAAGTTCAATTTTATTTTAATGCGCATACATATATTTCTCAGATGGTTCAAAAAGGCCTACAACCCGTACACAAAGAGTGAGGCTTGGATCTATAATGGCAATTATTGGGATCGCAACTACAAGAATGTTAACTCTATTTTTTAAAGGCAAATGTATATAGTACCTATTGTAGCCGTTATTATGTATCGTACAAAATAAAGTTAATGTGAGTTATTTAGTAGAATCAATGTTACACGGAGTTTATTTATTATGTTACAAATTTGTTGAACTTGTTCGCTAAATGCATAAATATGTGTATATGTTAAAAACAGACAACGAAAAAATGATTGTCAGAATTATACTACTCAGGACATGCACCTGCTAATTTACGATACACACCTGGCAGGTGCCGAGGCAGTTTTACGCCATTTCATAGCTTATTTTATTAAACAGATCGTTGATTTCCTCCTACTTAGCCAACTGTCAGTCGGCGATAAATGCATAATGCAAAAGTACATACATATGCATGTGTGTATGTGCACGTACACTTGTGTATATCTGTATGTAAATAAATATGTATGTATGAGTCTATACGTATGCATACAGAGTTCGTAGAAGTATACGTATATGCTTGGCATGCATGCTTGTATACAGAGATGTCAATATTCACACATACATATGTATGTATGTACATTCACGCCTATACAGTTCAGTAGTTAGCTGTCTAAATGGGTGCTCAGTATACATACATATGTGTGTGTACATTTGTATGCATGCTTTAGCAAACAAACATATGTACATGCGAAAGCGTATGTATGTATGAAGTAATTGAATGAAAATGTATGCAATACCTACATATATATAAATAAATGCATAGTGCATGTGCATTATTTATAACTTGAGATTCGTCTTTAGCAAAGACAAAATAAAAGAAAAGAAAAAACCATTTGTTTGATCGGCTAATATCGATCAGCATTAGTTGTTCAGTCGCTTAGAAGTCGTTGACGATTGATGGCACTTGATAAGATCGTTAAAGCGTTGGGCGACGGTAAAAATAAATTTATATTAAAATCTTGTGACCCGGATATTTAAATGCTTTAATGCATTCAAATAATTTGTATTATTATGTGTATTAAGTGTTAGTGTAAGTGTAAGTGTAACAAAAACGCAATGTTGCGCAATATTTATTTTCAGAACCTTAAAGGAATACGTGAAAGTACGAAAGTTCTCTGTGCACTGAAAAAGCTAATATGTGCCTGAATAATTAGCATAGAAATAATATTAAACATCACACCGTTTCATCATTTTATGCAGCGATTATGAATGAAGTAAGTATTGACATATGCCATTTATATATGTACATATATATGTACATACATGCATGCATACATATACACATGTATATGTATATGTATACATACGTGTATATGTATATGTATTTTACATGCATGTGTATGTATGTCAATAAATTCACATGTTCACAGATATAGCGTATACACGTCTGTCATTGCCAGAAGATTGCGACATACATACATACGCATGTACGCAAATACTTTTGTATTTATTTATATATATAGTACACACATACATATGTACATATGTACAAATGGCAACAACTTATTCGTCATCCCTTTTGTGCCTTAACTAGTAAAGCCAATTTTATGACAGGAAGATGAACTTTACAGCTAGTATACTCTATATGAGGACAATTTTCTAAAAGTCCATTAGTTCACTTATTACAGTTGCTGAGGATAACTATTTTCCCACAGCAATGGCACAGCCAAAGAGCTTGCAATTGCATGCTTCTTTGTGTGCGCTCTCCCTTGCTCTCTCTTCTTTTGTGGGCAGCTCAACGGTCGGCTGAAGCCGTTGTATTGTTATTCTATTTTCGTTTACATTTCGGTTTGAGAGCGCTCATGTCTGTGTGGCTCTCTATTGAATTCAGTGCAGCTGTGTGTTCTTCTTGTTTTAGCTTCGCTTCCTTCATAATAATTAGCTAATCATGTGTAAACTTATTTGCGCTCTCAACATCATTATTAAGAGTCCCGCTCTCTGCGTGTGCCGCTCTCTTCTAAGCAGATCAACAGTTGCATTGCTGTCCTTCTCTCTCTTTATGAACAGAGAGCTATTGCATTTGAGTTAAACATACAAAATGAAGGCGGCTGTCTGCAGTCGCCATTCTTTAAAAAATGTTGTTTAGAATGCGGTCGATTGAGTTGTTCGCCGGATCTTTTAGCAAATATATAAATATATAGAAGGCAATGAAATAAACAAAGTATCAAATAGAAAAAGTGCATTAATAAGTGAAATAAAGTCATTTAAAAAATATAATATTTCTAGATAAGCTGATGAGTGCCTTCAGACAAATCAAAGTGTGCGTTCGAAGTCAAGCAGAGACCGGTTAACGGTGAATGTAGGAGAAAATGCAAAAAGGAAACGTAAAATGTGAATTAGCAAATAAATAAGCCCAAAATGTCTCCGACTGGAACACATTTCTATTAAAAGTTTTGTTTTTATTGATTATCATTATTTAAAGAAAAGTTGAAAACTATGTAATTGGCAGAAGAACAAGTTGCATTGAATTTTATTTTTGATGAATAAAGAAATGTTATTTGCCGCAACTTACTAGTAAAATAAAACTAAATAGTCAATAAAAATAGCTAATAATGATATTTTCTACTCCTCTAGACCTTTGATTTAGTTTTTGTAAATCAAAGTTATCAGGCTCAAACACCGGATGCCGTAAGCGTTTCGCAAGGAGATTTGGTTGAACTCGTAAATACGATAAAGAACCTCAACGAAACAAAGTGAGTATGAAGCTATGCCAATCAAAAGACAAGTCCTGTATATTTTTATATTTTATCTCATATATATTAGATGCTTCATAAGAGTCACTGATGGATTAACTGCGCGAGAAGGCTTGGTCCCAATGGAAATATTAGAAGTTAATTCATCGTCATTTAGCTCAAGTAAAAACGAAAATGGCAAAAACACGGAAGCAGACATTGATTTCAAGAAGAGGTATACCTATTACAATTATAATAAAGGATATATTTAAAGTATAATAACCATGAAATATTCCAGGACCATTATTGGCGAACTTTTGGAAACGGAGGAGGAGTTTTCAAGAGACTTACAATATGTAATTGATAAGTATATAAAGGCTATTGATAAGCCGACTACGCCCCGATCGATTCGCGACAACAAAGACATTATCTTCTCTAATGTTATACAAATTGCCGAATTTCACATGTAAATATCAAAAATCTATATTTATATAGTATCGAAATTGTATTACTTACAATCAACATTCATTTCAGGGTTTTAAAGGAGGGCCTTGAATGCTATAGAAATCAGCCCAATATGATAGCTAAAACATTCTTAAGACTGGAAAGAGATTTTGACAAACATGTGAAATATTGCCGTAACGAGTTACTCGCCCAAGAGTTTCTAGCGACCAATGTAGAAAGCCAAAATTTTTTCCGGGTAAGCTAAGAAACAAAAATACTTTTACTGAAATTATTTTAAGCTGTCCTATTTAACATTATCATATGAATATGATCAAAAATTGTTTGAATATTTCATGAGACTTGTGTGACAGCCCTCGTTTACAACTTGTCTCTGCGATCGCTACGAACATTTTCGCGCAAGTGTTTTCTATTTTAAAGAATGTTTTCCAACCATGATGCAACCTCTTGCAACTTGTTTGTTTTTCCCCAAGTTTGATGTAAGTTGCGTTGATTAATGTTCGATCGGAAGGTCAAACTTGTTGCTCTTGTTGTTTGCGTCTAATTGGCAAAACATATGTTCGCAGCCCGATTCGAGTGGGATGTACGCACTACATACAACATTGAGAAAGCTCAAGCTTTTATCAGTTGCACCTGTTTTTATACATATATAAACAATACATGGTTCAGATGTGTTTGATTGTGAACTTATGTTGCTCTGGCAGTTTATGAATGAATATTCGGTTGCAATTTATTGACTATGTTCAGTATGGCCTTTTGGCTTTTTCATTATGCTCGGTTCAGAGGGCGAAGGAAGAAGAGAATATACCCGATGATACGCCGTTGAGTGATGAATGTTTTTATTAGCTTATTTATGAATTGAAAGTGAAAGTGTGTGTAGATGTTAATGTGAGGCAGTTAGAAGTAAGGAATACATTAGAATATATTATATTTATATTGAACTGAATACATTAGTATATATTATAAAGGTTGTCTTGAAATTAGGTAGATTATATTACTGTTGTCAAGGCAAGTTGAACAATAATTTATTTTTAATATATTGAAAGCGAATTTTTATACTCTTCTTGTTCCGTTAAATATATTCTAAATGCGTATATTGATGTTTTGTAAAAATATGTTACATACTTATATATATTATATATATTTACCATAATTAATATATGTACATATGCCTGTTAAGAAAATTTCATTTGTCTGACTGTCTAACATCAGAGCGGACAACTAACATTTAAGTTTATTAAAAGAAAAATTGGAAACATTAAGGAAAGAACAAAAGCAGGAAGCAGAGCAGAAAAATCGCATTAACTATGTATATGCAACTGTAATTTGTTGGTATTCAAATTACCATAAATACTTGAAGAAGCAAAAACTACTCAGAGGTGCTGCCCAACGATCGTGTACGAACTGAACTCAGATCATGACTCAACGTTGCGCGGGCCTATCGTTGCCCTATATAAGGAGCAGCCTTTTGAGGGCAGCTTCAGTCGGTTTCGGGACCTGATCAGTCATGCAGTCCAGTGCTCCTCTTCTTCTTCTTCTGGACTTGTGGAAAATATTTTAAGTAGTTATAAACAATTGTAATTGTTGAATAAAATAATAAATAATAATAAATAACAATTTATTAATAAATTTACTGCTGCATAATGACAATGTATAAAATTGTTATCTATATTATAAAAATATTAAAAGTAAATAATAGTATTTAATATTAGCATTAAGTGTATTTTATGCAAGATAATAAGTTATAAGCAATAAGTTTATTAACTATTTATTATTTGTTTATTAGAGAAATTTAAACATAATTTCGCTGGCTATTCTCTCACTGGCTGTGCTCTCACTGGCTATTCTCTCACTGGCTATTCTCTCAATGGCTGTGCTCTCACTGGCTATTCTCTCACTGGCTATTTTCTCACTGGCTATTTTCTCACTGGCTATTCTCTCACTGGCTGTGCTCTCGCTGCCCGTTCTCCTTCAGCCTATTCCTTCTCTGACTCTTATCTGGCTGCTTATTCTCTGCTTGCTTATTCTCTACTTGCTTATACTCTGCTTGCTTATTCTGTGGCTGCTTATTCTCTGGCTGCTTATTCTCTGGCTGCTTAATCTCTGGCTGCTTAATCTCTGGCTGCTTATTCTCTGGCTGCTTATTCTCTGCTTGCTTATTCTCTGGTTGCTTATTCTCTGGCTGCTTATTCCCTGGCTGCTTATTATTCTCTGGCTGTTTATTCTCTGGCTGTTTATTCTCTGGCTGTTTATTCTCTGGCTGCTTATTCTCTGCTTGCTTATTCTCTGGCTGCTTATTCTCTGGCTGCTTATTCTCTGGCTACTTATTCTCTGGCTGTTTGATTAATTCTAATCAGAATTGATTTTTGCCAGCAGGAGGAGAAGGAGTTTAAAGAGCGTCTTCGATATCGTCAAGTACATGTTAAAAATTCTTTAATCTGTGCAACACAAACACTTTTTTTTTTTTAATCTGCTTAATTTTGATCTTGTTAGTATAACAATATTTCATATATTTTCAATAACTTTCAGTCAAACAAAATTTTTTCACAAACAAATTTGTTTTTAAATGCATTTGAAATGTCGAAGAATTTAAGACAGAGTATAAGAAGACTTTATTGCGTTCACTGGGAGCTTTTTGCTTTGAAAATTTAATAAACAAAAATGTCTAAAAATTTAGCAGAAAATTGTATAAATAGTAATTAGAAAACATTTTGCTCACGTCCGTTCGACGGAGTGTGTGGGTTTCTCAAAAGTTTCTCAACTAATTCATATACGAATGTATAATTTATCTATATGTATATATAGATTTATATTTTTCCTATGCTTACATAGGTTGCAGTATTTGCAATATGTATGTATGTAATTCATAGATATCTATATATACATTTGATTTTTATTTGGTCAAATAGACAGACACACAGAATGTTCAATGCTTTTTCTGAATATTATGTATATACATACATACATACAGTCAGTCACATACACTATGTATATGTATGTGTGCGTGCATATATGTATGTATGTAGATCTATTAGTTTATTTTTAAATCCAGACGTTTCTCTTTATTAAAGCTTTTGCACACTTCAGTGTATTTTGAGTTGTGTTTGCCATCGTTTCGTGATCTTTACACGTGGATATTACTTTCCTTGGTACCTAAAATTTTTTTTACTCAAAAAGTTCCCAAAAAATTCAATATATTTGTAAAATAAAAATTATAAATATTACAACGTAATCGATGTGTTTTTTCTACTAAGTTAATACTGTTATGCAAGATTCATTAAAATTAATATAGATATATATGCATATGTGTATACATATAGAAACTTGCAGATATCTATATAGATCTGCCAGTGCGTGTGTGTGTGTGTGCGAGTGTGTGGGAATAGATGCGTAGTGCTAAATTTATATTGATGAACGAATTTAGCTTTCAAAGTTGGGAATTGTACTTGTGGAGGAATAATCAGAGATGGATATACATACATCTATGTACCTATGAATGTACATATATATGTATCTATGTTTGCATATTCATAAGCAATTACATACATGACCCAGTTACATACATCTGATATGTGTGTATGTGTGTGTGTGTGTGTGTCAAATTTGCAACAAGTGATTTTTATTCAGAGAAATTCATCGTCTCGTCTACCCAGATCCATTTGAAACCATTTACACAAGGATATTCGTAAATAAATACTGGATGCTTTACAAATATACCATATTACACTTGAATCGAGGATAAAAAGTAAGTCATTGCCCGTTATATCGGTCAGCACACACACACACAACTACAACTTGGCGTGTCTCAGCCAACAACAAGTGGCAGCTACGGTTATATTCAAGAGCAAAGCGAATTCCCAGCGTGTCGCCTGGGCGGCCATGAAAACATCACACGAAATGAGTGAAATGCTTTCAAAATATTTTAATGAAATTATGTAACATGAAATTATTATAAATATTGGGAAATTATTCATATTTTATACACATATTTGCTGTCAAATTAATTTGCAATTTTTAAGCAATTAAAAAACAAAATAGATAATTGCTCAAGTCGGTGCAGTCGGGCTGTTTAGCAGGGTATTTACTGTGCATATAGCGCAGCTGTTGGAAACCATCAAGCTTACCAATACACACACACATAAATCACACAGACACACATGCACAAGCCAAACACATACAGATGCACACACACACCGCTTGCTTTGCATTTGCTGTCATTGCTGGGTTTTTCTCTGCTTCTTCTTCGCCATAAATTCTAAAAGTATAAATGCGATATTTATATTGACAATTTCAGGATACTTAGGGGGTATTTAAAATTTTAAAAATATACATATATTGTATTTATATACATATATTAAATACATGTGGACCAAAGTATGCCGTTTTATATTTAAATTTCCTGAATTTATATTTCTAAAATATATTAAATGTCTTCCAAGCTTTGATAAAGTAACTGTGCAGAAAAAGAGGAGAAATTTAAAAATTATAGACTGCTCAAAGTTTGCAAATGCTTTAGGAAAAATACAAAAAATGTATGGCTATTTTAAATATGTATATTATATATATATATATATATATATATTTAATTTTTGTTTGTTGACATTGGCTAGAGATGAATTTGCAAAGGTTCAAAAGGTTGAAAAAAATTAAATTTATTTTTTAAATATATCATATAATGTTAGCTAAGAGTCTTTTTGTTTTGAAAAAGAATATTTTCTTTTAATAATATTTAATCTATATTTATTTGATTTTTTTTCATGAAATTATAATATTTATGTCAATTTATATAAAAAATAGACAAACCTAAATATCTTATTATTATTTCAAATTTGAAGCAATAATATTTAATAATTTTCTTTATATTATTATTAATTTGTTATAAACCTAAATATCTTATTTTTTACATAGCAGTCTTTCCAGAGGAATAGTTTCAAATTTGAAGTAATAATATATCACAATTTTCTTCATATTATGTATTTCAGGAACTTTCGGCAAAGCTGGGCGACGACAAATCGCTATCCGAGCACTTGAAGCTTCCACTTCAGAGAATCAACGACTATAAGCTTCTGTTTAAGGTTTGGCATGAATATTAATCGTGTTTGTGTTTGTTACACTAAAATTAATATGGATGCACGCCCAATTTGTAACAGAGATATTAATATAATTTGTATTTGAAATTAATTAACTGGTTTAATGTTTAATCCACAGGACCTAATTAAACTATCTCAATGCTTCAAAGATAATGTTAGGGACTTGGAGAGAGCTTTAGAACTAATGCTTAGCGTGCCAAGTAGAGCCTATGATAATATATTTATATCGAGTATTGAGGGCTATAGAGGTAACATACAGAAATTGGGCAGGTTGTTGCTGCATGAGCCTTGCTTGGTTACAGAGAAGGATGGTAAAACCCATGAGAGATATTGCTTTCTGTTCAAGTCTAGAATCTTAATAACAAAAGTTCGCAAAATCTCTGAAAAGAAATCGATATTTATTTTGCAAAATATCATCAAGCTTCCGCTGTGCAATATCGAAGATCAAATTGAAGAAAAGCGCTTATTTATCTCAAGCAAATCTCCAGACGAATCGAACAATTTGCATCTATTTATTAAGCCCCACAACGAGGAGGGTCATCGGGTTTGGTATAATGAAATCCAGTCCTATATCAATCACGTCGTGACTCTGCAAGAACACGCTGCAGACGATCTGAAAGTAGATTCGGCAAATATTGCCAGCGAGAATGAACTAATACTTCGTCTGCCCCACAAAGTCGAGGCGTATCAGCCCAATTTAGATGTACGTCCATCTGACGTGGCCGAAAACTACTTTTTGAGCAAGGAAACCAAGGAACGCCTGCTCTTCGAGGAGCAGCAGCTGAAGAAGATCGAAAAGGAAGCTTACGAGCTGTTCAAGGCCCAGCAGAATATACAAAATAGTGCACAGCAAAATATCGTACAGCAAAATATCGAAATAAATACCACAAAAGAGATTCGAACTGAGCAAAAGGTGGCCAGCCAAAGTTATTCGAAAACCGAATCCAATAAGAGCGAAGTTAAACTAACAACATCCACTCTAGATAAACAAGAGTCTGTGGCGCCTGTAGTGCTGCTTGAGTCTAGCGCATTTAAAAGTTCGGCGATTGAATCCAAGGAACTTCCTGAAAATAGAAAAGAAGAAAAGGAAAAGTCCAAAGTAGAAGTTCAGGAGACTGTTGCCCAGACATTAGTAGAACAAAAGCTTGACTCTAGCATAGAATCAAAGAAATCTGATAAACTTGTAGATCAACATTCAATTAATATTAAAGAAACTAGTGAAATAGAGAAAACTCAAAAGCTTGAAGCGAGAGACGATATCAGACAGATAGAGAAATCTCAAAAGCTTGAAACTAGAGAAGAGATTAGAGAGATAGAGAAATCTCAAAAGATTGAAAAGATTGAAACTAGAGACGTTATTAGTGAGATAGAAAAATCTCAACAACAAGAATCTCTAACCGAGGGTAAGAACACAGAAGATATCAACTCCTCTTATACAGAAATAACTGTACAAATTCCAAAATGCAATCCAATAGAAACTTTAAGCCATTCACATGATACCCATAACAAGAACAAAATCGAGTTGGCAAATATACCCGGCTACAATGAATCGATGTACGATAGCGATAGCGTTCAGCAAACCTCTAAACAACGAGACGAACATCAGAGCATTACTAATATAACCGATTCAGCTTCATTAACGCAATGGAATAATCGACTTGCCGATATTGCTTTCAGGAATGGGGGCGAACGTTCTGCACAAGGTCCACCCCCACCACCCTTACCACCTCATTTTGTTCGAATGCCTGGCTTCTTTCAACCGCTTCCGCTTATATCGTATGAAACCACCGTAGAAATACTAATTATTAAAGCTCGCCCACCATCACCGCCACCGCGACCTCCGCCGCCCATTAAACGCGTGCTCGTGCACAACGAGAGTTTAGAACAGAAATCACAGAATTTTCTGGAGGGTATCTATGACGTATCAACCTCAGACACATCGCTGCGCAATGCTAAGCAAAAGATACGAAATATTAAGACAGCGGTCTTAAAATCAGCCGATTCAACCAATTACGCCCAAGATACGGTTAAAAAGGCAAAAGCTCGCGACTTTGTACATATTTTTAATCCGCCCATTCGAAAGAAACGACCCATTTTTGAAATTGTTGAAGAGCCTGTAAATATTTGCGAAATTGAAGGGGACTATACTGAATCTATTGCTGACGATTTCAGAGACTCAAGTGTTGACCTCGAGGCACGCGGCAGAAGTGTTTGCAGTATGGATGATAACTATTCCAGTTACTCACTGGCAACCAAACGGCGCATCGAGAGTAAGTTTCAATTGACCAATAACGGGAAAAAGTATACGATAAATGTGTGTGATACGATATTGAAGGCTCTACAAAACGAATTGATGTAAGCCAAAGTCTAGATTCTGACGAGTCCAGTCTATGATTGATTCAAATACGAAATATGTATGTGTTGATATGTAATAGATGCCTTGTGTTCTAAACATCCGAAAAAGTATTATAATATTTTGTTTACATTTTAGCAAACATACGAACATTAACCTATTTTGTGTTGAATGTTTTGTACCTCCTGGCATAAAAGAAATACATAAATGTATATCATTTAATATTCATTGATATAGAATTTAAGCACATCAAAGTAGATAATCTGCTACCGAATATTCCTTGTCCAGCCTTTGATGTTGCTTTTGATGCTGTTTTCTTGATATTGAATTCTGTATGTCATGGATTATTTAGGTGGAATAGAAATTTATAAATATGTATAAAGAGGATTTCATTGAGTAACAATTTAAACTGACCTCTTTTTTCTTATATACAATTTCCATAAATAGTATTAAACCAACCGGAATGGAACTTTAACTTTAGTATACATATGTATATCAACAAATCTGATCTGATTTGACATTTAGAGTTTCATTGATAAGATCCTTGGTCATTCCTTTGAAAAAGTATAGAATTACCCACTACCGTTGTTTCCTCTCTCTAATCGACTTTATATAATTTGGTATATTCCAAACGGACTTAGCCAATATGTTTAGAAACGATCCTGGGAGAAAGTGATCTATTCTGAAAATGTCATAATGTAAAAATCTAAAAGACCTTTAAGTTGGTTAAGTAGATCTATAAAACTTGTCAATATATGAAGTTAATAATATAATGATTGTTGAGCTAGAAAGGTAATCGATGTAAAAAACCAGATCGACTGGTTAAAGGGCAGGTGAACCGCTATCCACCCGCACATGGTTTTTCCTAGTTTCCATGCCTCTTTTAACATCCACATAAATTGTTTTGTTCCTTTAGCCAAGAGTTAATTAAAGTAATATGAGAGGGCTGCCAATTTGTAGCGAATATCAATTATATTCATATAATCAAAATTTCCAACAAAGCAATTTTTGATTAGCAAATGATGCAATATAAGATATTGACAAATTTATTAACAACTGGCAGCCCTCTGTAGTAGTCGTTATAATATACATATATATCCTTGCTTATCCAGTTTCCTGAATATCATATATCTATATCTGTTTTCTCCGCACTAAATTGTTGCATTCTATAATTTGAACTACATGCATATTTTTATTATTTTACATTCCACTAACCTCTGGCACATACAGAAACGAGTAGGTACAAGGACTATGATAGGGGCTCCTACGATAGTACTGTAGAGAGCAAGCACTATGGCATTAGCTCTAGACGTGAGCGAACAACTTTAGATAGAACTGAAGGACACTCACACCTATTGTCAGCTAGTCGTGCCGAGAGTCGTGCGGAGAGTCGTGCCGAAAGCCGCGCCGAGAGCCGTGCCGAGAGTCGAGCCGAGAGCCGTGCGTCCTACTTGCAAAGCTCCACGTATAAACGTTCAGACGATTTACCACCACGCTCGATTGATAAGCCCGTCATCAACAAAATGCTGAAGAGCGTCCACGTCGAGAGTAAGTTAACCAAATTTTTCTATAAAATTGCTCTAAAATCTTTACTTTGATTGCAGGCGGCGAGACTGCGCACTTTGAGATCCAGTTCAACGAGCAGCCAGGCTCTGTTACGTGGCTCAAGGATAACAAGGCCTTGGATGATCGTCTAGCGGATCGCATTGTGCAAACAAGCGCTCCGATGAATTCATATCGCTTGGATATTAAAAATTGCAGGTGATTTGGCCTTGACCTACTTCGTACCATTTTTTAAATAATAATATATATATATCATTAAAATCTGTGACTATTTCTAATTTCTTGTTATTTGTTTAACATTCTTAAATCCAAAGTGAGAATGACGCTGGAACATATACTGTTCGCGCTCAGACTGCAGCCGAAACAACAACTGTTACCGCTCAGCTGGCTGTGGGACAAGGAAAGTTTTTACTTAATATTGTATTATTATTAATTTTCATTTTAATTAAGCATATATTTGTTAAAAATTGCTACAGTTGGTGGCCATGACGAGACGAAAACCAATATTGCGCCCGCATTCTTAGTTAGTTTGAAGGATACTGAAATGATTGAGAATACTCTGTTTCGGTTTATGGTCAAAATCTTGGGCGATCCAAAGCCCAGAGTTAAGTTGTAAGTAAAGCTATTAATTTTGTAAATATCTTTAATCTATTGTGCTCTGTTCACATATAAGATGTTAATAATTAACGCTGTTTTTACCTTATATAATAGGGTCTTAACATTTTTTTTATACAAAAAATATGATCTTTTGGAGAATCGTTGTAATGTAGAATCAACTTTCTAAAATAATACAGTATAATTTTGAATCTAGATTAATTCAATTTCATGTTTAGTTGAGTTTGAGCCATTTATCCTTTAAATAATTAATCATATTTGCTTGAGAACCATAAAGATCAACTTTTTTGACTTGGTCTTCTTTATGCAAAACTAGGTGAGTATAAGAGAAAGATGTCAAATTCTTGTATGTAGATCCTGCACAGTATGAGAATGTGGCAATATTTATTACGATAAGTTTTCTTAAGCTATAAAAACAATGCATTTTCAGTAAACGTAGTAAAGTAGAAGACAAGCAGAGTAATGTAGATCTTGGATCTTGGATCTTGGCACTTGCACACATTAATATTTTATTAGATTTTATATTGTAAATTGATTTAATATATATATCATATATATATATATATATTTTTTAAACTAATATTTTATTTTATTTTTTTAGCTATAAGAACGATAAGGAAATTCTTGAGACGGATGACAGAATTCAAATCATACGTGAAAAGGATTACCTGGGCTTCTATGAGCTGGTCATTGCCGAAGTGCAGCCGGAAGATGCTGGAGTCTATAGCTGCAAAGCAGTTAACAAGTTTGGCGAAGCCAGCTGTGAGGCAAAAGCAACTACTGTGGGTACGTAAATAACATTTCATTATAACTAGATAAGACCAATAATTCTATACAATTTTAATAACATTTCATACTTTATGATTTCCTCTTCTTTGACAGACTTTAAGAATCCCTTTGGTGCTCTGAGTGGTCAGATTTTGCAGAGCGGAGAAAAGTCGATATTTTCCTGGAAGCGCAATGGAGAACCCTTCGATCCCGAAGAACGTTTCAAAGTTCTCTTTGGCGAGGATGAGGATTCGCTTGCGTTGGTATTCCAGCACGTCAAGCCCGAAGATGCTGGCTTATACACGTGTGTGGCCCAGACGTCAACGGGAAATATCTCCTGCAGCGCCGAGCTGTCTGTTCAGGGCGCTATTCAGACCCTCAACAGGGAACCGGAGAAACCATCCTTGGTTATTGAGCATCGCGAGGCGAACACCAGCATTGGCGCCACTGCCATACTGGAGCTGCAGTGCAAGGGCTTCCCCAAGCCAGCTGTACTCTGGAAGCATGAAGGCGAAGTCGTCCAGGTCGACGACAGACACAAGTTCATGTTTGAAGACGAGGAGAGTATGTCTCTGGTTATAAAGAGCATAAACACTGAAGATGCTGGCGAATATACCATCGAGGCGGTGAATGAGCTCGGACAGGACACAAGCTCCATTAATTTGACTGTTAAAGGTAAGCGAATCTCTTAAAGCGATATATGAGGAATATAACCTTTTATAATGTTTATTTTCTTCTTCCAGCTCCACCGAAAGTAAAGAAAATCGAGAATATTGTTTGTACAGCTGGCGAAACAGTGCGCATCGAGATCGAAGTGGAGGGATTCCCGCAGCCGGATATAAATGTCACCAACAATGGCAAGGATATATCGGGTGAAAGCAATGTGAAGATTACAACAAAGTCCGTTGGCAAGGGCTCCATCAAAGTTACTGTGGAGATTTCGGATATAAAACTATCGCAGGCTGGAAACTATTCGATCAGAGCCACAAACGATTTGAGCCAGACGTCCGAGTATTGGAATTGTACCGTGAAGTCGAAGCCAATTATTGTGAAACACTTTGAGGAGGAATATATTCACGGCGAAAAGGAAACCGTACAGATGTCCGTGCGCGTCGATGCATTCCCGGAGCCAAAGCTGATTTGGTATCACGATCAAACTGAGATCAAGACCAGCGAGAAAAAATACAAGGTCGAGTCGGACGGCAATACGTATACCCTGAAAATCACTGGCGCCACTCGCGTGGATGCTGGCAAATATACGGCCAAGGCGGTCAATGAGCACGGATCGGCCACGAGCGAAACTCAGCTGCTAATGAAGTGCACCCCAGAGCTGACCAAGAAATTGCAGAACATCACCGTCAAGGAGGGTGAAACGAATGTCGAGCTAGCCGTGGGCATCGATGCCTATCCGGTGCCCAGCATCAAGTGGTTCATTGATGGCATCGAAATCGATGAGAGGCGAAATGAATTCCTTAAGACAACGGAAGGCAATATTCATAAGCTGGTCATGAAGGAGGTCGCTGTCAACATGCAGGGAAATTACTGCTGCAAGATCATGAACGACTACGGCCAGATCGAGGACAACTGCTCGGTGACGGTCAACTGTGAGTGTATATAAAATATAGAGGAACAATATAGATATAATTTCCTATTGAATCTCAGGCAAGCCCAAAATAAGAAGGGCTCTCAAGGATGTTGAGGTCAAGGAAGGCAACTCGGTGACCCTAGAAGTTGAGATCTATAGCAATCCGGATGCAACTATTAAATGGTAATTATATTTGTTGATCTCCATTTATAATATGTTTAATTTCATATTTGTCTAATTTCAGGTTCAAGAATGGACACGAAATCCATGAAGATGCGAGAATTAAAATCACCAGGGATACTCAGCGCATTGAAAATTACTATTTGACCTTGAATCTTGCCAAAGTCGAAGATGCTGGCACATACGAGGTGAAGGCAGCCAACTTCATCGGCGAGACAACCTCAAGTTGCAAAGTTCAAGTTTTGAGTAAGTATATTTTTGCTAAGAATAGGAGCTTGGTTTTAAAACGTGTAAGCAGAGTATTTATCAATTATTCACATATTCAATTAATTCTTAAGAATGTTTTTTTAGCGGATGGCCATCGAGTTTATGTAGCAGGAATTTACTTTTGAATTTATATTTAAACTGGTTTTTATAATATTAAATTTCAGTTTAAAAATTTAATTACAAATCTCAGAAATTTCCGCTCTCATCTTGTTCTATTAATAATCTACAAATCAAAGACTTAAATCGCTTATAGAAAGTAGAATTTTTCTAGAACCTTTTAGCTAAATTCCAAATATCATTTAAATAGTTTCTCATGTAATCGCGTTATCATTATTTGTTGGCTTTGTATGTGAACTATTTTTTAAATTGATTTACAAGTTAAATGCTTTCTTAGGCTCTCTTAGATTATCTGCTAAATGTAATTGACTAGAGATTAATATTTTTATCCTGAGATCTTGAGGAAAAGAGATCAGAGATTATTCTCTTTCATTTTTTTCGTATTTTTGGCAGATTAGTTCATTTTTGGGTAAAGTTTATTTTTAATATTCAGCACAACTCTAAAATATCGATTATATTTAAGAAATCATATTAAATTTAAACATTTTTAATAAATTTAGCCAAAGACTGTTTATCCGTGGAAGAAACCGTGACAAAAACAATGCTCGCTACAACAGAGCAAGCTGAGGAAGGGGGTAAAACAAACCAAATTTCTAAATTCTTTACTAACTAATATGCATAAAGTGAATGAATGTACTATTGACATGCTCTACATAAATGCTTCTCTTTAATAAGGCTGTAAAAATGTAGCTAGTTGGTAAGCAAGCTGATAATAATTTAAACGATATATTGAATATATATATTGAATCTGTATAGAAATGAAGGATCAAGAGACTGAGATGGATACATATTCAGGATGTATAGTTTTGTATATATGTTAATATAAATATATATATATCTATTTGTAGATAAAGCCCATGACAAAACGCATGAATCATAAACATATATTGGGTATTAATAGACTCTAGTCTTAAGTGAATGTCTATGTGTATGTGTATGAAGACTTTCTTGCAAGATATTTTAACAAAAATTGCATCTCACATAATATGTAATATATATATATTAAAGTGATCTGATCTACTTTGAGATGAACGATATCTTAACCAACGGCGGCACGACCAAGCTCCTAACACATTTGATGTATGTGATATGAAAATCGACTTTGAAATCGATCGATTATAAATTGTTTTGTATATATAAATTCTTTACAGCACTAAACAAGTAAGAGTATTAACTCGCCGGCGTGTGCTCTATGAATATGTATTAAATACGATATATTAATTAGTTGAATTTCAATTTTCTAGCTGTGCCTGAGATCGTGCACATCGATGTCTTCCAAATTCACAGCTTCGAAAGTGTTCCCCTCAAGTATGAAGTTATTGCTAAGGGCATACCGAAGCCCGAGGCGATTTGGTATCACGATGACAAACCCATCGCAGCTGACAAACATTTCGCTATATCAAATGATGGGGTTGGTTTAAGGAAAGGTTTATATATCTCAAATACTAATAATAATATATTTATTAGGAACATTATAAGCTAGAAGTGAAGTCCCTGGAGCTAGCGGATGCCGGCGAGTACAAGGTTGTTATAAAAAATAAAGTCGGTGAGAAGAGCCATAAGGGAGTACTCTCGCTCTCAGGTAAGAGTATTTTTTATTTTAAATAGAGAAATTTATTTCTATTATAATTTGTTTATTTTCTATTGCCCTAGGTGTTGCTGAGTATAGAAAACCTTTGTTGATCGCAGCCAGCGGCTTGCGCGACATCAAATTGAAGAAGGGAGAAACCGTTAATGAGGCTGTCGTATTCACGGCCGATCCATTGCCAGAAATCATTTTGCTGAAAGATGGCGCGCCAGTTAGTGGAGACAAGAAGAATATACTGAACACTGAAACAAAAGAATTGGAGAACGGCTTGATACAATATACATGCACCCTAAACATCAAGGATGGTAAGAAATGGAAAATATGAGATATCATTATAAGCCCAATCTCCAATTCGCTCTTTATTTCCCCAGCCGACATCAAAGACTCTGGCCGCTACGAGCTCAAGGCAAAGAACAAGTACGGCGAGATGGCCACAAGCGGCTATATCGATGTGCTGTCCAAGCCTGAAATTACCGGTTTGGTGAATCACAAGTGCATGCCCGGACAGTCGGTGTGCTTTGAGGCAATCGTGCTCGCCAATCCGAAGCCCAAGGTGTCCTGGACCCGGGGCAATGAGAACCTGTGCAACAATGAGAGCTGTGAGGTTATCGCCGACGTTGATGCCGATAAATACAGAATCGTTTTCCAATCGGTGACGCCAAAAGATGACGGCAAATACGCCATTGCTGCTGTCAATTCGGAGGGCAGAGCTGATGCGGAGTTCAATTTGAATGTGCTAGGTAAAGTTATATTTTCTTAAGCTATTTATAAAAATATTAGCCCGAATCATAAATCCCTTGCAGTTGAAAAGCCCGCCTTTATAGTGCCACCAGAGGCTCAGGCCATTCACGACTTCCACCCGGTCACCACAAAGGTTGTCGTACACGGCGTACCAGCACCGGCTCTACAATGGCTCAAGGATGGCAAGCCAATTGATCTTGAAGCGGTCGATAAGCAAACACAGCAGAAGGTTTATCTGGTCAAATCCTCAAATGCCACAACAGATCAAGTCGAGGGCATACTTGAAATACCCAAATTCAAGGAAAATGTTGCTGGAACGGTATGCCTAACTTCCTTACAAAAAGAAACCGTTTGAAACCAAATCGATTTCTTCATAGTACACCTGCGTGGCCAAGAACGAAATCGGTGAGACTAAAGTTCCATTTGAATTGACTATGCAAGCGCTGGCTCCGAGCTTTACCAAGAAACTGAACAGTGCATTGGATGCGCAACAGGGTGAGCCTCTTGTCCTGGAATGTGCTGTGGATGGCAGTCCTTTGCCCACCATACAATGGCTCAAGGATAGCGACGAAATCACACCAAATCAAAGGTACTTGGCGTACTAGAAAGTTTATAAACCTAATATCTCAACAACGAATACCTCGACCTTGCTTTGTAGAGTTAAAAT
This sequence comes from Drosophila navojoa, assembly GCF_054131105.1. Classification (NCBI taxonomy): domain Eukaryota; kingdom Metazoa; phylum Arthropoda; class Insecta; order Diptera; family Drosophilidae; genus Drosophila; species Drosophila navojoa. The sequence continues at coordinate 14,677,356 of NC_142893.1, forward strand.
GACAACCACTCCCGAGGGCTTAGTCAAATTGGAAATCAACAACTGTGAACCGAATGACTCTGGTGCCTACAAATTGGTTATTTCCAATCCCCATGGACAGAAGGTAGCTTTATGTGCTGTGGCAGTAAAGCGTAAGTATTACCCTATACTATGCAAGTTTTTAGATATTTGTAGATTATTTACAAATTCTATATAAAAATCTTACAGCCAAAGAAATGCAGCCCAAATTCCTGAAGCCTTTCGAGAATCAATCGGTTACTGTGGGACAGCCGCTGAAATTGACCGCTGAAGTTACCGGCTTTCCTGCACCCGAAATTAAGTGGTACAAGGATGGTCTACTCCTGCGGCCTAGCTCAAATATTGACTTCATTAACAGTCCCAACGGTCAAATTGGCTTGATGTAAGCAAAGATAATTTAACAATTCAAATAGTCCTATTCATTATTTATATTTCCGAATGCAGTGTTGATACAGTGGAGCCTGAAGATGCTGGTATTTACAAATGTGTGATTGTCAACAAGGAGGGCGAGGCGGAAAATGCCGTGAAAGTTGAAGTTATTCCTAGGGAAGCGAAGCCCACATTTGTTGCCGAGCTGCAAGATGCCTCGAGTGTTGAAGGATTCCCAGTTAAGATGGACATTAAGGTTCTAGGCTTTCCAAAGCCGAAACTCCAGTGGTTCCATAATGGTCATGAGATCTTGCCCGATAACAAACATGTTGCCATTCTGGAAAATCCGGACGACACTTATAGCCTCATCATAGACAAGACTCTGCCAGCGGACTCGGGATTGTACGAAATTGTCGCACAAAATTCGGAGGGCTCAACTGCCTCAAAGGCTAAGCTGTATGTAGCGCCGAAAATTGATGAAACTGTTGCAGAGGAAGCGCCCCAATTCGTTTCTGGACTACGCGATGTCAATGCAGATGAAGGCAAAGAATTGGTGCTATCTGCGCCATTCATTGCCAACCCAATGCCAGAGATCATGTGGTCCAAGGATGGCGTTCCACTGGCCCCCAGCGAACGTTTGCTGATGACTTGCGATGGCAAGCACGCGGGCTTAACCATAAGCCCCGTGGAAACCTCCGACTCCGGCACCTACAGTTGCCTGCTGGCCAATCCGTTGGGCGAGGACTCGTCTCAGTGCAATGCGAACGTCAGGAAAGTCTACAAGGCGCCAATATTCACGCAAAAGATATCAGATCAGCAGCAAGCTTTTGGAAACAATGCCAAGATTCCAGTTACAGTCTCTGGCGTTCCATATCCAGAGCTCACGTGGTTCTTTGATAACAAGCCCATTGAGGAGTCGAGCAAATACTCGATCAAAAATGATGGCGATCATCATATGCTCATTGTGAATGATTGTCAAGCCTCTGATAAGGGCGAATACAAGTGTATTGCCTCGAATAGGGAGGGCAAAGACATTACTCAGGGTCGTCTGGAAGTCGTCAATGAAGTGTAAGTACATATATTCGCTAAAGATATTTAAAATCTTCAATTTCTATTATAAAATATTTTGTTTTAGCAAAAAGCATATGCGTTCCGAGCCACCAGTATTTCTCAAGAAAATTGGCGACTGCGATGTCTACGATGGCATGTCGGCGAAGTTTACGGCTTGTGCAACAGGCTATCCAGAGCCGGAGGTGGAATGGTTCAAGAACGATCAGAGACTATTCCCATCTGATAGAATTGATATTGAAAAGGAATCGAATGGCCTTCTGCGCTTATCCATCAAAAATGTCAACGAATTTGATGTGGGACGCTATTCCTGTCGCATCTACAATCCCTATGGAGAGGATAAATGTCATGCCGAGTTGTTTTATGATGGTAAGTCGTAACTTTACTTGTTTTGGTGTTTCGCCCTTTTCAAATTCCTGCTTCTTCTTCAAACAGTTATCGACTCTCATCAACGTCCATTGGGCGAGCAGTATAGCGACTTCAAGCAATACAAGAAAACCGGTGCTCCACCACCGTTGCCCGAGGGTCCTATTATATCCCGTATGACCGATAGACGTCTGCTATTGTCCTGGAAGCCGTCGGTGCCATTGACGCCCAGATATCCAGTTACATATCAGGTATGTTTATATTTTAATTATTTACATAGAAACCCTAATAATATATTCACTATATTTTCAGGTGGAAAGACTAGACTTACCAGACGGCGACTGGCATACCTTGAGAACTGGCATTCGTAGCTGCAGCTATGATATTAGAAACTTGGACCCACTTAGAGATTATAAATTCAGAATTCGCGTAGAGAACAAATTTGGCGTCAGCGATCCCAGTCCATACACTCAGACATTTAGGTAACTGTATAAGTTTTTACGAAGCCTGATTATTTAATATAACTTGATTTAATTCATTTAGGCAAAATCTCATACCGGAGCCAAAGAAGACTTACACTTATCTGCCACCTGGCACTGACTTTAGACCGGATACTTCACCCTATTTTCCAAAGGACTTTGATATTGAACGTCCACCTCACGATGGTTTGGCTCAGGCTCCTCAGTAAGTTACTTTAGAGCAATCCTATGAATATACTATAGTTTATTAATATATATAGATTTTTACTGCGTGAGAATGAGGTCTCGTATGGCGTCAAGGGACATAACACTGAGCTTATGTGGTTCGTTTATGGCTATCCCAAGCCAAAGATGACCTACTACTTTAACGATAGTCTTATTGAATCCGGCGGAAGATTCGATTACAGCTACACACGTAATGGACAGGCGACGCTATTTATTAATAAGTAAGTTGCTTAGATACTACCGATTGTATATATAAGTAAGCAAACCTATTACCGTTATCCCTTCCCTGCACAGCATGTTAGATCGCGATGTTGGATGGTATGAAGCCGTGGCGACCAATGAGCACGGCGAGGCTAGGCAACGAGTTCGTCTGGAAATTGCCGAATATCCACGATTCACAAAGCGTCCCAATGAAACGTTCATCATGTCGCGCAAGAATGGACGCATTGAGGCCAGGATAACTGGTATTCCGCTACCGGAAGTACATTGGTATAAGGATTGGAAGCTTATAACTGAAACATCGCGCATTAAGATTCACTCATATGATCCCGATGTCTATATACTTGCCATACATGACTCCATAATAAAGGACGGAGGTCTCTACTCGGTGAGCGCACGAAATATTGCCGGCTCTATTAGCACCTCAGTCACGGTGCATATTGAGGAAAATGAGGATCAGTATATCTACAAGACCTATGGCAGACATCCGTATGTGCGCGCGAAGCAATTGCGATATGAGGACAAATACGATATTGGCGATGAGCTAGGTCGCGGCACTCAGGGCATCACATATCACGCTGTGGAGCGCTCCACTGGCGATAATTATGCGGCTAAGATCATGCACGGACGGCCAGAGCTGCGGCCCTTCATGTTGAATGAACTGGATATGATGAACATGTTCAATCACAGGAACCTAATACGCCCCTACGATGCGTACGAGAATGATCGCGGCGTCACGCTCATAATCGAGCTGGCGGCCGGAGGCGAACTCGTCAGGGACAATTTGCTTACGAGAAACTACTACACCGAGCGAGACATTGCCAACTATATACGCCAGACTTTGTATGGCTTGGAGCATATGCACGATTTGGGCGTGGGCCATATGGGCTTAACGGTAAATATTATTTAACTTATTTGTATGTAGATTTACATATATTAAATATGTTATCCTATTTTCAGATCAAAGACTTGCTGATTTCAGTCGTAGGCAGCGATTTCATCAAGGTATCTGACTTTGGTCTGTCACGCAAAATAAATAAGCACAATCTATCCACACTGGACTATGGAATGCCAGAGTTTGTCTCCCCGGAAGTCGTTAACAAGGAGGGCGTTAGCTTCTCGCACGACATGTGGACAGTTGGCTTGATCACGTATATTCTGCTCGGTGGCAGAAATCCCTTCATGGGCGCCGATGATAGAGAAACATTGACCAAAATTCGTGAGGGTCGCTGGGACTTTTCGGATTCCATTTGGACCCATATCTCTGAGGATGGTCGCGACTTTATAAGCCGACTGCTGCTGTACAGCCCCGAGGAGCGTATGGATATTAAGACCGCATTGAAGCATCCTTGGTTCTTTATGCTCGATAGAAAAGCATCCGATGAAGATTATCAAATTGGAACGGATCGCTTGAGGCACTATTATGATCACTTCAGGGATTGGTATGCAAATGCTTCCTGCAAGAACTACTTCCGTCGTCGTCGGCTCAGTGGCTGCTTCCAGCATCCATCGAAAATGGTATATCCTCCTGGACACTCGTACACACCTGAAAATACGCCCGAGCCCTTCATCGAACCAAGGACCAGAACTAAGGAGGTGGTTTCCAAATTCTTGCATCCCGACTATGAGCTGGGTCTCATCTCATCTGAGAGCCAGTAAGTAGAAGTCAAGTCAAGCTAATAGTTTTATTAATAGTTTATTGTTTTTCTTACAGCTATCAGTATGGACCCGATACCTATTTACTGCAGCTAAGAGATGTCAGCTTCCCAGTGAGGCTACGCGAGTACATGAAGGTCGCCCACAGACGTTCACCATCATTTGCTATTAACGATTCAGTTGATTGGTCGGTAAGTATCTATGCACATAAGCAGAGTATATAAATCACGAATAACCTATTCAATATTATTTTCAGCTGCCCGTGATCCGCGAAAGACGTCGCTTCACTGACATAATGGATGAGGAAATCGATGATGAGCGCACCAGGAGCCGTATTAGCATGTATTCCGCTAATGATTCGTACTCCATTCGACGCCTGCGAACTGAGCTGGGACCTCGTCTCAATGAGTACACCGAGGCCGATGCGATGATCGAGACTCAGCGCGAAGGCTATCCACCCTTCTTCCGAGAGAAGCCACAAACGATTGCCATCACAGAGAATCGGCCAGCGCATATTCACTGCTTTGCAGTGGGCGATCCGAAGCCGTGCGTGCAGTGGTTCAAGAACGATATGGTTATCACGGAGAGCAAACGTATAAAGATCACTTTCGATGAGGATGGTCGTTCGATACTGCGCTTCGAGCCGGCCAGTCACTTCGATGTTGGCATCTATAAGGCTGTCGCCAGGAATAAGGTTGGCCAGACTGTGGCCAGATGTCGCATAGTAATTGCAACGCTGCCCGATGCGCCCGACTCGCCTGAGGTTTCGGCAACGAGTGCCACAGAAATACTGCTGAGATGGAAGCAGCCGCGCGACGATGGACACTCGCCCGTCATGTGCTATAGTCTGCAATACAAAATGCAAAACTCTGATGCCTGGACCACTGTAGCCGACAACATTGATCACGAATTCTATCTGCTGCACGAGCTGCAGCCCAACACGAACTATCAAATTCGACTGGCGTCGAAGAATCGCATTGGCTGGAGTGACATGGGAATTCCCGTGAATGCAACAACTGCTGGCACGGATGCACCCAAGGTACACATTACGAAGGCCATGAAGCACTTGCAAATGCTGACGGAGAAGGGGCAAGAGGTGGTGCTCGAGGAGGAGCGTGTGCACATGGACTATCATTGCGAGCGCGAGCCACCCAACTGGGTGACCGATGCGTCCGTCAGTGATAAGTACAGCTTCATTTCGGAGATCGCACGCGGAGAATTCAGCACCATTGTCAAGGGCATCCAGAAATCCACAGATACAGTTATTGTGGCAAAAATCTTTGAAGTCACCGACGAGAATGAGGAGGCAGTGGTCGCTGAATTTGATAACTTCAAGACCCTAAGGCACGAGCGCATACCCGCCCTGTTTGCCGCCTACAAGCCAATGAATGTCCCGATCGCAATATTTGTGATGGAGAAACTTCAGGGCGCCGACGTGTTGACCTATTTCTCGAGCCGCCATGAGTACTCCGAGCAAATGGTGGCATGCGTTATCACTCAGCTCCTGGATGCCCTGCAATACTTGCACTGGCGTGGATATTGCCATCTAAACTTACAGCCAGACAATGTTGTCATGGCCTCAGTTCGCTCAATTCAAGTGAAGCTCGTGGACTTTGGCTCGGCAAAGAAAGTGAATAAGTTGGGCATGAAGATAGCACCCACTGGCATGCTGGACTTCCAGCCACCAGAAATGATCAACGACGAACCGGTCTTCCCCCAGAGCGACATTTGGTCGATGGGCGTACTAGTCTACATACTTCTATCCGGCACTAGTCCATTCCGTGGCGCCGACGACTACGAAACTCAACAAAACATTTCCTTCGTGCGTTATCGTTTTGAGAATCTCTTCAAGGAAGTTACTCCAGAGGCAACCAGATTCATTATGCAACTCTTTAAGCGACACCCCACGTAAGAGAATATCTTTCTAGAATTTACAATTTAATTAATTCAATTAATACATTAACCATTTTAAATACAGGAAACGACCATACACAGATGACTGTCTGGAGCACAGATGGCTGATGTCTTCCGATTATATGGTTAGAAAGCGTGAGCGCGCCGTATTCTTGGGCTGCCGACTGAAGGTAAGTTTTGAATATTACCGAAATGCATTTCTATTGATTGTTTTCAATTATTACTTTTACAGACCATTTCCGATGAATATCATGAATATAAGAACAAAGCTGCTTCAACCTCCAAAGCTTTCTATGCAGTTGAAGGCGCACCCACACCTTCTCAACTACTTCGATCGAACAGCATTCAGGAGGAATTGCTCACAACGTTTTAGATAAACTGAAGAAAATAACACACAAAAATTAACTACGAATATTTCTATATTTCAGCACATAAATAAACAAAAAAAATGAAAGAACAAGAATTTAAAATGAGATTATAATCATAAATGTTGTTGTCAATAAATTAAAGCTTTTCGCAAAATCAAATACTTTAATGAATGAAATATGTAACAGTTTGTTTTTTATTTTGCTCTAATAACTGATTAATGTAACTCTTAACAATTTCACATTACTTTAGCTAGCTCTCTCACTCAAGTTACTCTGATTGGGAATTGTAGTGAGGTAAAACTTGACTCCAATTGGAGAAGAACAAGAATTTAAAATGAGATTATAATCATAAATGTTGTTGTCAATAAATTCAAGCTTTTCGCAAAATCAAATACTTTAATGAAAGAAATATGTAACAGTTTGTTTTTTATTTTGCTCTAATAACTGATTAATGTAACTCTTAACAATTTCACATTGCTTTAGCTAACTCTCTCACTCATCTTACTCTGATTGGAAATTATAGTGTAGTAAAACTTGACTCCAATTGGAGAAGCGTTCTTAAGCTGTTTATATTTTCTAATTTCGCGGCAGGCAGGCAATAATCGCAGCGGAAATATCGATTTATCGTTCAGTTGCTGTTTTTTTGACATCTCTAGCCGTTTTGTCCTAATTGTTATTGATTTTTAGCAAAATACAACTTATTCATTTATAAAATTAAATTATAATAAACATACTTTTGTATAAATATGTGTTGTGTATTAGTTGTAAGGTTTCCATTTAGTGTTTTTTAGCATATGTTTAATATATGTACATATGAATAGAATATAAATGTATCATCTACATATATACAAACGACAATATCTTGAAAAGGTGAGCTAAATAATGCATAGATATGTATGATACAGATATTAGATTAACTGCTTCAATCACATCTAATCCTTCAATCAGGTACAACGCAGCTGGTGAAATGGCAAAGTTCCCGTTATTCAACATCAGCCGGAAAAACGAAACATATCCAGCGAACTTCAATATCAAATGCAAATCTCAATTGCTGGAGGAGCATGAGAGCGTTAAATTAATTATAAATCGTCGCGTCGCAGTCCATCCAATGAAGTGGCCTTTGCTGCGCTGTAAATGGCAAAAGAAGCTGACGCTGTCTTTGACGCTTTTTCTCATTTGCCTGCTAATCATTTTCGCCTACTCGGACGAATTTCGGAATAAGGTCTTCTCCGTATTTCTGTCGAATCGATTTGGCCAAGTGACAAACATTAGCAAACTGCAAACAGCCTTTGCGAATAGTAACCAAGAGCCAAATACATCGCATCAGCAGCTTTTGAAGCCAATGCAATATATATTGAACTATTCGGCAGCCCAACTGAACTACAGTTCGATTTTGAAGCCCATCACATCGAACTACAACATATTCGTCATCTATACCAGAGAGAACTATAGATTGCATATGAAATTCGATCTGTTCATACATAGTCTGTTCAAGCATACCAATGCTCAGCTGCATTTGCATGTGATCACGGATAAGGAGAGCGAGGTGGCTGTGCTGGAGATACTGCAGCGCAAGGTGCGGCGCTTCAAGCGTGTTTTGATCTACTCCATGTATAATATACAAATCTGTTCGAATATAATTCAAGACATAACTGACAAATTGTCGCCGTACTTTAGCTCAGCGCCCAATTCGTATTATAGTGATTCGCTTTTTTTTATGTCGCTCGGCCTGCATCGCATCGCCGACGCGAGCCTCAGTCGTGCTATTCTCTTCGATTGTGATATTGTCTTTCGGTCAGATATTCGTTTACTTTTCGCGGAGTTTGATCGGTTTTTGCCGAATCAGCTTTTTGGTCTGGCGCCCGAACTAACGCCAGTTTATAGGCATATACTATACCGATATCGTACGCAGTTTCCCGAATCGAATTTCGGAAATCCATATCAACCGATACAAATAGGCAAAAATAATAATAATAAAAATAATAATAAATTGTTAACTAGTCGTAGCCAGGAACGTCATGGTTACCCGGGCCTTAATTCCGGCGTAGTGCTTATACTTTTAAACCGAATCCGAAATTCCAGTACGTACATCGAGATACTCACGAAATATGAAATCAATCGTCTAGTAGCAAAGTATTCCTTCAAGGGTCACCTCGGGGACCAAGACTTTTTTACACTCCTGGGCTATGAGTACCCGACTTTAATCTATCGGCTGGACTGTGTCTGGAACCGACAGCTCTGCACCTGGTGGAAGGATCATGGCTACAGTAACATATTCGATGCGTATTTCCGCTGTGATGGCAACATCAAAATGTACCATGGCAATTGCAATACGCGAATTCCAGAGTAATACGAACGTGTACAATAACGTATTTAGGAACAGAGAGAGAGGCATGCGACATCGCGTTTTAATGTACTTTGGGTGATATATTTGGAGATAGCTGGGAAAAGCCTCTCTCTCTCTGTGTCTTATGAGCTACTCTCTTATACCCACTCTCCACTGATCAATGCGATCGTCTTATTAACATTTAGACTTAAAATTAAAACAATATATATTGTAGATATAGCATAAATACGCATCTTATGAATAAAGTTAAATTGTTTACTACAATCTTCAAAATCTAAATGATGTTTCTTTTGATGTTATAAAGCTAACGAGTTTATAAAAGATAAGAAAATCTTAATAGCTGTGCTTTCAAAAAGGGGACTTACCTGTTAAGTTGATATAAATCTAAACTTTGTTGTTTTTAATAACTATGATGCATTCTCTATTTTAAACTATTTCAAGAAGTGACTATCTATAAAATGCGCACTTTTTTCAAGCTTGACTTTAGTACTTTCGACAAAACGACAAAAGTCTTGATTTATTTTATGACTTATTATTATTTTACGATTGTAAAAACTTACAGAGTTCCGCTGCTGAAGACTTTAAGCAAAGACAATAAAATATTTAGTTTTAAAATAATTTATTCCTTTATTTTTCAATACTTTTTACTAAAATCAAAAGACTAGGAACCTAGATATAGATTTCGTATATTTATATATAAGAGGAATGATATATTATTATATCAATCACGTCTATAAAATTTGTATGTAGTTTCCGTGTTCGTGGAATTTATATAAAATTAAAAAAGCGTGTTGACAGACAGGCAACGCGAATTACGTCAAATCGACTCATTCACTAGATCTAGAATATGTTAGCTCCATAGCATATATAATTGTAGTATATGTATATGCATTTACGATTGCCAATAATCATTTTAAATGCGTTTTCTGTGTAATAAAGCAGTTTTGTAAATGGCTTTGCCTTTTAGGAAACTAAGCAATGATTCATAGATTACCGATGGAATATTTTCTTCTCTTAGCTTTAAGTGTTTTGTATAGTATCCTCTTCTTTAATCTAATAGTAAGTTTTCAAATTGTAGCAGGCGAATATGTAAGAAAGAACCTCAACAACATTTAGAAAAAAAAAAAAAAAGTAGTTGAATGAATATTAAGAGCATATTTCCCAATGAATAGTCAAAATAATAGAATCAATAACAGAATAGTCGACATTACATATCCACATATACATATCCATTTTCCGAATGGAATAAAAAACCCAAGTATTCATGAGCAATATACTTTTAATGCATACTTGACGCACTTACATGTATCATACCATTTATCCTATAATTACGTAACACAATGGAATAAACCTAACGTTTTGTTTTTAACAAAAGAAAATATCCAGACTCCCAATCGATAGATTTTTACAAATATAAACATTTATTTTATAGATCATTTTTAAAAGCCCAAATATCACTAGAATTTAGAGAGGGATGCCAGCCTTTTGTGCCTGTGCCCTATAACGCTTAATGTAGACCTCTTCTGGGTCATATTTAGCCTGCAGTACCTTCCATTCCTCTGGCTTTTTGTCGATCACGAAACGGATGACCTTGTCGGTGTTCTGCCTTTGCTTCTCACTGCATTTGCTGCACTCGGTGACCAAAGCGTCAGGCAGGGATTTCTTAAGCTCACGGGCCTCGGGCGTGCACTTGCCCGTATCGATCAGGCACTTGTAGTAGTTGTTGAACAGACGATCCGACTGCAAGATTTCATCCACATCGATATTATCATATTTTGTCGTGTATTTCTCATCAGCTACAACGCAGGCAACGGCCAGAGCAAGGAATAAAATGAAAGACTTCATGCTGTAAATAAAGCAAGGAAAATGTAAATATTAAAATTTAACCATAAAAGTAAAATTTAAATAATAAATGTAAATCATAAATGTATAATTGTATTTTAAATTTAACTTTTTTCACATCTTATTTAATTAGATAATAATTTATATTTTATTTTCTTTCTTCCTTTTAATCTTTTGTATAATTTACAAATACTATTTTGTATTCGTTTAAACAATTTAAATTTAAATTAAATAAAACCCAAAAGTCATAAATTATGAAAAAATAAAAGTCAAAATAAATTTAAAATGTCAAATGTTTAAAGTTTTGCTTAATTCCTTCTCATATTAAATCACGTTATTTAAGAATAATGAGCTCTTTAATTTAACACGAGTCACTAGCTCAGAGTTTAATGAGTGTCTATAAGTGCTCTGTTGACTTCTTTTTATTTTAGTTACTAACATGGCTAAGCCTCATTAACGGCTTACTTAATTACTTTAACTTGCCGAGTAGATAGATATACTCATAGATACAGATGTATGTATGTATATGAATAGCATATATAAACATACATATGCATATTAATACATTTACTCAAGTAGTTAACGTATACAAGTTATGGATATATATTGACATACATATATATGCATATATGCATAATTTGTATACTAAGTAAAATTGATATTGAAACTAAGTCAAGCATTGCACAACGAAAATTCGAATAACAACAATATAAACAACACAATCGAAAAACGATCTAATTGAAATTCAAATATAGCCTTTTGTTTGGCCGGTTTACATTTTTTTTTTTTTTTTAATGTTTTTTTCGGTAGTAATATTAACCTTAAATAACAACAATAACAACAGCGACAAGCAAATTGAACAGATTCGAGAGCAACTCGTTGTGAAGTAGCGAAATATCTTTAACAAACTGACGACGATTCCAGCGAAGTTTGCTTTTATACTTGAGCAATGGCTGAGACAGTCAGATACGTCTGTCGATATTAACAAATATTTATAGTATATATAGCTATGAATATATACATATATATCTATAGATACATATATACATATACTTATATATGTTTGTAAGCATTTTGTATGAACTTTGATGTTTTAGACTTTAAAACGTAAGGCCGTCTCGCTTGAATGTCAAATTGTGATTAGTGGAAATGCATTATTAACTTTGTATTTGTAATCTATCACATTTATTTAAATTACAAATTTACAAATTCACAAATTAAGATGCATCGGTATCATTACATGGCAATATGACTCATTTGATTTGTGCATATATATACATAAATTTTAAAACAATAAAACAATAAGACAACAAAAAAAATAATAATAATACAACAATTAGGCCAAACCTATTCATTATATTTTCTGAACCTACTGCAATTGTTTACAAAGGGTATCATTAAAATGTGCTTAAGTATGTAACAGATGGCAACGAGCATCTTATAAGGTATATTCATACGTACTTACATAGATCTAGCTAGCTGTCTCTAGTTAGTGTGTGTGAGGAATACATATAATCCTTATATTAAATACTCTATGTAAAAATATACAAAAATAATAAGAATTACATATTTGTATATAATATTTATATGTGAATATATTTATAAACTATTGAATTTAAAACAACAACAAAATTGTCCCCCTAACTTAAACTAAAAGTACCAGCAGCCAATGGAAAAACTGGGGTACGAAATGACGTGGGTAATGCGTGTTTATAGCCTTCAGCTCAAGGTATTTCTTAGTCAAGCATGCCCGACTACATTGGTCTTACGTGATATGTTCGGCAATGTAAACACACTATTTATTCATTATGGCGTATGCATTTCAGAGAATTGCAAAGTTTTGTTCAAAAACTTGATAATTGTTTCTCCAAATATATTTTTCCACGGTAAATAAATTACAAATCGTATTACTTAACGTACAAATAACAATACAAATTATTAATTATTTATGCACTTTAATTCATGAAATCCCCAGCTCTTGAAAATATGTTGATTTAATATCAATTTATGCAAGTAAGCGCCTCTAGACGGCAGTGCCCTACTATGTACACACCCTACAATAGTGAAAATACATGAATACACAAATGATGAACCAGAACGATTTGTGTCATCTTTCTTTAAAATTATCAGAATATCAATCTAATCGGAATAATTTTTGTATTATTATTAATTGAATTTATTACTTTCAATTTGCCAAACTACAGTTATAAAACAATATTTTGTCTTTGATATACATATGTACATAGAATTGATACGTCTCCAATGAGTGTGAACTACTTAAAGCTACTTAATTAGTCATTGAAATTTAGTTATCCAGTTTAGTAAATTCTAAAATGATTTTTCTCTTCTAAATTCTAAAAATTACATTTTTATTGAATATTAATGAATATTCTTTTAAATATTATATATAAATATATTAAATATACATTTATGATATCAAATTAAATTAAGAGAAGAACCGGGCTTAGCAACTTGAAAATTTTTTCTTCTAATCGTATTTGATCTGATCAGTGTAAATCAGCCAATTAGAATAAACTCGTATATGTCGCCTTTATGCTTCTTAAAAATATAAGCTTCTATAACAGTATGGCAACAATATTTATTTTAATAATTAGATTATTATATCATTAATTAATCTGAGAACCAACATTATTATCGTGAACGCTAATGCAAAACGCTATAATACCGTTTTCTCAACTAATAGACAATAATTGAGAAAAATTATATTTTCCACATTTATGCTTCTCTTATCGGCTGTCTGCCTTCACTGCGACTTTTACAAGTGGAAACAGCATGACACACGATTGATTACTCGTTACTTATATCGCATACTGAAATACATCGTAAATACTCACTTAAAAACTATATTCTCACATAAATAAACTAAAACAGCTTTTAATGTACACATAATATCAAAATTTATACATCTGAACAATTAATTAACAATTATGGTAACTATTTATTTTGGCGATATTAATTTGGCTTTCAGTGATTGCTAGTGGACAAAGTCTTTTTTATTTTGTTTTGTAAACATTAAATAATATACATATGTACATGCATTGTAAATGTATTATATTGTATATTTTATATGAATGAGCAGAACCAGATGATAATAAACGTATATATAAATACTGGGGTATCTGCAATGAAAGCATTGGAAATCCGTGATCGGCAAACCTTTGCTGTTAGAGTATCAATTCCATGGTGCGGATGAACTGTGTGGTCACCATGTCTGCAGCAGTTTTTGGATTTCAAACTCGTAATAGAGTTGTGTCAAATAGCTACTATCTATGGATTTTGTGGCTTTTACAATAGATGTAGTGTCCTCATTTTAATTTGACTTTCTGATATCACATGTGTGAACCGGGAAATATGTAGTTGGCACTTGTTCCTCATACCTTTATACTTTTACTTGTAATATAATTATAATTGTTATAATAGTTCAGAATGCTCCAAGGTATTGGTATACTGTGATATTTAGCACAGTTATGTTAAGAGTTGCTCATTTCATTCAACTACAATGCTACACCTAACACAGCTGCTGCAGAGGCCAAGTGAAGGGCAATGCATTCTATTCAGGTAACGCCTGCTACACCTGTTGCTTTTGACTTGGGGGATATTCTAGTTACTCTTTTATTTTTTTAAATTTAACATTCTAATAATTGTTGCTTTATAATTTCAGAACGACATTGGCTATTGAAACTTCTGCCCTGTGTAAACTGTCGATGATCTTGGGATCATCTAAAGCTTAGTTGTGATTAGGAAACTAGAAATTATTTATATGATAATATTACTTTGTTGGTTATAAGTAGAACTTCTCAATGCAAACATGTTCTTATCGATTGCGCCGCCATTGATGGACTTTGAAGACGAATTGATATGGATTAACCAACTAAGCAACCAAAATCTGACTGTGTTATATGATAAATCAAATTATGTTACGCCCAACACGAAACTCCTTATAGAGCAAGCATTCATCCAGCCACTCAGTTTGCAAGATCAACAAATTCTATTCGATGATCTGCAAAAGCAAAACAGAAATATTGCACATCAATATGGACTGACACCGGCTAAAGTTCGTATATATTTTATGTTCCTTGAAATATTGTTCATTAAATTGTAATTTTCTTTATTAATATAGCTACCTCAACTAGTTGAAAACAATCCAATCATTTCAATTGAAATTCTACTGAAACTTATGTTAACTACCGACATAACAGAATATTTCAATATTTTGGTTAATATGGACGTAACTCTGCATTCAATGGAGGTGGTAAACAGGTAATATAATTTGAATATATATTATTTTTAATATTGTAATTAAAGTCGTGTTTTCTTTTATAGATTAACAACTTCTTGTCCTCTGCCGACTGAATTCATTCACTTATACATTAGCAATTGTATTTCTGCGTGTGAGACCGTTAAGGACAAGTACATGCAGTCGCGCTTGGTTCGATTAGTTTGTGTCTTTCTGCAATCCCTGATTAGAAACAAGATTATAAATGTTAAGGTTAGTAAAACTCAAACTAAGGTCTAATCACAATATAAAATATTATTTTATTTTTCAGGTGCTATTTATTGAAATTGAAGCGTTTTGCGTTGGATTTAGTAAAATTAAGGAAGCTGCAGCGTTGTATCGCCTAATAAAACATTTGGAAACCGGCGATACTATTCAAACCGCAAATTCCTTAGCAAAACAATGATTTTAGAGCTGTAAATAATAAAACATACTTTTAAAAATTAATGCCCTTGTTTCTATTCATATTCATCGAAGGGAGAATACGTATAAGTCGACGAATTTGAGCATCTCTGTCGTCTTTGTTTCAATTAATTAAAACATTTCGGAGTTCAATGTCAAGCGACTTTATTTTCATTACTTAAACAAGGTAACGTCTTAATATAATAGGTCAAAGCATGTTCAATCCAATCAAAAATAAGTAAATTTACAAGTAGGTATATTTTACTGTCTTCTTATACAGAAATATTATAATGTAAATCGAAAACATGCATAAATATGTCAAAGAAAATCAAACTAAATAGCACACAATATCGCTTCACTAGTCCGGTCACGGCAAAACTTTCTAAACCTTAAAAACTTTATTCTAAAGAAATGTGATCGGGTTCCTCATTTCGATGAAATCTTTCCCACATTCGTAAAAACAGATTTTCTAAGCCTTTGGCGTATTGCGAACAATCAAACAGTGGACTATCGACGCGTGCCTTCCATACTTTGGCTCTTAAAGCCTTCAAATACTCTCGCTCTGTGCCCAACCGAATGGCGATATCCTGGTATTCCTCTCTGCTCTGTGCTATTAACTCGGGACATCCAAGTGTCGCCAATTGTGATGCTGCAACCCTGTAATTTAAGAATTATAGAGCTTAGTTAATACTTTGTTTTAAATAAAAACGTAGTTAAGTTGATATTAAAGGAGAATCAAGACTGATGACATTTGAGCTAACTATTTACCTGGAAGCTAACGTTTCTCCGGGTAATGTTACGACTGGAGTTCCTGTCCATAAGACATCCATGGATGTTGTGTGACCATTGCATAGTGGGGTATCTAGGCATATATCAGCCAATTGACCACGACGTACGTGCTCTTCCTTGGCAGCTACGTTTGAGAAAATTATTCTATCAGACGAAATACCTAGAAGTTAATGAAGAAATTTGTTAAAATCCATTTCTCTATATATTGTTTTAATATTAATTTACTTACCCAAGTCGCTGACGGACTTTTTGATATTTTGCTCGCCAACTGCCGGAAAACGCAGCAGCCACAAAACAGATTTAGGCACATTTTTAAGAATGATTACCCAAGACTGCAGAGTTTGTGGATCGATTTTGTAGAGTTGGTTAAAGTTGCAGTAGACTATAGCGTCATCGGGCAGCATATACTGACGACGAGTTGTAATAACAATATTTTGGGGCACCTCCTCGCCAGTCGCTGCCTTATTGTTTGTCTGTGTGGTTGCCAGTCCGTTTTGCACAACAACTCCATTGAGAGACGTTTGCACCTGGCCCGTGGCAATCATGGAAACCAACTGTGTGGTGCTTGGCAGCTCGGCGACTTTCAGCGTGATTTCCACCGGCTTATGTGCATTGACCACCTCCTTAATCTCTTTCACAGCTGTATTCTCAACCAGCGGCGATAAGTCTGTTGCATTTATGACGGCCACGTTGTCCATCACGCTGTTTGATTGCTGCTTGTCGCAGACAATGAGACGCTCCTTTAGATGCGGAAACATTTGCTTATGATCGCCAATGAAATATGTGTAGGGCATGTAGGACAGCTTTTCGCTGTACTGATGAGCCAATTCCATGGGACTAGTAACTGCATCAGTTATAATATAATCCATGAAGCTTGCGCCGCTCGTGCCTGGATAGCCCAACCACATCACTTGAATCGGTGCCGGTCGAAGGGCAAATATCTCGTTTCTTGCTCCCTTTGTGTAGCCATTCATATTAACCAAAATGTGAATGCCGTCATTGTAAATCTGATCAGCTGCTTTACCATTGCATGGAATGAGGGAAAGATCCACAAAGTGTTCAGATTCCCGTCCGATCTTATTACGAAATGTGGTGCCGTCATCCGGACTGAGGGCATAGCAGAAGATCTCCACTTTGGAACGGTCGTGCAAGCCGGGTATAGACTGCATTAAATGTGAGGTAGGATGATTTCCAAAATCAGAGCTCAGATAGCCAATGCGTAGCCTGCCATCCTTTGGCAGCTCCCTTGAAAAGTTATATGGCTGCTTGTGCAATACGTGGACCTTTTCCAAACATAAGTTGGCATGCCGCGCCGCAATGGCCTTGCGAAACTCGTGTGTTAACGGATACAGCATCGAGTGATGTGGATGCACAGACGGCAAACGATTCTTCTCGAGCTGCTCAGCCACGATGCTGACCAATTTCTTCATTCGCACATCGTAGTCCGTCCAATCGCAGACGATCTGCAAGCAGTGAGCCAGGTTGCAATAGGCATCGGGAAAATCAGGTTTTAGCTTCAGAGCTGTGCGGTAAGATTGAATTGCTTCGGGAATATTGCCCGAGTCTTTATGAATGCTTGCCAAATTGCTGTGTGCATCGGCAAATGCTGGATTAATTTGTATAGCACGCGTATAGCATTGCAGTGCTCCGCTAACGTCCTGCAGCTCTTTTAGCGTGTTTCCCATATTGGAATAAGCATCAGCGAATGTCGGCTGAATTCTTATTGCTTCCTTATAATGCATTAGAGCTTCTTTCAGCTTGCCCTGCTGCTGCAAGACAGACGCCAGATTCGAATGCGCAGCGGCAAAGTCGGGGAAAACTTCGAGGGCCTTTAAGTAAAGCCGTGTCGCTTCCTCTATAAATCCTTGTTCTCGCTTTATGTTGGCCAAATTGTTTAGCGAATCTGCATGATTTGAGCATAGTCTGAGAGCAGTATTATAACATTCTTCGGCATCTTTGACCTACAAATAATAATTGATTATGAAACTGTCTACTTGAATTGTAAAATATAAATATGTACCTGTCCTTTCTCCTTGAGTGCATTCGCCAGATTACAGTATGCATCGGGGAAGTTCGGCTGTAGCTCAATAGCTCGCCTATATGTGTCAATCGCCAGATCAATGAGGCCTTGTTCATAGTAAACACACGCCAGATTTCCATGTACGACTGCATTGTTGGGCGATAGATTTAGCGCACGCAAATATGCTGCCACAGCCCTGAAGCAAATAAATGTATTCAAATATAGAAATGATAATCCATTTGCTGATAAAATTGCCTAGGGATGTCAACAAAAGACCTACGGTCCCGATTATTCCAACTTCAAATGATCTTAGCTAACGATTTGTGTAGTTAAGATAGTTGGATATTCGGATATGAACTATTAATTAATATAAATTCTATAGACAATAGGCAATCTTATCACAAAACAAAGTAGATAACCCAAAAGTAAATCGTCAATCTGTTTTATATTCTGCCAAGTCTGTCTAATCTTTATAAATATAAATATATTTACCGTTTCCAACAGAGTCGCACAATATTTATGTAACGTTTCAAATAGTTTTTATTACTTATGGGCGTGATATACTCCTTTGGATCGTATTGATCATCTACTCTAATACGAACAATTGTATAAATAATTATGTATTGGCAGTCCATGTTTATACCAGCAGCAATATCTTTGCATTTGCATTTATATTCATTATCAAATTTATATATGAACTTGACAATGGAATTACTAATTGAAAGGTCTTACAACAAAATGTAAATGTTATTTAGTATTTTAAATACAAACACATTTCACAAAAACTTAATCGCCTCCGAATACAAAACTTTATGTATGTAGATATATTTTAAAAAGCGTATGACATGCGAAACAACCGCAGACAACGTTTGATAATGAAATTTGTATATGAGAGAGAAATGTTCTTGAATCTATTTTTTATACCCTGCATGGAAAGACATGCGTAGGCACGATCAAGTAGTCGCGACTTCATGGCCAAATGACATTTTATTTATAAAAAACAGATTGTGTTTGATATAAACTGATTTTGGGTCATGTCAAGAAGCATTTTACTATTTTTTGTATTATTTAAGCAATTAAACTTGCAAATAATATTTTCAGTATAGTTTAAAAATTCTACTTGCCAATAGCTAACACTTACATAACTAAGTTGATCTGTTTCTATTTTAAGCTATATAGATTTAAATGCCTAAGAATCCTTAGTTTTTCATATAAAATACAATAATACAGGGTATCTACGTGTCTACTACTCAAATGCATACGCTTTATTTTTGAATATATAGGAAAAGTTTCGAAAATATTGCTGGCCGACAGGAACTTATTAGACACATTTATATTCTTAAGTAATGCAGATATATTTTCTATATTTTCCAAATACAAATGTCCAAATAATTGATGTAAGCGTGAAAATTTCTGCTCAATCAAGTACAGCATGAATCAGAATTCTATAAACAATATACAAACAAAAAAAAAACTCCATATTTGTTTTAAGTATACAGTTATTTTTAGAACGCCAAGAAAATATACGAGGGCCGCCCCATTATTATAGCGTAGCCAAAATCAAATATGTTGAAGTTGATTGAAATTTATTTCATGTTTCTAGCAATTTGGCACACGCCCAATGGGCGTGACATGAAGCCTTAGTCAAGTCAATCATTAATGTAGGTAAAAAATTTGTCTATTTTTAAATTAGCTGGTTGAACTATATGAAAGTTTTAATATGTTTGATTTTGCATATTCTGGAGGGTAAAGCGTGGGTTAATTACTATCTAAGAGAAAATTCAATAATGATTCAGCCAGTAAAGATCTAGGCTAGGCTAGGCTATGTAACCTTGAAAACTAAAATGCTAAATCTCTAGCCATAAAATGTATATATACATTAAATATTTTAATATATTATTAGCTGATCTGTAACTTAATCAAGTAATCAAAAGGCAATGAACACATCACATATATTATAGTGTAGCAACACGATTTAAAACAATTATTCACTTGCTTCATTACTTATCATAGCAGCCTAGTGCATATTGCCGTCATAGTTGGAAATACTTCGTACAGCCCTCGTGCATACCTATCAACAGTCACACACACAATGGCAATAAGGGAATAATATTTTGCACAGCACGCATAAAATTCTATCGCTCGAACAATATTTATCGATCTATTTAGCCTACATTTTGAATACTCAAATTCCTCTCTCTAGTACTGCATAAAATGATCAAAGAAAAATCAATATATGAAAATATTATTCTGTTGCAATAAAACCAAATTATCTTCAAATATTAGAAAAATTATACATAAAGTTGCAATCAAACAAATTAGTAAAACTGATTAGAAAGATTAGAAAACATTGATTATTCTAGCAAGGGTTTCTATAAATGTTCTAGCATTTAGTAAATAATATTTCTTACTCATCAGAATAAATTAATAAATTATTTACGAACCTGTCAAAAATTCTGGCCTCCTTTAGTACATTTCCTAAATTAATATACGCGTCTAAGAAATTCGGATCAAGGGTGACAGCTTTCTCGAAATGGTGAATGGCCAGCCAAATCTCGCCTTGGGCATTGAAAACGCAGCCCAAATTGCTCCATGCCACAGCGAAACCTGGACATGTTTCTATCGCTTTCAAATAACAGGCCTGTGAAGATGTTAAAGAAATAATTACGATTTGGGATATTGGGCATAATATTAGCAAAATATTACCTTAGCTTCCTCCAAACGACCAAGAGCCTTTAAAAGATTTCCCAAGTCGCTGCGCACGCAGTACAAATCCTACATGAATATTGTTTATAATTATTTATAGTTGTGAAAAAGTGACAAATTAAATTACGGGATTGTATTGCAAGGCTGTTATATATGCCTGAACGGCTGACTCCATATCCCGCGCAGCTACCAACGCAGCAGCCAAGTTTATATATCCATCTATAAAGTCGGGCTTCAAGCGCACAGCTCGGCGATAATTGTCCAACGCTTCTTGCAGTTGTCCTCGTTCTTTATAAACATTTCCCAAGTTACTGCAATTGGAATTGGAGTTCAAGTAAAAAATTAATACAAAACAATCGTATTATAGAATTGTGGCTCACCTGTACGCCTCGGCCAGCACGGGATTTTGCTTTATAGCCAATGTGGAGAACTGCGCGGATTTATCAAGCCTTCGGCACTGGAAATGAATTGATGACAACAGCAACAAGACGCCAGTGTTAGTGCTATCTTGTCGCCATAGCTGCATGCAATGCCTTTCTGCGTTTTCATAGTCGACAGCTTGGTACTCCCGATGCGCCAACTCCAACAAACCTTAAATGAAAAAAAATCATTATGTATTAAAAGCATTGCAATGGATTACAGTGCAGATATTGATTAAATGCCCACTTGACTAACAAGTTGACTAACACCTATATTGACTAATGACTAATTAACAGAACTATTTTATCAGACTAAAAGCACTTTTCAACCATTCTGCAAAGCTTCTGCTTCCAGCGTTCTGAGTGTATACAAAAACAGATATAGATATCAAACACACTTGAAGTTTACTCTACAGTTTTTGCTGCAAATGCGTTTCTGTTGTTTATCCAGTTGCTTACAGTTTATATAAACTTGCATTTCACTGAAGATTGTTAATAATTTATTTTCTTTTTATATAAAGTTTTTCACTTAGATCACACAATGGTTTCATTAGTTTCGTTGCGGATGACTAAGCTTCTTCTTGCTTGCTGTGCCGCTCTACTTCTTTAAGTTATGTCCTGTTTAATAAGATTTCCTTTATATAGACGCTTATACATTCAGCGTTTGTAGCATTTACTGTTAGACTTATCCGTTAGTTATGCGTTCTAATGAACGTTTTAACAGTTGAGAAGTTTTTGATGAATTGCCAAAAATTATGTTTGCATAAAAATGCTAAAGATAATTTATCGAATGTTAAGCTAATATAAAAATCAATGGATACTATTTCTGTATTGTAAAAATAAAAGCCGACATTTCCTAATCAATTTGACAGTTAAAGGCTTATACAAAGTTTATCACGTTTACAAAGCCTACCTATTTCACACACTAATACACCTACACATCGCACGTTCGGTGTACATACATATACACATCTCTGAAATTTTCCATTACATATTTAAGTGTCTGCTTAAATACGTATGAGATGGGTGCATGAGGGTACTTAAAAGTTATTTGATATGTTTTTTGGTAAAGTTAAAACATTTGCAATTATTCTTACCGACAGTAGATAGAGATTGGTGTTCAATAGATTTTCCAACTACATTGTTGTTAGGTAAATGATTTTGCTGCTGCAGTAGGGAATGTGTTGAAGTATGCTGCTGCGTTTGTCCCTGTCCTTGAGAGTTCATTATTTACGGATGGTTCCTCATATATGTGAGTATATATGTATTTTAGGTTTCAATTTTGTTTAAAATCAATAGTAAAACCGCAGTAAATATCAAATGTCACTGCAAATACTCGATCTAAAGAAACAACAAAAAAATCACTGTGATTACAGGGTAACCATTTGTACATAAATATTTTATATTAATAAACACCTCTCAATTGGCTATAAACTTGTAACACAACAAATTTTCGAGCCACCAGCTGCTACAAAAGTCAACCATACATTTGTTAAGTATGGGTTATTTAATAGAGATGATCGATATTTGCATTAATGTTTCTTTTTCCCCTATTTATAATTTCGAGAGCCAAGTACTAATCGTGACTACAATAAATTTTCAGTCACGAGTTTTTGTAACGAATCGTTTCCACTTTGTTTTGGTTTAATAAGTAGTGAGTATATTTCAAATTGATGATTTCAACAAATATATGTAAAAAAGCAAATATTAAAAAGAGCAATATTTTGAAAAAATAAAATAAAAAATAATAAGAATATAAATAAAACAATATAAATATATACAAAAATTACTTGTACTATAAATAATTTTGTGTACCTTTAAATCTGCATCCACTTTTGCATTCACATCCACATTCGCATAAGGTATTCATTCATTCGATACATTAGATATTTATTTAATTGAATGAATTTATTATCAATTCCTATATGGATGCAGTTTAATAAAATATTTGTTTGTGTACTACATTTAAAACCAATTGATATTGTAAACTATTTTTGTACTTTTATTATTATTCCTAACCAATTTCCTGCTATAGCAAAATATGTTTGATTGTGTATGCCAAGGGGGAGTCCTGCCGTCAGTAATAATTGAAAAACAACCCATTTACATTCAATAGTTTTACAACATATGTATATAGGTTCATCAGTTCAAAGACTATGGTTTGCATATGAAACTATAGTCACATCCCCACGCACATTCGAATGCCATCAAACCCCTATTTTAATGTAAGACCATCCGTAGGGTGGTTTCAACCCGCAACCGGCTCATACTCAGAATTGATCTCCACATGCAATATATTTATAAATATAAATTTGTTTATAATCTCAGAAATGTGATAGCCACGAAATTTATCTACATATCCAAGTAAAACTAAATATTTTTTAAAAATTTAATTTTAACGTTTTATCTTGCTGATGGTAAAACATTACTTTTATTTATTATTTTCAATGGAATACATATTTATTCCGCTGGGACTTCCATGGTACCATCGTTAATTTCGTCAATAACATCATGGGGATGTTTTCCATCAACAGTGCATCCAACACTTTGGGCTGTGCCAAGAACTTCCTTGCAGGTGCCTTTCAGTTCACGAGCCATTGACCTTGGTCGCATAGTACGTGCGATCGCCAAAATGTCATCGAAAGAAATGTTTCCACTGTGCTTAACTGCGATAGAAAATCAAATTATTAGTAGAGTAAAATATTTGGTAAGAATTTTCACAAGAACTTCTATTAGAAAAGTGAATTAAGACTCAAATTTATTTACGACTATCCATCAAAAGATCAACCTAATTTAGATTTGGCAATAATTCGATGATAAATACTTTTTTCATAGCAGACGTAACTGACCGGCTTTTTTAGCTCAGCTATTAATTTAAGCAGTGTCTATCCTTTCGAAAACAATCGTTACTAAATCATTTGTTTCACCTTTTGTCCCTAAAATTACAAATACAATTGTTACTCCACTCAAATCACATACATTATTCAACCGGTCTGATAAGACTAACATATTGAATGTTCTAATCAGAATCTATTCCTTTTAAACAAACTTAAGTAATTGGTATTTTTCTCTGCACTTTCGTTCCTCTATGCGTTACACAATTTAATGCAAAAAACTGCCTACTTCAAAACAAAAACATTAAAAACTTACTGTTCTTCTGCTTCTTTCTGTCACGTGGAGGTTCCTTCAATGCCTTGATGATCAATGAGGCTGCGGATGGAACCACTGATATCGTAGCCTGCCTATTTTGAATGGTAAGGCATACCGTGATCTTGAGTCCCTTCCAGTCAGAAGTGGCCTTTGCAATATCGTCACCTACTTTTTTAGGAGACTATAACAAATATTAGCTTAGAAAACACACAAAATATATTGTGTACTCACCAATCCCAGAGGACCGATTTTAGGAGCCAACGATGAGGTAGCACCAACTTCGCCACCAACACAACGAAGGTACACTAGAACAAGAAATTATCATATAAACAATATACTCGTATGAATGATTTAATTAACATTTGTTTGAAGCATAACGTACCCAACTTGACTTCCGTGGGATCAAATTTAGGAGGCATCTTTATGTATGAATGGTTTCAGCTGTTAAGAGTAAAGGATTATTAAAATATTGTCCGATTTTTATTCATCATAATTTTTAACGTACCGTCACCAAAAGCGCCGTAAAGGGAAAGAGTCCGATAGCGCCATAGTGATGGGATACTTAGTTTCCGGTTATATCAACTATCGAATGAGTAATTTAGTAACAAAGGAATAGAACACAAAGTTGAATGTTAGCACTGTTGTTTGGTCAGTGATGTTAGGTTATTATAAAATGTTGCAACTATATTTTAAAAATTCAATTTATATTTTTTTTTAATTTAATGGAACTATTTTTATTATTTCAACCAACACCTGTACATCATATTGATATGATACTAGACGTCTGAAAATAATTTAATACATGATTAATTTTTTACTTCAGGTAATATTTGATTCTCTAAAACGCTCCGCAATAATACAATGTTTCATCTATTGTTGTAAAGCCTGAAAAGAAGACCTTCAACTATTTGATTATGATAATTGTATTATTGTATGTTTATCATATTTTGTCGTTCCTCTAAAGGTGGTACTGTGAAAGGAAATCAAGCCTAATCGATATACATCGAATCTCTCAATTTCGCCCATCGATATATATTGCTTTGAATTGTCATCCCTAATCTAAACCTTCTTTCCGGTGTAGCCGTCTTCAACGGAGGTTAAAATGGTGCGTAAACAAAATCTTCAACAATAAGTGCCATCATATAATAACTTATTATAATTAAGTATTGTTCACTAATTATAAACTATTTCTTTAATAGGCCGCACATAAATCGTTCCGCATCAAGCAAAAGCTTGCTAAAAAACTGAAGCAGAACCGCTCTGTACCACAATGGGTTCGCTTGCGTACTGGAAATACTATTCGGTAAGTTTTGGCCGGCTGTGTACAAGTTCAAATCGATGTAGCCTTTCAATAAATTAGAAGTAGACATTAGAATAATAAATATTTGAGAAAATAAGATAATTGGCGCTACAATATAATCAGTTAATTCTAAATCAGCTGTGTGCAAGTTTCAAGCCTTCCTATTAAGCCCACCTCTGCCAAACAAACATACTTTTGAGTGCAAGGTCAGAATTTATCCACTGAAAACCCCACTCACCCTATCGCTATGAACACAAAATTGGTACCGGCATACAACGTGTTGACATACAAATATATAAGTATGCATATATTCGTTATAAAAAACAATAGTGACTAAAACAAATTCTTCTTAAATCAAGTTTTATTTAGAATATTTGTAGTTGTCAATAGTCATATAAACGCTACTTTCGTTGCTTGAGCACCAACAGCTCATTATTAATTCGGGTTTTGTTTATGTATACAAAAATATACTTTGCCTATCAATATTAACAAAATTTTTCTTTGTATTTTCAGGTACAATGCCAAGCGTCGTCACTGGAGGCGTACTAAGTTGAAGTTGTAAACTTATGCAAATGCCGTTTTTCGCAGTTTTGTAGTTTGTATCAAATAAATTAATTTTTGAAATACAAACTAAATTTAATATATATTTATTTCGGGATATGGATTTCGAAATTATCCTTTAAGAGTGCTGAATTTAAATAAAGTATGCTAAAATCGCATCATTTTAATAATAGGGGTGCATTTGAAAAGTACTGTCGAAAGCTTTGTCACAGGTAATGCTCCTAGTGCTTAAACTGAAGATGCGGTGCAATGGATACTGCAATTATTGGGGGCTAGTTTTGTGAATGCTATGGAAAGCATCAATGGTGGATGCAGAAACTATGTAATGATTGCATGTAAATAAACGATTTAAAATAAATGCCGAATAAAAATTGACACTAAACAGTATTTAATGTATGTAATACTCATTTCTCTGTGATTTACAGCTTATTGTGTACCTGAGAACTGCAGAACTGGAAAGCAAAAAAGGCTTGTGAAGTTGTATATAATATGTGTATATTCAAACGTAATTATGCTTAATAACTTTAGAATAATTTTTGTTAAATGATAACAAAAGTCTGGAAAAGACAAAAAATAAACATTTCAATTGCTAAATCATAGTCCTTTCATCGTTTCGATGTACAAATGCATCTATTTTCTTGCTTTCTTTTTGCATTATAATGCAACTCGGGAAATGGAAAACATTTTTTGTTATCGAACTTTGACGCCCATTAGTTCGATATTTACGATAAATAAATAGCATCCGGCATTACTATCAACGGCAAAATCACAGTCATAGAGTGGACGTTTTGCTAGTACAGCTTTATTATTTTACCATTAATTCCTTTCATAGTCCATTCATTCATGATTTATAAAAGCAATATAATAAAGAGTAAATTCAAATGTGTATCTTACAAAAAAGTAACTTTAGCAACAGAGTAACTGAATATTTGAAAAAGTACTAAGAAGTGACACGTCTCAAATTTATCAAATATTGCACATCTCTAGTCTGAGTATTGTTCGTTTTCTCCGAATGCCAATGGCCGAAGTTAATAATATTCACGAAAAATATGCTTTCAAGTCAAGAATATAATAAATGATAAAAAAAGATTGTTAATGCATGTAAAATTAAAACATTTAGTGTATGTTTGATCAACGCATTACATTTCGCACAATGTCGAACCACATGAATCATACATCTTTGTGAACGTTTTATAATATAATTTTAATTTTGGAACATAAATCGGTGTATATCATAAACAAGTGCATTAAACATGCGGGAATTTAAAGTGGTTGTGCTTGGTTCCGGTGGCGTTGGTAAATCGGCCCTAACTGTTCAATTTGTTTCGGGGTGTTTTATTGAAAAGTATGATCCCACCATCGAGGACTTTTATCGAAAGGAAATAGAGGTTTGTCATACATATGTATTTTTTGTCAGCACAATTTATATGCTCTTGTATGTACAAATGTCTATATAGGTACTTGTGCATGAGCATATGTAAAAATACACATCTATGCTATATGTATGTATGTATATATGCATATTGATATATATACATATATGTACATATCAATATTTATGTATATGTACACACAGACGTATGTATGTATGTGCATGCGTGCATATGTGTGTATGTATGTATAAATATATATGTACATGAGCAAATAAAAATACTTATAAATTGAATTAGTATGAACTGTTCTATGTATTATTGTAAAATTATTGGTCTTTACCATTAATTATAGTGTAATTCATTGTTCCGCTAAGTAAATTATGTATTTACCGTTTGTCTGTAGCTTCCATGGTTTTATGACTCATTAATAGTAAAGACATAAAGAACGATAAAATAATTTTTCTAAGTTCAACTGTATATAAACAGTCTGTAGAGTAAACGAGTTCAGTAATTTTAAAAGCCGTTCGCATAAACAATAGAATGGGTAGTTTTATTGTTTAAACGGATGTTTCATTAATTTGACAATGACTGTAATAGGAAGAAGGAAGCTATTGTACTTGTAGAGTAAACGCTTCTAAATTGATTTCAATAATTATAATTAATTGTAAATTCAAAATTAGATTATGCTTAAATCGTAGATTCTGTTCAACGAATTACTTAGATATATACACAAACTATATTTTTGTAAAACCAGTACTAGTTTAAAAAAGTATAATATTTATGGAAGAGGCGGAATGCGAATTGGCAGAGAATATTAAATATTGAATATATACTGTACATAAAATATTATTTGTATCTATAATATATTATGTGTTTATTAATTGACACATTTCAATGGTAGCTCTGCGCAGGGTATCTCCTAGTCGCAACACTTTCGACTGGGTGATTTTGTTTTTGTTGGTTTTAGTGAATTACATTTATGCATGTGATATCAACATATGTGTTTATTTATGTCTATACATCTAACCATTAGTTTGTCCTGACTCACTGATTACTTAATCACGTTTAAGTACTTTTTTCTTTTAAACAAACTTAAAATTGATGGAAAATGTTGATATGAAAGTCATTTAATTGAATCTGTTTGTTATAATGCTGTTTTGCCAGCCAACACAGTTGTCTAGAAAGCTCAATGGACTTTGGCTTTGTTCGGAGTTTATTAACCCTGAATCACCGAAGTTTAGAAGGACACGTTGCTATATATATATTTTTATATATGTAGCATTATTTTTAAGGTTTATCAACTGAGCTGAAATATGTAACAAATAGGCTTAAAATTTATTTTAATACCAGTTTATCATTTTTTTTTCGCTGTTATCTTATCCCACTATCTTAACATATTGAAGAGTATTATAGCTAAAGGCACCAAATTTAAAATGAGTACACAGATTATGCATATTTGTTTTGTTGGATAACGTCTAAAAGTGAGATGAAATTTAATGACGAACTTTGCATAATGTGACGGAAGTAAAAGCAAATGCGGGATTAAGGATTTACGTTCTTACGAGTGTGCGGGGGCTTTTATTTGTGTCAAGTAGTCTGGGACACAGAGTTCAGAGTATCAGCTAGTCGGATGCGCCAGAGAAGTTATATAATAATATTTCTGGATATATTTTTGTTCAGTTAGTTTGAGGTCATCTATTAGTTGATTATTTCTAATCAGCAATGACAAGGTTTGAATACATATAAAATAAGCCGCTTATCTGAATTTATTGAAAACACTCTCAGCTCTATTATCTGCAAACTCTGGATTCGTCATTTGCCTTGAGACGCATCCTATCAAAGTAACAGAAGTGATAGACCTCCCTCAATATTGATCAAATATTCTTTAGGCTATGAGTCTATTAACAAACATTTAGGCTTATTAATCAGAATTCATTGCTGATAAAACATAATATGAAAGACCAACACTAATTTTGTATTTTTATTTACAGGTTGACAATTCTCCGTGTGTTTTGGAAATATTGGATACAGCCGGAACTGAACAATTTGCTTCTATGAGAGATCTCTACATAAAAAACGGACATGGCTTTATTGTGATGTATTCGCTGACAAACCATCAAACATTTCAGGTAAGTGAAAATACGAAATTTTTAGACATATTCTTAGACAAGTATAAAACTTTCAATGTCAAAAAATCTAAAACTTGTTGTTTTCTTTAACAGGATATTTCAAGTATGAAAAATGTGATTACTCGAGTTAAAGGAAGCCAACCAGCACCGATATTACTTGTAGCAAATAAATTTGATTTGGATTGTCAAAGAGAAGTATCAACCGCTGAAGGTAAATATAATTTTAATATAAACTGGGAAAACTTAATTTTAGTACAAATGGCTGATTTGATAAGTCGTAGAACGAGCTGTTCAGAAATATAGAGTAGAATAGATGATAAATCGGTGTATGACTTGAACTAATAACGAATATTTTTCAGGTAATGCCCTGGCCCACCTCTGGGAATGTCCTTTTATCGAAGCATCAGCAAAGGATCGAATAAATGTCAATGAAGTGTTCGCAACTATTGTTCGAGAGATGAATTTAACGCAAGAGAAACGACAAAAAAAGAAATACTGTTGTTGTACGCTTTTATAGAAATTTGTAAATATGTAAGATTAATATAGTTAAAAATAAAATCACAAATATGTATGTAAAAAATATACTGACCAAGTAATAAGTTTAATGTCCGAGATATTTAAAAGGAACAACACCATGAAAAAATAAATAATAAAATCTGAGACAACGATGGTTGCCTTTAATTTGTCATTGTTTTTGTATTGGGATGTGATTGTTGTTTGATTGTTTTTCTTATATACCAACCTAACAGAGTAATTTAATTGGAAATATCAGATGTGCTTTTTTTTTTAACCATGAATTTAAGTTGGTTTATAATTAATAGTCACTAAACCACAACCTTAAAATTAGAATCATACAATGACTCATTTTATATCAATTCTAAATCCTGACAAATGACCTTTGTCCTTGCTGATGAATATTTACATTTTGCATATAATATTTTGAATACACTGTCGGAGTTTAACGTTAATAAATTTCTAAATTATAGACGAATTTCGTCAAATATTTTTCCTCCACTATTAAATTCCTATCGATGCTTTTAACAAAGAACAAGCATTAAATTAGTATTGTTATTTACTCAATCAAATTTAATTGATAAAAATTTTATTAAAAATAATAAAAAATATATATATTATATATATCGATTAGAGTGAGTCCACACAATTTTATTTCTTTGTAAACCTGTTCCATTCCAACGTCCCACAATCGACGCTATTCTATTCGATATTTTATTCTGCGCAATGCAATACTTATCTTTTTTACATAGTGACTCCAATTATAAGATATTTTGCTGTTTACATTTATATATATATTCAGTTCTTTATTTATGTCATACGTGAAGTTTTTTGTCAATTAGTAATCGTTGTCCAATTGATAAACAAAAATGGATTTTATTGACGATTTTATAGAAGAGTACAAGAGCAATCCGTGCTTGTGGAAAGCCGATTCAGTTGATTTTAGAAACCGAAACAAACGACAAGAAGCATATTTAAGATTAATTGCTGTAGCCACCAAACATGGAGAACTATATAATGTTGAAAGAACAAAACAGAAAATAAACAATCTTCGATGTGCATTTCGTCACCAGCTGCGAAAGTACAATGAAGTTAAAAAGAAAGGGGAAAAGTATGAGCCGTATTGCCCCAAGCGGAGATACTTCGAATCTCTTATGTTTCTGAAGGACGAGGAGATACCTGAGAAAAAAATCAAACGTGAAGACAACCTACCCTTACAGCAGCAAAATACAGATATAACTGTAGCACAGCCCGAGCCCCTCGAGGAATATTCGGATGCTGAGAGCTTGCCTAAACAAATGAAAAGCGATAATAAATTATCACCGAGCAACAGCAATAGCGCCAACGATTTCTGTGCCAATTTATTCGAGGAAACAGAAGTAGATCCAAATTTCAGCATCCAAACTGTCAACTCTTCCAACAATCAGACAACAATCAAGGAAGTGGAGGTTATATTGCCAGCCGACAACAGCAATATATCCGAGAGCAGAAAATCATTTAATAATTCCGTCAACACTAACAACAACACCAATAGCTCGCTGAACGATAAAATTAACTCCACAGTCCACATTATAGAATCCAATCGCGATAAACGCGCGCGATTCATCAAGAACAATCGGAAACGCACCTCGTCCGCATCCTCACAGGTCTCAAATGATAATCCGGAGACAACGCCGCCTGGGAAATGCAGGGCCGACATTTCCAACATCGATTTCGATCGTCTCTTGTCGTTAGCTCTTAAGAATGCCGATAATCAATTGGATGATAGTTTTACGAATTTTGGCAAAGTAATAGCCCACAAGTTGCGCTCCATGGAGCACACACAAGCGATCTACGCTGAGAAAATAATCGCCGATGTTCTCTATCAGGGCCAGATGAAAATGCTATCCGCAATAAGTATAACCCAATTTCTAGGTGTAGATAATGCAACTGTTTATGTTGAAAGTCCTCCAAAATAATTGTTCTCAAAATAACTAATGTTAAACACAAAATAAAATAATACACTGAAATTATAAATGTCTTACATTTGGCTTACGAAATACATCATTTTGATTAAATAGACTAGCGTTTTCTGGCCTTAAATATCTTCATAAGGTATATATACTTTGATGAAGACAATACATTAGGGGAATCGTGGAATAAGTATTTACTCCTGTCGACATTAGGGGAATTGTGGCATGGATGGGTATAAAAGGAATCCTTGCTGGGCCAGCTCCAAAGCATTGCAATTCTTTGTATTTAAATGGAAATTTCTCATTCACCCAATGGAAAAGCTCCTTGGATCCTAATGTGTTCTTCGGCTGTTATCTCAGCGATGCGTGTGTGAATGCGGCTTGTTTTACTCATTTAATACGCAGATCTCCAGTACATCTCTAAAACAAAGCAGGCAGCAAATTATACAGGCCAGGCTGAAACCAAATCGCATTTAGACCAATTCTTAGCAATTGTGTTTTCCATTAACGAACTGACGCTGCATGTGGCTGGACTTGGGTTAGCTGCTCTCCCGAAGAGAAATCACTTTGTCATGGATTGACAAAGGAACTGTAGACGCAACGCCTCAGTCTAAACTAAGCAACAATCAATTTCAATTTAATTTTCAGCCTAACAAAAACAATTGTATTAAAGTAATAAACACAATTAGTTTTAATATATGCAAAAATATTTATTTTATATTAATACAAAATATAAAACTTTTAAAATCTAATAAAATTATTTGCACAAAAACTTTTATTAATTTATTTTATACCATTCCAAATCATCTGGTTTATGGGAAGACGGTGTATTAATGATAGCTTGGGTATCATTGAAAATATTGCTGCAAATATTATCGCCGATCTGAAATGCAAATGTTTTAATTATTATTATTTAATTGAAATGTTATATTATGATATTACCTGAAGAGACGATACTAAATTATCAGGACAGTCTAGCACGTTAAGTCCAGATTCTAGAAAGAGATGAGAGATAAGCAAAGTAAGTAATTAAATAATATAGTTCATAGTTATATACATATTGCATATGCATTATGGAAATTTAACTTTAGTTAAGGTATTCTTTGAGCATGGAGAGGTCATCAGTTAAGAGGGCAAGTTAACTAACTAGAATATTTTTTAAGTATTATTTATTAAACTTAGCCCAGTTTGATTAAATCTACTTTGATGTTGATTCATTTATCTGTTTCAACCACACAGCTTTATCTGTCTGTCGTTTGTAAAAAATGCTCGAATGAATTTAATTCCAAATCAGTTTTCTTCTTGGATACTTGTTCTTTCTTTCAAAGCATTTAATACTTACGTATTCTAGGATCATTCCATGAAGTCGTTCGATCAATATGGTTTATAAAATAAATATCTCCAGACTCGGTAACTGCCTGTTCCCAACCATCGGGTAATGGACCAAGATGAGTAGCTATAGTCGATGAGCTAGTTGGCTTTGTCGTTTGTATAACATCTGCATTGAAAGGCATCAAGTTGGAGATATTTAAAAAATGATTGGTACGTTAATATGCGTATATGAATAAAAAGGCTTATTATTGACGTTCTCTTTTAATGTAATAATGGAAAAGTTATCAACCATCATTGATATTTATTCGTTTGCAGCAAACATTCATATTCATTTAATTTCTATTCACAATCATTCATTTTCATATACTCATTTTGTTCAGCTCATTTGAAACCAAGCTCTAAAAGAAACTATAAGTTATAAAACTTGTGTATGTCTTATTTCAAAATGTGACAAAAGCTTCACAAATATAAATATCTTAATAATTCTTATTCTCTGACTTCAATTTATGTACATACATATGTACTTAAAATTATTTTTCTAGAGAAAACACAATTAAGTACGTAATGTTTAGTTTAAAATATATATTTTATAATATTAAAAAAAAAAAACTAATTAATTATATATACATATATTTATGAACATACCATTTGGCTTTATCCGTTCAGCTAAAGCTCGTTGCTGCTGTTGGCGAATCTGAATTCGTGGATCCTCCCATTGCGTTGTTTTTGAGGTGTGGCTGCAAGTCGAATATAAAAACAAGGTTAGTAAAACTCAGGCTTTGTTCAAGCCAAATTAAATGCTCAATATATGTATGTTTAGACACGTACTACTCGCCAGAGACTACAATTTGTTGAGTTGCAAAAACTAAAACTTTGTATACCAAAGGGACTTAATCTTGGATTATATATATATTTTTTTTTCTTTAATTTTTTCTACAGAACAAAATATTTTAAAATCAGTTAATGATAATAATAACAAATAAATTAAAATTTAGTTTAAAAAAGCAAATGTTCATTAATTATTACAAATTCCTTCAGTTATATGTATCTATTATACATACATACATACATATATGATAAATTGAAAAAATTTTCTGTATTGCGACGCGATTTTGCTTGCCTTTACCTGTTGCATGCATTGGCCTGAAGCCATTTAGACAAGGGATATGTATGTATGTACATATATAAATATCGATGTATATAAAAGAACATAAAAATATAGAATATGTAAATCCTATCCACTAATCTGATTCAAGTCAATGCTAGTTTACTAACTAAATTTTTTTTTTTGTTTTATTTTGTATTTATTTTTTATTTATTTTGATGATGTTATGAGTCAGTTAAATACTTTAAGAATTAAGAAATATAGTTATATTGAAATAATTATTCAATTCCAAATACTTACTTTAAATAGTAAATTTGTCCATCGTTAGTTTTGGCCTGCTCCCAGCCAGGCGGTAAGGCACCTAATTGACTTTGTAATTGAATTGGGCTGATGACATCGTATGATCTTTGCTTTTTATGAATTGTTGTCTGTGTGGCAGCTAAGGCAGCGGCGTCCGGTCCTGGTACTGGTCCCATGCACGTATTGATGACATCTAAATCGATATTGTTGGCCGTACTAGCGCTGGCGAAGTCGACGCTAGCTTCGGGATATGCTGGCCCTTGGTTAGTGTTGGTGTTGTTGACGCTCGGCTCGTTGCGGGTGCGCACATTGTAGTTCTGCTGCAGGGACGCCGGACTACTGCGAGCACGAAAATGATGTACTGCCAGACGGCTGTGTGATGGCTGGTTCTGCTGTGTGAGAGATGGCTGTATTTCTGGCTGGGCAGTCTTGTTGATATTAGTTTGGGAGCCATCGTATGTGGAATCGGCACTGTTGGCACGCGAGTGGAGCGGTGCCGGAGGATTGAAAAATGAATTGGGTAGCTTTCGCATACGAAATGGTAATTGCAATGGAAGCTTCGCATCTCCTGGATTCAATACACTATCGAATAATGCTTGCAAATTATCATCAGAATCTTGATTTACTCGTACAACAAGATTCGTTGATATTTTCGTCGGTGATAGCATATCCTCATCGTCGATTTCCTTTTCGCTAATATTGCTTTTATTGCTTAAAGACATCGTTCCGAATATTTGTTTATGTACACAATACAGTTATAAAAAAAAAACCCCAGCCACACAATGTCATCAATTTCATTTGTAATTTGATTTCCAAACAAGCACTTAGATCACTTCATTATATTTTTGTATAGAAACGATTTATTTATTTTTTTGTATATGCAAACTTATGTCTATTAAATAGAGAAATTCCGTGTTACTATAAGACTTAAACAATATTTATACACACATATACTTGTATATTATACCATACACGACAGAACTGCCAACATAACACAGCAAATTATATAAAGGGTATCATTCAACAGTTTGTCTTTAGAGAAATATCGATATTTTTAGCCGATATTTGTGGCATCTTAAATTCAATTAAATTTCTCAGTATTTAAAATATTATTAGTTTCTTATATGTTATTATAATAATATAAAATAAACAGGATTAGTAGCTAGTCGTTTAATTATTTCTCCGGCTATTTATTTTTACTTTCGTCTTTTCATATTTTTGTAATCGCCTATGAGAAGCAACTGGTGGCATCTACATCTTGATTGCCGGTGGTGGAAACAGATTGTTTTTTATGATTTATAATTTTGCCTAAATATATAATAATACTTTGTTTTATGTTTTAAATTCTAAAACTTGTTTTGAATATATATTTATCAATCATAGTAATGCAAATACAGACGGACTTTTAGGAATGTAATAAATAGAAATAAATTCTCCTGATTGGGCTGATTTAAATTGAATCGCCATTTTGAAAATTTCCAATAAGACAAGCACATGTTCTGTCTATACTGTTTGAATATCCAATAATTACAATACTTTTATTACGGATATATTTATTTTATTTTATTTAAAATAAAATTAATTTTAATTTTTATATACATATTATCCTATTTTCTACTGCACCTAATTTATTCAGAGCAGCAAAGGTTTGGTACCTTTTATATAGTAATACATTTGGGTGCTTTAATTAATTATTGTAAATTAAATATTATTATAAATTTAAATATTGAACATGTGTCAATGCTAAAAATATATAGTTCTAATTAGGATTTACTTTGCACTGCACTAGGCTTTCCATTATTCTAACTTACTCATATCGATATTTTTCACGCTCTCCAGTATACACACGCATTAAATCTCTCTAGTTAGATACTAAGTGGAAGTATCGACACCTATCGAAATAGAATGAGACATCGTCATATAAATGAAAAGCTGCATACGATATCAAGAATAAATACATACAGACGCGTATGTACATACTACGTGCACGACTATGTATGTATGTATTTATATGCTTCCTCTGTCTATAGTAGTTTTTGAGCTATGGGAAATTCAACTTGTATTGAAACCTTTACCCTCTGACCCCTCCTTACCCAAAACAGACTTTTATTTGACTTGATTAATTAAGTCCTTTTAGCTTAGTTTTACTTGAATATTCTACTAACTTCAGCTTTGGTATTTCCTCATTCAAATACTACACACACATATACACGCACATGCGCATATAATTATAAGATGAATATGCTTTGAAGATCTTCAAGAATTCCCTATATGGGCATTCTTGAAACACTTATGATTTAGCTATTATCCTTATGATTTAGCTATTCATTTTTGGAATGTTATTAGAGTCTTTCTGATTTGACTTGTGTTATACCAACTTCTAATTTATTGATTCTGGATCTACTTATTTTTACATAATAGTCACAATTCTTATAATCTAATGAATAAATAAAATAACTAATATACCATTCGAGAGTTAAAATTTTAAGTTCTTGACTCGGTTTAAAAGTATTTTTAATGGAACTAAAATTTATCCAGGTAATTAGCCCTTTGAACTGTTTTGTTTAAAAAGAGTTTTAAGAAAATTATAAGCAAACATGAATTAAAGTTGTGAATCGAATAACTCTATATGAAATTTCCTAAAAGCTAGAAACTTTATTAAAAAGTATTTTTTACATGCAAGTATGAAAATACATTTCACCACATATCATAAAATTAAATTATAATTTCGGACTATTCATTTTATTCTATTGCGATACAATGGGGCTCTTTTTATCTATATCCGCTATATTTGCATTATTTTGAGGTCCAGAAGGGTTGCCAGGACTAGCTGGAATATTGCCTCCCCGCTCCATACTCCATGGATTTGAGCCAGATATTGGCGAATCGGCATGGCCAAAGCCAGTGTGATTATCGTGCTCGACGGCATTGGTGCCATCGTATTGGGTATTTTCCAAACGCGTGATGAGCCTTTCGTCCTCCTCTCCGAATTCGCCGCCCATTAATGTTGGCTCGCCAACAACCATCACATCTTGCGAGGACAGGGAAAAGCTGGGTCCCGATGGCGATCTCTTTTGATTCGCTACGGGTGGTGTGCTCGTGTTGTTGGCACCTCCCGAATTGGATCCTTTTCTTTTGCGACGCTTATTCGGCGGTCTTTGGGGGTCCTTTTTGCCGGGCGGCGCCACCATGCGCTGCCACTTTTGAAATAAAGTCGTCTTTAAGCAATCGCGCGGACTCAGAGCATACGCCTTGTGGCGCGACATAAGCTCCTGCATTGGCTCCAGTATAACACACAAGCGAAGGTAGTTTAAGGTTGAGTTTGTTATGCCAGCCCGAGTGATATTCTTGGTTATTTGATCCAACAGCATCGGGTCCGGCGGAAGCGAAGTGCCAATTACGGATCGTGGAATGAGTTCTCGATGTCCTTTGATGGTCATGTGCCATGATTTGATTCTCATGTAGTCATCGTACATAAATTCTAGTATAAGTCTTGCATCCGCACACACTTTTGTGAAAAATGGCTTGCCATGCTGTGTTATTATGGTACACTGATCGCAATCCAATGTTATGGATGTGTTGTGGAAAGATTCCTTAGCATGCTTCAGCTGGAAATACAGGTCAGAGACGCCGCCCTCAAAGATGCTTCGAAAAAAGCGTGGCACCAGTGTCCGGCCAATTGTATATCTTTTTGGTCCATCTTCCAAGCAAAATAATATTGTTAATCTGGCGTCATCCTCGAAGAATTCGGTTGTGAACGAATCCCACCAGCAGTTGTCGCTGTCTTCATTGCGCTGTTGCAGGCGTTTGTTCAGCTCAAACACCCGATGCTCTGTGTGACTGAAGTATGAGTTGTGCCTCCTAAAGCCTTGATCGATTCTATCCATTTGCTGAGGTCCGCCCATCATTGGATGGTTTCCACCATGGCCAAATGGTGATGCTGGTGGCATGGGATTGAATTGGCTTCCGACGCCAAAAACTGTCGGCGAGGAGAAATGACCAGCCTGTCCGCTGTTAAATGGAGTGCCTGAGCTTGCTGGTCGGCTAAATTGACCCAAGCCGGAAGACGGCGACCCAAATGGTCCGCCAACTGGTCCATTGAAGTTGCCAGCAGTTGAGGATTGTGAATAATTTCCCTGTATATTTTGCGATGCAACACCAACAGGACCTGGAGTCGATGAGCCTGACGGAGCTGGCGATGATGTATATTGAGGAGTATTCGATCCGGGTTGATTAGTATTTTGAAATACTAAAGACTGATTGCCAGCAGGTGAGGATTGACCAGCTTGTGGGTATGGATTGCCACTAGCCGAATATGGTAGCCCGCCTTGTGGAAATCCACTCTGATTGCTGGCGTCCAGATTTATAGATGAAGAATTCGATGAAGGCAGCATTGCTGAGCCTTCTGCTACCCCTTTCCAGTTTCCTTCGTCAATATTTGATTGAGAAGTCATCGTATTTCCAGTATTTAAACCTCTACGATTCATTCCTACTTCAGTAGTTTTAATAACATTCGCTTAGGTCTGAAAACAATAAATTTTCGTTCACATTAATCACAATCATTAGCTTGTATCATTTAATAACAAAAGTTTACTTTTCAATAGCATTTTGTAGTTTGTAAAAACAACTTTTTATTTGGAAACAATAAACTGTGTTGAAAAGATATTTCTCAATATTGTTTTCGAGAAACATTGTATTGATTACAGAAATAACTTTTTAGTTAAGAATCAATAACAACATTAAATGAACACTTTCAAGTAAACACTTGTGACTTACCTAAATAAAAAGAAATATATATTAAACTTTCAATTATGTATCTACTTTCCAAAGGGAATAATCGTTCAATTAGATAGAAATGTTATCGAGTTGATAAGCATATATCGGAAT
This sequence comes from Drosophila navojoa, assembly GCF_054131105.1. Lineage (NCBI taxonomy): Eukaryota > Metazoa > Arthropoda > Insecta > Diptera > Drosophilidae > Drosophila > Drosophila navojoa. Next base: position 14,717,462 of record NC_142893.1, read on the forward strand.
AAAAATGCGTATGTAAATTATGTCAGAGTAACGTCACATTTTCAGTCAGATAACGCACAACCATTCCAGCATTTGCAATATTTTTTCACTATATATATTTTTTTTCACTATATATATATATATATTTATATATATTTATAAAATGATATATATTTATAAAATGCTATATATTTATAAAACGCTATATATATATGATCAAATTTTATTAAAAATTTTGTTTATCAAATTATCATATATTCTATGTTAGTTATCCATGCACTCATATTGTATATTTCCGGTATACGCAACGCATTTAATTTGGTTCGATTATAAAAAATAAAACAAAATAAAATTAATTATACAGAATAATGATACAAAAAATATAATTAATCAACATTGCATTCAGTGCAGATTTATGTAGTCTTTGAAATATAAATATGTATCCTGCCTAAAGAGTTTACAGGTATATAAATCAATGGTTAAGTACACTTTTTTTTTTACATATTACGCAAAAAACTTATTTATATATGTAAGATTTCATTTACATAAGATTTCCAATTTTATATATATGTAATAAACCACCAATCAAGTACCCTGATAACTAGCATATGCCTAAAAAAAATAACACGGCCAGTGGAAAATAGTCAAATGCTATCGATATTTTTGAAATTAACTCTGAATTCTACAATCATAGAGACAATCAATCATATTCATTTTTACAAGTTGAATAGTATGGAACATATTTTATTAAAAACGTGTGATTTACATTCTCGTCATAAATTTTGGAGTTTATTGCCAATACTACAAAATATTACTACAAAGACTACGACAAGGAAATACACCCAATCAGATGGTCTAAATATTAACGTATAAATTCAGCATTCAATATTTCGCAATCGTTCCGAGCAATTTCATGGTTCTTATATACATACATATGTACATACGTACATACCTTCAATAGGACAAACACAAAATGTGTTAAAAATCAACTGATGGACATATTGAAGCGCTACATAAATAAGTAACTATTTACATGGATAATATAAAATTGAGATTGTGCTCAAAATTTCAAACTAAAATAATGAAGATGGATTTTTGTAAACAAATACGCTTGGATGTTGATGAATCAGAATCTGTGAATTTGAGATCAATAATCAAACATACAAATTGCAATTGATTTTATGCTGCATATATTGCAAATGATTATAGCCATGAGCTCCCCAATTCATAAACAATATTGCTTCGCATCGCCGCGACGTACGAAAACTACTTCAGAATCTGATAAGGGATTACTTAACAATTCTGAAGAAAGGAATGCGAATATATTGTTAGATGAGTTACCGCCACAACCACTCGCCGCAGCAATGTTTTCTTTCCAGTTGATGGCAGACGCTGTTAACAGAGCGCTGCAGCACTGCACAACATCACAACCCAAGAACTCTACTATGACGCAGATTGAATTTAATTCTAGTAGTGCCCCGTCATTTTGTTACTTTTTTATTGATATGCAACCGCAATCTGAGAATGATTATAATTTTTCGGACTACAACATGAATTCTTATCAAAACTACACAAATCTTTCGGATAAACAACAACCAAGTAGCTGTCACCAAACATCAGAGGCGAGTGATCCGAAGCTTCAACGACAAAGAAGTCTGTCCGAATGTAGTGATGACAGTTTTATTTGCTTCGAGGATGATAACAAAAGTATTGATTCGATTGCATTTGCCTGCACAGATTGTAATGGAACGGATAAAATGTCTGATATCGATAATAGTCAAGAACAGCGGAAGCGGGTATGTTTAAAATAATTAAATTAATTAAATTAACTTGGAAATAAAAATAAGAATTTTCATAATTTCAGGTACGCTTTGATTTAAAACCAAAGGTTCATGTTATGCACACTTGGGATTACGCTTATCGGGCGGCTCGGAAAGGTGGTTGGCAACAGATCGCTCTAGATCGTGAAAGATTTCAGCAGAGAATAAATCGCGTCGCCCCAATTCTAAATATTATTCTAACATCAAACCATCGGGATAAAATTTATAAAGATCGGTTTTTAGTTATAAAATAGTGATAGATTCGTTATAATAATAAATTCTTAATTCCTGTATATAATCTTCTGTTCATTATAAAGAAATCTATGTAGATAAGTCAAGATGGCCCTGCATGAATTTTAAAAATTGTAAATTACCTTCATTGTTGCAATTGTTAAAAAGAAAATATTTTGTTTTTATATTAAACTTGTGAAGATTAACTGGAATTATTTCTGCCTTACGAGATTTTTGTTGTACTTTTACATAAATAGATTGTTAAAGTATTATTTTTGTACACACTCCAAAGTCGTAGACTAATATTTGAAAATATAATTTAGAGGGGGTGGTGATTCAAGAATCTATAATTTTAAAATAAAAACATATATAAAAGGAATTTGGGTTTGCATAGCTTTTATTGCCTTCAACTTGTGGTCCGAATTGATATATTAATAAACTGCAATAGCAATAATCAAATAATACAATCTGTGCTCAGTGTCTTTATTCAGAAATAATGCAGTATCCAGTTCCCTTTAAACTCTACTAGAAGGCAACGATTCAAATAAAATCTATATGTAGAGACCTTTTACGAAGACAAGACAGTTGGATGACTCATTGCAAGTGTTTCTAGAATGAGCCGTGGACAAGCGCCAAGTATTGTACAATGTCTTCTTGTTATTTTGCTGTCGGTTTGCATGATCACTATAGTTTCTAGTCTTAAATCTATTTATCATTTATCTATAATCTCACTGCTTACATGGCAAATTAATATCTTCTAAAAATATATATTTTTATATATATTATTTCGCTCAATTATCTAAAGGAAATATAAAAATAACAAATTTGCTTAGTTTTGTAGCTAAAGTTCAAAGATGAAAAGTATATTAGAAATAAGAATTGTTAAAATATTAATTTTATAAATTATTTTTAATCAAAAATGACATTGCATGTAAAATAAAATAAAATGTGGCATGTGGAAACACAATATCAATGAAATTTATTAATTGTGCTTATCGATAATCGATTCTGTAAAACGTGTTAAGTTCATTTTTGTTCCACCCGTGGAGAATTTAATTGGTTCAGTTCTCAGTTCATTATCTGGTTCATTCTGGTCCTTACTTTTACCCTTGAACTTTGCCGCGGTTGTTATTAAGAAATAAAATCTTAATGAAAGAAGGTTGATTCGAAAACAATAAAAGTCTAATAATAACACAATGGCACCAAACGTATCGATACCTGTGGAGCGCTACGAGCCCAGTACTGCTGGTGTGAACGCTATTCTCTTGGGCCCACCAGGCTCTGGAAAAGGGACACAGGTGGGTTGTAGACACATACATATATGTATAATGTTATGTAATGTATGTACCCAGACATTGGCGCTCGAATACCAACTGTGCACACTACGTATGTGTTCACTAAATTAAATATATTTAACATATATATATATATATATGTGTGTGTATGCAACAGGTTGTATAGAAGAAAGCAGCTTCGACCTTATTAAGTTTACATATACATACATATGTAGTAATTTAGTGCATGTATGTGTAGTTGGCCGGCAGTTCTACACGTTTGTCAGGGAATACTTCGCAACAAATACAGATGTTTGTGTGTGTATATGTCGGTATGTAGGTTTCGGTGATAAGGCTACATTCTTATTTCTTTTTCGGGTCTATAGAGGGCACCTAATCTTTAAAATAGTATTTTATGTTCAACTTTCTATTTCATTATATTATCTTAAATTGAATTAATTAATTTATTTATGCTTTTTTGCTTTACCCTTTATTCAATATATCTAATCAGAATACATAAATTTATAATCATATTTATAATTTCATTAAGGGCGTTACAAATGAATAATATAACGGTCTTATCGAATTTCAACTGTTGCGAATCAAATTCATTATGTCGCAAATTATGTCCTATGCAAATATTTTTGACTAGGCGATTTAAAATAATATTTAATTTTTTGTATATAACAGATGATGTTAGCTGATGTGGATGGAAAAATGAATTTATTTAATGACTTCGTTATTGTAATCTCTCTTTTTCCAAATCCTTTTTATTTAAGAAAGCATAAGCATGACATCTATGGTATGGTCTCATATAGAAATACGATAGAACATTTGTGAGTTGTATTACCTTTCCTCTATATTTCTCAGAATTCATGATAGTTTTCCTTTTGAATGCTTTCAATTATATAAATAAATATTTTATTTGTAAGCTGTTTGCATTCCGGAAGCTTTGTTATCAAATTTGTACAAATTAATTTTAAAGTCTTATAATGCTCACTGACATGACTCAAAGAATCTTTGGCAGTTTGAGGCATAGAAAGCATATGCTTAACTTATTATAGAATGCATAATTTGTGAATTGGAATTGTTTGATTGGCATACAAAATCTAACATACTTAATTTTCTGCTTTCAGGCACCTTTGTTAAAAGAGAAGTTTTGTGTCTGTCATCTATCAACTGGCGACATGCTGCGCGCAGAAATCGCATCAGGCTCGAAACTTGGTGCCGAACTGAAAAAAGTTATGGATGAGGGAAAACTGGTATCAGATGATTTGGTAGTGGATATGATTGACTCCAACTTGGATAAGCCAGAATGTAAGAATGGTTTTCTTTTGGACGGATTCCCAAGGACTGTCGTGCAAGCTCAAAAGGTAAGATTCTTCTATCAAATAAAGTTGTCATATTTAATAATCATCATCATAATAATAATAAATTCTATCTATTCTTTTCTAGCTTGATTTGTTGCTGGACAAAAGAAAGACAAGCCTGGATGCCGTAATCGAGTTTGCTATAGATGACAATCTATTGGTAAGGAGAATAACTGGGCGATTGATTCATCAAGCAAGTGGAAGATCATATCATGAGGAATTTGCTCCTCCTAAAGTTCCGATGAAGGATGATGTAAGTTAATTTGAATTTTAATATTCGGCAAGTTAAACATTATTATGTTTTCTTTAATACTCCACAATAGATTACTGGAGAGCCGCTAATGAAGCGCAGCGACGATAATGCCGAAGCACTGAAAAAACGATTGGAGGCGTATCATAAGCAAACCAAGCCATTGGTTGACTACTACGGATTGAGGGGATTGCATTTCAAGGTCGATGCTGCCAAAAAAGCCAGTGATGTCTTTTCGACAATTGACTCGATATTCCAACGAAATATTTCCAAAAAAGTTCAATTATAACGGCTTTACATGACGAGAATAACCACTGTTTGTTGATTCATTCTGAAAATAAAACAATAGTTAAATTCAATAGACGCTTGTTAAGAAAGTATGTTATATTATTTGTGGCACTGTACAGCTCTTTGTATATTTTTACAAAAATAAATACAGGTTAAAAACATAACAGTATGGTTATATCAGTTCCATAACTGATAAAATGAATGTTAAGGAACGTCAAAAAGTATTTAAAGTTCATTTTTAGATAAATGAATTGGTCTTTGGACTTTGCCCTTCAAGAAATTATTGACACATATACGTAAACACTTATAATAAATATATACATAAATGAATACATATGTATGTATGGTCCCTATACCGTAACATTAGCAATTCGCTTATCATCTGATATCTATTAGCGTAATAATTCAATAGATCGATATACAAGTTATGGAAGGTAATATTGATCAGAAATGTATCCATGCATTTCAAATAAGGATACGGCCTATCAAATATGGATCCCATGGTTTTCTTAAATCCATAAAGGTTTTGCTATTCTGTTGACACAAGGGCAAAGTTGGATTTTCACTGGACTCGTAGTTCCTTCATTTTTGTTTGTTATCGATATAATAGGGTCTCACCAGTCATTTTATAAGTTGAAGCATTAGTGGTTGAAATAAATGCACTTTGGTGAAAACTAGCTCATTGTCACTATTTACAAATATCGATATAAGATGTTTCGATAAATAAATTGAGAACATTCATACCTAATTCAAACAGATTTGTTTAAGCCAAACAAAAATGTGTGATATAAATACATTGTGGTTGGATGTATTAAAAATATTCCCAATTCTCGGTAGAAAGGTAAGCGGTATTGTAAATTTATATTTTTCAGTGCTACAATCAAGTTAACATTTGCAGATTACATCTCCACTAGAGACAGTAGAAGATGAAGTTTTTGAGAATGTTTACCGGCATCTCGAGAGCTTGGGAACTATTACTACATTAACATCTATTTTAAATTTGGAAATTGAATCTACCATTCGGAATGTACTTGTTCCCAGGTTTTGGAAACACTTTACGCCTACCGAAAACGAAGCACCCAAAGTCAAATTGGATATACCTATAAATACAGCAGCGTTCTCAGATCCAAATGCTTTATACTTCACATTTATTTATGCGATTGATGAGCTATATAATAGCTATGAATGCCTTGAATTAATAAAGCCTCGGCTACTTTATCTGAATAAGAAGCCACTATCGACCTTAAGTTTGGAAAACACCCAAAAGACGCTGCACAATGCATTGTTGGCGCAGTTGCCACCATCGTTTAATAACTTTGTGGGCGATTTTTACAGCATTCATTTTCGTCTATTTACGAAGGATTTAATTTTATCGGTGAATGCACTTGGTATGTCATTTGTTTTATATAGGACATACTTTGTATATTATAGTGTAAGATACTTCTTTATTAATTTGTCAGATTCGGAAGTATTTACTGATTTACCGTGTGCTGGCTGCAATTTTGATCTCGACCAATGCTGCTGCCAGAAGCTAACTGAAATGGTGACTGCGACAAATGTGAAGCTGTTGAAGATGGGCTTGATTGATCGCTTGGCTGGCAGCGCTTTGACAGCGTTGATCAAGTTGAAGATCAAGGAACATATCAACGACACCTGCGTTGGGATATTCGATAGAAGTCATCTTAAGCAACTTGAAACGGTAAATAGATAATTATAATCATCAAATACCTCTAGCTCTGGTAATTTATATAAATAACTTATGTTTTCTCTTAGTGGATCAACGACGTAGTTATGACATGGTTAACTAGCATATTTACTGAATGGAAGTCGAAAGATGGCGTATCTCAAGAGAATATTCCCAAATCGGTTCAATCGTTTAAAGTAAAACTCACATATTTTATGTATGAAACATTTGCACAAAATGTGATCAGTCAATTCTTTAGTATAATTATAGGTAATTTATATAATAATAATATTGTCTCTTTTCTTGGATATACATTTTTGACTAATATCATTTATTTTCAGATTATCCGGACTCTTCGCCAGCCATAGATGATTTAAAGATTTGTATTGAGAAAATTGATATGCGAGTCTATCTAACTGAATCGCTCAGAAGTTCCTTAGAGGCAAGAATTTTGCATCCTGGTGTCAATACTATGGATATATTGACTGGCTACGTTGCAGCAATAAAGGCCATACGCCATCTAGATAACACTGGAGTGATATTAGAAATAGTCACAGCCCCCATAAAAGATTATTTACGAAAACGCAACGATACGGTTAGACGAGTTGTCACTGGGTTAACTGAAGAAGGGCCAACGGATCTCTCTGAAGAATTAGCCAAAGGGGAATTCATAAAATATGGCAAAGATGCTGGAAATAATGAATATAGCAATTGGGAGAACTGGGAGCCGGATCCATTTGGAATAGATCCCAATGTCTTAGAGCTAAACAACTCGAAAGTGATTCGTTCTGCAGATATTATATCCATGGTAGTCGATATTTATGGAAGTAAAGAACTTTTTATGGTGGAATATCGCAATTTGATGGCCGACCGTTTATTATCTCAACTTGATTTTAATTCCGAGAAGGAAATTCGAAATCTAGAATTGCTTAAAATCAGATTTGGCGAATCCCTTCTACATAGTTGTGAAGTTATGCTGAAAGACGTCACTGATTCAAAGCGCATCAATGCGCATATTCATGGCGATGAGAATTCTGATGAGAGTAAGTAAATAAATTTATTAAATTTAGTGATCAGTAAATACAATATTTAACATACTTCTATTCTTATCTAGGTCCATTATTTGATATATCGTCTCTTATTATATCGGCTCAATTTTGGCCGTCATTTAATAAGGAGAGCTTGCAGCTGCCTGTTGAGCTTGAGAACGAATTTAAGAAGTTCACTAAAGCTTATGAGTCTTATAAGGGAAATCGCACTCTCAATTGGCGCACGGTGACTGGAAGAGTCAATATTGTGATCGAAATCGGTGACAGAGTGTTGGAGATGACGGTACCACCAACACAGGCTGTAATTATTTACCATTTTCAGCATAAAAGTAAGAGATTTCCCATGTAACTTATAATGCTTAAAGCTCTTACTAATAACTTTTTTATTTATAGATGAATGGAGTTTGGAAGAACTAAGCAGCCTTATCAAGGTGCCCCCATCAGCGCTTAGGCGACGCATTAGTTTTTGGCAAAATCATGGCCTGATCGCTGAAATAGAACCGGGAGTTTTTGGGCTTTTGGAGAAAGAAACTGAGAAAACACAATTCGAAGATGTTAACATTACAGATGCGGACGAGGAGGACTTGGAATCAGCTATGGCTTCGGCCAGTGATCAGCGGGAAGAGGAACTTCAAGTAAGTGAAATTTGACCGAATTAAGGAAATTTCATTGAGTTACTTATATTTTGTCTAGGTTTTCTGGTCTTATATTGTTGGCATGCTTACAAATTTAGATTGTATGCCAATCGATCGTATTCATCAAATGCTGAAACTATTTGCTTCGCACAGCGGAGGAGTTGAATTTACCCAAGACGAGCTAAAACACTTTCTGCAAAGGAAAGTGCGCGAGCACAAACTTTTGTTTTCTGGTGGAGTTTATCAGTTGGCTAAATAAACGATATCTATTTACTGTTTATATTATTCATAAACTTTATTTATATTTGTCAGCGTAACTGGTTTTAGTTTGAAAAAGTAGAAGACCGTAGGGATAAGTAATAGACTAATCACAGCAGGGTTCAGCAGAGAGCAGACATTGGAAGTGAAATAAAGATATTCTATTATCATAAATTGAGCATTCTTTATAAGAACCGGATTGTCAATAATATTACAAATACAATCTGCTCGTATGCTGTTAGGTAGTTAAAAATGAATTGGGGACTTTTAAATAAAAATAATTATAGATTGTGTGCATTTAAAACATCCAGGGTTTTAATAAAAACAATATTACTACAATTTACATATAGGTCATTACAGTTAAGAGACTTATGAACAAATAAGACAACAGAAATGAAGTATTTCTATGCATTTATTACACAGTTTCTACAAATTCATCAGTACGCATAATATTATAATGTGATTTTACAAGATGTGTTTTATTAGGATTTCTGTTAGCATTTGTTTTATGAGTTTCAAAGCTGGAAACCTATTATATGTTTTTGTTTTATATTATTATTTTCTTTCCTTTTAAATAATTTGCATTAGAACTAGTATTTAATTAGATCCATTTGACGATTTTGTAGAACAGTTCCCGCCCAAAATGTACATTGATTTGTTTGCGTCCCGTTCACTACCATAGATTTTTCCAGCTTTTTTAGCCATCGATCCTAAAAGATCTTGCGACATTTTGTGGGCAGATCTTAATGACAACGCCCATTCCTTCAAACCAATTTCATCCTATAGAAAAGTTGTTTTTATTAAATAGATATTCGATAGAAATTCTTAAACGAAATATATAATTACCGAATTTGTCAAAATAATTCTGCCATCTCGGCTGCCGTCATTGACACGAATTTGAATACATTGTTCATTTTTATAGTGAACAAAGTCAGATGAAACATCTTCCACTTGGTCCAAGAAAATAAGTTCTGGCTTGTTATTACCACTCTCGGAATACAATTCCAAGCTGAATAAAATAAAAAGTAAATATGTTTACATTTGGTTAGCTGAAATAAATAAAATACACTTATATCATACCGATTTGGATATAGCTTGGCATATTTAGTTTGCCATAATGATGCAAATGATCCGCCTAATTTTTTAATGTAACCATGTAATATGCAATCTGATTCTTTTTCATCTGCATCGAAATGTTGTTTTTGTTTAGACTTCTTCTTCTGCTCTATTTTGTCAGTTTCCGTGTTTATTGTTTCGAATACCGTCTCAGCTACTTCCTGTTGCCACCTAAGAAAATAAAGGATCCAAAGAATATGTATTAAATTGTCATATTATTATATATTAAAGAGTTTCTTTTGACAATTGCTCACCTTTCGGATATAGTTAATGAGAAATGCTTATAGAGATCCTGATCATTGTCATTTAACTTAATACCTTTTGTGTCTTCTTCATCAAAGGAGCCAATATCAAAGGCATCCGCCGCATTCACCTCGCCTCGAGGCGGTACCAATGGTGGGGTGTATTTTTGGATATAAACCTGATGCCAGTCAATGCCAGAAAAGAAACTATGCATTTTAACTTCATCAGCGCTGAAAAGGAAAAGGGAAATAGTTTGAATATGAAAACATTTTAGTTGACCCTTGAATTTTACCCATTCCCCATGCAGCCGAGACGTTTTGGCACATCTCTTTGAAGAAGCAATTCCAACAGATTCCTTAATTCTGCTGAAAATGAGTCCGGAAGCTCAACATTCTGTGGAATGAAAAGAATTTAGTAATTAGAACTTGTATTAATTAACATTTTCTTACCATGGTTAATGTCATTCTGTCGATCTCATGCTTATCTTTTGTTTTATGTTGTCGAAATGGAGAATGTCCCTTTAGCAGCTTGTATAGCATGCAACCAAAGCTAAACCAGTCTGCGCATGAGTCGTAGGATGTTCCTTTCGATAATACTTCTGGTGACATATATCCGTGGGTGCCCACTGAAGCGTGGGGCTTCTTTTTGGAATAATCGCATGCTAAACCTAAATCCGATATTCGAATGTGACCATTTTCATCCAGCAATATATTAGCAGGCTTCAAATCGCGGTACACAATGCAGCGCTTATGCATATGCTCCAAGCCCAAAATAACCTAAAGAAAAGAATATAATTAGCAATCCATATATATTTGTCTTATCGATTTTGCTATTACCTCGGCTGCGTAGAATTTCATTTCATCTTCGCTGAATACTCCATGCTGTGATAGGTGGTAATGCAAGTCGCCGCCATTCATTAAATCTAATATAAAACATAATTTATCCGGGGTGTGAAATGCATATGTCATGCACACAATAAAAGGGCAATCAATCTATATTAAGCAAATGAAATGGACATTAGTGCAACAGCAATTATATATATATATATTATATTATTGTAACTTACTCCTGTACTAACTGCTTGTAGCATATTGCGCTCGTTCAATGCCAACATTTCGCCTTGTTTCATTTTAATACGCTTCTTGTCTAAACATTTCATTGCGTACATTTTGCCAGTATCGGCTTTTCGACAGCCGTAGACCTCGCCAAAGCCACCACGACCAATTATTCTATGTACGCTAAAGTCATTCATTGATAACTGAAAATAATTATGCATTTACTTTCATTGTGCTTTCAAATTATATAAAATAGTTTATTTACATACTTGTATATTTAGCTCCAGGTTCTTCCATTGGCAAAATCTTGTAAATTTGTCACTGTACAAATATCAAAATGGTATTAAGTAATGTAAATTTTGTATGTTATAAAATTAATATAAGGATTGACGCCCAAGTATATTCATAGTTCGGAGTTGATCTTATAATTTTCAATAAATAAATAAAATAAATTTAATTTGGAATACACGACTATCCAAATTGAGTTTCCCATAGTCTGCCATATTTATATTCTTTAAATGTTTTTATATTATATTATTCAATATTTCAATTTTAATATATACAAAATTTAGGATGTTTTCTTGCTCAACTTTATTGCTACGAAGTTAGTGAATAATAGTTATATTATTGTTTAAATTTATTTCAAATAATTTTAAACAATACATACCTTTCCAGAAATTTTTTGAATGGTTTCCCTTTAAGCTGACCAAAGATTTCTTCCATGTAGGGCTGCAATAAAAAATAATTACTGATTACTTAAAATTCGAAAAAATCGAATGTGCACTTTCTAGGTATAAGTAAATATTAAACAGGAAATAAAATAAAAATCATACATTCGTAAAATTTAATTCAAAGAAATTCTGAACAGCCTACATAATAGCAACCAAAATAGCTGGATATTTATGCCCGTATGTTACGATGACGTCAGTATAAAGTTTTCTAATGCATATATGGTTGAGGTATGGTTTCTATGTTTTATTCGAATATGTGTAAATAAATTGGAGTCATTCAAAAAATTCCATTGAAGTGATTGGTTTTATTATGTTTTTTTTGGAATGTATATAATATACTCTGAACGCTACGCTAATACTTTTCTTTAAAAACGATAAATATATATCTACAATTTTCATTAGATACTTACTTCAAATAAATTCACAGGAACTTCATTTTTTAATAAATACTTTTGGACATTTGCAACGGCATCTTTGGAGTATTCCTATTTAAAATATAATAACAAACATATAACTTCAGATTTCCGCATGCCTGGAATACCTACATAAGTATGTGACAGCATTTCTTCCATTATAAAATTATCATAAATTTCTCTGGCCAGTTTTTTTCGCTCGTCGAAACATTCTGTTTTCTCAAAATTCTTAATCTTTAAGGTAAAGTATTCAAGAATATTAGTTAGAAATATTGCATATATATTCATAGATATTTAATTATTAGTAATACCTGCTCATAGAACTTCAACTGTTGAATTGGCTCTTCAGAATCATTCTCACAGAAATCCTTAAACAACAAGTATCCTAGGACGAATTAAAATAGTAATTGATTATTATCGGCCAGATTGTGATCTCTTAAGATTATTATAAGTACCTATAATCTGATTAAAAATGTTGTGAAAGTTGAGTTGATTTTCCTTTTCAAGGTATTTGTACATAACGCTTCTAACGCTGTAAAGAAGATTTATACAGTTTAAGTACAGCGCTATGTAGAAATAAAGAAGTTATTGAGGATATGTTTGATATTCGAAGGGTAAATTCCAATATATCTATTTATCATTTAATGAGGTAATAAAGGGGATATAAAATATATAATTTATATACAATCTCTGTATTTTAATTTAGGTCTTCAGTTTGTTCAGTATAAAGTCTTTCTATTGTTGAAGAAATTCTTCCATTTCCCTACATCATTTATAATAAATTTATTGTATTTTTATATTTTCTCAAACTAATTGCCAACATGCTCAATGAACGCTTCACTACCACTTTGTGTTTGAAATAATATATGGCTAATGATTCTGCATTACTTAATCGTGTTTTCAGCCTCGCACGGCCAGTTTTCAAAGAAAACTTTGATCGGTTCGATTCAATTCACTGTAGCGATATAAAATGTTTATATATGTATTTTGTTTACAGAACTCAAATCGGTTATTTTATACCCAATATCACATATATCATTCTCTTAACTGGCACAGTTTCTCTTAAAGCACAAGCAAAAAAATCTTGCGTTATTGCTATTACTAATTAATCGGGAATACTAGACTAATACTTGACTTTCAAATGGAATGCAAATCTCAACAAATATTATTAACGAAGGCTTTCTGTTTCCAGCAGCTTATAATTTATAACTTAACTTAAATTATAATAGATTATATCAATAATACTAAAATACAGAAAAGTGTATGGATATGAAATGAAAAAACCAATTAATTACATCTACATCTGTTCATATAGCTCATTTTGATAATAGATCCGCATCCCAGCTTCCAGCCGTCGAGCTCCTCATTTAGGAATTTTTGTAGACTTTTTGGGAAAGTAAATGAAAGCGTTTATCGATACAAAATGCATTGGTTTTCGCATGCACTCGTGTAATAATATCCTGTCTGTATAACTTTGCGAAAACTAAAAAAAAAAATATCAAAAAGTGGGGAAAAATCATATTTAAATATAGAAACAAAAAAGAAACATGATAGATTAACTACAAATCAACTACTTTTATAATCTATTCGTGGGAAATTTCGTATTTTTGTATTATTAGCGTGAAAGCTGACATTTTCTATAGGAATAACATTCAAACAAGCATAAACAGTTAACATAAATATATAATGCTATATGACTGACTGTTAACTTCTTCTGCTCTGTTGTTTTTAGAGAGGATGGCTAACATAAATAAATAATGTTAAGCTACTGTTAACTTGACTTCATATAGACTCACTTCTCATTTTCACTACACCCTATATATGTTCATATTTTTACTAATATTGATCAGCTTAAGCTATCAAGACTTCCACATTGGGTTGACATTCCACATTGGTTGTAAAAAATTCTATTTTTAATTTAACTGGCTTTACTACTGCATGCACTCATTGTAGCTTTCGTAATTACGGGCTCAATCAAGCGCTTTGTGTTATATCCGAACTTTCTGTCGTTATCATTCAACTGTTTATTTATCTAAATTTATACATTCATATGTTTCGCAGCTCGGACTTTAATCATTTACTGTTAAATTATTTATAATAGTCGCTCAGTAGATTACACTTAATGCATATAGGTATTACTGAATAGATAAGCTGACCATGCTGAATATGAATCATTGGCAAAAGTTTCCAGTAAAATAGTTCACTTCAGAGAGGGAAAAACAAATTAGAGGGGTGCCAAGCGAAGGGGTTTATAGAAACTATACGATGATTATCAATTATCATAAGTAAAACATTTGCCTTTAATTAGCATTAGAAGATGATTATTAATTAACATTAGTAAATGATTTCTTTTTAATTGTTATGGCAATTAAATGAGTTTTTTATTGAGCGTGTTAATAAGATCCCCATGGAGCTTCAATCGGACCTATAGAATCTATATATACAATATAACATCGGCGTAAGCAGTAGAAATCGCAATCGAAAATAATCCGTAATAAAAAATTTGTTGTTTTTCATATGCTTTATGTATGTAAATATACACAAAAGTTCAATAAACCCATTATGGACGGAATTGAAAGAAACCGGAAGTTAATAAAATTGAGAATAGTAAAATATATGTATCATAGCAAAATGTCAGACCATCAGACGACAGTGGGCTATATTCAGATTTGACTCAGAGGCCAGGACACCTGCCAGGACAGCTGAGTCGCTATAGGACAAATCAAATTATAAATGCAGTTTTTTCTGTTGATTTCTGATGAAAAACAAAAACATTTTGTTGCCATTTCCATTTATGCATTTGCATACCTAACTGACTTCATGCCTACAGTGTTTAATTAAATTAATTAATATACAAATTCCAGTACATGTGTGTATATAAATTGAATAATATCTATATATAGAATGCTTTTTTCCTTTCTTTCTTATATGTATTCACATTTTTTTTGTTTTGTGTTTTTTCTACTGCTATATATGTATGTCTACTTATACAATTATATTTCGTGGCCAGACTATTGATTGGGTTCTTTTCAAAAAATCAAATCATTTCAAAGGTGTATATACAATTTGAAAACATACAAATGTACACATTTACACATAAACATATGTAAACAAAATAGCCCTTTTATGTATACTCATGTGTGTATACCTACATACATATATAAATATATATTTATATATATACATATATAGATATTCATTTATGCATGTATATATATTTATATGTATATGTGCGTAATTCTTTTTGAAGGTGTATATGCTGATTGATTTAGTATTTATGTGGATTTTCTAACATTCTAGTAGTATAATAATATTTCTAATTATGTTTACCCAAATGGGTATGTATATATTTACACACATTAACACATTTTATCACACACACGCATACACACACATCTACACTTATTGACATATATATGTATCCCTATTTGAATAAATACATTAAAGTGGATACCTGGGATCTGGTAAAATCAACTTTTTACTGGCTCTTGCTGCTGGCGTGCATTTTGATTTTTCCATTGCCATTAAATAGCTGACATCAGCTAAAACAGCCTCTAAATCTGCCATTTCGGTAGTTTTGTACAATATGTGTTGTGTTTACGTTTTTAACACGTTTGGTTTAGTGAATTGATTAACTCTATGGCACAATTATGAGTTTTTCAATAGTGTAAGCACCAAGGATATATATATATATATCACTTAATATTTTATTGTTATTTCGCAACTGATTGTTAGCAAATTAAATTAAATTTAGCTGCCCGAGCTTAATAATATATATCTTGTTTTGAACACGACTTTGCAAATGCCGTTTACTCATGCGTATACAGTAAAAGTATTTTAGCATATTCGTTACTTTCCGTGAATACTTTGTAAAAATAATTGTATCGTTACAATCATGCAATAAGTGAGGTTTAACAGAATTATTATCACAGTATACTTAACTTCATGCACTATGGTAGTGCTTCAAGCTACATATATGTTATTGAATTGTTTAAAAATTAAATTGTTAAATATCGTATTCAGCTTGGGATAATAATCATAATATGACGAGACAAATTTTATTCGTGTGTTAACAGTGTATTTGACCTTTTTGAATAATGACAACATTTGCTTATAAATTTAAGAGATGGATAATCAATAAAAAAATAGGTACAGTGCAAAGAATTAATTTTAATAAAATTTTATTAATATGTTCTAATATTGCTAAGTAATTGACTTAATAATAGGCCCATTTTATTATTTTTAATTATCCATATTTTATTTGTTCATGTAACTAATAAATACCTTAGACAAACAAAGTTGAGAACTCAACCAGACATTCAAGAACTAGTTCATATTCTCAGAAGAGTTAGTCGAGCAATGTTTTCATTCTCATAAAGAGTGAATTTCGTTGCGGCACAAGTGTAAATAAGAGGATTAATTATGGATCGAAATAAAACAAATGCCCCAAATAGGGGCCAAAAGAAAGTATTGCTAGGTGCCGAACTCTTCGCTCTCGGTACCAAAAGTGGCCGCGATGATTCTAAATCAAAAATATTACCAATAAAAGGAATGCCGGGCTCCAGTGGCAGCTCGACTGATAGAAAGAGAGAAGCTTCAACGAGTCTCGGAAGTCATCCTAGTAAGAGATTTCGAGTTAGCCTTAAAGACGGATGCCCCGATCTGGCTACAACAACAGGAGTTCCGCACTACGAAATATGGGAACAAATCGCCGAGGACTGCGATTTGTCTAATGCCATAGAAACCATATATGCAGCGATTGAGCAAAACGACAATGAGCTCGTTGTGCGCCTTATTTGTGGAATCATCAGGCACGCGACATCGAGAGATGCATCCAGATCTAAAGTGGACAACGTAGCGTACTTAACCTTGTTCTACCTGGCCAAAGTGCATCCACAGTTCTTTAACAACGATGTCATTGCCTACGCACTTTTGTCCTTTCTGCGTCGTGAGACTAATGTCAAAATGCGCTATAATATTAATCTTCACGTCCTCTTTACAAACTTACTTACAAGAGGTTTTTCCGATATATCTCAGTGGCCAGAAGTACTGCTGCGTACGTACGTGGATGATGCTGTCAATGAGCGATTTTGGGCAGACAACGATTACTGCGCGCCGCTGGTTAAAAATATTTGTGCGGCCTTCAAAACGCGAACTCCACACTTGAGTCTGCTGCGATGGGACGTGAACACGACCGTAGCAAGTGGGCAATCGCATCGTGAAAACTTCACTGTAGACGATGATTCGGGTGACAACTCCACTCAGAGTCTGGACGCTAGCCCGTACCTGGAGGCTGATCAGGCAGCCGATGCCATTTGCTCCGTAAAGTCCAGATTTGCAGACAGTCTTGTGCAGAAACTAGTGAGTGATGCGATTCGAGATCAGCTAAATAAGCGCCAGCAACAAGACAATTATACAAGGAATTTTCTGAAATTTCTTTGCACCACTTCGGGTATCGGAGAGGTGCGCTGCCTCAGCATCTCTCGCCTGGAATTATGGATACATAATGGAAAGCTTGTCAAATTCGCCCAGCAACTATTATCATATATATGTTTCAATATCAAAGGCAAAAACACCCAAGACAACGAAGTGCTTCAAGTGTTGGTAAAAATGCGACTAAAAACCAAACCACTTATTAATCATTATATGTCATGCCTCAAGGAAATGATACACCTGCAGCCAGATATCTTGAGCACCATCATGAAGCTTGTCGTGCAGAATGAGCTCTCAAATACAAGAAATCCAAATAATATGGGAATGCTTGGTAAGCAAATATTCAAATAATATATTTAGTAATAATAATTATAATAAATTAATTATAATCTAAAAATCCCTTTACAGCGACGATGTTTCAGACATCACCAGATCAGTCGGCAGTTACCCTAGCGGAAATATATCAGGAATTTCTACTGCAACGCGATGATTGTTTGAGGACGCTGCGCGTATTTCTACGGGAGCTTGTACGAATGCTACGCTTCGATGTGAATCTTGTGAAGTTTTGTAAAACCTTCTTAAGTGAACGAGAGGAGTTGACTCAACAAATTGAGCAATTTGATTTCAAGGAGAGGATATTTCATTCTGTGGTCGACATTGTTTGCCTTTGCATGTTTCTGTCGGCCACGCCACAGGCGCGCGAAGGCAGTTTATCGCTGAAAACGAATCGTGATGTGAAAAATAATCAAGCGCTAATACGACTCTATAATCAGATGTCACAAATACAGTTGGATTCAGTTTCCTGGATGTACGAGACAGTGCCAAATCTGTATAAAATCCAGGCTGCAGAATATCACCAGGCTTTACACAAGTTGCTCTTGCTTGACAACCCGGAGCAGTATTCGCGCTGTGACCAGTGGCCATCGGAGCCGGAGAGGGGAGCCATATTGAGAATAATATCGGAAACTCCCATTCATGAAGAGACTTTACTGAGAATTATATTGATAGGCATAACAAAGGATATTCCATTCTCCATCGCAAACACATTTGACATATTACTGCTGGTGATAAAGCGGGTCTCCGGAATGAAAGCCACCGATTTTCCAGCAGTTCAAGCGAATAAATTCGACATCATTGACTTTCTGTTTAGCATGTCAGAATATCATCATCCGGAAAATATTCAGTTGCCGGAGGACTACGAGCCCCCAAAACTAGCGATCATTGCGTTTTATTGGAAAGCCTGGCTAATATTATTAATGATTTCTGCCCATAATCCTTCAACATTTGGAGCATTTTGCTGGGATCACTACCCCACGATGAAACTCCTAATTGAAATATGTATAACAAATCAATTCAACAGTTTTGTTTCCAACAAGGATGAATTGCAGGTAAGCAATGTGAAA
Source organism: Drosophila navojoa (assembly GCF_054131105.1). Lineage (NCBI taxonomy): Eukaryota > Metazoa > Arthropoda > Insecta > Diptera > Drosophilidae > Drosophila > Drosophila navojoa. The sequence continues at coordinate 14,736,694 of NC_142893.1, forward strand.
TAATTATTGAATTTAGATTTTCTACAAGTTTTCGTCATTTACTTTCAGATAATTACTGTTGAAAGGGATCACATTCTTCAATTTGAAACATATTTGGCCGCGCAAACTTCTCCACATGCTGTAATCACTGAGGAAAATGCAATTTTGATTACCCAACTAATGCTAATGGATCCAATGGGAACGCCAAGAAAAGTACCAAGTTTAGTTCTAGAGCAACTTAAGTTTCTTAACCAAACGTACAAATTAGGGCATTTGTTCTGTCGCTGTCGAAAGCCGGACTTGCTTTTAGATATCATACAACGGCAAGGCACAACTCAATCAATGCCTTGGCTATCGGACTTAGTTCAGAACAGCGAAGGCGACTTTAGCCATCTGCCTGTTCAGTGTCTTTGTGAGTTTTTGCTATTCAATGCGCACAGCATTAACGAAGAGAACAGCCGCGATAAGGAGTTGGTTGACTTTATTAGAAATCTAATAATGGATTCCACCTACGACAATCACGTTGTTTGTGAAGTGCTGGACTATATATTTAGGCGCTTGTCCTCAACAGTAAAACAGTCTAGAGTCGCGGCTTTATCTGGCTTGAAAATCATCTTCAAAAACTCTGGCAAATATGAAAACGAATGGCTATTGAAATCAATTCAACAAATTCCACATTTCTTGGAGGCCAAAATGTACATTATTCCCCAACTGCGTGCAGCGTGCCAAGTCGAAAATTGTCCAGAACTTATTATGGCGTATATTCAATTTATAACGAAACATACCCTTAATGATCCTGTTAACGAAATGCTGGATCATGTTATAGATATGGCACAATTAATTGTTGAACGCAATACGATGTTTCAACATATTATAATATCGCAAGAGGACTACAATCTTAACCCGGATGAGAACCGAATTCAGACATTGAAATGCTTGTTCGTAATGTTCAACAACTACATTATCAAATTGAGAGAGTTCCATGAGCCCTATGAATGGACAGAATATCCTGATTTATTGATGGTCCAGTTTGAAGACGGTGTGCAACTGCCGCTCCATATAAACATAATTCATGCATTCATTATACTCCTAACATATTCGAGCAGCAATATGCCCGAGTCTATACCAATTCTCGATTATTGGTTCCCTCCGGGTCGACCAGCGCCGGTAGCCTTCTTGCCAACAATGCCTCAAGAACAAATTCAGCTGTTACCAGATTGGCTGAAACTCAAGATGATTCGATCATCAGTCGATCGTCTGATTGAAGCAGCTTTGAATGATCTGACACCGGATCAAATAGTGTTGTTCGTTCAAAATTTCGGCACACCGGTAAACTCAATGTCCAAACTATTGGCAATGCTCGACACTGCGGTATTAGAACAGTTTGATTTGGTTAAAAACGCTATACTTAACAAAGCCTATTTGGCGCAGCTAATTGAAATCCAACAAGCCCGAGGAGCTAAAAATGGGCATTATACTGTACAGGCACTGGACTTGCATTCACATTCTCAAACGGTACCCGATCTGCCAAAAATAAATGCGTACACTCAGGAAGTCTTTCATCTAAGTAAATTCGATCCAGACTCTGTTCAGAACGTCAGCAACAGGAATACCGAAAAGGAGACCGTACAAATTCTACTTAAAAGTCCGAATCAGAATATGATTACGACTAACAACTATCGCAATTTAATTCATAATTTATTAGATCTGGTCGTTTCTCCAATGTCAAATGATGCAGATTTCATAACCTCAATATGCGAGGTTGTCAATGCGTCATTGTTGGACTATACACGTGCCGACACAATCAACATTAACACAAGCCGTGGTGCCTCGACTTTGCTAAGAGCATATTTCAGCTGCAAGTTGCCCACTGATAATTATCTCGTTATTGAAAAGAAACTAAAGCAGACCATTCGAATGTCAAATCAGTTAGGCTCATCTTCGCAACAGGTTTTCAAAACAGAACTATTTTTAGAAAGCCTATTATTTATGCTAAAGAGCTCGTATCAATTATACTTTATCAAACGAAAATCGCAAAGTTCTCTCCAAGCGACAAAGAAAATAGTCCGAGAAATGATTGAAGACTTTGAAAATCTTAGTAATGATAAAACTATTAGCGACAAAGTCAATTATAATATTTTCAATAATGGATTATTCATAGATTGGCTCGCAGAGGCAGATCCTGAAATAGTATGCACAAAACTATTAAAGGAAAGTTTTCTATTTTCCAATTCCTGTAGGGAGTTTAGATTTTTCCTTTTATCGCTTATTAATCATCAAACCAATTGGAGTACCATCGAGAGAATTGCGAAGTGCCTATTTAAGGATTATAAACTTGACTACGATTTCAGTACCGTGCTAAACTATTTTGAAGCTCTGACTACAAATCCGAATCTGTGGAAAGGCAGAGATAAGTATATGTCGAAAAATGTGTTACCAAATTCATTCTTTAAGTTGGAGCCTTCTGAGCTAGAGGCCTTCGTACACTTTATTTTATACGAAGGAATCTCAGAGGTAAAGAATGATACAAATGGAAACTATGACTTTAAATTGTGCTCGCGAATGAATCTTTTGTTTAAGCTGACGGAAAAAAACAAAAATCTAATGGTGAAAGTAATAGAGTACGTGGAGATGAGTCAAGTTACAGATCTATTGAAAAACAAAATCTTGCAACAGCTCTATATTATGTATCCACGTATCAAGTTTATTAAGAACTGCAGCGCTGATGTGCAAAACAATAAGCTGCAGAGCTTAAAGGGCTGTCAAGCTGATAAAATAGCAAATAATTTGATAACGTGCTTGGGAAGTTTGGTAGCCAAGAAGGACTTTGAAACATTATCAGCTGATACCGAATTGCTGCTTCGAAAGCTGGCTGCGTCGCATCCTCTTCTGTTCCTTCGCCATTTGGGCGTATTATCGTCCGTTATGCAAGGCAGGGGACAGAATAGCATGAAAGCTTTGCGTGAGGAATATCATTTCCATCGTTTCGTACAGATATTACGAACTCTGGAACTGCTGCAGCCAATGATTTTCGAAGATGCCTATAAAAATGAGACTCAAAGAACCCTCTCGTGCTATTTCATATTCTTTAAGCATCACAGTTCAGTGAAGGAGGCATGCCAAATGCTTGTGAAATTTGTGCAAATCTTGCAATCATATATCAATGTTAATCCTTCAACAGCATTGCAATTTATTGAGCAATATGTCGGAATTTTGACAGAATTAGCAGCCAGATACACCTCTATCGGAAAGCTGCAAGCACTTGTGCAAGCTGTTGCTCTACTTCAGCACAAGACGAATACGTGCTTAGAATTGGATGACGAGGAAGTGAAGGTGGAATATGAACTAGATGGACATTCGGAAACAAAACCAATTACTAATAAAAATGTTGCCAATGAAATTGACTCGTTTGAGGGCACCAGTAATGCTCAGGATGTCTGCAGGAGTTCATTTTCGGTTATGACTCTCGGGTCTTACAGCAAGACGAATTTCACTGATGTTTCTCCACATATTTTGGACCTAATCAAAATAATTAAACAATCCAATATTGAAGAAGTGATACTAGGCCCTCTGCAGGAAATGGAATGTCTGACTTCAAAGCGATTTGTGTTTATCAATGAGTTGTTTGAGCGTCTCTTAGAGTTAATATTTTCGCCAAGCGCTCAGATACGATCCATTGCCTTCATTATATTGATTAGACATTTAAAGCACAATCCAGGAAACTCAGATATCAATCAGTGTACTTTGAACGCCTATATCCAATGTTTAAGGGATGAAAATTCGTCCGTAACAGCAACCGCGATTGACAACTTGCTTGAAATATGCATATTGTTACAAGAGCACGCGGTTGAAATCTTATGCGTGGCATTTTCTCTTGGCATTAAATCTTGCCTTAATACAAACAATCAAATACGTAAAGTTATGCAAACATTAGTAATTCAGCATGGATATTAATGTTTCTAATTTCTTTCAAATATTACTTATATGGTAATATGTTAATATATCCTTATATCATTCATTTATACGGAAATTATCATATTGAGAACGGAAATGTAATAAAAATACTGTTTAGACTTTAAGTATTAGAATATAAGCTTTAAAATATATGTAAATTGTTTAACACAAGCAATAAGAGTGCGTGAATTACTTAATCTAACCGCATCAATGACTGTTTCAGAGTAACTTCGAAGAGCCATAAATCAAAAATGTGTGTAAGAGTCATAGAGAGGTAACGATAACCTTACGTTTCAATTAAATGATAAATTCAGTGAATCCATTTTTCTTCTCTTCGAAAGGTATAGCTCGACTCGAGTCGCAAAACATATACAAATGCTATCGAAAATATCGCCGCATGACGACGCAGTTATTTCGTGACGCAACAAGTAAATCGAATCGCAAAACGCACGCAAAGCTATCGAAAATATCGGCGTGCCACGATATCTTGATCGCAAGATTTGAATAAGGGATTGATGGAGGGAAATTTTGTTCTTTTATTTACTGTTATACGATTATTTTTTATTTCAGTTAATGTAGCTCTCTTGATGTACGATGATCATATCGTATGCAAAATCAGCACATCTCAAACCTTGGGAATAATATTGATTTATCTTCGTTCAGTAACCTGCGTTTTGTGTAGGTTGCTTCGAAGTCAAGGTTATTGACCAAATGCAAAAAAGAAAAATAAATAAATAAAATAAACAATTCTTAAAAATATTCATAAAGATATGCATACAAATTTGGGACAGAAAAATTGTTACATTTCAGTGTTTGTTTGCCAGTCTCGCTGCCTCTTTGTCCGTCTGTTATACAAAACTTATATAAAACAAATTATTATCAAACCAAAACAAACGATTTGATTTGTTTGCTAAAAACTAAAAAAATACGGGTATTCATGCATTCATTTTTTTTTTAACAAATTAATATTTATAATCATATGTAAATATATATAATAAATATATAAATACAAATAGAATAATTTATTTAAACCAACAAATTCAGAGATTTAATATATAATTTATTATCTAAATAATTTTAGTTCAAATCTTGAGTCACCCTAATGTCCAAACACTCATATGTAACTCGATCATTGCATTCTTCTGTGTCTTAGGAGCTGCCACCTGTGTACATTACCTTTAGTAAGCAAATATTCAGTTTTTATTGGTCTCTTCTAAATTTTATTGGTGTTTTCTGTGTATAACTATTTAAATACATATTATAAATTTGGAAAAGAAAAGAAATCTAATTGAATTGAAAGTAAAAAGAGAGGTAACTTTCATTCATGGTCATTTACAAAGTGTGAATTACTTTTACTCAATTATCAACTCTAAACCAGATTTTTTCGCTTATAATCTAACTATTCAATGAAAACAAGTGTTTTATGTGCATAATTTTATTTCATTTTGACTTATTTACCTGCATTCACACATAGATACATAAATACATACACACATGCGTTGCTTACCACCAATTGATCTATGCATACACACACACATGCGTACATCGATCCACCCATGCACACAGGCGCATACATACATACGTTTGTTATTCTCTGTAATGTGTGCGCGCATATATAGTATATATACATTCACCTATGTATTTTGCCACTTAGGTAATATTATGTTGCAAACGTTTTTGCTTTCTAGCTTAAAGCAAGCCTGGATTAATTAACAATAGTAATTATAATTAAATCTGAAATATGAAATATGAAAGTGAAATCGTTGACGTTTTCTATAATTGTTTCCGTGTTAATTTAAAAACAAAAAATGCCCGCAAAATTAAATTTTGTGTGAAGTTTGTTTTCAAAATGTGATAAATGTGTCTGATGAATAGATACCCTGGTATTTCAGTATTTTATTGATTTGAAATTACAATAATAACACAATAATGTAACGTCCAAATCTGTGCTTGCAGCACAGCCGAAGAGTTTATTGTGTATGTCATATTATTATCCATCAAGTCTTATAACATTTTTGTGGGAAATTTGAAAAGCTTTACAAATTCGGAAATGTGCAAGGAATTTCTAGAATTGTAAAATATAATGTTGTGTTTAGCTTTCTGTTTGTCTTCAAAATCTTGACAATTGATCGATTTTTATCGATAATCGGTAAACTGTGCGTGTGTGGTTTTTGTTTATTTCGAATTTCAAGTTTTTGTTGCTCGTTTGACCGAACAGTCTTAAAGTGAGTTATAATGAGGCGTGCCAGAGGTTTGCCTCAACAATTATATGACGCCAGCTTTACAATTGTGGAATATTGTTTGCAACTAGCCATGCCTTAAGTACCACCCGCATTGTTTGGCTTAAAATCAGGTTTTGTGAAGGTTGCCATTTTATTTCTAGCCTTAGGAAAAACGTATATTTCTTTGTTATTAAAAATAACTACTACTTAAAAGATTATAAAAGTGGATTAAGAACGTGTGCATGGTTTTACGCATGGCTTTTAAATAAAAATAAAATAATTTTGTTAGATTTCTACAAGCAAATCCCAAATTATTTCCTTTCACTCTATCTTACCATCAAAAATATGCTGTAGGGAAATATTGTTTGGATCCATTTAACAGAATATAGTATCATTAATGCCATCGTAAATAATAACAGGAAAAACCTATATTATCAAATTGCAGCCGACCGAGAAAGCCCTAGGCAAGAGACAAACAGGAAATCAACTTTCTCTGATAAGGATTTGCGGTCCCCTTAATGGAGAAGACGGTGCATGGATGCAATAATAGATCCTATTACCCGTAGTAGCAGAATATACAAGAGACTGTAAGGGCAAAGTTTGTTGATCAGTGATAGACGATTTTTCTTCTGGGAAACAAGATATTTAATTAGGTCTTTTCGTCTTTTTCGGATGCCTCTTTAGTTTTGAGTAAAATTCCAGATGATAAACTTGGATATTTAAGAAGGGTATACATATTTATATATTTAAAAATAATATAATAATATATATTTGAAAATAATAATAAAATAAAGTAATAAAAACGTAATAATAAAGATTTAATTTGACGTATTTTAAAACTTTTTCAGATACGAGCATTAACCAATGAGCCGCGTCCTAGCGGAGTAAATGCATCAAAATGACTTATCTTTTATTTCTTATTTTGCTTGCGAACTATGGTCAGTAATTTGTTTCATATTTGTGGGCAGAATTAATATTTATAATAAAATTATTTTCCGTTACAGCTACCTGTTCTGATGTCCCAAAATTAACACAAACTGTTTATGGCTTTTTGGATTTTACAACAACTATTGGCAATACTGTTATGGTCTTCTCGCCTCAAAGCTCTCCTCTAATTGGTAAGTTTTTAGGAATATAGCTCAAACATAACTGAAAGTAGAATTAGAAATCAGTTTCAAGAAGATTTACTAAATTTCCTCATTCAATTCCCTTTCAGATTTAACACCTCAGAAACCTGCTAAGCCTGTGGATATTATTGACACCAAGCCGCACGTGCCGGAAACTAAAGATAGTAAAAATGGCATAAATCCAACTCCGCTATTGAGCTCAAGTCTAAATGAGCAACCGACAGCGAATTCTACGATTGCTATAAGCAGCATTAGTTTGCTGAATACGCCAATCAAGTCTGTGGATTTCTCTGAGTATGCTTTGCTTTCGCGACAGCCGGAGGAGTTCGCCGAAGAAACATTTCGCTTGGTTAATTTGAATACACGTGCCGATCATTCTAAGCGCAACAACAATTACGGCAGCTCAACGGGCTTGCTGCAAAGGAAAAAGGATACCCTAAGTCGAAACTCAAATACCCCATCAAAGGAAACGGCAATCATAACTGCCAAAACTTTGGGCAAAACTTCACAAATTCATCAGGTAATTTCGAGCACTGAACGAAGAAGCAAACCTCGCCACACTTCGACAACTACAGCTCGAGTATTGAAGACAGTGACGCCATCTCTGCCAAATTACAAGACGCCCGTCGAATCTAACCATTTGACTACCAAGAGTACTCGTAAAAATAGTCGGCCTTCAGGAGAAAAAAGAAAATCATCGAGGAATAAGGGCAAGAGGTAAAAATCTATGTACTATTATATATTATACTACATATTATCATCATATAGGATCATAGGATCTTTGTTACATTTAATATTTGTACTAACAACAATTTCATTTCTTCCTTTTAGGCGGAATAAGTCAACACAGTCGTCTGTGATTCAAGTCACCCCGTCCCAGGTGGAGACAAGTTCTCGTCGCTCATATAGAACCAAAACGAATCTGATATCTGAAGATAATAACGTAACAAGTTTCAGTCCGAATACATTGAAGCTGAATCGTCGTCCAGGCCGCTGGCAATATAAATCATCCCCAAAGCCAAAAGTGAATATCAGAAAAAGCTCTCCGAATGTGGCCAGAAGTGAACTGCAAACAGAGGCTCTCAAAGAAATTGATCCGCTCGTGGAAACAGTTGAAAATAATCCGCAAATTCAAAAGACCATTGACCTCAACAGAGATTTGGATGCTGTTGGCTCACAAAACACAATTGTGGCCGACAACGATGTGATAAAGCCCAATAATTTCGTGCAAACTTTGAATGTCGAAATCTCAACGCCGAGCAACTTTGAAGATACCTACTATGAAATTGCCACCATCAAAAGTCCATACATTTTTCAGGAAAGTATACGCTTGCTATAAATATATATTTAGAGTTTTTCTAAAAACATATAAATGTACCTGTTTTTATATATATATATTTTTTTTTTCTTTTATTTCTATTCTCAATTAATTAAAAATTCTGTTTCTTTTTTTCTACAGGCCGGGCTTGTGAAAAAAACACGATTCGTCACTGTAACTTCAACGTTCGAGAAAACACTTAAAACTGATCATAGTGAGGAGTATTCGGAACACGATGGACCTTTAACTGAAAACATTTTGGAGTCTACAACTCAAATGGTTAAGCCATCAATGGATGGAATTGTTACCACCTTGAAGCCTATTCATTATACAGATAGCCTTGAAACACCGGAACTTGAGACAATAACGGAATCGTTTTCATTCACCCAAACCAAACTGAAAACTCAAATTTTGCCAATCATTAATGATAAGCTGAACGAGACGTCGCATATAACTTTAGTGCAAACTTACGATTATACAAGCTTTGTAACTGTGACTCAGACGGTTTCGCCGTTCCGCGATAATTTTGTTCCTGCCAAGAACTTTAAGGACTTCGAGGGCATTTTGGATGAGGCAGGTTCCGAAATTAACTTGGACCTTGAATTCGGCGACGAGAGCAACTCTGGCCAGTTTGAAGCTAAGCCGAATGCGAATGGTATCTCAAATGTTACAAATGCGATAAATCCTGTTGACTCTGAACTGCTAAGTAAATCAGAAATCAAGCCAGAAATATTAGGCCAACCTAATAGTGTTATAACTACCACACGTCCAATCATTAAGGTTGATACAGTTTGGGAATCGTATGTTATACCTCTCGTAAGGGGTACTGAAAGTATTCTTAGAACATTGTCGAAATCTGTAGGGGAGGTAAAGAAAACTGAATTTGTCACTGAAGTCTCAACAATTTCCTTGCCAGTGCCACCTATGTCACAATTTCCATATTCCATAAATCCATTCTATAATCCCCTGTTAGGAATTCCACAGCCTCAATTAATCACGTCTACTTCCATTTATGAAACGCTCATCACAGCCACGAGTAGCAAAGTCCTTAAGCTAACATTTGGTGCAAGAACTGCCTACACTACCTTATTTTCCACCTCTGTTGTTCCCACAGCAGTCTCGAAACTGGTAACAGCTACGATTCCCATTCAAAACTCTGGGTCATTCCAAAACTTCTATCCTCCCCCATATCCCCCATTCGCATATGTTGGTTAAAGTTCTTGAATTTATTGTTTGTCCAAAGTACAACAAAAATTGAATAATACTCTTAAAAGTTAAGTACTTACAAGGTTTGGTTCTCATTATTAGGGCATGCAGACTAAGTGAGGTTAGACGAATTTCATTAACACAATGTACAGGAATCGGATTACCGAGCTATGAACCTAAAATACAGTAAAGCGTGTAACGCAAAAGTTGTTTATTTTTTTCCACTTACATTTTTTGAATATATTTTCCTACATTCGAAAACACTTTCTAAACACATGAGTATAAGAAATATATAGATTAATATAGTATTCACGCATATATGTATATGAGGCTTAGCCATACAAGTTGTTGACTATTTCGCAAAAATTCGGAAACATACGCCTCCGAAAACTAAAACAACAATCCATGTGAAACATTTACTTCATTTAATATCTTTTATTTTTCATCAGTAAAAGATCTTTATGATATATCATATGTCATCATAAAATCTACTTGATATCGTATATATCATATGATTGAAAATCAATATTATTTTTCATAGAAAACATACTCAATACATCAAAATTAAAATAATATTTTATTACAACAAAAATAAATCGGTACCAAGCTTTGGGTATCCAACTAAGCTTTTCACTACTTGAATTTCACAAAAATTGAGAAATTAGGCACAAACAAAATTGATTATTGTTAAAAAAAAAAAAAAACTTTCAAAATAATAATGTTGAATCAAAATCCTTAATTGTGTGCAATCATAAAAATATAGACATTTTTGTTTAAGGACAAGAAACTGTTGATTTTGGTTTATATTTAAAAAATACAAATAAAAAAATGTAAATTCAATTTTGTATACCCTTTAGAATTCACATATCCTGTATTGTAAAAAAGTTCTTTTTTATCCAAAAAGTAAAATTGGTTTTGAAAACACATTGAGACACAACAATTTATTTATTTTATACTTAAAGGTATCTGCAAGACTAAAATTAAATAAATGCCACAGTAAGTAAATAAGCTTTTTGTAAAATCCCATTTATATTCATTTGTAAAATAAAACTTGGTGGCCGTTACAACTAAATGTATCTAAGCCACTACTTGGATGCCAATAAGAAGCCAATTTCCTCAATCTTCGAAAAATATTGTTTTAGGAACTAATTGAAGAAGTAAGTCAGGAATATGCTGAAATATATAAGATAGAAAATCAAAGATAAAATAATATTGTATTTACTTTAAACTGACTACAGTTGGTGGTCCAAATCAGCGAAATTCATATTACGAATAATTGTGGGAGTAATCGATATATCTGAACACATGGTCAGATGCAATCGATATATCGCTTGATTTGATCATCGCTAGTTTTCTCATTTATATTTTGCAACTTTCGGTTTTCTTGCATAATTTGAACTTGCGCCGAAGTCCAATAACGTTCATTAAATAAAACGCTCGCTCAACTATGCAGTGCCCGTTCCTGAATCGTTTCAGTGCAAATTATCTACGCAATTATGCCGAGATATTGTACCAATCGTATGGAGTGTTCTGTCCAGTTATCAGCAAATCCAATAAGACAACCCAAAAACAACTTTCTCTTTTAACACCAATTCCAAATTCTGTGAAGTCCGCAAGGTCATATTCTTCGAAAAGCTATTCGGTTGGTGCTAGCTCGGCACTAAATGATGTAAGACGTGGCCGTGGGAACGAAATTGGCACAGCTGCAGAAAATTCAACTTTCCAATACGAGAAGTTTTTCAATGAGCAAATATTAAAAAAGAAAAGAGATCATTCATATCGTGTTTTTAAACGTGTGAATCGCTTAGCTGGTGATGGCCTCTTTCCACACGCCCTCGATTACTCCTCGCAGTCTGAGAAACCCATTACCGTTTGGTGTTCCAATGACTACCTGGGAATGTCGGCGCATCCCAAGGTAAAACATGCTGTCAAGGAGGCTTTGGAAAGGCATGGATCTGGTGCTGGGGGAACACGTAATATATCGGGAAACTCATTGCATCACGAGCGACTTGAAAGGAAGCTTGCTGATCTCCATCAAAAGGAGGCGGCGCTGCTCTTTACGTCTTGCTTTGTGGCCAACGACTCAACCTTATTTACGCTTGCGAAATTACTGCCGAATTGCCACATATTCTCGGACTCTGGTAACCATGCTTCTATGATTATGGGCATACGAAATAGTGGCGTACCCAAGCACATCTTTCGTCATAATGACGTCAATCACTTGCGCCAATTGCTGCAACAAGTGGACAAGGCGACTCCGAAAATCGTTGCATTCGAGACCGTGCATTCCATGACTGGTGCAATATGCCCATTAGAAGAGTTGCTCGATGTTGCGCATGAATACGGAGCTATTACCTTTATTGACGAAGTCCATGCGGTTGGCCTATATGGCGACCATGGCGCTGGCGTCGGGGAACGTGATGGCGTGCTCTCTAAAATGGACATTATATCGGGTACCCTAGGCAAGGCATACGGCAACATTGGAGGATATATAGCCAGCACTGATGCACTGGTTGACATGGTGCGATCTTATGCTGCTGGCTTCATATTCACTACTTCATTGCCGCCAACTGTTCTCTGTGGTGCACTTGAAGCTGTTACCATACTGGCCTCGGAGGAAGGTCGACAACTGCGAAGTATCCATCAACGAAATGTTTCGTACTTGAAGAATCTGCTCAAACGAGAAGGTAAATTTGCATTTTGAAAATTGTATATTCTATCGGCACTCATTAGCATTTGCATTAGCATACGACTGAAGTAAATAAATTCGGCTCAACAAGCTGAGTCATTTTAGCTGTCTGTTTTTGAAAATATTAGTTCGAAATGGCATTTTAAATTGATTTTAATTAAAGCAGTTTAGTTATTGAGAGACTAAAATATGGCACATAACTAACAACATATATCATTTTATAATCTGATCAATATATGTACATATTTGAATATTGAACATAAAGCATGACTTGAGTAAATTTAGCCATGTGCGTTTTTTATTGTTTATACTCAATATTAATATTACAACAAGCAGATAATGCTTACACCACTAGAATGTTGCCTGATAAGAAAAATGTGGTCATCGTTGTCCACATTTTTCAAATGTATATACATATTTTGGTAAATTGTCTGTTATTTATATAAACAAAATTTAGATAGATAATACTACAAAATAAATACTCGTATATATTCATGTCATGCACATCGCTAAGAAATTAAATTCGCAATACGATCATTTTTAGAAATTTATTGCCCATTTCCTTTCATAGTGAACATTCTGAAACTTAAATTCTTTCATAATTTTAAATATGAATATATATATTTTTATTTTCTTTTTCAATTGTTCCTAAACAAAAAGCAAATTAACTAATAATAATAATAACTGCACATATAATGAATATTTTTGATGAGCATTGCTGACATTTGATATAAGTTCCTTTGCCAACTAAGATCGTGGCAAATAACATAGACTATATTTACTAATTTGGCTAGTGGCCTGTAAAAATGTATTATGTAATCAATTACAGCACCTGATCGTAGAATTTCTTTAAATATATTTATAGTTTCAGCGACTAGAATGTTCTTATCTATTTATCAAGCAAAATCAGATTTATTTACTGCAGTTATATGCAACTGTTACGTTAGCTTTTCAAATTATTTTAATGCATTTTCAAAGTATTCTTTTATTAAGCAATTGATTGAACTAGTTGAACTTAACTGTTAATAAATTCTTTTGCTCGTTAAGTTAATGAATCAGGTTTTTATCATATATATAAATTAATATTTTAAATAACTCCACTGACTTTATTTATATGTTATTTTATTTCAGGTTTTCCTGTTGAAGATACGCCAAGTCACATTATTCCAATAAAAATTGGAGATCCCCTTATATGCAGTCAAATCTCAAATATGCTTATGGACCAGTACGGACACTATATGCAATCAATAAATTATCCAACAGTTGCTCGCGGTGAGGAAAAACTTCGTTTGGCGCCAACACCTTTCCATACTTTCGAAATGATGAACGCTCTAGTTTTGGACTTAAAGAAGGTGTGGGATACGCTCAAGCTCTCTACAAATGTGCCGCTAACGCCCAACGGATGCATGTTTTGCAGCAGCGATAGCTGTTTCCATCACGAGAACTGTCCAGATCTTGAGTGTGGCATTCCCAACTGCCCGCGCTTAGAATTATCGGTCGCAGCTTAAAAGCATTTTAAGCTGTTTTACCCTTTTGCTGGATTTTTGTGCATTATTAACAATAAATAATGGTTACGGTATTATATTTGATGTTGCTTTTAAATGTTAACAAAACTATAATTGGTGTTTTAAAGTGAAATACAAGAGTAAAAATATTGCTTGATTTAAAAAGAAAAAAAAACACAAATTATTTTATTGGATTACGGAATGTAGTTGTCGATTTGTCTTAATAAACAAAATTTTAAATAATTTGTTTATGATAATAGATTGGTCATCATTGCCTGATATCTGGCAATTAGGCAATTGACCAATTTTTATTATCCCTTTACTTCTTTAAGAGCCAAGACGTCGTAATGACTCTTGCGTGTCTCACGGATATTGGAGTAGGGCCGGCTGATGGTTTTCTTGGGTCTGCTCTAACTATTTTATTAAGTGCCTTCGGTGAATTCTGGTACTTCTTTTTATTAATACTAATTATTTTTTTGCGTTTTCTTTCCAATATTGGGTTTAGCTACGCAAAGAAATATTTGCGTGAGTCAAACTTATACGAAGTCATAAAACTCTATTAGTTATGGACAACAATGATAGAAATGAATGCCAGCCTAAGTTATTAAATATTTAGCCTAAAAGTAATCATTTATGGGACTTCTCTTACGATAAACTTTCCATACTTGCCATAAATGCAGGGAAATCTCAAATTGACTTCGAAAGCAAAAGCGAAATGCTGCAGTGGGAATGGCTTAAAATCTCTCAGCTTATCGATGTTTGACCGGCTCGATAGGCTTAGTGTCATCGCTAATAATAAACATCAATATTAACATATGTTAACATAAAATTTTACGAATCTCTAATTTGTGATTATTACCCAAATAAAAAATGATAAAAGCTATACTTGTATTTAACAATCATGGGAAACCTCGTCTGTCAAAGTTCTATCAATATTTTGTAAGTATTAGGCGTTCGAATAGATGTAAATTACAGATTTTAACAAAAAGTGAAAACAATACGTAGCAGAAACAAGAGTCGCTGAAGTACATAGTTTGTTTTGAATATGTTTGAATATTTTAATAAATGTTTATCTATGCTAAAATATACTATAAGATGAAATACACAAAATTAACTGATTTTCGATTTTAAATAGGATGAAAATCTGCAACAACAAATCATTAAAGAGACGTTTCAGCTAGTGTCAAAGCGCGATGATAACGTTTGCAATTTTTTGGAAGGCGGCAGGTAAATCTACAATTTTAAAATATAAGTAAAATTCTAGATTAACATAAAACTTCTGACTAAATGCTATAAACATACATCCAGTCATTATAGCAGTCACAGAAACTGTAATAATTATTTCTTTTTAATTTAAGTTTAATGTATTGCACTCAAATTGTAGAAAGTTTCAAATTTGTTCAAATGGTGAAAAAGCATTTATAACATTTAATGTTTTAATTCTCATATTGTTATCATATGAAAAATATAATACATACATTTTGTTTGATAACTGCTCGTGTTATATTTATATTAATAAAACACGAGCAGTTATCAAAAAAAGCCTTATCTGCGACGACGAAATCTTACTAGTTTTGACCTCCTAATAATACCCCCAGCGAGCTAGCTTTTTAAAAGCTTTGTGTCTTGATATTTAAAGCAGGCTAGGCTGTCTTAAAGCAAAACTATTGCTATATTAAGAATGTCTATACATTAATTAAAAATTTTAATCCCTTAGCTTAATTGGCGGCTCTGATTACAAGCTGATATACCGACACTATGCCACACTCTACTTTGTCTTCTGTGTTGATTCCTCAGAGAGTGAGCTGGGTATATTGGATTTGATACAGGTGTTTGTCGAGACTCTGGATAAGTGTTTTGAAAATGTGTGCGAATTGGATTTGATATTTCACGCTGATGCCGTTCATCATATTCTGTCGGAGCTCGTTATGGGCGGAATGGTTCTGCAAACAAATATGAATGACATAATCACGAGGATTGAAGATCAAAATAAGTTGATCAAACAGGAATCGGGAATCTCAGCGGCGCCAGCGCGTGCGGTTAGCGTTGTCAAAAGCATGAACATTCCACAGCAAATCAAGGACATTAAACTGCCAGACCTTCCACAAGCCATAAAGGACTTGAAATTTTGATTCGAGGTAAGTTTATGGACTTGACTTTTTTATTTATTATGTTTAATTAACATCTGCTTTTCTTACAGGTGTGCCGCTACAAATGTTATTATTAAATTAGTGATTTAAGTACTAATAGATGAAATCTGAATTTAATAAATATTGTCCATATAATAAAGAAAGAAGTAACTATTATTATACAAGTTTAGCAATTATTATGATAGTTGAGCAAATGTTTATGAAAGATTGTATGTAAGCTTTCCTCCCCACTAATGTCTAGACATTCCCTGATTTCATTTGACTATGTGAGAAAATTGAATAATATAAAAGAAAATTTTCAGAATTGTTAATAAAATATGATATTATTGTACATTTCCTATAAATTGCTTAAGCTTTATTTGTGATCTATAAGGAAGTAAGTATATATTTTTTTCTATATGTTTGTTATGGAACTACGAATCACTTTTGGATTTATTCGTGTATCTGTTAGTCGATCATTGCATTTTAAAGGAAAATTATTTGCTGATAAATATACCATTAAAACATATATTAAAACAAATGTTAGGTATTCAGCTCTTGAAAATACTTATCATTTCTGATTGTTGCATACTGCTGCTATATACGCATGCAAAATGGCGATTTATTATTGATATTGAAAATGAGAACATTTTCAATTCAGACAAAACAAAGCAGTCGAAGCAGGTGTAACCGACTGCTTCATGCCCATTTGAGCTACAAAATAATATTATCAAGTTTATTTTTAGTATGTGCAGAATATTGTAGAAAATATACTGAATATTAAATAAATGCCACGCCTTCAATGGGCGCATACAAACGCGCAGTCATTCCGAATTTTAGCTATCTACACTGATGGACGTTACACGTAGCTAATATACTCACTCTAGCAAGCCTAAACGGGTATAATCAAGCTTCAGATAGTGGTGTAGATTACTTGCTCATCTGCTCGCATGCATACATAAATTAATAGGGCAATGGAAATAATCGTAATATTCAATTAAAGCGCTTGCATTGAGCAACATCGATTCGAAGTGTGGAATAATGAGTTTGTGCATAATTGGGGCTGGCACCGCTGGACTTTGCTGTGCTCGGCGTGCACTTGAGAATAATCAAATTCCGACAGTTTTTGAACTTTCAAATCAAATCGGTGGCACATGGATTTATAACGAGAATACTGGAACAATCAATGGCATCGATGTGCATAGCAGTATGTATGAGAATTTGCGGTATGTTAACTACTACATATATCACAAAAAGGTAAATGTTTTTTATATAATATATTTGTATATATTTAGTACTAATTTACCCAAGGAGGTGATGGGATTTCCGGATTTTGAGATCGGTGCAAACAAAGATTCCTATATATCATCTCAAGATATTGTCTTGTTTTTGAATCGTTATGCTGATCATTTCGAATTGAGAAAATATATCATTTTCCAGGCATATGTATTGCGGGTATTGAAGAAGAAGGATAAATGGCAAGTAAGTAGAATATAGAACTTAAATCAATGCTGATCTGATTGATCTGATCGTTTTATTTTATATTTTTCTAGGTCCTTGTCAAGAATCTCTTGACAAATGCTATGAAATATTATTATTTTGATAAAATAATCATAGCAAATGGGCATTATCATACCCCGAATTATATACAAATCCCGAACGCGAATCTGTTTAAAGGTGAATACATGCACAGCCATGATTATCGAAAAAGCGACGTGTTCCAAGGTAATTTTTATATTTTACTTTTATATTATCAAATATACTTTTAATTTCTAACGATTTCTACAGGCAAACGCGTTTTAGTGATTGGCGGCGGACCAAGTGCCTTGGACTTGTCGAATATCATATCAAAGGCGGCAAAGGAAGTGACTCTTAGCCACCATTTGGAGGGTATTTCGAATTCGATATTCCTTGAAAATGTCACGACTAAGCCGGATGTCAGAGAGCTGGACGAGAATGGCGCATATTTTGTGGATGGATCCTACAAGGAATTCGATACGATTTTCTACTGCACCGGGTATAAGTATTCTTTTCCGTTTCTCAGCATTAATGCTGGCATCTATGTCGAGGACAATTGGGTGCAAATGCTCTATAAGCAGTGCATTAATATACGAAATCCCTCTATGGCGCTGATTGGTTTGCCATTCTATGTGTGCGCCGCGCAAATGATGGACCTGCAGGCACGCTTTGTCTTCAGCTACTTTTATGGCAAAAATCAATTGCCATCAGCCAAGGAAATGACTGAGGAAACAGTGAACAAGGTGAAAAGTCTATTGGCCCAGGGTTATAAGAAGCGACAGGCACATATGCTGGGCAACAATCAGGTGAGACTTTAGCTTGGCGTCCACACAGCAAGACTAATATATTTATTTCATTTCAGATGCAATACTTTACAGAATTGGCAAATACAGCGCAGATTGAGAACATTAAACCAGTTATGGCAAAATTACATTCTGAAAGCAGCAATTTGTTCAATGAGAACTTGCTTCACTTTCGAGAGGACATCTTCAAGATTATTGACTCGGAAACGTTCGTTAAAGTTAATTGACAAACAAAATATCATATATTTTGTTTTCAAAAAAATATGTATAAATATTGCATAAAATTAAATGAATAAAAATTATGTCAACAAAATAAATCAACATAATAAAAAAGTATAATTAAATCAACAAGAGATTATAAAAATGTGTAAAAAGGAAACATTTTAAAAAATTAAATATTTAAAAAAATGATGTGTTTTATTTCTTATCCTACTCTCTTACTATATTAAACTAAAATATTAAAAATTTTATATTTATACATATAAGGCTTATTATTTTATTTATTTGGCAAATTATAATTATTTTTAGCGGAACTCTCACAAAAATTCATATTCATTTTTCTACTCATGCAAATTCTTAATTAGCGAACAGCCAAGAACAATGTAATTCCCATTGTTTAGCTGAGAAGAGAATCTTAAGCAGAGTTTTTTTTCTGTCTGTGCTAAATCAAAATGAAGTTTGCTGCTTGCATTTGTCTGAAAGTTCTTCAAATTGTGAGTATATATAACTAAAACTTTTTTATGAAATGGAGTTTTATAAATATATAAATTCTATACATCTGTAGATTATAAGAACTATAAATTTTCATAAGGCGCTCTGAAACCTTGAAAAGTAGTTGCACAATACCGAAGCTGCCACACCCATGTGTGAATTTGAAATCTGTCGAATTTGTCTATATTGCTTTCAAATACTGCTTGTAAATTGTGTATGATTTAATATATCTTAATATTTGTTTACCCTTTAGGTTTTCACTGCATCCGCAACAATTCTCAAAAAATTATCCGATCGCTATTCGGAGCGTTTGCTAACAAGCAATAAGAAGAACCTAAGGGAATGGATGCTTTTGAATACGATTTCTTTGACAAAAGAAGCCGACGATTTTGGTGATCTCGCCTATATAGGATATATATTTATATCGTCGATCTTATTGCTATCGAGGTAAGAATAAATACCCAAATATATATATCATTTACAGCTTACAATTCTCATACAGATTCAAAGAACAAACTAGGAATTATCACATAACTGAGATCATTTTACTAAGCTTTGGAGTATTGTTTTTTACCATACAAGGTATATATTAATATTGTTTTAGCTTTCGAATTTCATGTGTCTAAATATGATATTTATTTAGGTCTACTAATATTTGGTATAATTGAGGAGTTACAAGATAATATTTTAGACTTTGGTTACTCCCTGGGAGGTGTGACGTTTCTCTGCGCAATTCTCTTTGCCATCGATTTATTCTTTTTCAAGCAAATGTCAGATCCGAAGAATGCAATATCCCAAACAGATTTGGAAAATGCAATTGAACCACCCACAAAAGAGGTCTATCAAGTAACAAATATTCCCAAGGTGATCCTACACGAGCAATGTTGTCATCCATCGGCTGCTAAAAATGTCAAAAAACTTAAATATCTACGCACGGATTTATAATTGTATTTGCTCAAACATTTTCTTTGTATATTTAAATAACTAAAACATAAAAAACTTTTGAAAATACATCAAAATAAATTTAACAAATTTATTTTAATTGGAAGTACGTGTTTATAGATTCCATATGTGCTTTTGACATAAGTATTAAAAATGGCTTGCGAACAAATTGATTACAATTATAAATATTAAAAATTATATTCGTTTTTTTTTTTTTTTTTTTTTGTGTTTTGAAGCTATAAGTTTCTTATATTTTTTGTAAATCTCATAAGAAATAAAGAACAAAAACAAATTTACAACTTATATAAAAACAAAATATTTTGAACTCATATTGGAAATCGAGTCTAAATATATGTATGATTTATTATAATAAACAAGTGTAACCAAATAATCACAAACGATTTGTGATTTGTTACTAAAATTTGATTTTATTCAATATTAATTTTTACAGCATTCTTTTCTTCACTCAGTTGATTGTATTCTACATTTTTCTTAAGGTGTTGTTGTTGTTCATTGCTTTGTGGAGGCAAAGCAAAGCCCTGTTTAGAAACAGAATTGTACACAGCCAAAGCTTGCGCCACAAGTCCAGTTACATCTCCTGGATTTGATGGCAATATCATCGTATTGTTCGACTTTGCTAACTTCTCAAAAGCGACTATGTATTGTTCGGCCAATGTTAAAGATGCTGCATTTCTACCGTCCTATAATACAAGATAAGAGTATATGAAAGATATTGAATTAACATAAATAATTCATCTAACCAAGTATGTATTTGTTTTTGTCTAGGCATATTTTTGTACTCTGTTTTTGGATTTATGCACCGAACCGGAATTCAATTGGGTAAGAGGCACATCCATATTTTCTTTCTTAAATAGGCTTCATCTTGTTGAAGTTTGCTCTTACCGTATGTGCTAAAGATTTTGATATAGCTTGTAGACTACGAGCTCTGGCATCGGCGACTGCAATGATGGCAGCAGCCTCTCCGCTGGCCTTGTTAATGTGCTCTTGCCGTTCAGCCTCTGAAATTGGAATTTATATATAAACTAAGCTTAAGGAATGCATGAACATAAATGATGTTCTGCATACCTGACGCTAATATTCTCGATTTTCGTTTGCCTTCAGCAATATTGATTTCAGCTTCTCGAACACCCTCCGACTCCAGAATAGCAGCCCTTTTTCTTCTTTCAGCTTCGACTTGCATTTGCATCGCTTCATGGACTCTAGTCGGTAACTAATCGATTTCAAGAATATTAGATGTGTTTGAACTTAATTTAAATACTAAATAGTTACCCTAATATCTCGGATTTCGTAACGTAAACAGGCTATGCCCCAAGCTTCGCTGGCTTTATTTATGGAATCGACAATGCTAACATTCAGGGATTCTCTCTCACGGAACACTTTATCCAATGACATTTTACCAAGCTCAGATCTCATTGTCGTCTGCGCTAGTTGAGTTATAGCGAATTCGGGATCCTCTACACCATAGGAAGCTAGAAAAAGAACAAGCTTGATGTGCATAACTTTTCTAATGAATTGTGTAATAGTTAGTAAGGCATACCTCTATACGGATCAATAATGCGTAAGTAAAGCACGCCATCAATGCTGAGTGTGACATTATCAGATGTTATGGCGCTTTGTTTGGGTACATCTATCGCGATTTCCTTTAAGCTTTGCACATATTTGATTTTATCGGCGACGGGTACAAGTATATTGAGACCGGGATCTAAAATTCTATGAAACCTTCCCATACGTTCCACTACCCAAGCCTTTATTAAATATTGTCATAGTAAAAGTTTCGATTGTTTAATATAGCAAATTTATATTTCGCTTACCTCTTGCTGTGGGACAAACATCACAATTGTGTTCATTGGCGTAGAGGCTTTTCCTCTCAATTGCTTAACGATGCTCGTGCCGGCAATCAAAAGTTCTTTCTAAAATACCATTATATCATTACCTACATAATCTTTGGGTTGTTATTGTACTTACTTGCGGCATTAATCTACGCGCTGAAAATAGTAACCTAGACATTTTCAAATATCCAGACCTTGGTACTAGACAAATAATATAATTTACTTAACATCATGTTCCTAAGCACAGGGTGATTCAATAAAAGCACTGGCCGGCTTTTCAAAACATAATGCCTCGTTTTCACTGTCACAGTCGAATCGGTATTGAAGCTATTTATAATGCATGATATGATTATGGTAATATTTATATGTACCTAAATATTTACTTAGTTTTAATTTTCCTTAGTTTTTACTGATCTACAAGAAATATATTGCATTATTTGGGATAATACACAATTATTTTAATAATGCCTGCTGAAGCATATAATTTACCATTAGAATAGAACTAATACGAAAATCCCTGCGTTATGTTGACTCTAAAATATTTTGGATAAAGTGCCAGGCAGCAAACCAAATTTTTGTATTATGCGGTATGAAATAATTGTTAATATTATATTGAATAAAAATGAGATCACTGTGTAATTGAATAATAAGTAACTTTTTCAAAATTCAATGCAAATCTCAGGTTACAAATTACTCAAATATACATTTTCTCTATTGCTTTAAAAACCTACACCGATAATTCAGATTGTAGCAGTTACATGTTCTACAAATTCCATATGTTTTCAACACATTGATTGTTGATAATTTGTTGAGCTTTTATTATCGGAATTTCCCGTGACCGATGCTATTCGACTTACATTCCATCACAGGGCTATCGATATTCTTCAACAATATCATGTGTGCTACCTATCGATAGATTATAGATATTCCAGTTCTATCATTATGGTATTTATCATAAGAAATTTCGTTTTCTAACCTTAGCTAATATTTAATATTGATTATATTATATAAATTGTCATTTATAGAAAATACGCGGAATTGTTGAGAACTGATCTATTCGAACTGTCATTAAAATAAGAACGTAGTTTTTAAGAAGATTCTATTCTAAATTCTATCCTAAAACATATGAAATGCAATCCCTACGGTCGCTGTTTGTGCAGAACTCAATCATAATGATGCGTGGAGCACGGATTATTAGTCTAAATGGATGGTGTCACAGGCAGCGGTCATGGACGTCCATTCTGCGGCGGTTATACGTAACACAAGTGAAATGCACAAACCCTTTAATTCAAAAATGCAATATTACACAAACGGCTTCTGAGGGGAATCGTGAGACCAATCCAAAGAACAACCCGGCTTTGGATAACAAGTCTAATAAAAGCGCTGAGGACTTAGATCGCGCCTACAACGTGTTGAAGAGTACGTTGCCAAAGCTGTTCGTCGAGCCCCTGGATTATTCCATTTATAGTCCAAATCTAATATTTCAAAATAACATAACTGGCAAATATACGGTAGGTCTGTACCACTATGTTAAGCAAATAGCTATTCTACGAACCGTTGGTCATCTGAAGTATGCGTATGTTAAATTTGAGATCCTAAAAATAACGAAACACCCGGACGATTGTACGGTTCGGATCAGATGGCGAGTGAGAGGCATATCGGGTTTAAAAGTAATGTTTCAATTTTGGAAGTACAAAGTGTGGCAGCTGCAAGAGATCCTTAAAGATCAGGAGGCGTGGTACGATGGATATTCAGTATGCTTTCTAGGCGACGATGGCTTGATTGGCAAGCATGTCGTTGACAAAATAATGCCCGATGAGAGCCGCGAAATCGTTGACAACAGTTCCGGCTCAGCGTTGCCAACAGGCTCCGTAGCGGCTACGGCGACAGCGACAGTATCACAAAAGATCAACTTTCATCCTCATGAATATTTATTGTACCCATCACGAAATTAAACTGAAATAGTTGGGGCCACATCGAATGTGGGTCAGCAATTATTTAAACAAATAAATTTTTTTTGGTTTAAATATTCATATTGGCGTTGTTAAAAACTTATATTTATTTATTGCTTAAATGTAAATGTAGAGCCCTTCATTATGTACTTATATGGACGCAAACGAATACGTTTCGTAAATGCACTAATGTATGGTTTCTCTTTGTTGTATTCCCGAACTGTCTGCATGGCACCTTCCGTTTCAAGGAATATATCGAAACTATATATGGTACGAAACAGTTGGGAGTATAGCAGCCGATTGCCCTTCTTCAGTTGTGACGGTTGCAAGGAGTTCGTCCAAAATTCCATCATCTGTGAAACGAGTTGAAATATTTCAGCAAAAGTCAACAACATATGTAATTTAAAACTCACTTTTATAGCCGCATTGTTCATTGAAGTGTGTCGTCCATTCCAGTGCACACTTAGGATCCAAAGTGGAATATCTAGGGGATAATTGCTAGGTATTCGAATGAAGCACTCCATTTTGGCAGATCCACGTACAATTACAGCCCTATAGGAAGTGTACGTGATTCCATTCGATGGCGTCAAATTGTAAATTAATCCAGCGTTTTGGATGTTAAACTCCTCACTGGAGATAGCAGTCCACTGGACTAGGCTGCACGATAAACCATCCGGATAAATATTCTCCTTTGAAGCAGACAGATCGACATCTTTATAGGTTAAGCCACGAATTTGCTGAGTTAGTCGTAGCCACGATCGCCAACGTTTCAAGATGCGCGTAAAAACTTTGCTAATCCACTTATGCAAATTGAATTCGTGCCTGAAGTTTTGCTTCTTGTTGACTGTTGCTATCGAGCACATGCTTTGCAGCCAACAATATGGTTTTCCAAAACCATTTTCAACCAAATATTTCAGGCATTGCTCGGCGGTTAGATTTAAGTTTTGCAACTGTAAATGGAAAAAATGGAGCAAGTTGTTAGATGTTATTTTGCTATATTTGCTTAAGCTATAAAGAAGTTATCATAAGGCAATCTGCATTATGAAGATTCAGATGTAAATTTCCATTTTTTGTCTCACCTCGTATTCTATGCCTGGAATAGGAATATGATCTCCAGTATCATCCGGATATAAATGACCCAGCAGGTCCTCAACCAAATTGGCATCTCTGAGAAAAAATAAAACGTAAATTAAATCAAATAAAGTACTGCTACTAAAGATTATTACGAACCCTTGAAAATTTGAGTTGTTTGTACTGTTTAGTTGCGCCCGCACAGTGACACATTTAAGCAATTCCCAATATCTCACAATTAGTATCAACTCAAAAGTTTTATCAGGACTGTCAATCTGGAATCAAGTCCGCAATATAGTATTTATAATAGACGTTAAATATTTGTTCAATATCCTTATAGTTCAACTTACAACTAGATGTATATGAAGTGGATGACATTTCAAGACACGATCCAAGGTATTATCGGGCAGTGCTTCACACGAATTACTTTTTTCGGTGAAATGCCGACGTTCCTTCAATGTATTTTCTGTTTCTAAAAGCAACTCCTGCATTTGCTGATCACTTTCGAAACCAACCACTTTTGATGCGAACTCTTTTCTGGTTCGCTGAAGGGCTTGTAGATTGATAAACAATATGTACAGAGCTCGTGGCAGATACTTGAATATTGAGCTTAATTTCCACTCGACATCGAGGGACAGCTGTAGTGCATCGTGCAAGGGCTTAGTCGATTCGAGGAGCGTCCGTAGAGCTGGAGCAAATGAGAGATACTTTTGTGTCTGTTTCAAATTATCCTGCAATAGCTCCTGTTTTGAGGTGAGTAAAGCGCTATACTGATTATCCAATTCTTTACGCAATCGCAGTTCGCATTCCAAACGATACAAATGAGTTTGGTGATCGGACATATTTGTCTTATCACTGCCCTCGTCAGGAAACTTTGAGGCATATTCTTTATCTGACAACAATTCCAAATAGGTGTCGCGACTCTTGAATTTCTGACACCGCACGATTTCCTTCTTCAAATGGCTAACTTCATACAGCAGATTTTGCAACTGTAATCTGCTAAGATCCACTTTTGATTTTTGCAAATGTAATTCATCTCGTCCAGACTTAATATTCCGCTTGACTTTGCGGTTTGAGTGCTTTAGAGCTACAAACATTAGTACACCTGATGATTGCTTCAATTCCAAAACATGTCCCTATAATAAAATCAAATATTTTTTATATTCAGTTGATATTAATTTTATTTTGTGTACCCACAGCGCTTTTCAATTCAAAAAGATCGTCCATAGCTTCTTTTAACTTCACAAATTGTGTGCTTAATAAATCCTCCATGTTCATATTGCCGGTAAACTATTTATTTTAGTTAATTAATGCCGCTTTAAATACTTTTATTAGCACCAATGTGGATGGAAAATAGAGACAGCGTCTAGCCGACTATAGAGATGAAATATTCCTTTATCGATATATAGTCATACATGTGGTAGTTCTAACATCGATACAAAACGAAGAATTTCGTTATTCTAGGCTTGTTTTGTTATTAAAATATAAATTTTTATTTACACATAATGTTTAAGAATTAACATACCTAAATAGAATTGCAATATTGATATAGTTTTTATGATTCGTTAATGCATCCGCAATGGAAACAGGCCATATAAGCTATCAAAATGACTATTTAGTTTAATCGATAAATTACTTGCTCTTATTATGCACATCACTACCTCTTATATGAAAGGAATTTGATATAAATATATAAGCCTCCTGAATATTCTGTGAAATATAAAATTATTCCTTTCAATAATGCTTCGGGCGATATATCAGAAATCTAATGCATTTAGGCTTATGCTTCCATCTCGCCGATTGCAGCAGACAGTCGCGGAATCCCAGATCAAAGTAAGTAGCAAGTCAAGCCAACTCAACTCGTAATAGCTTTTTTAATTCCCCCATAATTTTATTTATTGACTAAAGAAAAATTAATACAAACAAGAAACATCAGAATATATCTTCTGTGAAGGTGGTTTTCAATATATTAATTTACTCAAAAGAATGTACATAATAGTTGTTAAGCAACTTGCTAATACGAAAGAAGGAAGTTAAATTTATGTTGTTTTTCCTGCCATCCACCCGGCTTTTTGCTAAAGTAAATATTAATAAATTGAAATGTATATTCAAAACGTTGTTCTTAAATAAAAGAGGTTCCGACAAATATAGAGGAATTCTTGCAGATCTACTAATTCTATATTATATTAAATAATTTCAGCTAATGCTGTTTGTTGTTTAGATTTCCTATTTACTTTTACAATTATTTTGGACTCTTATGTAATCTAAGTATTACCTCTACGATTGTTATTAATTCGTTGTTCTCATTTCTTCTAGCATATACCGACGCCAGCTCCGCCAGTGAACCAAATTGTTAAGTCAAGTCCAAATAAAACAGTCGGCAAATGGTTTCTAGGATGCAGCGGCATGGTCTTCATTGCTGTTGGACTGGGTAAGTGAAAATTATTATAAGAAACTTCAAATGAATTTAACATTTTGTTTATAAAGGTGGTGTAACAAGGCTGACCGAGTCTGGCCTTTCAATGGTATCTTGGAATTTGATTGGCGAACATATGCCACGAAATCGAGATGAATGGATTAAAGAGTTTGAGAAATATCAACAGTATCCAGAATTTAAGCTGTGAGTAAAAAAAAAAAAATAAATTAACAAGTTAACTTTTTATTGAATATTTATAATTTTTTATTTTTAGAAAGAATGCCAAAATGACTGTGGATGAGTTTAAATTTATTTATATGATGGAATATATACACAGAATGTGGGGTCGCGCAATCGGCGCATTTTTCATACTGCCTGCCGCATACTTCTGGAAGAAGGGCTACTTTTGTGCAAAAACTAAGAAAATGGTTCTGGTGTTGGGAACTTTGATTGGTCTGCAAGGATTGATGGGATGGTATATGGTTAAGTCCGGATTGGAGAACAGATTTGATAATCCAAATGATGTGCCTCGCGTTTCTCAATATCGATTGGCCTCCCATTTAGCTGCAGCATTTGTGCTATATTCCTTATTCTTATCGAACGCGATGTCCAAGTTGATACCAGCGGAATCATTAACGTCGGCAGCAAAGCGCATACCTAAAATCAAAATGCTATCGCATTTAACGAAAGGCATGGTGTTCCTGACGGCAATCTCTGGTGCATTTGTGGCTGGACTGGATGCTGGATTGGTTTATAACTCATTTCCGAAAATGGGCGATGACTGGATACCCGATGACATTCTGCAATTTAAGCCTATGCTCAGAAATGTTACAGAAAACCCAACGACGGTTCAATTTAACCATCGCATCTTAGGCATCACAACTGTTTCATTGATCACAGCCTTATGGCTGACAATGAGAGGACAGAAATTGCCCAAGCGTGCAAAGTGGGCTATCAATGCAGTCGCTGTTATGGCCTGGACACAAGCTACCTTAGGTGTAACTACTCTTCTAAATTATGTACCTGTGCCTTTGGCAACAGCTCATCAATCTGGCTCATTGATACTGCTAAGCACTGCCGTATGGCTTTCACACGAACTTCGGCTTTTGAAGTACATACCCAAGTAAATAATAGTATTTGTTTGATATTAATGATGATATTGTAACTTGTAAATAAATTCATGTTTTTATTAAATAATTTAATTTGATCAAGTAATGTAAAAATGTATGATAAAAAATTAAAAATAGGAGCGGAATAATAACTAGTTGTAAGTCCATACGCATGCAATTAAATATTCTCCAACTTAGGCAAGAGGAATCGAGGAGAATTGCAGTTGGTTATTTTGTCACAAGACCGAAACCTTTTCGGAAAGAAAAAAAGAGATAAATGATCTTGGATGTGTTTTTGACATTGCCCCAATCATGGTTACCTAGACCATATATATACCTATATAAATATTAGAAAGCTCCGGATGGAAATTTGAAGCTCGACAGTTGTCTCAAAATCCACTAGCCGCAATAAGAAAGCAATCTTAAACAATATAAAACCTTTCAAAAATTTTAAATTTAATAATAATAATTAGTCTAACTTAACCTCAAATTAAAGTATTTAAATTAAACAGTTATTTTGTAATGTTACCTGTGAAAGTAACTGTTTTTTGCTGTTAACACGTTTGTTAACTGCGCAGAGGAAATTCGTGCGCAAATCCAGAAACGAAATTGATGTATGTATATATATGTATGTACCTATATGTATGTAAAGAGGTGCGCGAGTGCTTTGTGACCATCAGAGTTAGTAATTGAAGTTGACTGTTGTTTTTTTTTTTTCGTTACTTAAAACATAAATACAAAATGTACATAGATAATTAAAGGAAACTTGACGCTTAATAATAATAGACAAACTATTTTAAAGAGACAACACTCAAAAATATATTGTCTAGGCACAGAGGCTGTTTACGAAAAATCAATAAATTTATACACATTAAATATAAATGTGCGAAACCCGAAACACAAATACAAAGCAGCTTAAACGGAATTTAGCACTATAAAAATGTATGGCCTACCTCCAGCTGCGCTTGATGTGAACGTAAGTTGATATAACCGCTGATATTGGATAAAAATATGCATGTGATGGAATAGCTATATGATTAGTCTATAATCTATATACCACTCTCTATATAGACGTCATTAATTGAATATCAATAAACATACAAATGCAATTTTAATGGTACTCGATTGGTATACATATACATACATACATATATTTTAGCGTATATCAAGTAGACAATCGCAGACTTTTGCAATTTATACTAAGTTCCTTACAAGACATTGACAAGCTCATATATAATCGTTTTTATAGCTAAGGTTCGATTAAGTAGATGATTGACGGAGGGCAAAGCAAATGTGTAATAGTTTCTAGCCCGACTGTACATTTTTCGACAATATTTGAGGTAGATTTATTTATTGCATATTTGACTTTGAGGCATATACATAGAAAAAAAGCTACAGGTCCCACCACAACTTAATATTGTCTTACTTCCTCTTCCACTCTTAATGAGCAACGCCAAATGTAGTTATTAAAACGATTTAAGTTCTTGCACAGTTACATATGATAGGTCTCTCTCTTTGTCTTTAGCATAGTAGTATCTATTCTCTCTGATATCTAATATTTGATTTGTTTATTCTAATATTTGATTTGTTTATTACTTACAGAATCAGCGCTTTCGACTACGTGATATTGACAACGAGCACATCATGTCAACTTTTGGAAATATTGGACACTCCTTGAGTATATCTGTGGAGAGATTTATAACGATTGGTGAAATAATTGCCGAGGAAAATACGGATATCAAAGTGGATATGTATGAGGCGGCCAGAGAGGCGAGAGATGCAGGTAAGGTTTTCTATAGGCTATAAGTTTATAACTGTATATTATATATATAATATTTACTTGTTTATAAACTATAAAATGCTCAATTTTAATATACACTCATGAGAAATATTTATATGACTCACTTAAATTGTATTTTTCTTTGTAGGAAAATCGATTGAACAGCTTTGTGAGCTTTCGCCTTTGAGTGGCATGGAGGTTCGTCATCATATCGAACCCTTGAAGGATTATGGTGCCATAATATTGGCTGCCAGATCTCTACTATCGTCTATAACGCGAATTTTACTGCTCGTCGATATTGTTGTGGTCAAGAAATTGCTCACAGCAAAGAAGCGAGCATCGGAGAGCTTAGAAAAGTTAGAGTCTGTTATGAATTTTACGGAGTTTGTTCGTGCGTTTTCTATTTTTGGTACCGAGATGATCGAGCTGGCTTATCTGACGGGACATCATCGTAATTCCTTTAAGGAGGAGCGCAGACGTGCTCAGATGTTCTCGGCACGTCAAATTCTAGAGAAGTCTATATCTATTCTATTGACATCGTCAAAAAATAGTTTGATACACAGCGATTGCGTGATAGTTAAAGAGAATCGTGACACCGTCTTTTGTCAAATTCGACGGGCCATGGACTTGATACATTTCGTCATAAAGGATAGTATTTTCGACTCGGCTAAGCACATGGCCTTTCGCAATGCGCGCTGCAATTCGAATTATGAGAACGAGAGCATCTATACGACAATTAAGCGCATTATAAACCTCATCAAGAAGTTCAAGCTGCAAACGATTCAGTACGACTGCAACAGCAACAAGGAGGGCAACAACAATCCAGATGCGTTATATTCTCTGTTCGATGATGAGGACTGGAAGAGCGAAAAGAACTTAGCTCCGGCTGTGGGCAGTCATATGATAAAGAATACAAATTTTAAGAAACACCTTACCTATGAGAGTCTGGACCTGCGGGATGAGCTGTCGGTGGCGTTTGACAAGCTGTTCGAGAAGGCGCATGACTTTACCGACTCGCCTTATATAAGTCATGAGCATCGGAAGAACATACTCATCTACTGTGAGAACTGCAAGGTCGAGTTTGAAATGTATTTGAATCTGTTGATAAAGGATCAACACGATAATCGAGGGGTGGGAGCACCGATCCAGAGCAGGGATCCGGAGCTGGGAATGCTCAGCAGTCTGCAGGAGCTGTGCAAGCAGCTTGTTATATCTGTGTCCAGTCAGATCGCTGATTTCAACGAGTCGCTGAACGTTTGCAAGAAGATTGTGAAATCGTTTTATGCCTTGGCCATGGCACACGATCTGGAGAACCTGAATCAATGCTCGACGAAGTTTCACGACTGCTGTGATCACATTTTCGACAT
Organism: Drosophila navojoa; assembly: GCF_054131105.1. NCBI lineage: Eukaryota > Metazoa > Arthropoda > Insecta > Diptera > Drosophilidae > Drosophila > Drosophila navojoa. The sequence goes on from NC_142893.1 coordinate 14,768,342, forward strand.
TTGCAAACTGTTGCAGCACATCGCGCCGACGGAAGGCCTGCAGGTCCATGCCAAGTGTTTGGCAATCAACCTGAGGATCTACGGGCCTCAAGTATTTATTGCCGCCAAGATTCTGTGGAAGTACGCGAACAGCAGCGCTGCGAATGAAAATTTCGAATCGTTTTTGGAAATGTGGAAGTGGCTAATCAACGAGATATCATTGATTGCCAAGAAGATTCTCGCATCGGTGGACACAACCAAGGCGGACATAGATACCCAAATGGAGGTGAGCATAAAATAAACCAATTTAGAAATGTTCACGATTTTTACATTGATCTTTGATTGCTCTTTCAGAAATGCGAAACAACAATGAAATCATCGAAGCCTTATGCCGCGCCCACGGATGAGAGAGAAATGGTCGAGTACTCCGGGCTGGAGGGTAAAAACAATGGCGATGCAACGAAGTGGACGGACGATCTATCGGATGATAATGATATTTTGAAACGAGCTAAGAATATGTCAGCTATGGCTTTTCTGATGTATCAATTTACCAAAGGCAGCGGTTCTCTAAGAACGACACAGGATTTATTTACACAAGCTGAATACTTTGCTGAAGAAGCCAATCGACTTTATAAAGTTTTACGTCATTTTTCATATCAGGTGTGTGAGCTTGGAATGTCACAAGTATTAGAAATCATTGGCATGCTGTAAACTTATTGTTATTCTTAGAGTTCCTTTGTAATCTTTAGCTGCATGGGAAGGAAGCTAGAAAAAGAGAGGGAGGGAATAAAATGTAGCGACATAGAGCACATAAAAAGAGGGAGCTGAGAGAAAAATGTAGAGTACGTTAAATAGAAATGAAGTAGCTGGAAACAGAAATCAGAGAAAATGGAGCAGACAACGTGAAATACAAAATGGGACGTAGAACATTGATACAACGAAGCAGCATGGAGCAGGAAACATCGGGAAGCGGGCAACTTGAGAGACGAGAGTACTGAGTAGAACGTATGGAACACAACTGGGAGACAGACGCCGTAGGAAAGAGCAGGTAGTGGGAACACAAGTCGGAGAGGAGGAAAAAGGGAGGTGGAAAAAGGGAGCTAGACACAGAGAGCTGAGATCACAGAGCTGCAAACACAAAACAGGGAACACTGAACTAAGAATAGAGTCACATTAGTATGCAGATATAATATGACGCTTAGAAGTACAAGTTTAAGATTTAGCAATCTAGCTAATAGCCTGTTGGTTCAAAATAAGCAATAGCTACTACTTAACACCTAAACGACAGTCTTATTTGAAGTTAATTAAAGACATTTTAGACAGTTTAATGACATTTCGAATACATCAAACATATGTATATTACGTGTGTTTATTTTCAGGTACCTGCAAGTGATAACAAGAAGGATCTTCTAAGTATTTTAGACAGAGTGCCGACTTGTGTCCAAGCTCTACAATTTACTGTGAAAGATCACACAGTCGGCAAAGCTGCGACATTTGTGAAAGTTGATCATGTCATAAGGGAAACCAAAAATCTTATGAATGTGATAAACAAAGTTGTCTCGAAATGTTTTGAGTGCGCAAATAAGGTAAGTGAGATTCAATTACCAAATCACCATATATAGAGTCGGTTCACAAAGTAAAATATAGTTTGGTCTTGTGCAAAATACGCTAGTTTGTCCGTCCGTAATATCACAATTGTACTCCACACTTAGCTCACTTGGCCGAGAGGCAAAGCAAATTTCACTTCTTCAACACAAACTAACTAGAGAATAGTATGACTAGTAGAGTATGACTAGAGTAGTAGCATCGCAAATTCGTAGGCTAGATTGGTTTAGTGCACTACTAAACGAACAGATATATTTTAGGCTACAGGTCTCAAAGGACAGCTGGACATGTCTTTGGCTTAGTTCAACTAATTTAGATCCTAGAACCAACCTGATGGTTCCAATATTTAACTGGGTAAATGGTGTTGGTTTCTTACTGAGATATTGATAAATTTATATTTCTTCAAACTTATAGAAATGAACTCTTTCATTGATAATATTTCCACTTGCAGTACAAATTAAATTTAACTGGTATTACTGGAGGACTCACGTCGGGCTCGGTGCGCGGCGATGACAACGTCTCCGGCGGAATGTGCGACTCGAAAGGAACAACCAGCAGCAGCGAGGGGAGCATGTGACATTATGGAATGGCTCGAAGAGCCAAGGGGGACGCCAGGCGGACGCGTGTATCATTCTTATTGTTTTGATCATGGCTAATTGCGAAAAGAATTTATCACTCTCATTATTACTTAGGTCTATACATTTGTTAACTAATACAAACTCTGTATTCCGGCAGGCGACTGTCAAAGTGTATGTTGTAACATATTTGTACTCTGTAAGATACATCTTTATATATTTTACTAATGCGAGAAACTAACTAACTAACACTCACACACACACACACATACACACAATCAACCATCAATTATATATTCACAATTAATGTACGTGCTTTTAAGTGATCGAATAAAGATAAGTTGATGTGCTTTTTTGAAATTTCAAATTTGAAATCGATTTGGTATTTGTATGCCAGCTATTAGAAATGTATTAAAAGAAACGTGAAATAAAAACCAATTGTATTGCGTATTGGCGTGTTTTTTCATTAAGCTCATCATCTCAGGTGATAAACAACTGCATATTGCTCTCAAATAAAATCTTTAAATGGAACTGGAAAGGCTTACGATGTCGCTGAGAAGCCAGCAATTCCTCCACGCTTTTAGAGCTTTGCTGAATTGGATGAATATCGTAGTATATTGGGCTTATAATCGCACCTTCTGAATATTTCATTTTAATATGATATTTATAATCGTTTGTATCTGGCATCCAATAGCATATGTGCTTGGGTTCAGTTATAGTAGTTTTATATATAGTAGTAAATTGTTGAACTAAGTAGTAGATTTAGTACTAAATACATTTTAGCAAAAAGTAGTAGACATTTCAGTATATACAACTAAATAGTAATAAAAAATAGTATGTAGTAGCAATAAATATTTTAATAAATGTTAATTATAGTTGAGTATAATAATATATAGTAAATGGTGATATATCTATATAATAAATAAAAAGTAGAATAACCTCGGCTTATGCTATACAGTCTTCGTCTGGGACAGACTCTAGATTGATATATTACTCATATTTTATATATTTTATTCGATATTTTTATATAGATATCTACATATATATCATATCTTTCATATGATTTCAATTAACAATATTTAATGATAAAGCCGATATTACATGTGTGAGAGTTAGAACATATTTTGTAGTCCACTTTGTCATTTTTCCTTGTTGCTTCTGTTTGATAAAGTGAAAAAAGCAAAAAGATAAGCGAACATATGTTTCAAATGTCTGCACAAGATTATTTTCAACCAAATGCACATAGAAATGTATGTTTGCCAACTTCTTACTTAAGCTCTGTTTGTTAAACTGTTTACCACAAATTATGGGAAATATGGTGGAAATGACGCAGAGAGGCCACAGAATTGTTTTCAGCACCATTGAAGTTGAATTATGAAATACCCTAGCTTTAAATTCTACAATCATAGCTAAATAATGTATTATAAATACAAATGTATATATGAATTAGTATATTATAAATATAAAATTATATCAACATTTATTTTAGTACTTATAGCATAAGTAAATCTTATACATATCTATTATTATAATATATAATATATTCTACAGATGTATAAAATATGAGAAATATAAAGTATTTATGTGCACTTAAGCATTCTTTTATTTATAAATATTTCTATTAAGTTTGTCATCTGCTGATAGGTTCCAAATGACCTTTTAAAAACAAAGTTTACAGGGTATCTAAATACAACTAACTTAATTATAAAGGGTACGCTTTTCAGTTGTATGTTTCCTCTTTGTTATCAACACCCTGTTTTTCTATCCTTCTGCAATTCGGTATAAAATGAACTGATGCCGATGTGAAGAGAACAGTCTTTCCTTAGATTGCGTTGTGCGTTGGTCAAGCTTACAAGTTGAATAAAGCCAAGTTGACAAAGTATTTTTAAATATATTTTTATAAAACATGTCAATGACTAAACTGAAATGTAACCGAAATTACAAGTTATTCAATACAGTAAAGTATTTATGCTAATAATATAAAGCAATCCGGCTACAACAGTTTAAAATCATACGGAGAAGTATATCTACATATATGTATTATAAACTACTAAATCTTGTTGTCAATAATTCGTTTTTCAAATTTAAACTTTTTTTTACTTATGTATAATAAAATATAAGTAAATATTTTATTGTTTTCTAGCTCTGGTGGTTGTTTAGTTACTGGAAATGATGCCATGTTGTTAACAGGATTACATACTCCATTTCTAGTACACACAGACCTCAACGCAATTCTTTCAGCAATTTTAACAAGATTTCCTTTCACTATCCTTCTTTTCAGCTTCCATTGAACCGATTCTGTAAAGTCTTGCGCTAATACAAACCGACAAGAAGTCATTGTGATTATATTCTCCAATTACGTTGCTTTATTAATTAGCTTATATTGGATATTCTTTAGAAAGGTGTCATTTAATGGGGAACAAAGGAGTTAATATAATATGTGTATATTCTCTCAGAAATCTACTTGACTTTGGTTATGTTAGCTTATGTAGTTCGTAATAACCAATTACGTATATCTAAAATAGTTAGATTCTGTCTACGCATTTTTTCCTTCCCAAATATAAAAGAAAATTTAAATATATATATATATATATACATATGTATATATTCTCAAAACATCTGTACATATACATAAAAACCATTCAAACAATCAATCGATTCTCTCCCAATAAGAACTACTTGTATAAATATCCATGTTTAGTTAGTATAAACCAACATAAGTTATATTAAGTCTTCATTTATAATTAAATATGATAATATTTTTATTTTACTGAGAAAATTAACTTCCATATTTGTTTCTTATTGTAAAATAATTGCTAAATATCATGCATGTTTTCTTTCGTTTATTTTTCATTTTATTCAGATGCTTCAACTGTACAGTTAAATTTTGGCAGCTACTACATTCTTCAATCCAACAGGGATATCATACCTGATAATATATTTAACGTGTTTCCGAAATTAACTGTCCTGCCACTGGGCCAAAAGAAAGCTTATTCCGAAAAGAATCCATCGAATCACCAGGCGAAGCGCGATCTAGACAGTATTGGTGGGGGACATTTGATCAAGAAATCGCTATATTATTAACCATTATCATTAACCAGATTGTTATGACCCCATATCACATTTCAAAATGTAAAGTCAATTAACAACTAACTCTCTCCCAATGCACTATAAATATAAATATAAATTATAAACATAAATTATCTAAGGTAATAAAGCAATTTATGTGAAATACATAATTGATTTCTTTATATATGAAAATATATGTTTTATTTTAACTGTTGAACTTTATATTAAATAAATTTTTGGCAAGAAGTGTAAGGTACAGAGAATATAAGAATTAACATCATTTATTTAAATATATTTAAAAGAAAACAAATTAGCAACAGAGTATAATATATTTACAACAATTTCCTTTGGTTTCAAAAGCTTTCTTGGAAAACGTTGACGGAAAACTAGTGCTAAGGTAGGTAATAATATATATTTATTAAATTATATTAGTGTTGATGAAATCCAAATGGAATAAGTATTAAAATTAGTTTTGAGCCAATCACAGTAACTAAGTGTTAGCAATTCTTATCCATGATTACGTCTTGGTACTATTCCATGCTCTTTTGGCAATATTACCCTTAATAATAATCAATATATTCATTATTATTAAACCCATCTGATTTTCATTTAATCGTTCTGCTCTCTTTTTCGCAGGGTGCTTTTCGTCTTTAAGGATCTGGCTCAGCAGGCATTGAAGTATCAGCGCGACATCAATACTCAGAGCGATCTATGGGAATTGGCAGCCAACAACAACAACGATCATCGAGCAAATCGACCAGCATTAGCTAGAAAGGATTTGGCTTACAACAAGAATGCCTGGAAGAGTAAAACCAAAAGAAACTTTGATGAGATCGATAAGGCCTCCGTCAGCTTCGGCATACTCAATCCACTTGTATAGTGGACTTTTGTCTAGACTTGTATACTCATCCATAATTAACGCAAATGCGCTTTGTGTCAGGGGAAAAAATAAATGAAATATATATACTCAACAGCAACTGGGAAAACGAAAGTATTTGTAAATACTATATACAGCAATATCAATAAAAACAATTGTAATTGTTAATAACATGTTTATTTATTCTTCTTTAATGTTGAGTTTTGTGAAAGGTCATACCAGATCTAAATGCAGCGCTTTTATTTTTGTTTTTGTTTTTTTTTTTTAGTTTTTTTGTTTGTTTTGTTTTTTTTTTTTTTTTTGTTTCAAGGGACTATTTAAATACAAATTACATTTGATAATTATATTTAAAACAGTAATTCAATAATATATTCTTCACTTTATTTGTTGAATTACGGCGATAGGGATAACCTATAACAATTCATATTGACGAAGGTGCATCCTTTGAATTATGTCCCTACAATCATTAAAAACTCGCTTTATGTTTTCTGTGTCAACGGCGCATGTAAAATGTGGGTAACAATAGTGTTTACCGTCTCCACTTGCTGTCGATATACGCTGTGGAATTATTTGAAAATAATTAATAGTCTATCACTTTTATAAAATTTTCGGTCACTTACCAGAAACTCGTCACGTATAAAATATTTTGCTCTTATTACTTCTGGGTCATCGTTAGATTCCATTATTGCGTCACCTAGTTTATAGAAATTGCGATATAGTTAGCTTCAATGGCAAAACGAATACAAATTCAGTTTTAATTGATTGACTTTGTTATTGACAGATATTTGCCTATATAGGGGGTAACAGTGGGGGATAGATCAAAGCGTTTCCAATTTGATTTCTGTTCATTATCATATTAAAAAAAAATTAAATTATGAAATTCATTTTTCAGTTAATTATTACGACATGGTCTTTGGTTTCGATATTCCTTTATTTTGCTTTTTAATATTCTAATTAAATTTATTTATCCACTTACTTGGCGTTTGATATTTGTTAAACTCGGAAAAATATTCCGACAATTTACTTTTTCCAGCCTTAATTTTCTCTGCTAACAAATCTTGCTTATTTAGAAAAAGTATAATAGAAATTGTGCGTAGCCATCTATGAAAAGGGAACATTGATTAAAACAATGCAATTTCTTTATAAATTCCATTTAATACCTGTTATTCCAAATACTCTTAAATAAGTCTAAGGATTCACGAAGCCGATTTTGAGTGGGATCCTCACGCAAAACCATGTTATAACTTGAGCATGCCGTTACAAAGATTATAGCAGTTACATCATTGAAACATTGAATCCACTTCCGACGCTCGTCGCGCTGTCCTCCCACATCGAACATACTATTTGACGGCAGGGATTCGCAAAGTTATATTAATTAATATATTTAACCGCGCATATTCAATTGCAACTCACTGGAAATTAACTTTGTCCACCTGAAATCTTGTTTCAAATATTCCAGAAGTCAAAACACGGCACCGAAGAATATCCTGCTCATTGGGGGTATAATTTGGATTCTTAATTGTGCTAACTCGGTCCAAAAAGCTAAATAACAATAAAGAAATGAGAGAAAATCAAATGAATACTTATTGTAATTGCGACAATTAGAATTAATTTATCATTAGAATAAAATATATATTACAGTTGGTATTACTTCATGATTAAATCTAATCTTACAGATATCTCATATCAAAATATGAATACAAATATTATAGCCAGTATAAGGGAAGTACTTATACCATGATCTAATATAAATCAGTCAAGAAACAGAAAGCTCTGTTTTACAAGGAACTTTTCTCACATATCTATTTTCTCTTTTTTTAATTAAACTCATTTTTCGACTCGCTTAAAAACTAAAAGCATTATGTGTATCTTCAAGACGAAATTATTGCAGCGGATTTGCGTTTCAGATAATTAGCGAGTATTGCACAAGCGATTATACCCAATCACAGCAGAGTTATTTTGATGAAAAGCGTACACGTTTCTAGCTCACTCATTCCAAAGAGGCGTATACAAAAAACTAATTATTGTCTACGATCCATTTACCACATAATCCACATTAATTTGGCTTTAACTTATTGTGCTAAATAAAAGAGTAATATATTTAAGTTAAAGTTATTCAAACAACAGTTTCGGTGCACATCACATCAATTAAAACAGAAATGGTAATAATTGCACAGTTAAACAATATCGCCTAAGCTTTACCACCAGATCGACTTTTACTTACTATTTTGCGCAGTCAATTAATTGATATTCATTTGACCTCTCATAGGTTTGAAGGACCCCTTTGTCTTTCCATAGTTCTTCTGTGTGTTCATAAAATTCTGGAGGATAGTTGAAGTCAGGACCTGGAATAGAGATTATTATTGTAATAAACTAGAGTATACATATATATGTATATATATTTCACATCATCATCATCAGTCTAATCCTAAATAAATATACAGCAGTATTTTATGGCTATAGTCTCAAATTATCACTATTATTTATGTTTATTTTGCGGCTTTTGTTAACTTACTAGAGGCATAATCCTGAATATATTCCACCCTGGGTTCATTTTCTTTCTTTTCTAAAGCTACAGGTGGATTTAGTGTGCTCATGGCTCCAGTAATAGTCTGTAAATAATAAATTGTTCATTATTAGCAATTCTATATAATACATACATATATGTATTTCAAAGTTTTTATTTCGATCTGGTAAATTTACACTTAAAATATATAAATTTTTGGATTTCGGGATTATAAGAAAAGTAAGTGTTAATAGAAATATATTTTTCCCGCAACAGAAAGAAACTATAAACAAGTTAAATAGTTCTACTCCAGAAAATATCAACTTTAGATAGAAGAAGAGAATTTCTTATACCTGATACATTAAACATTAGCAAAAATTCATATAGAAAACGATAGAGTGTCTAATGTATCAGTTCTCACAAACATCAATTAGTTAGCAGCAATATCTGCATATTACATTCGATAATTCAACTCCAACACCATCACCAGAAGGAGGCATACTAAGTACGTTAGACAGCATGCTCCTCCGTATAAATCTTTTTCAACTATATACTTAATTATATTAAAGTTTAAGATCTAGATAAAAAAGCTACATACGATATTAAGCGAGATGACGTTTATCATAAATTATTATTTGCTGAGTTTCACAGCCAGTCTCAGGACCCGTGAGATTAAACATTCAAACAGACGGATAGGATTACATAGATTTGATTGTTCAAAACGCTTAAGAGCTTGACAGAAAAGTAGTTTAATAACAGTATTAGATATTTCTTAGTTAAACTGAGAGAATATTAGAGCTTGTATAATAGCTTAGTGCTAAATTTTCAATTTCTACACAGATAATACGGATACGAATAATATCAAATGAAGTTGTATTTGAAAGGTTTAAATAGGTACCTCGATTTCTTACCCCTTTTTGTATTTGTTGCTTTACATATGTATATATATATTACAAATTTTGATAGAAAATTATTTAAAGTAAAGTCCCCTTAAAGGGATAGAACAAAAAACTAAACAATAATAATTCTCTCACAGCTACTTTAAAGATAAATCATAAAAAAATACTTACATATTATATAAAAATTTCTTTCATTTGAAAATTGTAAAAAATTATTAGTTATAAACATTCTTATCAGGATAACACGCTCCTATGCACACTTGCAGTTTAATATTTTTAGATTTGTCTGCTCAGCAACTCGATTTATGTATGTATATAGTAATCCATTGAAAGCCTCTGGTTAGGAGTTAAGTGGGGCTTCAAAAGACAAAATAAAAAATTCGAATGAAATATTTCAAAACATAAAACAAATAAGGCATTCATTTATACCCAAAACCTAAGTTTTAATAGCTTATTGGTTTGCATATTGATTACCCAAATACCAAAAGATTATTTCCAGTTATTAAGAGAGAGTCAAGCGCCCAACTTTAGATATTGATTTTATAGAAATAAGAGGCAGAAATATATATAAACAAAATTTTTGTTGAAGCTTCTTCTATATTCATATATTCCAAATCTTCAGTTTTTCCTTATAAGTGATCGTTTCATTGTTAAATCGTTCATTATTTAGTTTTCCTTATTATTGCATCTCATCCAATCTCATTAACTTAAAACTAACCAGATCGAATAAAAGCTTTTGTTTTTTAATAAATCCAGTTATAAGAACTTATAGAAATAAAAAAGGGAGAAAATTTGTTCAAAATAAAACAAAAATAGACTTACCAATATAGCATCACGAATATTTTTTTTAATATCATCAATTTTCTGTTTTTTCTCTTGTTCAGAAAATCCATCGACGTGCAATATCCGCATTTGTTTGACTATAGTTGATTTACCGGACTCACCCGCTCCCAGCAAGAGCAACCTGTGCGTTGCCCTATAAAGCTGTTTATCTTTCTGCAATTGCCTGGATATGGCATCGCTTCTTCGCTTTTGACTTTTCGAATCCTCCGAGTTGACATCAGACTGTTTTGAAGTTGGAGAGCCAAAGCAACCCATAGCAGTCCACGGAGTCCACCAACACGTCGCTCGATTTTCTTGGTTGGCGTCGGGGGACTCTGCACCCCTAGTACTTTCTCCGTTTTGCTCCAGTATAACAGAGTCTTCGTATTATTTACGTAATTTATTTTCTCGCTCACTCTCTCTCTCTCTCTCTCTCTCGCTCTTTATGCTATTCAAATGTGCGGATCCGACGACTTGCGTTCAGATATCCTCACTCTGCGATTGCTTATGATTAATCTAAATATATAAATAAATAATGAAAAATTAAAAATATTCCTTTCCTATTTTAAGAAAATTATTAGTAGTTGTACAATTATATTATCCTCAGCCTTAAAATATTAAATAACTACCAATTTCTTATGATATATCCACTAATAATCTAATCCAGCTTGATTTCAATGTATTTTTTGTAAATTAAATTCCTTTTATATATATTTCAATATAAAATCAAGTAAATAATTCTAACATAATATCTAAAAATTTTCTTAATCATATCCAAGTAAAAAGATTATTAATATTGGGTCAACATCCTTACTATTATTTCGTTATTATTCAAAACTATTCTCATTATTTGTTTTTACGCGCAGAATCAATCAAATTAGTGCACTTTAATACTTGTCTCAGGTATCTAAAATAAAAGAATTTGAGCGTAGAAAAATAAAAACCAACAATCCTTTCTTTCCTAGCTTCTCATTTCGTTGAAATTTATTAAGATAAATTCAACAAGTATACATATATGTAGTAACGAGTGACCGACTAGGAGATACCCTGGGCCAACCACCTGTGTATTCGTGTGTCCAAGAGTATCTCCCAATGGCCTGTGGAATTCGTTAATTTATATTTGCTCAACTCACATTCAAACCAGAGTTTTATGGGAATTACCTAAGTTTCAGTGCTCAAAATAATTAATTTGAAGTCTGTTAACAAATTGGAAAATATGTAAAGTATTTTTTTGTTAGTCATTTGCATTTAAGTAGAAGCTACCAATTAATTTGGCCAATAACTCATTTTCGTAGGGACTAAAGATATTCATTTAAAAATATATACTTGATTGGTTTTTCGCATGGGTAACGCTCATGACATTTTATATTATAACACTTTTTTTTCGACATATTTACATATGCACGTAGATACAAATGTATCTGTGTCTATATAAATGTTAAGTTATCTGAACGATGCTAGAGCACAAGTTATTCCAGTGCCGTGTAACAGGTGAAGAGTGGGTTTGTTTTGCGCATTCACAACATATATGTATGTATATACATATTTGCATACATATATTTATTATATACATACACTTCATATATATGAAATAATTTGATATATATACACATTTGTATACGTACATATATGTATCTTAAAAGGAGTTATGTAGTTTTGACATATACATATATACAAATATATGTGTATGAAATTTATATACTTATATATTGAGTAAAATAATGAAAATGTTAACAGAATATTAAACTGATATGTATATAGATATTCGCACATATATCTATTAAAATTATAGATATGCGTGCATGAATACATAAATAAATTTCATAAATATGTATTCGCATATGTATACTCATCTTTACATATGTGTCGCGCATATACATATATAAATATATATATAATATATATATCTACATATATACATATTTGTACGAATGTATTTGTATGTATATATATTGGTGTGTTGTAGATATGTCTACATAGAAGTCAATCATGCAACGTTTTATTCAAATTTATTTAATCTCTTAAGGTTTTCTTTTCTTTTTTCCTTTATTTTATTTTTTCGTTTCTTTTTGGTAGTTTTAACTTTTTAAGGATTGAAAGGTCAGACGTGTTATACGTATTTTTCAGCACAAGGAACTATATATAATTATGTATCTATGAATACACAATATTTGCAATATTCGATTAGGCAAAGAGTCGCATTTATTTTGTTTATGGTATATTTTTTGACATCATAAAAATAAAAAATTTTCATTTGCTATATGAACTTCATTAATTTTTAGAGGCAATGTCAAGTATATAAATCTACCTTGATTACACATATGTGTAAAATTCCACTAGTTATTAATCATATACATTAAGTGGACAGCTGATCTCAACAATTGCCTTGACTTGCCACATTATAAAACTAATCCGATTTTTAACTTTTCTTCAATAACTAAAAAACTCACTTTTATGTATTTTTATTTTATGTATCAACCTAGAGATGTACTACAATCGATAGTTTTTACACTACGGACTTATCGTTTTTCTAGAGATGCCAAGAATACACAAAAATGTGCTTGACATGTGAACAATATATATAATAATTATTAATTATTTAGGAACAACATAGAATAGCCAATTAATTAATTGTTCATAATGCGATATTTGCAAATAAATATCGGTTAATTGAACTGGTAAAATATATGCCTGTTTAAACTGCAAATGTTTTAAGCCAAGTAGAAAATAAAAAAATTCAGAAGAAAAATATCATGGTATATATAATAAAAACATTTAAATTCGGAGCATTATTCCCAACTTTAGTTTATATATCAACTGCATTTTAAATATTCGTTTGCTTAATTTTTGGTTAACCACATAACGTGCTTTCTATATGCATATCGCATTTTTATCGATTACTACGCCTCCCTCTATTTCATTGCTTAACAATAAATTAACGTGGTTCTTATGTAAAAATGAAAAGGAAAATTATATAAACAAAACAATACCTTTATATAACATAAATATCCTATTTAATTACATTTCTTATTTATCAATGATATTTACATATTATATATCAACATGGAGTGTTTTACTGCACAGAAATGTTATTTCTTGTAACCGTTCTCAGATTAATAATCCGTACTTGGATCGTTAGGTGCCTCCCACAAGTTGTTGCAAAACTTAGGCAACATCGGAGTCATCTTTAATGCCTACTTGTTTGTTATGTTATATATATTGTATAATGATCATCCAATTAAAATAATTAAAAATATTAACAATTCTTAAATAGCTTAATATCAGATATAAGTATTCTGACCGTTATATTCTATTTCGAATGTCAATTTCCAATTAAAATTTCTAGAATTCTGTTTTCAGATATTACAAGGAAAACTTATTTATATGGAATATAATTTCATCTATAATCTCTCATTAATTGTAATAAATAAAACAACAAGGTTGACTTTTCGAAAAACTTTCAAAAATAAAAACAGCAGAAAATTCAAATTCGTTTCAAACTGAATTTACTTTTCTATGAAAAGTGCAAATTCTATTTCTAAATTTTTGGCGAATCTCAATATTTATGATTATACAATATAGGTGTATAAATATTTATATATAATCTACTTGTACATATATTTATGTGTGTAAATATTCGCGATTATTATTGTTGTTATTATTATATATTTATATGCATATACATTCATTTACATACATATGTATGTATATAAGATAAACTGATTTTAAGTAGCACAGGCACTGACCTTTTAGCTAAAAACAACAAAAATATGAATACACTAGCCCAGATTGCGACCCGGATACTTTTTATCTAAAATATGTTAGCTATACATATTTGCACACAGATGTACAACATATCTAACTACGTAAATATATCATCTATATAAATACTTAACACTTTGTCATAAAGCTTATTAAGCTAACATGTCAATATTTTATATTTAATATAGTGTATTATATTTTTATTTAATATAGTGTATATGTATGCTTAGACTTTTTCCTCCATTTAATTTTTACACAATCTTAAACTGGTTTATATAACTATATGCAGATTTAATCAAAGCTTGGGAATATGACTGTTTCTTGGCCAGTCATGAAATATAAATTTAGAATTATGCACTAAAAACATTAAATTTATTATATATTTGTGAATATCTATATAATAATACATAGGCAGGTAGGCGAGTTGTCTAAGTGAACCAATAATGGAACAAGCTGGCTCAAATCCCAGATGTGATATAGTAGTAGTAGTGGCGTAGACCGACAGCTTTGATAGTCTAACCATGGACAATGACAACAATAACAATAATAAAATTAGTTTTGGTGTGATTTTTTTCCTTTTTTAGCATAATTCACTTGCCATACATATATTTATTTATATATATATACACCTTTCTTGTCAATTATAAATTTTTGTATGCACAAGCCGCCCCCCAATACAAAGCTACTTAAATTCATTCATTTTATCAATGTATACACGCGCGCACGCTCACAACGAAACGCACACTCTTATATATATATATATATACAGACACACACACACACACTCTCATGCAGAGACGAAAAAAAAGAATCCGTATGGTTATTGCTTAAAAGTTGATGCGTGCTAAAAGTATTTTCCCAGGCCAAAATAGAGAGTGTATCTAGTTTTGGGAATTTTGCCAAAATATATGAATTTTGTAATTCAAATAGACACTCTCATCAGGCAGCGTTCTCCTTGCGTTCAGTTGCCGTTGATCGTTATAATAGCGCGATCTTTGTGTTAGCTCTTGGTCTTTTGACTAAAAAATTCAATTATTATTATATAATACGACGATTTTTGTTTTAGAATAAAATTGTAAGTTTTGTTCTTCAAACAAATTGCAATAAGTCAAATTTCAATTAGTGTTAACAAAAGAAAATAAAAAGAAAAAACCAAAATCCAAATGTATATAAAACAGTTTGAAAAGTTACCTACATACATATTGTATATTTGTTAATAACAGTACTGAAAAATGAAGAAAAAACACATTTTTGAAATTGGAAAAGACCCGCGCACATATAATGTGCACATAAGCATAATATACCCATATACATATGTATATGTATGTTTTATATATACTTATATCTTCATTTCTATGTATATATATACATATGTATATGAAGTTGGTGTTTTTAAAGTGTTATTGTGTAGTTATTTGATGAACAAAAATGTAATACAGAAATTACATTTAAAGTATTCCTACTCTCATAATACAAGTGCACACACACACTCGCACACATCTTATTCATATGTACTTACACACATAAGGACATACATTATACATAAATATATATATATATTTGTTCACATATACATGCATATGAAAATAGTTTTACGTTTTGTATAAAAAGCAATAATATCGAAATATATTTTAGATACACTTACATACATATGTACGTAAAGGAAGTTACCTGTTACATATGTATGTATATGTATATATAAAGTATTTGCAAATAGACAAACATGCACAGACGTAGCCTTATGCACCTGTTACTTTGACCACGGTCAAAATTTTGATATTAAAATGAAGACCAAAATAAATATAAATATATATGTATATGCATATATATGTACATACATACAGCCACAGAGACATACACACACACACACGCAAAGACCCTCGCCGTTCCATAAGAAAAAATTGTTAGCAAAATTTTTATACGTAGTTGCTGCTGGCGCATAAATAAATTTTTGAATTTATAAATGTAAAAAAAATTAACGTATGACTGTATTTGTGTATGTGTGTTGCGGCTGCTGTGTGTCTGATTGAAACATTTTGATTATGCAACACTTTTTTGTTATCTAAATGAGAAAAACAGAAAGACAAAAAGAACCCATTTTACAAAAATTATAAATAAAACATTTTTAAAGCTGCCGTAAGTACGTATTTACATACATACATATATACATGTACCTATATAGCAAACTGTGTACATACATATGTATGTACTGTTAGCGCGTGCACAATGTTACAAATAGCCATGTACGTATGTATGTATGTATGTATGTAAGCGTGCAGCAATTTACATTTCTCTCCGTATATAAGTATATGTATGTGCTTATATACATGTACACTTAACACACATACGTATATATATACATCTAATCTAAGTATATACATACATATGTATATGTATGTAGGTGTGCTAGAACATCGGTAGCTAAGTGTCTATTTTTAGGTAACATCTTGTATAGCCCGAAATAAGTATATGTATTGTATATGTCTATATATTTCGGAATGTACAACTATACGTTATTCAGGGAAATATGTTAGAAATATTTGTCGCATATTATACATATAAAAATATGTATAACTATACATGAATATATATAAATATATGCATATATAATATACTGTTTAAAAACTACAAATAATACATATAGACACGTGCAGAAGTAATCACATATATATATAAATATAAAAATAAATAGATGTCTGTATATATATATATATATATATATATGCACGTGTACAATATATACAGACGTGCACACACACATCCATACATAACTGCACATGAATACCAAATAAATACAGTGAATGTTTATATGAAGGACTGCCTGTTTACATCGTTTGCACATACATATTTACATATATACATATACTATGTGTATAATTACATATAAAAACATGATGTATTTATGTTGCGTATTCTTACTAATTTCTAGACTCACAAAGATATAAATTTTAACTACGGATTACCACTAACCATGTTCTATGGTTATTACACCTCTATGGTATTACACCTGCCACTTGAAAATACCATATATGTACATATGTATGTATGTATTTACAATGGTTATATACTTACATGCAATCTTTACCATTTACAATTTTGTATGTATTATAAACATACATAAGTATATACATATATGAATAGCTTTCTTTTTCTCTTTCTAAAAACTTAGTAGATTTCAATTTCGCTAGTACATATAGCCGATATATACTGTACTTGGCATCAATACAGCTCTTTGAAAAATATCCAATTAACAACGGTTCGACTCACAGATACCCATTAGAAAGCGTAGAGAATTCGTCATAAAAATGAGAATTTATATTTAATTTTAGCAATATACATATATATAGTTGAATAACTCTTGCGCCTATTATGCGCTATTTATGATATTTTGGCTGCTTATATGCCACACGTATTACCTCACAGAATATGAGTTCAAAGCGGAATCTGAAAATGATTTCAAAAGTCCAATAGCAACAATCAAGTTTATCATATATAAAAATGTCAGTCTCATTAACTTATAATTATTAAATAACTCATTGTTGGAACAAATAGATATTCTAAATATAAAAGTTCTAGGTCGCTAATCTCAAGTCCCTAGTTCAACGCAAATTTGCTAGAAATCCACTTTTTCAAAATAAACTGTAGAAGGTGCGGGCATGACCAAATTGAAAAATCTTGATGTGACATGAATATAAACGAATATATGTATGTATATATACAAAATCTGGGATTTTTAGCTTAAGCAATAAAAATAAGTTTCGTTCATACAAACACACACAAGCACATACTCTTACACAAATCTATATACGACAAAATAATAATAATTGGATAACCATACTTGAATTGCATATTCAATATTTAAATGTAAACATTATCCATTAATAACCATTGATCATAAAAGTAGAATTGCAAAATTGTGAGTGCTAAATTTTCGAAAGAAAAATAGAATTTTCAGTGAGTAAATAGTTCTTATTTTTAATAGCTCGCAATTTATATTGTCGAGAGCGCCAAAGCCAAAGAAAGAGACAAAGAGATGCTGTCCGATTATTGACTGACACTGTATTGCATAACTCATAGCAAGCGACGGGGGCTTTTGTGTGCCGACAGGTGAAGCAGAGGCAAATAATATTTAAAAAAGGCCATGCATATACAAATATAATAAATAAAATACAAATGTACATTTATTTCAGTTCCAGTCTACTGAATGAATGCATTTACCAATA
Organism: Drosophila navojoa; assembly: GCF_054131105.1. Classification (NCBI taxonomy): domain Eukaryota; kingdom Metazoa; phylum Arthropoda; class Insecta; order Diptera; family Drosophilidae; genus Drosophila; species Drosophila navojoa. The sequence continues at coordinate 14,786,659 of NC_142893.1, forward strand.
AACAGCTAATAACTGAAATTTGGCTGATTTTATCTTTTGTAAATCGAACCGCCAAATAAGTTGAAAAATAGTGATGACAGGCTTGGGAGCATTTTATATTCTAGGGATGGCACGCTCAGTAATCTACGCTATCATATAATATCGACATAATTAATATCGGTAGAGAATTCAAAAGTCCTTATCGATCAACACCTTGTGAACTATCCCATTTACATAGTTTTGCATATGAAATTATCCGGAGGAGTTATTTATTTTTAAACATTGTGTTTTCTTTCAAAAATTATGAGATATTTCTTTTTAAACAATGAATATGCAAATATACGATCGCCGTGTAGATGGTTGTATTTCTTTGGAGTTCATAAGACAGATTCAATGTATTTTACATATAAATAAATAGATATATAATTCTTGTATTCCATGGTGGAATTTCTAGCTTCTATTTTCTTATTTTTATGTGTTTAACAAAAATATTTATATCAAAATTAGCAACTCTGATCAGATGTTTGTGCGCGATTACAATCTCCATTTCTTATCGATATATCTATGAATATTATAAGCATCCCTGTATTCGAAATTGTCATGTCATAGTTGCCAATACGCCGGAAAATGTATTAAAGCACGGCCTAAAACTGCAATCTTGTAATAGCACACATATATAATTAGAACACGGAATGCGCAATGGCTACCTAATATATACACATTAATATTTGGCGATAGAAAAAAATACAGTACTTAAATCGTGCACTTGAACAATTGTAAATAAATGTATATATGTATGCCGATTGCAAATACTATATTAGCTGGCTAAAAGTGACACGTGTGTGAATCTCATAAGTCGACGCCACAAAATAGTACATTACTTAAACTCATTGGTATTGAAAGAAATAAGTATAACTTGTAATTTACACTTTTACATATAGCTTGTATAAATGTGTGTGATTCTGTTCGAACACATTTGAGTGTGTATGTGAAGCTATACCTACAAATAAACACACGTGTCTCTAACATACATATGTACATAGCTGTATGTGTGTATGGAGATATGTGACTGAACAAATTAGAATATACAAACCTGCTAAGGTGTGTGTGTGTGCTAGATACTGTTTTAGTTTCTTATCTGGTTTCTCCTTGATAATATCTCTACTAACTGTATGCTGTAATGTAGGTTTAGTCTCATTTATCTAGTTTGAATATTTATATTTCATAATAGTAATATCTTTAATCCCCAGTGAAGTTCTTGATCTTTCTTGATATATTCTTATCACATAAATGTACACATACAGATGCACTTATGTGCTTAGTGCTCGTTGTAGAGAGAAATAATTATCTATATGTAATTGGCTAGTCAGGTAGAATTTGTATACGCATTTACATCCACACATGCGAGAATAAAAATATTATATGTGTGCATAGATATGGTGGAATATTATCGACAATTCCGATCAAGCCATGTGTGGGTGCTTATTCATAAGTATATAGAAAACCTGGAAAATTATCTATCTTTAACACGTCGTCGATTAATTTAATGTGTTAACAAATGTTTTTGACGAGTATTTATACAAGCGGATCATAATTGACCATTTGATCGAAAGAATACTTTAAATTGGTTCTTAATAGGCTGGGATTATACACTTTATGATTAGAGATTTGAACATTATAAGACTATAATAAGTAGAACTTTTTAGCTGCTTATTATTTTACAAATCATTTCATTACTCAATTTCAATGTCACAATTCGTCTGATCTTACAATCCAATATTAACACTGATTGATCTAGACCCAAATACACTTCTGGATCGGCTACTGTTTCAGGCACAGTTGAATGGCCCGTTTAAGAGTCATTAACCTCATAATCAGACTGCACAAGTCGTCCGATTAGTAGATACCTCCGTGAAAAAGAGTAAAACAATTAAAACGTATTTACCCATTGTCAAAAAGTAGAGTCGAGTAAATCAACGGGAAAAGTTTATATAACAAAGCAAGAAACGTAGCTACGGGCTCATAAGCTAAATTTATTCTAGATCATGGTCAGACGGTCTCCATAAACTGTAAAAACTATAAGAGCAAAAGGGAGAGAGAGAGAGAGTGGGAGAAAGTGGCGAAAACGACGAAAACATATCTCTCAAATTTGACTAACCGAATTAGAGAAAGATCACATTTGGTATTTAGATACACATGTACGAAATAATCTTTGTAAACCTCTGCTGAGAGCATGTTCATAATTTAATGGTATAATTGTGTGCTTTAGTATATATTTACAAACATTTTGTTGGCATTGCCATGAATTTTTCCTAATGATTGGACTATAAACAACGCAGTTATTCATTTTGCACAATACCTGCATAAAGTGCGCAGTTAGCAGCTTGTGTGCGTGCTGTTCTGCAGCTGTTTGTGTAGATTATGAATATATGTATATATTAATAGAGATGAAAGTTTGAAATATATGTAATGGCAGCAAGCTACTGATTTGGAGTGCCTAGCTAAGCCTAACTTATTATTCTTGTTTTAGTTTTATAGAATTACTATACTTTTTTTATATTGTCATAACATGTTTAATAATCCAAATCATACACTTTTCTTTTAAGATTGTTGTACACAAAGGATAACAATTCAAAATGGAAGACGGTCACTCGAAAACCGTCGAACAAACCTTGAATTTCTTTGGTACAGACGCTGAACGCGGCTTAACCCTTGAACAGGTCAAGAGCAACCAGAAAAAATATGGACCCAATGGTAAGAATATCAAATAATATATCCCGATAGTTTGGTTATTTCTAATGAACAAATTTCCTTCTTCCTTCCATTTCAGAATTGCCGACAGAGGAAGGTACGTGAGACGATTGGGTTTACATGCTCGTAAAATGCTTTATTTGAGGTCTTTTATAATATTTAATTTGTTAATCATTTGTATTTTTCCAGGAAAGAGTATTTGGCAATTAGTTTTAGAGCAGTTTGACGATCTTCTGGTGAAGATTTTGCTATTGGCAGCCATTATATCTTTTGTAAGTTTTATTGTTAACTTATCTGATTACATTTGTTTATTAATTAAGTTCTAATGGTTAATTTTGAACCTTCTTATACCCTGGTAGTATTATGACTAATAATAAAGTTAGGTTTAATTTCCGTAAATGTTGAGAATCCTAAAGTAATACCCAGTTGTATCTATAGCCTCTGCGCTTGTATTTGCAAATTACTCAAAATTATAGTCTATTTTGATGAAAAATTATCTATATTATAGAATCACTATTTTAGATGAAATTTTATGCAAATTTCAGCTTAAAGATAGTTATCCGTTATTGAATTTATATTTCAATAATGTTATTCCATGTTTTCATTTCAGGTATTAGCGCTGTTTGAAGAACACGAAGACACGTTCACTGCATTTGTAGAACCTTTAGTAATTTTACTTATTCTCATAGCAAATGCTGTCGTTGGTGTATGGCAAGAGAGAAATGCCGAATCAGCAATTGAAGCACTAAAAGAATACGAACCCGAAATGGGTAAAGTAGTTCGCCAAGATAAGGCTGGTATCCAAAAAGTGAGGGCGAAAGAAATTGTTCCTGGAGACCTGGTTGAGGTGTCTGTTGGTGACAAGATTCCCGCTGACATTCGTATTACTCACATTTATTCGACAACACTCAGAATTGATCAGTCCATCCTTACCGGCGAGTCGGTCTCCGTCATTAAGCACACCGATCCTATCCCAGATCCCCGCGCTGTCAACCAGGACAAGAAGAACATCTTGTTCTCCGGCACAAACGTTGCTGCTGGCAAAGCTCGCGGTGTCGTCATTGGTACTGGTCTCAGCACTGCTATTGGTAAAATCCGTACTGAAATGTCAGAAACTGAAGAAATCAAAACCCCACTGCAACAGAAGCTGGATGAGTTCGGCGAGCAACTGTCAAAGGTCATCTCCATCATTTGCGTCGCTGTGTGGGCCATCAACATTGGTCACTTCAACGACCCCGCCCATGGTGGATCCTGGATTAAGGGTGCTATCTACTACTTCAAAATCGCTGTGGCACTGGCTGTCGCTGCTATTCCCGAGGGTCTTCCCGCTGTCATCACAACTTGCTTGGCTTTGGGCACACGCCGTATGGCCAAGAAGAACGCTATTGTCCGATCCCTTCCATCTGTCGAGACCTTGGGCTGCACATCCGTCATTTGCTCAGATAAAACCGGCACACTCACTACAAATCAAATGTCCGTTTCCCGCATGTTTATCTTTGAGAAGGTCGAAGGTAACGATAGCAACTTCCTGGAGTTTGAACTGACTGGCTCCACATACGAACCCATCGGCGAGCTGTTCCTTAACGGCCAGAGAGTGAAGGCCAGCGACTACGAGGCCCTGCAGGAACTGTCCACCATTTGCATTATGTGCAATGACTCTGCCATTGATTACAATGAATTCAAGCAGGCATTCGAGAAGGTCGGTGAGGCCACTGAGACCGCATTGATTGTGTTGGCTGAGAAATTGAACTCCTTCAACGTTAACAAAGCTGGATTGGATCGCCGTTCGGCTGCTATTGCTTGCCGTGGTGAGATCGAGACGAAATGGAAGAAGGAATTCACCCTCGAGTTCTCACGTGATCGTAAATCTATGTCCTCGTACTGTACACCACTGAAGGCTTCTCGCCTGGGTACTGGTCCAAAACTGTTCGTCAAGGGCGCCCCAGAAGGTGTGTTGGAACGTTGCACGCATGCTCGTGTTGGCACCAGCAAGGTGCCACTGACGTCTGCCCTGAAGGCTAAGATCTTGAATCTGACTGGACAGTATGGTACTGGACGCGATACCCTGCGTTGCTTGGCCCTTGCCGTTGCAGACAGCCCAATGCGTCCTGATGAGATGGATTTGGGTGATTCGTCTAAGTTCTATCAGTATGAAGTTAACCTGACCTTTGTTGGCGTCGTTGGCATGTTGGATCCTCCACGTAAGGAAGTCACGGATGCCATTGTTCGTTGCCGTGCCGCCGGTATTCGTGTTATTGTTATCACTGGTGATAACAAGGCTACTGCCGAAGCTATCTGCCGTCGTATTGGTGTATTCGCTGAGGATGAGGACACCACTGGAAAGTCGTACTCTGGACGTGAATTTGATGATCTGTCACCTGCTGAACAAAAGGCCGCCGTTGCTCGTTCCCGTCTGTTCTCGCGCGTGGAACCCCAGCACAAATCCAAGATTGTTGAATTCTTGCAGGGCATGAATGAAATCTCCGCCATGACAGGTGATGGTGTCAATGACGCTCCAGCTCTGAAGAAGGCTGAAATTGGTATTGCCATGGGCTCTGGTACTGCAGTGGCCAAATCTGCCGCCGAAATGGTGTTGGCAGATGACAACTTCTCTTCCATTGTGTCCGCTGTTGAAGAAGGTCGCGCTATTTATAACAACATGAAACAGTTCATCCGTTATCTGATTTCATCCAACATCGGTGAAGTGGTTTCCATTTTCTTGACGGCTGCTCTTGGTTTGCCCGAAGCTTTGATTCCCGTTCAGCTCTTGTGGGTTAACTTGGTAAGTTTTATACCATATAAACGCCGTTCGTTTTAATTAAGAAATATGTTTTTGGCACTTTTGAATTAGGTCACTGATGGTCTGCCAGCTACAGCTCTTGGCTTCAACCCACCTGATTTGGATATCATGGAGAAACCACCAAGGAAAGCCGATGAAGGTTTAATCTCAGGATGGCTGTTCTTCCGGTGAGACATCTTTTTAGTAGTCAGATTATATGAAGCAGCAGCTGCCAATTAGCAGTTAAATTCGACATTCTCTTAAAAGCCATTGTACATGCTGCTCAGCTGCTGCCTCGTTTAATTGTCTGCAACATGTTCTAGAAAATTTGCTAATAATTTTCATTTTTACGTTTAGTTACATGGCTATTGGTTTCTACGTTGGTGCAGCTACTGTTGGTGCTGCTGCCTGGTGGTTCATCTTCTCTGCTGAAGGCCCCAATCTAACCTACTGGCAACTGACTCATCATCTTTCCTGCTTGGGAGGCGGAGACGAATTCAAGGGTGTCGATTGCAAGATCTTCAGCGATCCACATGCCATGACCATGGCCTTATCCGTGCTTGTTACCATTGAAATGTTGAACGCCATGAACAGGTTTGTGTCCCCATAACGAAACACTTGCGAAAACTTAAATATTAATTTTGATTCTCATTCAGCTTATCCGAGAACCAGTCCCTCATCACAATGCCTCCATGGTGCAATCTGTGGCTGATTGGTTCGATGGCACTTTCTTTCACTCTTCACTTTGTCATTCTATACGTTGAAGTCCTCTCTGTAAGTAGATTTATAAATCCGCAAAAAGCAAACAAGGATATAATTCTATGTGAAATTGTGTTTTCTAATCTATTTTATTTAGACCGTTTTCCAAGTAACACCGTTGTCTGCGGAGGAATGGATAACTGTGATGAAATTCTCAATTCCTGTAGTTTTATTAGATGAAACATTGAAGTTTGTTGCTAGAAAAATTGCAGATGGTGAGAGTCCTATATATAAGATGCATGGGATTGTGTTAATGTGGGCTGTCTTCTTTGGCCTGCTGTACGCTATGATGCTTTAAGAATATAATTATAACATTAAGCCCAACATCATTATTCTAATTACTAGCATAAAGTGTTACTAAATATAAATAGAAAGAAATACCTAAAGTAACGACTTTAACCAAAACACCACATAGACTTATTTCCGAATACTAAACAAATTCACGCGTGATATTTTGATAAGAGAAATTTACTCGTTAATGTACACTACAACAACACCGTGAAATGGTCAATAGATTAATTTATAACGATTATTTGAAACGTAAACATTTACATTTTGTTTCAATACGTTCTATCTATCTACGGCATTGCTGATTTTGTACATACAATACAACGCGGATTGCAGAATGTGTGAAACATAATGATATAAAAAATATATATAGGTTTCAGATTTCTCTTTCAAACATTTTTCGAGAGCATTCAAGTCAAAATTGATTTTTACTATAATTATTATTTGATTATTCAAAGATTATATTTTCAATCATTAAAATTCTCTTGTGGATGATGTGCAAAGCAAATTGGAATAAATATTTCAAATAATTAATATATTCTATGAGCGTTGAATACGTAAATTTTTGTAAATATTTCATGAATGAGGAGACATTAAAACTAAATAAAACCAAGAAAAAAATCACAATTTGAATAGATAAATCCCATATACACATATTTATATTATCCATACTTAATTTTTTTCATCTAGAATTTTGTGGATGAAATTGAGGATATATATATATATTTTGTATTGAATTTATTTATGTATTAAGTAGACTTAATTCAGTCAGACTTCGGTTTAAAAGTTAAAATTAAAATTGGTTCATGCATTCCATAGAATAACAAAAGAAAAAAAAAAAGTTTAGTCTTCGAGAAGCATGAAATAAATCATTTGACTTATATAGATAACAATTAACAAAAGAAAAGAACAATTATTGAGTGTGTTTAAAATATTATTATATTGGAATTTTAGTTCTTTATATATTATTTTGAGGACAACATGCATTGGCTCCAATTAGCTTCAGTTATATTTTCCTGAATGATTTTTTGTTGAGGGTAATTGGGATCCTTCAGTCGTGCCGCGCGCCTATGGTATTCATTTTTACAGCGAACATAATAGAGTTTTAAAAATTGTGTTGAGCTTAGGTTAAACGAAAACAAAAAACAAATTATTTCTAGATTGTGTTTTAAGCAACAACACAAAATATTTAAGCATCTAACAAATTTTTGTTTACAAAGTTCACTTTAAAATTTATATTATGTACATCGTTATAAATTAAAGACGCTGTGAAATAAACATACAACAACAAAACCCCATCAGCATTACTATAAGCGAAACTAAAAACGCGCCTGAAAACCCATTGAATACATACAATGGTGGCGTGAAGCTCATCCCAGTTTTGCTTTTGAATGCTCCTCGCGCCCGCACTTGCATTTGCTGCTGTTTGATGATCAAAAAATAAAATACCGAGACGCATTGATTGCAAATTATTCAATATTCCGATGAAAAACACTTTTATATAAATAATTTATTTTATTTTTTATACAGTAAATCCCCGATTTCATTAATTGGATGACCACCCCCTATTAATTTTACATAAATTAAGTCCATCCCTGCTATAGAAAGTATGTGAAGTTGTTAAATGTTGATATACTAGTGTGCCAAAATAATAAGTGAATTCGAGAAAGATCAATTGCTGTACATTATGGTCGACTTCATGTAGAAACCTTAAACAACAACAACAAAACAAAACGTATAAACAAAATGAATTCATATTTAAAATTCAGCATGTAAGATATCCATAAATACGAAATATAAACACTGAAATCCGAAATGGTCTACTTTTTAAACGATAATCCAACCCACCGAACGAAGCCGCCGAGTTTTCGGCTTCGCAAAACCGTAGCTGCCGCTGATGATGTCCACCTGCCCCTCCTCCTCTGCATTCCAAGCTCCAAGATTTGCCAATTGCTGCATTGGTTTGCTGCTTCTTTTTTTCTCAAATTTTATTTGGTTGAACATTTTTTGGTAACTATAATTCGCCCATTATTATTATTATTTAGTTCCTGATGTCGTCGTTGATAAATGGTAAAGGTCAGCGTATCGCACGCACACACACGCAAGAAGATGATCCTCAAGGATGTCGAATTTGTATACCTTTATCAATCTTGTATTTTTTGCTCAGACAGCCCTCTGTTAACTGATATTGCAAATTGTATCCAAAATGAATAAAATTATTTATTTGATTTAGAAAGTAATTAAACAAAAAATGTTTTCTTCATTTATGGGTAATTAGGAATGCTATTATACTTTCAATAGATAAATATCATCGGAATTCGGAAGTTATCAAAACGTTGCACATCCATCTCCACAGGTAAGGTAAATAAGTTAAAGTAATAAAGGTTTAGTTTAGTATATATATATATTTTTTTTTAATTTTAACCTATTTTAAATGGAAAATCACAGTATCCCATTTTTCAGAGAATTTATTTGTTTGCCAATTACAAAATACATTGGCTCATTTAATATGCTTTTAATATTGGCAATTAATTTGCTTACAAGTTTCCAAGTAGAATCACAGATCGGTACGTGCTTGATTTTTACTTTCACTATAAACCACTCCATACTCATTTTAACCGGTAAAGGTTACTTAGTTTTCAATGACTGATCCCAAACAACTATTTGTTGTTTGTTATGGCCTTGGACCTAAAGTTATCAAATATGGATATATTGATGGCATATATAAATTGATATGGAATATTGATGGCTCTCGGTCTTATTGAGTCAAGAGTTTCCTGTCACGTTCACTTTATACGTGCTATTGCTGTCGCTTACGTGTAGAGCATAGTTCATTATGAGAACAGAATACTTCATATTTAATCTTAGGATCACATATAAAAAAAACGATACAATTTGTTATAACAATTATATATATATACTTTTATTTCTGTACAACTTGTTTATTCCTTATTCGAGAAGAGGTATGAATCGCTGGCACCTGTTGTCAGATTCCAGGCATTCTCATTGCCAATTATATTACTTAGGCTAAGTAAATCAAATTTGGTATATAAGACTTTAACACTCATAACATCTTGTAAGCCATCTCTGCGGTTTTGGTTAATATCAAGCATTAAGTTGATCATCTCCGGGTAAAAGTTGGGAAAATTTGGTGGCTGATAGAATATTAAGTGTCGGATTCCTTTGATACGAGTGCGCCGGAAGAAATGACCTCTCTCTGAATAGAGCATCAATGGAGCACCGCTATGGAAGAATATATCTCTCGCACGGGAGATTTTCTCCTTCTTTGAATATTCGCTTATTTGGACAAAGCTAATCATTTCTTTCTTAAAGTGATTTCTTAAGCGCACATAATCGAAATAGCTGGGCACATAAAGCAGACAATGCGAGTACCCAGACTTTGTGAATTGTGGCAAAATGTTCCGCACGAAATGCTGAAAGCGATCCTCCAGAGCTGACTCAACACTTGAGCTTTCGATGCGCTGGAAAACTTGTTTGATTGGCGTTAGGACATTGCTTATGGATCCACTTTCAATCTGATTGATAATGCGCACTTTTCCTTGGTAATTATGGCATTTATTATTTATGACTCCGCGAAATTCAGGCATATCGTGCGAGCAAAACAGTAGGGTTTGCCTATAAAAGCGGGACGTTGCATTGAGGCAATATGAACGCAGTCGTTGGCAATTAGTTTCGGGCAGTTTTTGCGGCTGCAGATGTAAATGGTCCAGGACTTGCAGCAGATTCTCCCAATTCTGGGCTAGAAGCAGCTCCGCTTGGTCAATAATCAGCAACTCGACTGAATTCAGAAAGTCAAAGTCTTGGTCCTTGTCATTAATAACCATACGCAGTGCCAACGGAGAAGCAATTAAAATATCCGATCCACTGAACTCAGTGTACAAGGACATCGATTTTTTAGTCAGGCGAATTCCGATTTTAAAATTATCATCCGTATTGCCATTAAATGTTTGCTCATAATCAGCTGGTTTGGGATTGGTTTTTGGGAAATAAACCGTATTTCCGGAATACTCTTCAAGAAAACGTTCGTACTTTGTAATCGGATAGCCAGTTTTTGGATCTAGAAATAATATATATACATTTGATTAAAATTATTATATTTCTAACAAAGCTTCATTACATACCCTTGCGATTTTCGAATAGCAGTTTTGCTATTATTTGCACAGTTTTCAAAGCAGAATCACGAAATGGCAATATAATAAGCGCCTTCAGTCGCGTTAGACCTTGATCCCTGACACTGTCTGGCAAGGATAGTTCGCTCGCCGGTTGCGTGGGATCTTTGAGAAGTTCATTGATTTTCTCATTGTTACGCAAGATCAAGGCCCTACATTTTAATATATGATTTATTGCATGCAGGCAATATACATAACGAATTTCCTCCGCATTATCAAGAGTTCGCTGAGGATAGTAAAGATCCAAGTATCTGTTGGCAATATGAAAGAGCTCCGTTTGTACAGTGGATAAGGGATAGGAAACATTCAATGTTAGTGATGGTTGTACTCTTAATAACTGAAGATCCGTTGCTTTTAAAATATTTGCAGGCTGTTTGTAATTATCATCCGAGTCAACAGTAGATTTTAAGTTTGGTTTCTCGATTTTGAAATTTCCAATTGCAGACCATTTGCCTTTCACCTCTTTTGTGTCTTTTGCAATTATTGCAGAAATATCATCTGAGTCTAGTTCAAAATCAAATCGATTCCTAAAGACATTTAATTTCTTTATATCTGCAATGTCTTGAGGGGTTTGATCCATTTCTACATCATCTTCCTGAACTTTTGTTTCTTGTGCAATACATTTCTCTTCACTTTTTACTGTGGGAACTGAACGGAATGTGTTAATTAGGAATATGCTGTGCTAAATTTAAATAAATTACTTCCATACCTGCTATTGTCGAGCTATATCCACTTACAAGCTGTTCATAGAATTGCGCTTCGTCTTGCAGTTCTGGTAGAAGATCGGCAGTTAATTTAGATCCATCATCAATTGTGCTCTGATATTGACTCTCAGTTCTATGCATTTGCTCCATTTGTCTGCTTCTTTGTATGAATTTGTGTTTGTTCGGCGGTTTTTTGTCCTTTCGTAAGTCATTTCGTTTAGGCCTTGAGCCAAAATGTTTACGCTTCTCCTTCATTTTCATTTAACCTTAAGTTTCAAATTCAACTCGTAAACAACGTGGAGCACAACTTGTTGTCGGACTGACTAATAGCGATGACAGTAAACACGCAACGATAGATAAATATTTGACATATTGAAATCGATTATTCCCGACTAACCTATAAAAACTATCGATAGAACTGAGCAGATGCTTTTATAACTATTAATATAAATTTATTTTTAAATTATTTATATTATCTTCCGAGTTCTTTTGTAAATGAATAAAATAGGATTTTTTTTAAATTTATTTATAAAATCGATTAAAAAAGATTTAAAAACATTTGTATATGTGGAAAAGGGTGGTAAATATATCAGTTAGTAAATGGAATTATTCTTTTTACAAATTCATTTTGTACATTTAAATTCAGGCAAACATTTTTTTGATGACATTTTCCAGTTTCACTGTATCAACAGCAAATTTGCGTATGCCCTCAGACAATTTGTCAGTTGCCATGGCATCCTCATTGAGCAACCACCTGAATCGACTCTCATCAATGGTAATCTTCTGAATATCCTGTAGCTTCGCATTGGACACAGATAGAGCTGTCTCCAGTACGACATCATCATTCTCCAGTTCCTTTAGTAAGCTTGGGCTGATCGTAAGCAAATCGCAACCAGCTAACGCCTTAATTTCGCCAATGTTTCTGAAGGATGCGCCCATCACCAATGTCTTATAGTCATATTTCTTGTAGTAGTTGTAGATATTCGTCACTGAGATAACGCCAGGATCAGCTTTCGGCTCGAATTTCTTGGTCTCTGTGTTCGCCACATACCAATCCAAGATGCGGCCAACAAAGGGGGAGATTAGTGTCACACCAGCTTCGGCACAAGCCACAGCTTGGGCAAATGAGAATAACAGAGTGAGATTGCAGTGCACTCCATGCTGTTTTTCCAGAATTTCTGCCGCTTTGATACCCTCCCACGTTGAGGCAAGTTTTATTAAAATGCGGTCCTTTTTAATTCCGAAGCTCGCGTATAAATCAATTAATTTCAATGCCTTCTCCACGCTCTTCTTCGTATCAAACGAAAGACGTGCATCTATTTCGGTGGAAACTCTGCCCGGAACAACTTTTAGAATTTCGCAGCCGAACAATACGCACAAATAATCCATCGCCTCCGATACCTTGTTCTCCAGTGGTCTACAGTGAAGTTAAATTTAACATTATAAGTAATATGTCTGTGTCTATTTGTATTTATATATATGTGACTTACCCATCTTTCTTCTTTCCATATTCGACAGCATTTTTAACTATGTATTGGTAGCGCTCCATAGTCGAGGCCGACAATATAAGCGATGGATTAGTCGTGGCATCAGTAGGCTTATATATATTTATAGCTGAAATAAAGAAATGCATTATTAAAGAAAGTTGCGAGACATACAAATAATTTTATAAATAACAACCGTTCCAAACAATTTTCCACTTTAAAAAATTTCAAATTAGAATGACGTCAAACAGTGAATAAGTTTTTTAATTACAGTTTATTAAGGCCTTCAAATAATGAATGCAATTTTCAACTTTCAAATAAGCACATTTAACAAAATAATTTTATTTATTAATATTTACCCACATTTCATTGAAAAATTTTAATTTTTCTTTTGATTTTTGGTTTTTGGGTATAGTTATTTACAACTCTATTTGTTTTTAAATTATCTAAGAGGTAATAAACTTTATAAAAAATATAATTATTAATATTAAACATTTTTTTAAATATATACATATACAAAATCTTTTAAGATTTTATTCCATTTCAAGGCTATATTTTTAATCACATTAAGGCTCATTAAGAAGTGTAAATATTTGAATAATGAATAATTAAGATAAATACAAAAACAAAAAGAGGGTCAAACAAAAGTCAGACTCACCTTCGTCTAACTTTTATTTGAACTTCATGATCTTTGCACGTTTCTAAGCTATAATCGTATATTCACATACAAACATATATGTATTTACATGTTTATAAGTATGTACATACATATGTATACACGTGTAATACTCTAGGTTTGAATGAACGTGAAGAATGCGTGAAGTTCAAATAAAAGTTAAACTCGAGGTGAATGGGCTCGACTTTTGTTTTACTTTATATGTGTACATAAATGCTTGCACTAAAAACTAATTTAATTTTCCAATTTAAAAACTTCGCTTTGATTTACCATCGAAGTCGCCGGTATCCGCTACAATTGTAGTTATTTTCTTAAGCTGTTCCAAAGCCGACATCTTTATCTTTTTTGTAACGCGATCGCTTCCCATTACCCGGTGCAACTAAATCTTTAGACTGGATCTGTAAGCATCGATAGCTAAGGTCAAGGTATCGATATGACTTTTACAAATATGTCAATCTAATCGATGTTCTAGTCTTTCGATATTAGATCTGTGCGTCAAATAAATGCAATGGTATTAATATATGTTTCCATGTTTTGTTTCTTATTGGAATTCTTAAGAGAAAATAAAGAAAAAATATAAATATATATATTCATTTCATAAATATAATAAATATATATTTTTTAGTAAAATATTATTTTGTTTTATGAAATTTAAAATTATTTAATATATGCAATTCATACATATTTCTTTAAATTTGACCATTAAAACTGGTTCAGTGAACTAGCATTTCGATAACTAGCATTTGGTTTGCATGTTTTTTGCCAATAATTTGTATATTTTTCTTATTAGACCAAACGAAATATCTTAGATAGTTAGTTTTAAAGTTTTTCCAAAAATTGTATATCCTTTTAAATTATGGGTTCAACATACATATTCGAAATGCGAATATTATTTTATACATTCAAAAATTATTCGAGATGCACAAAGAAGATTAAAACTAATCTTTCATATTCTCTAATTCCCTGAATGCATGTAAGAACGAAATGTAATCTGTATTGAATATTACCATCTCTTGCAAAGCTGACATTTATATAGTATATACATATACCAGTTGATCATATTTGTAAACAGTTTTTATAATAAATAAATTAGATTTGTTTTTAAATTTTAGTTCCTAAAATTAATGAATTCCATCAGAAGCGATACAAATATGAGAGAGGTAAATAAATTGATTGGATTGTTTTCCAGTTTGAGCAAGAAAATGTGAATGCAGAAATGTAAATTTTAGGATAGCGGTACTTTTTAATGTATACAATAAATTAGATACTTGTATATAAATTTTATTTAAATTTTCGAAATCAGACGTCATTGAATACTTTCCTATGAATGCTTAAGACGGAACTTTAAATTATATTTATATATACATATGTATATATAATTTCTTTACAATTTTAAGTATTTTATATACATATGTACATATACATATGCGTATGCATTTACCCATGGAAGAACGGTATGAAAGAAGTATATAAGCTAGCGATCTCATAGCTTTTATTTAATTCTTTAAAAGTTTAAAATATTTTTTTGAAAGAAAAAGATATTTCTCTTGGCAACACGAAAGAATGTGTACGTTGGCATGTCTCGTCTCGGGCGAGCTGGGTAAATGCCTCAAATGCAATAGAAGTTAGAAAGTACCAATTTTCGTGTAGATTTCATTTCCAGCGAAAAGTGGAAACCAGAAAAGCGCAATACCGTATTCCAACCTAGATTTGATATAAAATGGCGAATTAAATTAATTTGATTTATTCAGTAATACCATCGCGGGCTTAATATGTAATAAATACTTCTCTCTTTTTACTTATCTTCGCTTGATTAAAGATCAGCAAAATATCCTATGACCTCAGATTATTTTGCATTCATTAATGTATTATAGACTTATTTACATTTTACTTAAAACTTAAAGCAATACCATTTTGCTTTCAGAGAGATGAAGAACGCTCACAGTTTGTTGCTGTTACAACCATAACGGATTCTCAGGCTATACGCAGCGTGGACTTTCACCCAGATGGAAATCTTTTTGCCGTTGGATCAAATTCTAAAACCTTTCGAATATGCCAATATCCGCAAATATCTAAACTGAGGTAACAATAACAACTGAAGTCAATTTCCAGATATAATTAAATAATTATTTCTCGACAAATAGACACGATCAACATTTTTATCCTCCATCTGTTTTATGCAAACGCACAAAGCATCATCGAGGATCGATATATTGTACGAGTTGGTCAGCAGATGGCGAACTGGTTGCGACTGGGTCGAATGACAAGACCATCAAGTATATGCGATTTAACAAGGATACGAATCAGCTGGTGGGTCAAGAGATTGAACTGAATATGCACGATGGAACTGTCCGAGATATGTGCTTCCTCGACAACTCATCAACCAAATCCCGATTACTCGCGAGCGGCGGCGCCGGTGATTGCAAGATTTACGTAACAGACTGTGTGACAAGTATGCCAATGCACGCTTTTGGAGGACATAGTGGACACATATCATCGCTGTACAGCTGGAATAATACGATGTTTGTATCGGGATCGCAGGTAATTAATCGATTTCGCCGCAGCTATGCAAGACCAGTCAAAGATATTTATCGTAACATTCGCAGGATCAAACGATACGTTTCTGGGACATACGAGTTAACGAAGCTGTCAGCTCCTTTGATCAGGAATATAAGCCTGGAGCGCTGCAGAAATCGCCAGTAACTGCAGTTTGCGTCGATCCGACTGGGCGACTGCTGGTTTCGGGACACGCGGATAGCGCATGCGTGCTATACGACATACGCGGCAATAGGCTAATACAACGATTTTATCCACATAGCGCGGAAATTAGGTAAAGTATATGTGAATGCTAAGATATAAGACATATAACGATTCAGGTCAAAAAATAGCAACAGTGCCATACGGGCTATATAGAATATTGTCAATAGATGATAGATAAATTAATGGCCTTAAGGACTTGGAACAATTTGTATATTTAAGTCAGTCAGAGGTGGTTTTCACAAGTGAATATAGCATATAATTATCAAAATTAGAAAACGGATTTCCTGGGCTCCTTAGATATATTTCTATGTGGAATTTACATTATGTAATTTTACATTTTTTTAAAGTTATCTATTGTTATTTGTATATCTCATTTTATTCCCAGATGCATACGCTTTTCACCAGAGGCTTATTATATGCTCACCTGTAGCTATGATAGTACGATTAAACTTACGGATTTACAGGGTGATCTAGCCAACGATCTTGCCTCAGTGGTTGTGGCCAAGCACAAAGACAAGGCGATTACTATTCGATGGCATCCAACTGAGTTTTCATTTATTTCAACATCAGCGGATAAGACTGCAACCTTATGGGCTTTACCTCAATCCTAAATTATTTTATTTAAACATAAATATATCAAATATTTAATAAATATACCAATAATGTTTAGGTTCTAGTGAAAATTTATCAATCACATGTTGGGATTAATATTTACTTTTTAAAATAAACATATTTATTTATATATAAATATATACATATATTTATTTATATAATATTGTATGGATTTGAAATGGCTTGTGCAAATAATTTATTTTCTATATTTATCTATAAAAAAAATAATAATAATAAACTTAAGTCCGAAATTGGTTTGCATTAATTATTTATTATAAATTAGGATTTGTTCATCTATTAATACCAAACAAAAATCTATCTTTGTGCTCTGCACGTTTCTCAATTGTTTTTGTTATTGGTTCGATTTTCTCTTATCGATATTACGTAATGGAAAAGTATCGAAAAAAAAACATGATAAGAATTTTTTCGTAAACAGTAAACGAATATATATAAGATTAAATTTTCTATAAAATATATATAATTGAGTTTTAGTCTTACGGTCGTACACCATTATATATATCAGATTAGGAATGATTTCCAGTTTGAAGCGGTTAATTAACTTGAGATAACATCAGGAAACCTACATATACGATATGCACATATTAGACATGTTTAGTATGTCAAGAGCTTTCAAGATACACTTGACCCTTGAGCCTTAAATCATTTAATCACACTACACTCACACCTTCGAGCTATGATTAACATTGTATATATGTATGATTGTTCATAGACAAACTAAAAGTTTACAATTTCCTCGAATTCAATTCATTCTAGATTTTAATGCTGATCAAACAAATATTTAAGCTTTACAGTGGAGTGGATTTATGTATGTTAGCATTCTCAGGCCTTATCTTTACCACCTATGACAATGATTAATCTTTGATCAGATAACAATCAAGAAAATTTCAAAAATTTAATTGTATTTTAGAAAAATATTATGAAAAAATAGAAATGAAAATGGATGTATTTTAGAAAAATTGAATGAACTCTAATTTATAAAATTTTAAATCGTAAGCTTTACAGATAAGCTCAAAATTAAGGAAATATGTTTACATATGACATATGTATGTATGTATGTACATGCATATGCATATTATATACACGTATGGTATGAATGTACATACATATGTATATATGTGTGTATGTATGTTTTTATGATTTAGTATGTACACACATACGTAAATGATGTTGAATCTTATGAAATACGAACATTTATACATATGTATGTATGTATATATATGTACATATGTATGTACATACATACATATACATCTAAAAACTCATACATATGTATATGCATACATACATACGAAACTTGTACTTAAATAACATGCAAATGGACAGACGTTTATATGTTAACATAAATACATACAGATGTACATATGTATGTATGTATGTATATACACCAACATACACAAATACAACAAAATGTGTTTTTGTAGTTGTTATATTTGTCTAAAATACAATCGGTATCCATTCTTAATACGCTAAATAGGTTTTCAGTTACTTTTTCATTAATACAACAGTATTTCCCCCAACTCGCAGCTCCAAATTATATACAGTAGAAAAATTGGTTTCTGTTACTCATGCGCCTTCAATATGATAGTTTAATTTTATTCGTACAATTGAAAAGTTCACAAAATATTAGGGAAAAGAAAATCAACGCTGCTAATAGTTTAACAATAATTTAAATAATTATTAATTAATAACAGACAATAATTTGTCTATCAGAGCAACCAAACAAATCTACTTTTTGTATGGAACACAAATATTCGTATTCAGACTAATATATACATACATATATATCAATATATATGTGTGTATATATGTATGTGCACGTGTGCGTGTGAGTGAGTGAATGTTGATAAGTGTATAAGTGTAAGTACAATTTGATTTTATTCCGTTTACAATTATGTTTTGCATATTGTCTGTCTGTATGTATGAATGCATGCGTCTGTGCACATTTGTATGTAAAATTCGTTTCAATTTTTACTCACTGAACTGAACTGAACTGCTGCCGCTTCTGGAATCTTATGATTTAAAGTTCAAGCTATGCTAGCTACTAAATGCATACATATGTACATACATACAAACATACATATAGGCATGCATACATTTGTCTCTGTATGTTTTCACATTTATGTATATACCGCTACAAATGCGTGAGTATGTGTATGCATATACAAAAAGAGGGATAAACAACGAAAGAACGTTTGACTCTGCCGCAACGATGTATAAATACTCTTTCTTTTTGTTTTTTTTCACATGATGTGGAAATGTTTTAGTGTCTAGCTAAAAGTTGTGATATAATATATGATAAATTAGGTAACTTTTTAGATTTAGAATTAAGTTGTGTCACAATATATTGAATAATAGAATATTATGCAATAAATTATATCATACATTTCATGTGTGAATGAGTTACATATATATTTATTATCATAAGTGATTAAAGACTTTTAGTCTGGCTACTAATATCTAATAATTGAAAATATTTTGTGTGTGACTAAACGATTCAAAAAAATTCATATGCTTATTGAGTTATGTGCGTAACATCAGGGTAGAGAAACTGAAAGTGGATATTTAATTTACTCGTTTAGTTGGCTTTGGCTCGCTTCGCAATAGCTGTAAACAGGAGTCGATAACAAAATCAGCTGATGTACTATGAGGCTCTCGAAAGAGCTTGAAAATGTGATATTTCAAGCTTGTTTTATTGATGATTTGTAAAATTAATGAAGAACATTTGTATATGAACTTGATATAGGGATGTGGCTAAGACGGAAAAGGAGCTTGACTAAAATTAACAATGCTGATTGCTGCAATGGCAATCTGTTAAAGCTATTTTGTCGTACTTGGCCATCACGCTGTAGGTGAAAATTCTTCTTTTCTTTCAAAAACGTAACTCTATGCTATCATATAATTTATATTTTATTAAATGAAATGCTAAATAATTCAGCATGCTAAAAAATTGTTCAGTTATTGTGGAAAGTTTCTTGCTCGTATGCAGTTCCCTAGGATTTCACGTCTTTTGTCAGTTTCGGAAAGGTGTGCTTCCTTATTACCTTAACAAATTTGTTAACAGATTTTATTGGCATTGTGCAGATGTGTTAATTGCAATATGTCTGTTAATGCGTGGACTTCACAAACTTCTCTGTATGGCTTATCTGTTTCAAATCATGTGCGTTGGGTGTGTCGTAGTATTCCATTAGTGCCGAGCCCGAAACTCTATTCGACTTATCGCCACGCTCAAGGTGATTTTTCGATACCAGCGTCATTCGTGTGTGAGAGCGGAAACAGATCCGTTGTGGAAATAATTTTGGTAGCTAAGTGTCAATAAAGTTTTTATGGGACTATCTTGGTTATTATCCTTATCTTGATTATACGAGAACTTAATTTTATTTATATTTTAAAAGATTTTTGATGATCAATCTATCAATTATACAAAAAGTATCTGAAGTAATCAGATACTACTCATATACACCCGATTTCGAATGCATTTAACTAAAATGATATAAATATGATAAATAATTACAATTCTTGTTTTATTTTTTAGATTATCAAAGCCACAAACATGCCAGACAGATTTCAGGTCACAAAAACAGACGAAGACACCGTCTTGGACTATCTTCAAGATGAATCCGCGCGGGGCAAGCTTTTAGGAGATAATTTGGAAGATTTACAAGGTAATTATGTACAATTAATGAATATTTTTAACTCTAGTTATATAAACTATAGAATGATTTAAAACCTGATATGTACAAAAAATGTTAACCTGAAATATACAAAATATTATAAACTGTATTGTATAAAGAGAATATAAAATAAATTTATATTAATTTTAATTTATTCTTAAATAGTTAAAAATATATCTAGAAAGACGAGTATTTCTAAGGACCTCCTTACAGGCTGTAAAAGCGTTTAAAGTGTTTTTTAGTTAAACATATTTTGAAGAAGATTTTTAAATTCTTATAACGAGAAACTACATAATTATAAAATTTTATAAATACCACCAAGTGGGATGCAATCTCATGGACATGACTATACGAATAAAGTCATTCCGATCCAATTCAAAACGGATAGAGAGTATCCTTTTTCTGAGGACATCATGTGTTAGCAATAACTTTCACTGGGAACAATCAAGCGAACGAACGAAGGAAGGCAGCAACTGGGGAAGGAAGTCTGCTTTCCACATAAAAACCATATGTACTTACATATACTGTTGCATATCTATTTGTAGAGTCTAGTAATTGTACATAATATTCAATTTATCCACTCTAATTGAAAAGTTTTCAGTTGACAATTGTTAAACAGAAATCCTCGGGCGAATAACAATAATAAGAACAAACATCTGTGTATGTGTAAGGGAATGCAGTGGAGAGGAGATGTCCAGATGTCCCGGTGACATACTTTAGCATCATCACCTGCGCAATAAAGCTCGCCTTGTGCCAAAGCTTACCGAGAGAAGCAAAGCTTTTTCGCGGGCCGATGCTTTTGCGGATGCTGTGCGTGTGGGAGAGAGAGAACTTTCTCTTTATCTGTATAATGGAATGTGTGGGGCTGAGGCTGGGGCCGAGACAGGCTGAGGCTGTGGCTGTGGCTGTAGCTGGGGCTTTGCCTAGGACAAACAAATAAATACAGACCCGCACGCGTAAGTATCTGGAAGTGGGCCTCTCGTTCGCTCGCTCACTCACTCACTCTCGCTCTCCCAGGGCTGTCCTCGGAATTCTGGGGTGAAATTCTTGTGCTGATAAAAGCTTTCGTTTTCATCTCAATTTTATTGCTCAGAGTCCTGGGCAACATAATTTTTATTCGGTCGCATACAAACCGTTTTCTTAATATTTTCTATAAGCCCATTTAACAACTAGTACAATTTTAAGCAATTTTCAATTTATAAAAAATCTAAAAAAAAAACACAAATTTATGCAAAGCTTCAATTAAACGAGATTGCAACGTGTAAAGTTATATAAAAAGAAACTCAGGTTCATTCTCAGAGTAAATTTGCTTAAATTCAATTCAAATTTTTGTTTGTTCATTGCCAATTGAAAAGTGCAAAATTCTGACCAAGTTTTAAACAAATGGCTAACTCAAGAATTTTAAAAAATTAGTTTTACATTGATTATTGGCTCAGATGCTGATATGTATATGCAAATATATGTGTGTGTGTGTGTGCGTGTGCGTGCGGCCCTGATAGGCCCATTATTATTGACCTAATTTTTACTTTCTTATTATTTTTTTTCTTGCAAAAATGAAAAGTTAGCTTAAAGCCAGAGTTTTGCGCCTCAATTTCTCATATTTCATATGTTTAGCTATTTAAATGTTGTACGAACTATGACCTAGAAAAACCAAAGTGTTAGCTAATTTTAAGTGACAATCGTGATCTGGGAGTGGTACTTGACTTACATTAAGCGATAACATGCAATGTAATAGTGAAAAAGAAGATGCCGATGAAATGAATATTACGCCATCGGAACACAATGGAACTAAGCTCGACAGTAAACAATCAGGTATGAATACATCAAGTGAAGAAAAAAGTATATTCTGGGATGAGTTTTCGAATATGTGTATCAAGCAAATATCAAATATCTTGCTGGTATATTAAAATTTATGGATGCAGACCTGAATATTCGAATACATCAAATGAATAAACAAGAGAAAAGTATACTCAAATAAATGAATATTCAAGATAAGATTTAAGCAAAAACCTTTCTGGTATATGGCTGAATATCTGAAATAAGTTTTCGAATCCATATTTGGAGCTATCAGCTCTAGAGCTGAGTTTATGACCTACATAACTTTAACAGTGATTGAGACTATGCAAAAATGGCTTTAATGTCTTTAATCATTATCTAGACTTTTATTCCAAAAAATATCTTCTTACAAAGCTCTGCTATGGGGCAGAAAAAAGTAGCCAGCGTCGATTGCAATTTGTGTGATTGTGCGCATATGTTTGAGTGCTTTGTGTAAAGGTATTTTTAAGGTATGTACAACTCGTGGGTGGTTTGCCTACCTCTAAATATGGGGCTTTTAATGTGATTCAAATTCTTTTAGCTGACCTGCTACAATGCCTATAAAGTTAGTTTCATTAGAAATCTAACGAAATTGCTATTGAGTGCAAAAAATTCAAATGAAAATGTATAATGCAAATGATTTTAAATTTTAAACTCTCAAAAAATAAAACATACCAGAAGATATATTACAAGTATTCCAGCGAAAGGTCTTTTATTCCCCACTGCCCCAGCTAAACCAAATGTGTATCTAAGAAACCCGCCATGATTTAATCAAATCCTTACACAAATTCCCTCTAACTCCATCAACGCATAACTGTTTGCTATTTGAAATGAATTTTTTATTTAATTTTGTGGAGTCTGGAAAAGGTATAAATATGTTAAATATTCATAATCTGTGCAAACTTTATGAGCGCCTACATATTAAATGGGATAGGGTTTCTCGCTTGTTAAAGTTTTTATATTGGCTAAGGCTGTAGAAACTTTTGAAAGACATTTAAAAAAAAAATATATAAAGTAATTAGTGTTAAATATTTAATTTTGTTTTTAAGGTGAAAGTTTAGAGTTTATAGTCTGTACAGAAAAAGGAAAAACTAGGCGTGGCTAACATCGATTAAAGCGAGGAACTAAGGCAATGCAATCTTATCTAATCTGACAATAGTCTGTCTGTTTAACTGTATGAATAGATTGGTGTAGAAAGCAAATGTTAATGGCCTAATTAAAATAAATGCAACCTTTATAATAATATATAAAAGCTTTATTTATTTTTACAATAATACTAAAATCAGGTCGTGGCTCCTGATACAGAATGTCAGCAATTATCTTAGAGTTTCTCTAAGTCAGTCAGCTCTGACTAAAGAGCTCTGAATTGCTTTAGAATAATTTCATATAGTACAGCAAATGATAAATATTTAAATAATAATTAATAAATACATGTATAAAAAATAAAAAGTATACAAATAGTATATTAATTTATATATACATAATATATTTATATTTAAAAATGTAGAAACAGTCTATAAGTTGACTCTTAAAACATTTCCTCAATTCAACAGATTTTGTATATAAGATAGATCTAAATGGGCAAAAATTATATGCCTTTCAGATACTCGAGATGTACACAATGTCGAAGAAAATCAGAAGTCTACTATCGATCCCAATTTGTACCTCTATGACGATGATTTGGAGACGAGGCCGCATATTTCAACATTCATTTCATCAATTGCCAATTATGAGAACACGATACCAGCGGCAACCGACCCAGATGCAAAGCCACCACCGCCATCAGCACGCATGGGTATGTTTAATCGAAACTTCCAATTCCATTTATTATTCTGCATGCAAATAGCTTGAAATCTGGTAAAGTGCGGTTATATCTCCTCGACTTATTATTGATACCACACCGAGAAGAAGTATCTCTTGAGAGCTGACAACAATTCATTTTGCTCTTTGTGGGCTTAAATCAAAATGCATAAAGTGTTTTGTTTTTTATGCTTCCACTTATTATAGGTATACTAGAAAGAGCAGATAAATTGATTGAAATTAACTATATTTAATATGACATAATTTTTAGTAGTATTAAAAAAAACTAGACCAACGTTTTTATTGGATTTTGTCAATCTATAGCTTTTTTCAATTTAAAAACTTGGTATTCAGCCACCAAACAACTCCTCATCGGCCATTAAACTTCATTAAAAATTAATGAAAACAGTTCATCAATTTAAATTAAGCTTTAATGAAATTTCAAGCCTTGCAATGGATACACATTCGATAAGGTCAATTGGCATCAGCTAAAAGTCAATAAAATTGCGGTTTTCTGGCAACGAACAAGTATAACTGTCAAGCTGCACATACGAAATGAACCAAGAGAGCTATTTTATTAACTAATTCATCACTTAGCTACTTTGCATTAGCATATTCAATGGGCCTAAAGCTTTAGAAAATTTGCAACTGATTCTTTGATGCTTGATTACGAATCCCATTCATAAATTTCAATAGATCCACAAGTTTTCGGCTTTTACATTGTTTATCTTGATTAATTCAATAGTTATTTCGAAAAAAAGGTATTGAGCTGCGCCTAAAATATTTAATAACGCTTTAAGCAATTGCGAGGGTAGTCTGAAGAGTTAACTTAATAAAAGTTCTGAAAGGGGTTTCTAAAAAAAAATGTATATAAAATATTTAATGTTCTATAACTTCATAAATTATTACACATTTACCATTAAACTTTATTCTCGTTCTTTAGGAACCCTTATTGGAGTCTTTTTGCCGTGTATTCAAAATATCTTTGGTGTAATATTATTTATTCGATTAACATGGGTTGTTGGTACGGCTGGCGCTGTTTGTGGATTCTTAATTGTGCTCACCTGCTGTTGTGTGGTAATTTCTACAGTTCTATACTAACACATTTCTGATATCGAATATGTATTAATGATAATTATTTCACTATTTAAGACAATGCTAACTGCGATATCTATGTCCGCCATTGCAACGAATGGAGTTGTGCCGGCAGGAGGGAGCTACTTTATGATATCACGGTAAAGATTTATTGATACGATAATAAAATGATAAAAACCAAATCAGATACATGTATAATTAATATGTGACATCATCAGCATGTCGTTTATATGATTGAGAGCTTAAAGCTGATTACATAACTTTGATTGAGCATAGAAGAAAAATAATTTATACTATGCAAATATGATCTATTCATATGTGATTGATGTAAAGTTAAAGTCTTGTATGACTTGCATTCATCTAATATTCATATATACTTAGGTCACTTGGTCCTGAATTTGGCGGCGCTGTCGGAATGCTATTTTATACGGGGACAACGTTGGCGGCTGCAATGTACATTGTGGGCGCTGTAGAAATTGTCCTGGTAAGAAACTAATTAAAATAAACAAATATACAAGTAATTGCAACACATATTTATATGTTAAATCATAGACGTATATGGCACCGTGGGCATCCATATTTGGAGATTTCACAAAAGACGCCGAGGCCATGTACAATAACTTTAGAGTATATGGCACAATGCTCCTTCTATTCATGGGTAAGCTTAGCAAATCTATGAAAATTATTCAGAAGCCATTTACAATTGTCTTTTGCCTTAGGTTTAATTGTTTTCCTGGGTGTTAAATTTGTCAACAAATTCGCAACCGTTGCCTTGGCCTGTGTCATATTCTCCATAATAGCTGTCTATATTGGAATCTTCGATAATATTCATGGCAATGAAAAGTTATAGTAAGTTTTGTTGGGAAGAACACAATAGATTGATAACTTTTCTATTAAATTTTGTTATTTAACAGTATGTGTGTGCTTGGCAAACGTCTGCTGAAGGATATACCCATTGAGAACTGCACAAAGGAGGATCCGCTGCTATACGATCTATATTGCCCAGATCGCAAATGCGACGAGTACTACCAAAGTAAATTCACAGATATTTCATTTCGATTTTGAGCTTTCTTAATAGAAGATTATGATTATATAGATAACAATGTGACTAGAGTTAAGGGTATCAAGGGTTTGGCCAGCGGCGTATTCTATGACAATATAATGCCATCGTTCTTGGAAACTGGTCAATTTATATCGTACGGTCGCAACTCGGTGGATGTCGAAAATATTGGCGGTCAGTCGTACAATCAGATTATGGCAGACATAACAACGTCCTTTACGCTGCTCATTGGCATCTTTTTCCCATCGGTGACAGGTGAAATGGAGAATCAAGAATTCAAGATATAGATAATATTAATATATGGAATCTGTAATAGGCATTATGGCTGGCTCGAATCGATCTGGAGATCTGGCTGACGCCCAGAAGAGCATACCCATTGGCACAATTTGCGCTATCTTAACTACCAGCACCGTTTACTTGTCCAGCGTTTTGTTCTTTGCTGGCACCGTGGACAATTTGCTGCTGCGCGATAAGTAAGATCTACAATAATTGAAATTTGTAAAATAATACGTCATATGTATAAATGGAATTTAATTGCAGATTTGGTCAGTCAATTGGTGGAAAATTGGTTGTGGCCAACATTGCGTGGCCCAATCAATGGGTTATCCTAATCGGTTCGTTCTTATCGACACTGGGTGCCGGCCTGCAGAGCTTGACGGGTGCTCCACGTTTGCTGCAGGCAATTGCCAAAGATGAGATTATACCCTTCCTGGCGCCGTTCGCTAAGTCATCCAAGAGAGGCGAGCCAGTGAGAGCTCTGCTGCTAACGCTAGTCATTTGCCAATGCGGAATTCTGCTAGGTATACGATTCGGGAAGAGCTTTTGCCTATAGGGCCTATATACATATTCTATATACTATTTGTAGGAAATGTCGATCTGCTTGCCCCACTTTTGTCCATGTTTTTCCTCATGTGCTATGGCTTTGTTAACTTGGCCTGTGCCGTGCAAACTTTGCTGCGTACGCCGAACTGGAGACCTCGCTTTAAGTTCTATCACTGGAGCTTGTCCTTGATAGGTCTTACCCTGTGCATATCAGTTATGATAATGACTTCGTGGTACTTCGCACTGATTGCCATTA
This sequence comes from Drosophila navojoa, assembly GCF_054131105.1. Classification (NCBI taxonomy): domain Eukaryota; kingdom Metazoa; phylum Arthropoda; class Insecta; order Diptera; family Drosophilidae; genus Drosophila; species Drosophila navojoa. The sequence goes on from NC_142893.1 coordinate 14,814,181, forward strand.
GCATGGCAATCATCATATACAAATACATCGAATATCGAGGGTAAGCCTACCATACATATAAAGTTGGAATCAGACTCTCTCATTGTTATTTATCGTTTACAATTTGCTCACAGTGCCGAGAAGGAATGGGGCGATGGCATTCGAGGCATGGCGCTAACAGCGGCCAGATACTCACTGCAACGCTTGGAGGAGGGACCGCCGCATACGAAAAATTGGCGGCCACAGATTCTGGTTCTAGCCAAGCTGAATGACAACCTCATACCAAAGTATAGGAAAATATTCTCCTTTGCCACGCAGCTGAAGGCTGGCAAGGGCCTAACAATTTGTGTATCTGTGATAAAAGGTGATCACACAAAGATTTCTAACAAAGCAGTCGATGCGAAGAATACGCTGCGCAAGTACATGACAGATGAGAAGGTTAAAGGATTTTGCGATGTTCTAGTGGCTCAGGAAATTAGCGAAGGTCTCAGTTCAGTGTAAGTAGAAAATGTTTCATTAATATTGAATGTTATCTTTAAATGCAATTATTATTATTATTATTATTTTTACAGCATACAAACGATTGGATTGGGTGGCATGAAGCCGAATACGGTTATCATTGGTTGGCCTTATAGCTGGAGGCAAGAGGGCCGTTATAGCTGGAAGACGTTCATTCAAACGGTGCGAACTGTCGCCGCTTGCCACATGGCGCTGATTGTTCCCAAGGGAATTAACTTTTACCCAGAATCAAATCACAAAGTAACTGCCTAGATATATATATAGAGATATGTTCAGGATAGTTCACTGACCGTTATATGATTGTAGATTGGTGGTAATATTGATATTTGGTGGATCGTTCACGATGGTGGCCTACTCATGCTACTGCCATTCCTGCTTAAGCAGCACCGCACTTGGCGCAACTGCAAGCTACGCATTTTCACTGTTGCTCAAATCGAAGACAATTCGATTCAAATGAAGAAAGATTTGAAGACATTCTTGTATCACTTACGAATCGAGGCAGACGTGGAAGTCGTTGAAATGGTAAACAGCCGAAAGAGACTTTGCCTTTCGCTCTCTCCCATTGTCTATTTCAATTGCATTGCTCTTTGATTTCAGAATAATAGCGACATTTCAGCCTATACCTATGAGAGAACTCTCATGATGGAACAGCGCAATCAAATGCTTAAGCAATTAGGCTTAAACAAAAAAGAAAATTCCAAAGTGGTAAGTGGAACATTAAGGGTATTTCGAGCTACTTCCCAAGCAATGCAAATATTATGTACGATCCTGAAAATAGTTTTGGTTTACCTTGATTTTGTTTCGTATTTCTTTATTAATTTATATATATACATATTTTTCCATGATTTATTACATGATTTTCAGTTATTAGTCGTTATTCAGTTTGTGAAAAACCTTTGACAGCTATTAAGATAAATAAAAATTTCAAACTTTGTATATTTGATCAAAGGCTCAAACTATAATGGAATTTAAGGAAACACCCAGTGATAATAAGTTATCTTTGGTAAAGCCTCCAAACAGAATTAAGACTTGTATCAAGATCAAAATTATTCTCATATACAGTTATATATATAAACAAAAACAAAACAGCTATTATAGTTATATCCAATATTAATGTATATCTATCATTAGCTTGTTTCATGAACTTCACTTTTACAAAGTCAATAATTCATTACATTATTTCATCTATGTATTAATGTATGTATTAGGTTTACATACATTCCAACATAGCTCTACTTACATCATTCATTACCCTATAGATGTAAGTTGATGTTTTCATCCATCTCATTTTTCCATTTTCCATTTACATATGTATGTGAATGTATGTATTCTGTATATGTTGTTTATGTGCGTTTGCCTATGCTTAGACTAAGGATGTTCTTATAAATTTCATTAAGAGATGTGTTGAATTGCTTAGAGCTGAAACAGTCTTTTTATGTCTATCTGTTGCCACGTCAAACTCAAGCTCCTTCTCATCTTTCAACACGGATGTATACTCCGACTCCTCTACTCCTCCCTTCCCCATACTTCGACTGTTCTGCTTCTATTTTTATTACTACTCCTATTTCTGTTCCTTCGCTTGCCGCTACTTCTATGTACTCCTTCCCTTTCTGTACCTGCTCCTCTTATTCCTACTCTTCTGCTCCACCTTCTACTTTTCCTCTGCCTTCTCATACTCTTACTTACTCTTACCCTATTCACTTAAGTACTTTGAGAAAAGGGAGCTTCATTATTTAGCCTTGTTAAAGATGAACCGATATATAAATAGATTTAATAGGTTTTATATGCATTGTTTCCTTTTACTTGAGTTAAGTTTCGCACAGCTTTTTAAATTTAAGGTTAATCAGTTGCAAGGCAAAAAATTTCTACAGCCCAATTGCATATACTTATATCATTAGGCTTGGCAGGTTATTTACTTTCACATTAATTGAGAATCGGAGTTCTTTTCAATGAAATAAGAAAGGGTATATACGGGAAAAACTTGCATCAACTCTAACGATATTATTAGCCTATATATATTTGCTTAAACATATCATTTCTAAATGTCAATAATATACAAAAATCTGAATATATTTAATGTGCATGCTTTGTATCTCCTGATACTATACATATCATATATGAAATGTCGGCTATAACCGACTACAAAATGCTCTTCTTATGTCACAATCTTTCGCCTTTAAAATAGGCTTTCTAAAGTGGAACCAGATACCAAGCGTAGCTTACGGGTTTATTATGGTTTTATATGAACCACTGTAACTGCTGATAATTTGAGTTATAAAGTTACAAACTAATACTATACATCAAGTCCGATTCAAGATTAACAATATAAACAGAACCAAGTCGTATTCCTGGACCACTTTACTCAAGACAAACTTTACTTGAAATAACAAATTTCGTATTCATAAGAATTGATAAAAAAAATCCATATATATTCTACCCAATATATGTAAAATTAACATTTGAGGACCATGGATTTGCTGTTGGTAGACAACTTAGAGATTTGCCAATATAAGAGCTAAGAACCATTTGAATTAGATAAGTATGTAAAAACCTTATGCAATTCCAGGTACAAACAATTGTAGACCACCATTATGACGCCATAAAAACAGCGTCGCGGGTTCGGTTTGCCGAACCTTCCAGTGGAGAAACACAAAATCACGTATGTATGCTTTCGAATATGAAATATTAGACTAGAGCTAAAATAAATTAGTTTTAAAATACAGTTTAAGCTTAAAAATGGTCGAATGGTAAACAGATAAACTGATACATATAAAAAAATATATATAAATACATACGTAAATATTTAAAACATTTTCATATATATTTTTTATTTTAATTTTCTTTAATTATGTATACCCTATTATTGAATTTTTATTTATATTATTATTTATTACATATACATATATTTTGGAGAATTATCATTTAATTGTTATTAAAATACATTTATCGAATTTTGGCCTAATTCACAATAATCTAATGATTATATTTTATATACTCCTCTATAGGATACTTTAAGCGAAGAGAAACGCAATTCAATAGACTCAGATGGTCCAGGGAGCACGGAGGCGCTTGATGTCACATCCAACAAAGATGAGTCAACAGAAAAAGCTGGTGATAACGTCAAATCCAGCATTAAGCCGTAAGATCTAGAGTTCATCAAAATTTTCTTCGATTTGCTAAACTTGTTCTCTTACAGAGACGAATTCAATGTTCGTCGCATGCACACGGCAATAAAACTAAATGAGGTTATATTAGAAAAGTCTCAAGATGCCCAATTGGTCATCATGAATTTACCGGGTCCTCCGAGGGAAGTCAAAGCGGAACGTGAAAGCAATTGTAAGTAACAGATCTTAGCCTATCGATCAGTATTTTTTTTATTAATTTTGTGTGATAAACTTCTTTTTAGATATGGAATTCCTGGAAGTTTTAACAGAAGGACTTGAAAAAGTATTAATGGTTCGTGGAGGAGGTCGTGAGGTTATAACAATTTACTCTTAAAGGGCATTAATCGCCCGACGTTTAAGAGTTCGCAACATTAGACAAGTTTAAGAATCAATCAAATTTTTAAATGAAGGTTATTATTAATTTGTTATATTAAATCATATGTCCAAATATTTTATTTTTACGTAAATAAAATATCAAAAATTGTAACAATAAATCAAAAAACGGATTTTTTAATTAAATTGATTATGGGGACACTATCTATGAATTCATTAAATGAAAAATAATGATATAAATATTTAACAAAAAAAAAACAAGCTGCAGAAATCGCATTTATATCATTTTGATTTTAATGTTGATCATCTGCAAATTATTCTATATTATGACTTAGATCAAATAGAAATAAATAAACAAACAAATATATAACATACATATATATATTCTATATAATTTATAAAATCTACGCTGTCTTTCCATTTTTAATTCTTGCCAAAAAGAATTCGAAGCTCTCTTTTGGATAAATTGTAGGGATAATGTAGGCTTGTCGGAACATAAACTTTGCCAGTTATTTGCCTGCAAGGAATTGAATCTTTTATTATGCATACGTAATATATATTATATGCCCTGTATAGGATATTCTCCATACTTATTGAAATCCTCCTCATATCCGACTGTATAGTGATTCGGTATCTTGGCCACTTTGGAGAATGTTAAGCACTCACTGGGTGGCGTGCTCAATGCATAGAATGGATAATCGAAAGTATTTATATAGATATCAACGCATAGTCCATGGCTACCCAGATGAGATTGGCTTGCTATCGATGGCTGACTCAGTCCACAGCTGCCTAGCATGATATTCCGATGGCAGGAATAGATGAAAGTTCCCTTATCGCGGCTTGAGTGAAAGCATTGCACATGCCGTGCGGCCTTCGAGTGATCGACGTCAATGGGATCGAAGCCGGGACCAGCCATGTCGCAAGCTGACAAAGAAACAGTATTACTAGACGTATATAACTATATATCGAATCTAATTACTATCTATATTTTGCAGCGTAAAATGGGGCTGCAATGCGCGACCCACAGCTGATGCCAACTGTCCGCCAAAGCTGAAGCCAAACATAAATCCACGACTCGGATCGAAGCCGTATCGAAAGAGAGATACTAGAATGGAGACAATCACCTCGGTTATGTGATCGAAATTGGAATATAATCTAAAAAGGTATACTAACATTTAGTATCTGATTTATTTGAAGTTAGTTACATACATACCTCATATAAGATGAGCTGGCGGCCGTACTATAATCGATGCATATGACGCAGCCTCTGCGATAGAAACTTAATCCTGAAAATGGCAAACATTAAACAGAGATGAAAATGTATTCAAAGTCAAAAACTTACTTTCGATCAGCTCAATGGCCCATTCATCGGAGCAACTTTGAATCCACCCATGGAGCACAACAGAGAATTTCTCTGTTGGCAAACATCCAGAATTAGCCAGATTGAATTCATTCAATGGCACCGAAGTCTCCAACGTTTTTGTATTGTTCCTAAAAGCAAATTGAAAATAGTTTAGTTTACAATTTATACTATATTAACATACATTTATCATTCGCTTTGGTACAAGCTAAAATATCTAGCCTTCCAGCTGGCATGCCACGCCCCTTCAGTTAGTGCCAAATTAAGAAAATCATTTAATCAAAATAGAATTCCCTAGCAAATGCCCAAATGGTAAACTTCTTTACAAAGATTTTCTTTTCTCATACATTATCATTAATACCTTAAATAAATTAATGACACTAATTTTTACTTACTTATAAAACTGTACTGTCAAAGTGCTGCGGACATCAAGTCGTAAAGACCGTTCTTGATAAACTTAAGAATTTATAACTTATTTAATAGCATGCTTTACGAAATATCAAATCATACATACTTGTTGTTTCGTTATTCATACCGTAAGCATGATCAATAAAACTCGCTGAGTTGGCTTTTAAAGTAAATCCAGAACAAATTAATATAATAAACAAATATAAATTTGAATACCCACAAGAATATTTCATTATATACACTCTTTATATTTCCCTAGGTAAATAACAAAAAAAATTAATAACAAATAATATACAATACAAATAAGAGAAAACTTTCTGTGGGACTTTTTACCTTTTGAGGGGAACTAATATGAGCGAAGAGTCGTTAAAATAATCGAGTCTCATGGGAGATACCTAAAATACAGCTAATTCTAACTCAAACTGTGATTTTTCAGCTACTCTTTTCTTTCGGAATAAAAAGGAATAACTATTATGTAGATAATATAAATGAATATAAAATTTATATTATAAATATTTAGTAGTGTGCATATAGGCTTTTTATATAAAAGAATATACATATATTATGTAAATTTAATTATTCAATTTGTATTCAGTGCTTGCAACATTTCGCTGACGTAAAATTATGGGCGAAGCGTCAGCACGAAGAAGCTCATAATTAAGCTCATAGAAATAATTGATTTTAATTAGTTATGCGAATTCGTATTCAATTTTACCCACACATGAAACTGGTATTTACGCAAAGGAAGCAAGTGATGATCTAACCATAGTTCGTATAGAACTTACAGTTCCATTCGCATTTATTTTCTTTATTTCTTTGGACTGGTGTTTCTTCCCTGTTAAACTTTAGAATCGTAACGCTGCACAAGACTACACACACACATAAGGCTACGCCCATTTGTATTTTACAGTATATAAATTAATTCAAAGATAAATACATTTTTCGAAATTTGAATTCACCAAAAATATATTTTAATGTACTTATTATACACAACTCTTACAGTTGAATATTCATTATTTTCGTTATGTTCTACTGATTGGGACAATCATTTGGAGACTGTTTTTTGCTGGACTTGGTTTGACCCTCATTTTCATCGTCATCGTACTCGTCTTCTTCGTTTTCGAACTCCTCTTCGTCTTCATCATCCTCGTCATCAACAATGTCGCCCGTGAAATAAAGCACAGCTTTTGGAATAATTCTAGCCCGTAAGAAGTGACCGATTTCGAAATCAGTGGCCAAAATCTGTAGAAAAATGAGAGGTTAAAGACTATTCATAAAAACTAAATTAATGACATATCCAAAACTTACTTGCTGTGACTCATCATCGATGTCTTCCTTATCTTCCGATACTTCTGGTGGATTAAAGAAATTGAAAAACGAGTCTGTGGGAACTTGTTTAACGATGGTGCGCACAGCACCGCGCTCCTTGTGCTTCTGTTTCTTGCGAATCGTCTTAACAGTCAAGTTCATTTTCTTCTCCCAATTAATAACGCAACCTTTGCATTTATAAATTTCCGGACCTTCAAAGGCAAATGGGTCTTCAAGATCGACCGTCGACTTAAGGAAGTATTGCTTCGTTAGTACAGAATTCGAAAAGAATTCGTTTTTATCAAAATGAAAAGCCAAAGTATAAGAATGCTGGAAGTATACAAAACAAAATCAGTTAGCAAATACACCTTACTTAAGGTGCTCAAGAGTGATCTACGTACTTCATCATCATATTTAATTGTAATGTCGGTAAGGTGGCGAATAGCCGGCTCATCGTGAGGCTGCACCATTTCAGACAGCATTCCTGTGTTTCTAAACACTGTAAGCCAGAAATCTGGTATTCCAGCTACATCCTGGGGCATTGCTTTTATACTCTTAAGAGATTCGCGGAATGCATCACTGGCATCTCCTTCGATGGGTGAAGCTTCTGGTTCCTTCCACTTTGGTTTCTCTTCCGCAGGCTCTAGTTTGCCGGTAATGATCTCTCTGCGCTTGTCCAAAAGGGGTTGGTAGCTCAACTGATACTTTTTCTCCAAATTGTAAACTTCCTCGAAAAATTTCGCTTCAATTTGCAACTGATCCAACTGCATATTCTTGAGAACAATGATCCGTTTCTGGACACTCTCGGGCAACGATTTCACCATTTCTTGCAAAAACTGTCGTCGTAACACTGAATTCATATATGCCGGCCTGTCGTAGAGCACAATTCAAAATGTAAATACTTAGAAAAGGCAGAAACAACAAAAAATGTTTTGAATTACATTGATTGACAGTCGGAGTTTGACTTATCATCGTCGACTTCATTGCACGACTCGGCGTCTACATGTCCTTCCTGTGGTGCATCCATTCTGAATAAAAATGAGGTTCTGAAACGCGTATACACACATGTTTGTTAATATAAATTGCGTTTTTAGCTTTCAAATCGCCTATAGTCATAAATCAACATTCACATATTACAAGATAAAAACATAAAACTATATGAAGCTTAAAGAATCATCAAAAGAACTCAGCAACATAATAAAACATGAATTTACGACTTGCTTTGATTGAGAAAAAAGTCTAATGCATATACTACATACATATGTATGTATGTACATATGTACATACATATGTATACACAACGCACATTCCTAAGCACGAAAACACGTGTGCTTTGTACTGCGAATTTATACTGCATTTCTTCGTCTACAAGTCAGCTAAACAACCATTTATGTAGTTTTCAACATAGAATAGAACTTTTATTTTTTCAGCAGACACTCAAAAGAAATTTTAAGTTAGGAATAATGCAATTTTAAAGCAGACATACCTCCAGACAAAAGTTAGAACGAAGAGCACGCCGCAACGATGTCGATCCAAAAGAATTAACTGCACACCAGAGATGAGCAAATTGACTAAAACCATTCCAGTAGCAAGTACTCAAAAAGTAACTAGTACTTTTAAAAGCATACAAAAGTAACTGCGCCAAAATTCAGAGCTTTCTATTTATACCAACAACACTTAAGTGTGTTCTCCTGCTGGCTATTTTCGACATTTTAAGAAAATCTGTTCCTAATTTTTCCATTCTATTAACAATTATTCATGTCTGCCCTTCGCTAGTTCGCTTTAGACTTTTCAAACAACTGTGAAGCTCTAAGTGTGCAATTATAAAACTTATTTCAGATTTTTTAAAAATTTTGTATTGCATTAAATTGCAAAAAAAAAAAAATATGTATATATATATAATTATATAATTATTTAAATACGCTAACAGGATCTTTGGAATCAATATACATATGTATTTATAATTTTTTTTCATTACTGGTTAGTGGTGATATGAATAAGATATTTAAAAAAAGCTAAATTTAGCTTTATTAAACATGAAACCGATAACTAGTAATCGATATATGTATGTTTGTTTAAAAGCTAAAATGCATGTTTTCACTATTGAATCGCAATTGATGTTATTCTATGAATTGAAGAGGCTATGCCAATGTACTTTGCCAATTACAATTAATTAATCTATTTAGTTGGGGGTGCTTTCCTTTAATAATTCCAAATAAATATACGTATAAATATAAATATAAATTTATTATTAAGGTACAAATTTGAATGATTTAATATACCTTTTAAATAATTGTTACATTTGCTTATTACAACAACAACACACACATATATGAGCAACCTTACAAAAATGAAAGTCTTAAGATTAATATACATATTTTTAAAGGGCTAAAAAATGCTGTCTGCATATAATTTATACAATCGTTAATGAAGTTGTTATTGTCTAAGAGCCACTAGATGTATTCAAGTTCACGTTGAGTTTTTCTCTGTATCGTCGAAGTCCAAAGTATTAAGGACATTAACATCGAGTTCTGGATCCGCATATTCCAATATATTAAAATCATCACCAATTTCTGAAGTTAGGGATTTAAGCAAGTCGTCATCATCGCCCTCACCGAATCCGCCTAAAATATCTCCAAACCCAACATTTTCTAATTCTACTGCCGAAGACGAAATACCTTCCTGTGATTCCGTTATTTTCATATCAAGTTGAGCTTTCCCATCGTGCTCTAATCCTCTAATGTCACTATGTTGAGGATTGCCACTCATGCTTAACATTGGATTATTCTGTGTTAAAGCGGAATTTTGCATCATGCCAAGTCTCAAAACATCATTTTGCATAAAGTATTCAGAGGTGGAATTCATTAGGACCGTATCGGAATTATTTTTTTGTAAAAGATTTCTGAGCTTTTTGTCTCCAACTGGTTCCGATTCAAATGTTGTCGTATGCTCCATTCGATTGTCAACAGACGACATTTTTGATAACGATGGTGAAGCTGCATGCATAGTTGTCCTTTGAATTGTAGATTTAACTACCAGATTCTCATTAGAGATTACCATTTGTTGTTGGGAATTGACGGCCTGCATAGAAGATCCAATATAGCATGGTGCTTCGTAGGAAACTCCACCTAATAACAAAAGAATATATGTTTATATACTAAATATTGTTTTGAGCTCCTGTATATTAATAAATAATATTGAGATTCATATTTTTTTGAAGAACTTACTTATTATAAAAATTAGTAATATGAATATATATTTACAATTGCTATTACCAAACATATTTGATTGATCTTCCTTTGGCTTACAGGACTGATTTTTCCAAGCGCGCCCATCATCCTGCTTTTCCAGCTTAGGAGGCTGGGTTACTTTGCACTGTTCGCGTCTCTGTCGCAATGCAGACCGATTGTCTTTCGCTTTTTGTAAGAACGGCGCTTTTTTCTCATTGCATAGAGATCGCCACCTCTTTAGAATCTGCTTGCAGCGATCAGTCCAATTAGGATAAGACTCTTTCAAATTTGCATGCTCTGTATTAGCGTACAATACTGCCGAAATCGTTGCCATAAGTCCTAGATCTATAAGAAAAAATGTTTTGTATTTATTAATTTTTATAATCTCCTTTTATATTTACCTTCATCTTTTCGCATTTTTTCAGCCGTCTTCTGTGTGCCAACATTTATGCTCTCACTGGGCTCGCTAGGTTTAACTTCTTCAACCCTTTTATCAGTTTGTAGAGGAAGTTGCGTTGTCATAGTTTGCGTTTTCGCCTGATATTGAAGCTGCGGCGGCTTATTAGATATATTTTGTGGCAACACCAGTTTGTTTTGGAACTTTTGGTCTTGACCCAATTGTGGAGTCACCGCATAATTCTCCACTAGAAGTGGTGGCTCACTAAGAGACAATTATCAAATTACAATTTTGTAATTAAGAATAAAGTATAATTATAGTTTACCTCATTGTTGCTTTTGTATTATCAGTTGATGCTATATAATTGATTGAAGCATTAATTTCATCTAACTCCGGTATGCCCTGAGTTGTCTGAGAAGGGTAATTAGATATATATTATATAATGGAATCTAGTATTTTAAATATACATACCAAAGTATCCATAGAATGCACAATATTGGACGCCGCATTGTTCCTAGATATATCTGACATAGAAGAATCTGAATAAAAAATAAAAGGTTTATTATACTAAGATATATGTCTGCCTTTTCAAAAACCTACCGATCATCGCTCCACTGGTTACGAGCTTTTTATTTTGTTGCGTCGTGGTTGGGAATTGATTGGCGAATACGTTTTTGTTCTCATTGAAAGTTTTCTCAACTTTCACGCCCTTAACCGACTTCGCTGGGCTCTTATTAGCACCATCACTGTCAGCTACTTTTTCGCTTGAAGGAGTAAAATACATTTTCACTGCGGATCCGATCTCATCTGAAGATTCGGAATCGTATTGCACGGCTTCGTTAGATTCTAAAAGAGGCTTCCCGAAGAAAGCTTCTTGTAAATATTGCGGATACGCTTCGATGATTTTGTTCTTTTGTTTTTTGCGTATTATTTTCTTTTTCTTGTCAGCGACTAACATTGCATTCAGTTGATCCATCGTATCGTCATTGTCTTTTTTGAGTGCCCGATTTCGAACAGAAAATCCACCGATACCCAGCTTCTGCAGATTACGTTGTCGTTTTTTGCGTAGAACTTGTACACCATCATCGTTGGTGGAAATGGAAAAGCCATCCGGTATTGCAGTTTCCGTTCTATCCCAAATCATACCATCCTTATATTTATCACCTTGCACATCATCAGAGATTGCACTTTCGTTTTGTGGATCTTTCGAATTACCCATAGGTTGACGCATTTTTCTTTTCCGCTTAATTTCGGTGGAGAGTGATTTAATCATATTCAATCCATTTTCACTCAGGCACACTCCATCTATCCAGTGTATAGCTTCTGTGCTCTCGAACAATTCGTTTGTCAAACGAACATTCCGATCCGCGACGCCCATTGCCTTTCCTTCTTGAGGCACGTCCGGTAAGAGCTTCGAAGCCGCCGTAGACTCCTCATTTAAATTTGTATTCGCATTGGCAGGCAAAATCGCTTTCGTGCTGGCGCGACATTTCATGCACTTGTACACATTATTATCATAGTATTCCATTGTGAGCTGCGCGTTTACGGAGTCGCACAAGAAATGTGACCATTGCTCGCATTGCTCGCACTGAATAATCATCTCGCCTTCGCTGTAGTTTTTCTTGCATACAAAGCAGTTATTTTGACTGGCGCACGGCAAGCATTCAGGTGCACTTGGTTCATTGAAGTTGATTTTCTCAGTCGGATTCCGGCCGCACTTCTGACAGATAGTACAAAAAGAACATTTCCAATTGCCATGGGGCACCGTCTCCAAGGGCGGATTCACACAGTATATATGGTACGAGATATCACATTCATCGCAAAGAAGCAAACGTGCCTCGTCATTCTTTTTGCCGCAGCCTTCGCAGACAGTGCAATCCAGGCAGCGCCAACCCTTCTGCAACATGCCTCTCGAGTGCTTGACACTGGCGCAATAAGGGTGATAGCATTGGCCACATTGCGCACATGTGATCAAAACGGCGTCGCTTTCAATTCCCACACTGCCGCACATGACGCAAATGTCCTGCGCGAGCACAAACTTATCTCGTGCCGAACACAGTAACAATTTCTTGTCACTCGAAAGATCTGTATCCATGGTTCGGCCAATAAAGCGATCGCTTGAACCACTTTGAAGAACAAGTTGTCGTCCTTTTCCCCTAGTGCTGCGCTTCTTCCCAAGCTGCGATATGGCTCCCATGCGTTGCAACACAAATTTGCCGCCTTTGCCGCGAATATTTGTGAGGCAAACTTTTTTCTTCGTGTTCGGCAATTTGAGTGGATCTTCACTGTTGACATCAATGCAAGGTTTTCCATTTAAGGGTTCGATTTCCACATGTTTGATATTAAACTGCTCTGAAGACTGCATATCAACTAATGACCGCTCGAGCGGATCAGCAATCTTGGCTCCAGCTGAATTACTTTTACAGATGGGACACACATAATCATAGTCCGGATTATATTCCTTTGTTTTGTGATATGCAGTCAAGTCAGCCTCCTCATCACATGTGCTATGAACAAACCTAAAGAGAAGAATGTTGTTTAAAGAATGTAGTGCTAGAAGATATTATTTTCATCACTTACTTGTGACAGCAGCTGCATTTAACCATTTCCTTGTAGGCTGCAGCTCTATAAGCCTTTTGGCAAATTGGGCAGGAAAATCCTTTGTTTCTTTGCTGATAGCACGAATCGCAAATTGTATAGTGACTGTGCCAGCGAGATGAGCTACCGCCACCGGGCGTCCGAGATCCACAATCCGTGCAAACACGACATCGCTGCAATTAAATGTAAACAACGAAAAATTACGTAAAAGTGCTCCAATAATAGCTATAATATACAAATTGTCATGGCTTAAGCTAGCACTTAATTACAATATATAAATATATAGATCTATAATGGATGTTTTACTTACATTACATTTCCAGCCATATTTGGGGATTGAAGATATTACAGGCCGTAGGCAACTGGCATGATAGATCTTTTGGCATTGCTCACACTTGATGAATTTAATGTCATTTGCTTCCTGTTGTCTACAAATCTGACACTTTGTACACCGTGCACAGCTCCATCCAGATCTCGTGTCTAATAAATTTGCCAACAAATTAATTTAAACAATTTCTAAATTTATTCTGGAAATATATTATATAACAACAATTGACTTACCAGGTAAATTAGCTAGTCCAATGCAAGTGGAATGAAAATGGTCTCCACACGAGCAACACATTATTAGCTTGGACAGATCGCCCAGTGATGAGCACGTTAAACATCCAACATTGTTATCAGTGCCTAAAAATTATACCATAATTAATATAAATATTTGTAATTCTTATATGCATTTGCCTAACTTACATATTAATGGCACCTGACTCAAATGTTCCGTGCAGAATACAGTGAAGCTTTCTAAGATGAGAAAACAACCGGCTGCAGCGGCACACGGCCAATGATGGACTTGTCGGCAATTCATTTTGCAAGTGATGGACGCTCCGTATTGACCACAGAAGCTGCATTTCTGCTCTAAGTACTCGTTTAAATTGTTCAAGAACTGCAATATTTCTGGATCCTTGATCTGAACCTTTTTACGCAGAGTCCACATTATGCACATGCGATGTACGTAAACAAACTCGTCATCAAAGAACACCACAGCATTTAGCAACTCTGTGTAGCCGATTTTGTCCAGTTCATAGGTGTTCTCACCGTTGCCTACATTTTTACTTTTCAGCGCAGATTTCATTGTGCGAATAATACTCTGGTCCTTTTCAGATTCATTGGGTTTTCTTTCCTTGAGGTCCGCAGGAACTTTTAATTGAAGCATGGTCCCTTGACCAAGACCGCTTCGCTCCCCAAGGTTACAAAGACAACAGACTTTCCCGGGAAATTTTTCGGGGAAGTATGGCAGCTCATCTACACTTGGAACCACAACATTTTTTTCATCTATGTTTCCTAACATGTTTATGCTCATTTTATATTGATTAACATAAGTTTAAATTCTACATATACAAACTAGAGATGAGCAACATAAACTCAAACTATCGATATTTGTAAAATGTTATTATCTCAAAGTAACTAATAGAGTACTTAGAGTCGATAACATTAATATAACAAGATTTTTAATAGCTGTTCGTTTACTCAAAACAAAAAAATACTTTCAAAATATTCTTTCATATTTTAAAAGTAAAAATTTAAATATATTTTTTTAGCTATGCACATTTTAGTATACTTATAACTATTTAAATAAAACCTCATCATTGAAAGCTGCGACTTTTAGTAACAGAATATTATATGTACTTATCAAATATTTTTAAAATGTATAAATAGCGTCGTCATCGAGTGAGTGTATGTTTGTATGTACACATATGTTCTAGATAACAGTTATATTGAAGATTGCTTACTCAGTTAAACATGTCGTGTTCCTAAGAGAGCATGTATTTAATAATATAATCTTTCTGCATATAGTAAGATGTATGTATGCCAAAGTTTAAATAGTTTACGATGGCCCTTTATCGACCCAGAGGCACTTTGGCACGCGTTATTTACGCCAAATTTCATAATGACAATTTTTTAGAGAACATAGACACACAACAGGTAAGTTCATGTTTATCAAGTTTTCTTAAATAAACATTATAATATTATATAAATTTCCAGTGGTATTCATTGAATTGTGAATTACCTCCAAGATTTCAGTCGAAATTTGTGGATCTTAAACAGCCTGACCCGACAACAGTACGATGGCTGGAACGCACAAAGATGTTGTCTTCAAATATTTGGTTGCATTTATGGCATGCATTGGCCAGGTCCGTTCTGCAGTTTTTTATGACACAGACTGATATCAACGGACTTTTAAAACGTGGCTCCATGTTTATTTTGTCAGAGGAGCAATTCTGTAGACTACTGGAAGCAGGTGGATTTCAAACAAGATCTCTAACCGAACCGGTAAATTCTACAGTTATCTCGTATAGACCGAAATGACATCCGCTATGTTTATTCTAGATAACCCTCTTAGATATTGGTGCCGGTGACGGGGAAGTCTCGTTGCGTGTGGCAAATAGTGTTAATGAACTTAGCGGCAATGCAGTTTTACAAGTATTTGCCACTGAGGCCAGTTGGACAATGCGTGAGAGGCTAAAGAAGCTAAATTTTAATGTAGTTACTGAAATACGTGAGCTACAGAATGTAAATTTAATTTCATGTCTTAATGTATTAGACCGCTGCTTCGATCCCTTCAAGCTACTCGAAGACATACATACTGCATTAGCTCCGACAGGACGCGCGGTAATTGCATTAGTTCTTCCATATATGCATTATGTTGAAACAAATACATCGCATTTACCATTAAGGCCACTTCTGGATAATTCCAATAAGCGAAATGGTCGTGAGGCATCGTTTGAGGAAGAAGCACAAATGTTTTTGGAATTATTAGAGAATTGCGGCTTTCGCGTTGAGTCGTGGACGAAAGCTCCATATTTATGCGAGGGTGATCTTCGACAATCATTTTATTGGTTGATTGATCTTATTGTTGTACTTTCCAAAAAGCCTACAAATTAAAGTATTTTTTTTTTTTTTATACTATATAATAAACTTTCCAAAATATTTCCTATTACTATAATAATTCCAATATCACTGAAGGACTATTAAATGCGACCAAAGCTTTTATATTCCCAAGTGAGCTCTTTTTCCCGCTATACAACAAAACTTTTTTTTTTCTATTTCTATGGTGTCCTTAAGCTAAACAAAATGAAAAGTCACTTCATTTTTTTCTATTTTCTTTTGAACTTTATCGACAAAATATTACAATTTTTATTGATATGTTGTATTAGAATCAATCAATGAATTAGAGCAGCCATTGATGTAGGCTTTATGCAACTTATTAACAAATTCCTTGTCGTTTTGAATAAGGTAAGTAAAGGCCTGCACAAATTGCGCAGAGTTAAGTGGAAAATATGGTTGATCTGGCTCCGATTTGACACTGGGCACATCAAACATAGTCGGCGGCATCAGCGCCGGCTTGGGTTCCGGCTTATCACCGACGAGTAGCCTTCTGAGACACTGTTCAGCTTCATCAGTTGAAATCAATGCCGATCCTGATGGTGATTCATCTATATTTTTATCAAACTTAAGCTCACTTAGGAAAGAGTTCGGTTTGCCCACTGTATTTCGAGCGGCAGACGATGTTGTTGCCGTTAAAAATGGTGATAGTGGACATTGCGAAGAGCCAACAAATTCGCTATCCCTTGTGGAGGCCTCGATGGGAGTCACAGATCGCTGTTGCTTTTCTAGCTGATCTACCGAAAGAGGTTGCGGTCGATTCAACTGTAAGTCCACTGTTGCTTGCTTCGCAGACTCGAAGAACTTCATAACATTGCGCGAAGTCACGTTTTCTGGCTGATTAACTGTGGGTCCAGGCTGCGTCTGGTTGTTTAACTGGGCATTATATTCCTTTTGCGCCTGGCTGAGCATGTTAAATATACTCGAACTACCAGCTGGCTTAGAACCTGACGATATTGATGCCGTTTGCTGCTGCTGCCCGTTACTTGCTTTGTTTAGCAGCAAACTATTTACAAGGCTGCTAATGCGATCGCACTCGTCGCTATTGTAGAACCAGAAGCCACGGATGCGCGACCGCTCGTTGCGGTATAGCAGAAATGGTGGCTGCGATTGCAACTCCAAGCTGCCAGTTATTGGCTCCACGAATGACGTCGTGTTTAGTCGATTGTTAATGAATATGCTATGAAATGGCTCCGCATTGCGGTGGTAAATAAAAAAAGCGCCTTCAACATCCGTTTTCTCCCACTCATTCTGCTCCGAATTGAAGGTATAAAAAGCAACATGTGATGACGAATCGACAATTTCTTTTGCGTATGGATCAATTTTCTTGATAGCTGACAAATTCATGCGAGTAATGCTTTCGTCCGCCATTGTATATAATTTAAAACTATTATTGTATTCAAAGATTCAACTAGCCTCTTTTAAACCCTAGAGATGGACAATGCGCGATTACCTTTAATTAATCATCAAGTACGATGGGCCTATACAAACATTCTCTAAAGATATATTTTTATACTTAAGATAGTTAATTAGAGAAAGAAATATAATTACAAATTAAAAAGAGTTATACATATGTGAATATATATATTTTTTTATTTTGTTAAACAGGGAGTAAAATAATCTACGAATAAATCTCAATAAGAATGAATAAATAATTGTTGCTAACGTAAGCAATCAACACCTTACATAAATAATTGTCAAATTGTTAATGGTTTCAAAACACATAATATTCATTTATATCTAGATCAAAAATAAAAGAAATAAATTACAAATCCTGTGAAAACAAAAAGAAAATCTGCCGATACATGAATATTGCATATAATAGTATCGCTCCGGCCATCGATAGTATAAATCTCATTTTTAGGGAATAGCCATACAAGGTATACGATATAATCGATATGCTGAGAGAAAAAGGCGCGAATGTACATATTGTAGATATTTACGCAAATATATAGATTATAATAATACATTGTTGATAAAATGCAGAAGTCGATAACGTAAATATAAACAAACGAATTATATATGGCATTGCCTAAAATTTCTGTCTTTTTGTTTAATCTAGTTCATTTTTTAAACCAAAAGATGAAAGTCAAATCTCTAAATACGCGGAGGATGTACGGTAAGGACGCAATTTAATGAAAAAATAAATGTAAACAATATGTATTCAATATTACAGTAAGAAGGAAACTAAAAGTGCAGGCATTGAGGAAAAGCCGAAAGTACCCACTCCTGTGAAAACCATAAAGGCCGAGAGAGATGAAAATGCGGTGCCGCAGGTTGATGCTGAGGAAAAGATGGAACTTGAGGCGCCATCGCCTGTTAAGGTAAGGAAAATGGAATTAAACTCTGGGTTGCCTGAAGGCGAAGCAAGTGAGGCCTACGATCCGTCGGTGGAAACCTATCATCCCATTAATGATGCGTATTGGAAAGCGCAGCGCACGTAAGTTGAGATAGAGTTTTATAAATGAGTGTAGAAATCTATATATGTATTAAATTAGATCTATATTTATTTCTTTAGCACGCCCTACTTGGCCCTGGCCCGTACTTTTCAAGTTATTGAGGAGACTAAAGGCCGACTGAAAATGATTGATATATTGAGTAATTTCTTTTGCTCCGTAATGCTGGTTAGTCCGGACGACTTATTGCCGAGCGTTTACCTAAGTATTAACCAGCTAGCGCCCGCATACGAGGGACTGGAACTGGGCGTCGCCGAAACGACACTTATGAAAGCAATCTGCAAGGCAACCGGACGCAATTTGGCGCACATCAAATCGCAAACTCAATTAACTGGTGATCTGGGCATTGTCGCTGAGCAATCGCGCGTGTCGCAACGCATGATGTTTCGTCCAAAGCCATTAAATGTGCGCGGCGTGTTCGCCAAACTGAAGGAGATTGCCAACATTTCGGGACAGGCGAAAATAACCCTGATTTACGATGTGTTCGTTGCCTGCCGACATGCCGAAGCGCGCTTTTTTATACGTTCCCTAATTGGCAAATTACGCATTGGCATTGCCGAACAGAGTCTGCTCACGGCTCTAGCAATAGCGCTTGTCAAACGCAACCATATCAACGATTGCAAAGCCCACAAAGTTTGTGACATTTACAAAGACGAAATAGCGGATGCAACATTGATACTTAAAACAACATATAGGTAACACTTTTCAAATGAAAACCACTAATTATGTGGTTATAAATCTCTATAGCATGCTTGCTTATAGATTATTTAAATTGTTTTACTTTTTACTTAATAATATTTTAATATATACAATTTATATTTTACCAGCCAATGTCCAAACTACGACATCGTCATACCCGCATTATTGAAATATGACATTAAGGAACTTCAAGATCGTTGTCCAATGCATCCCGGTATGCCACTTAGGCCTATGCTCGCACAGCCAACGAAAGGTGTTTCGGAAGTGCTGGAACGCTTCAGTGGCATGCAAATAACTTGTGAATGGAAATACGATGGCGAACGAGCCCAAATCCATTTGAATAAAGATGGCGAAATTAGTATTTTCTCGCGAAATTCGGAAAACAATACGCCCAAGTATCCAGATCTAATTGCTAGAAGCAAATCATTAGTGAAAGGCAACGTTGAGACATATATACTTGATAGCGAGATTGTCGCCTGGGATATCGAACGCAAGCAAATTCTTCCCTTCCAAATACTAACGACGCGCAAGCGTAAAAATGTCGATATCGCTGACATTAAAGTGCAAGTGTGCGTTTACATTTTCGATCTACTGTATTTCAATGGAGTTTCGCTTGTGACAAAGCCGCTGTCTGAGCGTCGCAAGATTCTAATGGAACACTTTCAAGAGGTCGAAGGCGAGTGGCAATTTGCCACAGCCCTCGATACGACCGACATGGATGAGGTGCAGCAATTCCTAGAGGAATCCATTAAAGGCAACTGCGAGGGTCTCATGGTCAAAACATTGGACGAAGAGGCCACCTATGAAATAGCAAAACGATCAAGAAATTGGCTTAAATTAAAGAAGGATTATTTGTCAAATGTTGGCGACTCACTGGACCTGGTTGTTATCGGTGGTTATAAGGGCAAAGGGCGACGCACGGGCATCTACGGTGGCTTTCTGCTCGCTTGCTACGATACAGAAAATGAAGAATATCAAAGCATTTGCAAGATCGGAACAGGTAGTTGAAAATCTGCACTTATTTATTGTGTTCAATTATGCTAAATTACATAATATTTCACAGGCTTTACAGATGAGGATTTGCGACAACATTCAGAGTTCCTTAGCGCTCATGTGATTAGCAGTGCCAAATCATACTTCAGATATGATCCAAGCTTGGAGCCGGATGCTTGGTTTGAGCCCGTTCAAGTTTGGGAAGTTAAGTGCGCTGATCTGTCCCTAAGTCCGATCCATAGAGCCGCCATAGGAGCTGTTGATCCTGAACGCGGCATTTCCTTACGTTTTCCGCGATTCATTCGCATTCGAGACGATAAGAGCCCGGAAAATGCCACCGATGCGAATCAAGTATCTCTCATGTACAACTCACAGGATCAGGTTAAAAACAATCAAAAGTCCAGCGATCAAATGGACATTGAGAGTGATTTTTATTAATAAATGCGTAAAAGTATTTGCATAACTTAAAATAACAAATTCCATTTGTTATCATTTTACTATCGAATGGGCACTTGTGCTACTTTCAGAGGATTTGGACTCACGCCGCGTTGCCTCAAAGTTGTCTTTGGTGTCCTGCGGCTTTTGCCTGTTGCGTCTGCCAAATCTCTTATTCTTCAGCGTTTCGTCGGACATCGCAACATCGCCGTCGCTTGGAAATGCGGGCACATCTTTACAGCTGGGCGAATTATCTTCAGAGCTCACACCGACTCGCACTTTCGGTTGATATATGGCAATTGAGGGGCGATCCTGTAGAATACATGTGTTAATCTATTTGATTGAATTTATTATTTATGCAATGCCAAACCTTATTCCTTATGCGACGTTCATCCGCACGTGAATTTTGTCGTTCCTTATATGTTTCTGCTGGCTTGGTATTCTTTTGATTAGTTGATACGCTGACGCTTTCAGCTTTGTCAACTTCTTTTGTACCCGTACTGCTCTTAGGAGGTTCTTTGCTGACTTCAGTTTTTGCTGCTGTTTCGCTGGGCGCTTCGGCAGTTGAGTCCGCTTCATTTGGTTTTTTCTTTAATATGACAATTTCTTTGTTTCCCTTCTGATTGTCTTTGGGAGCATTGGAGTTCTTGTTAGTTTGCTTCTGATTAAAGTCCTTCTTCTTATCCCGATTTTCACGATCTCGCACCAATTTTCGCTGTTCGTGTTCTTCGCGTCGACGTTGATCGCGTTCGGAGCGCCGCTTGGAGCGAGCATTTTTCGCAGTTTCGTCTGAAGCTTGACCTTCCTTGTTGAATCCCTTTTTCTGATTATTATTATTATTATTATTACCGAATTTCTTGGGATTTTCAGTTGCAGTTGCAGGCTCTTTTGTTTTTGCATTTTCTGGTTGCTCTGAGGCTTTCAAAAGTTTCTGCTCTTCACGGTGTTTCCGTTTTTCCTCGTTTCGCTTTCGGAGTTCCTCGCGACGCTTCTCTTTTTTATTCGCCAAGTATTGGAGCAAAGGCGTTGATTTCACCTTCTCATCGTTTCTGCTTTCAAAATTGAAATCAATTTTTACATCACCCAAACGACTTGCCTCCTCGCGTTCCTCGGCAAGCTTCTGCAGAAATTCTTGAAAATGCGGTTCCTTCTCAATCGTGTTCACCTTGTTGTCGTGATTTCGCGCTTTGTTTTTTAGAAACCACTGGAACGGCGCATATTCGACAATGGCAACATATTCGGCGCCTTTTGAATCGACAAAAACATATCCATCGAACCGATCGCGAAATTGTAAAATTTCGTCAATATCTTTGGGCGAAATATCAATATAAGCGCGACATGTTGCTTCCTGTCCGAGCGACCAGTCGGCTTGGCAATAATAATAAGATTCGTTCTTCGGCAATGGATCCACTTGTTCAAGGAATTCCTTCTCGGTCATTGTCGGGGGCAAATGCCGCACCACAATCTAGGTGCGTATTAATGGAGCATTTACTAATTTTCATATAAATTATTGATGAGTATTTACCTTGATTGAGTGAGTAGACTTATCCTTTTTATCCCGGCGTTTATTAACTCGTGGTTTTTCCATATTATAAATAATTGTTTGTTATTATTTTATTCAGACAATCATACGTATTAGAGAATGAAATAAAAACACTACATATTCGATTACACTCGATTGTGCAGGGGAAAGACAGCAAGGTAGCGTTGAATATTTGGAATGAAACAATGAAATATGGCACATGAGGCAATTGCTTAGATGTTAATACAATAAATAAATAGTATATTGAAATGTATGTATTATTTAATAAGCTTTTTTAACTACTAGTAACTGTACATTAAAAAAAGGGAAAACGGCTCAAAATGAAATCAAAGCAGCGGCAAAAGCCATACAAAATATTTAGAAGACAAAGGCAAAGGAGAACCTGAGCAGAGAACAATCGAGTTGACTATCGTCTCATTAATCGGAATTATCGAATTATCTACACTTGTGAAACGTTACGTTTTTGTTACAATGGCTTAACAGCACAAAACAATATGTATATGTATGTATATGTATGTATGTACATACATATGTAAATGGAAGCAAATTTTTCTTGTCTAGTAAAATTCATAAATATTCAAAATTTATTATCATATATATGTATATTTGTTGTTGTATTATTATTGCTCTTAATGTTTTCTATGGAAGGTTGCACCACATCAAGCTCTTTTCTTCGTCTTCGAAGTGAATTCTTTCATGGTTTGTTTGCTAAAGATTTGTACAAACTAGTATTACATAGAGGCAGGGAAAGCTGTAATTAACATGTAGGGCTAACAGATCGACAACTAAGATGCTCGTGTCCCCAAATGTACTTTACAACAACATCATTTTATGTACATACATTCATATGTGTATGTACATATATATATTGTTGGTAACTAGAGCAATCATAATT
Source organism: Drosophila navojoa (assembly GCF_054131105.1). Classification (NCBI taxonomy): domain Eukaryota; kingdom Metazoa; phylum Arthropoda; class Insecta; order Diptera; family Drosophilidae; genus Drosophila; species Drosophila navojoa. The sequence continues at coordinate 14,837,438 of NC_142893.1, forward strand.
TTGGAAATTGTGAGTTGTTGAGACTTACATCTGTATATAGCTAATAGCATTTATATTCATATCTATCTAATCACGTCTATATAAAATAAATTAGATAATTATAATTGTTTTTGCGGCAGCCAACAAGAATACAAAATTTACTGACAGAAGTTTGCTATGATAGTTAGTAACTATATAAATTGTATAGATATCATATAATTAAATTTATATATGAATTATATACATACAAAAATTAATTTAAAAAGAATTAAATTAAGGTTAAACTTTAAAGTTGTGGCGAATAGTAAATTGGACTTGCATAGATCAAACGGTTTCGTTAGGTTTTCTTATCGCATAATGTTGCTCTTCAAGTTTTAATTTTATTCAGTCGAAAAAATAGGCAGAGGGGCAGAGCTTTTTGAGGCTATTGAGGTAGAGGAGGTTAAAGAAAATATATACTAAATATAGTGGAAGAGGGCGTGATAGCACTTCTTCCAATTTTTACATTAACTTAAGCAATATTAAAAAATCCTGATGAAATATTATCTCAATTAGAGAAAGAAAGGTAAGCTTAATAAGCCTAGTAATATACTTACATATGTTTTTTGCACAGTGTATGGTGTAAATATTCCCACCCCCAAAAAAGCATCATGAGATTTTATGCGCCGCCCCCAAAGGCGTTGGATGACATCTTCTCTCTCTTTCGTTCTATGAATCGACTGCATCCTTTTTCGTCCAAAGGATGGATGGATAAGACAATCGTAACAGTAATTTTTTATTTAAGCACAGTTAAAATTTTGTAGTTCCTGTGCGGTTTCGAAATGATTTATTTTAGAAAAATATGTGATGGCTGGCAAGAAATTTAATCTACAATATAATTAGTGTCGCGTTTTCCGACTTGTGAAAACCACCGATTCAATGCAATGGAATTTTCATTTTTGAACAAAACAAGCTATGATAAAGATTGTATATATAATTCGAATACCCAATTGCACAATTCGAATACAAGTGCCGGAATTTCGGTCGCTAATCATATGAGTCATTATAATCTGATAATCGACTCCAGCTATAAGTTAAGGGCCAACGAGAATGCCATTAGAAACTCTCTGAATCAAGATACGAATATATTTTTTTCGAAAATAACGAATGTGGCTGAGTTTTATCCCGGAACACATAATATTACGTCCTATAATTCCGGTAAGTAACGAGACTTTCAACTTGATTAACTTTGAGCAAATACATACATATGTATGTAACAGATTGGATTAAGAATTTTGATCATCAGGTGAATTATTTACACAAGAGTCGGAAGTAGCGTACATACCCTGCTTAATAAAACCTTCTAATGAATGCTAAAGCTAATTTATATTTAAATTTACCTATGGAAATAAATAAATACACAATCAATCGGTTGTTTCCGCTGCTTCTAATTCGTATTCCTCTTCCATAAAAGATTAATTTTAGATGCAACATAAAACAAATACATATGATGCCTTTATCATCAATGCCTGACTCCTAAATACCCTTCATCATGCGCAAAATTTACTTTCTAGAACATTTTGTCTGGTAATTTTTCTTCCTTCAAGCAAAGCAGTTGATATATTGATGGATTTCCATTATGTTTATAGATATTTAAGAAAAATCATAGGATTATGATACAGAGTCTATATTAATCTGAATATTGCAAAACTGTTGATGTTCTTTTTGCCAGCTTTACAACTTTTGAGTAGGCTTACTCTATTTATATCTATCAAGCATTGGTTGTTATAGAAACCCAATACTTTACAGACTTGCCTGGTTTCGAAGGCACGCAAGTCAGTTATATGCTAGGTTAAGGAAATAATATCGTGTCAAAAAGGACTTGACTTTATTGTCTACAGCAAATTAACTATTTATCCACCCTGCGGTAATACAATTGAATAACATTTTGCACGCCTTTTAACAGTCTGTTTGTTAGACGATTATATTTAAGGCGCATTGCCATGAGGGATGATCCTGAAACAGCCTCCGAGCTGGTACACGTGTCATAAGTCCTATTGTAAAAGCAATTAGCCTAATTGAATATATGTATGTTGTAAAAGAAATAAACAAACCTATCCATAATTTATATACATATAAAGCTTTAGGGTGGGGAAACTAATTTGATTTATAGATATTGCACCTTTAAAAGTAAACCACATAACATTTACTATATTTCATTCAGGCTATCAACTCAAATATACAGATGAATGTTCAAGTTTAAATGACAAATCGAAACAGAGACGTATACGCACAACCTTTACATCAAATCAGCTTAATGAACTTGAAAAGATATTTTTGGAGACCCACTACCCAGATATATACACAAGAGAGGAAATTGCGTCAAAACTACATTTAACAGAGGCCCGAGTACAGGTAAATTCTAAATAAACTTTCAATATATATACAAAAATATAAATACAATTAAATGAAAATATAAATTATAAAAATAATATGCGACAAAGGGAAAAGAAAAGAAATACGATTTTGAGATCAATTTAAAATTAATTTGAGTTTATCTGCAATTCCTTTTCTAGGTTTGGTTCCAGAATCGTAGAGCCAAGTTTCGAAAGCAGGAAAGACACGCTGTTTATATTATGAAAGATAAATGCAGCAAGATAGAAGGACGACACGATACGGTATCTGGGACCCAATGTTATGACCTATCTATTCCCGAAACGCAAAACTTATGCCAAAAAAAATGTTTTTATGATCAAATATAGAACATAAAGTTTATACAAAATATATCAAAAACTTGTATGAATTTATAACTAGAGGGATAAGAATCAAATACAGCTGCAGAGGTAGAACTCTCAGGCTTAGTTCCAAGTTCTTAAAAACAATAGCTTTTGCAACAGTAAAAACAACAAATTTTTATTTTAAACTAAAATTTTCAGGTAATCAAATAGGAAATACACCAGAAAACTTAGTGTTAATATCCGAAAGTCTGTGCCGGCTATACACGATCCCGATGTTATGATGGTAGTCAGATTCTGGGAATAACCCTCGAAGGTAACCACACACTTGTGGGAGTCCAGATCGTCGTCATCGTCATAGATGGCCGCAAAGGTCGTTGCATTGTAATATCCATCCTCATTCTGTTGAGGATCATTGGCCACCACCTTGACAATATCATCGTCTTCCGAACTAGAGAGGTTTAATATACGATCAGAATTACATTCAAAACTTATTATCTCCATTGCTCTGTAACTTACGTAATAGTTATTGTGGGTCTCGGGAAGACATTGGTCACAGTGCACTCCAATTGAGTTTCATTTTGGATCTTGTAGCGATACATGTTAAGGGTATAGTTTCGTACGTCTATCACCTGAACGCTCTTATGTTTGGTAATCGTCTCCGATTGCGTTTGGACCACACACTTGTAATCTCCGGTGGAGCTGATCGAGGGATTTATTAGAGCCAGTGCACTATACTGCTTATTGGGATCTGTTGAGCTCTCATACGAGCTATCCACATCATTTTTAAATTCAGGCTAAAGTCGAATATATAGAAAATACATATATTAATATTAAATATGGTTGAGTTTTTGATACTTTGAGTACTTACAATGGGTGCTGGATGAGATCCGCGTATCCATTGGTAAATGGTTTTGTCATTCCTGAACCACTTTACAGTCAGAAATGATTCTGTATCATTCACATTATAATCACATTCCAATATAGTTGGCTCCATATCATCGTTCTCCAGAACCAGAAACTTTGTTTCTGCATCGATTTTGACAGGCAGACATAGTATACCTGAAATGAGAGAGAATAGGAGAGAGAGGTTAGGTCGTGCGTGAAAAGTTTGAGAAGATTTCGAATGAGTTTAGTGGGAGTCTTCTGCATGGGGTCTTCCGAGAGAGAGATAGAGAGAGAGACAACGAATTCCTTTTAAAATTCCATAATTTCAAGAAATATTCCCTTTCTTCTTTGATTTATTTATTTTTACCCATAAATCAGCTTAACTCTTCTTGAACTGCCATCATCTGTGACATTTAAAAATCTTTAAATGTATATGTATATTTATTTTTTGGCAAATATTTAATCGATTGTCTTACGTAAAATTCCAAAAATAATACACGTTGATAGATTTAATATATAGATTCCAAATATTTTACCATGAGTTTTGTAGAAACAATTACACAGGCCAATAGAATTCAGTTAATAAGAATATGTTATTATTTTAAGGAAGACTCTTTGACAATTATTTTATTGGCCGGTGTTATTGACAACATATGTACATATATATTATATATAGCATATTATATATACATTTGTTTATCTTCACGTCAAAATGCTAAAAAGCCATTTTAAGGTCACACCGTGCTTTTACTACAAACAAAAAGCATTTGAAAACATTTTCATTTGAAAATTTATGAGCAACATTTTGCCCATGTGGACTATGACAAGTCATAAAAATCTTTAAACGAACAAATTGTATATAATAATAATAATTCCTTATTTAATTTTTATATAATTTAATCTTTCAGTTGAATAATTCAAATATAATACTCAATTCAATTTCAAATATAACCACAAAATTCCTTATCCTTGAAATTCTGGCTTATAATAAAGAAAGTATATATAAGATTTTACCTAATCTAATCTCTAATTCTGCTTTGCCATTTTCTATACCCAAACATACCTTATTTTTTCTTTATTTTCTTTTTAAGTACTTTTTACCAGTGAATGGCTTTACAACAACTTTTATTTCCATAGTCAAGTCTAAGAGTCCCTCGAGCGTACCAAAAGTGTTTAAATTAGCAACTTTCGCCCAAAGTTTCCGCCTGACCTATTCATAATTAGATCAACATCTTTGAAACATGTGTTTTTATTCAGTCGAAAAATGTAAGCAAATGTGCATAGAAAAATTTATCCATGGGTGGTAAACAGTCTATGTGCTATACGCCACACTGATGTATTCCAAAATTAAGCTTGCAATTTTATTAGAAATCTTTAAACAAATTTTATTTGCAGCTGCGTCAGAATTTTTCTTTTATTATTTATTATACTATTTTTAAAGGTCTATATATTTTGCTTCTTATTATTATTTACAAATTTATCAACTTTAATGGAAAGTATTTGGAGATTTTTCGTCTATTCTTTCTTAACTTTCGAATGTAGATCACAGCACAAAAAAACGGTTATAAATTCTCCAATATTATTTTTCGTAATTTTCATGTTTTGTTTGTGCGGTTCGGTGCACTCACGTCATATAGCAACAATAAAACTGCACCAAGATCCTGTTACTATAGCGATCTTCTATGTATTTTTGAATATATGTACATGCATGCACACATATACCTTCGCGTGTATTAAAGATATATATGCGAATTATATAGGCAAATATATATGCAATAATATTTTGTTGTATACGAAGAGATGATTTCATTTCTTAATTTATAAATAGTTTCAAGTGCTTCACGTTGAGGAGAGGCGAACAGCGAACAGCGAACATCGAACGGCGAACAGAGCGAGGAGCACACCTGACATGAACCGTTACCTTTCAAAATCGTCGACGTAACAATAACAAAAGCTAGCAAAAATTGCATTTTCCTAAAGTTGTAACACAGCAGCTAGAGTATTGTATATATCTTATATTTATTTATATATATATCGTATATATATATATATATTTATTTATTTCACTATTTTAAATACTGCAGCTGAACCGTACGCTAGGCATGGTCAAATACAATTGTCTGATATATCACAACTGAACGCTCCTCGAGCGTGGCATACGCATAGGCAACATACAAATACAAACACACATATGTATATACATATACGTCTGTGTACGGCTGTGTGTGGCGCAAAACCGTCAACAGCTCGCAGCAGAGAGTCAAAAAGAAAAACAACCCACCCAACGAACCAACAACGAATGGTTTCTATCTGTTCCGGCTTTTGCCTCTTTTTGATCGTGTGTTATATTATAGCACACTTGTGCATTTGTCCACGTGTGTGTATGCGCGCGCGAGCATGTGTACATGGGAGAACGTCTGCTCATTATAAGCATGTGTGTGTATCCAAATGTGCTGCAGCCCGTGCCACTTGTATGCTTGCTGCTAGCTATGTTTGTAGGTATGTGTGTGTGTTTGTATGAGTTTCTGCAGCTGCCATATGTGTGAGCGAGTGAGTGAGTGAGGGGTGGAAAGCCTTTCTGCTCCGTTGCTTTTTGGCCTACGTTAACTACTGTTTAACAGTCGGTTTTGCTGTTTGGTATCTCCTTTGTATTAACATGCAACTAGAACTACGTAGGTATGTATACCAGCTTGTACAAACAAAATACAATCTAAATTGCATTCTGACATATACTTATATTAGATTATATACAAACATACATATGTATATGCAGACATACATACATACACATATGAAAGTAAGAGAATGCAAAAAGCGTCTGCCAAAACTGAATCTCTGAATGTGCCTTTGACATACATTTTCTTTGATATGTTTTAATGTTGTTTACAAATATTCATTTACTGTTTATTCATACATATGCGTACATGTACATATATAGAGTAAATATATAGGGTACATATTATTGACTAAGTTTCATATTGACTTTAATGCGCCAAAACAGGACCTGGATATGTTTCAAGCAAGAATTACAAACTAGCAGGCTTTTATTTAACTTCTAGCTAAAACTTGTACAAGTAGAAATATCAATGACTTGAATACTAACAAGATTAACTTTACCTTATCAGGTATAGCTATTTAAAATAACTTGGGTACAGACTGCTACAAGCTGTGACTATATTAAACATTTTGGAGAACTGAAAGACAGCACGATCAACTAACCACCGGAAGGTCAAAATTTGTTCATTTAAAATATCAAAATATTTACCCTTTTCCAAGTCCTTGTCAAACTAAATTTACCAAGGCATTGTAAGCAACGCACCCCCAAAATGACTTAACCATTTACTAACACGTTCTTTCAAATATTTGTTAAGTCTAATTTTCAATCCAACCCTTACTATATATTTAATATGCACTGCTTTCAGTCGAAAGTATGCATTAGTCAAAACACTACAAAAACTTAAATTTAAATTGGCGCCAATTGAAATATGCGATATACGTTATGGCATCATCGATTTATAAATAGGCAGCACCGATAACAATAATCGACAGACAGCACTGCGGAGGTGTTCGAATATTGTTACATCTCTAATTGAATCTACTATTATGTAGCAAGTGGAGAACCCGGTTCGACTACTGGAGGTAATTTGTCAATAAAAAAGTTATTATTTACTATTTCTCATTTATGATAACCAATTAACAGTGTTTGCTATCTTGAACTAAATTCAATGCTAATATTTTTATCTAACTTCCACCATAGATCTGGCCTTAGCGGTGCTCTCACGTGTTCTGGAATTTGGTATCTAATAAAAAAAAACAATGCTTAAATCAACTATAAATTGCGTTAATGCGCACAGAAGATGTTTATCATACTTCTCAAATGCGTTTAACAACTTGGCCAACCAAAGTGCCTCAAGTCAAAGCGTCAAAAATTTGGATTTGGATGTTTTTGTTAACCAAGATCACAAACAAATGGATTTGGTGGATAAACTTGTAAAGCTAAGGTATTTTCACTGATGAAGATAAAGAAGAAGAATGTAATGAGCTCTAAACATTGTGTTCCTTTTTAGAAAACAAAAGCATTCTACATCTGTGCCGCTTCTGCCGAACATATTGGTGAAGCAACTGCTGGACTTGTCTGGGCCCCAGGACGCAGTTGCTGTTCTGCGAAATCCTCTGCAATATGGCATATTCATTGATCAGTTTACGGGATGCCATTTAATGGATCTGCTGCTGCACAATGGAAACATTAAGGAAGCTGCCCAAGTCTCAACTATACTTGTGGAACGCGACTTATGCAATAATGAATTGATTTCTGCCCTCGCACTTAAATCGTTTTACGCTTATCTGAAAATTTATAAACCTAGCCCACCGCCTGAAAAGCCTGCGAAGCCAGAAGTGGTACGGCCTCAACATGTTTTTCATCAAACTAAATAACTAATCAATTTTCTGTTGCTTCTAGCAAAAAGTTCGTGTTAAATTTCTGCGCAACACCCCTGAGACGATTGAGAAATCAGAAGAGAAAGTTCTCGGTGAAACGCTAATCAAATTAGGCTTGAGTCCCAGCCTGGATAAGGAATTAGCCAAAAATATAACTCTGCTTGGCCTCATAATGTCTGATAGCTATGCTGAGGCTGAACAGTTTATAGCACAAAATGAACAAAGTCTGTACAAAGATGTTGTGCAGCTGGGGCAGAAACTAGTTGACAGTTTAGAGGGAAGAAGCAATCCGGAATTTAAAGCTCTCCTGGATGCGGCGCTAGCGAAGTGTGCGAAGGCGGATTCATTTGATGAGATTTTGGATAAACGAGTTAAGCTAAGTGCCAGCAGCTTTGAGCCACAATTAATATCGGAATACGACAAAAGCTTTAAGGCGTGGCAAGCGAACTTTCAGCGCGCCGTTGACGACCAAATGAAAGTCCTTGAAACGAACCAGCGCATTGAGAACATTGAGAGTACACTGAGTGCCATGGAAGCGAGGCGACAAAATCTGTGGTTCTTCGAGAACAAAGAAGACATCGACATTCAGATCTTCAAGAAAAAAGTATTCTATCCCAAGCGCTGGTTCGGCAAGAAGAAGAAGCCCAAGGCAGTCGATGCATTCTATGTGCCTCCAACTATAACTCGAGGACATAATTAGATTTGAGTCAATTCGATCTGATTTGATTTGTTAAAAAACAAAAAAGAGGATGTCCAGTTTTTTCGATTTAATTAAAGTACTGGAAAAAATAAACAAATTTTAAATGTTGTTTCTTTTTGGTTTTTTGTTTTAGTTTTTGGTTTTTTGTCGAACGGTAAAATTTTTAAAATTACCATAACGTAACATTGAGGGTCACAGTTATATTCATTCCATCTCAGGTTACAACATTTTTATAACTTTTTGAGTTTTCATAAATTTTGTTTGTAGTCATTAAAAGCTAATCGTCTGTCATTTGTGCATGGCCGGAGGCAGAGCTGTTTTTAAAACCCGCTGCCCGGGAGCCGAGGGCGACAAATTGATCGGGGATGGTAGATCGTGCCGCTTGTCCTGTATGGTCAATGGTAAGAACTGTTGCTGCTTCTTTTTTCGATTCATATTCATGGGATGGGTGTTGTCGTTCTTGCCAAACAATATGGTCAAATGCACGGCGCAAAAGATGCCCAAGCTCTGTGGATGGCATATAAAACTCTTACATATTTCATCTGTATCGGCAGATCCAATTATCTATTACCTGGAGTATGGCTATAATTGCGGCGCCAAATGCGGTTATCAGCAGACGACTCTTGATTTGCTCCGAGACAACGGCCAGACAGCCGCGCTTGTAGTGGGTATCACATGCCGATTCGTAAGCGTGTTCAGGACGGGAGCAGCAGGACCATGGGAGGGACAGACGTCGATAGTCGAGCGGGCCATCGACACCGCAACATTGCAACTGAAAGAGAATGGAAAAAGAGGAAACTTTTCTATTGAAACTATATCTAGAGAGAGATAATCTGGAACTTTCCAGGTACAACGACTAAGACTTTAACTTTTATACATTATTTTATTATGTTTATAAATTAAATTTAACTCTAGGCTCACCTGAGATTGCATGCGATTCCACAAGTGTAGGTTGTCAACTTTAGTCCGTGAAAACTTGTCTAAAAACTCTACAAAGGAATCATCTATGAATATCTCTACAGAAGTCGGAAGATTCTCACGCATTGCCAAGGACCAACCGCAGATTATGAATTGAACACATATACAAGCCACTAAAAGAGCTGCAAACTACAAGAATCCATTAGCAACACATTTACATATACATATATACATCAGACATTTGTGCATATAGTTAGTTAGAGAGATCAGATCACATTTACCATGCCTAGCAGACAACGCTTCCTCTGATTGGTTGCCTGACAGCCCATCCAGCAGAGGATGAATGTAACTGGTCCGAGGCATAGGAGGATTGCGGCTGGTGCCCACAATTTGTTCTGTACAATGCCATAGTAGACCGAGTGTCCCCATAATAGAGATGTTCCCAAAAATATTTGAGCTGCTCCGGTTAGCTGCATATGAAAAGAAGAAAAATAATAGAAGAGTTATTATATGAAACTAATTTTGTAATTGTTGTTAACATTTCAATACTAATGTCTCTAAGAATTTCAAATTATAATAAAAGCCAGTTTACCACGCCTTCTTTTGTCTGTTACATACATTTTCACAAAACATACATACAATTTAATATCTTATATTTATATTTATGTTATATGATAATATATTTATTTTATTTATAATCTATGATATTATAAGAAGATAATAATTGATAACGACATATGATAGTCTAAAAATAAAATCTGCTAAAGCTTTTTAAAAACTTCAAGGACTCCCATGACAGTCATTAAGCGCGAGCATCCTTTATAAATTCCATTTCGCATTTGCATTTCAAATTATCGAGAAAATGTCAAGAGGGAATTACTACAATGACCTTGTCAACAAAAAGCCCAATTTTAATAATAAATGTGTCAAAAATTTCAATACATATACATACATAATTTTAATAAAGTTTATGACAATAGCATTTACTTAAGTTTTACTGATATTTCTTATTTGAAACTTTCCTATCATTTACTATGACAGCTTTTACATATACATAAGCCCAAAAGGTAGATACATGCAGAGGCATCTGTGTATATATACATATATACATATGTATGTATATATACTACATACATACATATATGTTGCAGCAAATGTAAATTAGCTCAAGGTCATCTGCAATTGCACAGAATTGTTGCTAGTAAATAGAAACGCACGCAGGCACGCATGCACATACATACATACATATTTGTATATATACAAGAGCATTGCTGCTGGTAAATAGAAGCCAACTCCTACACAACAACTACAGCTACAACTACAACTACATATACAAACATACATGCGTACATATACGAGCATGTATGTGTATATATGTATATGTATGAGTACATAGAGAAATGCGTCAAAGAAACATGTGCATCAGATGTGTGTATATCAAATATATGTATGTATGTGTGTGTATACATAAAAATATGCATATACAACTAAAACTAAGTACATGTTTATTTATCAAATTGCAATAGTTGAATTTTTAAAATATAAAATGCATACAAAATATGCTAACAGTGAATGTTTACAAGTGTGGAGCAGAAAACTCATTGCATCACAAATGTATACAGACACATACACACACACACACACATATGCTGGAGCTGTAACTGGAGCCGAAGTAACAAATGTTGCTTATGCATATGTATATGTGTGTGTGGCCTAAATGTATATTTGCATATATGTATATGTACATATGTACATACATATATGCGTATCAATGATTCTATACATTACAAAATAAAAGCTTTTTTCTTTGCTTACTTACCGCCAAGAGGAACACATAACTGTAAACTAAATACTTAAAACATTTAATCTTTTTTGGCAGTGCCATATTCCTCCCTGTCTCTGCTCTGCTCTACTCGTTTACTCTGCTGCCTCTTCTAATTTTCGGATACGTTTTAAATAGTCTTTTCCCTTGATCCTTTCGCTTAAGCAATCACAAGTTGCAGAGACATCTATATACATGTATATAAAGCGAAATTTATGTCAATCATATGCACACATATACATATGTATATATACATGTGCGTAGCAACTTCATGTATATATACATGGATTTTGTTGCCAATGCAGCAGCCTTTGCCTATTGCATATGAATTCACATAGATTTATGTATGTATATATACATATGTATATATATATGGGAAATGTATGGTTTTATGCTGAATTTAATTTTATTGAATAATTGTATTTCATTTTTTTTTTTTCTTTTTTCTCTTTTATTGCGTTTGGTTGCTTCACTCAAATGTTGCAACTTTCAACGCTTTTAGTTTGTTTTCATAGTTAACTCAATGCAATTCACATGGCACATCAGCATTTTAGCTTAGCTATTTTCTTAGCCGAACTTCACGGTTGTAAATTTTAACTAAATATAACTGTTTAAGTTGACTGGGAGCTAGCGAGTTCCGTCCACAGCTAACAAAAACCACGCAGTTTACCGTCTGACGCTTTGTTCCTTGTTTTGTTATACTTTTCCAGTTTAACAGTCAAAACATTATCTATAACCTTTTGCGCCTCTGTCGCTGGCAATCGAGTCGATGACAGGCGCGGCGCAGCGCAGCTCTGATTGGCGCGCCAATCAGCGCAGTTTGAAAATCAAATTCGACTCTTATCTAACATGATTTCTCTTTGATTATAAACGAATAAAATGTTAAGGAATTGCTATGAATTGTTATTGATAAAAGATTTTACTCAGTTAACTGCTAAAAATAAATTAAATTTGTAAACAATTACTGCTATTATGCTTTTAAATTTTTAGTTAATGTTAAATTTAATTTAATTTACACTTTTATCAACTTTTACTTCGAAAATTCAAAAATAAAAGACGCTTTCTGATGCGAAGTATTAGAATGTTCTTTCACTTTTCATTTTACGCATATAAGAATAATGTTAGTGCAATTAAAATGTTAATGTTAATTAACATAACGTTATTTCAAACTTTTATAAAATAAATCAAGCAACCATAACAACAGCATAAATTGAATATATTTAACTAAATTTTAACATATTTAACTAACAATGCGATTATAAATTGCTAAAATTACAGCTATATATTTAAACAAACTAGTCAAAGTAAGAGTCGAAGAGTAGAAATGCGAGTGTGAATAAGAGCATTAAATTTACCCCTAATGAGAGTTATACGAGTGAATTATTATTATACATTTTCTTAAAGCAACTCCGTAAAATATACTCCCAGTGAGAGTAATCTTAGTCAATATTTATTTAATGATCTCAAACATATAGATCATCATTAACATTTAATCACAATTATTTTTATAATTTTTCTTAAATGCAACTATTACATTTTTACTTAATATACCTAACATTATTTTAAACTAATTAAATATTTACCGAAAAACCGATTACGAAGAAGAGGAAGCACTGCACTGCACTGCGCAGACCGACCGACCACCAGAACGTTAGAAACAAGACTGAAAATTTGATGCAGCAGGCTTGCCTTTATATAGGGCAGCGACCGATCGGTCCCTCCCGAGCAGAAACGAACTCAACTCTTGAGCTGCTGAGCAGGTGAGAGATACTAAGTGGCTCATGTCTGTATGCGATTACTTCTTATATGACTCACAGACCCCCATTACACTAATATGTAATGTGGTGTCAATATGCAGTCATAATCACACATACTTACGTACAATCTGCTGATATTTTAATAAGCAATGATGATTAGCTAATTGTTATCCATTTTAATCATTTAATTAGGCTTGTAAAAGTGATATAAAGGCCTATTAGGCATTAGTCGGAATGATTCTGCATTTATACATTTAACTTATATTCCAATTGGTATAATCCACAAGTACTCTAGACAACTCTAATTGGAACGCACATTCGTATGGAATTAAACTGACAATTGTTTAAGCTCATTTCATTTGATATTCCAGTAAATCATCCCAGTCAAAATTTCACTTGTATGCCTATTACAACATAAGTTATATTAACCAAACCCATTAACAACTCCAATTAGGATTCATTTTGAAAGCTCATTTAGTTATATTCAAATTAGCAATAACCAAACCAACATCCAATCAGAATACACAAATGTGATTTCAATTATTTGTAGCTGTTAACATTTTGCAGTTATATTAAAAATTCGAAAGTAAACAAATTACACAATGTACAATGAAAGTGAAAGAGAAGTTAAAAAAGAAATGCTTTTGTTTTTTTATTACAATCTTGTAAATTTGTTCTGTACAACTTACACATGCTTATTAACGTATTCCAAAAAGTTTCAAAACTACAGAAGAGAGTGTATAAAAAATAAGTTGTTTTCTTTTTTTTGTTGTTTTTTTTTTTTTTTTTGCTGTTTTCTGTTTTTTTTCAAAGGTAAAAAGTAAAATTTAAAAGTGTAAAATTGTAAAATGTGAATCAAGTAGAAAATACAATACAAATTACAATACCTTTTGAATATATATATATATAGTGTATATAAAAAATATGCTTAAAACCTACGAATGCTCCACTTAAATGGACCAGCCGGCTTAAAGAGGGACCCCGCTTAGATACCAGATACAATACTCAATACATATATGTATCTGATCAGATCTATACAATAGTAGGCCAATATACGGGTGGCTGCTCGCACCGCTCGTCTAGACGTGGCTCGTGCCGTGGATTGCCGCAATGAAATGATTGAGTAGAGTGTAAATTGAATGTGTAAATAATAAAGTTATGCTTTAAATGTACATTTAACATATTATTTTATACAATAGCAATGCCAGGCAATGCAAAACCATGCAATGCAATGCGATTGCTCTGCTTTGCTCTTGTTGTACTGTTTACCGTAAGTTTCTATATATATATAAAAATTCAGGTCTCTTTGCAATTACGTGCTCGATGGGTCGATGGGCTCAACATCGAACAGATCTTTTCTACAGATTTATTCCCGAAGATTCTTGGTGAGCAGAAGGTTGTTGTGATGCCCCGATAGATGGCGCACCAGCTCCTGCACCGACTCGAAGCACATCGAGCAGAAACAGCAGCTATATCGATTCTCCGTATCCGTTCCGTTGGTCGTGGTGATGACGTTTCGATGCACGGAGCACAGGTGCTTCAGCAGGTGGGCCTTCTGCTTGAACATGGCCACGCAGAGGCGGCAGGCGAACGGCTTTTCGCCGGTGTGGACGCGGAGATGTGTCTTCAGGTTCCAGGACATGCCAAACTGCTTGCCACAGTATTCGCAGCGGTATTCGCGCACCGACGACGTCGTGTGCGTGTTGTTGGCGGCGATGCTCGACACGGACGCGCTGCTGTTGCGACTCTCCGGATCCAGGCTTAAGTTGATGTGCGACAAGCTGGACAATCGCGACTGCAGATTGGGCATTGCGGAGAGCGCCGCATTCTGATTGGACTGCCATTGGTAGACGAACTGCTGACCCAGATGCATCTGCAGCTCGGGACTTTGAACTCGATTTCGTTGGGATTCGAACAGTTTCCGCTCGGGCGTCATTGCGTCTGGATTAAGAGTGCCATCCTCCAGTTGCGACAATATATTCTTCTCGGATGCCGCCAGACCCGCTATCGGCGACGTTGTTGACTTAACCAGACGCAGTTCCTCCAATAGATTGTGCGGATACGTGGTGAAGGGCTGATTATCGCTCTGCGTATTGTGGAAGCCCGGCCGACGCTTCCGATGCGGCGTCACCACATAATTCTCGGGCGAACTATTGATGTCGGCGCCATCGGACAGCGGCTTCATCACATCCTTGTGAGTGTCAAAGAATAGTCCTTTTCGCTTCGTGCTTTCGTGTGCGCTGATCGAATCGATGTTGCTTTGCTTTAGCAGAAAATTCTTGGTATCAATGCGCGGCGAGTTGTTGTCCCCTTTCGTCCGCAGATCGAGCGACAAGTTGACAGGATTTATCGATGAGTTATTAATATTATTATTATTGTTGTTGTTGTTGTTGGTATGAGTGGTGGCGGTGGTGGTGTTGGAAGCGTTGTTGTTGGTGCTGCTGCTGCTGCTGCTACTGTTGTTGGCAAGTCCGCCCGCTGGAATGTCGGAAAGGTTTACAATTTCATCAGTGTCTTTATCGCTCTTATTGTCCTTGTTGGTGCACTCATCGTCCTCATCCTCCTCCTTGCTGTGCGCACACTCATTGCCGGCCTCACAGTTCTCGGCGGGGAATGCGTTAAAATCGCCGGTATTTCGTGTCTCGTCCACGCTCTCAACTTCATATTTAAACGATTGATCTGTGTGCGGGGACGGATACTGCTGTGGGTGCGGCGGCTGCTGCTGCTGCTGCTGTTGTTGTTGCTGCTGTTGCTGCTGCTGCGGCTGCTGTTTCCGTGGCCTCTCTCGTATGCTTCCGGCGCACTTATTGCTAAGATAGGCAGAGTCTGTTGTCTTCCAGCTGTCCGACTTGATTTGCAGCAGCAGCAGCAAGTCGTGCAGATAGTTCACATCCCGCGACGTTATGCACGTCTGTCCCGAGTACAGAAAGTCCAACAGAAACTTGAAATATGTCGCGTTGACATCAGGAAAATAAACTGTTGTCGTGCAATCGCTCAGGTGAGTATCCTCCAGCAAATTTCTGCAAATTGCAATTCAAATTAAATTGGAAGCGCTCATTGATTATCTAACGGTACTCACCTAATGAGCGGACTGGCAGCAGCGAGCACTAATTTGTGTGCGTGTAACTTCACCTTGTTCTCACAGACGATCGTCAGGTCGGCTGGATGCTCCCCCCTAAAAGCCGCGCCAATTTCTTTGAGGATGCACTCACCATGCTTGCTGTATTGCAACATCAACATTCTTTGAAACTGGAAAAGTGAGAAGAAAACAACGAAATTGTTTATTCAAATAAAATATATATATATTTGTATTGAATAATATTAAGGATATATTTTTAAGAATATAAGAAACAATTTTATCCCTATACGTAAAACATATCAACATATTCATATTAATAGCATTAAAGAAACTAATTTAAAATGGATTATAAACTTGGCCTTTGGAGAATCTCTATTCTAGCTTACTTATAAATAAAAAAATAAAAACTATTTATGCCTAATCTGTTTTCAGCTCTCATAGTCTACGAGTAAAGCTGAAGATCCAATAAAACTAACTTCGGAAAGACACATACATAGATACATATCGTCTTGCTCGTTAACCTAGTCAAAAGCAGACATACATACATAAGTAAATATACTAAATATTTAACCTCAATTCATAATATACCAAACTTTCAAGCGATCTTCCATGCATACACAAAAAAAAACTCACTCACTACCACACACAAATAATCAGCAAAAAGAAAGCCTTTTTAAAGCCACGACTAAAATACATACTACATATATGTATGTACATATATATATTATATAATAAATGGTATGAAAGAAATACTTTCATCCATTTATAAAATATCAAATGTATGCACATATAATGAATATTGAATTTTCTTAGCTATGATTCATAACCGGATCCTAGTTATTTTCACTAAAGACTTTTCTACCAAAGGAACACTAAGGCCAAGCTTTTCATATACAGATGCATAAAAAGCTTTCGAAAGCTTAACAATTAAGATTGGAAATTGTTTCGCTGTAAAGCGATTTTTTTTTTTTTCTTTTCTTTTTCGTAGAAGGGCATCGAATTTTTTTTAAAGCAAACTAAATTGTTAAAACCAAATGAGCAAACTCACTTTGTCATCTATACCAAGTGTATGTGTGTGAGTGTGTCTGCGTGTGTCTGTATGTATATTTAAATGTACAAATAAAAGGCCATGTGTCATTGTTGTATTGTGCAAGAGCACGGCTTGTCTTGTCTGTCTCTGTCTCTGCATTTCAGAGCTTACATACATACAAATGTAGGCGCACACACACATGGCTGTTAAACTGTGCGTATATGTATGTGTGTGAGCGTACAGGGCCACACATTGAAGCTAAAGTTCACAGATCTCTGAAAACTTTAGAAAGAGATAGTCTTGCTTTTGCCGCGAATGGAGAAGAAACGTTCACTTTCAATAAAACTTGACTGACTGGCTTTGCCCAAGCAGCAAGAGAATGGTGCGCTTTGCCGTATTATGTATTTTTATTTTTTTTTTTTTTTTTCCTTTTTTATGGCTTGGAGCTGTGCCTGTGCTGGCACAGTAAGCTGTCTAATTTTTTATTTAATTAATGGCATTAGAAATTGAATTTAAAATAACTTCTAACCTTTTCAAATTCTATAGTTTTTATATAAAAGCAAAACATAGCAAGTACGAACGTTTAAATTGTACAGATACATACATATACATATGTATGTATATTAACTTAACTTAAAACTTGGTAAAAGGCAGCAAGTCGAATTTACTATAAAATGAAAGTTAAAAATGCCTTTCTTTCTTTTTAACCACAAACTGTAAAAATAAAACTAAACGGAATGCGGAAAACAACTTGAAACTGTTAAGCATTTACAACTATGAATTTATTATTTTAATTTAACAAAATATCTATTGTTACTTCTCCGTTAAAAAATATCTAATTTTATTCTAACATCAAATCAAATAAATATTAGAGTAAGTATGCTTAATATGAATCTATAATTTAAAACCAAATTTTTATTTGACATATGTATGTATGTATAGAACAATTAATTCAACTCGTATTTAATTTTTTAATTTCTTTTGCTTTATTTATTTCTTTCATTTCCATTAATTTCGAATATATAAATGCATACCTTATATACATACACCTACATAGGCTTGCTATACTAGTATTATTGTTGATATTTTTACTTAAGTATCAACATTAAAATGCATGTACAAACATATGTACACACAAAGAAACATTCATATGTACGTATGTACATTCAATATACATTCGTTTTAATAAGGAAAAAATTCATAAAGCCAAAGGCGAAAACTGAACACAACAAAAACAACAAATACAATAACAGCAGCAAAAACGCGCTTACAATCGACCAACAACAACAAAAAATCACCTTTCACAAAAAGCTTTTCTCTCGATGGTTCAGTTCTCTCTATGCATGTATGTGTGCGTGTGAATATATGCATAAATGAGAGTATACTGTCTGTGTATATTCACTCATGCCTATTTGTGTTTGTGTTAGATAAAGGCATGTAAAAAGCTTTCGAATTACTCTAAATGAGTCTGAATAGATACATGTGCCTGTGTCTGTGTCTCTCTATGTGTCTGTGTGTATACGAAAGCTAAACAAATACTTATGAAAATATGCAGGCCTGTGTGTACAAAACACGATCACTCAGTTACGCTTGGCTTTTCGAATTTGTCGTCGTAGTTTCAATAATATAGTTTTGCAATCCGCTCTTCGTGTGTACATAATACATACATACATATACATAAATGTAGGAATAAATGAAAGTACATATTCTGTTAATGTATGCAAATATGTACGTTTATATAAAAGAAGAAAGGATTTTTATTAAATTAGAAATGCATACACACATAAAATAATGTATGTAGCTATGTACATACATATGTATGTATATGCATGCAAGTACATCATATTTATGAAGTGAGCGGATTTAACACGATCAAACTTGTTTTTGCTGAAGTTTGTCACGGGCGAACCAATACTAACGTAATGCAAAGTTTCTGCTCATTTTCCCCTTTCACGAAAGCTCTTTTTGGTAAACCAGCCGAAATATCCGACTCGCGCACAGACACACACACAAAAGCGCTCGTCGTGTCGTCGTCGTTGTTGAGCATGTTGTAAATGCCACATTCGTAAAAATGACCCAAATTTGAATTACATAATTATAGCAATGAACAAACTCTTCTTTCCTCATCAATCTCAGTAGAAAACATTGAATTGCTTCTACATAACTTTCTATATTATTATATACATACAATTCTTTGTTTATTTATGTATAAAATTATTATTAATGTAACAAACTATTTATGTATGTATGTATTTGTCTGTATATATTATACTCTTACATACATACATTCATACATATGTATATACTTATTTGTACATACAAACGATGTTGACGAAGCTTATTAACATTTCTGCGCAACAATAAATGAAAGAGAAAGAGCGACGAGCGTAAGCGACGTGCACACAACAACACAACACAGAAGTTGCTTACTCGACACACATACTAATGAAAGTATGCTTATGTATAAATGCATGTATATACAGCTCTATACGTACACATACATACTTGCGCCAGTATGAAGACATATTTATGTATGTCTGTCTGTATATGTATATACATTCATATAAGCACGCTATGAAGGTCACTAAGCCTTTCTTGTCTCTTTTGCTTGGGTGCGCGTTGCGTTGCGATCTTTTATTGCTGTATTTGTTTGTGCTGTCGCTGTTAATCGTGACGATCGGACGGTATACAGAAAACTGGGCTCTGCTGCACATTTACATATAAACATACATACATACATGCATAAATATATATGTATAGAAATATGTTTAGTATGCATATGTATTTATGTATATACAAGTGTATGTGTGCTCAGTTTTGTATTGAAACTTTGCTTTTCTTTATAACAGTTTTGAATTTTGGCCTTGTAAGTGTTTTTTTGTATGCACACATACATAAATAAATAGATACGTGTGAATTTATATACTACCATTTATATTTTAATTAATTTAAGTCATACTCTATTGCTCAATATCGTAAATGTGAATTAATGTAAGTAGATCATACATGTTTTCACTTGCTGCTTTCAAAATTTTGTATATTTCGTTATAACTAAATAATTTTTATGTATATGTACATATATGCGTACATAAACACACTTTATTTAACTCACCTCTTTCATTAAGTCTGTAGCAATTACTCCCTTTCACAAATAGCTGGAAAATCTTCTGTAGACTTTCAGAATATGCACATATACACTGGCATACATATGTAAATATAGTAGTATTTCTGCATGTACGTATGTATGTATATGTATATTTATGTATTCATACACACTATTGCACATACATACATACAAGTGCGCCACTGAGCAGAGCTTTCCACTTTCACAGTCTAGTTAAAGATTGTGTATGCACATAAATACGCAAATATATACATATGTATTCCTGAATGTGGAAGTGTTGATGTGAATAACGCGTTCTATTCCTTATGCATCGAAAGACAGAGTACACTCACGCACACGCACACAAATATAATATTGTGTATTTATTAATTATATATATATGTATATTTAATTATTACTTTCAGTTTCAGCATCTGCACACGTTCATATACATAGGGCAACTGATTCTGTTTTTGTTTATCATATTTGTACGAGATTTTCAAACTCAATATAAAAGTAGTTGTAGTTGTAGAGTAGATTTAATTTCTCTTTTGAGTGTTGGATCTTGTTTTTAAGCAACGCACGTACAGTTCACAGTTTCATTAGCTTTTGCTAATGCCACAAACAACAACACATGCACATACCGATGGCAGTCCACATGCATGTATGTATGTTCCGCACACATACAAAAAGTCCACAACAACAATAAAAATAACAGCAACAACAACAGTAACTTTTAACTAGGTTGAAGTTTTGTTATATGTAATACATTATTGCGAAATAAAAAACTTGATTGGTAAAACTTTTTTCCGACTTTGCGAGCGGAGAGATCGGGCTTTTGCCTCTCTTAATCTCTCTCGTACTCTCTCTCACGCTCTCTCGTATAAAAGAAACAATGCTTTTCTCTTACAGCACGCGCGCAAACGACAACACGTCCGACCTACCAAAGCACTATTTGTGCACTAAAACTACAAACAGCGGCAGCCAACGACAATCGACAGCAGCGTATCGTAGCGCAGCGCAGCTAGCGAGATCACACAGACTTCGTGTGGAAATGGCTTGGTCTTCGTCTTGTTCGGACTTGTTCTCGCAGTACTTCGTTTTATGATGTGTGTTATGCCTTTTGCCAAGTAGTAGTTGGATTATTATAACACTGTAACAATTTACATACATACAGATACATGTATGTAAGCATATGCATATGTACATATTGATGTTTGAATGACTTACATATACATACATATGTACATATGTAACACTTACACACATATTTATGGCGTGTACCTTAAAGTATACTCTTATTTCAAGGAAGTTTTTAGAAAGTTTACTCAGTTATGTGCATACATATATATGTATGTATGTATGTATGCAATTCATAGCATTTTGTTGGTGTGTATGTATGTATGTATGTATGTATGTATGTATGTATCTCAGCTTATGCTCAGATTTGCATATACTAAGTACATATCTATATATACATACATACATACATACATACATATGTGAGCATCTGTGTAGCTACTTGAATCAGCATCAGCTTTCGATTTAGCATTTCTAACTGTAGAACGCCCAGCTGTCTTTTAAGATGAATAAACAAGTATTACTAACATTTTTATATGTATGTGATTAGAATATGTAACAGCTTTGCAATTTAATTTATAATTTGTACATATTTAATGTTAATTTTTACGAATAATTCGTATTCTATTTCATGTCATGTTTAAACAGAGTCAGGCGGGGAAAGCATTTCTATCAACTGTTTTTATATTTTTTTATTGTTGTAGTTTAGTGCTCAACAGTTGTCTGTCGAGTTGATTGTCAGTACATATTGGATGTCTGTGATAGATGTTTGTATACTTCCTTAATGGTTTACTATTCGACAATGGGATGCGATCGTTGTTCATGCTCAATTTGCCATTTGCATACGCTGTGTGGCTCAAGGACACGTTTTTATTGGTTTGCCTCTTTTTGAAAGAAAAGGGTGTAAAGGCTGCAATAGACAAAAGAAAGTATTTAACATTTAGTCAGGAAATAAGTATGTACCTCTATTCATATAGAACTTAAACAAAATTACATAAACACATTGTATGAAATGTCCAAACTAAATAATTTAATTTTAAATTTAATAGCAACATTTATTGTTATAATCAACTAACAATTTAATGCATGTCTCATTAAAATACTGAAGACTTTGCTGATTGATGTCTGAATGACTTTCATATGTGTACATACATATGTATAAATATATACATATGTACATAAGAACAAACCTTCTATATGTATGTATGTACCGACATTAACGTATTGCCTAATACATAATAGACCGATGCCTCGTTAGCAGTCATTTGCATGACCTTGATCCTTAAATCCTTTACGCCTACGCCTACATAGGCATCCCATACACAATTTTATACCCTTTCTTTAAAAATGGCACAATTAAATGTAACCTTGAACTGGACACACGGCACCATTAATTGCACCCGCTTTCTATTTGTAATTTATTACTTAGGCTAATTTGAATAAGCAAAAGAAGCAGAGAGAATACAAGAAAAGAACTGTGAGAATAATAAGGATTCTGAACCTATACATGTAAACTAAGTCTAGAAAGTCTATGCTGGGAATTCCTTCTATGTACATATGTATGTATGAACATGCATATATATAATCACGTTGGGTTTAAGGATAGATATACAATTTGATTTTTAAATTATAATCTATTCTCATTTTCTTAGTCTTGTTTATGCTGTTTACTGTTACATAATTAAGAAGAAATACATATATCAAACATATAACCATAATTGGCGCTAACTTTTTATTAAAGACAATGAGGCAGAGTAGAAAAAGTAAATATTATAAATTTGTAAAAACATGTATCAAATGTATACATATTCAATAATCATTAAGGGACTTTGCATAAATATCTAATAAGCGTATTCATATTTTGAAAATTTGATTCATTCATTCATTCATTCATTCATAATTCATGATTTAGCATTTAAATAGCTAAGTCCGCCAACACTTTTCTATATTCCTGCAATATCGATATACTATAATCGATAGTTTAAATAAATATACAATAATCGTTTGGCCAGCCTGTTGCCATCTTTGAGCACCAATGCACTTCAGCTAAAACATCGATCATAATTTGTTAAAGAGTTGTTAAGCGAAAAGAAATAATAATAAAAATGAATGTGCGAATTATTCAAAACCGAAAAAACTTTATAACTTTAACAAACTTTCTGCGATCACGTAAGTTCCTCTGTTTAAAGCATATAGACTTACAGGTTTCGCAGACGAAGCAATTGATGACAGTGAATCTGAGTGATCAAAGTCCAAAAATATTTTTTGATTTAAATACAGACGTTCATATGTATATCAATATGATGATGTATTTACCAATTAGATAAGAAGCTGTAATCATGTTGAGTTTGCAATAATTGATGTGTATTATTTATTGCAGCTTTGTGTAATCTAATAATTCAATTCTCATTACAAATACATATACATATTTATTATATACATGATTTCTTTTTATATGTGTACATAGATGGATGCCGGCACTTGTCCGTCCAGGCTGCGGCTCAGCCAAAACGAAATGCTAACACACAAAATATAGTGCTTGTTGATGGCGTACGTACGCCTTTTCTGACTTCAGGTACATCATACTCGAATTTAATGCCACATGAACTGGCCAGGCATTCCTTGCTGTAAGTTGAAGACGTTATAGAAAATAGTAAATATATATATTGATGAATATATAATTTCTTCCAGTTCACTGTTGCAAAAGACAAAACTGGACAAGGAACTTGTTGATTATATTGTCTATGGCACCGTTATACAGGAGGTGAAAACTTCCAATATTGGCCGCGAGGCGGCGCTTTCAGCTGGCTTCAGCGACAAGACTCCTGCGCATACAGTTACAATGGCTTGCATAAGCTCGAATGCGGTAAACACCTGTAATATTCAATTTACCGAATGTACTCTTTATTACATACAAGTTTCATTTCAGGCAATTACAACTGGCATGGGTCTTATTGCTACAAACACATATGATGTGATAGTTGCTGGCGGCGTTGAGTTTATGTCCGATGTGCCAATTCGGCATTCGCGTAAAATGCGTTCGTTGATGTTGAAGGCGAACAAGGCTAAGACGCTGGGACAGCGCCTGGCTTTGCTGTCGACATTCAGACCCGGTTTCTTGGCGCCTGAAGTATGAAAAAGAAAAATGAAATCCTTTTTTTAAATACTTAAATCGGTTCTTTCTTAAATGCATTACAGCTACCAGCTGTTGCTGAATTTTCGTCTGGTGAGACTATGGGTCACTCCGCTGATCGTCTGGCCTCCGCATTTAATGTCACTCGCAAAGAGCAGGATGACTACGCTTTGAGGTCCCATGTTATGGCTAAGAAGGCTCAGGAAAGTGGATACTTTACAGATTTGGTGCCCTTCAAGGGTAAGTGCTATATAATGTTACTCAATCTAGTTAATCAATTATTTATGATTTTAGTGCGAGGCGTTGATCAAGTCGTCGACAAGGACAACGGCATTCGCGTGTCAAGTCCAGAAAGTTTGGCCAAACTTAAGCCGGCTTTTGTGAAGCCTTATGGCACAATTACTGCGGCCAATGCTTCCTTTTTGGCAAGTTTTCTTTTTCTCTGGCTTTAAATTTCCAAAGTTAACATTGTTCACTTTTAGTCCGATGGCGCCTCAGCTTGTCTCATAATGACAGAGGAGAAGGCGAAGCAATTGGGCTTAAAACCAAAGGCATATCTACGCGATTTCCTGTATGTGTCTCAAGATCCTGTTAATCAACTCTTATTGGGTCCTGCCTATGGCATACCAAAACTGCTCAAGAAAGCTGGACTCACACTTAAAGATATTGATAGCTGGGAAATTCACGAAGCTTTTGCTGGTCAGATCGTTGCCAATTTGAAAGCTTTGGATTCTGATTGGTTCTGTAAAACATATCTGGGTCTCAGCGAAAAGGTCGGAACTCCCGATTTGTCCAAGTGGAACAACTGGGGTGGATCCCTGTCGATCGGTCATCCATTTGCTGCCACAGGCGTTCGTCTATGCATGCATACGGCCAACCGCCTGGTCCGTGAGGATGGCAAGCTTGGTGTTGTTGCCGCGTGTGCCGCTGGTGGGCAAGGCGTGGCCATGCTTCTCGAGCGTTATCCTGGAGCAACGGCTGACTGAAAATATCAAATAGCTAGGTTTCTTTTTATAAACACCTAAATAAATAACTTTTAATAAACACACTTATTTGCTGTAAAAAATTTAATTTTTTAAATTTGCTATTCAAATCAAATTAGAATTTTTATGAATTATAATAGCTAATTGGATTTTTCGTTAGTTCTGTACACCCTGTAACATTGCGAATGAGCATTATTTTCATTATTCTGGGTGTCTTGCATACGAGTATATGTATGTATATACATACATATTCGTATATATATATCAATATGAACATACATATCATCAGTGTTGTTAGCCTGTTTCAGGCTATATATTTGTTCGTATATCTGTCTATCTCACAGCCTGTCTCTCCGTCTGCCTCTCTGGGTCACTGCATAAGAAAAGAGAGGCAGAAGATCATTTAAGTTGTCTATATGTATGCAGCAGGACTCCTTTGGTATTTATATTAGAGTAAAACGGTGCTGGACTGCTTGCAGTAGCAGAGAGTGTTCTCATTGGTCACTTCATGCTCAACTGCAACGACCCCTGTCGTCGGGCTCAACATTTGAGCGCGTCATAGTGGTTGAGTGAAAGTCGACCTATATAAAGGGCATCAGCTGCAGCATTTCTTCAGTCGCCAGGCCTGGTGGGGGTCAGTCGTGCAGTGCAGTAAAGTGAAGTGAAGTGAAGTGTGATCGTTTAGCAATGTTAGAGACATAGCAGAATTTCTTTAAAGGAAACACAGCATAAATAATTAGAGGCAGTACTTTCTTCACGATTATTTGTGTATGTGTGTGTGTTGCAGCAGGACTCATTTGGTATTTATATTAAAGTAAAACGATGCTGGACTGCTCGCATTAGAAGAGACTGTTCTCTTTGGTCACTTTATGCTCAACTGCAACGACCCCTAGCTGGCGTCGGGCTCAACATTTGAGAGCGTCGTAGTGATTGAGTGAAAGTCGACCTATGTATATAAAGGGCATCAGCTGCAGCATTTCTTCAGTCGCCCAGGCCTGCTGGGGGTCACTCGTGCAGTGCAGTAAAGTGAAGTGAAGTGAAGTAAAGTAAAGTGTGATCGTTTAGCTAGACATAAAAGAATTTCTTTAAAGGAAATAGAGGAAACAATTAGAAGAATTGCTTAGATGAAACACTTAGAAGAATTTCTTTGGGGAAATACTTAGAAGAATACATATACATATACAAATACATATACATATACAAATACATATACATATATATATATATACATATACATATACATATACATATACATATACATATACATAACATATTCATTATAATTCTACTTGGCTTGACCTACATTCCCTCTCTTACGATCTCAAAGACTCTGATTGGCTTCTAACAATACAAAGAGAGTAATCAAGTTAAAGATTAATTACGAATATAGCCCTTTATTCTGTCTCATAAAGCTGTTTTTGCCTTAGTTTACTTTGGAGAACGTCGTTTTCGTTGTAACTGATATGTAGCGGGGGTATAAGAGCACATGCCGCCATTCTGCCCTCAGCATTCAGAAAATTAAACGTAGCACACGCCTATATAAAACGAAAAGGACCATTTCAGCAATCAGACATACACATTTAAAGAGCTGCGGCAGTCATACCTGTTCTGTGCGAAGAATCTCTACATTTATATTGTACTTTTTCATATATTTAATTATTCGCTTTGTCAGACTTGCTGTTGGGCTCTGGTCGCCAATGCCGATTATAAGTACATCGATTTTCGGTTCCAATGTGGGAAAAAGTGAAAGACTTTCTTCAGTTATATCTTCAAAGGAGTTCACGTTCCAAGATAGTACGGATCTAAAATGTTAAACATTCTTAAATGGATATGTATTTCAGTTACATAACAGGCGACTGAATAAATCACTTCAATATACACACCTAGGGAATACAGTAATAGGGCCTATTAGTACCATATTGTTGTTAAGCCGAAATCCATATTGGCTATAACTTGTAATCATAAGTCCCATGTCCGTTTCGGTGTTGAAAATGGAAACTTTTGTTTTGCCATCATAATCATATGCTTTGCTAAATTGTGTTCCTATTGTTGATATCCCACGCTGATTTAATGATGGCTGAAATAAACTTCTCACAGCAGCAGCTTTTAGTGCCACACTACCCAGTGCTCGGAAATTCATTTTAAATTATTGGTTGCTGAAATCACTTGCAAAATATTGATGCGAATCTTTATTTGTAAACACGATGTCTGTTTTTATCGATAGACAGTTAGATAAATATCACATGTGAATATTGTACGATAGTTCGAAAGCAGTAGTAGTAGTTGTTGAAATTATTTGATATACTGACAACAAAAATACTCATAAAATACTCGTCATATTTCTATCGATGTAGAACTTCGTCACAGCACTCGATTAAATCATAGTATAATTAAAAAATTAAGACCTTTTACATACCAGTCCGTGTGAAATATAGAGAAAATTAAGTTGGTAACAGTTAAATATAAAAGTTGCTAACCGATTTACGTTCGAGCAAGTATCGTTGTTTTGTTGCTGATAAATAAGAACCGAATGAGAAAATGACAGCATGAGCTCTCTCTAACCAGTTGCACACAATAATAATATGTATGATCTGTTTGTATATACAAATGTTTGATTAATTGTCATATAAACGAAAATAGTTCAATGAATCAAAAAGAAATGTGTATACATATGTAAATAATAGAAATGCGCCAGTTCGGTAGTAAGTTGTTTAAAGTTATTGTTTTTTTTTTTTTATATATACATATATTTGATAATTGTGTTACTCTTTGATATTTGTACATACATATGTAGTTGGAGCATGTGTAAATATGTTTGTAAATACATACGAACATTGTAAATGTGTTGGATAGCCTATAAATATACATCTACGTATCTGCTTATGTATGTATATATATGATTGTGGCTATCATCACAACAATTATTGATAAGAAACGTCCAGAGTTAATAGTTGGAATAAGTTAGTTAGTACATATAAAAATATACATAAGTATATGTATGTATACATTCTATATATTCATGACTAATTGGCTTAAATTGGGAGCAAACCCGTAGCTAAATCGCATCACTAACCACTAGGAGCAAAAGGTCAAACAATAGAGGAAAACACGTAAGAAATCAGTTCATAGTGGACTTTACGTAGTGTAGTGTTACATTTTCGGGTGTAATTTTGTGATTTGAATTGTGTCTCATAGTATCAATGTATGCAGCTTTTTGTGTTACTGTCAACAAAGTGTAAATATTGATGCATAATAATACTTCCAGTGAAATATTTATAAAACTACTGTTTGTTTTCTAATATTTCATTTTACAAAACAAAAACAATTTAAAGAGTTGTCCAAATATGGACCAAATCCATGCAGATCTGAATTTTCTTTTTTCTATTATTGCCAACTTGATAAGTCTAAACTTATTTCATAAACGGTTTGTGTGATTTACTGGGAATTCCTACACATATATACATACATAGATATGTACACTTAAGATACCAAATAAAATACTAAATTTTTTGTTCCGCAAGCTCATGCTGACGACAGCTCTGGCCTAAACCGCAACTACAATATATGTATGTATGTGTATGATTCGAGTAGACCGCTAAAAAGTTCATACGTAGCTTTAAGAGGAAATCCATACATCAATTCAAACCTGCAGTAAACCTTTCCAAATACATACATATGAAAAACTTCTGGTTTGATAAAGGGAGGTCATTGCTTAAAACTTGATAAATTCTAAATAAGTATCAATCTTTTTTACTAAAATTCGCTTCTAGCGAAATATACGTTGCAATACTGTCAGTAGGCGTCGCTTATCACCGCAAGATAGTGGTCGAACGTTTATTGAAACATGGTTGATTATTGAATTTTAGTAGAGAACTATAGATGAGTAACATTTAAAATATGTAACTAAAAGTCAAATATCTATTGATTATATTATATATATGTATATATCTCCATTTTATTTTGTTAATACTTATGATTCATAAAAGTATTTCACTTGCTTTCTCATTTTAGCTATTCACTGAAGATTCCAAGAATTTATAGATGATATCTACCTCACAACAGAGAGAAAAATGATCGGTCCCAGTTCACAAATAAGCAAGATATTATTAACACTATTGTTTTTGTTAATAATATTCTATGTTTTTATGGACATTGAGCTATATCTGCGAATACACAACTATGCAATCGATCGGAATTATCACATCAATGACACATCGACGCCAATATCGTCGCTGGAATCCTCCAATTTGGCATCGGATTCAAGCAGTGCCCCAAAAATACCCACCGTTGTTGAGAAGGAACCGTCCTATGATCATAATACCTGGATATCATGCAATTTAAATCCACTGTGTCATGTAACAGTGAAAGCGATACTGTTAGATCACACCAATCATTATCTCTTCGCACCGCTGGCGACAATCTTTGACAATGTGGTCGGAATCTCGCAATCGACGTTCATCACACCAAATATGATATCATTCTTTCATGTAATCGTTGCATGCGTATCAGGAAAACTGGTGGCATCTGATAGCCTGGGATACAGACGGCTAGGTGTACTACTCTTTCAAATTCGCACATTTTTGGATGATTTAGATGGCCATGTGGCGCGCGTTAAGAAACATATACGTGGTGAACGCTCTGAGATCGGTACATCGGGCTATTATGTAGACGGACTTTGTGATGGTCTCGGATGCATTGCGCTGCTCTTAGGTATATTCTTTTTCTTGAAGAATAACCCACCTCGGCGAGGCTACTCTATAATTCCAATGAGCGATTCCAAAAATCCGGAACCAACGATTATTCCTAAGATGAAGGCAACGACGCGCAAAGTTGCGAAAAATGTTATTAGCTTTACGGGTCAACTCTTGTTAAGTTCCACGGCCTGGAATCGTTATATAGCTGTCTATCAAAATATGTTGGAGCGCGAGGATGTGAACAGCAGTCAGTACCAGTGCCAGAACTATATATTTAAGTCGACATTATTCTTTTGCGTTGCTTGGATGTGGCGCATCGTCAACGTGCACGCCCTGCTTCACTGTGTTTTGCTTAGTATATTTTGTGACAAACTATGGGATTTTCTGAGAGCGATACGTTACAGTGGATATATAATATTACTAGTTGCCATTTGCTTAACTGAAATGCACATTTTGGAGGCCCAGAACTATATATTTAATTCATCAGCGTGCAGTAACATCTCACTGTGATTTTACACCTATAATATATATACATATATTACTGAAATACAATAATATTTTTGTAGTGGAGATCAAAAATGCCTTTTTATACCCTGTAACCATAATTTTAAATTGTGTTTGTGTGCGAAATGCGAAATACATTGTGATTGTGCGACTTAGGGTAATTACTTTAGCATGTATCTGTCAAATATATATATTAATATACAATTAGTGATCGGACTTACAATCTTATTCTGGGTAAAGTATCTGTATGTTACTAAAATATTTAATTTCGTTGTATTCAAATACTTTGTGCTAAAACGGAGACGAACAAATAAACCTCTGGGACACGTACAAATAATATTTTCTACATCTTGAATCCTCTAACGTATAAGCGCGATATATTTAGATAGCTTTCAATTCACATCTGATTTATGCTCTACTTGCATCCCTTACAACTAGAATTTTGTTGCCGCCTGAACGGAAATCCATTTCGATTTTATGCCTTTCGCTTATCTTACAAAATATCAGAAATAAAATTATAGACAAAGGCTTTTTTATAACAATATGTAACTAAATGTTGGTCATTGTAAATATGTTGTTTACTTCACATAACAGTAAGCAAGTAAATCATTAATCGATTTTCGTTTTTAAGTATCGATTGAATACCGGCAGGCGTCATTGAGACGTGAAACGATATATCGTAGCGTCGATGTTTTATTGTGCATCACTAGTATACATACACAAAATTTTATCTTGAATTTTTTGCAAGGAGAAATGGTGTACTTTACGAAATCAAATTTTTTAAAAACGAAATTGTAAATATTCTTTATATTTATTACGCACTTATTAAAAAGTGGATGTGCATATTGACCTAGCGTGTGTTGTGTCGAGATTCGAGCGTGAAAAGAAAAGTGACTTCGATCTGGTTCTGACTGTGTGTGAATCTTGTGAGAGAGCGAGCGTTAAAAGGAAATATACAACAGAAATATTACGTGTGTGAGCTGTACTGAAAACATACATACATATATTGAAGGCATTACATCCTGTAGTGTTACTACTAACCCCTTATTAATAGTGTAAGAATTGTTGTATAACCCCATTTAGGAGGGCCTTATCGCAAACCAACTTTTGTGACTACACGCATACATACATACATGTGCATGTATGTACATGTGTATGTATTAGCAGAAATTATACATGTGCTGTACCATGTACTCATTCGTTGGCATATGTATGTAGATATGAAAAAACGTGTAAAGTCGATATCATATTTCTTTACATATTCGTAAATACATACATATGTATGCAAAACAAAACTGCTTTTAAATATTGATTATGAAAATATATAAAACTTTTAGTTTCAAATTAAATCAAGGTTACAGAAAATGCATCGGCAAGCCGATTTTTAAATATTCTTGCAATCATATAACAGATGTAAATTTCAATCGACACAATTTTATGGTAGCTTAATAAATATATTCCGTGGTGGGTGACAGATGCAGCTGTCATTTGTGACAATCGCCTAAGATCCCCGTCTAGCGACTTGCCCTATAACTGATCACACATGCATACATACATAAGTACATGTGTATAGAAATACATAAATATGTACATGTGCCGTCCTCATTTACCTGACATACTGCAAGGGTATTAAGAGTAATATTCATATATATTTTAGTACAGAAAATTAACTACGTTTTTTTTTTCTTATTATTTTTAGCTTACCATATATAATAATATAATAATATTGTCAACTTGAATGCTTTTAAATATTAAATATAATTCATATGTATATGTATTCCGGAAATCTTTGAAAAAGTGACCTAATAGTTTATATCAATTTAGAAGAAATTCTTGGTACAGTTTTGAAGTTTGGATATAAATAATAATAATTATTTTACTAAAAAATAAAATGATATTTTGTATTTTAAAATGCTAAAATTTTGTGTCCACTATTAATAATTATTTATAATAGAGCGGCAAATTTTAATATTTATTTTATTTTGAAAAAAGGTTTGAGTAAAAATATAACATCGAAAAACTTTGAAATTAATATTGTATTTTTGTACTAAACACAACTGATGCAGCTACTAAGTTTAGTTTGAGCTATTGCTAACTCCTGGTAGAAGAGCTCATCTTTATTATATCTCTAAATAGTAGGGTCTTATACAATGGACTTCATAAACTATCGAGTAATTTTATATAATTTTCTTTTTGAATAACTAAAGAACTTTTTATTACTTATCTAAAAGAGAGTCGATCTAATAAATAGCATATTAAATCTGATTATATACAAATGGGCATAGTTTAAATGTATTAAACGTCAATTGTTTATGATATCGTGACACCAGACTTTATTTATGAAATTCAGACAGTTTAGTTTCCCAGATGTGAATCAATGGGATTTTGAATGTTATTGAGCAGTGTGCTTAAAGGAAAGGTCTGTGAGCTGTCTGTTTGGAAGATATGAAATACGAGTATGTGTTTATGAATGTGCATTTGTATATTTATATGTATTTGTGGATACGTGTGTCTGTACGAGTATGTGTATAAATATTAGTGTATGTACGTGAGTAAATATGTATTTTGCTTTTTATTGAATGTTGAGATTAAGATTTTATATTCGAAAAATCGAAATGTCCACACAACTTCCAAGACAAGTTACAGAAAATACTTTTTTAAACGTTGAACTAATATATTTTCCAGAATAATTTTATTATATATGAAGACACATTTTACCGAATTCCCAATTATTCATTTGAATAGAGATAAGAAACCAGTTTTGTAATTTTTATGAAAATAAAAAACTAATGCAATATTAAATTTTGACACATAGAATAATAGAGGAACTTGAGAAATAAATTGAGTAGAATAGATATAAAATATCAAAATTTTAAATGTCATATACTTAGTTTTCTTTTTCTATGCAAAAAAAAAAAAAAAATTATATATTTAGGCACACACATAGAAAATCTTACTTATATGAGCTTAGAAGACAGAATAATTACTTAAATCTTAAACAATTTTAAAGAAGTCAAGAAAATTGAGGACACTATTTTTATAGTATATTTAATTTTTTTTTTTTTTTTATATATATAGTACACACACTGAATAGGCAAATACAAAAACAATGTGTGAACAATATATTTGTCTGAGTGAGTGAATTTATTATTTTTTTTCGAGGAAAGTTTGTTAAGAATGAGATTACATGTATATGAAGTATATATCAGAGTTGATTGAATGATGGCGTAGATAACAATTAAATAATATATATATTAAAGAATCATATAAATTATATGCAAAATCTTATCAATCTTTTAGACTTTTGAGAAAAACGCAAAATGGATTTCGTACAAGTATCCGAGGAGGAGGGTGATGAGCCTATCGAGCTGCCTGCTGAAGAGGATGGGACATTGTTAATTTCCACGCTACAGGCCCAGTTTCCTGGTTCGTGCGGCCTCAAATACAGGAATATGGACTCGAAGGCTGTGCGTGGCGTTCGTTCAAATGAGGGCAGACTTTTTCCACCAAATGTAGACTCGGGTTGGGGGGAATACGTCTACTTTTGTGTGTTTCCAAAAGGTATTGAAATTAACAGAAGCTCTGCCGAACAGCTCGACAGTCCTTATCGCCCCATATTGCCTCCCATAGAGAACAAACGTAAGAGTGATGATAACTTGGAAAACTCAACGGCAAAAACAAAACGAATTGAAACCCGTTTACGATGCACTGATTTGATTGTTTTGGGACTGGCCTGGAAAACGACCGAAGACAGTTTACGGGAGTACTTTGAGAGCTATGGCGAAGTGCTGATGGCGCAAATAAAAAAAGATGTCAAGTCGGGACAGTCAAAGGGATTCGGATTTGTACGTTTCGGTTCATATGAAGCGCAAATGCGGGTTCTAGCAAATAGGCATCTGATCGATGGAAGATGGTGTGAAGTCAAAGTTCCCAATTCCAAGGTAATGTCAATACATTTCACATTAAGCAGAAAACCTTATTAATATATTATCTAATTTAATTTCCAGGGCATGGGCCATCAAGTGCCGTGTAAAGTATTTGTTGGTCGTTGCACAGAGGATATCAACTCAGATGATCTCCGCGAATACTTTTCAAAGTTTGGCGAGGTCACCGACGTTTTTATTCCCCGACCATTTCGGGCGTTTAGTTTTGTCACGTTTCTTGATCCCGATGTAGCACAATCTCTGTGTGGTGAAGATCATATAATTAAAGGTAAACAATACTTTATTGATATGTTAAGCATTGTTTATTAATCGTTGAATTCTCTTTTAGGGGTATCGGTTCACGTTTCCAATGCTGCCCCCAAGGCCGAGCAAAACCGGACCCATCAAGGCCAAAACTACAACTATAATTCTGGAAATAACTTTGGAATGCATTCGTATCATCCACAAGGGAATCACATGAACTCTGGCCGTAGCGGACATCATAGAGGTAATAATCAACACAATCTACACGGAGGTGATAACACTGCAATCGGCAATAGTCACAGCAACATTGGCAGTGGTGGCTACGGAATGGGTAGCAATAATAATTATGGTGGAAATTTGGGCGGGGGTTACACGAATAGTAGTAATCATAATAGTGGTGGCAATATGAACCGCCAAGATGCAGGTATTCCCTATAATAGGCAGAATAATTTTCATGGCATGAACCAGCCACACAATGGCAACGTAGGCAATAGCGGTTGGATGAACAGGGGACATTTGGACATGCCTAACCTTCAAGCGTTAGGCATAAATTCGCAAGGATCCAGCTCTTCAAATCAAGGGCAAAACATGAACAACCCTTTAGGCGTCGGACTTAATTTAAACTCATTGCCGATGAACCCTGCTTTGGTTGCTGCTGCGTTGAATCAGTGGAGCCTTCTTGGCAATCAGCTGCAAAATCAAAACCAGGATCAGCAGGCAAGCCTTCTATACAATATGATTGTTTCAAACAAAAAACTCTTTCAGTTACTTCTCAGGGAGGCAACTTTTTATCGTGGATGGCTCAAAACAACGGAGGGCATTCTAACTCTAACATGAACTCTGGTAGCCGCAAAGGACCAAACAATCCAAACAATTCCGGATCTGGCAGTATGATCAAAGGTGATAATTCAGCTTCTAATGATCAGCAGGTAAGCGCATACCTGGTGGATCAATGTCAAGCAATACTTAATCAACAATATATATATATTTTTCAGAATGGTAACTCCTGGTCAAATCAAAGCAGTGGCTCTCAAAACTCTGTGGACAAATCAAATTTTCTCTAAATAAATAACTAACTGTAAAGCTCTTTACCATTATGGTACGATTAATATCGAATTAAATCAGTTTTAATTCAAAAACTAAATTTTAATATTTGTCTTAATGTTTATAACTTTATCGGGGGTATGGCAAATGCGTTATTTATGAGGAAGCAAAATGAAGTGGAACACAAAGTAAGCAAACTGTAAAGAAAGTAATTTGGAGCAGCTACGCACAAAAATCTTGATCGTATACCGATTAATTGTCGAGTTTCATCGGCAGGCGATAATTGCTTTTAGTGGTCAGAAATGTGAACGCATTCTGATGCGGTTTTCGCATCGTTCCTCCTCACCTCAATGGATGTGCAGACATTGCTTTAAAAGGTCTAATTACTTAGTTTTACTTGCATAAACTTACTAAATATGAAATAATGTATGTATATGCAAAAATTTTATATAAATTTTAAGAGCATATGCAAGCTTATAAAAATATTATATGTTTGTAAATAATTACTTCTCTCAATTCAATGGAAATAATTTAATAATAATATATATAATAATAATAATTTTATTATCAAATATGAATTGAAAATATTCATCACAAACGGCTAAAAGTAATCGAAAAAGTTGTGCGTACACTTTTCTGTTTCATTCCGTTGTTCCGAATAGATTATAGAGATTTGACTTTAACGGACAAGCAGATGATTTTCAGTGTTCAGGGAAAATTTCTAAGAAATGGTTGGATATTAGTGAACATGTAGAAGCAAGTTACATATACATATACGGTGTGCGGTGAAATTTCGAACAGTCGAGGATCAGTAGATCAGAAATGGATAAAACGATACAAAGCAAGTTTATTCCACAGCAATTACTATATTTTATTGCTGGTCGTCGGTGCTGCCAACAATTTTCTTGCACATTCCGGACGTGTGATAACTCTGTACTTATAAATGCAGCGCGTGAGCTGGGTCTGCGATCACAGTTGGTTTTAAGGCATGGACAGGAATGTGTGAAGGTTTATAGGCAAACATGCAATCATTACTTGGAAGAGCCAAAATCGTTGACTTTGACGCCATCGAGTGTAATGAGTATGTTTACATTATTTGCACGTATAGGCGTCGGGGAAAAGGATGAAGATTGCGTGTCCAACCGCTGGACTGTTCAAGCACCATCGATTTATATATCGTTTCCAGGTCTGAGGCAATCAGCTGCAAGGAACAAATCCAGCACGCGCTTTACAAATGCTTTAAATAACTCGCGCTCCACCGAGATCCTTGATTTAATTAATACTCATCGCGTGACCGTGTTCGATGGCAATCTTTCCTTGGATAAATCCACATTATTTCCGTTAATAATTTTAAAGGATATCGAATCGCAGAATAAGAACGATCATATAATTTGTATCGAAGAAGAGGAAATTGTAGCGATGTATAACTGTGAACGTTTCGCCGAATGCTTGGGCGAAAATATTGGAGAAACTGTGGGAATCCAGCTGCCACAGCACAATACCAATTGCTCTGGAGCGCAAGTTGTCTACACGACTGCCCAATACTTTCTACGCACTTTGTTTAACAAGAGCTCCAAAAATAGATTTAATAAAATTTCATATTTTATTGTAAATGATGTGCATCTGCACGCTCCATATACTGACATTTTGCTTTATGAGTTAAAGCAAGCATTATTAATGGAACGAGATCTGAGAATCATATTGCTATCGCAGGCAGGCGACGCTAAGCAATTTGTGAATTATTTTGGTGAAGGCTCACATTTTTTTATAAAGACCTCAAATTTGATTAAGCTCAACATTTCATATTTGGAAGACATCCAGCAGAGCCTTTCCACAGAGACTATTGATAAAGGTCCGGAGATTTACAAAAATCAACGACAAATGTTTAGAAATAAAAATCAGAGGAATATTCAATTGGATAAATGTCTGCAGGCATACGAGGAAATTGGCACAGATGTGGCCATACGTCCATTGCTCTACGCAATCAACTACGAAATGGTGCCAGTGGACTATCAGCACTCAGTTACTGGGAAAACAGCGCTCTATATATCTGCCCAACTGGGCAGAGTGCATCATCTGCGATTGCTGCTGTTCATGGGTGCCAATCCAAATATCGTGAACGAATGCCATGAGAGCGCTATAACTATTGCAGCTGCTAATGGAAATGACGAGTGCCTCGATATTCTTAATAATTTCTGTCTCCATGGGTTCGTTACGAAGAACGCAATGCCACAATTTGTAGATTACGATATGATAGTGGATTTAATATATCTCATATATGGCAAACGCCGCTATTCGCCTGGTAAGATATTATATTTTTGAATATATGTATTTTTTTAAAATAAGTTAGAAATTAAAATTATGTTGATTGTTTTCATAGTCTTCCGGATACAATCTCACCAAGCTTAATCCAATTCTTAAACTATCGATAGTATTTATTCCAATTAGAGTTTAAATAACTCTATGTACTTTTTATTTTATTTAATCAAATTTCATAGAGGAATTATATATTAAATATTAGTCACATTCTATTCTATTCATTGGCGATAGCTTATAAGATATCAGATATATGGCAACTTACTAAAATGCACCATTACTTAAAAAATCAACTCGTACACCCATATTTATACTCTTAAAGCTCCACCAATTAGATTTGTTAAAAGCACGAGTGGTTCACTTTGAGAACTTGTACTATTGGTGGTCCATCTCTATGTGTGTATCGATATATTCGGCATTGCTATTAGAATATTGTTTTTTGACCAAAACGACATTTTAAAGTGGTATTGTTTAATAAAAATGAATACGAATTTGGAAGGCAATAAAGGAAAAGTGATTCCCGCATCCAAGCGGCCAGATGGCACTTGGCGCAAGGCACGACGAGTGAAAGACGGATACGTACCCCAAGAAGAAGTGCCGCTGTACGAAAGCAAGGGCAAACAATTTATTGCCCAGAGACAAACGGGCGTCCCGCCAGGCATGTGCCCAATTTTAGCCGCGGAGATGAAAAAGGTGCGCGAAAAGAAGGAGAAGGCTATCGAGAAAAAAGTGGAGAAGCAACAATTAACTAAAGTTGCTGCCAAACAAACGACAAACGCTAAGCCGCCCAACTCTACGAATAATGAATCTCCAAAGGATCCGGAAATATCTAAATTAACGAAAACTTTAGATAAGAAACTTACGCTTGCCGAAGACCCTGAGGTGGATTTAGCGAAACAAATCAAAAAATTGAAAAAGAAAATCAGAGAAATTGAGCAAATAGAGAGTAAAATTCAATCAGGCGATTCCAACAAACTTGACAAAGATCAAATGGAAAAGGTTAAAAAGAAGCCGCAAATCTTAAATCAACTAAAAGCACTTGAGGAGAGTTCTATTGCCATACAACATACATAGTTCGCATTGTC
The DNA here is from genome assembly GCF_054131105.1 of Drosophila navojoa. Classification (NCBI taxonomy): domain Eukaryota; kingdom Metazoa; phylum Arthropoda; class Insecta; order Diptera; family Drosophilidae; genus Drosophila; species Drosophila navojoa. Next base: position 14,876,891 of record NC_142893.1, read on the forward strand.
TGTCTCGTGTCTGTTAAATAGTTTTAATAATTGTAATTTAACAGTAATCTACTATATGCAGCATACATCTGTTTTAAAAATGTGTGTGTATCCGTTTGAACTGTTCAATTTTTTGATACGATTAGCGACAAGAAGAAAAGTGTTTTATTATTTTAAATTATTTTATAAATAAAAGTGAAACGATGCAGGCGAATTTTCTGTGTGTATTACTTATTTTCATCTATATTATCATTTATATATTTTTGTTTTACAGGAAACATATTGATCATTTTGCCGAGTTATTATCATTTAGCTAAGCTCAACTATATGCTGTTGAGTAATTTTTTAACAGGAAATTTGCAAGAGTTTGCCATATTCTTGCTGCACAAGGACATGGACAAAGAGTATTTGCATTCATTGACAAAATCCCAAACAAAGACATGCAAAATTGTCTTGGCTACAGATATAGTCGAATCAATGCCGATTCCAATAGAATTTCAATATCTAATAGATACAGCATGTCAGATAAAGTCCATATATGATGGGATCAGCAATAGCACTGAGGAGCGGTATGAATGGGCAGCAAAAGATAGTCTTTTGAGAAGACAATTGTTACTTGATAATGGCATCGATAAAGGTTGGTTACACAAGCAGATTACCAAGATTCTGTTATATCATGATTATTATATAATTTCAGCTTTCAGTGAAAAACATTGTTTTCGCTTAATGTCAAGGGAAATTTTCGAAAAGTTAAATGAATTCAGCCAGCCGCCGATGCAGACAATGCAATTGGACAAAATCTGCTTGACTGTCAAGTTATTGTGTCCCAGTGTATGTATTAGTGAATATCTAGCATACACTATCACGCCGCCTCCCCCCTTAAGCATCCACCAGACTGTGGCCTTCCTGAAGAAGATTGAAGTATTGGATGAATCGGAGGCTGCGACCCTGCTTGGCATTCGTTTGATAGACTTACCCGTGTCTTGTCAACTGGGTAGAACTTTAGTCTTTGGCATTTTACTACAATGTTTGGATCCGATATTAACCATTGTCAGCTCGTTGTGCACAGCAGATCCATTGAGTCTGCCCTTCAACGAAGACATTGACTCAAAGTGGAGTCAATTTACAATTTATATACAGAATTGTATCAAAGAAGAACGTGCTCGTTTGGCAGAGGGTCATTTATCAGATCACATAATCTTTGTACATCTTTTCCAAGAATGGCAAGCACACTTCCAAAATGAAAATTTGTCCCTGTGCCTAACTGACGAATATGAACTCGTGCGTAACGGCCTTATGGAGCAGGTGAACCTGAAGCGCATCAAAATTATTAACTCCTTGCGAGCTGCCCATTTGATACACAGCGATGGCCAATTATGCTTTCAGAGCATTAACATGCAATCGAAGAATTGGCCTGTGGTTAAAGCTGCTTTGACGGCCGGCATGTATCCTGATATTTGTGCTGTGGATCAGAAGCATAACACTTTGCGTTCCTGTCAGTCATCAAAAGTGTATTTGCATCCGAATTCGATTTTGCGCAAATTCTTAGAACCGTTTCAAACTACTGCGCATTGGCTCGTCTGCACGAAGCAAAAAAATATTATCAGATATGCAACTGCTGTGAGTCCATTGGCTGTGGCTATGTTTTCGGGTAGGTATTCCAAATGATCTACATGTTTAATCTAATATTCTACTATCTTTTCAGGCTCTGAAAACCAGAGTTATGAGCATATCTCAGAGGTTTCATCGTCAGATAAAGGCGACGTTAACTTTTTCATAGACGAATGGATCTGGTTGATCGTATCAAAATTCGATTTTGATCTTCTAATTAAAATACGTCAAGAGTTCTTTAAAGTCTATCAATATTTTCTAAGATATTGCTGCGTATTGGACAAGTGGCGAAATGAATCTAGAGATCCGCTGAAGGGTTCACTCCTCGAAACGTTAACTAAAATATTGGAAATTGAAGACGAAGCTGCTGGGTTTCTGCACTGTTCCAGCTTTGGACTTCGTCCTACTTTTAATTTACCCTATCACTATTTGCTGACGATCAATTCACACTTCACCTGGCAGCAAAAAACCTGTAATATTAATGCTATGCATCGTATGGAGAAGCATTACTTTTTGTTCTATACAGAGAACAATGCGGGAAGTTTTTATAGTGAAAGCAATGTGCCCTATGCTGAAAGTGTCCTCGGCAAGTTTGTAAGGCCAATTGAAACAACTACTAGATACATATTTGTTATATTGTATTCGAAAAACCCGGATGTTGTATTGAGCATTTGTCGAGTTCAGATACAAAATGATAAATTTGTTTTAAAGGAGTATTTTAGAAATAAAATTGCATCAAGAGAAATTCAGTAAGTATAAGAAAATTTGAATCACATTTGTATCACCCTGAAACCCATATGTTGTTCATTGTATGCGTTGATAAACAGCAGGCTCTGCCGACTAGAGAATTTTTACGGTACTAATTCAAACAGAGTTTGCATTTAATCATATTTATTTTTTTATAGGCAAGCTTGTGCATCCTTAAATCTAGCCGCTCCCACTCTTGGTGGCTTCCATGCACTGACTATTTTAGATAAGAGAGTTGGGAATTTAATTATGGATTTATTTGCATTTCGACACCATTGGATACACACACATAACAATTAACATTAATTATACAATCAGTAGTACTGTTGGCGTTCAGCTAGTTGAAAGCGTTTTAAGTATTGATTCAAAACAAGAATCAAACAGAAAATCACTATGGATAAATTATGTTACTTAAGCATAGTTACGGATAGTACAACTACAATAACTATGTATTACTATTATTATGATAAGATTGAAATTGAAATTATTACATATGTAATCTCATTTAGAAACTTAATTGTGTATAAGTTGCAGACATGAATGTATAGGAAAATGCATTATCATTTCATTTGTAATCAGTTGAATTTTTTTTTCAATACAATACAAAATCATATTCTTTTTATAATACATTTGGTTTATATATACATGTATGTATATATATATATATATTCGAGATTGGAAGTACATGTAAATGGTAATGTAGATTTACAAACTATATAAATTGATATAATTAATGGCACCCACAGGACTTAACGATCATGTTTCTATATTTTTTCAAGTTCACATTCTCATCGTTCAGGTGATAGAGTACAGGTAATGCCCCCAATCGTGTCGGGGCACAGCAGGGCTTCGGTACTCGCTTCGGCTCGATCAGATGGACCAGAGTTTGAACGATCGCATGATTCGTAGCGTTCATATGTGCATTAAGTGGAAAATTGCATTCACCGCTGCAGTAAAAGGCACCGTAGCCATCTGGCGCAATGATCCAATCGTGCCAGCCCAGATCCTTGAAGTCAATATAAAGTGTTTGCATCTGACAGCTACGTGTATTCTCAACGATATTTTCCGCAAAAGGATTGACCGGCTCCGATTTGCTCTTCTTTCGCTGATGCAATGTGCTGCGTTTGGTACGCCTTTGCGCATTGTGCGAAGCTGTGGCCTTGATCAGTTCGGGACCCCGGAAAAATCCAATCATAAACGGTTGATTCTCATCGTCCAGCTTGATCTTGCGATGTATCAAGCCAATGTCATCCAATTTAATTTCACGATCTGGCTTATTCAGAGCGTGTGCTCCGATATAGATGCCATGATTCTCATTCGGATTGATGCGCCAATCATGCAGTGCTTCTGTGACATTCAGCTCCAGCCAGCCAACATAATCGCCCGTTGTGTTGACCGAGGAAAGCGGCTCTAATGTATTCTGTGACGATCCACTAGAACGGATCATATAGACGGTAACTGTAAATTGTTTATTAGTCGTCATCCATTTGCCTTCGTTTGAATTCTGATAGATGCGCAGTTCGGACATCATTAGGTAATTATCATTTGGTATATTGCTAACATCGAACCAAAGACGACGCCCATGCTCGTGCCGCATCTCTTCAACATTGTGATTGTGTTTGTTTAAGAATGTCATTATAATATCACTTTCATCAATTGCACGCTTATCGAGATCAGTTATAAAATTCTGCTCATTTTCATTTAGATCTCGCTTGGAGCGACTGTGCTCATTGCTACTTTGTATTGTGAGTCCTTCTTCAGCGGTAATGCGATTATAAACATCAAGTAAAAACTTTGGAGCCGATTTTCTTAGGGACAGCCCGTGGTTGCGATGATGCATGGGACGATCGGCTATTCCCAGGAACTCCAATATTTCATAGGATACATCCAGCTTGTCATCGTCGGTTAGTACACGTTGCATTACCGTTTGATCTTTACCATTATCGACATATATTCCAGATTGTGTCGATTCGACTTGAGGCGCAATAAAAATTATGAATATTACTGCGAAAAGCGTTGGTAAAACGCCAGTCAATGGTGTCATCATGTTTTTCACAGTAAGTCGTTTGTTTTAAGTTGCCAGCAATGTAGACTGTTTCTACGATTGTTCTATTGTGATCTTTTCTATTAGTATACTTTTAAATGTGTACATTAAAAATACATACACACTAGTATTAGATTCGTTGTATGTATCTTAATCCCATGGATGCATTTTTTTAGTTAGGTATTTGCAAACAAGTTGGCAGGACTGCCACTACGATCATCAGTGTGTTGCAATTGCGGAACTAGTTAACTAGCTCGTTTTATCAAAGGTTCGTAAGCCGTGACTATTCTTACAAGTATCACAGTTTCAAATAAAATAAAATATGAACTGAATTAAATAAATCTGCTTAACAAAACAACTGTCAACTATATAATTAATATTAATAAAAAATATAGTAGTTTGCCGTAAAACAACAGTTAAATTAAGAGTTAACACGGTAGTTGCGGTATAGGAAAGAATATTTATTTATTATTTATAAATTATTAAATTTAAAATACCTGTGATCATACAGGTTTTTGAAGTAATGAAAACGTGGATTATTTTTAAGTCTTTCTCTTAATTTATTCAAATCAAAATAGTTATCGTGCCAAATTTCTTTATTATCGATAACTTTTTTGGTATTTTCGGCATCAGCTGATTGCTCATCAGCAAAGTACTCAAATAGTTGGCTGCTCATTCTGAAAGAGAAAGATTCAGTAACAGTTCGTTGAGTGCAAGCGTAATATACGAACGAGTCTTATTTAAGTGAGTAGTTGCATAGTGTTTTCTTTTTTGTTAAATATATATATTGACATATTTACGCACTTTGTTGTTGAAAAGATTCCACAAGTGTCAAACAGAAATGATTTATTTAATTACAAATACTGTGTTGTATCAAATACATATATATTATAAATAGATGCTTCGATGATTAGTAATATAATTATTGACTAGATACTATGTATAAAAATATTTTATATATGTGTATGTAGCTCATATACATATACTACGTATTTCCGTAGTTTGTTATTAAACCAGTTTTGCGGCATTGCATAGAAATGTGAATTGTGGTATCAGAGATACTTTCATTTTAGAAAAAATGTTGACATTCCTACACATACATACATACATACATATGTTTGTACAAACATACAAACAAATACATATATAATTGAATACACCAATAAAAGCGAATTAAAGATATCTATTTATTTGTTTGTATGCCGATCAAGAAACGTTCAAGCTCATCTGTTCTAAAATGAACAAAAATTGTTACACACGTGCGAGCATATGTATGTATATGGCTAGATGTATTTGGATATGTATATGATGTCACCATCAAATTCTATATGTATGTATTTGGATATGAGTGTTTTTTATATGAATGAAGAATTAGAAAATAAATATATTTACGTGTGGTTTAGCAAGGCACCAAAAGGGGTATATCAATGGTATGCGATTGTATAGTATTCATATTTGAAGAATAACGGGTATTTGTCTCCCTGAAATTTAAAATTAGTTGGACTTAAAAATAAAGTCTGAGATAATAGAACAAAACTTATAAAGATTTCAATGCAATGAATAAAAAAAAATTATTTAAATAGTTTTATATAAATCCAAAGAATTACTGCATTAAATATTAATAATTATATATTATTAAAAATAACTAAAACTTTTGAAAACTTCTTTAGTAGGTAATATCCATATATCGAATTCCTTCACATATTCCATAAATAATTAATTCCTTCAATAATAAAAAATACATAAACAAGAAATACCAGTTATCTTTCGATTCCGCCAAGTTTTATAAACAATTACAAAGATAACAAATGAATGCTAGATTTCAGTAAGCCCAATATAAATATTTATATTTGTATTTCAAAAAGGAAAAAAAAAAACCATTTCATGGGAATTTAATTTGCTCTAAAATTTTACCTTTTATATTTATTATTAAAGATTATTTTCATAGCGTTTCTGTTGCGAATGTTCTCAGAATGAGTTTGACTATTAAGTATGTCTCATTGCGTGACTTCATAGAATAATATGTATATATGTATAATTTCTGAGTTAATACTGACAAAATAATTACCACTGGGATAATTTAAAACTTGTCCCAAGCTGTTCATTTGCTAAACAAAATTAAGTAAATGTCTAAGAGCAGTAAGAAATGTAACTATAAAGATATAACATAGAACAAATTTTATTCAGAACAGCATTGAGAGTGCTATAGTCAAGAGCGGTCAGATAGAACTATATAGTATACTTACTTTCTAAACTTCACTTGGCGAATTTTATTGCCGTCATTTATCAATTAGAAATAAAAATAAATAAATAAAAAATGGTTATACCCATAGGTATTACATCAAACAATTGCTTTCATTTATTTTATAAACATTCATTCAAAATTCACTTTAACTTTTACTTTTCAGGTGCTCATTCCAAGATGGATGAACTCAAAGGATTTTTTAAGCAGGCCGGCCAGGAGTTTCTTAATGCCGCTGGCCAGGCAGCAATGGGCGCGGCCAAGGAAGTCGTTGGCTCCGTCATAAACGAAATCTTTGTCAAAAAGGAATCGGAGACAAAGCGAATCCTACCAAGCATTAAGAACATGCGTGTGGTAAGCTATAAATTAATTGCAATGCATGATCTACTATATATTTTGTGCTCTATATACATATATACTCTTAGACATTCATATCATTTATACACATCTAACATTTCTGTCAATTAACCATAAAAAAAAACAATAAAATTTAAAATATAGCGCCCATTGAATAGTGCACCTATACCTATATTTTATGGTAATGTAAGTAAGGCTAATTAATTGTCTAAAATACTATGTGTGTGTATGTTCGTGTTTCTTAATGCAATTGTTTCTAGTCCTAAGTTGTCTAAACACATGTCTATGACTTATTAGTAAAGCTCAATAAAATTTTTATTAGCTAAGCTTCACTACACTACTTACACTATTTTTCATTTACATATACACATGTATATTGATATTAAGACTGTCAAATAAAATAGTTATAGATTTGCTGGTTTTTAAATCAGTTTTAAATCAATTAAACGATTAGCTTTCTTTTTGTGTGTACTATATAAAGATAAGATATAATTTATGGAAATTAACACGGATTTAAAAGTGCCTGTACAGGAAGCTGTAATGGAACTGAAGAAATTGACAGACATATTTTTTTAACAATTAAGGGTGTTTCGGATGTTGGCAAATCTCAGGAGAAAGTCTGCAGGTCGCTCTCTAAAAATATGATTTATATTATATTTAATTTTTTTTAAAGAAATTTTAAAATGTATATTGTAAAAATATGTAAAATATATAACAATATATATATGTACCTCTAAATGTAATATTCTCTATAGAATTATATAAAATAGATGTCTTTCATTCTATTTCCTTCAATTATCCGCAACATAAATTCCCCTAAAAACCCTCTATATCGATTTTATTAACAATTACATATTTTTCTAGCTGGGCGAAACACAATCGAATCTCGGTCCCTATTCGGAGGTGCAGGATTATGAAACTATATTGAATAGCTGCTTGACGAGCGGATCACTGTTTGAGGATCCACTGTTTCCGGCTAGCAATGAGTCGCTTATGTTCTCACGTCGCCCCGATCGCTATATAGAATGGTTGCGTCCTCATGTAAGTTCTAATTGTAAAATAATTGAAGAGATTAAATATTAATAATGAAATTTGCAATTCCAGGAAATTGTTGAAAATCCGCAATTCTTTGTAGAAGGCTATTCTCGATTTGATGTGCAACAAGGCGAGCTTGGGGATTGCTGGCTACTGGCTGCCACTGCCAATTTGACATCTGAATCATCCTTGTTCTTCCGTGTAATACCACCAGAGCAGAGCTTTCAAGAAAACTACGCTGGAATATTTCATTTTCGCTTCTGGCAATACGGTAATACATATTCTTGGGTAGAAAAAATAGATAATTGATACATCTCTTCTAAATTATTATTAGACCTGATCACAATATAATATTTATTGTTTTTGGCTTAAGTATAGAGAAATTTTAAAAATAATAACTCTTTACGTATATATAATCAGGTAAATGGGTTGATGTAATTATTGATGATCGTTTGCCAACGTATCGAGGAGAGTTGCTCTATATGCATTCGGCTGAGAAAAATGAATTCTGGAGTGCCCTTTTGGAGAAAGCATATGCCAAGTATGTAAATTAATTACAAAATTATTATATACTACTAATTTGTATAAACGTAGACTGCATGGATCGTATGAAGCACTTAAGGGTGGCACCACTTGCGAGGCGATGGAAGATTTCACAGGAGGTGTCAGTGAATGGTTTGACCTTAAAGAGGCACCACCAAATTTGTTTACTATACTCCAAAAAGCAGCTGAACGTAACTCTATGATGGGTTGTTCGATTGAAGCAGATCCCAATGTGCTGGAAGCTGAAACGCCTCAAGGATTGATTCGAGGACATGCTTACTCTATTACTAAAGTACTGTTATTATTATTTATATTTAGTATATTCACTTATTGCTATGCATATATAAATGTCCGCAGGTTTGCCTCATTGATATCGTGACACCGAATCGGCAAGGAAAGATTCCAATGATTCGCATGCGGAATCCTTGGGGAAATGAAGCAGAGTGGAATGGTCCATGGAGCGATAGCTCGCCTGAATGGCGTTATATACCCGAGGAACAGAAGCAGGAAATTGGTCTCAACTTCGATAGAGATGGAGAATTTTGGATGACATTCCAAGATTTCTTAACTCATTTTGATCGTGTTGAGCTTTGCAATTTATCGCCAGAGTCTTTCTCAAAGACATCTGACGATCCACACAGCGGTAAACGCAAATGGGAGATGTCAATGTACGAGGGTGAATGGACACCTGGCGTCACAGCAGGTGGCTGCAGAAATTTCTTAGATACATTTTGGCATAATCCTCAATACATCATTACCCTGGTGGATCCCGATGAGCAGGACGAGGAGGGCAACTGCACAGTTATTGTTGCGCTAATGCAAAAGAATCGTAGATCCAAACGCAATATGGGAATGGAGTGCCTTACAATTGGTTTTGCTATTTATAGCCTAACCGAACGTGATTTGGAAAACCGTCCACAGGGAATTAACTTCTTCAAGTACAAGTCCTCCGTGGGACGATCGCCCCACTTTATTAACACTCGAGAGGTATGTTAACGGTAAATGGGGAATATCTAAACGCATTGACTTAACTCTTCTTATAGGTATGCGCTCGATTTAATCTACCTCCGGGCCACTATCTCATTGTGCCCTCAACTTTTGATCCGAACGAGGAAGGAGAGTTCATCATTCGCGTCTTCTCCGAAACTAAAAATAATATGGAGTGCGTATACAATGCAAATGAAGAAGAGTTTGTATATTAGATGTAATTCGGCAGCAGATTTATTTTTCCAATCAGTCTAATTAATGCGAAATGCAATTTTCAAGGGGTATGCGGGGTATGTGATTGATTATGTATATAATTAATAATCTGTATGCATGTGTATTGTTCGATCGTAAATTTGTATAGCTGTCGGAGAAAATAATTGCGGGAGGTCTAATGCCAGTTAGAATGAGCTCGAAATATGTAGTAAATACCCTTACTTAAAAAGTCTAAAGCAACTTTTAGAGTATTAAATTTCTAGAATCCAAAATTCCTTAATATTGGAGTATTATTTTAATGCATTTTGCTATATCTCTATCCTAACCGTCCACTAAATGCTCAGCTAATCTATATAGAATTATTTATTTATTAAGCTCTAACAATTTATTTTCAATTTAATATATTTAGTATTTTATTGCAAAGACTTTCAAGAAATATATATTTCTATGATCCTTTAGTTGTTGAAAAGACATTCAGCAATTACAATTGTTGCTTGTATAATACTTCTATATATACTTGATTACAAATGTAAATAACCTTCGAATAAATCAATTGTGCAATACAAGTCTATATTTATTGTTTTAATTAAAATAAAACATTTTCATTTGCATCAATCAAATTAGATTTATATTTGTAGAGTATATCGAAAAATTTAGTTAATATTTTCAATCAACAATGAATATTTTTGGTGTCTTTCATTTCATTTATTTACTTATATCTTCAACATGTAAAATACCTTTGTAAAATAATTATAATAATTTCAAAAATCATTCTACTTCAATTCTCATCAATCATGTCAATTTTTCACTTCCGTATATAGAGAAAATGATGATCACGTTGGTTACGGTGACGATTCGAATAAGGTAAGTCAATATGACTATATAATAAAATAATAAACTAATGTATATATTCTTTGATATAAGGTTATACCAGGTTTTCCAACACCAAAGCCCGTCGATCCGCAAAAAGAAGGCTTGCGCAGATTATTTGACAGCATTGCTGGTAAGGATATGGAAGTAGATTGGATGGAGCTAAAAAGAATATTAGATCATTCGATGCGCGATGGTGAGTTAATTCGGCAATAAAAGTGATATAGTGAACCTATATTTAATAATTTTGTATTATAGATTTACCAAAGGCTGTTGTCTATAACCGACAGACAACTTATAATGCATTTGAAACGCAGGCAGGCACTCAGGACGAAATACCTGGAAATGCCTGTGGCCTACTTTCCTTAATATGTGGACCATTCCTTAAAGGCACTCCGTTTGAGGAACAGCTGGGCGGGAATGATCAGTCTAACAAAAGACTCATCGAAGAGAGCCCAGCAGGTAATATAAATATACTACTATATCATAAATTATATAGATTACAAAATACTCACATTTATGATACTCTCTAAGAATATAAGCTGCCTAGGATATGTGCTGAATACAACATTATGCAATTTATTTATTATTAATTACATTTCTTATTCCAAATTACAGCCATTGTCGATGAGACACATGGCTTTTCCAAAGATGTTTGCCGCTCGATGGTGGCGATGTTGGATGCAGATAAGTCTGGTAAACTGGGCTTTGAGGAGTTTGAGGCTTTACTTTCGGATATCGCCAAATGGAAGGCTATATTCAAAACATATGACACTGAGAATTCGGGGAGAATTTCAGGCTTTCAGCTACGCGAGGCGCTCAACTCAGCGGGTTACCACTTAAACAATCGTGTTCTAAATGCCTTGGGTCATCGATATGGATCGAGAGATGGCAAGATCGCATTTGATGATTTCCTTATGTGTGCAGTGAAAATAAAAACATATATTGGTAATTCAAAATATATTATATATATAAGTTGTAAATTATATTCGATTATATCTAACATTGTTTCATTTCAGAAATATTCAGAGAAAGAGATACGGAAAAGAACGAAACTGCAACGTTTACATTGGAGGAATGGATTGAACAGACAATTTACTCATAGAAAATCTATCAGAAGTTCTATTTAAATATATCTTTAAATACAAGTCTCCTCGTTATTATATATTTCAAATCAGTGGAACAAATTTTCAAATGTCTTTTACTCTGTTTAGTTTAAAGCCGAAATTGTAAATCTCTTTGTCTAATCTCAAATTGCCTTCATTGAATTAAAAGCGCTAAATCAAAATTTGATCAAACATGTTATTTGGTTTATAGGCATTTTATTCATGTTATATATCTGTCGAATTATTGATCTAACTTTCTTACAGCTATTGCTCTTCAAACTAAAATAAATTGATTTAGTTCAAACTTCTAATGCTTTTCGATTGGACGGCTTGACATATTCTAATATATTGCATTGATACTAATATACTAACTACCTTGACTTTATAGTTCAATTTTGACCCGGTTTGATTATAAAACACATGTCAACATGAAATTAATCGGCACAAGGCAGGATATCGTTTAGTCGAATGTTTTTCGTGTTTATTTATTAATATTTTTTGAGTTACATAAACATATTTAGTACCTTAATGTATTTTTGACTACTTGACGATTTAATAATGCATTCCATTGCGGCCGGCCGACGTTGAGTGTTCGTCATATTTTTATGAACATGCAATATTTATGTTATTAATGTTATGTGTGTTATGAGTTCTTGAGATGAATTCCGCTTTTGTGAAAAAAACATATGTACATACGTATTTTGGTTTCTTATATACACAGAATGTTAGCATATACTATCTGTAGACTTAAGATTCAAGATATATTAATATGAAGTAATAGGATTAGCAAGCTAATTATTTATGCGTGGCCATGTACGGTGGATGTGTTGCAATACATATGCTCGGCTGGATTATTTAATGTGTCTTCTATGATTTTCAAGGGCTCATTGGAGCGCCCGTCATGATTAATTTCATGTTCCATGTGTAAGCTGCCCTGACTGTTGCCATCAATAATGCTGCCACTGCAGCTAGATGTTTGTAAGTGTTGTGCGTTGAAGCTTTGGTGTATGTTTTCATTGTCGTACAGACTTATGTCAGCCATGCACTTTAACGGCTCGACACCAATAGAAAGAGATGATGAGGCAGAACCGTTGTCGCCAGGCGATTGACTGGTTTCACAACTCAATGATCCACTTGAAGCTTTTCTGTTGGGAATGGCGAAAATTTGATATCGATTCCTTATTGAATCGACAACATCAAAAAGATTCTTCGCATCCATGGCCAAGATATGTGCTGCAGATAACATACTCCTATAAAAGAGAAAATAATATATTAATAAAAGAATTTCGTTATATTCGTATGACATAATTACTTTCGATATTCACTGTCCAAAGTAGTGTCATTGTATTGAAGCGCTAATCGCATTGCCGAAACCAACTCCTGCATGTCCTTTGAGAGAACTTTGTGCGCCATTTCAACTTCTCTGTAAATTGAAAACAATTACTTTAAATAATACATTCATAATGGTGTTAACATGCGAAATTACTTTAGGGCTTGAGCCGGGAAGAGTATAGAAATATTATCCACCGATTTCAAAAGGTTTCGCAGCTCCACTCCCACATTTTTAACCAAATTTAAGTAGCCATCGACATGCGCCTTTTCTACACCTTGCGAAAGCACCATAATTGATTTGACAACTGCTGTTGTAGCACAGTAAATCTCATCATTTGCTCGATTTATTGGCCGTAACGAATCACGATGTTCATTGTTTCTTGACTTTGTGCTGTCTTCTGCTGACTGAGATACCATGTGATCAGATGGCGAGTTATTTAACTTGAGAGAAACGGTATTTGGTAATTTTGGCCTTGTCTTTGAGTTGGCAGAATCCAAAGAGCCCGTTGTACCCTCAAATATCATGTCAGGCTGGTAAGATCGATGTTTTCCCATATCTGTATCAACTCCCGATGTTATTGGACTAGATCGCTTTCTCTATAAAGTAAAACTTTAATGCATAGCTTCATTGTTACTTAACTCTCAGCTTACCACCATTTCCTCCTGATACAGCCATTCACCATCGCTGTTACTGTCTTTTCGCTGTTGCCATAGCTTATCCACAATTGGGTTAGGAATTGTCTGTAAATTAAAATTGTACATTATTGTATGTCATTGGAGTAAATTATTTCTGTTAGACATAACTTAAGATAAACCAATTAAATAATATAACTAAAAAACGAAATCAAAAAAGATAAAGACGTCTTGTCATGTGTCAGGATAATACTTCGTCCAGCCAAACCTGATTTCCCACTTCAGAATTCATTTGAATACAAGCTGCTCCTTCCAAATTATCGCTTTTGAGTTCCACCTGAAGTGGATAAGAATGCGTCGTCCATTGCGGCTCTCCAGGATTTTCATGTGCATCGCTTGTTAAATTTTCGGTGTATAAAATATTTTGATTTCCAGCGAAGCACTGCCCTGGACTTTTGTAATCTTGTCCTATTTGAGTAGAACTCATTGGCGGTGCATGTGTTAAGGATGTTGACTCGCTACTTTGTTTCACAGACACACAAGTCTTGAGGCCAACACCGCCAAAGTCATAGATTTCCTCTGGCAGAGAGTCGCATTCAATTGACGTTTTCATTTGTTGGCGATAGGCATTAAAGTGACTCTTGCGTTCAATGCTTCTGGAACGGTCAGAATAACTCGTGCTTGGCTTATGAAAGACAAAGTTCTGTGCTGTCATCAATGATTGATGACGCTCCAGGCTGCCGCCCTTTGAATGCATAGGCTTGTCCATTTGTGGCTGATGCCTTTCAAGACTTCCATAAAGACTATAACCTGAGACTCTAGCCGCTGGGTTGCCACATTTGTTGTCCGTCTGCGACTGATTTGCGTGAAAGTCATTATCCGCGTGCGGTGCACTTATTATAAAATTATTTTTAAGTGGCAAATTCTCTGACACAAATCCTGATACCTGCTGAGGCCTAATGTTCGTAGGGGGTAAATATGACGGCATGTGGGTGGAGTCAAGTGAACTTATGACAGATGGAGATGGATAAAGGTTTTGGGAAGAGTTGCTGTTAGTTGGAAATTTGTTTTGAACTTTTGAATCAGCGACAGGATCGAGTTTGAAGAGCTCCGCTGCGGGGAGTTTAGTAGTTTTAAGCGAATGATTCGATGTACTGGAATCTATGCCTACGGCTAAAGTATTAAATACCGAAGCGGGTGTAGTGTATGCTGCAGGATTAATGCCACGCTTTTGATTTTCCATCATTAATCTGGCTAGAACTGCTGGATTTTGGGCAATGATATAGGTCTGCGCCACACTTTTGTTCTCCTCCGACGTATTCAACATAGGAATATCTAAAAGCAACAACAATTAATAACTAATAATTAAGTTGCCAACTTTGCTAGGTAATTTTACCAGGATCATTAACTGTTCGAGATGGCTTCAATGGTGGAATATCGCTGTCTTCATTGCCAATCCAAGAAACTCCTGCAAGTCGACGATTTTCACGCCTCAATGTCTCCGTTGAGTTCATATCGTCTTCTGATAATATTTCTCTAAAATATGAATCATATTAATAATATATCTAATACAGCAAAAGCTTGTTTCCAATCATACTCAAGAGTTTCTTTTATTCGTTTGAAATTTGGTCTTTTTAGCGGTTCATATGCCCAACATTGAGACATAAGTGAGTATAATCTGGGTGGACAGTTGGGAGGCAGTGGTAGCCTCTCTCCATTTTCGAGCTTCGTTATTACATCACTGTTCTTAACGCCTTGAAACGGTTTGACGCCCAGCATAAGAATTTCCCAAATGCAAACACCTATTCATAAATGTAACTCATGTTAATTAAGTTATATTGTGATATTATAACATTTACTAACCAAACATCCAAACGTCACTAGCTGTTGTGAATCTTCGAAAGTTGATCGACTCGGGCGACATCCATTTAATAGGCAGTGCAACTGAAATAGAAATTTTATTTATTGTTTTCATAATGAAAATTGTATACTAATTTAATTCCGAACCTGTGGGAGTTGAGTGATAATAGGACTGATCCGAAACCCATCGAGATAAACCAAAATCAGCCAGCTAAAATAGTTTTTAATATTAATAAATATATATATATTTTTTATATATGATTTACCCACCTTAACACAAGTTGGACTGCTCACAAGCACATTCCTAGCCGCAATATCTCGATGAACGAATTTCTTTGACTCCAAATAGCTGAGCGCCGTTGACAACTGATAGCAGTATTGAAGCAAAGTTCCATGAGTTAACCTGGATACGAAATATTATGAATAATTACTATAATTCCTGATAAATGTGCTTTGCTTACCTCTCACTGTTCGCTTTTAAGTACGCGCGCAGCTCACCAAGCTGAGCTAATTCCATTACAATCCAAATGGGCATAACACTGCAAATACCAATCAATCGAATAATGTGTGGATGATGGAACTTCTGCATTATATCTAAAATAAGGAATTAGAGAAGCATATTTAATATTAATATATTTAACCCAGCAAGCTTTAACATATGTATCATAAGAGACTCAGATCATTCAACTTGAAGTCCAACAACTTACATGCTTCGGCAAGAAAATTCTCTGTCTTTTCTGGATCCTCGTTTGCTTTACATGTCTTTACGGCAACTTGCATTACAGTATATTTGGCATCGCTACTATTTTGAGCACCTTCGGGTCTTTTATTTTTAGCTTTAGCTGATATTGGAACTGTATATGTGCCAACGTAGACGTCTCCAAACTGTCCCACACCAATTTTTGCGCTTAGAACTATTTGAGATCGATCCAGTTCATAATTGCGCACTAATAAGAGAGAAAATATAAATATGAGTTAAAAAACATTATATAGAAGCAGCTATAACATACCTGTGGGCGTGGAGTAATCTCCTTCGCCTTCTAATAAACCAATTTCAGCATAATCATCTGTAAGCATGGGTTTAGTTTTAGCAGGGGACGACGAATCAAGAGCATCTTGCGCAGGGTTTGGTGACTTCGTTGCACTTTTCACAATGTTCGTTTCACGTTCCCAAACTGTAAACCCTAGATCTTTCGATAATAGCCTGCAATATCCATCAATAAGATCGGCAATACTTTCAGCGGTCTGAAAATGGATACATAATTATAATTATAATTATAAGAATTATAAATATATTAATTGTTAAATTTACATTAACTCCATTGCATGTTATGATCAAATCTTCCGTTATATTTGATGCAGATATTTTGATTTGCGTTTTAATCTTTTGACAATTGCATTTTAGATTTTGTAACTCGAGTTCGTTGGATGATTTTTCCTTTGGAAGAGCGCAGGTTTTTATAGCAACCACATCTTTGAATTGTGCAACATTTCTTAAGCTTGCTTGTGGGTGTGTCTGGTAAGAGATTCCTGAAAAGTATATGGGATTTAATAATTAATAAACTAATAAGGCTATTAAACTCGTAAAGTTCTTACCAATATGCGGACCAACATGCAGGATTCCAGATATATTCCAGGCAGAGCTCAAGGTGACAGAAAATTGTTCGAAATCGGTTATAAAAAAGTTTTTAAGAAGATCGAAGAACCTGTTAATATAAAGGTAGTTGATTATAATAATTAATCTTATATTAATAGAGGTCACACAAATACATACTTTGTCAAATATTCAATGTCATTATAGTTGTAGACCTTTTTGTATCCGACCTGTATCATCTTCTTCAGATTCTTTGGCTTTGTTGTGCTTATCACAGATTGCGGAATAAAACATTTAAATCCAATTTCCTTTTCAATGTAATCAATATGCTGTTTTTTATCTGGCGCTTTCAACGTTATGTTCTTGAAGTAATGCCGTATACCCAAACAGCATAGTTGAACTGCTACATCAGCATCAATACCAGATATATTCGATTGAATATAATCGTCTTTTACCTGAAATATCAATCACACATTGTCAATTACATTTAATTAACGTATATTATTTTTCCATTATTTTACCTGATCAAAGAAATAGAAGCAAGTCGTTTTATCTTCGTCGAATAATTCTTGAATTTTATGGGGCACATATCGCACGCGTAACTCGACACGCCACACTCCTGTGCTAACAGCTCTTCGACCTTGATGAGTATCTTTGTTTTCAGCAAGCTCAGCTTTCATGGGATCGTTGTTTGGACAATCAACATTCGAGCAACCAGGTGACTGAATGTGAGACAAAACCTTGTCCATCGACGTTGTTCTTGCTAACCATAGCACCTGTTAATTGTTTATTTATAGTTTTAGCAAGCAGATTCCAATATCACATTCGTTAGACATACTTCTTTGGTTATTACGTTCAACATTCGACACGCATATCTCTGAATGCTGGGTGGTGGTTGTCCATCTTTCCCAAACTCCTCGACAGTTTTACGTATAATGTGGAAAACTGTTTCATCTTTATTGAAGACTATTGATTTAAAACTCTTGTTTGGCATATGTACATGAAGAACATACTCTTCAGAATGGGCTAAAAAATATATAAAATTATATTATCTTATAATTTATGTTAACATGAATTATTGAATATTTACTCACATTCATTGTTCTTATGCGGCTGACTGCTTTGGTTCTTGCGCTCTGCGGTGTTCATGTTCCAAATATATCGCACTGTAGGCGATTTTATTCAAAAATTCACCACCTATATATAATGTATGCAAACCAGACTTAAATTATTTATTTACATACATATGTTCAATTCAGACATCGTCTGAAATCTACTCGATGCATCTTCTAAAGCGTAATTTTCTTTTATTAGAATAAGGTGCACGCAATTTATTTGATTTTGTTCTATTGCAAATTAACACAGAGACCTAGAATATCAATTTGAAATTCAATAGTCTCTCTATCATACTGCGGTTGATTGATCCGAAAGTCGAATCTCTCGAAAATAATATATGCGTATGTCTTGTATTAATTTCTATATACACACATACATACATACAAGCACATACATATATAAAACTCTAATATGCAATATATACTCGCTCATTCAGTTTGTGCATTGTTTGTTTATGAAATCATCTATGTATATAATCGAATTGCAAACATATTGAACCGATTTATCATTCGACGAATTGCCTGAACTATTTAGTTATTTAATATTTGTGAAATATAAAAACAGGTATTACTTCCCCACACGTTCTTCTTCTTGTCTTTTTAATATTTCTATTCATAGGAGTGTCATCTGCTGTATATGGTCTGGAGTGCCATTCGCACAAAATCGGAGATGGTTATAGTGACGTCACAAATTGTATTGAAACTGGGTTTCATCACTAACCAGAGAACACATAGACTAGACAACTAGTGGAAAGCTTTTTGCACGCTTTTTCTTGGACTTAAGCACCCCAGACTGCTTTGAATTCGCTCGGCGAATTACTTTTAAGCTCGAGCAACGAAAATATACGAAAGCACAATCATTTCGCTTCACACGCTCGACCGAGATGGTCAAATGTTGAACAAAAGATCCTTCTATGCTCAATCTTTCCCTTGCTCTCTCTCTCTCGATGCTCT
Organism: Drosophila navojoa; assembly: GCF_054131105.1. NCBI lineage: Eukaryota > Metazoa > Arthropoda > Insecta > Diptera > Drosophilidae > Drosophila > Drosophila navojoa. Next base: position 14,896,113 of record NC_142893.1, read on the forward strand.
ATGCTCTCTCAAATGTGTATATGTGTGTATGCATGTGAGCACAAGCAGCAGCTCTGAGCTGCCAGCTCACGAAAATTGAAATTTCTTCGCAGCAAGAACCCATGCCTTCCCTTCTGTGTGAAGAGTATACCGAACTTATCAAACCGTTTGCCAAGCTCGTACAAAATCTGTATATGTGTTTTCGATATTACTTGTGGGAAGGATATGAAAGCGTTGGTGCTCATACTGAAAATGCTTTCGCGACGAGCGTGCACACACACAGTCTCCGTTACTATATGTATTATGAGCATTTGTGTGCCTGTGTGCGTAGCTCTTGCTGCCTGTAGCGATTTCAGAGCCCCGAATTCGCATTTGGTAGATCTTGTGAACTACTCACGCATGCATACATACATATGTTTGATTGTGTGTACGCAGAAGCCGCGATGCTCACAAATGATGGGGTGATCATTGTAGAAGCCTTTGACTGCCTTTGTGCCTTTATATGTGCGTGTGTGTATGTGCATGTGTGTAAGCATGGGACATGAGCATTGGCGTGTGCCTACCTCAACTTAAAATTGTGCGAACGATTTTGGGTTTTGAATTGAAGAGGCGCGCTTATATTTCAGTAGCTGACTGACTAAAGTGCACTTGTCACTTGTCACATCCCAATACTTTGTGGCACTGTGACCGAAGAGTAACTCACGCACATGTGTATGTATGTATGTATGTATGTATATGTGTGTGGTATAGGGACAGCCAAGTTACTCGCGGTATATACCTACATATGTATTTAAGCACCTGATTTAAATGATCGTGAGTTAGCCTATCAGAATGCATTTTTAAAAAATTTAGTATCTGATCAGTGGGCAAAATGGGATGCGATTATCGATCCCTTGCATATTTGTATGTACATACATTTACAGGTGCATGCAAGTAAAAAAAAAGTGTAAAAAATGCAAGTGCACTTGTCAGTGTAGTCAGTCAGCTACTGAAATATAAGCGCGCCTCTTCAATTCAAAACCCAAAATCGTTCGCACAATTTTAAGTTGAGGTAGGCACACGCCAATGCTCATGTCCCATGCTTACACACATGCACATACACACACGCACATATAAAGGCACAAAGGCAGTCAAAGGCTTCTACAATGATCACCCCATCATTTGTGAGCATCGCGGCTTCTGCGTACACACAATCAAACATATGTATGTATGCATGCGTGAGTAGTTCACAAGATCTACCAAATGCGAATTCGGGGCTCTGAAATCGCTACAGGCAGCAAGAGCTACGCACACAGGCACACAAATGCTCATAATACATATAGTAACGGAGACTGTGTGTGTGCACGCTCGTCGCGAAAGCATTTTCAGTATGAGCACCAACGCTTTCATATCCTTCCCACAAGTAATATCGAAAACACATATACAGATTTTGTACGAGCTTGGCAAACGGTTTGATAAGTTCGGTATACTCTTCACACAGAAGGGAAGGCATGGGTTCTTGCTGCGAAGAAATTTCAATTTTCGTGAGCTGGCAGCTCAGAGCTGCTGCTTGTGCTCACATGCATACACACATATACACATTTGAGAGAGCATAGAGCATCGAGAGAGAGAAAGCAAGGGAAAGATTGAGCATAGAAGGATCTTTTGTTCAACATTTGACCATCTCGGTCGAGCGCGTGAAGCGAAATGATTGTGCTTTCGTATATTTTCGTTGCTCGAGCCTAAAAGTAATTCGCCGAGCGAATTCAAAGCAGTCTGGGGTGCTTAAGTCCAAGAAAAAGCGTGCAAAAAGCTTTCCACTAGTTGTCTAGTCTATGTGTTCTCTGGTTAGTGGTTTCATATTGAACGCAGACTTTAAATTTTTATGTTTCAATTATCCAACAAGTAATTTAATATTTTTAGCACTATTTACTATATTTACCTACATGATGTGAGCATCTATTTCAAAATGAAAAACATCGATAAGATAAAAACATCGAATGTCGATATCATACTTGATTTTAAATTATCGATAGTTGCATATCATGGCAACCTTTCTATTTTCAATGCATATTTTCCATTGTCCATAACTAAGCGTCAATTTAATAGCAACCCTATTGCATTCTGTGTAAGAATTACAATTATTAATATATTGTGCAAATGTATGGCTAATATATAAATTTAATATTAGAATATCAGTAAGTATAGCTATTAGGAGACCTTTGAGTGTGTACATTTTATTGTATTAACATAACGCGTGGCTTTGTACACGTTTGCAGAGTGAAAAAATGTCGGACTCCGAAGCCAGCAATGTTTCAGATAGTGGATCGGACGATGGATCCATATCTAACAAGTCGCAACAAAGTGTTAGATCCAAATCTGGCCCACGCTCAAGGTCAAGATCGATTTCCAGATCTAGGTCCAGATCCAGATCCAGATCCCGATCCTCTCGCTCACGTTCTCATTCAGCCCATTCGGGCTCCGGATCCGATTCTCCACAGCCCCAAGGAGGACGCGGACATCGCCGCAAGTCCGAAGATTCTGAAGATGAAGATCAACAAGGAGAAGAAATTGATTCTGAAGAATACGAAGAGGAGGAAAACGAAGATGATCATCCACGAAAGAAAAAGAAAAAGGAACGCTTTGGTGGCTTTATTATTGACGAAGCTGAAGTAGATGACGAGGTGAAGTATCAAAAATAAAACACTGACTGAATTCATTGATAATTATTAATATTAATTTATAATAATTAGGTTGATGAAGACGATGAATGGGAGGAAGGTGCCAATGAAATTGGCATTGTTGGTAATGAAATTGATGAATTGGGTCCCACGGCCAGAGATATTGAAATCAGGCGTAGAGGCACCAATTTGTGGGAGTAAGTTTCTTTTAGACAACTGAATTATGCACAAATTTTAATGCAAATTTAAATAGCACCCAAAAAGAGGATGAAATTGAGGAATATTTAAGAAAGAAATATGCCGATGAATCAATGGTTAAGCGACATTTTGGCGATGGAGGCGAGGAAATGTCTGATGAGATTACTCAACAAACACTTTTGCCCGGCATCAAGTAAGTTAATCATTTATAATTATCTCTTATTTATGTAGTTTGGTACTTATATAAATATTTCATTCAGAGATCCTAATTTGTGGATGGTAAAATGTCGCATTGGAGAAGAAAAAGCGACGGCATTACTCTTGATGAGAAAGTTCTTAACATATTTAAATACGGATGACCCATTGCAAATCAAATCAATTATCGCGCCAGAAGGTGTTAAGGGATATATTTACTTGGAAGCCTATAAGCAAACTCATGTGAAGACAGCCATCGACAATGTGGGAAATCTTCGCATGGGCAAATGGAAACAGGAAATGGTGCCAATTAAGGAGATGACAGATGTCCTTAAAGTAGTTAAAGAGCAAGTGGGACTTAAAGTGAAGCAATGGGTGCGCTTGAAGCGCGGTTTATACAAGGATGACATTGCCCAAGTAGATTATGTTGATCTGGCCCAAAATCAAGTGCATCTCAAGCTTCTTCCTCGTATTGACTATACCAGATTGCGCGGTGCATTAAGAACGACTGCAACGGTAAATTGAAGCTGAATTTCCATTATTATTCCTTATTAATTATTTATTTTCTGCAGGAAAGTGACGATGGCAAGCGCAAGAAAAAACGTAGACCACCAGCAAAACCCTTTGATCCGGAGGCTGTCAGGGCTATTGGCGGCGAAGTTCATTCGGATGGTGATTTTTTGCTATTTGAAGGCAATCGTTATTCGCGAAAGGGTTTTCTTTATAAAAACTTTACTATGTCGGCAATTCTGTCTGAGGGCGTCAAGCCCACACTGGCCGAACTGGAGCGTTTTGAAGAAGCGCCCGAGGGTAAGTGAATAAAATATCAAACTTTTACATATAAACAAATATAAACTGGTATAATTTATACTTTATAGAAGTTAACTTGGAAATTATGGCAAACGTTAAAGATGATCCAACTGCTGCTCATTCCTTCTCAATGGGTGATAATGTTGAGGTTTGCGTTGGTGACTTAGAAAACTTACAGGCAAAGATTGTTGCTATTGATGGCACAATGATTACGGTGATGCCAAAACATCAGGATTTAAAGGTAGTGTATATAGCTAATTAGCCTGTTTGATTTTAATTTCAATTAATAAACTCTCTTTCTGTAGGATCCACTTATTTTTAAAGCAAGCGAGCTACGCAAATACTTCAAAACGGGTGATCATGCTAGGGTGTTGGCTGGCCGCTATGAAGGCGAAACTGGTCTCATTATACGCGTTGAGCCCTCCCGAGTTGTGCTTGTCTCGGATTTAACAAACCACGAACTTGAGGTTTTGCCACGCGATTTGCAGCTCTGCTCAGATGTAGCAACCGGAGTTGATTGTCTTGGCCAGTTTCAATGGGGCGATCTAGTGCAGCTTGAGTGAGTTGGTTTTATTTAATAATTTTCTTTATTTAACTAAATATGAACGATTCCTCAGCTCACAAAATGTTGGTGTTATAGTGCGTCTTGAACGAGAGAATTTCCATGTCTTGGGCATGAATGGAAAGTGCATTGAATGCAAGCCAACGGCTTTGCACAAACGCCGTGAAAATCAGAATACTGTCGCCCTGGATGCTGATCAAAATCAGATACGCCGTCGCGATATTGTCAAGGTTATGGAGGGCCCTCATGCCGTAAGCAAATATTAGCTTTCTTTTATAAATGTAACATATTGATTAATTCACATTTATATTTAAATAGGGCCGCTCTGGAGAAATAAAGCATTTATATCGTAGTTTGGCTTTTCTCCATTGTCGCATGTACACCGAAAACGGAGGTATTTTTGTGTGCAAGACGCGTCACTTGCAGCTCGCTGGTGGGAGCAAGTCTAATGTCAGTAATCCTAATACACTTGGAGGATTGGGATTCATGTCGCCACGAATCCAATCTCCTATGCATCCGTCTGGTGGCCGTGGGGCGCGTGGTGGCTCACGCGGTGGACGAGGCGGCTTCCGAGTGACGCGCGATCGAGAGCTTCTGGGAAAAACTATTAAAATTTGTGGTGGACCCTACAAAGGTATGCATCACAATATATATCTGACTTGATGTTATTCCTATAATATATTTATTTAAATGGTTTGTTAATCCAGGCGCTGTTGGCATTGTAAAAGATGCAACTGAAAGCACAGCTCGTGTCGAGTTGCACACGTCGTGCCAAACAATTTCAGTGGATCGCAATCACATTGTTATTGTTGGCGAGCCTGGCAAAGAAGGCAGTGTATCCACCTACGGTCGCACACCGGCCCGTACACCCGGCTATGGAGCACAAACGCCCAGCTACACTGCTGCTGGCTCTAAGACTCCCTTGGTTGGCAGTCAGACACCAAATTGGGATACAGATACTCGTACACCTTACGGTACAATGACGCCGTCTCATGATGGCAGCATGACACCACGTCATGGCGCATGGGATCCTACAGCAAATACGACACCAGCTCGTAACACAGACTTTGATTATTCGTTGGAGGAGCCAAGTCCAAGCCCAGGCTATAATCCAAGTACTATACTAAGAATATATTTTTATACTATAAATACTAATAACTTATGCTCTTAGGCACTCCGGGTTATCAAATGTCCTCACAATTCGCTCCACAAACGCCTGGAACTCTGTATGGGTCGGATAGAAGTTATAGTCCGTTTAATCCGAGTCCCAGTCCAGCACCGTCGCCATATCCAGTTGGATATATGAATACGCCATCGCCATCGACCTATTCACCGAACACTCCCGGTGGTGTGCCACAATCTCCTTACAATCCACAAACGCCTGGAGCTAGCCTTGACTCGACGATGGGCGACTGGTGCACAACTGATATTGAGGTTCGGATTCATACACACGATGACACTGATCTCGTTGGCCAAACTGGAATTATTCGCACAGTATCGAATGGAGTTTGCTCTGTATTTCTTCGTCAAGAAGATCGTAGCGTGTCCATTGTTAGCGAGCACTTGGCACCTGTTCCGCCCAATAGCGGCGATGAATTCAAGGTCATTTATGGAGAAGAAAGAGAATCCGTTGGCAAAGTATTGTCCAAACAGGATGGTGATGTGCTCGTCTGTAAGATAAACGACGATGTGAAAATGTTACCTGTTAATCATTTATGCAAGATGAAGTCCATTGATTAGGCAACGAAATATTACCATTATTTGACGTGACAAAAGATAATCCCGTTCTTTTGTATAATAATTGACATATATATATGTAATAAAATTATATTGCTGTCAACGTTTCTGAATATACCGACAAACGGAAAAAAAAACATTTCAATTTTCTATATTATACATAATTTATTTCATAAACTGAGCTACAGATCTAGCTAACACCTTGGTTATACGCCTACTGTTAGTCAAGCAAAGTCGAAATGATATCATACACATTCATGCAACTAGAATTATAATTTACTGTCATAATACTGTTGATCTCTTATACAAATGTCCCCCATTCGTAGTCATAGAAAATCTGAATACACTATAGAATTCAGAAGGAGAAAATAGCCTGCACTATTTTAGAATCCATATCAAAATCAATTTATTTATTATATGCAGATAATACATATATTCAGATAATACATACATAGTATATATGGAATATAGTATATATGGAATATTCGAATTTGAAGGAAAAGTTAATTTTTGGTAACCTAGTAGAAAAGTAAATCTTTTTTATACCCAAAAGAGGAAAATTGAGGTCGAAATTGGTATGAAACGCTCCTATAAAGGTGTGTAATAGGGCGTTGCCTGTAATTTATAAAAGCTTGGTTGGTAAAGGGGGCCAGTTTTTTTTTACAATTTTTGTTTTGTTTGGTTCGTTTAAGATCTCCCATTCCTCTCTCTGTCGCTCTACTTGACAATTTCCGCTCCGGACATCTGGTGACATACATATTTAAATAAAGTCCCTAAAACTCAAAAGTACCTAACAAAAATTCATAATTTATCGATTTTCCAACCACACATATATATGAATGTGTATATAATCCTTCTGATAATAAGGAGCTGAGCAGGAATTTTTTTGACGTCCTACAGGGGTATTCTAGTTAAAATAGAAAGGTACATATATGCATACATATGTATGTATATATGTACATTTGTTTCCTTCGGGACATTGCGTTATTTCTAGAAAGTAGCATCGATTTTAGTTTTAGTTTTCAAGGAAGAAAATAAGCGAGAGTAATCATGAGAAAACGCGAAAGAGCGCAGGAAAGAAAAAGACAGAGTTATAGAATTTTAGTTTGGTAAGAGTTTTAAATTTTATATATGCTTATTATTTCAGAATATATTCAAAGTTCTCAATTAAAAAAAAAACGACATTCAAGACTTAATAAAACTAATTATTGAAATTCAAAGAGTATTGTTCGCTACGTCCATTTATGACGTAATTGAGTACGCAGAGTGTAACCTCTAATCTCTTATACTCAATAGTGGTGGTATTATTTGTTTGCAAACTCTGGTCACACTTGCTATCAACGTTATATTATACCGGCGATTTCGCTGAAGAACTCAGACAGTATTCGTCAAGTGAAGCGGGCAGAAGTGTGTTTGTGAATACAAAGCAGGAAATAATTTTTAAGTTAAAAGTCTACAATTTTATATACACAAAAAGAAAATGAGGGAAATTGTACACATCCAAGCTGGTCAGTGCGGTAACCAAATCGGTGCCAAGGTATGTACTAAACATTTAAGCAAGTTTTCCTTAATTGAGTTTAAAATAAGAATGAAGTACAGTTACCAGTAAACATGGCGTCATTTTTGCGCTGCCATGTGGCAAAAATTATTGAGGCCACCGGCATCGGCGCATAAGTTTGTATAGCATATAATTATTTATGCATGTATATATACGAAAAAATAATTTCATTCATATGAATACATAGCATATGTATATTGATAATAAACAGGCTCATGCAGTTTTTTCTTTATTCATGTGTATATACAGATAGAACTTAGATTTAGATCTATTAGTTTTTGGGCGTGTCTTCATGTTATTAACTTATCGATTAAACTGATATTCTTACATTGAGGACACATATTTATATATGGACAAATACATATCTTCATGTACACATATTTATATACATACATACATATGAGTAAATGACTCATTTTCTTTATAGCTCTAGTTTTTTTCTTTTCTTTCAATGAGAAAGTCGCTTTAGATGGTATGGCCCATACATACATATGCGACTAAGAAAAAGTATATGCGTGCATAAGTTTGTATGTTTGTAGTTGGTGAAAGGTATGTTTTTTTAGCCGATCAATCAAAATGTTTCTTGACTGGGCTAGTTTAACATATAATATTCATGTTATTCGAGTCTTTTCTGTTCATATGGCTTTGCCTTCTGGAGTTTGGTGAAGAGAAAATATGACGTCATTTTACCTAAAATGGCTGAACCGGTTGCCGACCGGTTCGCAATGACACAAAGTAAATACATACACGTATACATGATTGTATATGCACATACGTTCACATCTGTGTAGCGGCATGTACATACAATATATCCATATGTATGCATTGAATGTATATGTATATACATACATATATAAAAGAAGTTTTAGTAATTCATGCGGTCATTCGACAAAAAAAAGTACTTTATCAATGTTATTTAATTGCAAATATTTTTATATATACAGATAAGTCAATAATAACTGTATACACAAATATTTATTTGCATTGCTTGTTTGTTTGCTTTTTAAGAACAAGTAGCATTCCTCAATCCCGTAATCGTACAGTAATTATTTTTATTACACACATACTATTAAAGCGCAGATGTGCTCTAATACATGTACATATATGCATTCATATGCATTTACATATTTGTATATGTGCGTATATATATATATATATATCTACTTACATATGACACACCCAAAGGCAGTGTTGCCAGTTTTCATGCACATGCGTATAAGCTCTATTGCCGGCAAACCCATTGCGAACTGGCTTCGTCATCGACGTCCTTTCGGAGAATCAATACAGCCATTGTTGTCCTCGTGAATACATAGAAAACAACCCCCTTTTTGCAGCAGCTGCAACTGTTTTATATTTTCCTACGATATTTACCTTCGATATACATGAGAAGTAGTTATGTTTGTTATTGTTGTAGGCGCAGACACAATTATTAAGATACAGTTGCTTGAGGGTAATTTTGGTCATCATGGCAACTGTATTTATTTATTCCCTTAATTTCACTTCCTTTTTTTTTTTGAGGTGAGGTATTTTTATTGTTTACGACAAATAAACAAGTAAAAAGTTGGGCTTGGAAATGACGTAATCTGCTGAAAAAGTACATTTCTAACGCCATATGGCGTTCCAGACGAACTAAATTGATGCACTATACGGAGCTTGGCCTCGGCTTACGCCAGTCAACCGACTTTTCTGCTCTCTTGTGTGGGCTGGGCTGGTGTTGTTGCCGTCGCCGGCGATGATGTAAGCTTGCGCACATACACGTACACATGTATGTATGTGTATATGTATATGATTAAGCGAGAGATTGTCGCTTAAATTTGAGGTAGGCGCATGTCTGCTGACTATTGCTCGCTTGTGCGTGGGGACGGCGCAGCACAGCCTACATACATATACGGGAAAAGCCAAAGCCAAAGACTGTTAAGGTGGACAGCTGGTGTTATGATCAACCCACACACAAGCAGCGACAATGACGATGACGATGTTTCCGTTGTTGTCGGTTTAAGCCCACCATAAGTCTGATAAAATATTTATTTATTGACTCTGTGTCTAAATACAGCTTTCTATTATTAGTGCCCCTTTAATGGACACAAAGTTCAACGAACATCTGTTCGAAAAGAATGAAAAAGCAAAGAGTTTGAGAACAACTATTTGAAATTGATTTAGTTACTTTAAAAGGGCTGGTATCTAATTGAAATAAATCGTATTTATAAACAATTATTAGAAATTAATTTACTTGCTGAACAAAAGACGGGCTTAGTAAATATAAAATAAAAAGTGAATTTATGATTGAAATTATAAAATTAAATTAACGTCTTTTACTTTCATTTCAGTTCTGGGAAATTATTTCCGATGAGCATGGCATTGATGCTACCGGCGCTTACCATGGCGACAGCGACCTACAATTAGAGCGTATTAATGTATACTACAATGAGGCGTCCGGAGGCAAATATGTGCCTCGCGCTGTGCTCGTCGATTTGGAGCCTGGCACCATGGACTCCGTGCGATCGGGTCCCTTCGGCCAGATCTTCAGACCCGACAACTTTGTGTTCGGTCAATCTGGTGCCGGCAACAACTGGGCCAAGGGTCATTACACAGAAGGCGCTGAGCTCGTCGATTCAGTGCTCGATGTTGTGCGTAAAGAGGCTGAATCGTGCGATTGCCTGCAAGGCTTCCAACTTACACACTCGCTGGGAGGTGGCACCGGTTCCGGCATGGGTACCCTGCTGATCTCCAAGATCCGTGAGGAATATCCCGATAGAATCATGAACACATACTCAGTGGTGCCCTCGCCAAAGGTGTCGGACACCGTTGTTGAGCCCTACAATGCTACCCTGTCGGTGCACCAGTTGGTCGAGAACACAGATGAGACCTACTGCATCGACAACGAGGCGCTCTATGACATCTGCTTCCGTACCCTCAAGCTGACAACCCCAACTTATGGTGACTTGAACCATCTCGTCTCGTTGACAATGTCTGGCGTAACAACTTGCCTCCGCTTCCCTGGCCAACTGAATGCTGATCTCCGCAAACTGGCAGTTAATATGGTTCCATTCCCACGTCTGCATTTCTTCATGCCTGGCTTTGCACCCCTGACATCTCGAGGCTCCCAGCAATACAGGGCGCTGACAGTGCCTGAGCTGACACAACAGATGTTCGATGCTAAGAACATGATGGCTGCCTGCGATCCTCGTCATGGCCGCTATCTGACCGTCGCTGCCATCTTCCGTGGACGCATGTCCATGAAGGAGGTTGACGAGCAGATGCTGAACATCCAGAACAAGAACAGCTCATACTTTGTTGAATGGATCCCCAACAATGTGAAGACCGCTGTCTGTGACATCCCGCCCCGTGGTCTGAAAATGTCTGCTACTTTCATTGGAAACTCGACTGCCATCCAGGAGCTGTTCAAGCGTATCTCTGAGCAATTCACCGCTATGTTCCGTCGCAAGGCTTTCTTGCATTGGTACACTGGCGAGGGTATGGATGAGATGGAGTTCACCGAGGCTGAGAGCAACATGAACGATTTGGTCTCTGAATATCAGCAATACCAGGAGGCTACCGCCGATGAGGATGCTGAATTCGAAGAAGAACAAGAGGGTGAAGTGGATGAGAACTAAATTCTCGAAAGTTGCGTCAAGTAAATGAGAACAAAAATTAAGTTTGCAATGATTGTTCTTTTAACGTAACCAATAAAGTCGAAACGATTTCTTCTTACAAAAAAAAGATATAAAAGAAAAACTTGTTTCATTTGTTAAAATCTGTATATACATACATATATTTTTGCTGGCTGCATTTTTATTATTATACAGCAGTAAAAGATTATCGGCAATACGTTTATCTGTTCAGTCAGGTGCACTCACGGCAATTAAAAATTTTGCTGAATGCTCTGTAGCTCGAGCTGTATTTTATAATAGATGGAAACAGATTAACGAATTGTAGCTAATCTAATATACAAACAACAAAGTAGGAGAAATTGCAAGAAATATCGATAATTTGAAATTAACATTGGTTTGCGCATGGCAGTGGAGAGCATTCAAAAGAAAATCCATTGAGCATTATGAGTGCGATACGTAAAATAAAATAACTAAATCAACATAAAGTAAAAAATATACATCTATAATAATAAGGTGAAGATGTTTCTTTGAAAAATAGTTTTAACTCATTATGTACATAAACAAAATTGTTTAAGACGGCATAACGTTTCTATTAGCGGCATTTTCCCCACCCATACAAACAGCTGCTTCACATATAGAGATGGGCCACACCTAAACGATTGCTAAATAAAAATGTATCGAATAAACTATCGCAAATACATTTAATTCCGTAATTGATACATGCCTCCTTGCTTGCTATACTCCTGACAGAAGTAAACAATTAATTTTTGCGCAAAAAAAAGTAACATTCATATAGAGAAGTAAAATCAATATTACAAAATATAATAACTAACTTTCGTGATTCCAGTTTGCATGATGGTATGATGAAATTTGAAATAAAGTATTTTAGCCATTACACAACACTGAATTGTATATGTATGATTTTGAGTGTTGTCACAGACTGAGTTTTGGCAAGTAAGACAGAAAATAAATAAAATAGTTTATATTGCGAAAAAAAGTATAGTAAGTAAATTTTTTAGATGATAGCAATGGACGAGCAGCGCGGCGATAAAGTCTATGGCGGTTGTGAGGGGCCAGACGCCATGTACGTCAAACTGATTTCGTCAGATGGACACGAATTTATTGTAAAACGGGAACATGCTCTCACCTCTGGCACAATTAAGGCAATGTTATCTGGCCCAGGACAATTCGCGGAAAACGAGGCTAATGAAGTGCACTTTCGGGAGATTCCGTAAGTCCCATTTTGCGATGCCAACGAAGTGCGCTCAGTACTTTCCTTTAAATCAAATGTGTGCTAATGACCGGTCAAGGGAGTGCCAATATTTTTCCATGTACATACATACATACATGCACACAGCAACGAACATACAATATATTTGACCCATGCACACATACGTACGGGTTAAATTGCATACAAACAAACATTTGTATGTGTGTGTAATGCATGTGTGTGTATTTTAGCGTATTGAAGGGTTAAATTTTTGTAATATTCGTTCGGCTAGACAAATAATGCTGGTTTAGTAGCACAAATTAGTAGTATTATCACTTTATATATAGAATTAGTATATACACCAGACATAAATAGAATTAATATACATCGTTCGATGTAGATATTGCTATATACATATATAGGCATAGTTCACACATTAGAAATCGACAGATACAATGATTTTGAAAAGTATTTATTGAATTTATTATATGAAGCTCAGTCAGTCCTTTTCAACTAAGAGCTACAAATAGAACATTTATTTAACAGATTTTTATTTGCTCGATTGTTTTTAATATTATATTATTGTTGATCGTCAGACATATTCTTTTTAAGTTTATGTCAACTATTATCTGTGATTTCAGTTCCACAGAGAGCGGAGAGAGTGTAGAAGCTTATGATATTTTTAGCATCCTCACACTTTTCTCCGTCTATAGAACTGAAAGAGAGAATCGTAGATAATAGCTTGACAACTTCAGAGACTGCTAGATTAGTCTTATTAGTTCATTGTTGAGTCCGATTTTTTCCTAATATTGAATCTATTCATAATATGCGTTGATATCAACTTTGCAGATCTAACATGGGCGAATAAATAAATACTAATCAATTAAATCTTGAGTAATTATTATATTTTTAACGATATTACTTCGACAATAATATTTTGAAGAAGGCGTTGTTTTAGTCTTTTATAAAATATTACAAAATTGATTGATTCTTAATAAATTCTTTTTTCATTTCTTTTGCAGATCGCATGTCTTACAGAAGGTGTGCATGTACTTCACATACAAAGTTCGATATACCAATAGTTCAACCGAAATACCAGAATTTCCGATTGCACCAGAGATTGCCTTAGAACTTTTAATGGCAGCTAATTTTCTAGATTGCTAAGTTATTGGTTAACTTAATAATGTTAAATAAAAAAATTTCAAAATGAATAAAAATGTAATATGGTTTGCTGTAATTGTATATACAAATGTAGTTTTATTTATGTTAATGTTAGTTGATGCCAAGGCGAATGTAAGTCCGGTGGAGATACTGGAAACAAATTTATCCAAAAGTATTTAAAGTAACATATGTATATGAGTATCTAAACTACATTTTACAACCTGTTGTGTAAATGAACATATAAAACGCTACTATTAACCTTGATTGAAGGCGCTATCAATACATAAGTCATTGTATTTGACCTTGTGGTCATGCACGTTATTTTTACAGCGGGACGTCGCCTCATCGAAAATAAAAGGACACGCGCCCATTGATCTTTATTGCAGTCATAATATATGAACATATATAGATAAATATACCCAAGATTGCACGAATTTAAGTTCATAGCGAAAAGAAAGCCTTAAAAGCAAATCCATTTAGACACCATGTTCTTAATTTTTGTTATTTTTATAAGAATAATAAACTCAACGGAGTTGCTGAGGGCGCAAATTGCCGCTATTGCAGCAAAGTTATGACGTCAGCTGCTCTTGGAGCATCTGACAGTGATTTAACAGTGAACTTACAGTCACTTTTAACAGCGGCCTTCATCATTTTTGAAGGACAACGCGCGCCACAATAAATCGATGTTTAGCGAACGTTTCTATGGTTACCAATTGACACATCGGCAGGGCCAAACATAGTAAAACAATTTTCTATTTTCATTTTTAAGTTCTTTAAGTTTACATAGCGTCGCAATATGGGCATGCTGCACAATTTGACGGGCTTGATCAAAGTCAAAAAGGACAAAATGACGATACTTGTACTGGGCCTGAATAACAGTGGCAAATCGACGATAATTAACCATTTCAAGAAGTCAAACGAACAGTCTGCTATAATGGTGCCAACAGTGGGGTTTCTCATTGAGCAGTTTTACAGTAAGTTTTGCTATACAAAATGCATCATCTTTTAATAATTTTCATCTGGCAGACATGGGCGTTTGCATAAAGGCTATTGATATGTCTGGAGCTACACGTTACAGAAATTTATGGGAGCATCAGTTTAAAAATTGTCAGGGAATAATCTACGTAATCGATTCAAGCGATAGAATGAGATTCGGTATATCTAAAAAAAACAATTATAAATATACAAATCATTTTCAATTACATTCCGTTTCAGTGGTTGTCAAAGATGAATTAGATCTGGTGCTGCAGCATCCCGATCTGCGCGATAGAATATTACCCATACTATTCTATGGAAACAAATCGGATCTAGAGGACTCACTATCTAACGTAAAAATTGCAGCGGGTAACTAAAGTCATATAAATATAAATGAATGATTTATATAATCCTGAATTTGAATCTCTTTCAGCTCTGGGTTTGGAAAACATCAAGGACAAACCTTGGCACATCTGCTCCAGCAACGCCATTTCCGGAGAAGGTCTAGACGAGGGCATACAATGGCTGGTTCAGCAAATCCGTTTCGCCTTATTAAGCAATAGAAAGGGTGGTAAAATGAAGATGGTCTCCAAGGACATTAAGTAATCTCGTATTGCTCCTTTTCGAATTTCTTGTTTGTCTAATAATATAGTATAACTTTACGAGTCTGGTTAAGAAAGTAGTGTAGTATATGAACTAACATACACGTGTGTATATAATTAATAAATATCAGAACTTTTGTGTCATTCACTTTGAAATCTGATGATATGCAAATGCATGGAAGTAATTCAACTGAATATATGTTTAGTATTAAATATAGTATAGTGATATCATTGGGCCGTACATATTATTGCAATTAGTATACATTTTTGAACAGCTTTAGATATTCAAGTCCGTTGCTGATAAGATTTTGTTTAAGCATTAAAAGATAATTTGTTCTGGCAATATATTGTAAATCGTAGAAAACTCTATTCTGGCTAGGCATAAAATAGAAACACCAATCGACCTACCTCAACGTTGAACCACGTTCTCTTTTGAACTACTCCAAATTTGGGTACAAGATTTATGAATCCAATGATTAAACCCATGGGAATTTTCATACTATACCGCTTACAATATCCAATATATGCATGTTATTGGAGTACCAAAAGCTTTACGGAAATGAATTTCCAGATATATAGAAGTGCTAATACTTATTTGCTTGCTCCATAAACTCGTTCCTCGAAATAGACATAATTTGCAATCACAGCTTTCGCATGCCTAATCCAAAGTTAAATTCATATTCCAATCTATTATAGTCAAGTTCAAACCAATTAGAAATAAAATATTGTCTCGCGCAAACGAAGACTTTAAAATTAAGAAATTTCTCCGATGACGGGTTTATTACAGAATTCATCTTCATCTTAAAACATCGTCGCGTAATGCGTTTATTTCTTGCTATTCAGGATGATACCATCATACTTCTGCTGGAACCACTTCATGGCATCCTCTTTTGTCAGACGATGTTGGAAACCGACGGTGCCAGCTTTGCGCTTTCTGTGAGCCACGTTATAGCCTAAAACAAAACAATAATATATAAATAAATAATAATTAAGATCACTCGATAAATCATTCACAATAGTTGCGCGGAGTAAATAATTTTGTTGCAATTGTACCGTTTGAGTTTGTATCAAAACAAATCCATTTAAGCACACTTTCATTAATATGCGCACAGTTACTGAGCATCCATTTCGTATTGGAAATGGACACCTAATTATGTGCAGCATCCACTGGGATTCTGATTGGAATGTAGTTCTTACCTGGACGTCCCAATACAACGTAGAAGTCCAAGCCATAGATACCGATTGAGGGATCGTACTTGATGCCCAAATCAATATGTTCTTGAATACCAAAGCCAAAGTTGCCAGTGGCTGAGAAGTTATCGCGTCTCAACTCGTACTCGCGCACTTTCAGGCCACGCTCCAAGATTTCCTCGGCCTTCGCGCCGCGCACTGTGCAATGCACTGCGATCTTTTCATTACGACGAATACCGAAAGAACGCACTGTGTAGCGGGCCTTCGAGAACACTGGCTGTTGTCCCGTCAGCTGCTCCAAAACCTAACAATGAAATAGGGAGACCTTTAGCTTTGTTTGTTCGGCATATTTACTCTTGTTTTTAGGATTCTTACCTTGGCGGCACGAGTAAGCCTATCACCGGATTCACCTACGCAGATGTTGAGGCACAGCTTCCTGATGTGCAGATCGCGCATAGGGTTTTTCGCGGGATCGCGCTTGATTTTAGGTTCCTTCTTAGCAACAGCCTGAAAAGGTTTATTTTGATTTATCAATATATGATTTAAACGCAAAATAATATTTCAATCAACACATCCAATCGAATAACTTCAAGTCTACATTCATAGTTTACAATAATATTGAACGATTAATGTAGATGTTGAATAATTTACACTTGACAAGAATTTCAGAAAACCTACCGCCATTATGGTATGTAGGAAAGAAAGGAAAAAGGCGTGTTACAGTTCAGTGTCAGCCTACGCCAGCGATACGTGTTATCGATTTGTAGTCGATAGTCGCCGAACCATTAATAGCGGCATTCCCAAAAGAAATTGTTATACATAAATAATGTTAACATGTCTTAAATTGAACACATGTAAGGGAACTGGTCTTCAGTATGGGATATATTTTCAAGAATCGCCACTATTAAATAAAAAAAGTTACCATGTTTTTTGCGTTATTGAATTATAATGATATTCGTACTTCGCTATCAACACTTGAGTATTTAAGTGTAAGCTATTTTTTTTTAACTAGCTACATTATATTTAACAATATTTAATCTCAGCAATTAATTTATTGAATATAAATTTCTAACGAGTGCGGGCACTGGCTGTTAATCGCTTAAATATTTGTTATACATGTTTATAACGATAAGTTTATAACGATAAGACACCACCAATTTTGTAACGACTAGAAGAGTTGTATCGATAATTTCATGTAGCTTTGTTGTTGTTTATTGGTATCATTATTTTAATTATAGGTAATCGATTAAGTTTGTTATTAAAATACCGATGTATCGATCTACTTTTAGCAACTCTACAATATGGCTGCCTGATTTTAATGTGATTTTTTTGGACGACGTATGCTGCTGCTTTGCCATAGTGTATGTGGTTGAAAAGATTATAACAGTAATCTGCTAAGTGCAACAAATATATAACTTATTCAATTGTTGCAACGTCCGATAACAAAACTAAAACTGACTTAACTCATATAGCGCTATATCAAGTTACTTAGATTGTCTTCTATCGCTGAATTGATTTTATGACAATGTAGCTTTTTAAATACAAACAGTATATTTAGACGAAAAAGTCATTGTGAGCCAAATTAGATTATAAAAAACGCGATAATTTAGTTCCATAACTTGAAAAACGGTTTTTATCAAAAAAAGAAACGAAAAGAAAAAATCTTATTGAGAAATACATATATTGCTGCTGTGAGAGTGAGCGAGTGAGAAAGATACATACATATGTATGTATGTATGCATTTGCATTTCGTTGTGTAGTGTCGTCGACTGGCTGCTCGGTAAAAGTCGGTCTTTCTTTTCCACTACCACTTTGCGTTTGAAAATTCGAAAGAAAAAGAAAAAAAATTAAGTAATAATGTGTGTTATATGAATGAAATAAGGCATATGGCAATGGAACGCGTCTAACTTTCAAAACTCTCATGCCAATATACTGCAAATCTATGACCTAATATTGTTTATTCAGGAATTATTTTTATTGGTAAGTAACATGGTGAATTCTCTCGTATATTGGGCTAAACGCTATGGGCGAACCACAGAGCAAGAGCAAGAAGAAGAGCAGCAAATCAATATTTTAGGGGGCTGCCATTTCGTTGTTTGCGCTGTGTTTCGCTAGTTTTTCTTCCATTCGCTGCCGCTGTCGCTGTCGTCTACCTTCGCTTTAGCCCCACGCCCTGTCAGCCCCCGTGGCACAAGAAAATAAACTCTGCGTGCTTTGTAATAACGAGTACAATTTTCTGGGCATATAAAGCAAAAAAAAAAAAAAAAGATGAAAAAGCCTGAATAAAGAAATTGACAAAAGTAATGTGTGTACATCGGTTTTAATGTAACTGTGTGCGTATGTGTGCGTCTGTGTTAACTGAAATGTACATAAGTTATTCCATTTTCGGAAGTATTTGTATTAAAATTGAACAGTTTTCATATACGGAAAAAAATAGGCAAAAGAATTGCCCAGACCTAAGTCAATTTTAATATAAAAAAAACTATACATATTTATATACATATACTTTGCCTATATATATTTATATAAGTATATATATAACATTCTTGTTCTGTATGTATATATAAAATTATATATATATATTTAGTTTTGTTGCAGGAAAAATAGCTAAATAATAAAAGGGTGTGTGACGCAAATATTTTGTATATATCTTAATATGTACATACATATTTGTATGTATGTGTGTGTGTGTGTGAATTTATCTACTGCTTCAACTAATATTCAGACTCTTTGTTTGAGTTATGTTTATTTTGAATAAAAAAGAAACACATTTTAAATATTATAGCACGCACTTAGGTGCTAAACGAAACGGTTTCATACAATGATTGATAATTAACAACATACGAAATATAACAAATGAAAAACTCGTATCAACAGATATATAGTAATATTATTAAATGACACACTAATGATTATAACAAACGAATGTATAATAATTATATAAAAATAAAACCTCAAAAATAGTACAAGTAAATTACTAAATGTCGAAAATTAAAATGATAAATTACGAAATATAACATATACATTATTATATCAACAGATATATAATATATATAAATTCATAGACATGACAGATGAAATACGCGTATCAACAATTTCATACAAATTGAAATCACCAAATTGAATTGCTTATAAGTTTAGAAATTTCCATTCAAATCAATTAAATTTCTGCCAAAGTCTTGAGCTGTTGCAGCTCTAAATTGTATAATAAGATAAAACTACTCACATTGATGACGGTTGTCGATTGCTCATTTAATTGTTAGTTAAACAAAGAATCATTTAACTGTTAGTCATGAAAGATGTACTTAAATTGTCATTGAAATGTTTGTTCCTAATCTTGGTCCATTAATATTTTCATTATCCTCTTCCTATGCCATATCTTCTATACCAGAAGATGTCTTCAGATAAAAGTGATATATTGCTTACTGTAGAGCAGATTGTATTGGACTTGATAACGAGTTTGATGGGCTGTAAGAAAGTAACCATAGAAATACCAAAACACTGTCGAGATTGGTATACGAAAGATAATTACGATATAGTTGGCAAATGTCGTAAGGTCGTCTACAGTGTCGAACGTAGTCGTCATCGCTTTTGCCTGATTGTCTATCTCCTTGCGGAGATTCATCAATTGCATTTGACCGGCGGTAGTTGTACGATACGGGGTCTATATTACCGGGACACTCAGGTGATTCGGTCGCAGTCCTACATTGATGCCGCTAAAATGGATGTTTGCCGCATGCTAAACACGGCACCTGTTAATTTGGGCATTTTGTCAGCGTCGAAGGGACTAATTACAGGTGTGAAGTATTGCAAAATATTGATATCGTCTGTTTTGTATTTTGTCGAAAAATGTAACTAATGGGCATTTCTCTTAATTGTAGGAGACATTAAGCTGGTCATGAGCAACGGCGATGTATTGGATTGCAATCTATATTGCGGAGCTATAACATTGCCAACGGATTTCGAAAATGTGGAACGAATCGTGACAAAAGCCGAAATGGTTTTGATCGTTGAAAAAGAGTCGGTTTTTGAGAGCTTGCTGGCTTGTAATGCCTTGAGCACGTTTGGCTTACGTTTCATATTGTTAACGGGCAAGGGGTATCCGGATTGCACTACACGCCGTATTGTATACCGACTGACCGTCGAATGCAATTTACCGGCATATATTTTAGTGGATGCTGATCCGTTTGGCATTGAAATAATGCTCGTTTACCAGCTCGGCTCGCAGGCCATGAGTTTCTCGGCCCAGAGTTTGGCCACGCCAACGCTCCGTTGGATTGGCCTGCATCCATCCGAAATAGATAGCATTTCCAAGCGCTCGGTTCCACTCACTCAGCACGACAATAAGAAGATTGTTGATATTCTGTCGCGCAGTAATCTTAGTTTGGGTGTCAGACAGGAGCTACGCACGTTGCAGCAAGTCCAGCTGAAAGCTGAAATCGAGAGTGTTATTGATTTCCTAAGTCCCTACTATATACCAACTAAAATCAATAGAAATTTGTTTATATGATATTGTTATGAATACATTATCACCTATTAATATATAATGTAAATAGGTCTTGGCATACGTCAAGCTGTGATTATTTGAATTATCACATAAAATTGCTCTGTTTGCATATGGAATTATAATAGATATTTTTTGGTAAAATATTCTTATATCATTTTGTACAATTTTGCGCCTTGCTATACATTTTTGTTTATTAAATAAATAAGAATTTGCCTATAAATTGTTTAAGTTCTGGATCAAGTTTATGCTAATTTTTTGTATTATTTAGATCTCGCTTTTTGTAAGAAATTGATTTTACAATTCCTCATAAATTTCTGTATTGTTAAAGAAAATTTCTCTAGTTTGATTGCCAGAACAATGTAAATACTTAAAAATAAATTTAATATTTATATATCTATAATTAAACATTATAAACCTTCATGATTTATTCAACTAGTATGTGCGTAAAGCGTACAAAAATCAATATGTCTTACAGTTTTATAGCTTCCAATATATTTTTAGCTTAATTTATATTTAGTTACATTGTTGTTTTCGGACAAGTGCACCTGCGCCGCTCCTTACTCAATAGCCTAATGCCACGACATTCGGTTTTTCTTCTATTGTCGATTGAACAGTAGTAAATACAAACACAGAAACGCCGTCCTCCCGTTTTCTATACAATTTCATTTTTTACCACTTGAAATTCTCATTTTTGTGACAAAAGTTGGCGTGACCTACTAGACCGTAGGGTAAAAAAGGCCGCTGAACTTTGATATTTTTATCCCATGAAATTGATGGAGACTTTGCTATAAGAAGTGTTCAAAGATTGATTATTTTCTTAAATATTTTGTACCTCGTATTCACGCCCTATGATTTTTGGGAAAACAAAAAGCTTGACCTAATTTGAATTTGTTTTTGCTTTGATAAGAATATTTTGATTATAAATATTTTTATTTACAATATTATAAAGCAAACAAAAATATTTTTATTTTACATATATTGAAAAGATAAGCCAAGCTGCTTTATATGAAGGTCTTGGAAATTGTCAATTCTCTGGTTGCCCTATGGGATGGTATTGAAAGAAATATATACGATTTGTATGTTTCGAATGAAATAAATTAAGATTTTCTATAAAAAAAAAAAAAAAAAAAAAAATATAGAATTTTCAAATTGTTATTCTTTATTAATAATAGGAAGTCTTGCGAAAACTTTTCTACTGTTTATTATTCAATATAAAAATCGAAAAAAAAAATATCCCTTCTTGATTCTGCTATAAATTAATTATATATAGTTGTTTTATAGCAAGCAAACTTTTTTTTTTAATTTAAATTTATTATTTAAATAAAACTAATTTCTGTTCTTGTCCATTTCAGATGAAAAGCGGCTGCGGGAGTTATTAGAAAGTAAATGAAAATTTAAGATCTTAAGGAAACCAGAACGGCAAGTACTTTGACAGGCGGCGAAGGAGTTGGGAGCAGTCCGCTGGAGGAATAGAGATTAGTTGGCCTCTGTTGCGTCAAATAGTAATAGAGAGAAATAGAGATAGAGAGAGAGAGAGAAAGAGAGATAATATAGAGAAGAGTTTTGGCTAGAAAATATGTCTACAGCAATGCGAACAACTTTGCAACCAGTTCCTGAAGCCCTGCCCGCAGAGAATGTCTCGAATGGGACGGCGACTGCGACGGCTGCAACGCCGACGTCGACGTCGACGGCATCAAATGCCACAACGACAGCCGCTGCTAGCACAACAACGTACACAACAAACACAATCAGTAGCTCGGCGCATTCTGTAAAGGATCAGCAGCAGCAGCAGCAGCAGCAGCAGCAGCAGCATGACTCAGCCAATGCCAACATTGTCTCACTGCCACAACCACCAACACCAGCCGCAACAGCAACATCAACAGCAACAACAACAGCAGCAACCACAGCGGCGGCAGCGGCGTCAGCAACAGCAGCTGGAAATACGACAATGTTGCCAATCTCATCCTCGAATTCAGCCAGCAGCAGCAATAATACAACCACAAGCACACCTGTGGCAGCAGCAGCAGCGGCAGCGGCAACAGTAACAAATGCCGCACCACCAACGACAGCAAACACAAACCACGCGTCGCACCACCAGCACAGCCATCAGCATCATCATCATGTCGCCAACAATATGGCCACAGACGGTGGACGACTATCGAGCAATAATGCCAGCACAGTCAACAGTGGTCCACCACCAGCATCATCATCAGCGATCAATCACCATCATCATCATCCACCGGGCGGTGGTGTCGGCGGCGTTGGGGGCGGTGTGGGTGGTGTCGGCGCCAGTTCCGTCAACAAGAATGTTCTCAGCACACACTCGGCGCATGCATCTGCCATCAAACAGCGAACATCATCAGCTAAGGTGAGTCGCAAATCTAATCAAACTTCAGTCTATATCATCATGTCTCAATGCTGGCACTGTAACTACGTCCCCCGGTTAAGTTAAGATCATACCTCAGTCATACATACATATAAATATGTATACTATATAGCATATAGAATCGCTAATGTCCCATGTCCTTGATTACTGATTGTCCAAATATATCCATATATCTATATACATATGTATTCATAATGTGTATTCTTTCTATTGTAACTATTGTATAAACATGATCATTGTGTTGCAAACGTTCCACATCAAACTGTTCTAAACTAAAGTGTTTTCATAATTTTTAAAGAACTTTTTTATCGTTGGCTGAGGGCTTTTTTTTATATAAACATATATTAAATTGATCAAATCTGAAGAGAATGAAGATTTAAGATTTATTTATATATAATAAGAATATGAGATATTTATGCAGATAACATCACTTAAAGTGGGTGAAGAGCTTTTTACAGCCCTGCTAACGGCATTTAATAATCTGAAACTCTCGGTAAATTTCTCGTGCACTTAAGATTAGATTAATGAGATAGAGTTAGTTGAATGAATATAAAATTATCAATATGCGAATATATGAGAAAGTTTCAATGCTTTTTGTACGTCAATCTGAAATTAGCTATAAAGTCAGACTGGAAAGATCCAATCGGACACCCACTTCAAATTTCAGTGATTTGTTTTAATATGAGAGTAGCATTCTTGAACAATTTCCAACAACACACCTGCTATAGACGTGGCTATTTACAGATAATATACATATATACATATGTGCAATCTGACAATGTTATATAAGAACATATATGTATATCTTAAGTATCTCCCAGTGGCCTATCCATATAATCAGAGCTGAAACAATATTCGCTTATGAATTAAAGAATATAAATGTTGGTTATAGGACAGATTGACTTTATTTGGGATGAACAATATGGAACATATACTTACACATGTATGTCTGCACATGTGTATATTTCCATCATAAGTTTTCTTTGAAAACATTTTAGCACAATTCGTAAGATTAGCATTCCATAGTTGTTATGAATGAAACTTGTATAAGATATTATTTTTGTATATATTAATAACTAGTATGTAGCTTCATTTTTTAATGGGCATCAACTAGTCGTATATTATAGTGCGACAATGTTTATATACTTGTAAATTCTCAAATGGTCTCTTGATGTGTGTGGGCGGCCGCGAGTAACTATCATATAAAAATACAAGTGCAAGTGTAATCGGCTGAAAATGAGTGTGAATGGCAGAATCAAAAAGAATACCAATTTAAAATTATCGTTACTTTTCTCCATTCTCACTCGTTTCTTGCTGATTGATGGATCATAAAAGCCTTCAGCTCGGATCTTTTGCTACATACTTACATAGTTGAAAACTGCTTTGCCTCTGCACGTCAGTTAATTTTTCTTTTGATAGTCAAAGCTCTCTCGCTCTCTGTCTCACGCCGACTCTCTCTCGTCGAAAAAGCTTTACGTATTTCTTGCGTGTGAATGTGTCTGTATATCTTCGACTGTTTGCGTGAGGTACGTCACATGAATAACCACATTCATACATACATAAATGCGTACATGCAGTGTCTGCATACATCCGTATGCATGTGAATGTGTGTGTATATATACGCGCATATGAATGTATATGTTGGCATTTTTGTTTTTGTTTTGAATCATACTCAGTTTTGAATGACGCCGAAGATCATGTATGTAAATATGTACATACATGAATACATGTATATTCATATATGTACATCACACTATGTACGAATCAAACAATATTATAGGGTGTGTCATTCTTAGCTCTGTTGCTTTCAAGATTAAACTATGCCCGTTCCACAGTGTTCAGTACGAGCTGCAAAATTAAACAAGAAAAAAAATTGCCTGAGCGAAGCGCGCGCTAGAACTTATCCAATATACAATGCCGCTCGACCCAGCCAATGGTCGAAAGCTTGTTTTAGTATTAAGTTCCACTTCATTCGTGTGGTCACCGTCGCGTTCGCCGTTGTCGCCGTTGTCGCTGTTATTGTTCAACGCTCGCCAACGGTACTGTTGTTATCGACAAACAATAGTTGTTAGCAATGCACATTTATTCGATTATTTTTACTTCAGTGTCATTGCTACTTTCACTAAGCGCTGCATAGATTCTAATAAGAAAAACATAAAGTAAAAAAAGTGCCCATGCTTCAACAATAAAATTTGGTTTAATTCAAGTGCAAGATTGTGCTGATAAGAGTCAAATATTTATTAGGCTCAGAATTTATAATTGCCAAATGAAAATTTTAAATAATTAAAATTTAATTAATTAATAAATGTATGCCTCAACATGTGTATGTGTGTTATTCTCATCTCTATGCATATACATGCATACATATATAAATATGTACATTGTTGAGTAATTTGTGTTAAATACGTATTTGTTTTGGCTTGATTGTCATTGTACTCTAGTCTCAGCAGCTGAATCAGAAGCAGAAGCTCTCAGCTCGCATCCGACTAAGCCAAATCAATTGCGAATGATAAGTTAATTTAATTATACGCTGCTTACATATGCACATGAGTATATACATATGTATGTATGTATATACAAACAAAAAGAAATATAGTGTGCTGCAATACAAACAGTAAAACAAAAAAAAAGAACCGATAAAAATAAAGAAAATCATCACAAATTCCTACACACACAGTACACAGACAATGTATATGTGTGTGCGTAACTTTGACTGTGCATGTGTGTGAGTGAGACGCAAGCAGCAAGTGAAGCTTTAATACAATACAAACGAGCTAACCAGAAGAATAGCAACAGCAGCAACAATATCAGAGTGATTAAGTAAATGAGCGAAATAAGAGTGAAAAAACTAAGAAGAAGACGAAGAGAAGAGAGAAAAAAAAAAAAACAAAAACGTGCCGAGCTTTTTTAAAACTTGTGTTGTCACAAATGTGGGGCTTCATCGTCTCTGCTTCTATTTCGGTCTTCGTTGTCGTTGTCTCATTTTATCTCTGTATTTCGGGCGTGCGCGAGCGCGACTAACGCGTTCCACCTCCATAAGTGTGTGGAATGCATTTATGAGTGTGTGCGTGAGTGTGTGGACCTTACATTCGTTCTTTAAGCTTAAAAGCTTTTTTTTTTCTTTTTCCATACATTCATAAATTATAATGTATAAAAGGTTTAAAATAAAATGCATGCGTATGTGTGAATGAGTGCGTGTGTGTTAGAAATGCGATACTCGGCAAAAGATAAGACAACGCTGTGTAATTTTTGATAGAGCTCATCCTCATGTGAGAGACCCCTAACAGAAAGTGCAAACAAAATTAAGTAAATAGCCTGCATAGGAAACACATGTAATGTGACGACGCAAATTAAAATCTGCTTAAAATCGTGTATGCAAATTAAGGTCAGACCTTCAGATTAACTGACTTGACTGAAACTGTCTTTAATATTCATTGGACCTAAAAATAAAATAATTTAAAAAAGCTGCTCTGCAAGATGGATAACAAAGCATCAGCTGGATTGTGAATTTGTTGCCGACTTTTGGCACACATACGAATACAAATACATATATGTACATGTATTGCAGCATACATACATACATATGTGGCAGAGAATTAAATGATTGTTCAAATTAAATTTATTCAATTCGTTGTGATGTGTACGGAGAGTTCGCGACGCGCTTGAATGTCTAAAATAAGTAACAAAAAAATCCAACTAAAATTTGGCAATTGCATAAAAGTCAGGCAGCAACATGGGTCAGACATCAAGTCATAGGCAAAGCCTGACGTGCAGCCACAATCACAATAATAACAACAACAAGGATGAATCGAGTGCGAACGCCATTGCCTCAGCTCAGTTTGCCAGCCGACGGATATCGGCACGCAAGTCGAAAACATCATCGAAACACTATTCACCGTTACAAAAAGAAGAGCTTTCAATATTACGCGATTCTTTGCTACGCAACGGCAGTATTATGCGCAAGAGCATGACCGATCCACAACGTCGGCCGGTCACCATAAGCGAGCTGACAACGAGCCAAGCTCAAGCTCAAGCACAAGCATCGAACGCCGGCTCCGAGGATTTGCTTGTGAGAGAGCGCAGAGAGAGCTTTCAGCTGTCCATTGAGTGCAGTGCAAAAGTGGAGGATGTCGCAACGGCATCCGCACCGCGCACCGAGAATCGCAATGAATTTTACATTGTGGGAGATGGATACCATAAGACGGACTATTGCCATTATCGTACGCCCAATGGTAATTTTCATAAGCTACCCTCAGATTCGTTTCACAAAATGTCTGAGGGCTGTTTTGTGCGCATGCCCGATGGCGTATTCCGTCGCCTGGAAGTACCAAAAGCTCAACAGATATCCCGTCGTGCCTCCAAGCTGGACGATATCTCGGGCACTGAGAGCAATGATAATGGCTTGGGCGGTGCCACTAGTGTCAAAAGACAGCTATTAAACTTTCTGAAGAGATCAAAGAGTCATACACCTGCTACAATAGCCAAGCTACAAAAGGACAAGGACGATGCTCGACTTGAGCGCAAGCAACGTCTGTCGAATGCGATGCGACAGAGGGCGATAGAATTGAAAACATCATCTTCAGCGACAGCTGCCAGACTCAACAATCCGAACAATAAAATCGTAGTTACTATGATTGAGAACGGGGGTCTACCGATCGTGGCCACTAGCAAGCCCGATCGACCCAAAAACAAGGAGACCGCATCAATAGCTGCTGATAAGGCGCGTACGTCAAGGGTATGTACTGAACAACGTGTAGCGGGGGCTTTAGAAAGTATTTGAATATATACTAATTCTATTTGCATACATATTTGTATACCTTGCGCCCGTACAAATATGTTTCAAACCCCTTTCGTATATTGCCCAATATCAAATTTATAATCTTCTATAACAACTATGGATATCAAAATGTTTTTTTCTAATGTACCAAAAATTGGACTTCTCTTTGATCATCTGGTTATTGAAATCTTTGACAATTGAGTTTTCGGAAGGATATATGTATGTATATATGTATATCACGTATGAATGAGTTGATATCGAAAATGTTATGCTGTGGGCGGTAAACTGCTCTAGCAAAGAACAAACTTTCCATTGAGAATATCTCCAGCTTTATAAGATCATCCTGCTTACAAACTTAATTTAAAGTATATTCTCTATAATTTTATTTTTAATCAAGGAGACTCGTATTGTTGCAAGATAGTTGGATATGTTTTTTATATTACCTCTAGACTAGGCTAGAGTAAATAATTGTGCACGTGGATCTGAGCTCTAATCCATACAAATAGTTTTATCTTTTAATTATTGTTTGTTTTATTATTGTTGTAAAACTTCTTCATGACATGTCTAATCGCTTGTAATTTATTTTATGTGAAGATATTGAAGCGAACAGACAAACTGGCAACAATAACCAGTTATAAGTTTCTAATCTGAACTTGTTTGGACTCTTGCTGTAGACTGGTCAAATGTACTGCAATAAAGAGGTCTCACAATTATTATTGACTTTAATGAATTCTGCAGAAGAAAAAAAATGTGTACTATAAAAATATAAATATAGCAATCATCCAAGCTTAAGTACTTCCTTGTGTTGATCCTAGATCACAGATCATTGATCTTATATGTCATCAGACTATAGATCATAGATCATAGATTTTAGATAGTATATTCTTGATTATAGAAAATAGATCATTATAGTTGATCATTGTAGTAGTTTATATATCATTATTATGTTATTATAACATAGCAGGTAATATCTAAATAAAATAAACATCGCTTGCAAATATTCCTTGTGGTCTTTGTCTCGCATTTAATTTTATTTGTGTATTTTAAATAAATAAATATATATTTATATATTTATATAGACTATAAATTTAGATGCTTTGTTTACTTTCACTTTGTTGCATTTGAATAACAAATTTAATTATAGAATTGAACCCAGTCGTAAGAAATATAGACAGAATTTATTAGTTGCAATAAATAAAAACTTTTCAAGCTGACCCATTTTTAATGAAAGGTGTTTCACACTGTAATAAAGATAAGCGTTAATTTGTTATTTAAAAGTGAGGATTGATTTTTTTATATTCAGATTTGACATAGGGTATATATATATATATATATATATATATATATATATATAGATAAAAATAGATAATTTAAAGTAAAAACAAAACAATATTTTACTAAAATAGGTTTTCTCAGAACTGCTTTCAAATGTATTTTATGTGTATTTTATATTTTTGTGAATTATCATTTGTCTTTTGTAAAAGTCTGGAAGGGTATTCAGTATTCGATTAAAATAGTATTTATTTTTTTTTTCTTATTTCGATAAAAAAAAAATACTTATCATTTTGTGTTGTGGCGCTCGCGTATCTGTTTTTGATGTTGTTATTGTTTTACTATTTATTTTTATTTAACTCTTGTATTTGTTTTTAGCAGTCGAAATATGTGCCTCATCAGCATACCCTATGCCAAAGTATTTTTGGATATTCTCATCGGTTATGGGCATTATATAACAAGTTTAATTTATAACCCTAAATTAACCGTGTTTTTCTTTTGATTATTGTTTCTACTTTATTTCAGATAATCCCATTAAAAAGAAAAAATATGAAAAACTCGATTGCTCTCCATATCCAGCAATATATCACAAAATTTATGCATATAAATATTATTTTTGTTCATTAGGAATACGTTAATACGGATCATTCGCCATAAAAATAGGGCTCACTTGAAAATTTAGTATATATATATGTACATATATGAGCGATAAGATTTGAAAAGATAATCAGCAATGTATCTAGAGATGATATTGTTGACAATCTTTTTTTATAGTAATAACCTTTATTTGACAATCAAGTCTTATCGGAATACACACGCTACGGAAAGAATTATTTCTATACGTTTTAGGTTGAGAGCAGTTTATAAAATATTTTCTTGGTACATGTTCTGATCTATCCTGTTTATCCTGCTAAGTAAACAGGAAATTTTTTATCTTAACTATATAAGAAGGTCAGAGGACTCGTACATTGCACATTCGATGAACAGCGAATGTACTATATGCATCTTTACATGACTAGTCAACCTTAGCCTTCCCATTTTTCCCAAGTCAAGCATTTTAAGTCTACTGGGAAACAATGGTTTTCTAGAGGTATATCAGTTCCACAATCAATTTGCCAATCAAAGTGCCCGATTTTTCTTTTACTATTATAATGATCAAGAATATATATAGTTTTGTCTTTGAATCTTTCCCTCTGTTTCTCTCTCCTACTGTAAATTTTGCCTTCTCTGTCTGTGTTTTTCTCTCTCTCTTTTTCTCTTCCTCTGTCTTTGTTCTCTCCCTTTCTCTCTAGCACTAATTTTCTATTTTCCTCTCACTCTAGCTATCCTTTTCATTACCATTTATTCCATAATTCTATCTATTTCTAAAAGTTTATTAAGTGGTATCAAATTTGCTAATTAGCAAGTACAAAGATTTGTTTTTTTCAAGGTACTTTTACATATTTTCTGATTAATGCCTTTATTAAAAGTTTAGAGTGTAGAGTATTCTGTCAAAGTACCAAAATTTCGCACACAGACTTCTCTGACACTGTTTCTGTGTCAGGTAAGCTAACATTTTTTTTTCTCAGCGTTACGCTCAGGTGATATCAGTTTGTTCATACACGCACACATGTTTACATGCATCTACACCAGCCTCACACTTACATAAGTATATAACCATGCATATACCAGAGTTCTTATCTAATGTGACGACTATAAGATACCCCGGGCACTGCTCGCCAACTGCATATTAAATTTAGTAAAATTAATAAATGTTTATTACTTTTCTGGTTGCTAACCAATTATTTTCATTTTTATCTTTCGTGGGTACGAGAAACAGTCTCTATGTTGACTTTAACTCTTTATTATATTCTTAAAAGCCCGACTGCTAATCAATAATTATCGATTTGTGTCAATTCTAATTTTAAATGCCTGTAGCTATTAAATTGTCCAAAATTGGGTCGGAGACGGAGATGACACTCCGTTTACCGCTTGCACCAATTTTCGCTCCCTCTCTTCGAATGGTACAGGGTATAAAAATCAGCGCACCAAACGAGCTCTTAGTCAAGAATAGACAGATATGGTGGAATTGAAAACTGGTGTATATGTGTGTGAGTTTGTGGGTGTATTTGTAGCTGTACATGTGTGTGTGTGCATTTTGAGTATTTCTTTTATTAGTGTTTGCGTGAGTGCGCGCGGAATATACTAATACCAGTGAGAGAACCCCACTAATAAGCAATATTTGCTGGTGTGTGTGTGTGCGTGAGTGTGTGTACGTATATGTGTATTGAGGCCGACTTTTCTGTCTCTGACTCTGCTGTTGCTTGGCGTGTGTTGTTGCTGGTATTGATACTGGAAGTACTCGTACTCCAGTTGCTGCTGTTACTGTGGCTAAAGTGGCTGTTGGCTGTGTTAGCTGCTGAGCTGTCGCTGTAGCTGTCACTGCCTGTTGACTGTAGTTGACTGTTGGCTGACGGCGTTTACGTCAGAGTTACAAACTGTGCTTATTTAAGAAATCTAAAGCTAAAGCAGAGCAGAGTATATATTATATGCATACTTATCTACTTGTAATATAAATTCAGACAACTAACTGTGTTCCTCTTCAATTGCACACCGTGTACGATTGATAAGATCGTCGATAAAAATGAAAAAACGAGCATTACAAAGTGAAATATCTCCGAATTTTAATGAAACAGCCAACGAAATGTTTGCTTTTCCATAAGTGAAAATTTTTTTTATTGTCTGAGAGTGGCTTATTTACTATGTTCTTGTGCTCCAGTGTCAGTGTATGTGAACGGAGGAGAGATGAGTCTGTGTTTGTGTGTGTGGATGCCTCTGTGTGTTTGCGTTAAAGCTTTTCGCTCTCAGAGCAAGAACTGAACGAAAAAGTGCGCTCGCAACAGTAACTATTAAATTTAAACAGATTTAACTACTGCGATTAAACTATTTACATACATTTGTATGTGTGCATAAAATAAAACGAAAATTTCTAATGAATCATAAATAAAGAGAGCAAAACGAGAGCGCAGCCAAACGTGACGCGGTCACAGAACGCAGAGTGTGTGTGGGACAGAGAGAGGGAAAGGGAGTTTCTCGTTACTGAACTTGTGCAACAATCGTCTTGCTGAGCGCGAACGTGAGCGTAAGCCGATGTAGACGTCTTTAGCAAATACCAAATACACATGCATGTGTACATGCATACATAGTA
Source organism: Drosophila navojoa (assembly GCF_054131105.1). Classification (NCBI taxonomy): domain Eukaryota; kingdom Metazoa; phylum Arthropoda; class Insecta; order Diptera; family Drosophilidae; genus Drosophila; species Drosophila navojoa. Next base: position 14,928,691 of record NC_142893.1, read on the forward strand.
CAAATGAACTTATATGCATTGGTTGCGATAGCAGTTACTTTTGCACAGGTGTATGTGAGCATCAGTGTTTGTGTACGCGTGTGTGTGTACTGCTGTGTACGCTCTCACTCTCCATCTTTTACGCTCTCACAATTTGTCGCTCTTTCTCACACTCTGCTGCGTAGAAGTGAGTTTCTTTCAGTGTCACCAAACTCAGATTAGCTCTTGTCTACGAGTTGGCTTTTGTCGTAAATATTACGTTCGCTTTCGCACTCGCCATATGTGTACATACGTACATACATATTTGTAACTATATATACATATACAAATACATATATAAACAATCGTGCATTAGTAGTGTAAGTCTCTGAGTGTGTGTCTTTTCGAGGTTTTAATGCGCAGCAACAGCGACTTGTTGAATTAAATATAAGTATGCTCAATGGCAAAGAGACAACGCCAACAAACAAAGTGCCGTTCATTCAATCTTTTGCGGCGAAAGCAAGAAGAGCTTGCAAGACCAAAAAATATTAAAACACACATACACATGAACATTAGACAGCTTACACATACGAATGCATCTGCCTATGTGTCATGTGCAGAATGCAAGTGTATTGTTTTTAGATCGGCTCCCAAAAAAAGCGCTTAACTAGAAATTAAGTGAAAAACAAAGAGCAATACTAATTTTTTGTTTTTAATTGAGTAAATTATATAACTATAAACAAAAAATATGATAATTTAATAAATGCTGATAAATCAGAATACAATATCTATATTTAGATTTATATATTATAAATGTGTAATCGTGTCTGGCTCTAATGGAAATCGGTTAACTGATTGCGCATTGATTAGATGTAGCCCGAGTTGTTTTAAAGGTGTTTAATCGACATTCGCTGTTCGAAAAAGTTTCGCCGCACTGAAAGTGCTTTCTCTTTGGCATTGTTAATAATAAAAGAATACAATTTAATAAAATGAACTCGATTTTTGATCAAAATAAAAACGTTGAAGTGAATTTGTCAAAAATATCGATATAAATATATAATAAATATCATTTAATTATTTTTCGATGAATGCAGAAAGTGTGACTAAACTTCTATGATAAAAAAGAAAAAGCTAACTGAAAGCAGTGCAAAGTGCAAAGCAAAAAAAGTGCAAAAATTAGTTATATTCCATAAGAAAAAGAATAATATATAAATGGATCGTGCTGTACAACCGGAAGCAGTGTCATCCACAATGGAGACAACGGCGCCGGACCTTAATCGCGGAGATGTGTCCCGCAAGAGCGTTCGCGTTTATGCAGCACGCAAAGGTTTGGCACCAGCGCCGCCCAAGCCAGGGCTGGCTACAAGCAGCACCACCAGCAGCAGCAGCACCAGCAGCAGCAACAATACCAACAACACCAATAATAATAGTGAAAATAAGAACAACAACAATAACAACAATAGCAGTGATAGCGATAACTTGCCCCAGCAGCAGCCTCAGAGAAGGCAAGAGTTTGCCAACAGCTCAACAATGACTGCTAAGGAAATCGATCTCAGCGATGCACAGCATGTGGACTTTGATGCCGTCGTCGAATTGCGTAGGCCAGGTGATATAGCAGTGCCGCCGCCACGCGTTGCCGTTTCAGCGATGCCAGCGCTACACCTGCAGAGCCAGAGCCGGCCAAAGGTGGCGCCACGTGTTCAAATGTCCGACGAGGATGATGTGGGCGTTGCTTTCGCTTTGGGCTCCATTGAGAAGCACATACTCAATGTGGAGGAGAGTTTCAAGCAGCAGCAGCTCAGTGAGCAGCAGCAGGAGCAGCAGGATCAGTCTCAGTCCACCATGGACGTGGTCATACGCAAGCAGAGCAAGCGGTACGGCGAGACAGAGAACTTGTTGCGGCCCGGCATCAGCGATATGTCGTCCGAGAATGACTTTCAGTATCTGGGCGGTCGTCGGAACAATCTGGACGATAGCAACGAGCAGATGATGACAGAGTTTCAGCGTGGCAGCGATGGACGCAATTCAATTGGTGCCTATTCCAAGAACTCCTCGGGTACGGTGAGTGGTCGATCGGGCGGCCTGAAGGCCAAGCTCGCACGCACTGCTTCGGATACGAAGAACACGGACACGGTGCTGGCTATGCGTGCCAATCTGAAACAGAAGGAGCATCAGCATCACGATGCCAACAAGCAGCAGCAGCAGCTGCAACAGCCGCCCTGGCGACCGGCCAACAGTCAAGATCGTCCGGCTCCGACGCCAGCTGTTAGAACCTCGGCGAGCAGGGGCAGCAGCAGCTCGAGCGTTGTGGACGGAGGCTCTTCCTCCAAGCTGACAGCGACCACGATTTCGGCCAGCAAGCGGCGCGAAGAGAATTTGCGTCAATTTGAGGCGCTGCTGGCACAGAAATCATCGCATCGTCATGGAGCAAGTGCAGCGACATCGGGCAGTCATGCGACAACGGCTGCCTCTTCAGTCCATGCAGCGGTATCGAAACGTCGCTCGGAACGTCCCGTTGTAACACCCATACCGCCGTACAGCTCTGGCCGCGCTGATGCTGGACCGCCGCCCGTCGAGCCGCGAGCCCCCAGCTCCGGGGCTGGACACCAACGAACGTCAGCTACCAATGCAGCTGTCACACGTACCAATGTATACGGCAACAGTGTTGCTCAGGTAAACCCATCTAAAGTGCAGTTCAAATACATTTACGAACCTGTTGCAACTACCTTTGAATACCTCAGGGGCGGGCGACTATAGCTCATAACATTCCATTGAAAGATCCACTTAAATTGACAGCTTTATATGAAACTAATTTGTGTTTTTGATTCGTCTCTTTTTGCAGGGATCCCCGAATCTGCAGATGCGAAGCAGTGCTCCGATGCGATGGCGTGCCACTGAAGAGCATATCGGAAAATATAAGCTCATCAAGACGATCGGAAAGGGAAACTTTGCCAAAGTCAAACTAGCAAAGCATCTGCCCACTGGCAAGGAAGTAGCAATAAAAATAATTGACAAAACCCAATTAAATCCTGGGTCACTTCAGAAACTCTTTAGAGAGGTAAGCATCATCTATATATAGATAAGCATTATACTAAAAAAATCCATTATATTTCTATTATACAGGTTAGGATAATGAAAATGCTTGATCACCCCAACATAGTGAAACTCTTTCAAGTTATCGAAACGGAAAAGACGTTGTATCTCATCATGGAGTACGCATCGGGTGGTGAGGTCTTTGACTATTTGGTACTACATGGGCGTATGAAAGAGAAGGAAGCGCGTGTTAAGTTTCGTCAAATTGTATCGGCTGTGCAATACTGTCATCAGAAGAGAATAATACACAGGTGTGTAATCGATAATTATGTTACTATAGAATGTCTAGAATAGAATGAATCTGAATCAGAATGAGTCGAAAGTTGTATAGAAAATTAAAGCAATGTTTCCTTTGGATCTTAAACGTGTCATATAAGTGCTATAAAACAAATGATGATATCATCGAATTTGCATTAATTTCTCATAGACCTTATCAAACATTAGGGACTCTTTGTTACGATAACTCGGAATGACTCGGAAATGAACTGTTTTAAGCACTCATGAATCACGTTCTCCATGCAACAAACATTGGGAATAAATCAATTGTGTCAAACATATCTATTTATATCTTATCTATAAACTTTATCGTCTATTTTATGTGTGCGATTTGTTTACTTTTCTTAACAGGGACTTAAAAGCTGAGAACTTATTATTAGACAGCGAGTTGAATATAAAAATAGCAGATTTTGGATTTTCGAACGAGTTTACGCCCGGCTCAAAGTTGGATACATTTTGCGGCAGCCCACCCTATGCAGCGCCTGAGCTCTTCCAGGGTAAAAAGTATGATGGACCTGAGGTGGATGTTTGGTCGTTGGGCGTTATATTGTATACGTTAGTGAGCGGATCCCTGCCTTTCGACGGTTCCACTTTGAGGGAGCTACGCGAACGTGTACTCAGAGGCAAATATAGGTAATGTATCGATACACCTTTAGGTCTAAAGATATATATTAATATATTTTTGTGTTTATTAGAATTCCATTCTATATGTCAACTGATTGCGAAAATTTGCTGCGCAAGTTTCTAGTACTAAATCCTGCTAAACGTGCTAGTCTTGAAACAATCATGGGCGACAAGTGGATGAATATGGGGTTTGAAGACGATGAGCTCAAGCCATACATAGAGCCAAAACAAGATTTAGCCGATCCCAAGCGGATAGGTAAGACGGGTACTGTATACGAAATTCATTACTAATACTATTAACGAATTGTGTGTCAAAAGTTTTGCCTGTTGATTATTTTTGTATTTTATTACAATTGTTGTACTTGGATATATCTACAAATATAGATATATTGTACTGTTGTGATGTCAAATAGTATTTGAATTTGAATATTTTGAATTTTTTGTTGTTGTATCTCCATATATATATATACAGAGTATTTCCCGTTTGTATACTTTATAATTTCAATTATCCTGATTTTGTTTTTCTTGGCTGTTGTTAGTTGTTTGCTATATACATAAATACGTACATATTTGCTTAAAAATTCTCGATACAGCTGCGGGGTCACAAACCGGAGTTAAACACTCAGCATCGGCATCAGCAACAGCATCGATCCGACGCAGTGCATTTGACTTGATGTTAATGATGATCTTTTTAATCGGCGAATGGAAAGTGCCACACCAAAATGTATGCAATCCCTTTGTGGGAGAAACGTTATTTTGGAATGGCAATCATCATTAAATAAATAAATACTCTTTGTTTCTCTATCTCTTACAATTTCTTTATTTTTTGGTTTGCTTCAAATTATCAAGATCTGCCGGGAGAAAAAATGAATCATATCTCTTTATGAACAGAAAATTCTTCAATATTTTTCTATAAATATATACTATATTTGTTATTATTTTTTTTTTAACAATCATCATTTATTCGAATTATATATCTCCGGTTTGCGTCCTTAAATTCGATACAATGATAATTAATATGTACCTATGTATGATGATCAAGTTAAAGATCTCTCTATATATATACTATTTTGTTGTTATTTCAAATAAATGCATGGCAATGTTGTAAACTTTTGTTATAATGTGATTAAAAATACTAAACGAAAAATGAAATTTAATCTGTAACTCTGCGAAACCTAAAGGCTTCTATAGAGCACACAATTCTGGCTGTACTCGAACAGTTCGCGAGAACTGTTCAAGCTAAAATGTTATGTAATTGTAATGAATTTGCATGTAATGTATACCTATTGATTGAATTTTTGTATGAATCAAGCTAAATCGTATTTGCCTATATGTATAATTGAAGAATATAATTATCATTAAATACCTTGCCCAACATTTTCTTTTGACAAATCGTATAGAAGCTCTAGTCGCAATGGGCTACAATCGACAAGAAATCGAAGCGTCACTGGCTCAGGTGCGTTACGATGACGTATTCGCCACGTATTTGTTGCTGGGTCGGAAGAGCACTGATGTAAGTGTGAGGCGTGTTGTGGTTTTGAATTGTGAAATACCCTGCAATGATATACATATATATATTTCGTTTGCTTTATGCTTGCCCTCCTGCCTGGCTGCTGTTGTACGTTTAGCCTGAAAGTGACGGGTCACGATCCGGATCATCGCTCTCGCTGCGCAACATCTCGGGCACCGAGGCTGGGGCCAATGCGGGCAATGCGATCGTCCAAAGTCCCACACATCGTGGTGTACACAGAAGTATATCGGCCTCGAGTACCAAGCCAAGTCGTCGAGCTTCGTCCGGTGCGGAAACGTTACGTAAGTCCCATAATGGGGCTTCAATTCGCTGAATATATAACGAATAACATTTCTGTTTTAAAATTCGCACAAATTCAGGTGTTGGACCCACAAATGCCACAACAACCGTTACGGCTGCTGCAATAGGCGTGGCGCCTGTCAACCCAAGCAATAATTATAATGCTGTTGGATCAGCCGCCGATCGTGCATCAGTGTAAGTATATACTATATCTATAGAGAGATCTATAGAGGTCTGCAGACATTTGTACACGTCTATAAGTATAAGTATAATGAATCGAAAGTATAATCTATGGAAATCAATATAAAACTTAACTTTTAACTATACATAGGGCGTTCAAATTATATTCTAGTTAGATAAACAATAATAATCTATGTAAGTTGTTAATATGTTTATAAAAGTGTCTAGTCATATCATCTGTCTGACGACGTGTTGTCTTTTGCTAGACAAGTCTAAATCTAAATATATATTGATACAAATTCTTAGCATAGTCAAGTATTGAATCATGTGCTAACTTGTTAAGTCACAGACTAACTAAGTAAATATTAATATAGTTAAAGTGTGAATGCAAATATCGGTTTATGTAAAACATTTCATATTTACTTAATAATTTATCATCTTTATTTACAGTGGTAGCAATTTTAAGCGTCAAAATACTATAGACTCAGCAACCATTAAGGAGAATACGGCACGGCTGGCCGCACAGAATCAGAGACCAGCGTCTGCCACACAGAAGATGCTAACCACAACAGATACATGTAACTGGCTGTTTGCTTATCTCACACGCTCTTGTAATGGCAATCCATTAATGTATTTGATCTCTGTTTATTACAGCGCTGAACAGTCCAGCTAAGCCGCGTACAGCTGCGAAATACGATCCCACTAATGGCAATCGCACAGTTAGCGGTACGAGCGGCATCATACCACGACGTTCGACCACACTCTATGAAAAGACTTCATCGACGGAGAAAACCAATGTTATTCCTGCAGAGACAAAGTACGTGAATGTGGTAACACTTCCACTCATTGTTGGCACACCAATGATTATTTTCGATTTTCATTTGTCTAATTTTCCAATTTATGCATTAGTTCTTTGGTATTGTTATTGTTATTGTCGTTATTTCAAACTGTTATTCGTTGGTCGACTCGCAGATTTTTTTTTAGTTGGACAACCCGACAGACAGTTAGTGCCTCTCGCTCGCTAGTTTTATATATTCTCATCAGTATATATATATATATATATATCTATCTATATTTCTTCTCAGTTTGCACATATTTATGGTTAGTTTATCAAGTATATAAACAGATAATGTTATGTTGTGTATAGAGCATATGTACATATCTAGTTTATCAGTATATATATTACTATATACATCTCTCTCTATATATATATTGCTGCGCACAAATTCAGTTTTTCCCTATTTATTTCTAAGTTGCAAAACCAAAAATCAATTAACAAATATCTCTTTTGTTCACACATATATATATATATAACTATATATTTTCGTAAATTGAGGTGTGCGGGTTATGTTTTTCAAAATGTATATGTTTAGTTTTAAAAACCAACAAAAAAAACACAAACGATCAAAAATACTCAGCTCAATCCATTGCAACTCGAATGACAATGACTACAACATATTTACAACTTTTTGCCAATTTTTCGACTAAACATATATGTATAAACGTAACCAGTAGTGGATCTGCAGCTACCGCTGGAAAGGGTCACACAAAAAGCGCCTCTATTTCAAGCCCTAGGCCATCCACTGATGGATGCATATCAGTATCAATTGACCCACTTGGATCGAGGTATACACTTGCATCATACATTAGCAAAAACCAAAAAAACAAAATCCATTTTAAACTAATTTTTATCGAATTGTATACAAACAATTTATAATTATTGTTCATTTTACAAAGACATTTTATTTATGCTCTGATTTAAAAACCAAATTGGCTGCTTAATTTTGTTTAACTCTTTTATGATTTGAGTCTATATTTAGCAAAGGTTTTATCTTTTCTTATATGTAGAGCAGAATTAATTCGATTCATTTCTCAAATCTCCTAACACACTTGATATTGATAGATAAATTGACGCAGGTGTTAGTAGGGCAGTTAGTAAATTGGAAAACGCCGACAGTCCTACAGTCGAAATGTTTTTATTTATATTTATTTTTGTTGTGTGCTCGTCCCAAATTATAAAAAAACTCACAATGTTGAAGATTTTTAGCTTTTCGTTAATTAGTTTTTGACATTTGTCCTGCAGCTGAATTGTTGCATGTTTGCCTGCATCTGGATTCATTTAAGTGTGTGTAGTCTTTAATTTAAATATAATTATACATGCGAATAGATTATGAATTTTGATGAAACTGGAGAAACTGGGGCTTTGCAGATCGAGCAGTCGTAGAGGAAGTGAACTTTACTTTAGCATGTACTAAAAGCCAGAGATCAAGATTTTTAGCTAAATCAAAATTTATATATTCTGAAAGACATTATCTACCACTTATAAAAATATCTGTATATGAAATTTAGGTCTACATACATATAAAGTAGGTTTACTAAAGTTCAGAATTCACATAAATTATTGGAAAAGCGAGACCTTTTAAATTATGCTACAAGTTCAGTCTTTTTCCTCACCATATATAAAAGCAGGTACAGGTAATTCTCTAAATCGAACAGGTATACCTGCCGAACTATTTCATTATTTTAACAACAGAGCAATTTTCTTATAAAACAAATATGTATTTCTTATAGTAATTGTTTCACTTTCGTTTTATGTCTAGAATTGCTTTACCTATTTAGTAATCGTTAGAAGTTTCTGTTATTCGTTTATCTCAAATGTGAATATAATAATATTCATGTGGTCCTTCTCGTATAGTCTGCTTTTATTTGTTTACAATTTTGTATAATATATTCGTTTAGCTACAGATTCGTTCGCTCTTTACTAATCCCCATTGAATTTCGAGAGAAAAAAAAAGAAAACAATGTAGAAATGTGTTTGGTTTAATTTGTTTATCTCTTTTTATTATAACACTCTAACAAATTTGATCCATTAAATAATGTAAATTTCTTATCTTTTCATGTTTTATACAATATTGAACAATAACTGTTTATAAACCAATTGTCTAATTTTGATAACTACCACACTACTACTACTACATACATCCAATCTTTGTGGCGATCAATCGAACAAAAAACTCTACAACAATCTTCTTCGTATTATCGGTGTTCGTAAAAACTTTTATCTTTCACATTTTGTTTACCAACAACAACAACAACAACAAATCAAATGCAAATCAAAATCTTGTTAAATATGTGATTTCCAATTCGAATTGTCGATTCGAATAAAACATAATTAATTTTGGATTCGTAAACCCCGAACCGATCTGATCCGATCCGATCCGAACCGAACAAACTTTGGTGAGTGAAATTGCAAAAACAAAAATATATTTTAAGCGAGACAAATCTATAAGTATACTAAATAATTTAGCGTAATTCCATTTAAAATTGCTTTACACATATTGTGGCATGCGCGGTATTAAGTCCAAATAATATATATTCTTCTATTTGTTATTTTTGTTATACTTAAACCTAAACGAGATATTGTCTGTTAATGCGCTGAAACCAAACTTTATATGAATGTATTTATGTGTCTGCTTAACATTTGATGATGACAATGATGTAGGTAGTTCCTAACGAGATTTGCTACTCACATAGATCGACAACATAGATCACGTAAATTCTTCATTCTGCATGACTGAGGCTCCAGTTCCCGAGTAACTTCACTTCCGACAATTTGTACTCATTGGTAGATCGAAAAATACTCTCTCTATTATATATTTATATATATACCCATAAGTTGATGTTGTAAATTCTTTGTGCAAGAATCATCGATTGTGTCTATTTCTCTTTCCACATCTCTGTGTACCTATCTATCTAACTACCTGTATAATCTTTTTTATATTTTTACTACATCTTTTACTGGATCTCTTGAACACATATCTAAATACTAAGTAATACAGAAGGCAAACTAATATAAATTAATATGTTTACTAGGCCCAGCTCTACTATAGCTGCTATGTATGAATGTTAGGATTACGTAATTATAATAAAAATAAATATAATGGTATATGGTTTTCAACTAGTCTTGTCCATATATATACTTTGCTTTTTGCTTAACGCCTAGTTTTCCTCCATTCATTATATCAATTTTCAAAGCTTGGACGTTTTATTATCGAGTACATCTCATATATATCATCCATTTAAGGACTGTTTCAGACTTTACCGGATATATCCACTCAATAAATTGATTTTCGTCTGAACTCTTTTTGCTATTAGTTTCCATCATTAATTCAAATCTTTGCTTTAACCAACTCTATTATATAGTAAACTTCTAATTTTTAATATAATTTCTATAATATAAGAACGTAATTTTAAGAGCTCGTTTTTTCTTTTGAACAAAATTTACATGATTGATTTTTTTTTTCAATTTTTTCTTTTCATTATATTTGTGTGTCTACCAACATGATTACAAAAATAAACCCAAAATATAAACAATCATAAACCGTTACCGAAAACCGTTGCCAAACCACATCACATTTATCAAAATATATATATAATCTGCTTGATTCGCGCTTGATTCTCGTCTGTATATATATTTTGTCATTGCGCCAAATTGAAACTACAAATTAATATTACGATTGATAACAACAATAACAAATACAACCAAATAATGATACGATGAAACACTTGAATACTTGCCCATCACTACGGATTGGAAAATAATCGATATCGAAATTGTAATCGAATTCATACGCTGATTTGATGATGACAAAAACACACACACACACACACATGAACCGTCTCCCACTTCACTCACACAAACACACACACACACATCAAAACGAATTTGAATTTGCCTGTCTATATTAACGGTCAAAACACACACACATTGCACAATATATCAAATGATAAAACTATAAACTGTTATATATATATATAATATATATAAAAAATACATTCGTTTTCTGATATATGCAATTCATTGGACTATATATAACTACGAACTGACTGAATGATTCGATCGATATCCATTCATACGTATGTGTGTGCATACATGTATTGTACTTGTACAAATATATATATATATATATATGCAATAAATACAATATATATATATATATATAGTCTGTTCGATCGACTTAGAATGGCATCGGCTGTTAAATCAAGCAGACACTTTCCAAGGAATGTTCCATCACGTTCAACCTTTCACTCTGGTGAGTTTTTCTGTTTTAATTATTTTTATTAGTTTTAGTAAAACTTAACTTAATTTTACTCACAACTTTACTAAAAAAAACCAAACATTTTATATAGACTAAATTAAATAATAATATCGAATTACCAAACTATCGAATTTCGTTAAGTTTCTTTTTTCCATGTTTATTTGTTTCTCTTTTCATTAAATCATAAAAAGAAAAAAAATATGTAAATTTTATAAGCACGTAAAATAAATAAAAAATTAAATTTAAGACTTAATTATATGAATGCTCCATTATTATTATTACTATCAATATAAATATTTATATTATTCTTAAAATCATTCTTATTATTATTATTGTATGCTAATTTGTGCTTTGTTGTTGTCTTATGCATCCGTCCAACATCGCTTCTCATCTTTTAGTGGATTGCTTTTCCTTAATTTACTGTTCGTTTTGATCATGCACGATTGTCCAAATCGAAAGAGATGCATTACTATACTATATCAAACATAAACATTATGATAATTGCACGTAGGTGCTTCAAGCCAACAACTATTTATATATTCTAATGTACAATACTATAAATTATCGATAAATATATCGTTTTTAATAAATCTTAGTATATATATTATTATGTAAGACTGTTGGAAAGGAGAGAAGGAGGTATTATTTTCCGGTATTATATTAGTATTTTGCGTTAGGCGAAATAAAGTGTGATAGATCGTACACATATTTAAGTTGAGCTGTACAGTAGGTTAATTCTAATCAACTTGCAGAACTTGTTGACTTTAATTTTCGTTATAGACGCCATAAAAGGCAACACTAAACTAAAACTTATTTATCTTAAAACTAGATTATGAAAGGGCGTTGTAATATTATAATAAATAATATTATATAATACAGATATATCATTTTTGTTTGTTCTGCAAAGGAGGTTAACATATATTATTGAGCCTAACATATAGTTTTCATATAGTTGTATACTCTTATTTGTATATATATTTGAGATTAGAGTTGAGTAAAGAATAGCTCTCAAATCACTTTTATAGGTAATGAAATTTACTTTGTGGGCGCAAAAAGATAAATACTAAAACCAGTTTCTTTCGTATTCTGGATTACAAATAGATTTTCTTTATATATAAAATATATTTTATATTGATATATATTATATATTTATATAAAAATATATACATATATTTATGTATTTAGTATGTATTTTTTAAGTTCTTTATTTAATATATTAAATATATATTGAGTATAACAGGATATCAAAACCAATTACTCAATATATATATAAGCAGTTAAAAACCTTACATGATTTATTTAATTTAAGTCTAAATAAATTACACTCATAGTTATGATATTTGTAATATAATAAAACAATTTCTAAAATATATATACATATCTAATTAATTCTAATTGTATTAAATAGTTGCCTAAATATATTTATACATATATATTCTTTTCAATCTAGACTATCTGAAATTTATTGTAGTTCTGTGTGTGTTTCTAGTAAGCTTAGCCAGTGTTTATCGATATTATTTTCGCTGTACTTTATAACTAATAGATTTTTGTTTATTTTTGTAGGTCAAACCAGGGCAAGAAACAACACGGCGCTGGAATATTCCGGTACAAGTGGAGCCTCCGGTGATTCGCCTCATCCGGGCCGCATGAGCTTCTTTTCGAAACTTTCCTCCCGTTTTAGCAAACGGTAAGTGTGCCCAAGGCATTTCACATCAATTTGATTTGATTTTATGTTTTTATTATTTTTTTGTTTTTGTTTTTTATTTGTCGTTATTTCTTCTCTAAATATTACAAGAAAAGCAAATGCAGTTTACAAAAATTTCAATTTACAAAATTTATTATTTTTTCATATTTCATATTTCTTATTATTTAAAATTTCTTTTTGGATACAATGATTTTGTTTCATGTTTCATTCTTGCATATTTGCACATACACATATATGTACATATGTATGTGTTTACGTTTTGTACCATATCCGTTCTAATTTTTTTTTATATATATTTTGTTTTCAATAACAATTCAAAATTATAGGGCAGACCCTAGAAATTAAGTTAATTGAAATGTAAAACGAAAACTCGCTTAAAGTCTTTCTATTTAATTAGTTACAAAATTAAAAAAAAAAAAAAACATATAACAAATAAAATAATACAATTATTTTATTATATTGGAAATAAAACAATAAGAATATTAAAAGAATAAAAAAAATGTATTAAATGTAAAGAATTTTACAAAAAATATTAAATGTAATTGAAAGTTTTTATAAATTGTGAATAAATTAAATAAAATACTTTTACATTTTGTGACTAATTAAATTAATTTTATAAGTAGTCAAAATTATTTCTGAAACGCCATAATTCATAAAGAACTATTTAAGATCTTTCGCGTATATAAAAGCTGAGCTGAAATTTGTTTTAATTTAGTAAGCGAGATGACAGAACTGGTCAAAAGGCGCGATGTGCTGAAACGGAAATTAAATCTGAATAAACTAAATAATGAGAAAATATGGAATGTACTTATCATAGAATGAATTATCTCAAAATTAAATTTGCAGAAATATGAACATATACATAGACAAAAGAAAATTGTGAATTCCCTTAAGTTATTGAGAAAAATATGTAAGAAGTCATAATAAGCTAATGTGAAGTGATGGGGGAATTATGAGACTAACAATAATATTGTTTATCTGCGAATTTCAAGGAATTATATTTTGCAATTTTAATATTTAGAATGAAAATTAATTTCGTTTATCAATTTGTTATTTTACATTATATTTCTTGATGTTATGTATATATTTTTAAATTATAACTTACAGAACCTTTTATTTTTTATTATGTTACATTAAAATCGTGTTTCAGATCTAAATTCCAATTCAGTACATCAAAAACCGGTTTTGGATTATTGTTTATAATTTTGTTTAGTAGTTCATTTAATTCAATCAAACAACATAATGAATAAATATTTAAGCATACATTCGAAGCGAAACTGAAATCAAAATTAAAGTTTAAATCGAATACATTAAAATCAAATACATTTTAGATTGAGGGCAAATGCTTCGCATTTTCATACATTTTTTATTTTTTCAGTTTTGCATGTTTATTTAAATTGGTTTTCAAAATTTGTAATGCATTTTAAAAGTTTTTATATATTTTTGGTTGCATGCAGTGTTTTTATTTTTTAATCAAATTAATTATTGATTTTTTTTATTTTATTGTAATTATTATTATTTTTTAAAATTTGTTTTTCATTTTGTTTCCTATTTATTCTGATTCATTAAAACTAACAAAATGTTTAAAAATAAAAATATGAGCAAGTATAATATCATAAAAACAAAATACATATGGAATTATGTACACACACACACATACACAGGGGTAATTGGTTAAGAATAAATTCGAATATCTAAAAATATAAAAAATATATATAAATACAAAATTTTTAAAAATATATAAAAAATAAAAACTTCGGTTCATTTGAGATTCTTTTAGACTTGTTTTGATTTTGATCAAACTCAATTCGCGGATACAAAACAAATACAAAACTTCGCATACATACATACATATATCTATATAGATATATAACCAAATATATATAGTATATATATATATATACAGATCGGAATGAACAGCATCCAATTGGAGATCTGTTATCGTTCGATTTGAGATATATTCAATCGCTCTGTCGCGCGCTCTCCGTCACTCTTTTACTTTCTATTTATTGTTATGTGCATAAGTAGGGTATTAAGTCTTCTATATGTCCTTCACATTTACTTCTTCTCCTCCTTCTTCTTTATTTATCTACCCATGTTTGTGTATATACATTATCATGCCACCAATTAGGAGCCTTAAAAATTGTTTATTGTCTGATTTTTTCTTCATTTTTAAATTAAAATTAAAAAGTATTTTTTTTGTTTTTTTTTGTTTTTTTTTTAATGCAAAATATTGAATGTTTTAATAAAAAAAAAATTGCGTTTACTTTTCTTTTTCCAAATATGTCAATGAAGAGAAAAGAACAAAAACAAAAGAAAACAAATGAATAAACAAATAAAAAAAATGTTTTATTTTCTATACATCAATTTTTGTTGGTTTTTAACATTTTTTCCGTAAAATCTGTTTTGATTTCATTTCTCGTATTTGTTTTCTTCTTCTTCTTCTTTTCTTCTGTTCTCTTTTTTTTCACCCATTATTAATATTTTTTCCAGCCGTGAATAATTTGTTTAAAATTTTTTCTTTAATTTTAGGCCAAACCAGTAATTAACAAACAAACAAAAAAACAAGCATTAACTACTTCTTGTTAATAGTTCTAAACAAACTGAAAACAGAAACAATCGATTCCCCCTAAAGTAAACGCTCGTGACGGAGAGATAACAGAGTGAGAGAGAGAGAGACATACAGATAACAATGAGAGAGAGAGACAGAGAGAAAGATACAGTTATGATACAAATCGCGAAACAGATAAGATCAGAGATCAGAGCGGTTTTGATTCCTTCCGATTCGATTCGATAAGCCCCTCCTCCAAAAGAACGTCGACAACGTTGAGTTCCGTTACTGTTACCGTTACCGTTTACCGTTAATAGAAATTCACAAACAAACAAAATAAATAAATAAAACAAAGCGTCTATGTTTTAATACAACATTATTAACTAATTATACTTACACATTTATATTAATTAAAAATACATATATATATATATTTAAAGTAAACAAAACGATAAACAAACAGAAAACTTTTTTTCTTTGTTTGTAAATTAAATTTAACTTTAATTTTCATTTGATTTGCAATAAAAATAAAAATTAAAAATTTCAAATCATTTATGAAATTATACAACAACAAAATAGAACTGCTGCTGCGTCTTCTTTTTCCTGTTTTCTTTTGCTAAATGGAAAAAAAAGAGAAAAGATTATTATTAATATTAAATGCGAAACGCAATATTTTAATTATATATATATTAAATATTTATATATAGACACACCAAAAGCAGCTGCGAGTTATATATATATAAAAATAAAATACAAATTGCAATTGATTGAAACAATTTTTGTATGTGTAGTCTATCCATGTATGTATGTATGTACGAAGGTATATGTATTTATCATACACAATCACGATCGATAAAAGTAAATAAAGAGTTTGATACAAAAAAAAAAAAAAAAAAAAGAAAAATCAACATTAACAAAAACTGATTATTATGAAATTGATGTTGGAAGTCTAAACGCATCAAAGCAAGCGTCTTTTAGTCATATAAGAGCAATGATTAAATTAGTTAAAGTATCTATATATATATTTATAAATATAAATAAATTGAAAATGAAAATGTATTAAAATAATGTGCATGTGTGAACATTTTATTTGTACAGCTGATTATTAACTGTAAATCGTGTGTTACCTTTAAGGGCACCTTCAGTGCTCTGACTTAGTTAATATATCTATTAAGTTTCAAAGATGAAAAGAAAATCAACAACAACAGTAACATAATATACAATTAAATAAATAAATACATTTAATTAATTAGCAATAAATTATGTGGATTAAAATTTGTTAAAGAAAGCAAAAAGTATTTAAACTTCAAATCAATTTGACATTTTTATTTCTTCATTCCCCAATCCAACATTCATCATCTGAATATCATCCGGAGAATATTTAACAAAACTGAAATATTTTCATATTGGTTTTTGTTTTGTGTTTAGCAATAAGAAAAAAAATGCTTTAATATTTATTAAATAATTCGGGATTGAGTGCAGATTATAAGAAATTCTATGTATTGTTTCAATTAGGTTTTCATTTAACAAGATTTCAGTTGATTTAATTTTTAATGTTTTACACTCCATAAAGTCCAGAATCTATAGGTTATATAGAGTCTATAGGGGTTATGAGCGCTTAAGAGTCTATAGAGCTAAGAGAGTCGAGAGAGTGTATAGAGTCTACAGAGTGTATTTAAATTAGAGAATATATAAAGTCTACTTTGTACAGATTAGATAGGAGTATATAAGGAGTATTTCCCATTTCCACTGTTATTAAATAGATTCAATGATTTGATACAGTATTTAGATTAGATATTATTTATTTATCTGAGTAAGAGAAGATGTGGCGATACAGTATTAAATAAATTTTAAGAATGTAATGTATGTAAATATTTTCTTGTGATATATCATTTGTTAACGTTGGTATATTTTTGATAAAAATCCTTTAGAATTAGAAATGTTAGCAAAAATAATAAAAAATATAGAAAATTATAGTTATCTAAGTTAAGTAATATTAGTTGAAAATAAGACTAGCTTTGGGGCTCGCTTTGAATTAGATTAAGATAAGCGCCGTTAAATTTACAAATTAAGCGCAATTTTAGTCATTATATAATTTATTGAATTAATCAATTAACTTTTAGTACATCTACAACGGAAGAGGCAGCCAAGCCAAGAGTTTTGCGTTTCACATGGTCTATGAAGACGACATCGCCACTGATGCCCGATCAAATTATGCAGAAGATAAGAGAAGTTCTTGATCAAAATAACTGCGACTATGAGCAGCGCGAAAGGTAAGATATTCTATTATAAATGTACATTTATAATACGTATATATAATTACATATATATGTATATTTTTCAACAGATTTGTACTCTGGTGTGTGCATGGCGATCCCAATACGGATTCTTTGGTTCAGTGGGAAATCGAAGTTTGCAAATTGCCGCGACTCTCGCTGAATGGCGTTCGATTCAAGCGTATTTCTGGTCAGCGAACAACATTAAATTGCATATTAAAAATGTTGATTTATTAATTGTTTTTTAATACACTATCTGCACAGGTACTAGCATTGGCTTCAAAAACATTGCGTCACGCATTGCTTTTGATCTCCGTCTGTGACTTGACAAAACGACTAATGATAGCTGCACAGCCGCCACCAGCAACACCACCACCACCACCACCACCACCACCACCACCGATGGCAGCGATACGAAAACCACCTCCACTGCCAACTATCAAACGGCTGACAAATCGTTGCTGCGTCGATCATTTAGTCAACAACAGAGATCAAACCGATTCAAGATTCGGAATCGACCGAAGAAGAAAAGTTCAGGCGGCGGCGGCGGTGGCGGATTGCTGTTGTCGGCTTTTCAAGTATACTTGCCCTTTCGATCAAAGGAGGAGGAGCACACGCAATCACAAATCAAATTTGATGCGTTTCGCTCAGCCGACAACGAAGACGAGAGTGAGGGGCAGCGGCTAGAGTTAATGCCCAGTAACAGCAGTAATATGGAATCTCAAGATAAAGACAACCAGATGGCCAATGAAGAGGGCGGTGAGTGTGGCGTGGTGGCAATGGCTGGTGGTAGCAGCAGCAACGGCAACGGCAGCGGCAGCGGTAAAGTCAGCAAAGGAAGTCGATTTAAGAGAAACATCAAGAATACCAGAAGTCTAATTGTGCGCAAATTCACATCCACCACCAACTCCAGCTCGAACTCCAACTCCAACTCCAACTCAGCAGAGAAAAAACCAAGCGAGACTAACAACAAAACCAGCACATCAAAGCACTCAAGTGAGATGGCAGAGCAGCATGCAAATGCAAATGTTATGGATAACGATAAGCCAAACACCAAACAGAAAAAAGTAGCTATGTTACGCACCACAACTCTCTAAATAATAATAATAATTATAAAACAAAAAAACATGCATAAAAACACGTAAAAATTGGAAAGATCTGGGCACTGCCCATCTCTCTCTATTTCTAAATATATATATATATTCATTTATATATATATATATATAATATATGTATTTGGCTCCAATCATAGCATGAACACGTTTAGCATAGAATCTCAAAGTAAAATTAAATGTTTCATTGAACTATCGCATATTTGAATATCTTATAACAAAACGCAGACAAAATTGTAACCACAATTTAGGTACATAAGCACCAACAACAACAACAACAACAACAGCAGCAACAGCAACAAACCAGAAGCATAAACGCATCCCATATATGAAGCTAATGTCTCCTCATATGTAAACACACTTATTATATATTGATATTGATATCGTTAATTGCTAGAAAGCGTAGGTGAGAGCCACACCGTTTTAATTCAATAAAAGATAAATATATATATGTATGTATATATACATATACATATATATAAAAGTATATGGAATGAAAAAAGCATTTTCTTAAAGAGGCAAACACACACAATTTTGTTAATATATACATAATAAATTTAGGATATTTTTTCTGTTTGTCAAAATTTACCGATTTGATCCAAAAATTAATATATATAATATTTTGTTGGTTTTTGCATGAACGTCGTCTACTATATAAAATCTATAAAATTTCCTAAATTATTATTTTTTGATTGTTTAATTCTTTCTCCACACGAGCTACAAGCGATATAAAAAAATGTAAATTGTATTTATCTAATTATAATTATTTAACCACTTTGAAAATTTACTGTTTTGCGTTCAAATTTATTTTCCGTGTTTACGTTTAAATTGTCTAGTTATTCATAGGTGGAATTGAGGTGGGTGAAACAGAAAACCTGCTTCAATTGTTATTTTATCAAACAGTTGCTAAGGTGAGTATTTAAATGACGGGTGTTAGGCGAATTCGATCTAATGCAGTCACAATTTGGAAGAATATTAACTCAGTTCAAAAAAAAAAAAATATTAAAATAAACTTAGCAAACCTTTAGGTGATGTCACTAATAAGCTGACGCCAATGCGCTTAATGAGGTCACACAGAAAGGCCGATAGCCTTGCATCAGTAAATACAATTTATAAAAAAACATACATAATTCTTTATAATTCCATCAGCTGGACTTTCTTTTACATACATATATTTTTCAAGTTAATAAAAATACCAATATCTCGACTGTAAATTATCACAATAAATATTATAATGAGTAAATTAGAGATTTTAATTAGGCATAAATAATAAAATGGAATCTCTTCAAGAAAATCAGTTTTCGATTACAGCTCATCGTCAAGATCAAAGGTTTCAGCCGGAAAATCGCCCACTTCCACGGAGAGAGGTGAGACAAAGCCACCATAATTAGGTTGACAGATGAAATAGGATTTGCCGTCCACACTATAATGCATAAGTCTATTTAAAAATGTTTTCAGCATATATATCACAATGCATTTACCTTCCGTTATTCTTGCCCAATGGCTCATCATATTGGACACCAATATAAATGCCATTTTTACCCTCAAGTTGACCATTGTACATTACAGTGCCACGACGTGTAGGATTTCCTGACACACTCACCTAAAGAGACAGAGAGAAAGAGGTAGAGAGTGAGTGACTTTTGATGAGTAACCACAGCAGCAGGCAAATTACCTGGCAACGACTGCCAACAACACAAAGATCTGCACGTCTTTGTATTTCTTCAGCCTGTTCACGCCGTTTGATTTCCATTTGCTGCCTTTCCTCCTCATTGTATTTGCCCAGTCGATTTTGCTTTAAGAAATTCCGCACAGAATCCGTTCGCTGTTCGTATTGATCATTTGTAAGCTCAAATTTTTCAACCGTCTCTGTGTCAAATGTAAAGTTTGCAAAATTATCAATGACATGCAGTCGCATGCCATCGGAATTTATATAGAAACCCAGCTTGGCATCGTTGTCGCTTAGCGTTGTTACAAAATTGTCGCCTTTATACAACTCTACTTTCATGGTGCCAGCATTTCCGCCGGTTAAGATTTCCAATTTACTCTGCAAGAGCACAATTCGCACATCTGTTATTGTAGTTTACAAAAAAGTGCTTTAATGCTCACCTTTAGCTGAGAGATGGTTAAGTCCTTGGCAAATTTTATCTCAAAGGCCACGGTATCATTATGGGAATTCGAGACATTAGCTGTAATAAAGCCTGAATCCGAATTATTAACTTGCAGTATTTCCGACATGTTTAACTTCAGCGTTTGTCGTCACTTTAAGGCTTAGCCGATTAGTCTTCACGATGACCGATAATTTCCAATAAGGAATATCGTACGAGTTTCACGATATTCGTCTAAACTTTGTTAGTCTCACTGACCAGTGATAGACTTTAGCGGGAATGGTTACTACGTTACTATAAAAGTTTTAAGATATAAAATAAAAACTGAGTTTGAGCAAGTGTGTTTTCTGTTAAAAAAAAATCACTTGCACAAATATATATATATAATTTTGCATAGTAAGAAAATATTATTGAAATTAATTGTTTTCCAATTGGAAACAAGAAACCAGTAAAAATCGATTTTTAATTGAGACAGTCTACTGTCTGATACACATAGATATATCGATGTTTATGTACATCACTAGTTAATACACAAATCAGCTGCTTAATATCCTTAAAAATTGTGTTCAAGTTATGTGAATTAATGGCTATGCAAAATAAATGGCATTTGTTTATAAATATGCCAGTACATATAGATAATTATGATACATGATAAAATGTAAAATAGTGAATACAGCGATAAAATGAATAAGTACACAAGTTTAATAGGCATTGAGCAGCGAAGCAAAACTATGTATCATCCAAAGGAACAAATTTTAAATATCTTGACATACATACTTTTGCTAGTAGTTGCTGTGTGTGCAATTGTTCTGCTATGTGACTTATCCAGTCAGCGTGATGGATTCTTCTACTCCAAAAAAGATGGAGCCGTACTCGACCTGTCCGTATCCCATACTCAGGAAGTGCTTCTGCGGCCGGACACGGAATATCGTGGACAAAATGTGAATTGCACTTTTTGGGATTGCTTAAACATATACAAATGCGAGCATGACACACTCAAGGTATACATTTACCCGTTGCAAGAGTTTTTGGACGAGAAAACCGATAAGGTTGCCAGCACGTTGTCAAGCGAATACTTTCAAATCCTGGAAGCCGTGCATAAGAGTCGCTACTACACATCGAATCCCAATGAAGCCTGCCTCTTCCTGCCGAGCCTGGATTTGCTGAATCAGGATGTGTTCGACAAGCATTTGGCTGGTCCAGCGCTGGCTTCGCTCAACTTCTGGGATCGTGGGGAGAATCATTTAATCTTCAACATGCTGCCGGGCAGCGCACCTAACTATAACACCATCTTGGACGTGAACATCGACAACGCCATTGTTTTGGGTGGTGGCTTTGACAGTTGGACATATCGTCCCGGATTCGATGTCTCGATACCGGTTTGGAGTCCATTAGTGCATCAAACCAACTTGTTGCCTGCCCACGCCGCATCTCATCGCAAATATTTATTAGTTTCTGCTCAGCTGAATCTTTTTCCGCAGAATCTACGAACTCTTACGGATTTAACGTTGACAGCTAAAAGCGCGGACCAAATTCTAATGCTTGGACTCTGTGATAACAAAGATTTGAAATCTCGCTGCACTCTGACAAAGGCAAATCCGAAGCGATGGGAATACCCACGAGTGCTGGGACGCGGCAAGTTCTGCTTCCTCGGACGCAGTCTGCGCATTGGTCAGCCCGACTTAATCGAGATAATGTCTCAGGGCTGTATTCCTGTGATAGCGATTGACAACTATGTGCTACCATTTGAGGACGTCATCGACTGGTCTCTGGCGGCCGTTAGAGTGCGAGAGTCGGAGTTGCATTCAGTCATGCGTAAATTGGAGGCCATTTCCAATGTCAAAGTCGTTGAAATGCAGAAGCAGGTGCAATGGCTCTATACCAACTACTTCAAGGATCTGAAGACAATTACCATTACAGCATTGGAGATACTTGAGAGTCGCATATTTCCACTGCTGGCCCGCAGCAGCCAGCAATGGAATGTGGTTAAGAGAAATAGTCGTTCCACATTTAATCCTCTATTTCTTACGACTCTCGCTCCAAAGTCTCAAGGCTTTACAGCTGTTATATTGACTTATGATCGAGTTGAGAGTCTATTCCTTTTGATACAGAAGCTAGCAGTTGTGCCGTCCCTGCAAAGCATTCTGGTTATTTGGAACAATCAGAAAAAGATGCCACCACATTGTAAGTTTATTATATTATTAATCTGAATTCAACATTAATTACTATGAATTTCTCTTTTTATATTTTTTTAGTATCTACATTCCCAACCATATCTAAACCACTGAAGATTATACAGACTCGTGAGAATAAACTATCAAACAGATTTTATCCCTATCCTGAAATTGAAACCGAAGCAATACTAACTATTGACGATGATATCATAATGTTAACCAGTGATGAACTTGACTTTGGGTACGTTAGTCATATGATTTTCTATTATCATATTATATATATTCGTTTCCTTTAGCTATGAAGTGTGGCGCGAGTTTCCGGATCATATTGTTGGCTTTCCTAGTCGCATTCATGTGTGGGATAATGCAACGATGCGTTGGCACTACGAATCTGAATGGACCAATCAAATATCTATGGTGCTTACTGGCGCAGCATTTCATCATAAATACTGGAGTCATATGTATACGTATGCCATGCCAGGCGACATTAAACATTGGGTCGATGACCACATGAACTGTGAGGATATCGCTATGAATTTTCTTGTAGCGAATATCACAAACAATCCGCCAATTAAAGTAACGCCGCGAAAGAAGTTCAAGTGCCCCGAGTGCACAAATACGGAAATGCTGTCAGCCGACTTGAATCATATGCGGGAACGTTCAGCTTGCATTGATCGATTCGCCAAGATCTATGGACGAATGCCTCTGCGCACAGTTGAGTTCAGGGCAGATCCTGTACTATTTAGAGACAATTTCCCAGATAAATTGAAACGTTACAATGATATTGGAAGCTTGTAAGCCCTTAATATTTATATAAATATCATATATATTACAATTAGTAGGCGAAATTACTCAAGACTTAACCAAATATGATATATAAGTCAATGTTATATGGTATTGTAGTAACGATGAGACGTTCTGGACCTGCGTTCATAATAATTTTTTAAGTTTTAATCAAATAATAATAGAATATATGTTGATGCCATAGAACTTAATTATTCATTTAAGAGAGAGTATTCAAAAATAGGTCCTGCTATGATTTTCCTATATTAATGATTTATATGGATGTTGGCATGAGTTTACTGAAAATAATGATATTTCATATTCTTATCAACTGACATTAAACAATTGATCACTTTCATTAGACAGTGAAAATAAACACTTTATAAAACAAAACTAAGTCAATTTTCATAAACCTTTCTGTAAATTGATATAAAATCCCATTCGCCAAAATCAAGCAACAGAATTTCTCGTGCTGAGCAGAATTTTAATTTATTAAATATATAAATTTTTTAGGACCATATTATGAAAATGCAAAAATCTAAGGCTGGATTTCTCCGTTTAGTTGACAAATTAGAATAGTTTTTTTAATATCAATTAGGGGCAGTCAATTCTATGCTCCATTAACAGAAGCCAGATATTCTTTATAGCGTTGCTCCTGCTGTTGCTGGAGCTTTTGAAGTTTCTTGAGTTGTCCTTTGCTAATCTCTTTGCCGTCTTTGTCGTGTGTAGGAAGGCCCTACAATGAATTTTTTTATGAAATATGTATATGCTTTTGCAAATTATACATGTGTTTATATGTATTCAACTTACATCTTCACCAAATGCCGAGTACTTTTCGGTTTCATTGAGAAACATTTCTTTTGGATTGACGCGACGTTGAGCTTCCTTAGCTGCTGCCGCCTCTGCCAAGGCTTGTTTCTTGCGCTCTTTTTCCAAAGCCTTTTCCGCTTCAGCTGCCTGCTTGGCCTCGCGTTCGCGCAACAACATATCCCTGTCAACCAATTTGACGGCATACTTGCCATCATCTTTGTCTTCCAAGCGAACGCCCAAATTGGGTAAGACATCATCACGGAGATCATCACATAGCTTCAGTATGTCAAACGCTTTTAATGCCTTCGCTTGCTCACGCACTAAATTACGGAACTCGGCCACTGATTGGACGTATGGCATTACTACGGCCTCGTGATCATTGGTTGCTGAATCGGAATCAGCTCCTCTCAGCGGGAATCCTATGCCACCGCGCGGACCAGCAATAGCTCCAAATATATGCAACAGGTCCGTCACATAGCTGGCTATCTTCCGCAGCAACAGGCTGTTGAGTCTGGATTTATTGTCTCGTATGTAGACATTCGTCGTTGACACCAACTCCCGTACACAATCTAAAGCACTGCGCGTATCAATGTTATCTGAAATAGGCAAAGAACAATTTCGATCAGAGATATCAACATATACATAATTCAAATATGAAATCTTACCACAAAGAGCTGCATGAACTTGTGCCTGGACATCGTTAAATTTAGCTTGTAGGGCCGCCTCCACAGCTGTCCACTCACTAAATTGCTGCATAGGCTCTCCGGATAACACCTGCCGTGTTAGGTCTTTGACATTCAAAAAGAATTCCTAAAATCAAATGTAAAGTTTAGCTTGAGTATAATATTTGGGTAATTTAAACTTACATTGAGGAATTTCTCATATTGAGTTGCCATTTCCATGGTGTTTTCGGAGTAGTCGAGCGTGTCCTTCCAAGAGTGCAACAGGAATGCCAGACGCAACTGCGTTGCTGAGTGCTTTTTCAATGCCTCTTGAATTGTGACGAAATTCTTAAGAGACTTTGACATCTTGCAGCCGGCAATTGTCAGGTGGCCGGTGTGCAAGAAATACTTAACCCATTCTGATTCACCGAACGCAGCCTCGGACTGAGCCAGCTCATTGTCATGATGGGGAAACTTTAAATCGACGCCGCCAGTGTGTATATCAAATATGGATCCAAAGATATCTGAAGCCATGGCGGAGCATTCGATATGCCAGCCAGGACGACCACGACCCCAAGGACTATCCCACCAAGGCTCGCCAGCCTTGCTCGCCTTCCACAGGGCAAAGTCGTTTGCCGATCGCTTCTCTGACAGTCGATCCTCAGTGACAGACAAATCACCCTCGCCTTCCTGCAATGATGCTGTGTCTCCGTAGGCCTCGGGCACTAGCTTGGCGTAGTGATGCTTGTCGCGTTTGTCAAAGCCATTGACATCAAAGTAGACGGAACCGTTTACCTCGTAGGCAAGACCATTGTCAATAATACGCTGTATAAATGCAACAATCTGAGGCACGTACTCCGAAACTCGCGTTAATACATCAGGTGGTAGAATCTGAAATTATTCATCAATATATTATGAGTGCTTCAATAAAGCTATTTAGTTGACTTACATTGAGTGATTTCATATCATTGTGAAATTTATCTTCCCAAAATCGGGGTAGGGCTTCGAAGACGGAATTATCATTAACATGAGCACCTTGCTTTCCATCTAGCCACTCTGCAATGGGATCCTTTGCCTCATCCAAATAATGGCATCTCATTTTAGCAATTTCTGCTTCGTTGCCACTGCTGACAGCTTTGGTTAGACCTTCGACTGCGTCGTTCATACGTTGCAACATCTTTTCAAGCATTACTTTCTTATCAGCATCTGTATTTTTATCACACTTGACTTGTAATAAACTAAGCACTTCTTTTTGCTCATTTAGCAATTGCTCGAGTGGCAGCTGAGCAGCTGCAGTTGCATACTGCTCAAATAGATGATATTGACGGGCTCGCTTTATGATTTTATCGTCGATATCCGTAATGTTCATGACATAGTGGATGTTATAGCCAAAGTAGTCGGCCAATATACGTCGCAAAATATCAAATGAAATGTAAGATCTGTGAATCACACAAACATGACAAGATTAGATAGGGAAGACGTCGAGAATGCTGATGTGGCTCCTCACCTAGCATGTCCCATGTGCGAGGCATCGTACACAGTCGGACCGCAGCTATACCATTTAACATTGTTTCCGTCCAATGGTATGAATTCCTCCTTTTGTCTGGTTAGACTATTGTACAATTTCAATTGAGGCCTTGTTGAGGCTTTTGGTGCTTGCCACACCGGTTGCACACGCTTAGACATTTTGGGAATTCCTTTAATAGCGTTCGTAAATTCCAGCACGATTAGTAATCGGTGATTAATACTCGATGAAGTATTTTTGAAGTCAGCTGTTTAACTCGTTTACTAAGTCAGAGTTGCTAACAAAATATCGATATGCTTGTCCGGCAAATTCTTATTGGACAACATATTTTTTGAATATTCAGATTAAAACTTTTCAAATATTTAGCATTCTGCATTTATTGATATATGGCCCCCAATATTATTAAATACCAATTCAAAACATCAAATTATTTATACACTCAATAAAAGTATAGTATATAAACTGTATACAGAAATATATATATATATTTTTAGTTTCGGAAGCAACTAAATATCTGATTTTATATTTTTTGTCATAAATACTTCGTTAATGCTAGTATTTATATGTCTAATTGCTGCCAATGGGCTGTGATTTACAGGCAATCATATACACTGGAAAAAGTCCTTTCGGGAAATTTTGTTGACGCACCTTTCTTACAATTCGAAAGCCAGCTTCTCTTAAAAAGCGCTCATATGATTCAAGCGGACGCGTAATTGACGAATCCTCCTCATCCTTTATCACATCTTTAGATGTACTGACGTTTTCCTTAATGCAAAAGTAAGCACCTGGCTGCAAACTAAACCGCATGCGACGAAAAAATGCTACAAGATCCGGATCCGTCAGATGTCCTAAAACCCATTGACTCCAGATTAGATCATATTTATGAGTGGGTGAGAACTCTTGAAGTCCCATATTGTATATTTCGCCCAGGCTATGGCGACATACGGACTCTGACGTGCATATCTCTCGGGCCTTCTCAGCAAACGCAGCATCTTGTTCAACCAGATCAACCGTGTCAAACATCGGTATTAAAAGATTTCGTGACACTCGTCCAATTCCAGCACCGCAGTCCAGAGCTAATTTCTTGCCTGGCACTTTAAGTTCACGGAGAAATATCCTTGACCCTTGTATATCGATTGCGCTGATGTAGCCAAGACCACCGAGCATCCCGTTTACAGTTGCTGGAACTTCCGACCAATATTTTTGTGCCTTGTTATAAAATTCAGGTACAACCTTTTCATTTTTCAATTTGTTGGGGCTTTGAGCTTCGTGTTTCTCTTCCAGCACTTCATCTTTATGGTTGTTTACTGTTGACAAATTTGGTGAGTCCTCCTTGTCACAGGCAGTCATAGGATTTGTATCTAGCTTAGAATACATGTTCGTTGTTGTATAATTCTAGTCATAAAATTTGTAGTAGTTGAATACTAAGTAGTTAAATTATCGTCAATGCCACTTACCGCATACTTAGATTAATTTATAACAAATAAATGTGCGCAGGGCTGCATCATAATTATTTTTTTTAAACTAGTTCTTAGAAGAACCAAACAAAGCTCAAATATGTTACAAGACTATTAATATCGATATACAGTGTATTCGATACATTAAAGAAAAGAAAATAAAATCAACAGGCGTAATTTTTGTCAAGCTGCAAAAACTTTATTTATTTATTTAACTAGAAATAAAAATGACTCTCGATGTCGATGCTCAAAAGAAAGATGATAAACTTTTACTTGCGACAATACACCAGGAATATAAAATTCTAGCGGAATAGTAAGAAAGTACAAATTTACATTGCCAAAACAATAACAAAGGCATTTTACAGCAAAATGATTGAGTCAGAAAAGGTCTCAGGTATATATGTAATTCCGAGCTATGCTAATTCGTTGCGTGAGTATATTTATATTAAATAGCATCAACAACAAAGTATAATACTTATTTAACTTAATTTTCGTAGAATGGTTTGGCGTGTTCTTTGGCCGACAAGGTTTCTATGAGAATAGTGTATTTCGATTTTCAATACTGCTACCGGATGGTTTTCCGGACGATAAAACCACTCCAGTAAGCACCTAATTATGTATACTTTCATGTTTTTATAATTGTAATTTATTCATTTAAGGCCATTGTCTTCCAACAAAACGTTGTGCATCCACTTGTGTGTCCATTCACAAACAGCTTAGACATCAGTCATGCATTCCCGGAGTGGAGATGTGGAGAAGATCACCTTTGGCAAGTGCTGAAGTACATGCAAGTGATATTTGCCGATCCCTTGGACTGCATACGTAGTGTGGGCAATACGCAGGAGCTGAAAAACGTGGAGGCAAGCAAGCTGCTGACCACTAATCGAGAAGCATTTGCTGGACTTGTTCAAGAAAGTATTGCAGAGAGCAAAGCCCATATCTATGATACGCCACCAACAGAGGATCCGCATTATATAGTATTTGAAAAGTTCCAAGAAGACATACACGGGCCAGTCTTAGATCAAATACGAAATGGAAGGACTACAAATTCGTCTCCAGAAAGTGGCGGCGGAGGCGCGGCCAC
The DNA here is from genome assembly GCF_054131105.1 of Drosophila navojoa. Lineage (NCBI taxonomy): Eukaryota > Metazoa > Arthropoda > Insecta > Diptera > Drosophilidae > Drosophila > Drosophila navojoa. Next base: position 14,957,978 of record NC_142893.1, read on the forward strand.
TGGTCTATCATGGGTTAAAGTTAAAGAAGGCGAATTTAAACCATTAAGCATTGAATAGTCATAACAATCAACGTATGTGTGTAAATTATATAACATTCTATTAGTTAATTAATATCCTGCAGTCTTATGAGATAAATAATTAAGACTTCTTTATGAACTTTTCACAGTTTTTTATCCACTCGTGCTCCAGCTCTAGTTCAGTGTCATCCCAAAGAAAATGTGTTGGCGGTTTGTCATCGCTAGAAAACACGAACCTCTGGCTGAGCTCGATAGCCAATTTAGAGCGCACGAGTCCAATGCCACCGACTTGTGGCCAAGCTGGATGATACACTCGTCCGGTTTGCGGGTGCATATAGAGCTTATGTGGCTGAAAGGGAATCGATAGATCTGGACCACCATGTGCATATGTTAATATATGATCAGTTCGACCATCTGCATCCTTTTTTAGGTGCTCTGTAAAAACAATGGGCGTGTCATCACAGCGAATATAATTCCTTTCACGACCGCAAGGCGACAAGTAGGGAAACATTTCATAACGCTGTGTTTCATTGAAGCGCAGGCGGCTGAAGAAGAATTTCAGGAATTTCTTCTCTTTAAAACAAGATGTGAAGTTTTTCATTTTGGCATCGTCTAAAAAGAGCTGCAAGTGAAAAGCAAAATGGCAACAAGAATATCGGAATACATGCATGCATACATCTACGCACATGCACATATCTAGAAATAATATACATGTGTGTACATACACACCATGCCTTCGTGATCGATGTAATAGAAGTACTCTCGTATCCTTGGCTCAGGCGACTGTCCCTGGGTATAGAGCGCGACAGTGCGCCGTGGAATCCAATTGAATATCCAATTTTTAAACACTAGGTTCTTCGTGTGGAGTACAGCAATACCTTGATCGAGGAAAGAAGTCGATCAGCGGATTGTTTACAATATTAATATAGTACATTCATATATGCATGATCCATTTTTAATGTATGCGTGTGTATATTCAGAATATTTAACTGAAATTTTTTTTTATATTATAACAAGTTTATTTATATGAATCCTAGGGATAGTGGGGAAAGTCTATTTTTTCTTTTTATCATTAGTACTGCCGGTCTTTTGCATGCGAGCCACTTGCATGTTCTTTAGCTTTTCATTTAGCTTCTTTTTAGCATTTTTGTGCTCTTCTTCCTGTCGTATGGTTTTCAATGGCTTGGGATGCAGAAATTCTTTTCGGGCTTCTCGCTTTTTTAGCTCACCACAGCCGTGAACCTCGGGCAGGCCGTGCTTGAAACAGAAACGTTTGCTGCAGTGCTCGCAGTCCTGGCCCATTAGGCTGGTTCTGGTCTTGCAGCGTGGATAATCGCACAGGTTATCTACTGTTTTAACGGCAGTGAGTACTTCATCTAACTTGAGATCGACCACTTGGCTGGGTATGCGCTCCAAGAGCTCCAGTGTGTTGTTCGTGCCATAATTGGCTGGTTTACCAGGCTTAGTTGGTGGGAAAAGTGGCGCAGTGTCTACATTGGCTGAGGGCGATTCATTGCTGCTGGTGGCTTTTTGTTGTTTCGCCTTGTCTACATATGCAGCACTTAGTGAAATGTTTTTCAACGATTGCAATATATTTATTACCTGCCATTGTAAATTGATAAGCTAAACAAGACTTTCGTCAATTTTAGACTAACGTTATGCAGCACTATATAGAATGTTCACCAGAAACAAATTCGGTATTTTTTAGTATATTTTGTCATGTCGAAAGAGAAAAATACAGGGTGCTCTTTTGTTGAACTTTTCAATTTTAAAACAATAATTATGTTGTTGAAAACATATTTTAATTTAAAAAAGGTATTCTCATTTGTCGCATCTCTTTTTTTTTTTTTAATACAGTCATTAAAAATTAATCGAAACACAAAAACTGATATTATTGACATGAAATATGGACAAAGTGAAAATAACAAACGCAAGAATTTGATTACATATTTATTTGATTAATGCATTGCAGCTGACATTGATTACAAATTTACTATAAAATGCTAAGCAGAGCTATTTAATACACTTGTATAATTCTAGAAAATGCAATCTCCTAATGCTTGCGGAAGTTACTCGTAACTCGACATTTTTTGTTATATTTTCGAGGTACCTCTCATGTAGGACACCATTCTTTAAGAATTGATTCTCGTTTCTTATAAGTTAGCTGGAGTTAAGGTCACAGCTGCATGAATAGCCTTTGCCACATATTCAATATTTCCAGTGTTCAGACCGCACATATTTATTCTGCCAGTTTTCAGCAAATAAATGTGGTACTCCTTGATCAGCACGGCCACTTGTTTCTCATTGAGGCCCGTGTAAGAGAACATGCCAATCTGGTTGACAATGTGATCCCAATTGCCGGGTGTTCCCAATTCCACCAGCTTCTCTCGCAGAAGTTTACGCATTTCCCGAATACGACTCGACATGCCCTTGATGCAGTCCATCCACTCTTGACGCAGTGCTGGGGTATTCAATACCTTGGACACTATGCGAGCTCCATACGCTGGTGGATTTGAGTACAAGCCGCGAATGAGAAGAGTTATCTGCGAATGGATCGGATCACGGGTGGCGCCGCTTCGCTGTACTATCGTTAAGTTTCCAACTCTCTCGCAGTACAAGCCGAAATTCTTAGCAAACGATTGGCAAACAAATAGCTCGAATCCACGATCCACAAAGTAACGTATCGCCCAGGCATCCAGATCGGGATCGCCGCTGGCAAAGCCCTGGTATGCAGAATCAAAAAGTGGGAATAGTTGCTTCCGCTCAATCAGATCGGCAATTTTCTTCCATTGGTCTTGAGTGGGATCCATGCCCGTAGGATTGTGTGCACACGCATGTAGGATAATGACTGCGCCAGCCGGCGCCTTATCTAAATCAGCGAGCATGCCCTCCAAATCCAGCTGACGTTTGTTTTGGTCCCAATAGCGATACGAGTTCAGACTGGTAAATCCGGTATCGGCAAAAATCTTGTGATGATTCTCCCATGTCGGATTCGAGTAGTACACAGTGTTGCGTTTCAATTGACGAAACAAAAATTCAGCAGCTACGCGCAGAGCTCCTGTTCCCGAAATCGTTTGCACACCAAAGGCCTACAATATAATAATAGGGGAATATATATAATATTATAAATATAAAGTATACGACTGTTTGTCTTCTTTCAATTATTCTGGTTCATTATATATTTATATATGTATGTATCTCATTTGACAAACTTACACGCTTCTCTTTTATTGCTATTGAGTCCGCACCTAAGACCAATTCAGTTGCTGCACGCGTAAACGTATCCAATCCTTAATTATATATGTAGATGTGTTATTAGACAAGACTAGGTTGGTATTATCTCAAAACTCACCCGTTACTGGCAAATATTCATGATTAATTGTCTCATCGGTGGCGATGGATACTTCTGTTTTTCTCACCACAGGCAGGACCCATGGCTGACCTTCATCCGTTCGGTAAGCTGTGTATGAGATAAGCCATGGATTATACACACATACATATACGATAAAAGAGAAAATGAGAAGTTCTCAATATTAAAGCGACACTCATGTTCCATTCCTAGAAACTAAAGAGCCAAACATAACAGTATTAAAAGGTATTGATCATTTAAGGGCATCTTAAGAAAGATTTCTAATTTCATATTCCTTTAATATGATTAAATAAAGCAAATCTACTACATATACACAAAAAAAATAAATAAATAAAAATAAAATAAAAATGCCAATCAATATTAAATTGCTTCCTTTAAGGGGTACCGGAAAAATATGTACATACATACATACGAATATCTTGGTGCGTTTATTAAATACAAATCAGCTGATAGTTGATAAGATACGAGCACTAGCCAGAGAGCTCTCTGGTTAGTGATACGAGTCAGTGATTAGGGATTAAAGGTCATTTCATACAAATTCACTGCAAATGATTATTGAATATTATTATTTGGATCAGAGTTCAAAATCTGTTAAACAGAACTAAAAACAATTTGATATTTTAGCTAAACAATTGACGTAGTTGAGCTTATAATATATGCATAGAAGATTAAACATGTACATATACATATATGTTTGTATGCATGCGTACACATATAAACTAATTTAGTTGTATTTGTTTCTAGGTATGAAAACATAAATAGAAATTTGGGTTCATAAATACATTTATTGTCTATACTATAAACATAAATCATGTGTTATATGCATGTATAAACAATCGTAGCATACATGCTTGTATATATGGCATTTTAAACCGGCTGTTAAAAGGAATAGTAGTTCATTGACTGTAACATTTGACATCTAAATGCCCTCTATACAAAGCTTGCTATCTAAGCTTACGTTAGTATATACATACAAACATATAAATATTACAAGCACCCAGCCATCATACATACATACATGTGAGCACATATTACATACATATATACATATCTATTTAGCAGAACGCGAACTAGAGATGGGCCGCCAATTAGAACAGCATTCAAAATGAATGGAAGACTTTAATAAGCACGTACATATATGCACATACATACATATACATATTTATCTATATTTATAGTGCATTCCATTTATATTCAATGTTTAGCATCCAAACATGTACATATGTATTTCTAAATAAAGGAATGTAAAGCAAGGTCAAATTACCGGAATTATATAAATATGAATATATGTATGTATGTACATATAAATTATTTATATTGATAACTATGCTTGTTTAGTGTCACAATACTTACCGCCTACGGACAGATTCACTTTCGGTGTATTAACATCATCCCTAAATGCTTGCGTCAAGGCAAACACTTCAATAGCCGGTCCTTGTTGCACATCGGCATAAATTGATGAAGCCATCGTACGCTGCAGATCCACGCGAAACGTTTGTAATAAATAAACCTTTACGTCGGCGAAATTTGATTGCGAATCAGCTAATTATCGATATACTCGATAATACATATATCGATATAATAAGTATAAAACAATATTTATTCTCTTGATTGGTTTAATACTTAATTTATTTAATGATTGAATGCTTAATACATCTTCTTATTATTGACTGTTAAATAAATAATGATATTTTTAGTGAGCAACAAGTGTTTAGTGTGTTTATTAGGGATTCTAATTTTATCTCGCATTGGCCACACCTAACTTAAATAGGCGGCAAAAACTAAATAAAAACGTTAACATAGATACATATTTAAAAAAGGCATATGTTTAGAAAAGAATTTCAAATTTAACTGTTGAAATAATTACATAGTAATTATTTTTTTAAAATATATTTTGTGTTTATGAAAACTGAATGCATACATATTTATATAGATGTGTAGTAGTTCATTGCAGGCAGCAACTGTCAGCAGCATCTGAAAAATTATATATCAATAGTTAAGTTAACAACATTTCAATTATTTTAGGTCTCGTAACTGAATTCCATCAAAGACCGTACTTTAATTTGTTGTAAATTTCGATAAAGTAATATACATTGCATGGTTTACTTACTCACGCTAACCAGTTCCAGGTCAGCTCATTGGCCTCACAGCCTTGTAGAGTTCTTTAACCTAACTGATCATCAGTTTTGGCCCAGTATATGACGATTCGCCCCATTTCTGACTTTCACTGAACTGCGCATTTTAGGTTCAAAATGTGACTGTCTTCCCTGTTTCCCAAGTTAATTAAACCAAATTAAAAAAAAAAAAAAATAAAAATAATAATAAAAAACAGGTATACAAAGTGCGAAATACTTTGCTAACAATAAAATTATTCACATATTTATTTAAAATACTTGAGAATGATCGAAGCTAAGTAACAAAATGCCTAGCCGCTTCAGTAGGCATCGCGCCAAATGTCTAAAATTCCTTCTCTTATCCTTCACTCATTAACCCAACAATCTTCAGCGCTCAAAACAAAAAAATAAACAACATATTTTTTTAAATCTCAACAACGCTTTGTTACTCTTTCTTAAAATACTTATGCAACAACGAAAACTTTGAAATGAGTATGACGAGCCCTCTAAAAATGTAGCCATACTTCTCTCTTAGAATGAAAGTGTCAACTTTTGTGCAATGCTGCGTACATACATGCACGTATACATATGCAATTTCGAGAGAGCGGCGGAGAGTAAACAGAAGCTGATGTAGCGAAACTGGCAATCTCGCTCGATCGCACTATGCCCGATTTTATTGCTTGTTCCGAGTATAAGACTTTAAAGTATAAGAGTATATGTAATGGGTAGAAAGTGGTAGAAGCGGTAGACGGGATCTGCTCTACACATTTCTTGGCGGTTGTAACTGATTATTCTAGTCAGTTCATCTATGTATGTGTTGTTTGTTTAGTGATTCCATGCACACACCTATTTACATATATGCATACAGTCGAGTCAATGCCTACACACACCAACACACACATAAGTACGACTGAAAGCTTTTCCCTGCTTTTGCTACTATCACCTTGAGATTTGGAATATTTGTTCACGTAAAATGAAGTCGAGCAAAAATGTAAAGATTATATAATTTTATATGCATATCGAATATCTGACAATATCTATATTTTCCACAGTTGTCGAGCAAGAGCATTGAACCATCAAAGCTGCTTAGCTTAATGTCTAGCTAAAATGTTTGTTGGTTGCTAATAGCAACAGAAATTTGTTTATAACGAATGCTTGGGGGAATGGACTATACATAAGAGAGTCGAGAATTCCAGTTCAATTGCGAAATGTCAAAGGCAACAACAATTAAGGAAGCGCTTAAACGTTGGGAAGATCGAGAGCAACAAAATTCGCTGACTGCCAAACAAATAGATTTGCAATTTCAATGGCCACCGATTGAGAAAATGGATAATACATTAGGAACGCTTGTGTGCTGCGAGTAATATCCCAATCAAAAGTTATTGAAATTCAATAATTAAATTCCATATATTGTAGAAGAATCAGCTTGTCAACAAATATGATTGAGAAAATCTTTGGTCTGTCAGGCATGAAATGTTTGAAGGTTTTATCTTTATCGCGAAATTATATCAAGCAAATATCGGGATTGGTACGTCAATAAAGACAGTTAAATAATAATTATTATCTACTGATATATGTATTTGTACATACAAATCTATTTTTTAGGAAGCTGTTGCGGAAACATTGGAAGAACTCTGGCTTAGCTACAATCTTATAGAAAAACTAAAAGGTTTGAGTGCTCTGAAGTGCCTGAAGGTGCTTTACATTAGTAATAACTTAATCAAGGATTGGTCGGAGTTTAATCGCCTGGCCGAAATAGAAACTCTTCAGGATTTAGTTGTTGTGGGCAATCCCTTGTCGGAGGGCCTGGATGAGCCCACTTGGAGAGCTGAGTGCACCAAGCGCCTGCCAACTATACGAAAACTAGATGGCGAACCAGTTGTTCTTAAGGAGGAACCAATACTCTAATAAGGTTAAGCCATGTATGACTAAAAATAATGAATAAATGCCTATATACTCTGTGTTTAAGGTATCTTCTAGTCAATCATACCCGGCCACGCGCTGTTCAAAAATGTTTTCAACAAGGTTGTGAACTTCTAAGCTTCACCATATTAACGCCATGCATTAGCAAAATCTTATCAACATCGGATGACTATATTATATAGCTCCTATAGAAACAGTCGCGCAAAAATCAAATGATTCACAAAAAGGAAAAAAATAATACTCAGTTTTTTATTATGTTCACATAGGTACATATTTAATAATCTCTTGAATACCTTTTATTTCGAATATAACCTAATTCCGCTAATAAACCAAGTTCAAAATATGAACATTAATCATTTGAGGACAATTTTACAAGGGTATTTCTGAGAACTTCGTATTTAGTATAATCAATATAATATTTTATAGAGCTCTACGTGGCCCCCAGACCATACTAGATAAAATGTGACCCAAGAACTGTTTGCCCTTGCCACGCCTCACTTTTAATGAATTATTTCGTTATCTTTCAAAGATTGAGGTAGGAATATTTCTGTTAATCACACATATTTTAGTAGATTACAGGTAGAGTAAGCTATAAGCGAGACAAGTTATAGGAAAGCAAGTCACAGCGAAATACTATATATATATATATATATATGGTTATATAGATAAGTTAAGGTTATTTTAGATAAGATTATTTATATAAGAAAATACGCCTAGGCGCCGTTTTATTCAAAATAAAACATTATCTTATTATTATAAATGGAAGACTATATGGAATCTACCGCCTTGATTAACGGCACGTGCTGTGCGAATATAGCAGACAGACGGCGACCGAAATATATTTATAATGGAAAATATGTATTGTTCAGCCAGCGGGCACTGCAAACACACTACAGCTGAGTATTCTTGTACTTTAATAATTCCATTTTATTATAATATGAGTATAGCTACTACATAGCTTAATTCCTGCTGTATAAAGTTCATTCATTTGTACAACTGCATTAGTGATAATCAAATATTATAAAATATATAATATATATATATATATGTATGAAGATAGACAGCCAACGAAATAGGTTAGCTTAGTCGACTGGTAATTGAAATTCCCTACTGTGTTTTGCTAAAATACCATTATAGGAATTTAATTTGATAATTAAAATTATTACATAATATGAATAACACGTCAAACTAAACCATCAGCATTACTAATGTATAATATAATAAATATTTCATTCATGCCATTACGTGAATTATAGCAATCTCATCTTTAGTAGGAGATTCTATTTACTTAAGACTAACAGCAATCGCAATGATTATATTGAAACACTTTGATTGTGCGCGTGCGTTGTAGACGTTCAAATTTGTTGTTTAACAACCTGTCTGGATGCCGTATATATACGTATATACGTATGTATGTATGTACAATAATCGTACGACATGTTTGGTCATTTGGACGATTTGATACTGAACTTGATTCGCACTTTCGCTGACCTTCGCCGGAGTCGACAATGACAGCTGCGGCTGTGGCTGCGGCTATCGGCCCAGTTATCAGGGCCTTGGCAAATATCTATCAGCTCTATCTATAAGCTCTCAGTGTGGCATCTAAGTTTTGTATTTAATTAATTAATTATGCCAAAATGACGGCAAACCCAAACTGAAGTTTTTAATACGAATTTTTTCTTATCACAAACTATAAATATTTTATAAATGTGTGCTATATAGGTGTGTATAGTTATAAGAGTGTGAAGGATAGAGAGGACAAGTTAGAGAGAGAGAGAGGGAGAGAGAGAGAGAGAGAGAGAGAGAGAGAGAGAGAGAGAGAGAGAGAGAGCGATCAAATGAGATTAAATGCTATGCAAAAAATCTATTGATTAACTATTGCTACAAATTTTAAGGTAGAGCTGGAAAAGCCTGGGTGTTACTTGAGTTGCATTATCAGATTGTTGTAGATCAATTTAGTTTGAATTGATTATTTCTTTATGTCTATATATATTTCATTATCAAGTCTCCATCTATATGCCTCCATTCAAATGCATCTATAATCCTTTGAATATTTTTAATTTTATTATTATTTTGTTATTATTATTCAAGAATGTGTGTCAATTGAAGTGTTTTATATACCTGTAATTAATTCAATTTGCACCCATTAATATGCATTTATAATAAATAATGAGAAGCTGCGACGCCTATTTGCATAATTAAATACATTGCAACTAAAATTTTCACCTCTATTTAAATAGAAAACAAAAATAAATTAAATCTGTGTGTTCTCTCAATATATAATATATACATAAATGTGTATAGTTTTCGATCTTAAAAAACATGCAAGTCAATCTACTGATTTCTGTCTATCTATCAGTTCAACTAATAGTCAATCTGTCTCTACAAGTATGTATGTATGTATGTATGTACATATGTAAGTATAAGCATGTCTACTTCTCGCTCTTATCTATAAGAGCTGTAGACACTAAAATAAAAATTGACATAAGTTTCTTATACTATCAAGAACTAGTAAACTTTTATAGTTCTAGTCTTATACTTATGTAACATAAATATACATATATGTAGGAAATATTCAAAATATTTATATGTTTTGTCAATTAATTTAAGTTAATATTTCAATATACTATTGCTATATTTGGTCACAAGAGAAACTAATATGAATTTAGTTTAGTTTTATTCCATGCACATGTTTATTTATATATGAATACTTAGTTAATATTTATATATGTATGTACATATACATATGTATATTTACATTTACCTATATGTATGTATGTATGCAGCAATGTCAAATATGCAAATATATAAAGGGTACATATACTTGAGGTACCAGCAAAACAGCTGTTTCTCTCCTTGGAGCTTAACTAGTTTACTCTTAGCCGGCCTCTGCCTCCGACTCTCACACACATAACAGAATTCTGCGATTGTTGTTGTTTTTGGGCCAAAGTACACGTTTTAGTTGTTGTTATTGCTGCCTCTGACTGCTGTTAGGCGCACGCATACACTATTCGAAACTGCGAGAGCCATCCACGAAAAATCGAAGCGAAAGAGCGAAAAGCAGACACAGATTGAGGGAGAGACAGCCAGTAAAGAGAGAGAAAAAGAGAGAGAGCGCGCGCATGGGAGCGACTGTGGGCAGCCGCCACCGGCAATTCAGTGTAAACTTTCAAGTTTTTTCGACAGCGTCCGTCAGTTGAATATTAAGCTTTGGTGCCAGCCGTACGCAGTGCTCGAGCTCCCGGGCAGAAACAGTTGTGAAATATTCAACGTAAATTGTACCGAGGTGGTCTACCTTCCCAAACAGAAATTCAACGCACATACAAATACATATGTATGTATTACAAGCACAAACATACATAGTATGTATGTAAAGAGATAGACACACACACACGCATGTACATACATACATACATTTGTGTGTTAGCTAGTTGCTAATTCTAAAGAGTAATTTGTTAATTCCTTGTGTTTTTTTATCTGCGCCGAAGTTTATTTTGTCGATTTCGATTTCAAAACCACGCTAGTTTATATAATAGTTATGTGATTTATACATAAATGCTAAATTGTTTTACATAAATGGCTGCATACACTATAACTGTACAATCGTCTTGTATTATTTCAACTGTTTTTAGTTATCACTGCGAGTGCTAATTGTGCGGTAAAGTTGAATTGAAAGTGTGCTCGAAAGATTCTATCCAGGGATAACAACAGGGAGCAGCTGGACATATTGTGATTCCAAAGGGTATGTTCATACATATATACGTCTATACATATATGTATGTATGTATGTATGTATATTTAGTTGCGTGCATACTAAATTGCTAATTGATACGTAACAAGCGCTTATGTATGTATGTATGTATGTAACAGAACTTTTACAAGCATACATTCATTACATAGACAGACGAATAGAAGTGTTCCCCCCTACTCCCTTCATTATCTATGCGTAATATTGTCAGCCTGTTGTTCGGGTCCATTTTATTATGCCCCATATATCTAGCCTTCTTATGGTTTCGCTGCCAGCCAAAACGTGCTTGACAAAATGAAGGCATGTGCCATCACTTACGTTAATAAAATACATACACACACACACGCATACATATGCATATGTATATCTACATAGTGACGTATGTATAAAAACAACGAATCAAAAGCAAACAGCATTGTGGATAAAATAAAAAATATTTGTATTATGAATTTCATAGCCTAAAAGTCAAGCAGCGCACAGCAAATCAAAGTTTAGATATTTAATTTAATTGCTTTCACTTTGCGTGACAATCAATCAAAATTGACGACCTTTGAACAAATGTTGATTTATTTGCATGTGCGAATACTTTTTCGACGCACAGTGCTGCGTCTGCGAACTAGTCCTAGTTCCTAGTTCCGACCAAATAAATGTGTGTGTGTGTGCATCTATGGCATATGAAATATATACATGTTTACGTATACATAATGTGCAAGTGTATGTATTTATATATAGGCTTTTTTTTGCGTTTGTCACTTTATCATTTTAACGGATAATCAATGTGTCCAGAGCAGGCGCGGCCTATGCCGCAGTGGAAACGTCTTTGACCTTAGCAACGTGTGCTCAAGATCGTGCATAAGTGTGCACACATACATACATACATACGCGCAATTCTATATATACATACATACATACATACACGTAGGTATGTGCGTATGAACGAATATAGAGTAAAAGTGAGCGGCAATCAACAAGCGAGCAGCAGCAGCGTAATCACCAAATCATTCGACCAAACCGAACGACCGACTGCCCGTCTGACCGTCTGACTGCTGTGCACATTCTAAGGCGGCTCGTCTGTCCGTCTTATTATTGCAATAATCATTACATAATCGGTCATTGCGGCAAGCAAACATACATACATACATACGCATATAATAACGTGGGCACACATACATACATACATAAATCATTGTATTGACATGGGTGTGCGACCCGCAACTCTTACACGTGTAAACAAAGCGAAAAGTCTCCATCAAATTGCGTACTCCCTGACTTTCAGTCCCCAAATAGTGGCCCTACGAACGGGGTGTGTTAATTTGTTGCTTTGGGGTTGGCAATATGGAATGTCGGGGCGTTAATTGACAAGTTTGTAATTGCAATTGTTGGGTCTTACGGTTTTAGCTTGTTTTGATCTTAACACGAATGATGCATAAAAACATAGAATGTCGGTATCAGACTAGTAGATACTCTATTTGCCAAAACTTGTGTAAAATGTAAATACATATATTTAAATCTATAAGTGTATGAGTAAATAAATATGTTTATACGTATATCTATATATGTATATATTTTTATATGCGTGCAGACGGGTTTTCTACATTTATGAATCGCCTTTTATATTGTGAGCGTAAAAATAAACAACAACAAAATAGTATTATCAATGAATTCGATTGCTTCTATCGGCGGCCATATATTTTATGTGGATTACAGGTTTTTTTTTTAAGTGTATTATCTGTTCCCAGCAAATTTCACGTCTGGCTTTTAAAGATTTTATGACGAAATTTTGTTAAGATTTTTTACTGTAGAGATTAGACGGTTGTTAATATTATATTTTTTTTTTATAATATGTACTTGCAATAATGACTTGTTTAAATATAATATAATTTGGGAGTTTTCTTTTTTGCGTCGATATCGTTATCAAAATTGGACACGCCTTTAGTATTTTAGAAAAATTGTTAGTAAAAGTATTTATAACTTGTTGACCTATTAACCTATTTTGGAATAGTTTCTTTAATTCGTTGTGCCGCAAGAAAATTAGTTAATCTATTTCCTTTTTTTTTTATTTAAAAACATTATGTTCGGAAAATTTGAATGTGTTGAATAACAGAAACGTCATTCGTTCTGAGTATGTTTACGCCAGAAAAGTGTCACTTATTAATAGAACTGTTTAGCATAATAATACTTAGAAAATAAAAAACAAAAACTTTCCATTAATATAATTTAATACAACTTTATTTGATAACTTTGAAAGTATATTATTCAGAGATAAATAATTTAATAAATGATTTCATCTTTTTGTCATAGAATTTTTATATTTATAATTAATTATTGCTAAAAAAATTCCCTTATTCTCTTATCAGAGTTAAATAATTTAATAAATGATTTACTTTTTTGTCATCGAATTTTTATATTTATAATTAATTATTGCTAAAAAAATTCTCTTATTTATATAATAAACTAAGAGAGACAAAAATAACTTAGGCAAATTTGCAGCTGTTTGTATAACGGCAATGAAAGTAAAGAATAAGTGCGCTAAAGACAAACTAAAACTTGATATGATAAACACCGATTTAAATACTTTTGATAGAAAGGATAAATATTTCTCAGGCTTAAATATCTTGAATATTCAATATAAATATTTTAGATTAAGTAAAATAAACAAAAGATAAAGACGACTAATTTATTTATTCTTCTTTAACTTTCTTTTATTATATTGTATAGTCAAACAATAATCGTAAACAAAAAGACCTTACCAATAAAAACGTATTATTTTTAGCCGCTCTTTCACACTCACTTGAATACAATTGTAAATTCTTAAGAGCGTTAATTTGTGGTTTCATCATCTGGTTTTATAACAGAATTATGATTTAATTTGTGGTTTTATTATCTAATTTTATAGCACCAAAAATGATATATGTAAATTACTCTGACCTTAACCAAAATAAAATCCGTTAAACAATATAAAACGATTTTGTAGAATAAACAGAAACTAAACCAACCGTGAATCTAAAGTTAGAAATGTTTTCTAGGCATGGGTTATACTTGTTTACATACTATAAATGCCTATATACCAAAATATATATAAAAGTTCTTATAAACCTTGTCAAGAAATAATTTGTACTAATTTCTATATGATACCTTTTTAATTACTAAAATAAACAGAAATAATCGTAGCTGTTCGAATCCAAAGAGAATGACGCCATGAATCAGTCAATATTATAAAATATACGTATATCTGAAAGTAGAACTATTAGTACATGTGTCCAATGTTAATAAGTACCTGAATATACACAGGCATGCACATGTTAACTGTGGTTAACTGTACAGATAGGAGTATAAAGATAATGGGAAAGATAAGCAACTTTATTAACACCATCATCAGGCTCATTCAAATAATAAAATTGACAATAATGACAATGTTGATCTTTGATAAATCATATATTCTGCATGAATGGAACCAATTATTGAGTTGGTCAACTGCATATGGGCGGAGTTTAGATGATAGTTAAGTTCATTGGGGCAGATAAACAGACGAAGCTCTATAAATTTATTTACATATTATAATATGAATCCATTGTCTCTTCCAGTTGACTTTCGATTGACAAAGGCCTAACAATGTTTCTGTCGGAATCTCAAGCCGCATTCAGGACGCTGCGCAAGGCGATTCCTCGTGTGAGACTTTACTTCATCAACAAAAATGCCTATTCCACTCAGGTAAGTCCTCTCATTCGCTCTCTTGAATTCACCTCACTCTAACATCTTGCTCTACAGGTCGAATACAAACCCATCCGATCGGTGCTGGTGGCCAACCGTGGCGAGATTGCGATCCGCGTGTTTCGTGCCTGCACTGAGTTAGGCATCAAGTCGGTGGCCATCTACTCAGAGCAGGACAAAATGCACATGCATCGCCAGAAGGCCGACGAGTCATATATGGTCGGCAAGGGCCTGGCACCGGTGGAGGCCTACCTCAACATTCCAGAGATCATTCGCGTTTGCAAGGAGAACGACATTGATGCAGTGCATCCCGGTTATGGTTTCCTCTCCGAGCGCAGCGACTTTGCCCAGGCCGTTATCGATGCTGGACTTCGCTTTATCGGCCCCTCGCCCAAGGTGGTGCAGAACATGGGTGATAAGGTGGCTGCGCGTATTGCGGCCATAGAAGCGGGTGTTCCCATTGTCCCTGGCACAGATGGCCCAGTTACTTCTAAGGAGGAGGCATTGGCATTCTGCCAAAAGCATGGTCTTCCTGTCATCTTCAAGGCAGCGTACGGCGGCGGCGGCCGTGGCATGCGTGTGGTCCGCAAAATGGAAGAAGTCGAGGAGAACTTCGAGCGTGCCAGCTCCGAGGCCAAGGCAGCCTTTGGCAACGGCGCAATGTTCATTGAGAAGTTTATTGAGCGACCCCGCCACATTGAAGTCCAACTGCTGGGCGATAAGGCAGGAAATGTTGTACATTTATATGAGCGCGATTGCTCTGTGCAGCGTCGCCACCAGAAAGTCGTTGAGCTCGCGCCTGCTCCACGTTTGCCTGTTGAGACTCGCGACAAGATGACCGAGGCAGCAGTCCGGCTGGCCAAGCATGTGGGATACGAGAATGCTGGCACTGTGGAGTTCCTGTGCGACGAGTCCGGAAACTTCTACTTCATCGAAGTGAACGCCAGGTTGCAGGTGGAGCACACAGTGACTGAGGAGATTACCGGCATTGACTTGGTGCAGTCGCAGATTCGCATCGCTGAGGGTATGACCCTCAAGGAGCTGGGGCTCACCCAGGAGAATGTTGTGCCACGGGGCTTTGCTATTCAGTGCCGTGTCACCACCGAGGATCCCGCCAATGATTTCCAGCCCAACACCGGCCGCCTCGAGGTCTTCCGTTCCGGCGAGGGCATGGGCATTCGTCTAGACAGTGCCTCGACTTATGCTGGAGCTATCATCTCGCCCTACTACGACTCGCTGCTGGTCAAAGTGATATCCCATGCCAGTGATCTGCAGAGCTCGGCGTCCAAGATGAACCGCGCACTGCGTGAGTTCCGTATTCGTGGCGTCAAGACGAATATACCCTTCCTGCTGAACGTGCTCGAGAACCAGAAGTTCCTGCACGGCGTACTGGACACATACTTTATAGACGAGCATCCACAGCTGTTCAAGTTCTCTACCACCCAGAACCGTGCTCAAAAGCTGCTCAACTACTTGGGTGAAGTGCTGGTCAATGGGCCACAGACGCCGTTGGCGACATCCCTGAAGCCCGCCGAGGTGAATCCGCATGTGCCACAGGTGCCGCTGGGTAAGTGCAATTGTTGAGATGGTTCAAGGCATGCGCTTTTCGGATTTGTGGCTATCAAATGGCTGTCGCTTTAGTTATTGTTTCAGCTTTTAGTCTTGATAACTTTTGCCTTTCAGATATTGTTGTCTATCAAATTGGTTCATTAAATTGGAAAACCTTCTATGTTCTTTTCATTTCTCTTTCAATCTAAAGCTTGTTTGAGAAATCACTAGAAAATTTCAAAATTCTTACGTAAACAAAATTTGTTATTGATTAGAAAATATTACTCTTTGGACTTTAGTCCAGTTGTTGATTATTTAAATTGGCATGCAGTTTTAAATTATATAATAATAGAATATATATATATATATATATATATATATATATATATATATATATATATATATATATATATATATATAAAAATCGAAGATTGCTAAATAGATATCAAGTCAGAGTTATTTAAATTTTCAGTTTTGAATAGAAGTTGTTTATATTTGTTTAACTTTGATTTTATTTGAATATTTAAACTTCTGCCTAAAAGTTAAAGTAAAATTCATCAAAGTTCAATCTGATAAAACTAAATTGATGCCAATTCATATATTCAAAATTCTTTACAATTCAATTTAAACACTTTAACTTTTACTAGAAGTCATTTTCCTTTTCTTAACAGCACCTGTCTCGTTTAATATATATACGTTCATTAATATGTTTAATTTATGTTTTGCATTTCTTTTTACTTTATTCTTTCTAAAAAAAAAAACAAACTTTTGCTTTTGCAACAATTACCATATGCAAAAACAATCGTCCTACACACACACACACAAACACACACACCTACACACCTTTACACACACTTTGTTCATAAACGAAATGTTGTCATGATCTAATCATTCCACTGAAGATCTGTCCCCGGAAGCCTTAGAACGTGAAAAGAGAGGCGGGGCAAAAGGTACGTTTAACGCTGCACTTCTTAATATATCATCTGCCCCGATCGTATCTGATCAAACTCATATGTAAATACATAATTATTGCTAAATTTTTATGAAACATATATAGTACATATTATATAAATGGGCTACCAAATATAATACTAGCATACTTTACTTACTCAATTCAGGAGAATATTGAGAGCTTCGTCCTTAGCTTGGATTAACATATAAAAATGCTAATTAGGTAGTATTATATAAGTATTATATATGTCAACCTAATATATATATACGAAGCTTACGCTCTATTTAGAATTTCTATCATCTTAACATTGTTGGGGCAAATCTTTTAGTATACAAATTATTCAGATATGCTTAAGGGAAAATATGGTATACAAACAAATGGGTTCGATTTTAAATGAATATATCGTTTTTAGCATAAATTGGAAAATATTGCAGAAAATTTAAGCGCTTGCTCATATTAATTATACAATACCCAAAATTGGTTGTAAGTATTGGATGAATTTTCAAAATTATTATTAATGTTAGACGATAATCAGTAACCAATAATAAATTATATCATCAAACTTCCATTTACATAAAAAATTGCCAACCTTTTAGTACCTTGTAGGTACACTTAGGTACATTTAGGTACATACTGTACGTAAACACAGTTTACTCAAGCACATTATTTAAACGGGTTTTTATTGGTTTTCGCATAACGCCTACACACATATACACATAGTTATTTTTGGTGGCTTGAATTAAAATTTTGTTGTTCGTATTTTTGGACTGCTTTATATTTAGCTTTCTAAGTGCATGTGTCTATTATATATAACCAAATTCTAATTTTGATAAACTCTACGACACAGTCACGGAGCCACCACAGGGTCTGCGTGACATCATTGTGCGTGAAGGTCCCGCAGCATTTGCCAAGGAGGTGCGTTCCCGAAAGAACCTACTCCTCATGGACACCACTTTCCGTGATGCCCATCAATCTCTGATGGCCACGCGTGTGCGCACCCACGACCTGCTCAAAATATCGCCATACGTGGCTCACAAGTTTAACAATCTGTACTCGCTCGAAAACTGGGGTGGAGCCACATTCGACGTAGCTCTACGTTTCCTGCACGAGTGCCCATGGGAGCGCCTGGAGGAGATGCGCAAGCGCATTCCGAACATTCCATTCCAAATGCTGTTGCGCGGCGCCAATGCCGTTGGATACACCAGTTACCCAGACAATGTGGTCTACAAGTTCTGCGAACTAGCGGTAAGTTATTGTATTATTCTTATTAAGACAACAATGAATGATACCTATGTATCTCTTTTAGGTGCAAACTGGCATGGACATTTTCCGAGTGTTCGATTCCCTCAACTATTTGCCCAACTTGATCCTCGGCATGGAGGCAGCAGGCAAGGCAGGCGGAGTTGTAGAGGCGGCCATCTCCTACACCGGAGATGTGGGAGATCCCAAGAGAACCAAATACGATCTCAA
This sequence comes from Drosophila navojoa, assembly GCF_054131105.1. Classification (NCBI taxonomy): domain Eukaryota; kingdom Metazoa; phylum Arthropoda; class Insecta; order Diptera; family Drosophilidae; genus Drosophila; species Drosophila navojoa. The sequence goes on from NC_142893.1 coordinate 14,976,832, forward strand.
GTACTACACAAACTTGGCTGACGAGCTCGTCAAGGCGGGCACTCACGTCCTCTGCATCAAGGACATGGCGGGCCTGTTGAAGCCAGAGTCGGCTAGGTATGTGTAAACAATTCGTTGCTGGTAAGCATATATTTCATTGATCTGTTTGAATTATAGGCTGCTGATCACTGCCATCCGCGACAAGCATCCCGATGTTCCAATCCATGTCCACACTCATGACACCTCTGGAGCCGGTGTTGCGTCTATGCTCGCCTGTGCTCAGGCTGGAGCTGATGTTGTGGATGTGGCCGTCGACTCAATGTCTGGAATGACCTCACAGCCAAGTATGGGAGCGGTAGTCGCTTCTCTGCAGGGCACTCCCTTGGACACGCAGCTGGATTTGGCCGATATTTCCGAGTATTCGGCGTACTGGGAACAAACCCGTACTCTGTACGGACCATTCGAGTGCACCACAACAATGAGATCAGGAAATGCCGATGTGTACCTGAACGAAATCCCCGGTGGTCAATATACCAATCTGCAGTTCCAGGCGTTCTCTCTAGGTCTGGGCGATATGTTCGAGGATGTCAAGAAAGCTTACCGCGAGGCCAATTTCGTGTTGGGCGACATTATTAAGGTCACTCCGTCATCCAAGGTTGTGGGTGACTTGGCTCAGTTCATGGTGCAGAACAATCTGAATGGTGCTCAAGTGGTTGAAAAAGCCGAAGAGCTCTCCTTCCCCAAATCGGTGATCGAGTACCTGCAGGGCTACATTGGTATTCCATATGGCGGCTTCCCAGAACCATTCCGTTCACGCGTTCTGAAGGACATGCCACGCATCGAAGGCCGACCTGGTGCTGAGATGGCGCCACTGGACTTTGACAAGCTGAAGGCCGAGCTGAGCGAATCTCATGTAAATGTTACCGAGCGTGATGTTGTTTCGGCAGCGCTCTATCCACAAGTGACCAATGAGTTCTTGCACTACCGCGAGCAATACGGTCCCGTCGACAAGCTGGATACACGCATATTCCTGTCAGGCCCCAAAGTGGGCGAAGAGTTCGAAGTTACCTTGGAGCGCGGCAAGACTCTGAGCATGAAGGCCTTGGCCATGGCTGCCGATCTCAAACCGAATGGAAAGCGCGAGGTGTTCTTCGAACTGAACGGCCAGCTGCGCTCTGTCCACATTCCCGACAAGGAGGCTATGAAGGTACATTAACTGTTGACCAGATATCTCTATGAGCCGTATTTAATGAGCTTTGAATTATTTTTTTAGGAAATCCGTATTCATCCCAAGGCTGACAAGACGGTGAAGGGTCAAGTGGGCGCCCCCATGCCCGGCGATGTCATTGACGTGCGCGTGACCATTGGCGACAAGGTGGAGAAGGGCCAGCCCCTCGTTGTCCTCTCGGCCATGAAAATGGAAATGGTTGTCCAGGCGCCACAGGACGGCGTTGTCAAGAAGGTGGAGGTCAAGAAGGGCATGAAACTAGACGGCGATGACTTAATTTTGATCATCGAATAAGCGCAACCCCATCCAATCGAGACAAACAAACAATACCAAGAAATCTAATAAATATATGTGAGGATCGTGTGCTGCCAGCAAACTTCGATTATTATATTAGGCTTAAGTCTTTTTTATGTGTATGTATGTATTTATGTTAGCATGAGTACATCTGTATATACGTATGTATGTATTGGCATTACTTTTTGAAAAAGTTTACAATCTTGTGAGAGTTACAAAATCACGCACAAATCACAAATGTTGTTATAGACCCCCCAATCCTTGATGTTATATCTGTAAAGCCTTTGCCAAATTTTGTATCAACAATGTTCAAAAATATTTTATAAAATGTAAAAGTGTGAATAAAACAAGGAATTTCCTATAAAAATACTGAAATACGAATGAAATCAATTTATATATTTTATGAAAAATTATGGCAATATACAATCAGCTTGAACTGTATATCTTTATTTATAAGTTAAAGCAATCTTCGGTTTTAGAGTCAGAAAACTCTATGAGTTAATTTAAATTATCTTGATAGCATTATCTATATTGAATTTTTTTAAACTTACTAAATTTTTTTATTATTTTATATTCGATGTCAAAATTGTTTCAGGTACGTAATACCACGTTGAATTGTAGATGACTGCGCCAGAGTGTATTGAGTGTTTGTCTAATTCTATCATATATATGCTTAAAATAGAAAGCATTCAAAATAATTGTTTGTTGTATACCATGAAACCATTAAGAACAGGAAACTATTTAATAATTGAAAGTAGATCTACTTTCTTTTCTTATATTTTCGAATCAACCTTATTGTGCAGACTATATTATTATATTATTTTTACTGAGAAAGGTCCGCATAAAAGCAAAATAATTTAAATAAGCTCCAATAAACATAATAATCATAACTCAAAATAATAATAATTATTATAACAATATTATTAAACATAAAATCCCATTCATTTGAATCGTATTCCAGAAAGACGAGTTGAAGAATATAATTTAATATTAGTATAAATTTTAAATTAAATTACTAATGATGTTAGAGCTTGAAGAAAAGACCGGATTTAGCAGTTAGCAATGACAAACTTGAAAAACTCTCCGCCTGCAATTCGATCGCTGCGCAAAGCGTTTCTCCGACTCAACTACTGCTTCATCAGTAAGAGATGGTGTTCCTCCAAGGTGAGTATAGAGAGTGAAGCAAAGCGAAGTGAGATTGAGTACCCAGTTTAAACAGCGGAAAAACAAAGCGATACGATCGATCCTGGTAGCCAATAGAGGAGAAATCGCGATACGCGTATTTCGCGCCTGTAATGAACTGGGCATCAAGTCGGTGGCCATCTACTCGGAGCAGGACAAAATGCAAATGCATCGCCAGAAGGCAGACGAATCATATATGGTCGGCAAGGGCCTGGCACCGGTGGAAGCCTACCTCAACATTCCAGAGATCATTCGCATTTGCAAGGAAAATGACATTGATGCAGTGCATCCCGGTTATGGTTTCCTCTCCGAGCGCAGCGACTTCGTTCAGGCCGTTAACGATGCCGGAGTTCGATTTATCGGCCCCTCGCCCAAGGTGGTGCAGAACATGGGGGACAAGGTGGCTGCACGTACTGCAGCAATAGCTGCGAAAGTACCCATTGTCCCTGGAACAGATGGCCCAGTTACTTCTAAGGAGGAAGCCTCGGCGTTTTGCGAAAAGAATGGTCTTCCCGTCATTTTAAAGGCCGCTCATGGCGGTGGCGGTCGTGGCATGCGTGTGGTTCGCAAAATGGAAGAAGTGGCAGAGAACTTCGAGCGTGCCAGCTCCGAGGCCAAGGCAGCATTTGGCAACGGCGCAATGTTCATTGAGAAGTATATTGAACGACCACGTCATATTGAAGTCCAGATATTGGGGGACAAGACTGGCGAGGTAGTGCATCTATATGAACGCGACTGCTCTATTCAGCGTCGCCACCAAAAAGTCGTTGAGATTGCGCCTGCTCCACGTCTGCCTGCTGAGACTCGCGACAAGATGACCGAGGCAGCAGTCCGGCTGGCCAAGCATGTGGGATACGAGAATGCTGGCACTGTGGAGTTCCTCTGCGACGAGTCCGGAAACTTCTACTTCATCGAAGTGAACGCCAGGTTGCAGGTGGAGCACACAGTGACTGAGGAGATTACCGGCATTGATTTGGTTCGATCTCAGATACGCATTGCCGAGGGTAAAACTCTCAAGGAGCTGGGTCTCACCCAAGAGAAGATTGTGCCACGTGGCTTTGCTATTCAGTGCCGCATAACCAGTGAGAATCCGGAACAGGGTTTCCAGCCTGACATGGGACGCATCGAAGTATTCCGTTCCGGCGAGGGTATGGGCATACGAATAGACGGCGCCTCGACCTATCCTGGCGCTATCATCTCGCCCTACTACGACTCGCTGCTGGTCAAAGTGATAGCCCATGCCAGTGATCTGGAAATCGCAGCATCTAAAATGAGTCGAGCACTGCGTGAGTTTCGTATTCGGGGTATCAAGACGAATATTCCATTCCTGCTAAATGTGTTCAACAACGAGAAGTTCTTACTCTGCGCATTGGATACTCACTTCATAGATGAAAATCCAGATCTTACTAAGCCCTCAGTCTTTATCCACAATCGCGCGCAAAAGCTTTTAATGTATTTGGGTGAAGTTTTGGTCAACGGACCCATTACGCCATTGGGTACATCTTTAATGCCATTAAAAGTCAAGGTACAGGTGCCCGAATTACCCAAAGGTAGGTGAGCTGCAAATGTTGAAAGGTCAACAACAAAATTGTTCGTCTTTATCTTTCAAAGAGACGGAGCCGCCGCCGGGTCTACGCGAGATCCTTAAGTGTGAGGGTCCCGAAGCGTTTGCCAAGGAGGTGCGCTCCCGAAAGAATTTACTTTTGATGGATACTACTTTCCGGGACGCCCACCAATCTCTGTTGGCCACGCGTGTGCGCACCCATGACTTGCTCAAAATATCCCCTTATGTGGCGCACAAGTTTAGCAATCTGTATTCACTGGAGAACTGGGGTGGAGCCACATTCGATGTAGCTCTACGGTTTCTATACGAGTGCCCATGGGAGCGCCTAGAGGAGATGCGCAAGCTCATTCCAAACATTCCATTCCAAATGCTGTTGCGCGGCGCCAATGCCGTTGGATACACCAGTTACCCAGACAATGTGGTCTACAAGTTCTGCGAACTAGCGGTAAGTTATTGTATTATACCTATTGAGATAACAATGAATGATACTTATGTATCTCTTTTAGGTGCAAACTGGCATGGACATTTTCCGAGTGTTCGATTCCCTTAACTACTTGCCCAACTTGATCCTCGGCATGGAGGCGGCAGGCAAGGCAGGCGGAGTTGTAGAGGCGGCCATCTCCTACACCGGAGATGTGGGAGATCCCAAGAGAACCAAATACGATCTCAAGTACTACACAAACTTGGCTGACGAGCTCGTCAAGGCGGGCACTCACGTCCTCTGCATCAAGGACATGGCGGGTCTGTTGAAGCCCGAGTCGGCTAGGTATGTGTGAACAATTCGTTGCATGTAGGCATATATTTTATTGATCTTCTCGAATTATAGGCTGCTGATCACTGCCATCCGCGACAAGCATCCCGATGTTCCAATCCATGTCCACACTCATGACACTTCGGGTGCCGGTGTTGCGTGTATGATCGCCTGCGCTCAGGTCGGAGCTGATGTTGTGGATGTGGCCGTCGACTCGATGTCTGGAATGACATCACAGCCAAGTATGGGAGCAGTTGTCGCCTCTCTGCAGGGCACTCCCTTGGACACACAGCTGAACCTAGGAGATGTTTCTCAATATTCTGCGTACTGGGAGCAAACTCGTAATCTCTACGGACCATTTGAATGCACCACGACAATGAGATCAGGAAATGCCGATGTCTATCTGAACGAAATACCCGGGGGTCAATATACCAATCTGCAGTTCCAGGCGTTCTCCCTAGGTCTAGGTGATTTGTTTGAGGAAGTGAAGAAAGCGTACAGAGAAGCCAATATTATTCTGGGAGACATAATTAAGGTCACTCCATCGTCAAAGGTTGTGGGTGACTTGGCTCAGTTCATGGTTCAGAATAAGCTCAGTCGTGCTCAAGTTTTGGAAAAGGCCAAGGAGTTGTCGTTTCCCAAATCGGTAACTGAGTACCTACAGGGATATATGGGTATTCCGCATGGCGGCTTTCCAGAGCCATTTCGATCCGATGTTCTTAAGGATATGCCTCGAATTGATGAGAGACCTGGTAGTAAGCTTGAACCATTAGATTTCGACAAGCTAAAAGCGGAACTACTTAAAAGTCATGCAAAAATTTCTGACAGAGATCTTATGTCAGCGGCGCTTTATCCGGAAGTGACCAAAGAGTTCCTGCAAAACCGTCTAAAATTTGGCTGTATCGATAAGCTTGACACGCGAATCTTCATCGTGGGCCCCGAAATGGGTGAAGAGCTCGAAGTTAGCCTAGAGCGTGGCAAGGTATTGTTCATAAAGCCATTGGCCATAGCCAACGACCTCAGAGCGAATGGCACACGCGAGGTGTTCTTTGAAATGAACGGGGAAATGCGTTCAGTCCACATTCCCGACAAGGAGGCTCTAAAGGTGAAGGCAAATGGATGTCTCTTTAAATATTTTTTCAATTAATATGAACTTATCGTATTTTAAGGTTATCCGAGTGCATCCGAAGGCCAGGTCAGATGTAAAAGGTGAAGTTGGCGCCCCAATGCCAGGTGATGTTATTGATATACGTGTCAAGGAAGGCGACAAGGTCGAGAAGGGTCAGCCCATTGTCGTGCTATCAGCTATGAAAATGGAAATGATCGTTCGATCTCCAGACTCAGGTACTGTTAAGAAAATAGAAGTGAAGAAAGGAATGAAATTGGCAGGGGACGATCTACTGCTGGTCCTGGAATGATTGAATCTATATTATAATCAGCTTTGCATTAAATACGTCTAGGTTTTCCAAGGATTCTACAGCAGTTACAGATATGTATATCTGTAATTAGTTTTCATCATTAAACCGTATTAGATATAGAAATGAATTACAACTGAAAGTGAAGTGCAACAGCATTTTATAAACAGAAAAGATAATTATGTTGTTCTACATGCACTTAACGATGAATTCCATAAAAGCCAAATCCTTCTTCAGCTCGGAAACTCGCTTGAAATGCCGTTGCACATAAGGGGTCAGCGTTTCGACCAGATTTCCTTTGTTGTAGAACTTTTGCGTGGAGTTCACCAGAGCGTCGCCCAGCAAATGTTGCAGAATCAGGTTGGCAATGTAGGAGTGGCGTGAGTTGGTGCTCCATGCCTTCACGTGCTGCAGCAAGACCAGTCTCTGGTCCAAATTTAGTTGATCCACCAGTTGACGAACAGCGACTGCGTCACGTTTGCGCACAAAGCTGCTGATGATGTCGTTGGTGGCCTTTGGCTTGTCCAGTACCAGGGCCAGCTTGAATGCCTTTTCAAGCTGCTCTTGTGCGTGTAGAAGGCACTGAAGGGTTTGCTCTTGCTCCAGCATGGCTTGTCGCTGATCCAGGGCTTCGCTGCGCACTGTTTCCGTAACATCCGTAAAACGAATCAGCTTGGAGTCAGCACCTCCTGTATAGAAGTAGCGATTGCTGCAGCTAGAGACCGCCACGGACCAGACGCGATCACTGTGCTCGTCGATGGACTGGACACAGATGTTGGTCTTGATGTTCCACAGCTTGAGCAGGCCATCCGAGGCGGCAGAGAGTATAAATTTGCCATGATCCAGAAACTCTACACGCAATATCGTGCACTCCTGCTCCAGGCGCTTGAGGCAACTGAAATTGGCAATAGACCAAAGGCGCAGGCTGCAGTCGGACGATGAGGTGACCACAACTTGATCCACAGGTGAGAAGCGCACGCACCACACACCACGAGTGTGACCACGCAGCACGCCAAGCAGGTTATTGGAGTCCGCCGACCAGAGCTTTGCCGTCTTGTCCTGTGATGCTGTAGCCAGGATTTTGTTGTTGAGCGCATATGTAACGCAGTTGACTTCCTTGTCGTGGGCCAGCGCTGCATAGAGCAGCGAGAAGGTATACTTGTTGCGATCTTGTTTGTCTCGCGACAATTGCCACACTTTCATGCTGCCATCTTGGCACGCAGAGGCAAAACCCTTGGCTCCATTATGTGTTATGGCTACGGAGCCAATGGTCGCCGTATGGCAATTGGTTTGCTGTGTCAGCGGCTGCAAGAAGCAATCAATCTCGTGCGACAGCTTCCACAGGTGTATGCTGCAGTCCTTGCCCACGGAGATCAGCAGATTATGGGATGCAGCCAACGACATGACCGTATCCGAGTGTCCACAAATCAAACGGCAATTCATATTCTGCTCGGTGTCGTAGAGCTTAAAGTGCTTGCTATTGGTTGCCACGGCCAGGTACCGATCCTTGTCACCCAGAAAGCACATGTCCAAAATCTCATCATTGTAGCCAATCAGCTGCTTTACCAATTTCAGCTCAGCTCTCTCGTTCTCGGTGCTCACATTGTATACGATGATATTTTGCTCTGTTGTAATCAGCGTCAGTTGCTGCCTGGTGCTGCAGTAGAGCAGGCGACTTATTTCGAAATCCGTCTCCACCAACAGATCGCGTATTTTCCATGATTTTGTGTCGATTTGCTGAACCTTGCCCGAGCGGCAGGCGACCAACACTTGCGCGCCTTCCGCAATATGCGCGACACCCTCGAGCTCGATGTACAGCGGAATAACCTTTGATTGGCTCCAGGTGCTGTTCGAGTCTGCATTCAATTGCCAAGCAATCAGCACCTTGTCGCGACTCACAGAGACCAACTGATCGCATTCAGCAGCTATGCTCTTGAAGCTGAGGCCCGTCACCTGAGAGATATGTCCACGCAATTTGTGCAGCAGTGTCTTTGTGCCGTAATCCCAACAGTATATTGTATTGTCAGCACCGGCAGCGTAAATTTCACTCTTCAATGGACTCGGGTGGAAGCGCAACAGCAGCGCCGGGCCGGGAAAATCTTTTAAGGCGCACAGACAGCTGTTGTTGGCGAAATCCCATACGCGTATCGTGGCATCTGCTCCACCACTGGTACAGATAAAATTGCCAGACGCGCTAAACTCGATGCGCACAACGGGTCCCTTGTGCTGGCTCTTCCAAAGTTTTACCAACTTTCTCGTACTCAGCTCCCAGAGGCGTAGCAAGCCGCTGCCATGTGCAACCGCCAAATGTTCACCTGACATTGCAAAGCAATTGATGTTGTCCTCGTCCATCTTAGCATCGTCGAGTCCATCAGAGGCTTTGGATTTCTCGCTACCATCGGATACATTTACTCCAAAGCTGCACACAATTTGCGATGTTTCCACATTCACTTGATTTATAACATCGCCATTCAAACAATAAATATGCTCTCCATTTTCAGCCCAGGCAATATCGTGCCCGGCATAAAAGTTTGTATAGCGAGCATCTGCTGCATATCTACAAAAAATATATTGAATAAAAATTGTCCATTTAATTGCTAATATTTACTTACTGTTTATCACTCACGGTAGCCAGCATGCTTTTATTTTTGTTTACAAAATTGAAATTACTACCGCGTGCACATTGGAACTGGTACGAATATTCCAAACGAACTGGCTCGTGTAATCCGTTATCAGAGTGAACAAACTTTTTCAACACGAAAAATCTGTCCAGTAGTGTGTTCTCTGGTCAGTAATAGTACATATATTAACATTGTATATGTACTCTACATATGGTTATCAAAATCGACAAAGGACTTAAAGCTAGAATTGTGTTTTGATAAATAAATAATAATAATTCAGTTGCTGGTTCATTTTTACAAATTAGGCATTAATCAACACTTTTGCAAAAATTACAAAGGCTGGTCACACCGAGCATGAGTTGCAGCTGTCAAATAAAAGCCGTCAAATCATCGTCTTCTGTTTGCGAGTCTAATTCACGTAGATTCGGTTTCGCTAATACCAATCCTAATTCATATTCACAACAAAAATGAGTACAATTGGCACCGGTGTAAGTATATTAGTATACCGTTTACAACAGATGCATAAATATATTATTATTTTGGTTTGCAGTATGATCTGTCGGCTTCGCAGTTCTCTCCTGATGGCCGCGTCTTTCAGATTGACTACGCCTCCAAAGCAGTTGAGAGGAGCGGAACAGTTATTGGCATTAGAGGAAAGGATTGTGTTGTGCTTGCCGTCGAAAAAATTGTCGCAGATCAGCTTTACGAACCTGATGCAGCCAGTCGCATTTTTACTATTGAAAGGAACATCGGCATGGCCATTGCTGGGCTGATGGCTGATGGAAATTTTGTGGCCGACATTGCCCGACAGGAAGCAGCGAATTTCCGTCAACAATTTGAACGCACCATTCCCTTGAAACATTTATGCGAGCGCGTGTCCGGCTACCTGCACGCCTACACTCTGTACAGCGCTGTGCGTCCGTTTGGATTATCTGTAATACTCGCATCGTGGGATGAGGTTGATGGACCTCAATTGTACAAAATTGAGCCGTCTGGTAATTCGTTTGGCTATTATGCCTGCGCCAGTGGCAAGGCCAAGCAACAGGCCAAAACAGAGATGGAAAAGTTCAAGTTCACCGACATGAGTACCGAAGAATTGGTCAAAAGTGGCGGCAAAATGTATGTTAAGTCTGTTAACGCTTAACCATTCAGATAACTTATTCATGTATTTACTTGCAGCATTTATCAAGTGCACGACGAACTGAAGGACAAAGATTTCCGCTTTGAAATGGGCATCGTTGGCAAGGAAACGGATGGTATACATCTCATTAATAGCGCTGAATGGATCCAAAAGGCCATTGAAGCTGGGGAGGCAGCCAAAAACGCAGATGATAGTGAAAATGAGATATAATTTAAATTCGAAATATGTTCAACTGATTATAAATCGGCTAGGCATTATTTTTAAATGTTTTCTACAACAGAAAATACACAAAAATGCACAGTTCGTGGGTAATTTGCAACCTGTGGACTCTTCAAATTCAACACAAAAATAAAAATAATACAAAAACAAGAAATGAGAATACAAATGCATATCTGTCGAAAGCCATAAATGTTTAGTGGAATTTTAGGACTAAAAAAGCATGAGCTCAGAAACTTTCAAATTGCAATAAACAGATCAGCTGCAGTAGCAAATTTAACTCATCGCTTCGGTAAATTTAACTTTTACCGGCGATAGTAATCGCTGGCCCACCAACTATCGATAGTTTTCCCTGTGGAATTATTGAATTAATAATATTATAAATACAAAGTATAATAAGTATGGATAAAAACAGTTTATTTTTATATCTGTATACAACATGAAATATTCTATTTGTGTATTTATTTAGACATATATTCTCATTTTATAACCTATCCTTTTTGTTCTGAAGTCTGGCACCTCTAAGGTCGCGCACATCTGACTGATTCGCGCCAAAAACGGAAAACAATTGAATAAAAATAAACAATTTCTTTTCTAAAATGACTACATTGGTTGAACAGCTAATTTCGAAAATGGGACTTGGCGAAGAGCCCAATGTATTAGAGTGAGTTCTAGCAATAATATAGCACCTTAATATATATTTAATGAATTTCAACCATCGCTAGGAAAACAACAGAGCTCCTCAGATTGCTAGAGCTTCGATCGACAAATGTTCCCCTGCAAATAAATGAATATGGAAAAATAGTGTTGTGCGCGGATATTGCTTGCAGTGTGTTAGATATTGGCTTCGACAAAGAGCAGGCGCTTAAACTTTCCGCATTGCGTAAAACTCACTATACCAACAACAAGCGTATGTTTGAGAAATTGCTTGAATTGAATAAATTGGCTAGCATCAAAGATATTTGTGTGCAGCTCAGCTTGAACGAGGTCGCACATAAGGCTGAAGATATCCTAGCTGTGTTCAAAAAGTTCGCACGTGACGATGCTGATCCAGAACATCCACAATATGCCGCAATGGCCATATTCCACGCCTGTCGCCTGCTTAAAAAGAAAGTATCCAAGCCCAAATTAATGCCATTTAGCAACTTGCGACCCACACAATGGCAGCAGCTTGAGCAACAATTTGAGCGCATGATCGCAAAGCACTTACAGGATTCCAATGTGATGACGGCGAGTGTAAAAAACAAACTCACACAGCAGGAGGAGCAGAATGTGCTGAGCAAGAAGCAGAAGAGTGGCGAAAAGACTGAAATCGAAGAATATGAAAAATGGAAGAGTCGAATGCTAGCAACAGCTAAGGCTAAACTCAAAGAACTGGAAACCATCGCTTAACAATAATAAGAGAGAATCATTTTTATTTATTAAAAAAGTAGTTAAACCCATGTATTCGTGATTCATGCAGTCCTAGCTAAGCTAAGTTATTCAAGTCCATGTTTCTTTTTCTCTTTCTCAATGTGAGTCAGAACGTGAGAGATTAGCACATCGCCTACATCTTGTAGTTCTCCGTTCTGTTTGTGAGCTGGAAGTAATTATATTGTATTAATTGCATTATATATTTATAAAACGTGCATTCGCATACAATTATATATAATAAGTTGAACTTCACGTCGTGTTTCCGGCCAGTTGTTAAGGAGCTCTTGCAGATGCTTACAAAACTTCAACCAGATCTCGCGTTTCATTTCCTGCATTTGCCAAGTGGCCGACAATTGGAAGTGCATTGATTCGAAAAATGTTAGCATTGGCGTGGCGCCCTCCATTGCAAAGTAGTATGTGGTTCCATTGATTTTCTTATTAAGCCTATAGACCGCATGTTTGAAGGGACGATTTACACCGGCCCTATTTATAAACTGTGTCTCCAGGGGCTGAAAGCGAGAACCTTCGAATTACACAGGCATCTAAACATAAAATTTATAGTATATTTACCTCAGCCTTATCAAGCCATTCGCTTTGTATAACGCGATTTACAAACATCTCATCTGGAATTAGTATAATTAGGCGCTTTATCCCGAATTTCACATTCTGCATGTCCTCATATTGTTGCATTCGCTTTTGCAGGCCGTCATTCTCTCGTTCCGGTAGCGAGAGTTTCAGATAACCATGAAAATAGCTCGAGGCCATTCCAGCTGCATAATCCAAGCCATGCGAATCGCGTATCCAATGGGCATAGCTCAATGAACTATGGCTCAGTTGTACGTAGGTGAAAATCCAATAAAGAGGAATAAGAAGAAGCGGTTCGCCTCTGGGCAGCAAAAGAGCTAAGTTATTAGTTCTTCCAAAGCGCGTCACTCCCGTGAGTATCACTAATAATGCTAGATATACTGTTTTGTTATTGTACGTGTACGCACGCTTTATAATTGTTGTTAGACGATCCTCTGGTAAATAATAAATACGGTGCAACAGGTATTCCTTAAATACGTAGAACAATCTCTGCAGGCAGTCAGCAACGAATATCACAATACATATTCTAACGGCGTAGTCTGCGTCGTAAAATATGATACTATATGTATGGATATCAGTTATTTTCCCATATTCTCACCAACACTTGACCACACCATCTTTAGCCACGCAATCTTCTTATCACTCCTTTGATCCTCAGGTGGAACTGCCATAACCGGGCTACTGTATCAGCGATGCCAGACACTTGATACTTATGTTGCAGGTATTCCCTTAAAGATTCTAATCTGTTAATTCGTTAAATAAATCTAAGACTAAAGCACAGAAAGCTCAGAAAATTATAGTGAAAAACACGATTATAAACTTATTATCTTGAAATTTATTTTTAACTAAATTCGCAATATTATCGACTATCGTATGCAGACGGAACCATAATCGATACCTTCAAACTAACCAGCCATCGGTATAATTCGACCAAACTCACATCCATAATTTAAGTGCAAGTGCATTTATAAAAATACAAAGACGGCTTTTGTCTAGAAGTTGTTCGACTAAACCAATTAAAATTGGTATAAATTTAATTCGGTATTCCTCAAATGATTTGGCTAAATATGATTTAACTATTTGTATGCTCCTTAACGCGCATACATATGACGCATATTACCATTTAGATATTGGATAAACAATACACTGTAATCTTACATGTTTACGTTGGCTCTGTGTAAGTTACCAGCAAAAATGAAAAAAAAGAAAAAGAAGCTTGAAAAAGAATGGAAATGTGAAAAGTTTAAGGAATGAAGAAAACTGTTTACTATTAATTATTATCAATTCTTTGCTTTAACAGGAGAACATCAACAACAACAACAGCGAGGCACAATTGTTTGTTGTAGTGCTGATAAAATTCAGTAAGCGAGAAGAATAAAGACGCGTTAGTCACCACGCCTTTTGCGGTCGCGTAAATAACTAGGGCTCGAGGCTGGCAATACTCATATAATGCCGATATTATATAGTGTTATAGCTCGTGGCACTACGGTGCTGGCAAAGTTCGCCGAATGTGTAGGAAATTTTGCAGAAGTAACCGAACAAATTTTGGGAAGAATAGGTGTGCATAATCATAAAATGACCTATACACACGGCGATTATTTGATACATTACACTTGCGAAAATAAGATAATTTATATGTGCATAACTGACAATGTAAGTTGAATATTAATTAGGTGAATTGTTTAGAAAAATAACTTTAATTTTTATACAGGAATTTGAACGCTCTCGCGCTTTTCTTTTCTTGGCGGACATCAAGCAGAAATTTATTCATACGTATGGCCTACAGGTTGCCACTGCCATTGCCTATGCCATGAATACGGAATTTTCAAAAGTGTTATCCCAGCAAATGGTCTACTTTAGTCAATCGCGAGAAGTCGATACCATATCGCGAGTTCATGGTCAAATTGATGAACTTAAAGATATTATGATTAAGAATATAGGTAACCAATTAAAGTATATTAGACTTCTCAGTTATTTTAACAATTCTTATATTCCCAGATAGTCTGCGCGATCGCGGCGAGAAACTGGAGCTGTTGGTTAATAAAACAGAGAACTTGAGCAATAACGTAAGTAGCAGATCAAGTAAAATTTATAAAAATAAATAATTGTAATTATAATCCCATAGTCAGTTGCATTCCGCAAGGCTTCACGTAACTTGGCGCGTCAAATGTTTTGGAAGAAAATTCGGATCTATGTTGTCGTCGGCCTAGTAATCATATTTGTTATCTATGTAATTGTAAGCATGGCATGCGGCGGCCTCGCTTGGCAGTCGTGCATTCAATAATAATTTGCCAATGCATAAGGTAGTTGTTGCAGCAATGTTTATTATTATTACTATCATATACAAAGTTTCGTACTATCAATAATCTCTGTTATATGGAATAAAGATGTATGTATATAAAGTGAATATCCTCAGTTTCCAGGACCAGTTTCACTTCTCTTCTACGTAAATAACATCATTAACCTTAACGTTTCCTGCTTGCCGTAGACCCAAATGTATGCCCAGCGCTGGAGACGCATAGTTAAACAGTCGATAGCTGTAAATAATAAGTAATTAAGTATAGTACCATATTTAATCTTCCTTGTGGGAGCTCAACCTACCTGCGCAGTGTTTTTAGCGGCTCACCATCGGCATTCCGCTCAGCCGTTTGAACATTAATATTTGGAAAGATGCACCTGGTGCAAGGTGCCACTATACGAAAAATGGCATCGTTGCCAATGCGAATCCACTGCCAGTGATCCTCACTGTACGGCTCATCAACATCCATTTTCAGTTCAAAGTTTCCACGGAATTGCAATGGATCCACCGGAGTCTTCAATCGAGTATTTAAATCATCCACTGAAGCTAAATTCATGAGCATATAGCTAGTTGCATCATTGAGTGTGCCCTGAAATGTATTTATAATTGGTAACATTTAGGTTTTTTAACGATCTGTGGAGAGTCAATAATTATATAGTTCATACATTATCCAGATAAAGTTTATCAATAAAAGCAGGAAAACTGATTTACTATAAAGGCAGCTTCTCCCAATTAACTTAATTGGGGCGAAAATCGGTACTTACAGAATCGGCCTGTTTTATATAAGGCATGTGCCTAAGCCGTGGATTGGTGGCACGCACTGGTCCTGGATATGGATAGTATACGAGCTTTAGGCCCGAATCCTCTTTAAGAATGAACTGTGAGAACCATTTGTCAAAGCGGCTGCCGCACAACATCACGTCTATTGCCACGCCCCAAACGGAGGTGCGAACGTCCTTAGAGGGCGATTCCAGGTGACGAAAATCCAGTTCCAAGTCGGGCATTCCAGGTGCACTGAACACCAACCCATTAGGCAGCGCCTTTGGCTGAATTTTTACCATGTGCGGATAACCTCTAGCGGTTATCATTTCATTATTATCATTGACTAACATGAATTTGCGATCTCGCACATTTCCAATGCCAATGCCAAGCACATCACAATCGTATTCCTGCTGGGGGTCAGCCTCTAGTGGAGCACACGATTTGACTGGGAACACATTCACCCGCTGCAGTTTTCCAACTCGTCTCCATTTCGTTGGCATCACATCGCGATGCAAATGGCGATAAACCAGGTAGCCGGCCCCACCTACGGCAATCAGGCTGACGCCCATGCCGATCAACATTTTATTGGAAAGCCCATAGCTGTTGACTGTAGATATGTAAATATATTATATATATTTACGTTAGCACTTGATCAATATATTATTAAACAGTTTAACTTGCATGAAAGATTTGCACTCATCTTGTCCGTCCACTTATCAACTGAAAGACGCACTGTCACACTTGTTGCTTCAGCTCAATAAAAAAGTTCCCAAAAGCTCTATCAAGAGCTATAGTAAATAAAAGAGAGCAATGATAATGGAGCTTTGTAGGTTTCTGTGTGTGGCTTATACATATATACATACATACATATGCATGCATACAAATGTGAATAGAGGCCTAGTAAGAAAAATAAACTGTGTATTTCAATTCAGGCTTTGCAATGCAACAGGTATAACGAGTTAAGTAAAGTAGAGAGCTCGACTAGGAAATACCCTGGCACCATATTGCGTGATCGTTTTAAATTGTTCTCCATTATTAAATACTCAAATATTTGCTATGCTTCTTAAAATGTATTCCAAACTAATGTTATTTATGTATAGAAATGATTTAAACAAAGCCCTAATTTTTAAATAGGTGCAAGTATGAATTCCTCACGGGTCAATATACCCATATGGGGTCGAAATGTTGTGCGATAATTTTTCAAATCATAATCGAGTAGCTGTATTCAAATTTATATTATAGTACAAGAGATGGAATAATGAATAATATTCTTCGAAAATGAACTAATTATTTACTTTTATTATGTGCATATGATTTAAGTGAATTTAAGCAGAATGTATACATATAAAAGTAAAAGAGCTTCAATATCACTTGTCCTCAACGTATATAACATCATTAACCTTGACGTTTCCTGGATGCCGTAGACCCATGTGAACACCTAACGCTGGAGACGAATAGTTAAACAGTCTATAGCTGTGAAGAATAAGTGTTAGGAAAAAATTAGTATAGTATCATAAATAATCTTCTCTGTATGATCTCCACCTACCTGCGGAGTGTTTTTAGCGGCTCACCATCGGCATTCCGCTCAGCCGTTTGAACATTAATATTTGGCAAGATGCACCTGGTGCAAGGTGCCACTATACGAAAAATAGCATCGTTGCCAATGCGAATCCACTGCCAGTGATCCTCACTGTACGGCTCATCAACATCCATTTTCAGTTCAAAGTTTCCACGGAATTGCAATGGATCCACCGGAGTCTTCAATCGAGTATTTAAATCATCCACTGAAGCTAAATTCATGAGCATATAGCTGGTTGCATCATTGAGTGTGCCCTGAAATGTATTTATAATTGGTAACATTTAGGTTTTTTAACGATCTGTGGAGAGTCAATAATTATATAGTTCATACATTATCCAGATAAAGTTTATCAATAAAAGCAGGAAAACTGATTTACTATAAAGGCAGCTTCTCCCAATTAACTTAATTGGGGCGAAAATCGGTACTTACAGAATCGGCCTGTTTTATATAAGGCATGTGCCTAAGCCGTGGATTGGTGGCACGCACTGGTCCTGGATATGGATAGTATACGAGCTTTAGGCCCGAATCCTCTTTAAGAATGAACTGTGAGAACCATTTGTCAAAGCGGCTGCCGCACAACATCACGTCTATTGCCACGCCCCAAACGGAGGTGCGAACGTCCTTAGAGGGCGATTCCAGGTGACGAAAATCCAGTTCCAAGTCGGGCATTCCAGGTGCACTGAACACCAATCCGTTGGGCAGCGCCTTTGGCTGAATTTTTACCATGTGCGGATAACCTCTAGCGGTTATCATTTCATTATTATCATTGACTAACATGAATTTGCGATCTCGCACATTTCCAATGCCAATGCCAAGCACATCACAATCGTATTCCTGCTGGGGGTCAACCTCTAGTGGAGCACACGATTTGACTGGGAACACATTCACCCGCTGCAGTTTTCCAACTCGCCTCCATTTCGTTGGCATCACATCGCGATGCAAATGGCGATAAACCAGGTAGCCGGCCCCACCTACGGCAATCAGGCTGACGCCCATGCCGATCAACATTTTATTGGAAAGCCCATAGCTGTTGACTGTAGATATGTAAATATATTATATACATTTACGTTGGCACTTGATCAATATATTATTAAACAGTTTACTTGCATGAAAGATTTGCACTCATCTTGTCCGTCCACTTATCAACTGAAAGACGCACTGTCACACTTGTTGCTTCAGCTCAATAAAAAAGTTCCCAAAAGCTCTGTCAAGAGCTATAGTAAATAAAAGAAAGCAATGATAATGGAGCTTTGTAGATTTCTGTGTGTGGCTTATACATATATACATACATACATATGCATGCATACAAATGTGAATAGAGGCCTAGTAAGAAAAATAAACTATGTATTTCAATTCAGGCTTTGCAATGCAACAGGTATAACGAGTTAAGTAAAGTAGAGAGCTCGACTAGGAAATACCCTGGCACCATATTGCGTGATCGTTTTAAATTGTTCTCCATTATTAAATACTCAAATATTTGCTATGCTTCTTAAAATGTATTCCAAACTAATGTTATTTATGTATAGAAATTATTTAAACAAAGCCCTAATTTTTAAATAGGTGCAAGTATAAATTCCTCACGAGTCAATATACCCATATGGGGTCGAAATGTTGTGCGATAATTTTTCAAATCATAATCGAATAGTTGTATTCAAATTTATATTATAGTATAAGAGATGGAATAATTAATAATATTCTTCGAAAATGAACTAATTATTTACTTTTATTATGTGCATATGATTTAAGTGAATTTAAGCAGAATGTATACATATAAAAGTAAAAGAGCTTCAATATCACTTGTCCTCAACGTATATAACATCATTAACCTTGACGTTTCCTGGATGCCGTAGACCCATGTGAACACCTAACGCTGGAGACGAATAGTTAAACAGTCTATAGCTGTGAAGAATAAGTGTTAGGAAAAAATTAGTATAGTATCATAAATAATCTTCTCTGTATGATCTCCACCTACCTGCGGAGTGTTTTTAGCGGCTCACCATCGGCATTCCGCTCAGCCGTTTGAACATTAATATTTGGCAAGATGCACCTGGTGCAAGGTGCCACTATACGAAAAATAGCATCGTTGCCAATGCGAATCCACTGCCAGTGATCCTCACTGTACGGCTCATCAACATCCATTTTCAGCTCAAAGTTTCCACGGAATTGCAATGGATCCACCGGAGTCTTCAATCGAGTATTTAAATCATCCACTGAAGCTAAATTCATGAGCATATAGCTAGTTGCATCATTGAATGTGCCCTGAAATGTATTTGTAATTTACATACATATATTGTCTATAGTTATATGTATTGGCTTATGATAATGTGCTTGACTTTTATAATAGCACCTTGTGGAGAGTGTAGTATAAGAATTCCATACATATTTTCCATAAATTATAGCTTTTATGACTTAAGCTCAAATTACAATTTGAGGAATACTCGATCAGAATATGTATGTATAACTTACTTACAGAATCTTGCTGTGTTAAATAAGGCATATGCTTCAGCTCTGGACATGTCTTGCGAACTGGTCCTGGATATGGATAGTAAACTAGCTTTACGCCAGAATCCTTTTTAAGAATAAATTTTGAGAACCATTTGTCAAAGCGGCTGCCGCACAGCATCACGTCGATGGCCACGCTGAAAATGGAGGTGTGTACATCTTCAGAGAGTGTTTCCAGTTGCTTGAAATCCAGTTCCAAGTCGGGCATTCCAGGTGCGCTGAACACCAATCCGTTGGGCAGCGCCTTTGGCTGAATTTTGACCATGTGCGGATAACCTCTAGCGGTTATCATTTCATTATTATCATTGATTAACATGAATTTGCGATCTCGCACATTTCCAATGCCAATGCCAAGCACATCACAATCGTATTCCTGCTGGGGGTCAACCTCGAGTGGAGCACACGATTTGACTGGGAACACATTCACCCGCTGCAGTTTTCCAACTCGTCTCCATTTCGTTGGCATCACATCGCGATGCAAATGGCGATAAACCAGGTAGCCGGCCCCACCTACGGCAATCAGGCTGACGCCCATGCCGATCAACATTTTATTGGAAAGCCCAGAGCTGTTGACTGTAGATTTATTACATATAAACATAAATGCATATATATTTTTAATATTCTAACTTACATGATATACTTTGATTCATTTTATGTCCGTATAGTTATTAGTTAAGAGACGCACTGGCCAAACATTTGGCTTCTCGTTCGACTGAGAAAGTTTACAAAAGCTCTAAGAAGAGCTGGAGCAATGGAAGGCAAAGATAATAGAGCTTTTTAAGCTTGTGTGTTTGTACGTGGTATTGTCATCATGAATATGCATTAGTGCTCTAGGCGAGAGCGCCCGATAAGGAGATACCCTGATCTCTATGCAGATCTGCTATTCTAATATACGAACACACATGGATTTGCTGTTGTTGTCTGTCTAACAATTTCTTCTAAGTATTTTCTCTAAGTATTATTTTTGAGTCTCTAGCATAGCTAAACGCACACACACTTCACTCCACTTCACTTTTTTGCACTGCACGAGTGACCCCCACCAGGTCTGGGCGACTGAAGAAATGCTGCAGCTGATGACCTTTATATATGTAGGTCGACTTTCACTCAATCACTACGACGCGCTCAAATGTTGAGCCCGACGCCAGGTAGGGGCCGTTGCAGTTGAGCTGAAAGTGACCAATGGGATTACTCTCTGCTACTGCAAGCATTCCAGCACCGTTTAACTCTAATATAAATACCAAATGAGTCCTGCTGCATACATATAGGCATACATATAGACAAGCAGACACGCATAGTAAAATCGGATCACCTCATTACGCTTCTTAAGAATATATGTACATAAATACATACATGTACATATGTGATGTGATAAATAATTCATGTCCATATTATTATTTATAATTATTAAATGGCTTTAATATAATATAATAAATGTTCTCCTAGGGACTACTATTCTTATTGCTTCCCTTACGCATTTTCAATGGATTTATTATCAGTAGCTTGACCTCTTTCAAAGAGAAAAAATCTAGCCTGAAATAAGCTAAACTGGCAACACTGAATACAAGCCATTATGTTTATATGTGTACATATGTACAAACAAACAATTAAAATACTTTTTCGCGATGGTCATTCAAATCATAATCGAATAATTGCATTCAAATTTCAATAGCAGTATAAGAGAGGGAATATCACTCTTATTTTTGTTGCTTACAGTAAGATAGTAAACATGTCCGATACAACAAATGATGTGGATGGTAACAATGCGGAGGAGCTGGATGTGGGCAGTGAGCGATTCAACCCCTTGCGTGCGCTATATGCAGCCGACTTCAAGGTTACGGATAGAGCGCCAAAAGTCCTATATCAAAATCTTGCCGCATTTGAAAGTGCTCTTGTAAAGGTTGGCGTTTGGCAGTTGAATAAGAGACCCAAAAACAATGAGCAACCGAAGGCAACAAGTAACAAAAATCCCTTTAACTCATCCTCGAATGTGGATGCGTTAAGTGAACGACGTTTCCAGCCGCATCAAATGCCCGTAGAGGGAGTGGCGAAAGTAAAATATCACAGGAATCTGTTCACGCATATGGCCAGTGCGGAAGGCCCCTTGGCATATCTTAAAAAGCATTTGCCCGGCGAGGAGAAACAAGACATAACGCGTCTGCGGGTTTACCTACGCAAGGAGCACTCCATTGGTGGCCGTATCGAGGGGGACCTTGTCGCCTTCGACAAGCAGTGGAACATATTGCTAAAAAACGCTGTTGAGGTCTGGCAGCGTCGCAAATATAAGTTTGGCAAGCAAGACATTTGTGGCGCAGCAGCAGAAGGAACAGAGGAATGCGTCGATCGACTTCGACGATTGGGAATCACATTGCCTGAAGTTCACGCGAAAAGCTTAAATCGTAAGAACGTACAGCTGCGGCGTGAGCTGCCGCAAGTGATGATTCGCGGAGAAAACATAGCTTTAATTACATTTATTAGCAAGTCAAAAGAGTAAAATTTCAATTCATTCATTTGCAATTTGTGTCCTGTTTAATAATAATACATTAATTTGTGTATACCATGGGCACACATTCCTCGGCAGCGACGTGAGACGGCGAGTCGTCCTCCATGAGATGCTGCAAGCTTTCGTTAGGATAGCTGCAAGTAAAACCAGAATATTTTAATCGAGTTCATTTCATAATTAATTTTTCGTACATTTTTGATGGACTTTCATCGCTGAGCATCGTAACCGGCACAGTGGCGGAGGCGCATTCGGGACTCATAAATTCAATGGGAGTCGGTCGACGTTCTTGCAGCTGTCGCGCTATTTCGGCTGTACTCAGATTGCCAGAGGTGTCCTTTGTCGCTATCTGCTGATGCTGTTGCACTGACGGCGAAACAGTTGCCGTGGCGGTCAGCAGTTTCTTTGCTGGTGGCTGTTGAGCGTGCCCGCCGGTCATAATTTTACGTCTACGTCCTCGAGTTGCCCCACCAACGGTCGGTGGATGACCTGTGGGAACAAGCGCATTCACAGCTGGCTTTTCCTTGTGCTTGCGACGCATAGCTGCAGTCTCCTTCGATTGGTCAGAGTTCGGTTGAGTCTGGGCAACCGTTGAAGTCGTTTGCTCCGTATCTGAATTGGAGCTATCAGTGACATCACTGTCACTAGAATCTTTGGCAGGCTTCTCATATATCAAGAGGCGATCGATCAGAAACGATCGGTCGCGCGACACTTTTAATAAACGTCTTTGATTAGTGTGAAGCAAGTCTTGAAAATATTCGTTTTCCTGCCAATAAATAAATACAGAAATTAAAATATGTTTACACACACTTCTTATTACTTACGTAGATGAGAAATTTCAGCTTTCGCTTTAAGTTTTTATAGCGCTCTTTATAGTCTATATTTTCATTTGCAGTGCCAGTCGATGTTGAACTAGATGCTGCAGTTGCTGCTCCTGCAGCTGTTGATGTAGATGTCCGAGGCATTGTTGATTGTTTTGTATGTGCTTCTTCATCACTTTCAAGATGCTCTTGATCTGTCTTAGCAGATGTGGTCTTTTGATTTGCCAATGATCGACAGTACCATCCGTCGAGCATATTAAAAGTGGTTATTCTAGGTTTCTTGTAAAAATCATAAAAATACTTGGAATTGCTTTAGTGAGGCTAAACACATTCGATATTGTATTACTTCAAAATATCGATTAAGTAGCAATAAACATCTCTAAAAGTCGTTTAATCGGAAATTACAATTCTTTATTTTTCGATTAATCGAATATTTTCGATATGAATTTCGATACAATCATAAAAGTCTAGTGAACGGCACGTGTTGCATTTGTTTATATGTGAAATGAACAAGAAAATAGTTATAAATAAACGTGTGAAGGGCCAAACTCGCGAAGAGTTGACTCAGTTAAGCAAAACAGAATTGATTGACAAAATTGTGCAGCTAGAAGCGTACAACTTTCAGCTGAAAAATCTTTTACAAAAGAAACTGTCCGAGGCGGACAAAAAGAATTCTGAATATGCTGTTGTATTACGCGGGGCGGACGGGGATGAAGTACCAAACAAAAATGTTTCGGAAACCGTCAAAGATGTACCTAAAAACAAAGACAAACAACGTAAGTTTAATTGGACCAGGTTAGTAAGTTCTCTCTATTCAATTATTTTTATTTATATCGATATGATTTCAGTGCGCACCAGAGGCATGTTTTAATGAAAATAACGTATTTTGGCTGGGATTATCAGGGATTTGCTTGTCAGGAGGACTCCGCTGATACGATTGGTAAGATTGTCTGATTTCTATAAAAGCAACTACTAATTGTTTAAGTATTTCTTGCAGAAGGACATTTATTTCGTGCCTTGGAGCGCACTTGTCTCATCGAATCCCGTGCTACTTCCAATTACCATCGATGCGGTCGCACCGACAAGGAAGTGAGCGCCTTCTGCCAAGTGATATCAATTAATTTGCGTAGCAAGCACTCACCCGATACTCAAATGGAGCCAGAGTCGCTAAGTACTGAAATAGATTATTGCAGTCTGTTAAACCGTGTGCTGCCCAAAAATATACAATGCGTATCCTGGATGCCGTTGCGAAATCCGGAGTATAGCGCTCGATTTGATTGCATTTCACGTACCTATCGCTACTATTTTCCCAAGGGCGATTTGGACATTGACTCAATGCAGCAGGCCTGTCAGCTACTGGTGTGCCACGGAGACTTTAGGAACTTTTGTAAAATGGATGTGCACAATGGCGTTACGAATTACATGCGTAACTTGCAGCATGCCGAGATAAAGCCATGCCACAGTACAGAAACTAAGTTAGAGGAAGGCTCAGGTAATAATATATATAATCTATATCTTACAGTTTAGCTAACTTGAATTTCTTCAACAGGCTACATCATGTATTATTTGGAGATAAAAGCAAATGCTTTCCTATGGCATCAAATACGCTGCATCATGGCTGTGCTGCTGCTGGTTGGACAAAAGCACGAGCAGCCATCCATTATTACTAAATTACTCGATGTGGGCAGTAATCCTTGTAAGCCCCAGTATACGCCTGCTATTGGGCTACCACTGAACCTGTTCCATTGTGAATTTCGATCGCACAGCACGCGTCAATCGAATCCTCCAGCTGCGGATGACGAAATTGCAAATTTGTCACAGATTGCGATTGTGGAAAGCGAAAGCCAAAGTGATCTAACCAATTGGGTATACAGTGAAGAGAATCTACAGAAGTTGATAGAGAACGTGCAGAGTGAGTGGACGCAGTTCAGTGTCAAGTGCACCATGATACGCAATGTCTTAGTGGAACTGGAGGCACTGCTTGAGCAGAATTTCAAGGCACCGCAGATTCAAGCACAGGCCATGCTGCTGCAGGATGCGGCCAAGCCGCGCCAGTATCAACCATTGCTGCAGCGCAAACGATGTGGTTAGTATTTGTTTGTTTAATAATATGTCTGATGATCTACATATACCAAATCTTTTTTTAGAGAGCCTGGAGAATCGCATTGACCATTTTGTGAAAAAGCAACGACTGCTTGTAAAAAGCGACACAACGACGGAGACGAATAAAAGTGAAAGTAATGAAGATTAATTAATTTACTCCAGCTTGATATGAATTCCTTGTGGTGCTTAGATTTGCTGGGTAAGCAAATAATTTAAATAAAAAAGTATCACAAATTTATAATAGGTACGCATTTTATTGTAGGCATTTTTATTTTCGAAAAATTGTACAACATTTTGGATGCTTAGCTTAGATTATGCATATAATTTAAAATGATTAATTCCATTAAATTACTTCAAGTATAGCTTGCAATTAAATTAGGTTTGAATGTGTGTTGCTTCATACAAATCATTTTGTATAGTTATCTTTATATAAATCTAATGACATACACATATTATCTATGTATGTTGGTAAAGGTACATATATGAAGGCAGGGTAACTAATATTACATTGAATTGGTCTATGTACATTCATGGATGGGTCAAACAAATGATATCCTGCTGCTCAGGTATTAACAAATGATACACGTACAGTCGATATGAAGATTGGATTTATGAATGTATAAGTATATATATATTTGTATATATATTCTTTTATGTGCCCATGGACTTTGCTTTTTGTAGTCTGCAAAGAAAGAGATGTTAGTATCTGTATTCAAATTCTCTTTTCTCTCACTCTCTGGCCCCTCGTACTTACTTTCTTCTCAAGATCTTCAGCACAATTGTGCCCTCACGCACATTTTTGAACAGTCCAATTGTCTCAGCATGACTCATGCCCTGCACAGAGAGTCCATTGATTTCCACAATCTCATCGCCTGTAATGGAAAGTGTTTAAGCATCGGAGAACCAACAAAAATGCTTCTTCCGCCACTCACCCGCTTGCAGCGTGCCATCGTCGGCAGCTTGGCCGGAGGGAAAGACAGTTTTAACGAATATTCCCATATTGCCTTTGGGTGAGTCTCGTCCGCCCACAATGCTGAAGCCCAACGATTTTAGACCGGGTCCTTTGAAGAACGTAATTGTCTTTTGGGTGCAGCGTCCGTTGCCTGAGCCATAAATAATTTAGAACAATTGCTTGGTAAGTGGAATGTTTCGATAATTGTTTATTGTGTTATTCGTGTTAAGCTCACCCTCACTCATTGAGGCGCGAATGACTTCTGCCATTTCCTCATCGCGTATCGTTAGCTTTGCCACTGGCAGCGATGGACGATGATGCATTAGCGAAGCAGCTGGTGGAGCCAAGGAGCTGTTTACAGCTGCTGTTGCTGCTGCTGTTGATGATGATGAGGATGAGGGTGGTATAAATGGATTAGGCGCAAACAGTGAAACGTTTTTTGGCGAGTGCTTGATATATAATGAATGGTGTTGTTGCTGTTGTTGTTGGGATTGTTGTGGTTGTTGTTGTTGTTGTGTATTATTAGTGAGATCAGTTGTTGTTGTTGTTGTTGTTGGAGTGTCAGTGGTTGTAGCTCCTGCTGCTGTTGATGGCGTCTGCATGAACAAGCTGAGACGCGATGAGCTGAGACGCGAGTGCGCAAATCTCAGCGAGCGATAATGTGAATTGGTTAAATTAATGGAATTGCGTGCATAGTGCGTACGCTGACCAAACTGTTGGCTGGAACCTGAGCCCGAGCCCGAGGCAGCGCCTGCGCCTGGTTCGGTGGACAGTGCAGCACCTTCGGAGCAGCGCTTGCGTGCCAGCAGCCGCCATTTCTCATCATCCGCCAGCGAGGAGGCCACACAGACGCTGGCTGCTCGATTCGTATACACTGGTGTGTACGAGTCGTTGTTATTGGTGTTAAGATTGGTTGTTGATATGGAGGAGGTGTCATTGGTTGGTTGTTGGTTAAAGAGCGGTGTTGGTGTTAGAGCCAAGCTACGCTGACCTGAGGAGCTGCGCGCTCTACGTCGCAATAGCTCGTACTCCGACGCACTCACATCCAGCGAGTGTCGGGGCGTTGAGCTGCGACGATGTTGCATCAATGGCATCGGCGTGGGTAGCGTACTGACGCTGGCCAGCGAACGTGCATCGCACTGATCTTCATCCAGTTCGGTTTCCTCCTGTGCCCTAACCCGTTCCTGCTCCGCATTCAGCTGCAGGCTCTGCAGGCTGCTCAGGCTGTCCGCCCGCTGGGCATAGCTGAGCCGTTGACGTTGCGCACTCATGCCATCAATGCGTATTTTGGTATAGAAATCAGTTACAGTGGCTATCTCATCATGTGCTATGACCAGATCAATGCAGTTCTCCACAAAGCAGCTGAGCAGGCGTTGCACCTCGCCGAACGATTGGATTCCACGCAAATGCTTGCCATTCACATTGACAATCTCGTCGCCAAGGCGCAGGCGTCCGTCCCTATGGAAGAATAGAGATGGGCACGTTAAACTTGGATTCTTTTTATGGGATTAATTAGCTTGTT
The DNA here is from genome assembly GCF_054131105.1 of Drosophila navojoa. NCBI lineage: Eukaryota > Metazoa > Arthropoda > Insecta > Diptera > Drosophilidae > Drosophila > Drosophila navojoa. The sequence goes on from NC_142893.1 coordinate 15,004,258, forward strand.
TTTAAATACGCCTCTGGCAAGCACACAAATCTATTATATCTGAATTTAAACTAGTATTAATTTTTGTGCAATTTATTAAAAAACACAAAGAAAGTGGAAATGAGGCGTATGGGTAATATTTTAGCCCGCCTAATAGGCAGCACTGATTCTGCTTCATTATTGATTCCTTCATATTTTATCGGCTATTTAATCGATACTTACTTTTGCGCCATGCCGTATGGTTCCAGCTCAACAATCAAATATCGATATTGCTGCTCATTGTTGTTGGTGACAACCATTTTTGGCGACAGGACAAGTCCAATGTAATCCTCTTGGCATTTTCGCTCCAACTTCAGTTGTCGGAAGCGGCGTCGAATTGTCTCCGTTTCATAGTCATAGTTATAGCCGCCTAGGGAGACGGGTGCACTGCAAATGCTGTTGCGCACAGAGGACCCTGAGCCCAGGCCCATGCCCATGCCGACGCCCTCCGAGGAGCTGAGCGAGATAAGCGAATTGCGCTTAAGTGTACCCGAGGCAATAGATTCTGTATCTCCGGCCGAGATGCTAAGATTATTGCACAGACGAGCACCAGCGATACCGCCGCCACCATCGCTATCATAGCCCGACTCATTTGAACTTAGACAACTACTTAATCTTTGGTAAAGTGGTTCCCAGTCCTTGGACGTGATGCTGTCATTGCGCGACACGTTCGCCATTTGTTGCTCCGGCGAGTGACGCTGCGGCAACGGCGATCCACCATGAGCCGAAATCGCATCCCGTTGAAATTGTTGATGTTGTTGCTGTTGTTGTTGTTGTTGCTGCTGCTGCTGCTGTTGTTGTTGCTGATGCTTCAACAGCACAGAGCCGCCATTCTCTTCGGGCAGCACCGAAAGTCGTGAGCGCAAAAATGCATAAGGAAAGGCATTCCGACGGCTGGCATCCTGCTGACTGCTGCTGTTGCTGCTGTTGTTCGCTGCATTGGTTGCCAGCCCACCTCCGCCTACGCCCACACTGTCGCTGCCATTGCTACTGCTGCTATTGCTGGTGATAAGGCAGCTGCTCACCTTGGCAATATCGTCGCAACTGCTCGACTTGAGATTGGAAATGCGTGGCGCGCGCTGTTGCTGCTGCTGCAGTAAGTGTTGTCGCTGCTGCTGTTGGCTTTGCAGATTTAAGCCTTCGGTGGGATCATCGCATTTGATGTAGGAGCAGCTGGACAATTGGCTGGTGGAGCTGCTGCGATAGAGCGTTTGGCTAGTTGGTGTTGACTGCTGCGATGCCTCGGAAGCTTTCAGCAGATTATGCGAACGATGATTCAGCATGCCTGTGGAGCCAATGCGATGAAAGAAATTCTTCAATGCCTTCTGTGGGCGTGTCACTGGTCCATGTTGATACTGATGCGTCGGCGTTGATTGTGCGCTCTGGCTCTGGCCCTTGCTGTTCGAATCCTGGAAATGTTGCTGCTGTTGTTGCTGTTGCTGCTGATGTTGCTGTTGTTGCTGCTGTTGCTGTTGATGCTGATGACGCTGCTTGATCGTTTCAATTGGTCCCGACTTGCACTTTTTAAGCGTACTGCTTTGATAAGCTCCAGTAGGCGTTGCTGATGTCTTCGCATTGCTAGACTTGTGCGTTGGCGAGTGAAACAAGCTGCGCAGATCTGTGTGCGATTTGTGGGCGGCGGCGGGGGATTCACTGCGCTTCAGCAAATCCAGTTTGCGGCTCATGCGCTTGCCCCAGGTGAACACTGTAAAGGGAAAAGGCATAGGAGAAGAACTCAATCAGAAAGTGATTTCTAAATTAATTACAATGCTTCAATAAATCTTAACACCTCTGGGGCATTTGCCGCCGCTGACAGCCGCCAGAGTCACACAAATCACAAATCTGCATACATCTTAAGAAAGAGTGAGAGATGGAGCGAGAGAGAGGCGGGGAGAGAAACAACAAAAAAGCATGGATCTTGTCTGTTCCTTAAGCCTGATTTTCCTTTGTGGTTGATAGCCTGTCACGTGCTTGTGAAAGGCATCAGCTTACACACACACATGTGTGAGCAGCCGAGCAAACCACAACAAAGGTCGGCTTGGGGAACGTGTTGATTGTTGCAGCTTGCAGTAACCGCAATTTCAATGATAGACTGCACATGCAAATTGTATGGGTAACCTAAAGCTTTCTCTTTTTGCTGCATATTATATGTTATTTATTTAAAATAAAAATGAAAATATTCAAATAGAAATGAAAACATTCAAATTACACGTTTCACGTTTAAATGTGTAACATGCGCGCGTTTTGAAAGCTCAACTATCGCTCAAATATATCGATATATTGCTCGGGCAATACATTTTGTTTTAGTATTTTTTATCTATTGTCTTTTTGTAGATACTACGCCTACAGCCACACTGCATACGTAAACAACAATTGATTTTTCGCAAGCTAAAAACATGTCTGTGGCTGCGAAAAAAATTGCTGAGGCTGAGCAATTAGTGCAAGCAGCTGAAAAAAGTTTAAAAACATCGCTACTGAAATGGGTACCTGACTATGACAGCGCTGCCGATGAGTACGCGAAGGCAGCAACTGCGTATCGCATTGCGAAATCGTTTGACAAAAGCAAGGAGTGTTTGTTGAAGGCTATTGAGTGCTACAAAAACAACAAGTCCTGGTTCCACGCTGCAAAGTCATACGAGCAGATAATTTTGTTGTGCAAAGATCTGGACAAACTGACAGATGTTGAGGAATATGCCAACAAGGCGTGTAGCCTGTATCAACAACATGGTTCACCAGAAGCTGCTGCCTCCGCATTGGACAAAGCGGCCAAGTTGACAGAGCAAAAGTATCCAGAGATGGCTTTGCGTTTCTATCAGCATGCAGTGGAGGTCATTATGATTGAGGACTCAACACGTCAGGCATCCGAATACTCTTCGAAAGTGTCAAGAATCTTGGTGAAGCTGCAGCGATACGAGGAGGCGACAAAGGCGCTTAAAAAAGAAATCGGATTCTATCAGCAAACCGAATCATATGGTCAGATTGGCCGTTTGGTTGTGGCGCTTGTCTTAGTGCAATTGGCATTGGGTGACTCCGTGGAGGCCGAAAAGTCCTTCAAGGAATGGGGCTCTTGCTGTGAGGCTGAAGAGGTCTCCACGCTGCAGACTCTGCTGCAAGCTTTCGACGATGAGGACGGCGAACTGGCAGCTAAAATGTTGGCATCGCCATTCATCCGACACATGGACGTGGAATATGCCATTCTAGCCAAGAACATTCCATTGCCCAAGGGCCTCGAAGTGGAGAAGAAATCTGGTGGCGCCAATGAATCGAACAGTACCAGAGAACTCGATGAGGAGGATGGCGAGGGGTTGTGTTAAACGCTCGTCCATAATTGTTATTTAACTGCTAACCAACAAATTATTCAATTAATGCAATTTACAAATTAATCGTTATCATAATATACGGCCTAATAAAATAATATTTAAAGTCTTCTTGCTCATATGTCTTGGATATTTATTATATTGTTTTGCAATTATATAAAGTTCCTCAAATAGTGAAGTTCGAACTGCCTGTTTGCCTCTTATATTTGTATAAGACTATAGGTCATGCTTGTCATAAGGGTTTGTGTATTCGATGAATAGGCAATTAGTATTAGAGTTCAAATTGTATAGACAAAGCGTATATCATTGTGTATAAGACATTGTGAATTCTTATACATACAGAAGTTACTTTTGTTTATTCGCTAGAGCAAGCGTGTCATATATAGATAAATTATAAGATAACGAATGTCTATTTTGATATAAATGCTTGTACATACACAGGAAGAGACCAGACTGAATTTAGGTGTTTTTTTGATTATTTATACATATGTATATATACATAGAATATATTATGGTCACATAAGTATTATAAAATCATTTTTGGCAACAGCAACCGATAATTAAGTTAAGGTTCTTTTTTGGTAATCAACATAGCTTCATCAAGTTTGGAATTTAGCTTTAAAAGTCGTATATGAACTAGCTTGTTTGCGTATATAGGAGAGGAATGAATCAAACTAAGACTTTATTAAATATTTGGTCTTATATCTGGAGCTATATTAATGCTAATAAATGTCATCTTCTACTGCTCATCTATAACAGTACTCAATCATTCGATTTTTCATGCTTTAAATGCAATCCTTTAGGATATGTGAAATGGTCGTAACTTTTAACTATCTGGTTTAACAACGATAGCCAAACTCTTAAAAAACCATTAATGGGCAGAGTTTCTAGCAGAGTTTCTAGCTATATTCGTTTATAAGCAAATTTACGCGTTTGTCCCATATTTTTTTTTTTTATAACAAATCCAGTGAAAAGAAAAGCTAGAGAGAGAAGGAAACACTCAGAGAGAGAGAATGAAAAAGAGGAGGAGAGAGACCAACAATTAGTATAAAAGGTGATCATAAGAAACAGCTGCAGCAAATCTCTTGTTCCTCGTTGAGCTTCGCTAACATCTTATGGACTTAATAAAATTTTGAAAACTATTTTCATCTATGACATTAAATGCGCTTTGTGCCCATCGAAGGAGCGTTCATGGCTCGGACTCTGCATCGACATTGGCATTGGCATCGGCAATGGCATCTGCATCGGCCTCTTCCTCCTCCCTTTCCTCCGACTCTTACTCTGACTCTGACTCGTGCCAAAGATGTTTAATAGCCTCAGCCCAGCTGCGGGCCAAATGTGTGGGCGCACACAGCCTCGATTCGGGTTGACAGTTGAAACAACTGAAGCCTATCTGTGTGTAGTTGTAGCTCAGCCACTAACAGCTCCACCCAGGCCTGACCGACTTTGTTCCGCAATTCTGTTCTCTTCTGTCGGCCGACGCCCGATGCTCGACGCTCGACGCTCGACGGCCGACGGCTCTGTCCATTTGCATTTGATTAAAATTTCAACACGCGAAGCCGTTTGCCAATCAGAGTTGCTGGCGAATCGAGGAGGATGGGTGTTAAACAATAATAGCAAATGGTCCGGGCATCAATTATATGACAGCCTCTGCCACGCGGCACACACTCAGCTCAACTCATCGCTGTATCAAAAACGACCGCCGGCCACATGCCACAAATTCTACACCCACTTATCTTTTAAGACGGTGTCAAGTGCCCGCCAGCTCTAAGCCGGCTTTGTTGCAACTCTCTAGCCTGGCATCAAGTCAGCTAACACTGAGCTGGGGAAATGGGGAATGGGAATGGAGGAAAGACACGTTGGAGTGGATTAGTTTGTGGTGCACGACTTGTAAATACCCTGAGATGCTCCTCTAACTGACGAATGGGCGGTGAGGTCCTGCATGGAACGTTTGGCTGATCCTGATCAGGAATGTATATTCTTTTGGCTTCCGCAATATTACAATATTATTTATATGCACACAAATATCACACAATTTAAATATATTTTAAATGGTTGTAAAATACAATTTACCAGCATTTTTATTGCTGCTCAAGTCAACAATTTTAAGGATGTGACAGGAACGATAGCAAACATAACAATGGCTCGATAGACACAAACGAATAGTTCGATAACCCCTATCGCTTAGTGCTGGCATTTTCCTACACTTAATTGCGAACAAAGCTCAGCTCAGCTCAGCTCTAGCTGCCGTTGTCACAATGCATTCAAGTTGTTGGCCATTTGCCATGCCACTTGCCATTTGGATTGCGTGTCAGAGGCAATTTAGCTGTAAGTTCATTACGCCGCAGCCTCCGTTTTGCCAGCTGTTGTGCGTCATTCTAATGCCAATCTTAATTGATTCTAATTAGTGGCGCCCCAAGGTCAGAGACGCCACATCAATAGCTGTAAATGGCTTTCTGCAGGGCTTAAATTGTGGCCATAATTGGCCCGATCTCAGATTTCCAAAGCAACCACAACAACGGCAGCATGAGAAATCAATAAGCGCCATAGCTCAAGATCGATTCTCGCCCAGCTGTCGACAACAGTCGGCGAAAAAAAAGAAAAAAACACTTAAATGCTATAATTTCGAATCTGCGCTGAATTCCATCTTCATCTTCATCTTCATCTCCAACGAAACTATTCCATCTGAATTGCACGCATGCGCATTTATACTGGATTATCGCTTATTACATGTTTCTACCTCGACTTGATTTATTTCGCTGCCCGATTATCGATCTCTCAGCTCCAGTCCAAGGCATTCGTTTCGCATTCCCCTCTCTGCTTGCCCCCTACCCCTTCTCCTTGCCCCTTCCACCTTTCAAATTCAGCGCCTTCTCCGTTATGCGACGATCTAGATCGAAGAATTGAAGCGCGTACGTGAGATATTATTGTATGCCGCGTGCATTTTGGTTGCCGTTTTTGCCTCATTTTGAATATTTGTTATTGCCTCCTCGCTTCACTCTTGCTCTTGTCTTCATCCCAAGCCCGGCTCGTTCTGGCTCTGAGTCGGCTTTCGATTCGGCCCGACGACTCAGCCACATTATGCAAATGCTTCTGATCGTATATTTCCCATGACATGGTTATTAAACTTGTTGGCCAGTGTAATTTTGTTCAGTAGCCTGAATCTAACAGCTGCACTTTTCACGAACCGCATTTGCTTTACTCACATTCAATGGGAAGAGAAGCCTAACTGAAGTCGTAAATATTTTATATACATATATCTATATCTGTTCTAGTATTTACAGAATTTTTTGCGTATTTCTCCTTCATACTAATGCCTTAAAATCTCTAACATAAGTGCCTATTATTTCTCTACTTCTTTCGCAGTCTGTTGCCATTTGGCTGCAAATCCAATCAGTTATATCATCCACTCTTCATAGCAAACAAACCGCAACGTTTCAGTGCATGTCACATACGAAGGCTTGCATTGCGAATCATCAGTCAAATGGATCACATAATGCCACGCTTTGTCACACTTGGTCGCTTATGGGATTTAGGGCCCCTAACCGAAACCACAGTCCAGACCATAAAAGTACCATCCCAGACCGACCCAGAGCCAGCGCCCGTGCGCTTTGGATCACATTACGCACAGTGGAGCCCGGGCCCGGCTGCAGAGTGTAAAAAGTATACGACAGACTAGGTTGAAAGTTTTCCGTCTGAGTTATGTTTGTGCCACGCTTTTTCGCCCAATTGTCCACTGTGCAGAGTAAAATCGGGTCAATACGGTATTTCAGGGCGTGCTTTATACCTTTAACATAAACACACACCATGCCCACTTTCGAGTATCGATGACAATCGCGAGTGCTTGATGATGCGTTGACACATGCGGAAATCTTTTCATTCAACGAACCAAATAACTCGAACTGAGTCAAATTGATTTTATATATTGTATGTTGAATGCCCATTGAATGGGCTGCAAATAACTGAACTAGTTCCGCAAAGCCTTTGTTATGTTACGTTTAAAGGAATTGTCTGATTGGCTGTACACTGCTCTTATACTTACGCATACAGGCACATGTGCATGCTAACAACTAGCGTAAGTTAGAGCGAGATGACCCAATTAGCATACGCGACTGTGGGGTGTGTATTGCAAGCTGCAAGCTGCAAAGAATTGCTGTATTGTCTACATAGCTATGTGTGTGTATGTATATATGTATGCGTTTGTGCGCTTTGCTTTGCTTTCTTTTCTTTGATTGCTGTAGCTGACAAATTGCAGCGCTTAGAGTATAATTCAAACATAATTGATTTATATTGATATACGATTGTGAAGATATCAGCACTTTTCAATAGAATTTATGTTGAAGCACCAATTAAATAGCACTAAAAAGTCAGCCACTTACCGTCGCCGTATAATCTATAACAAGTCCCTAATAAAGTGTAAAGACAGTGAGTGGGAGAGGGGAAGAGAGTCTGTTATTTATTAGAGATGGGACACGTCCATATAAAAGCCAGCATAAATATAGATAAAGATGCCATTCCACTAGGGTGGCAGCATTTAAAAATCAATTTCAGCGCATTTAAGGCTTTGGGGCTTGTTGTCTATTTCGGTCGCTTGTTTGCTTCTAATCTTGGGTTCGGGTGGGGGTCGAGTGGGGGGCGTTACTCACCATTTCGCGTGGTGCTGGCCAAGGAGGTGGCGCTGCCCGTGCTAATGCTGCTGCCAGCATCGCTATTTGTGTCCGCAGCTGTCGATACCAATTTCTGCTCATCATCCAGGACAACGACTGGCACGGCCGTCACCAGCTTGTAGTCGGGCATATGCCCTTGAAAGAAAAAAGTAAATCGTTATTTTATACACTTTTATATATGTATGAATCACATAGGTTTATAATCCAAGTGCTTTTGCGCTCCAATCGAATAAGGAAAGAAAGTATATCAGCGGAAACAATGAATAAAAGAATATTAAAAAGATAAGAAATATTAGCGACATTATAAATATAAACCAAAGCGAGAGTGGCTCGCAGTTTTCACAAAGATGTTTGGGCGATGGGGTCGGCAAATTTGGCTGCTCTATTGGGCCATATTCTGGACGCAAGGTCAGGACAGTTTGGGCTATAAATTGGCCGAAATGCTGAAGCAGCCGTTAATTGTCTCGAATGGGCAATTCGATGGCCGGTGTGAGCAGCTCAGCGAGGAGCAGCAGCAACGTTTCGCCGGGAATTACAACTTCTTGGAGAAATCGCAACTGGAGTTAGAGGAACTGCAGCAGCTGCTGAGCAACAATAGCAGCACTCACAGCCCATTGAACCGTCGCCTATGGCTCAGTCTCTATTGGCAGCTGCGACGCAGCCATCGCTTGGAGAACAACAACATGTTGCTGTTGGATTTTGCGTTGAGCTTGCGCCGACTGCAAACGGACCCGGAGTGGAATAGCAGCCAATTGCAGAATATGTTGCAGAGCTTGCCACAAGCATTGCAGATCCTGGTGCGTAGTCGTTGGCTCTGCTTGGAGCACGACAGGGATCTGATGTACCTAATGCCAGCTGGGGCACTGCAGCTGGGCGCCAACAGTCGCTGCTGCATGTGGCAGCTGGCGTTGGAGACGGAGCCATCGTCACGTGGATGGTTGCGCCTGGAGAATCTATGCGAAGCCCAGGACATTTGGTACTTTAATATGCTGCAGCAGTTGGAGTCCGGAGTCTACCTAATGCAGCGTGACCCCACTAGAAATTCCAGCTACTATTGCAGCCGTCTAGGATCGGGCTATTATAATGAAGTTGCTGAAGCTGATGCAAAGGCTGTGGATGTGGATTGCCATTGGCAACTCAACGACTGCAGCGGACTGCCAAGCCTTCTGAAGAGGTTTTATGGGGCTTAACTAAGATTGTATCTGTTTGTCAGATTTTATCCGTGAAACGGCCCTTGTAATATATCATGGCATATCAAAATGCAGCTCTTCGTTTCTGTTTTACTTACCATTGGCGGTCAGTGAGATGTTGATGCTGTTGCTATTCGAATTGCAGCCAGATGAACCATTTAGGCTCGACTTGTCATATAGGCAGCCGTTGGACGCTGCAGGATGCAGACGCTGTGCCACATATTGCTGATAGTGTTGCTGCTGTTGTTGATGCTGCTGCTGTTGTTGATGCTGCTGTTGCTGCTGGATGCTGTTAATGTTGCTGCTGCTTGAGTAGCTGAGCAGAAAGTTGGCTGCGCTGCTATTGTTGCTCAGTTTATTGGGCACAAAAATTGTTGGTTGCTGGTGTTGCTGTTGCTGCTGTTGCTGTTGCCTGTGCAGTGTATTCGACTCCTGCAAGGAGAGCATTGATAGCCCGGATGGCGTCTGGCGTCCACTTAACAAACATGTGGGCGTGGCCGTGCGTAGAGGCTGCACATTATTGCTGCCATTTGTAGTTGCTGTTGCTGAAGCGGCAGCAACTGTTGTTGCCGCTGCTGCTGTCACTGTCGCTGTGGCAGCAGCGCCATTGCTTGTCAGCGTTGTGCAACTGAGTATCATGACGGGCGACTTATCGTGCAGATCAGGCAACGATGAGGATATCGCTGTGCTGCTGGCAATGCTCTTGCTGAATCTGCTGCTGCATATTGTTGCCCGATTGCTGTTGCTGTTGCTGCTTTTATACTGCTTGCTGCTGCTGCTGCTGGTGTTGCTCGTCTGCTGTTGTTGTTGGTGCTGTTGAGCGGCGCTTAATGTGCTGTAAGTGTCCGTTGATTTGCGCGCTTTGAAGAGCCGCATACTACGAATTGTTGCTCTCTTCTGTTGTTGTTGCTGCTGTCGATGTTGCTGGTGTCACAGTTTGCTGTAATTATAGGAGTGCCGCATTAGTTAGTTGGCAATCGAGTCCAGATAAATTAGTTAAGGCCTAAAAACCCAATTTCGAATACCATTTCCATTTCCATTTTACATTTCAGTTTTTCACTTTTCGCCCAGCGGAGCGTATAATTAACATAATTCACAAATCTGCAAGCCATCGAAATTTTCTGCGCTGAATTTTGTAGGTAAGTCTAAAGTGTTAATGCTCTTCAGCTGTTGTTGTTGTTGTTGTTGTTGACTGCTCTTTAGCTTTGTTAACTATTTTCCATTTGGGTTAAAAGTATTTAATGGGCCAGTTTTAATGAAATACAGCTAGTGCAAGATTATCAATGTTAGTCGATGGCACTCCATTGAGTAATCATTGATAGCTTGGCATGATTAAGGGGGGGATTTCAAACAAACTAAACAAGAGCTAAATTTGACACGGTATATATTTATTGAATTATGCTTTGAACCCATAACGAATGGGAATTCAGTGTAATTAAGGGGCAGAAAGAAGCATGGTCGATTTCATATTGTACATAAGTTTAAAGTAAATCAAAAATAGAGTCGATGGGGTTCTGTCCATCTGCCGATCTTTCAGTTTCTTCGTCCTTCTGCATAGGTATACATAAGTGTAAGTATAAGTACAGTTCCGGTTTAATTTGCAAAATAAACGATAATTTGGTCGAGTTCAGTGACACCGTTTAATATATGTATGTAGATAAGATTATAGATTTATAGATTCTTGGAGTATGTCATGTTATCTTAAATTTATTATCAAAAATATTTTTTACATACACTTGATTGGAGCACACAAACACACACACAGTAGAGCAAATGTGAATTACAATTTATCTTTGAGCTTTAATATACCTGTCACTTATGATTTGTCAAGTTGTACTAACCAAAAATTGCCTTTGTCGGAGTTTAATATAGCCGAATACTCGGATACTATACATACATATGTACGTTATGTCAGCCGTCAAAAATCTATTAAAAGAAAAACCAATAAAAACCCTACAAAAGTATTGCCTTTGTCGGAGTTTAATATACCCGAATACTCGGATACTATACATACATATGTACATTATGTCAGCCGTCAAAAATCTATTAAAAGAAAAACCAATAAAAACGCTACAAAAGTAACATTATAGCAAACTGTTTGCTATACGTACATATGTACATATGTAAATATATTTTTTACTGATTGCAGCTGTGCTGCAGATTGCACGAGACGCTCTTATCACTTATTGTGAGTAATCCAGGAACAGTGAAAAATGATAAAAGGTGAATTCACCAGTTCAATAGTCGGCGGTTATCAGACCATATTATTAATAAACACATGTCAGCATACATTGTTTTTATTTGTTGATATGTTTCGTGTTTCAAACGCTTTCATAACATTTATGTTTTTGTTGGCGTGCAACAAATATTTGCACTTCACTTCAGCTGCTCGGCACTCGCGGGCCAAGGAAAGGCATTTGAATGAAGGTCGTCTAACGGCTGCTGCCATTGCGACATGTGGGTGGACGGGCAATGAACCAGGCATATTCGAGTTAACTGGAGTTAACAGTAAGTAACATGAGCATTAACAGATGTCAACACGCAGGTTAACATTGTATGTTATTTGAGGCTATTGTTTATTTATCGATAATTTACACAACTGCCTTTTACTTTTGAATGTGGGCAAACGTACTTGAAAGTCGTGAATGCTAATTTGAGACTTAATGCTAACCAAACGACCAATCAAGCGAGCCACTCGCTTACAAGTCGAGTCAGCTCAGGCAGATGGGTAAGTCAAAGTGGGCGAGGCACGTTTGGTGCGTACCTAATTGATGTGGCACTTGCGTGTGCATCTATGAATGCATTTACTTAGATACGATTATGTTGCACTATGGACGATATCTTACTTTAGGCGCTCAAAAATGTAATGAACTAAGAACATGAATATTTGAACACAATCATTTTTCGCAAAACAACAAATTCTTATCTTTAAATACATGCTTTTTTTGCACAGTGCCAAAATGAGTAAAACACCGATAAGATTGGCGATAGGTATCAACAGTCGCTAGTTATCGATGTCTAATTTGTTATTCGGACTCTTTTTTGACAGTTCCACTCCTTGCTTGTCAGTTAAATATTCAGATTTGGACTAAAACTAAATAAAATTTCACAGTGGTTATTATATTGCCTTGCCCACTGTGCAAAACCACTTAGTCAAATCGAATGACGTCCCATGGCGCTTTGACCCGCCTACCGTCTGCCGTCTGCGCTGGCCTGGGCCTGTGCCTGAGCTACTGTGTGGCAATAATTTTGCTAATTTTATCAGCCGCTCTGTGCCTGGTCGAGCCTGCTTGATTTTTATGGACGCTTTTAAGCGTTGCCCGGGCAGACGTGTCTCTATCTCACTGCAGACTCCAGACAATATGTGCAGCTAATGTGAATTTAAATGGCCTCTGCGAATCAGTGCCATATATTTTCGTCAACTTTTAATTAATAGAGTAATAGTAAAAATTTTTATATTATTTTCAGATGCGACCTGCTTAGAACCACTTTCGAAGACACAGTCAGAGTCGTAGCCACCGTCCGGTGTCCGTTGCTCGTTGCCCGTCTTGTTTATGGGCGAAACCTGTTTCAAGGACGCGGCGTTGGCGCAGTTCCAAGAACTCTCGGCTCATTACCGTACCGCACGACGGCCTGGGTAAGTGACTGGAGCAACAACAACAACAACAAAAACGTCACTCTGATTCTGCGACGGCTAAACTATTTCTTTAAGCCGCATCTGAGTCGCATAGGACTTATAATGATGGCCGTTACTATAGAGTCAGACGTCTCCTCTCCTCGTTCCGCTCGCTTTTTATGCTGCAGTCTTTCATTTTTTACACTTATATATGTACATATATATTTTTTAATTTGCCTGCTCGCTATTACAACAAAAAGAGCATATTTCTTAATACCCTATGCTTCACTAAAAATGGGTAATTAGAGAATAAACGCTAAGGCTATCCGTTTGCCCGATATTATGGTAGCAGCTAGTCGAACATTCCACACTGAAGAACTCTTGCTTTCCAGCGACAAATACTTATGCATGCAGACTTCGATTATTTCTCCAACTAGGGTATTTCTTAGCCTATCCACTTTATGCCAGTGAGCTTTTATTTATTTATATATATATACTTCTATATATATATTTATTAAATTTACTAACTGCTTCTTTCTGTACATATCTCTCTCAAATCGCGTCTCGTGGCTTTTGCTCCTGGCAACAAATCAGAGCCGGCTGCATAGTTGTAAAATTCCTGTAAACAAGCCGTGGCTGCCGCTGCAGCTGTGGCATGTAGTATAAGTTGTGCCCCGATACCCATGCCACTAAGCACTCTGCTCCACACTCACACACACACACACACACACACCCGTACACACAAATATCAGACAGACAACAATTGCTGCATTGGATTTGTTCCATGGGTAGTCATTAAAGTTAACGACTGGAAAGTCCACAAATAACAGTAGAGAATGAGAGAGATAGAGAAAGGGAGAGAGAGAGAGAGAGAGACTGAAAGAGACTGTAAAAGAATTATTTATCTAACGCCTTGTGAAATTCTTTAAAGAGAATCTAAATGAATACAAAAAAGAAAATCAAATAAATCATAAGCGAAAAATAGATTTAATAGATGCTTATGCTTAAAAATTGATTCTACCTTGCATGAATTTGTGGCAGGCGGATATTTCCAATCATATTGCTATTTACTTTATGAACTCGAATAACTTTTAATTTGTATTAGATTAGCTAGTCTGTAAACTATATAATGCCCTACATCATGCAATTTCAGCTATTTGAGATCTAACATATGTTTGGGCTATTATGATGCATTTCAAGTTTCACAGTTCTTAATATTGTTTGTTTTTATGACCGTGCTCTGTAACGGTTTATGAACTATTTTCCTTTTTATTTTGTAATCCATATAAGCCATAAACTTTTCGTTCCACCAACGAGCGTATCATGCAACACAGCAACAACAACAACAACAACAGCCGCAGCCACATTAAAAGGCATCCAGCCGAGTTTGCCTTTTGTTGCCACAAACTTTTGAGTTATTTTTTTTTTTCTGCCTCCTTTTCTCTTCTTTAGGTATGCGCCTATGCGCCTACATCTACCTAAGAGTATGTGTGTGTGTGTGTGTGTGTACTTCTGGCAAGTCCGCATTCTTTTAAAGGTTGCCAAGTTGCTCATAAGCATGCGCCGCCTAAGTAGCCGCAGTCGAAGCCGCAGCCGCAGCCGCAGCCGCAGCCGCAGCCTTGCAGACCAGTTCGAATATGAAGCGAAACATAAACCAAATAAACCAAAAACAAAACAAAAACATTTGCCCAACAATTTCAGTTCAGTTTTCATTTTCGTTGAGCGCCCACAACGACAAATGCTGCTGCAGCAGCAACATGTTGCTGTTGCTGTGTTGTCGGCGAATTCTGAGTACAAACAAAAATAGCTTTTTTTGGCTTCTCTTTTGCTTAGCTGTTTTCGGCTACCAAAATGAATTCTAATTGCAGCAGACATATAAAGAAATCACTGCTGCTGCTGCTGCTGCTTTTGTTGTTGCCGGCAGTTGGAACTAGATATTGGCGTTGCATTTGTTGTTGCCGCCGTTGCAGCCGCTTGAAAAGCTGCTGACCTTCAGCGACACAGTGCGAAATGCAGCCACCTGTTTGCCCAGTCCACGTATGAAAGAGCTGGCGATATTTCGGCATTCCTTTCGCAGTCGCTAATTAGGCATATCAATATAATTATGTTGCTATACGACGCATGAGTCATTGAGCAGGTTGCTGTTGCTGTTGTTGCTGCTGATTGCTGTTGTGTTGTGTTGTGTTGTGCATGTGTTGCCGGCAGGAATGCCAGGCAAGGCGCATCGTAGCGCGTTCTATAAATAGTTAACCTAATCAAAATGCAGGCGTGTAAGCCAAAGCATTTGCATAGTTGTTGCTGTTGCTGTTGTTGCTGCTGCAGCTGGCAATTAACTTTGGCATGCGCAGACATTGGTCTAAATGTCAAGGTAAATTATGATGCATTCAGCTATTACGTCTAATAGTCAAAAATGCACACGTGCAACTATTTTTAGTTGTTGCTGTTGCTGCTGCTGCCAATGACAGTTTGTTAAACCTGCTCGAGCATATGTTGCTGATGTATCTCTTTGGCTGCGCCCTTTTCTACGCTAATTAACCAGATGCGCTGCCCGGCAATCGGCACAAAAGAAAAGCGAGTCCAGCCTGCAGCGCTGTTGCAACATTTAATCATTGCATTGCGGCAAAAATCGTATCATTAGCGTTTTAACGATTACGCGCTTTATCAAAATAGCGACGACAACAACAGCAGCAGCAGCAGCAGCAACAGCAACAGCAATTGCTACGGCAGCAACAGTTGCCAGCTAGTTTCTAGTTGCCTGCTGGGCTATCGAACGACGACTGCCTAGACCACAGTTATATGTAATATTTACAGTGGGCTTATAACTAGGCATAACAGAAAATATTTGTTAAAATATAAATACATTTTATTAAGATAATTTTTGATAATTCTTAAACAATTTTTTAAGTCTATATAATTAAAACTGGGAAAAGCAATTGCTTTAAATATTTTATTTTATTCATAATTCTGTCTTCAATTCTTTAATTTTTAGCCACTGTGCAGCAATTGATCAAAAATATTTTGAGACATTTCTTTAGAAAATGGCAGAGCAGCCGACACTAAACTGCACACACACACACACACATACTCTCCTATGAGGAGGCTGAATAAAAATGAAAATCAATGCTATCATTGAGCAAGTGCAGTTTGCTGCTGTTGCTGCTACTGCTGCTGTTGCTGCTACTGTTGCTGTTGTTGCCGCTGCGGCCGCACGTACATGTAATTTTTTTAATTGCATACAACAATTTAGAAATTGGTGTGTAGCAGCAGCAGCTGCCGGCAGCAGCCATTTGATTCTGGACATAAAAAACCAGATCAAGTCGAGCAACTGTCTCGGCTCGCATTGACAATTATAAATTTAATGGCTGCCCAAAGAACACCTACAACACGTTGCATGAATGTTGCATAAAGTGAGCAACTGTTGCCGGTAAGCTTATACTTTCACTGCTGTTGCTGCTGCTGTTGCTGCTAAGCCAAACATATGTTGCTTGCTTCAAGGATGCCATATCCTCAGCAAGCGTAACTTAATACCAAACAACAGATGAGGGCAGGAGACAATGCTGTTGATACTGTTGTTGTTGTTGTTGTTGTTGCTGTTATTGCTTCACTCTTAATCAGGTGTAGCGCCTGATCCGCAACGACAATTACACACAAGCTGTTGCTATTGCTGTTGCTGTTGCCGCTTGTGGCAATTATGCCATGAACTTGTTCTGACTGCGCAACTGCAACACGCTCTGAAATGACAGTTTCATTTCAAGTTAGTGCTGCTTCACCGTCTCGGGGTTGTTCACCTCCAACTCCAACTCCAACTCCAACTGTAGCTAACGCTCAACGGCAACAACAGCAGCCAGCCTAGCTCCATTCCTACTTCAACTTTAAATGTAACTGCCATAGTTTCATGACTTGTCATTAGCTAATGTTAAGGCATCTTCCACTCTTCCATCCTCCCTCTTCTGCCTTTGGTAATCACTAACCTCTGGAGCCACAATTACATGCACATCAGTTAAGTTTCGGCCTGAGTAATCACTGATCTTTGATACCAGCTGACAATGCGGCTCTGTCCATATTTATGGCCAAGTCAAGATAGGTGAACGAGAGATGGCCAAGAGCTGCGCATAAATCAATTTTGCTAGCAATCAGGTGTTAAATGTCTATTTCAATTCGCTTTCAATTGTTTTGTGGAATTTCAAAAAAATTATATATATGTATAATAAAATAAAATAAAAAATATAAATTTCACATATATATATTTCACATATAATATTTAAAATATTTAATTATCAAATTAGTTATATAATTTTTATTAATTATCATTTATTAAAAATAAAAGAAATATATATATAATTTAAAAAAAAAACTATATATATGTATAATAAAATAAAATAAAAAATATAAATTTCACATATATATATATATATATTCATATTATCTTATATAAAAAATGAAATTTATATTTTTTATTTTATTTTATTATACATATATATAATTTTTTTTAATTATACATATATTTCTTTTATTTTTAATAAATGATAATTAATAAAAACTATATCAACTAATTTGATAATTAAAAATTTTAAATATTTATATTATGGATCATGGAACATGCATTTAATAATGTGAAAAATTAGTTTTACAAATCTATGCTTGAGCCCAAACAAAGAATATTATTGAAAGTTGCTACTGTTGGTGCTGTTGCGGCGCTCTTTTTGACTCCTCAATGGTTTTGTGTGTCAGACCACAATTGAACAATAGTTACAATGAAATATAATCAACAATAACAGCGTTCTGCAATACTTCAATAGAAAATACGAACAATTAAAGACACGATGCTGATTTCAACACAGCTTTATGGGGGTCTTGGGGGGCGCAACGACTATCGAGCCATTTCGAAAGATGGCACTTTTCACTTTTTGCCATCGCCTGCTGCTGCTGCTGTCAACTATTTGAAATCTTCACATGAGCCAGCTGTCAATGCTGGTGTTGCTTACTAATTGGTGCCTTGCAATATAAGAAGTTGCATGAAGAGTATTTCTGAGTGATGAAGATGTGATATATAATATACATAATTTAAAAAAAAATAAATAAAAAAATAAACATATATCGACATCAGCTGGGGTTCGAACCGGCGACCTCTCGCAACTTCAAAACCAAACGAACTGCGCAAATTACAAATCATTCCTTTAACTTGCATCATTTCCTTATCGATTAATACTGTTATCGATGTCGTTTTATTTGCCAACATTTGTTCATCACAAGCACAAATCAAGCTAACAAGCAAAATAAGTCAACATAGTCAAAGTCAAGAAAGACGACGCACTCAGCCATAACAACAACAACAATAACAGTAACAGTAACAACAACAGCAACATTAACAGTAACAACAACAACAACAACAACATACACACGTGCGTCATTCTGCGTTCATTGCTCGTTTGTTTGGCACTCGAGGCGAAAGCAATTTCCTTGGAAAATTGCTGGCCCAGGCCAACGCCATCGTCGCGATGGCCATTGCCATCGTCATCCCAAAGTTGCCTCGAGTTCTACGCAGCTGAAGAAGCGCTTCATCAATTTTTATCGATGAAGACCCATTTGGTTGATAACTCCATTTGTGGCAAATGTTGAGCACGCGCGTTTTGTAGTTGCTGTTGCTGTTGCTGCTGTTGTTGGTGATTCTACTACTGCAGTTATTGCTGTTGTGCAGTTGTTGTTGCCGTTAGTAAATTTCGCGCGAAAAACGCCAAAGTTGTTTGGCCTTTTATTGTTGTTGTTGTTGTTGTATATTGTAAAAGGCAAACGCACGTGTTGCTATGCACGCTATGAGGATGTTGCTGCCGTAACAGTTGCTGTTGCTGTTCGTTCGTTGCTGCTTGCTGCCGTTGGCACTGTCACCGACAAGTTGGCTGGCCGGGGCTGCTTTGACCGTTTAGGCCAAACTTGGTAAATTGTTTTGTTGAGCACTGAACGTTTTTGTCCGCTGAGGCCTTTCTTTTCTCTCTGTTGCTGTTGCTGTTTCTGCTGCTGCTGCTGCTAGTGCTGATTATGGGCCGGCGAGTAACAGTTGCATACTAATGTGTGTGGCATTGTTTATTTATTTATTTTCATTATATTTATGTATGTATGTATATGTTTTCTTTCAGCAATTTTAATTACTACATGCTTGAACGTCAAGAAATTAGCATTGATTTGGAACAATTTACATATCAAAGTCGGCAACAACGAGCGATACAAACTTCCTGTCATATCAATTGCAACAGCAACATCAACAGCAACAGCAGCAACAGCAGCAGCAGCAGCAGCCGTTGCTTTATCTTTCGCCGGTTTGCAGCAGATGTTTTTCATGGGTCAAGCATTGGTCCAAGTCTCTGCTCTAACCAACAAGCTGCCATTTACAGAGCGTTGCGCCCACCGGGCCGCAGTTGCCGTTGCTGATGCAGTCGAGGCAGTGGAGGCAGTGGAGTCCATTGGCCTCATGCTGTTTACTTGCACCACTTTTTGCTGTTACTGTGCTGCCATACGTGTTGCTGTCGTGCTGCTGCTCCTCCTGCTGTTGGTGTTGTTGATGTTGCGCTGCATCTGCTGTGCGAGTGCTCATTGCACTGCCACTTTTTTCTCCACTGAGTATTCAAATTACTTGGCATGTAATTAGTTTGCTTTTTGTACCCTTTGCCAAGATCACTCGCTGCATGTGTGGCCCCAAAACGTTTGAGGGCTTGTATAATGTGTGGATGCGACATATTGCTGTTGCTCTTGTTGTTGCTCTTCTCTGTTCCTGTAGCTGTTGTTGCTGTTGTCTGCACGCTAGAGGTGTTATTTTTATGGCTTTATAATGTGACTTCACTCTTTCTCTCTCTCTCTCTCACTCTCTGTTTCTCTCTTTGTTGCTGCTCTGCTCTCTTCCTTACATGGCATGTCAATCACTTGACCCGCTGGGCAGTTGTTGCACACGAAACGAAACGACGTCAATGCCAATTCTGATTAATTCAGAGCCCACAAAAAAGAAAGGCATATGCATATAATGGCAGTGAGAGTGGAAAGTCTGTCAGAATATCTGATGAATACTAAGCACGATGCGAGGATATCTTCAGGAAAGTTGTGCATAAACTGATTTACATATTCATAAGATACTAATATAAGGTATATAAATAAAAGCATAGTCTAAGAGAAGATTTTGATATGCAATTCAATGGCTAAGAGTTAATATACCAATTTAATAATATATATAATATAGTAAAATAAAATATAATAAAATATAATAAAATATTTTAGAGCACCTAAACTTTCTTCTTGCATCTTCTTTATTATAGATACATAAATACATACATAAATACTTATATTTATATCTGTGGATCAACTTCCGTTTGTCTTAGCACACTTTTTCCATCTCTTTGTATGCACAGAAATTGCAATGTCAGTTGAGTTTGTTTCTTTTTTCCATTTGTGCCACATTTACCTCTTGCGTTTTTTTTCTGCTTGCAACACAATTCGTTGCTTCATTTGAGTTGAAAATTATTGTGATTATTTGTAAGAGCTGTTGCCGTAGATTGTTTCTTCTAAGCAGCCATCGCACCTGTTGCTCCCCATGCAGAATCTATTTATAACGCTCTCTTTTTTTTTAGTAAATTATATAGCTCAGACAACAAGTCTGTTAGCTGCAACTGTCACAATAAGACAACTCTAATTTATTTAATTTTAGTTGAATATAATAAATATGTGAGTTAAGAGTTTAAGAAACGAATTTTAAAAAGTTTTTACCTACTATATGCTCGTCTGAAATTATTCTGTATTTGTATTATAATTGTAATTAGGGCCATTTCTCATATCGTTGCTAATGAACAAATGCAGCTGCATTGTTGTGTTTAAACAGTCGGATGCGTGACTAAATGATTTTCTCAAAGCAAACATGCAACGAATTTTTATGATCAAGTTCGTTGCCTAAGTCTTTTGATTTTTTTTTTTTTTTTTTAACACTTGATTATTTTATTTTGAAAAGTGTGCCACCATTTGAGGCACTGCCCAATGTCAACAGCACGCATCGCAGCTTTATTATCAGCTCGCTCGTCTGGCGCGCCCAAACAATTTCAGATTTTCCACATTTATTGCCAGATTCGGCCGCCGCAACGTCAACAATTTTGGATTATGATTTTTCTTGGCAGTCTTACATAAAGTGCGCGCATTGAAATGAGTGTGGGGGTCTATAAAAAAAGACTGAGCAACAGCCTACAGACGTTAATGAGCGAGTTTCAGCTGAGGCGCTGTCTGTCTGGTGTTCAGTTTCCTAACGTTTTGACTGACCTTCCAAACGTGCAGCGAGATCAAATTTTTGTGTCTTGTTGCCACATCAAACACGCCCAAAAAGGTGCTCCCCCCTCCCCTCCTCCCCCCTTCCAGCGACTAAATAAAAAAGTATAACAAAAAAGTAGCTGCCATTTCACAGTCGTTGCAGACGTTTGAGTTGCTCACGACAGACCTGCGATCCATCAAAAATGTTGTCGTTGTTGTTTTTGTTGCTGCTGCTGCTGTGGCCCAAAGGCAACATCAGCCACAGCAGCAGCAGCAATAATATTTGTGCAAAGTGTTAAGGCAACAAAACAGCATACAGTAGCCGACACAGCCAGCAACACAGTAGCAACAGCAGCAGCAGCAGCAACATACAAAAAAACAGCACAGCAGCAACATCTACTTAAGAGGACAGAGGACAGGATCAGGCAGGCGGAGGTAGCTTAGAGCATAGCCATAGACGACAACGTTTTGTTTTAATTTTCTCAATGTTGCTGCCGTCGCCGCTGTTGCCGCCTCCTCCACTAGCATATGTTGTGGTTGTTGTTGTTGTTGTTGTTGTTGCAGGGTTTCCTGTTTAGATAGTTTTTGCGATTTAGTATGATACACCTTCATGTTCAGGCAGCGCTTGATGTTGGCTCTCTGGCATCCACTTTGATGTACGTTCACTTTGAAATGTTGTTGATGAGTACGCGAGATTTTTAAAGATTGCAGCAACAAACGCGCTGCGACAGCGTCGGTGGCGTTGGATGAGAGCCGAGCCAGCCGACTAGCCAACTGGGGGGACTGGCCAACTGGCCAACTGGGCGACTGGGCGACTGGGAGGCTGTGACTCTGCTGGCTGTGGCTGTGTGGCTGGGGCTTTGCTCTTGCTTGTGGCATAGACTGTGTGGCTTACATAATAAATTTAAATGCACGCCTGCCCGGACACCTGAATGGACGCTTGGACATGCTAACAGAGCAACACTACACTAGTCGAGCCCAGCCTAGCTTTGAGCCAGTCAGTCGGTCTGACTGGCCTGCATTGCGATGCGTCTGCCAGTTGAATGCGGCAGTGCGCACAGTGGTCACAAAGTGCACAAAATATGTCAGGAATGTAGAGGTAGATATAGACAGCTACATTGATTATTATCAGCAGATAATATCACATCAATATTATGAATTATTTTAGTTGCATGTCAAATGGGAATAAAACATATTCAAAATTGATTTTTTAATATTTAAAAAAATTTATAAATATTATAATGAATTGTAAATTTATTTGTGGACATTTGCCTACTTTTATATATAACAAGTTTTAGCTATATTATTATTATTTTTTTTTTTAATTAATAAATAATTCCTGAGCCCATTTCAAGGTATTTTTGTCTATAAAAAATCTTGGCTTGACTTCATAATAATATTTTTAAAATTTTTGAGCATATACATAAGTAATTAAAATTCAATGCAATTAGGGTTTTTTTTTTCTTTTATTATTATTATTTTTTTTTTTTTTGACTAACAAAGTTTGTTGACGAAGGTTTTTTTTTTTAATTTAAATAGCTGCGCAGCTGAGCTGCCTCATTTGTCTACGATTTTGTGTTTTGAAAAACAAGTTTTTTGATACAAAAACGTTTTTTGATTTGTAATTTTTAGAATAATCTAATGAAGATTAGCTTCAAAAATTAACATTTGTATAGAAACCCAGTTCTGGGCTGAGGGTCAAAGTAATTTATGTTATCTATACATAATGATATTCAATCAGAAATATGGCATTATCAAAGGGCAGCAGATCGACTGTGTAACTATTCCTATTTTACGAGTCTTCAGCTGTGAGCAGACATTGAACATTGCTTTATAGACCTTATATCATTTCTGTTTGCTTATGCCATTGATGGCTGACAGCATTAGTTTGGGTTTTTATTAATATGGGTTATTGATTTAAATATATAAATCATTAAACATCACTCTTAATAACAGTGCTTAAAGTTGCTATGGAATAATCACTACTATTAACAAATATGACTAAAATTTATAGCGTTCCTTGGTTTAAAATTGTCAAACAAATTGCGCACTTAGTTTAAGCTTTTAAATATTATGCTAAGCAGAAAGCGTTAGAGTAAAAAAATAAATTAAATATTATTTATGAGTTAAGAAACTACACAAAAACAGTTGGTTCTTTATAAGTTATTTTTTTAATGTAATAAATATAATTTAAATAAAAAACTAAAAATACTGGCAATGTTATTTATGGGTATTTTTTTATTTTTTTTTCAATTTCTTATATTATTCATGAGCTTTTTTTTGGATATACATATATTTAAAACTGTAAAATATATAATATATTTTTATTATAAAAAATATAATACATTTTTTATTATTTTTATATTAAAAATTAAATTTCATTGCATGAAAAAATTTACAAATAATCCAACAAACAAATTGTTTAACATTTTTAATATTTATACTTATATTTGAAAATATTTTTTTTAAATATATTTATTTTTTTTTTATTTTAAATAAAATGTATGTATATATATTTTTGTATTTATTTTGTAAAGCATTTTTTAAATTTTTATTTATATGCATAATTTATCATACATACAATTTTTTTAATTTTACAAAATACTTAAGCTTGCAAATAAACGGATTTGGTTCAAGGCGCTATAAAAAAAAATATATATATGTATATACATATTTTGTCTGCTGTTTTTTTATACGAATTTTAACGCTTTGTCTGTCAGCTGAGGCTATGCTTAAATGTCAACATAACTTCCGACTTTGACGATTTTTGATGAGGCAAAAAGTGTGGCTAGAACAGCCTTGAGAGTAGCTGCAAGAGTCTGTGTTGAATTTGTAGCACAGTGTTGTTTTAGCAAATGCTGAAGCTGCTGCTGAGTGTACTCACTACGACCTGGCTAGCCACTGTGCTAGGCTGGTGGCTGCTGGCTGGCGTTAGGCTGACTTTTAGCCCGGCCACTAAGCCATATAATTGCCAAGAGCGATTGCATAAGCGTATTCGTAGCATACGTAACCAATAGCAAATGCAGTGCGATATATATAGGAAAAGTCTCGAATTTAGTCTAGAGTTGACAATCGCAACAGACGGCCTAGTTTTTGGGGCTGGACGCGGCTGACGGGGTGTGGCCGCTAGAAGACCCAAGTCACGGCAGCCAACGGCAATTATAGAGCATAAAACATTGATAATCATAATAATTAAGCATGACTGGACAGAATGTTCAGAGGCGGCAAGGTTGACAACGGTTGGCACAGACCAGAGGCGTGGCCAGAGGCGGAGGGAACTGAGCAACAGGCAACAGTAGCCGGCGATTATAGAGCTAAGAATCGATGTGAATACTGAACGGAAGATGATGATGATGATGATGATGATGGGGCATCAAATTGAGGGCTTGCTAGATACCATATGCACATATATACGTTTATGTATGTATATATATAATAACTAAATACCCGGCTGCGCATAAATTGTTAATTAAAGCCATTTTGATTTGGTAAATGCGAACGTGATGCACTACAAAGCGCAATGATTTTCTATATTTAAGAGATGCCTAGAAAGTGCTGTGGATTCAATAGAATCAGTCGATGTGTATGTGTGTATGTGTGTGTGTGTGTGAAAGTCGTTTAGAACATTTTCCTAGAGGAACAGCTTGCACAATCAAGCAGCAGACATTGAGTGCTGTGCGACGCCTACTAAAAGCTTTGTTCACTGATCTATAAATTCCGAATCAGGCCCTTTTGAAATAGCTGCCAGATTTGCATTTTTTCAATAAAGCTGCGGGCCACGCACTAAAAATAATCATAAAAACACTAAAAAACGAAAAACTGTAACAAATTTATTTATGTTTCCTATTTATGAATTGACCAAATTTGTTTGTTTTGGCTTCGTTTGTTGTTTGAGCCATGGCAAAGGTGTTGGACAACAATTGGCAATTTGCTTTAATTGTGTTGACAACATAAAGAGAAAAATGAATGCGAAAAAGATAAAAAAAAAAAAAAAACTGAATACGAATCGAACAAAGCCTGCGGCAAACAATGAAAATTCAGAGACTTCAAATAATGATTGAGAATGGGAACTCAGGTCGCCCGGGGCACAGTCAAGTTAAATAGCAACAAGAATAATGATTATGATAGTGCCACAAAGCGCTGGCCAGGCAAAGGGTAACACTAAAGAGCTATTTAAGTCCACGAAAATCGAAAGAGGAAAAAACAAAAATCATTTTCGAATTAATTTCTTTCGACATTTGTTTTGCTTGTTGAAAGTCTGCGCACGACTCGATTCGACTTGACTCATCGGACGGTAGGAATACTGAATGAAAACTGTTGACTCATCCCAGTTAAATGTCCCTTTTTCATGCAGTCGATTCTTTCTTTTTTTTCAAGTCAATTCCGAATGAAAGTCAATGAAATAAGTTTGAAAACTGTGGACAGTAGTTAATCAGGGCAGAGTCCCCAAAGAAATGCTGAGTGAGCTGAGTTAGAAAGAATGTTTGAATATTTATATAGGGGAATATAGAAATATTCTCCCATATATTCTAAAATTCTTGACAGACAAGCAAATCAACAGCTGAATATAAATTTCTTACTCAAGGCAAACAAAATTTAATTAAATAAATTTAACACAGAAACAAGAATTTACTTCTTTTTTGCAGCTTTATTTATGTTGTGCTTAATCTGAATCTAAAACTAGAATAAAAGAGCAACAAGGCAATATCACTTAAGCTACATTTAACTTGTTTTCCGAGTACTTTTTGGGTGCCAAAGAGTTTAGCTTACTTTAGAGTCAAGCTCTATATATTTTCAATCTCTGTCTCAGTTCTGTTTCATTTCAAATTCCAGAAACATTCATTGATTTCACTTAACGCCCATTTCAAGCTTGATTTAATAATAATTAAAATAATAATTTTTTTTTTTATTAAATTTTCTCTCTCTCTTTTCGTAGATTTTCACTTTACATTTGCAGCAATTTTCCACTCGCTTAAAACGTTCACAGCTGCTTCTCGCTTTTACATTTTCTTTGCTTTTCTTTTTCTGTGTTTCTGCGTTTTGTTTTTGCTTCTTTTTATTGTGTTGCTAAATTTGTCATTTGTCAAGTTTTCTCAAGTTTTAATAACCAACACGTTCGACTGGCCCCAAGTTGTTTATGTGCATTTGAGCAGAACCACAAATTGTCGAGTGGAAGAAGAGCGAGAGGGGAGGGGGAGGGAGTGGGGAAAGGGGGAGTCACAGCCATAGAATAGCTGAGGTAAGAGCAAAGTAAAGCGGACTTTGGAAAGTCATTTCAGCAGTCCCTAGCCATTCAAGCTTTGATAATTTGATTTTAGGCATAACTGGAGCATGACAAACAAACTAAAACTAAAACTAAAAAAAAAAACTAAAAAAAACCAACTGAACGCTCATAAGAGGCTTAAGCTAACAGTCAAATACTTCAGCTAATTCAAATGTTTCCGCCAATCATTAAATAGCCAAGTTTATCGATCATATTTGAAGACTTCCCCCTTATAAAACTTGTCCCAAAAGCGGAAGGCGCAAAATTGTTAATAAACATTTTTGTTGTTTATTTTCTGGCCAATGGCTGCTCGCTGAGTGAAATCAAATATTAACATTAGCAATTGCCATCAAATGTTATTTTAATTGCTGCATAAACAAAAAACAAAAAAAAAACTAAATCAACTTTTGTGCAAATATTTTGCTTACCTCTCAGCTGATTATGATTATTGGGTTGATGATTATGATGTTCCGCGTCCAAGAGCATAGCACAAGCTGAAAGAGAAAAAAGTAAATAAAGTAAATAAAAGATTATCAAATATTTTCAGAATTTGCATAACCAAAGTTCTCTCACAAATATTTTTAGCTCTTTAACTAAGGTATACGAACGATTCTCTAACATAGTATTAGGCAAGTCTGAAATCGATTTGCATTATGCTAACGACTGCGGCACCTGTTCAATAAGCCAACTGGACAATAGACGAGTTTACACAATTTATCGGGAGCGTGAAGTGTTTGTTGGGTGCTGTAATCAAACAAAAGACCGAACTGAGTGAATCGCCACGCCGTTATACTGAATTTGCCATACGAAATGAGCGCAAGAGCTTAACAGCTCCGAAGAAAGAAAAGAAAAAACAGAAACTCTGTTTACAGTTAACGAATCTGTGCAGATGAACTGGAGAGCGGAACTTTGAACCAAGCTCGGCGTCTGTGTGTCAAATGCGCTTGAAATGCAAACAAAATATTTCACAAAAAAAAGAAAAAAAACACAAATACAAAATATTTAAACGCAGAGAATAAAATTTAAAAAAAAAAAAGGAATAAATATAAGCGGCTCGTAAACCGGTTACAGCATAATAATATCGGCTCGAGAAGCCAAGAACCGGTTGGATTTAAGCAATATATACAAAATATTTTTATATATATACTACATATACTTATTTCATATTGGCACACTCGCTGGCAACGAGCCTGAGCTAACAGAACCTGCAGCCAAATCGGAATCAGCTCAGATTTACTCGGAAATATAGCTCGAGTACATCGGAACTAAGCTGAGAACTACCAAAGTGAGCTAGTATATTAATAGATTTGGCAAAAAAACTGAAGTAGAATAGGCTTCATATTTAGCATAGATATATGATAAACTAGAGAGAGATATGAGAGGAGATCCAATAGCAAATCCTGCTTAAGTAAATATCAAAATAGAACTAGCATATCAAAGGGATTTACAATAAGGAAACATGCAGATCACTAGAATAATAAGTATGTATGTACATATATCAAAATATTAAATATATAAAACTATAAATAATAAGTATAACAGAAGTAGCTAGAGTGGCAAAAGATAAGAGCTCAGAATCTGAATGACTGGAGCTATAAGAGCATGTTAAGGGCTTTTCCAGAAGAACTAGAAAACAAACTGTATTCAGAATCGGATTAGACAATCAGTCTAAGCAAGTAAAACATATATTAACTGGATTGGGAATCATTTAAAGTCTACATGAGTATAACAGTTCCGGATTAATAGATTCATATCAACAAATTTGTTTAAGTGAATTCAATTAAGCATTAGTTTCGTGGTATTCGACTATAATAAAATGCAACTAGAAGTAAGAACAATTTAAACATACCCAAGTATAACAGTTTTGAATCAGAAGAGCTGTGCGCAAATAATAAAATGTGGAATAGCCCTTTAGAATTGCTCTAGAAATACAAGAGCCTAAGATGTATTCACCATCAGTCGATTACTTTAGACATGTACGAGTATAACAGTTCTAAGCTTATCCAGAGATTTGCCAGTAGAACAACAAGACGAACAAACACACACAAGTATAACAGAAGAGAGTCAAGGGAGATTTGCATAACCAGAAACCGAAACGGCATTAGGCTACGCATATAAAACGCGGCCCCAGTGCGAGTGCGAATGCGAGTATAACAGTTTTGAGCAAGGGCTAAACAGTTATTTAAATTAAGGCGAGCGGCCTCCGCTGCTGCTACTATTTAAATGTTGACATCTCTGACAACTCGAACCATTGCATTCATTTCAATCAAAATTTTAATTGAGGTTTATTTGTAAATTCATGAAGCGCGATAAAGATCTGAGTTTCGCGTCTGTGACAGGCGTGAAGTGAGCCAAATTATTTGGACAGCACCGAGAAACATCAACAAAAACAAGAAAAAAAAATATATATATATAAAGATAAAAAAACAGCAAATTAAAATAAACAGCAACAAAAGCAGGGAGGGAGTAGCTGGAGGAGGAAATAAAAAGTCAAAGGCAGAAAACGAAAATAAAAATCACCGAGTTTATTGTCTGTCTGTCAGCCCCAAGTGACGGCTGCCCAATCTTGGAGCTCGGCTCTTGGCCAAGCTTATTGAAAAGTCTTCCGCTTTTCAAAAATCAGCGTTTAAGGAGTTGGCTGGAGATTAGCAATCGCCAGGTTTCGGGCTCGGTTGCTAATCACAAGGTGCCAGCTGCCAGTTGCCAGTTGCCCCGCCCCGATCCGACCCGGAACGGCCTGTTCCAGCCTCTCCATTGATTTATTGGCAAATTTCAAGTTAACACTTTTTCCTAAATTGAGTTATTTATTTCGCTGGCTGCCAACTGCCAGTTGGCTCAGTTGGCTCAGTGGGCTGCTGCCAGTTGCCGTTGTTTCTAGCCATTCTGCTATAATTTCAGCGCATGGGGTCGTCACGTAGTTGGCATTGGCTTTAACTAGGAGGCGCATGAGCCGGCGATTGGACATTGCATTTAGATTTATATTCATAGATTTTGGCAGTTGTCTTAATGAACTTTTCTGATTTATGTGTGCTCCTGGCCAATGTGGCCAATGTGGCCAATATGGCCAACAGCAATGGCGAAGAAAATAACCAAAAAAGACTCCAAGTAAAAGAAAATTCTTTTTCAACTTCTGATGAAAACTTTAATTTGCAACTGTTGCTAGAATATTTCTTGCAGACATTAAAATAAACTGCCTGAAGGCCTTTGTCGCTCTGGCTTAAAAATTGTTATCTAGATTTAATTCTTTGTAACAATAAATAAATAAAAATAAATCAAATTAAAGAACAAAAACAAGACTTTGCAAAATGTGATTTAAAAACAAAAAAAGAAAAATTAAATAAAAATAACTTGCAAAAATGTGATTAAAAAAACAAAAAAAAAAAATAAATAAAAATAATATCTTTTATTATATAAAATAGATTAAATTGATGCTAAAATAATTTGAACAGTTTTCAGAGCTCTGAAATGATGTTGATGTTGATGTTCTAAATATCTGTTTAGAAATATTAAATATATAAAATATTTGTACTTAAATTACTTAAAAAATTAATAGTATATTTTATATAAATTTATTAAAATAACTTTCAGCTCAAATTGTTTATGTTTTCTATATCTGTTTAAAAATATTATTTATATAATATTTTGTTACTTACTTTAAAAATAATAATAATTAGTTTCATATAATTTTTTAAAAACCTTTCAGCTCATATTGTTTATGTTTTAAATATCTGTTTAAAAATATTAAATATATAATATTTATTTTATATTACTTTAAAAATAATAATAAAAAATTGTATATAAATTTATTAAAATAACGTTAAGCTCAAATAAAAATTATAACTTTTATATATATATTATATATATAATTTATAAGCTAAAAGCAAGTCCAAGTTAGCTTTTGCTACTCATAAATATATATTTTTATTACCATTTTCTGTGTAGTTATTTTCCAAATAAATCTATCTCATATTTATAGACTTGAAAATAGCTGTTGCTCATTTATGCATCATTTCCTAATGCCATTAATCAAATGCAATGCGAATTATATAATTTAACAGTTCGTAAAACGGAAAACTTTGATACGGAAACTGAAGGTTAGGCTTTATATGTGGGTAACTGTAGTTCATGTTATGCATGTTGTTCATTTGTTTGTTTGTGTGCTCGCTTGGCCATTGTCTGCGTTTGTCGCTTTTCCTTAACGCTTTTCACCATTTCCCATACCAACAGAAAACCGTTAGGCGTAAACCCAGCAAGCGGCGTCATTGCCAAGTGCGAAAATTAACGCAACAAAAAAAAAAACGAAACATTCATAGAAATGCAGCTGTAAAGTAAATGTTCACACCATGAATTGCGTGGAAAAGTGTAGAAGAAGAAGAAGAAGAAGCAGCAGCAGCAGCAACAGTTGCCGCCACATCAAATAGCAAAAATCAACTGAATTTATAATGGGAATATAATGTTTTAATTAATGTTGTCTATCGATAAACAGGTAGACGGACAGGTAGTGAGACGTCTCTCACTCTTGCGAGTGAAAGTTAAGAAAAAAAAATAACATAAATAAATAAATAAATTTAACAGCAAAATCGTCATGATTGAGAGAAATACGCGTAATACTCATGAATCGAATGGAATGCTCAAGTGAATAAGCCGTCTAAGCTCTTAAGAAATCATAAATCTGCATGTGTGTGTGTGTGTAACTGTTTGTAATTACATATACAACTATGCATATCCAAGTGGGCGTATACTTTTATTGATAAGTGTTTTGCGAAGATGCGCAAGTGAAAATCCATAGCCGACAGTGGCGAATGAAAGTGCGTAGATGAGCTGAGGTGTTTCTTCACCTGTGGGTGGCTTAAGCACTTGTAGTTGCCTTTTTCGGATAGATCATCATGAGGTTTGTGTGTAGCAATACAAGAATTAGATATAGAATAATTATTTTCTGGGGTAACATGTTGAGATGGGAAATCTACGGTAATTGTATTAAAAAATAAAAATAAAAAAGCAAAAATAATAATAATAATAATAATTGCATTACATTTTGGAAAAAATATATTTAATACAAAATAATAATAATTGTAAATATTGTAATAATAATAATAAATAAATAATTAAATTTTATAATAAGTCTATTATACATTTTAAGTTAAATGGCGCAATAATAATATTGAATGCTAATTAATAGAGCACTTTATGAAAAATTAATTTTTAGTTAATATAAAAGCATCTATTGACTACTTGTCGGCAAATTATAAGTTCTGATACTTAAAAAAAAAAGAAATTTGCCTATCATTAATCTCTGTACACTTGTTTCCGGCATATTCAGAATTTATTAAGCTAAATCCATTTTAATTTTAGTGCTTAATTATTTTGAATAATTTTTTGTATTACAATATCTTCTTGTCCTCTTTTTAGTTTTTTATTATAATTGCTTAATTAGCTTCCTCTATTATTCACATTCAATATAAGCCCACTCTGCATATAATAAAATCTTCAACATAAATTACAAATTTCCTATATGCCAGCACAAACTTGATTTAATAAATAACAAACAAAATCTGTCACGGTCAACAGCTTAAGACCTAAATTATTATTTTATTAAACCAAAAAATAAACAATCATAAACTCATGCCATATTTGCAGTTTTTTGCGCATAAATTAAAATGAATAAATTATTTGAAGAAAAATATTGGGAAATAAATATGGGAAAACAGGTAAAATATTATTCAATATTTAAGTAATTATGCCAAATAAATAAAATACATAAATATTTTTAAAGACTTTGAAATCAAACTAAAAAAACTTGATAAATATTGCCAGTAAAATTATTCAAGTAAATTATAAATATATATTTTATATAATCATTTGTTTTTTTTTTTTAATTATTATTATTTTATTTTTATTATATTATTCTTTAAGATTTTGAAATCACGCTACAATAAACTTAATCAAATTATTCCCAACATTAATTATGAAATCGAACTATTGAAAGTCTTAATTAAGCCCGCCCATTGTTTGCCATAAAAGTATCATATGGGCACTATATATGGATGCGGTGCTTAAATCAGTTGATCAGTTGGTCAGTTGATCAGTTTCTCAAATTATGAATTAGCAATTTGAATAGCGCCATAAGTCAAAGTTGGTTTACGGCGTTTCGCTTATATAACTTTAGCCGAGAGTTGCGAATTTCTATTTATGGGTCTCCCTCCACAGCTCTTAATAACAGCTCTTTATGGACCACTTGCCAGGCAGTTGCTTGCTTGCTTGCTTGTTTTTTTTTTTTTATAGTTGAGGGGGTTTCGCTTTTTTCCAAAGTACAAATTTCATACTTTCGCTTTCATAAGAGCTGTCAAGCACACACACAGAGAGAAGGAGAGAGAGAGAGAGAGACTGAGAGAGATAGTCTACAGGTTTTCCTAGGTATCTCAAAGATTTGCAATAAAAATTTTCTAACGGCCACTTACAACATTTTTCATATGCTCTTTGCGGTATGGGGACAAACGGGTATATTGGTTGGCGAGATTAAAGAGACGGAAATTCAATTTGCAGTCAATAAACTAGGGAAGAGTGAGGAAAGGAGAGGTAGACAGTGAGAGAAATAGGAAGAGAGAGAGAGAGGAAAGACAGACAGAGTATGAAAAGGGGAAGAACGAGAGACTAAGAAACAAATGTAGAAAAAGAGTAAGAGAGAAAAGGAATGTAGCGACTAAGAAACAAATGTAGAAAGAGAGTAAGGGAGGCGAGAAATATAAATGGAGAGAGATATAGAAGCTAATATTAATTAGAAAGAGAAAGAGTCATAGAGAAATAAAACAAATGCGCTAGAAATCAAGCTAAAATATTTTAATAAATACAATTGAGAGAGGGCGACTGAGAGAGAGAGAGATGGAGAGCAAAAGAGAAAGAGAATGATGAACAAAATCACACTAAAATTTAGCCTCCCATCTTCAGCTTGATCAGCTTTATACACCTGTCTTTGGCTGCTGTCTGCACAGAGTATTGCCAAGTTGGCAATTGCAGCGTTCTTATTTATTTTTTTTTTTTTGTAATACCCATTTTGTAGTGCACTTTGGCAGCCAATTAGCAGCGAAACCGCCAAAGATACATAAATAATAAATTTAAAACTAATAAAAATAATACAAATATGCAATGGCAGCAATAGCAACAACAAGCAGCAGCAACAGCTTATTGCATTTGCTCTAATGTTGGTAAATGCAACCGGTTGCTGCCCAGCCGAAAAATCAACGAAATCAACAACAACAATAACTACAACAACAACTGCTGCAAAGACGGCAAAACAGCAGCAACAACGACTTTCCATTTTCAAATGCTTTTTGCTGGCATTGCAGCCTTCAGTCAGCTAGCCGGCAAGCTGGCCACGGCTGCAACATCGACAACAACAACAACAACAACTGCAGCAGCAGCAGCAGCAGCAACAGCAAACGGCAGCATCGACAACGCCAGCAACAACCATCGACAACTTTTCATTTCGTTTTTCACGCGGCGCATGCCAAAAACAAAAAAATAGTAAAAAGAGGCGACCAAAAACTGCAATGATTTTTTTTAATAGCCATTGGCTGGGCATATGGACTATGTCATTTAGTTTGCAGTGCTCTAATGGCAGATAGAGCTGTCCCTAGGATATGAAAGTCATATAAAAATATTAAAATTATTTTAGTTTTATATAAAGAAAATCTAGTAAAGGGTTATTTTAACTAGGTAAATAAAATTACATTAATTTATTATTATATTATACATTATTTTATTTATATTTCTACATTTAGTCGCTCTAACTAACTAGCTCGCTCAGCTAGCAGCGCATGCGTCTGGCGACTCGAACTAAAATCAACTTTTCGCTTCGTTGTTTTATTTTTTATTTTTTTTTATCTTTTATTTTTGCTTCATTTTGGAGAACTGCAAACAGAAATTGCTGGCGATGTCTGCGCGCTGTCTACGCAGCTGGAAGTCCCCTCAGTGCGCAGACCAATCGAAACCCCAATTCGAGACACACAAGAGTCATAGACGCATTCGCAGGCCGTAGACCTCGTCGAGGAAGGCATTCGATTTGATGTTCAAGTCGTGGCTGTGCGGCAAGTGCTGCAGTGTTGACAATTTGAAGTTGCATGATGTTGTTGTTGTTGTCTGCTTGAAGTTGTATGTTGTATTTGTTATTGCTGCTATTGACCGGTCTTTGCCTTTCACAAG
This sequence comes from Drosophila navojoa, assembly GCF_054131105.1. Taxonomy (NCBI): domain Eukaryota; kingdom Metazoa; phylum Arthropoda; class Insecta; order Diptera; family Drosophilidae; genus Drosophila; species Drosophila navojoa. The sequence continues at coordinate 15,038,805 of NC_142893.1, forward strand.
AGACCGGCCCATGGATATTAGTGGGCGCAATATAAACACAATGTTGTTGTCGTTATTGTTGTTGTTGCTGCCTCTACTAATGCTTGCTAGTGCTTATTGCCTTTTTGCCTTTTGCTTGTTTGCTTCTTGCTTTTGCTTTTCATAGCCACAGCAATAATTGCTCAATGCCTTTTTTGGGCTCTGCCAGCGGAAATGCGCGACTTGATTGCGACTTGCACTTGGCTTCGAAAGGCTTACGATGTGCCACGAGCTGGTTTTTTTGTGTAAAGATTTGACTATTCGTCTATTTGACTTGGCTCTGCATTTGCCCCAATCGAACTCCGGCAAACGGAAGCGCCTCGCACAAGCCAAACATTGAGGAAAGCCAAGCAAACCCTAAGCCCAACCCACAATTCCAACACCAACTTCAACTCCAATCCAATCTATTGAGTCAAACATATAAATTCTATAGACGCGCGCAACTTGATTGATGTCTCGAGGAAAGACTTGTTAAAAGTCTGAAGCGAATCTATAGTACGTACTTCCGTTCACTTAAGAATGATTGCAGAGGGCAAGCCGAGAGTTTGTTTGCTCTTCAATATAGAGGAAGGACATAGAGGAAGTATATGCAAAATATGTTTGATATGCTTAGGTATAGTTAATAGAAGATATATGTATGTAGTTAAATCTATGCTAGTTATAGGTACTCGAATATGAGTTGGGATATAATAATCTAGTTTACTGCATTTTATATATACAGATAGATGATATATGTATATAATATATGTATGTATATAAGGTTCATAGCAAGCCTGATCAGTTCCTTCAGCAGTTCCATCTCAGTGTACCCAAAAAACAAATTACTGAAACTCAACTCCCTTTGCCATAGAAACTCTCATTGATGACTCGCATAATTAATCTTAAATAAATTCTAAAAATTCTATTAGCTAACCAAACACATGCTCTAGCACTGCCTTTAACAAGTGCCCTAAACTATTTATTTCATTTATCATATCAGCTTGACACGCGCTGTAAACAATTAGAGTTCCAGTTCCAGTTCCAGTTCCAGTTCCAGTTCTCACTCTTAGTACCTGGGGGCTAAACCTATTGACTTGGCAGCTCCCTTTTTGACCTGAACTGAGTTTTCTTGGAAAACCATTAACATTAACAATAACATTAGCATTAACATTCATCAATTAACCGTTAACATTAATAGCAGCAACTGCAAGAGCAACAGCAACAACAACAAAAGTTGACGCCTTTCAAAGTTGTCAACGTCATAAACTCAAGCTAAGCTGAGGCTAATGTTGTATGTTATTATTGTTGTTGCTGTTGTTGTTGTTGTTGTTGCTGCTGCTGCTGTTGGCCACATTTTTACCGTTTGTCAACTGTCATTTCAGTTTCGTGTGTGTTTGTTATAAATACATATATACGTATATATTTCCATATATTTATCTCTCTCTCTCTCTCTCTCTCTCTCTCTCTCTCGTTCTCTCTCTCCGTTGCAGTTAATTTGTTATTATTTTGACATTAATTTGTTGATGATTTTTGAATGGGTTTCTCGCTAGGGGCTCTGAATAATTTGTAACTGTTGTTATTAAATTTATACACCACACACACACACACACACACAGAAAAAAAAGGAGAAGCCCCGGTGTGCAGCCTCAAGGTAAATAATATGAATAAGTCTGTGTCTGGAGTGTTACAAAAAAATGTTTACCAAATATTTAAAATATGTATGTGTGGAAAATAAAAAGAGATTTCCATGATTCTAAAGATCTTTCTAGAGAAATAAATAAAAAAATTTTAATATATGGCAGAATAACTAGAATTTTTCTATTGATGACTTTAAATATTTCATAAATTTATTATTTACAATGCGCATAAATATATAAAATATATTTAATTTTATTTATTTAAAATATTTGTTTAGTTTTAATTGTGTTTCTTTTCCATTAGATATTTTTGCTTATATATGTTAATTAATATTTATTTAATTACCTAGTTTTATTTATTTATTATTATTTATTATATATAAATAAATATTGTTTATTATAAATAAATTATAAAAAATATTGATTTAATTATTTTTTACTTGTCTATTTATTTTTATATATCTTTTTTAAAATTATAATTAAATGTTACATATTTTTATTTATGTATTATATACAAATAATTAAAATTATTAACAATATTGTTTTATTTATTTATTTATATTTAAATGCCTATTTATTTATATATTTACCTATTTTTATTTATTAATTTATTTATATAAATTACTAAAATTATTAACAATATTGTTTTATTTATTTATTAATTAATAACTAATTTAGTTTATTAATATAATTAATTAAATAAATTGTTTATTTATTAATTTATTTATTTATTATTATTATTTATTAATATTATTAATATTATTAATTAAATAAATTGTTTATTTATTTTTATATATAAATTATTATTATTATATAATTAATTAAATATTACCAATTTTCATTTAGTCACTTATATATAAATTATTGACTTTTATATAAAATATTGGCAATATTGTTTTATTTATTTACATTTAATTGTATATTATTTTCCCCCCGTCTCATTTATTCCGTTTACAATACAATTCCCTCTTTCATTTGTAATTGAATAGCATTTAGCTTGCGGCACTTTTCCGATCTCCTTGAGTGCTGTTACTATGTCACGTATTCCTGCAATTTCCTCGAGTTGCTCTCGCAGTGCTCAGGAGGGTAAAGAGACACCGTCATATAAATACGTTTTCGGGCATGCGATTCGCATTTAAAACGTAAAGAGAAACATTTCTGGTTAATTACGCCATTCACTATCATTAACACATTTCCTTGTCATCATTCTGCTGACCCAATTGCTGGTGGCCAGAGTCACTAACTCAACTCAACTGGCCAAAGAAATTCAACAGTTTTCTTGCTGTTGCTGTTGTTGTTGTTGTTGTTGTTGTTGTTGTTATTGCTGAAAATGTTTTGGACTTATGCGTTACGTTTACCTGCAAACGCTGACAGCTGCAATTAAGCCGCGGGGGAAACAAAGCCAACGGACTAGCATTGCAATTAAATGGAATCGTTTTCTGGAGCATCGAACAGAGCGAGTAGCAACTTGTAGCAGCAGCACATTTTTGGCAATCAGGCAGACTGCTCGACTAGCAGATACCCTGGAAGAGCACCCTCAAGAGAGCCAGAGCGATAGACTGGCAGAGCGTATTCGGTAGGGCTATATATAAGTCGGTAGATCGTAGACCAACATATAAGACTGTAGATCGTAGAGCTACGTAGACCCAAGTCTGTAGATCTTATTATTTTTAGAGCTATATAGGTAGACGAGTAGGACAAAAGTTTTTTGGGTTATAGATTGCTTTGAAGAATATATTTATATACTTAAAATGTTCAACTAGACTTTCTTTTTATATTTGAATCAAATCAATATACCCCACTCACCCACTTTCACATGGTATTCTGAATATTATTTAAAAGCAAAGCTCTAAGCAAAAACTGCAAGTGACATGAATAAATCCCAATTATTGGCTAATAACAAACTGTAAACTCTGAACTTTGACAACGAAGTTCAATATATAATATAACTTTATTATAGACAACTTTCAGAATGAAATTCTATTCTGACTTTACATACATACATATATGTATATAAATCTAGATTTACTTTACATCATAATTAGCTTCAGCTACAACAGTTATTAGTATTCATCCAGCAATGGATCTTTTGTTGGGAAAGAAGTTTGTCTAGCATGAACTTGACCTCGCCCAGCTAGCTGTTCCAGCTTTTTCACCCGGCCAACTCTAACGCAGGTAAAACGTTAGCGACTGTGCAACACGTGAGCTTTTTTCCGCTGCTCACTCTCTCTCTCTCTCTCTCTCTCTCTCTCTCACTCGTTTTTCTTGGTTGTTTTGTAATGAAGTTCACACGCTCGTTGTCCGTCACATTAACGTGACCATTAGCTACAGAAGACGAAGCTGAATAAGAAGAAGAAGCAGCAGACGTAGCCAAAGCTGAGAGAATTTGGTAATGTGACTGCGCATCATAAATAACAAACATCATTATCATATGCTCGCATCATGATTATCTTGAGCAGGCGGCAATTAAAACAAGAGCGAAAGTAAAACATTTAACAAAAAATAAGCTGAAGCCGCAGACTGTAAAAAAAAACACACACACTCACAAAAACAATAACAAATGCATATTTAAAAGCCATTTCAAAGCCACAGAACAATAAAAATAAAGCCGAGACCGAGACATGATTATAGAGCTTTCGCTGAATTTAATAAATTAATAAGTGTTGCAATTGCAGTTAGCGAAAATGAAGTGAAAATTATTATAGCGCGCACTTAGCAGACTTCAATTAGCTTTGAAAGCAGCGAATAAGAACTTTACAGTCGGGCGTAAGCGACTGAGTAATACTCACTCGAGGAACAATGATGAGAAGTATTTAAATAAATAAATGAAAGACTGGATTGTGAGATAATAATGATATTTTATCATAATTCATACCATTAAAGTTGTTGTAATTGAACTTGATAAAAAGCTAATATACTCTTATTCTCTTCATAAACACAATAAGATCCAGATTCTATCTTCAATTAACTTTTATATATCCTTAATATATCCTTACTCACATCATGAACATAATCAATCTTATGTATCATAGAATAATTAGAATACTTTATCCACCCAGTGCCTCCATCTCCTCTATTTCCAAAACTAATCTACTCTTATTCAGATTATGAATATAGAGTGAACTATATATAAAATTCAATTCAAATGCAATCATGTGACTTATGCAGTGACTCCCTTCACTCTCCACTCACAGTCCAAAAACACGACCCAAAAAACGAACTGATTCTTGGCCATAAAAAATCATGCGGTGTCATGACTTTAATTACTTTATTAGCCCCAACTGAAGAGGTCTGCATTTATTAATATTCTCATTCGTTCTTTTACTCATTTCTTTTTCGGCCCACACACACACACAGAGGGAGACTGTGATATATGGAGGCCAGGACCTGGTGGGCCGCTATCCGAGTCGGCGGCCTTCTTAGCGGTACTTCGAGGCTTAAGAAGCAGCGCTACAGAAATTAACCAAAGACAAATCGCTTACGCCCCCAGGGCGGCCACCGGACCAACATAACAATTTAATGTTACAATTTATTAATTCTTTTATGTATATTTGATATACATACCACGTGAGCATACATACATATGCATACGTATGTACTATATACGCTGATATCGGCCAACTGGCAGCACATAAAAAAATAATGCATTTATCACAAAGTTGCACAGTGGAACGAAAGTAATTTGAGGTTGTAAATATATCGGGAAAAATCATTAAGTTATTCAAATGATTATTATGAATATTTAAAATGTAAATAAAATTATATTAAATTTATATACCTGTTCAGAATGGGAGTGGAGCATATTAGTTAAACTGCGGTTGGCATATCAGAAAATATTTATATTTGATTAAATTCATCTTAATTTTATCCATATTATATGCTAGTTTTGTACTAAACATTTTATTTAAAAAGAATATTATTTTTATTTGTCTTTAGTTTTGTTTTTTATTTATTTATTTTTACTATACATATTTTTTAGAATATTTTCTAATTCTATTAATATTAATTTAAATGTATTAATTTATTAATATTATTATTTCTTTTTAAATTAATATTAATTTAAATTTATTTATTTATTTTTTTTTAAATTAATATTAATTTAAAAATATTTATTTATTATTATAATTATTTTTTTATTAATATCAATTTATATTTATTTATTTATTATTATTATTTTTTTTTTAAATTAATATTAATATAAATTTATTTATTTATTTTTGTAAAATTAATATTAGTTTAAATATATTTATTTATTATTATTTTTGAATTTTTTTATTTCTTAAATAAATAATAAATAATGGAATTTTTATATTTTTAATAATCTCTTTCGTATCATTTATTCTCTATTACATACATGAATAATTTTACCATTTATATATATTATATTATTATTTTTTAGCTTTACAACCACTGTATACGTATGCGTATATAAAGAAAATAAAAAAATTTGATGATGGCCAGCCAACAAATTGAACAAAAGCCAACCCGAGCCAGTGGCCCCTCGGACGTTGTGGTCACACATTCCGGCTAAAGGCGTGCAAGGCCCGTGTACGTTGCCCAAAACAAAACGACAACAAAACAGGCAAAGAAACAACAAAAATGATGAAGGAAAATTAATAATGAATGCGCCGAGGTAGCTGAGGCAAACGAGGAGTTCCTCGGTAGCTCAGGCCCAGTGCGTGTGTGTGTGTGTGTGTGGGCAGAGTGTATTAAAAATTAATTAAAAACTCACAAAGTCAACGCGAGTCGAGTACATAGAAAGCAACAAAAGTAACTAGAGAAATGCTCATTATCATGGCAACAGCTTGAGTCAGAGCTCTATAGCGGGACGTGCTACGTGTTGGGCATAGCCAAGTCCAAGAACAAAAACCCACAAAGTCTGTTGGCAAAATTGATTGCGAGAGTGGAGCATAGCGAATTGACCCACTGCTGCGAGTGTATCTATCAGATACAAAACAAGAAGAAGAAGAAGGAAAACGTTAGAACAGAATGGCTCTAACTGCGCTCTCTTTACCTCGATATCAATAGAGTCCAGTTCTTTGGCACGCTTCTAACTCAGTCTCAGCCTCAGCTTCAGCTTTGGCTTCTGCTTTTGCTTTGGCTACTTCGACTGGCAAATCATTTGCTGCGCCTCGAGGCAAACACTTGTTGTTGTTGTTGCTGTTGCTGCTCAATTTGCATAATTAGCGCACCTTTTTCGACCATTAAACATATTTTTAACAGCGCTTCTTTAATCACATTTAAGTGAGAGTTAAAAAAAAAAACAACAAAATAAATGTATACATATAAGTAAAATATAGTTAAAATCTTTTCTGTGGCGAAAGTCTAAAACAGTCTTACACCTCTACTCAAATAATAAGCACAGTTTCATTGCTCTAGGGTAGGGCAGGGTAGGGCAGGGTAGGGCAGTATTTATGAAATGAGAACGAGAATCTTCGGTTGTCTAAAATTTGAGTACCGAATATATGATACTCTTATCATAAATGATATATCATGTATATTCTAGAACCTCCAGCAGAGCAAGTATTTCCATATTTCCCCAGATGCCATTTGATTGGAAGTCTTTTAACAGGTTAATTTCCAACACCAAATCTTTAATATCTATTTTCTATATATTAAGGTAATTACCCTCGTTTCGTACCTCTGCTCAAAAGTTTTTACCATAGAATTATCAACTGATTATAGCTAACAGCTATAAGAGTTGATTCAAACTGCATGTTGAGAATAGAACTAGGTAACTCCATATAACGCAACCGATAAATCTACCCACTTTCTACATCTTCATTTTATTGTTGTTTAGTAACTGATAATTAACAAATAAATGACCTCAAGCCTGCAGCTTAATGAAAGTTGGATATTATATAGTAATTTTCCCTATGCGAAGCTTTCGAATACAAAATCAATCTATCTATTAACCTTTCTAGTGATAGCTTTTGCTGAGTTATCTATTTAGCTATTTTATAGCTAGATTTATAGTGAACTTTTCAACTAGCTTTATAACTATTTATCTAGGTTTTATTTAGCTCTCCAACGATCTTTTTAAACATCTTTTAGCTCGCTTAAGCAATCTGTGTTTATATCTGTTTAGCAATCAATTTATCTCGAGTTGACTTTTTAGCCTTTTTTCTAGCTATTTTCTAGCTACATTTTAAACAATCCTTCAAACAACCTTTACTGCTACATTTCTAGTTATATTTCTATACATATATCAATCTTATATATATTTATATTTCTATATACATCATCAATCTACTATATATCTATCAATTTCGACCTATCTATTTATCATATAACATAATAGTCACCGGGGCAGCAATCAGAGGTCCATTGCAGCTGCAGTTGAATTAAATACTTCGATTGCGATAGTACACTTAGAGATACTTGAACCGAGCGAAAGATAGTTAGGAAAGATAATATTTGCCTAAATGACACAGTGCCATAGTATTAAATCCATTTCCTCTGAGAATAGAAGGAAACGGAACTGCTACTAAAAGTAGATCTCAAATGAACACACAAAGACTTTGGTCCATTGACAATCAGTTGACCCACATTTCTGCTTTTGTTAGCAAATCAACTAAAGTCTTAAGAGTAAATAATACGAAAGGAAAATTCTATGTGGTAAATCCAAGCAAATCAAATCCAGATTCTCCTTTTTCATAGGAATCAAATCGTCTTGCAAACAAACCTAGAGGAAAAAAACCACTTCCAGAGTAGAATTTCTACACTTGTTGCTGCTGTCTGGGCATCTATGGAATGTGAGGGAAAAATGGCTGAATGCAAACAAACAATAACAATAAACAAAGGCGATTCATTGAATAATAAATGCAGTCCAGATGCAATTATCAAAGCAAAACATTTCTTTGTCAGATGAGTGAGCCGTTCGCTGCTGGCAGACTGAAAGGCATCGGCGAGTATCTCACCTTTGGGAGATGAAGGTGTGCTGCCGTCATGCTTATCAGTTAGCCACAACGACAACATAATAAACACCCATAACAGCCACCGATGCAAATATTAACATGTAGCTCGTGAGATAAGAGAAAGATAAGAGCTGCACTGCTGTAAGTCAGTCACATTCAATGCGAACCGAAAAAGAGTGAGAAAACTTTTGGGCAAGACAACGAGACAAAGCGAACGTCTTACCCGGAAGTTTTCTGTTGACTGCTGCAACGGGCTGGGCTGGGCTGGGTTAGGCTGGGCAGCTACTTTTACTTTAAACTGACTGTTTACTGGCTTGCATAATAGATTTAATAGATGCAGTTCAGTTAAAGATGTGTGAGATATGCTTTAATAAGCATATAGATTGATACGAAGAAAGATAGCGGTAGACAAACATATGCAGTTAGAAAGATGGACACAGATATGTGGATAAAAATGTAGTAATAAATGCAAATTGGGTATACGGGTAGTGGGATATAGATAGAGCAAAGACTCAGTGAGAAACAGATACAAAATATCTAAAGATACAATTACCAATATATAAAGATACATCTATATATCCAATACCAGATACAGATACAAATATCTAAATAATACTCACATATGCATATATGCTAAGAGAATACAGAATCAGATATATAAAGACAAATACAAATGGAGATACAGCTACACATACAGGTACAGATACAGTGACACAGAGATACAGATGCAGATACAGATACGTCGCACACGCCCCAAATAAAGCGACAAGAGTCGCGCTAACCGCTCACGATCCGAGCGCTAATTCAAACAAATTGCACCATAAATGCATTATAAAAGGCAGAGGAGCAAACACGACCGACATACAATGTGTGTGAGTGTGTGTCTCTGTCCGTGTATGTGTGTGTGTGACAGTATTAAAAGGCAACGGATTCTGGATTCTGGATACTCGAATACTCCGCATAGAAAACGCATATGATAAATTACACAAAAAGCTAGTTTCAAGCACACGGCTGCTATAAATGTGGGCTGAGCGCACAGTGGTTGAAAAACAATTAAAAATGATAAAGAAATTTATTTAAATGAATACAAACTATACGCATATGAGATAAAAGATAAAAAGATTTCCCTGCAAGAAGATTCTTGAATGAAAGCTGAGATGTTCTCTATGCTGAAGTTAAAGTCGGAAGATTGTTAGGGAGATATCTTAGCATCCATACATACATGTCACGTATCAGATATCACTAATCAGTTGCTGTAAACTCTTTAGATAAATGTTTTGGTTTAAAGACTGAATACGAACTTATCTTGAGTATCTTTGGTGCATGATCTATATACTGCTTCAAGAAATACTACAACTGTTAAGGTACTCTCGACTTCTTTTGGGAACAACCAAGAGAAAAACTTTAATAACCAAACAAATATTTGAAACTTGAAACGAATCTAAAACCAGTTTCAGGCAATTCTTTTACATCAGTTTCAAATCATTTAATGTTACGCTTTAATTCACATTCCGAGTACATTTGCCACTCCATTTGATGGAAGCCCAAATAGAATCGCTTTTTATTTCACATTAATGATGATGAGCACCCACTGTGCAGCATGCATCGAGCAGCAGCAAGTGCTTTGTTGTTGTTGCTGTTGTTGCTGTTGTTGGTGCAGCTAATTTGATTAATGATAAGCCGAGCTTAACTGACGACGATTGTGATTCATTATGTGCGCACATCCAGCACACTTAGCGCAAAAGATATAGATTCAGCTATAGCTCCAGTAACCAAAGCAGATGCAGATGCTATTGCAGTTACAGATGCAGATGCAGATGCAGTAGCTGCTGCGAATTGCATTTAATAGATTGTTGGCATAGAATGAGGAGAGACAGAGCATTATTTTATTAGCTTGACAACATGTGTCCGTTGTTGGGCAATTGCCATAGACTAGATCACTCAGTCTTCCCCTCTCTCTCCATCGCTTACACTTGCCACTTGAATTAAATCACCATCAGATGCGAAATATGCTTTCGCTATCTATGAAATACAATTTAGTTGGCTGATTACATGCAATGAGCCATTTCCTTTGTTGTGTCGACTCGCACGCTAATGCCATAGTAGAATCCGTTGTTGCCACTATCTATACATCTATCTAGCTATGTATGTGTATATATATCCATGTATATCTATGCTTCGTCACAGCTGTTGGCCACTTGCATCGCCCCATTTGGGTCAGAACAGAGCGGGCTATTCAACACAGTGAAAGAAAGGCGGTCAGAGCGCATTTCAATTTGATGTGCCTGAAGTCATCGACTCATAAAACAGGAATTCATATAGGCAGTATAAGTAGCTAAACATAAATATATAGATACAGATACAGATACATTTTGGCCATACAGCGAATATTTTTTGCAATATTTTTGATTGTTTTGTATTTTTTGTGTCTTGTACATTCGTCAGAGGCTTGGCTAACTTTTAGTATTTTTTGGGTAAATTTCGGTGTCTTGTGCATTTGTCCGAAACCTTATAACTCCATGACTATTTTTGAATGCAAACTGATACTACGCATAAATACGCGTCTAACAAGGCATTACACTCGAAAATCGGATGAAAAGTCCACAAGATATGAACTACCAAAGTCAGAGGCTTTACTTTTAGTATTTTTTTGGTATTTTTGGGTGTATTTCGGTGTCTTGTGCATTCGTCCGAAACCTTATAACTCCATGACTATTTTTGAATGCAAACTGATACTACGCATAAATACGCGTCTAACAAGGCATTACACTCGAAAATCGGATGAAAAGTCCACAAGATATGAACTACCGAAGTCAGAGGCTTTACTTTTAGTATTTTTTTGGTATTTTTGGGTATATTTCGGTGTCTTGTGCATTCGTCCGAAACCTTATAACTCCATGACTATTTTTGAATGCAAACTGATACTACGCATAAATACGCGTCTACCAAGGTATTCTACTCGAAAATCGGATGAAAAGTCCACAAGATATGAACTACCGAAGTCAGAGGCTTTACTTTTAGTATTTTTTTGGTATTTTTCGGTCTATTTCGGTGTCTTGTGCATTCGTCCGAAACCTTATAACTCCATGACTATTTTTGAATGCAAACTGATACTACGCATAAATACGCGTCTAACAAGGCATTACACTCGAAAATCGGATGAAAAGTCCACAAGATATGAACTACCAAAGTCAGAGGCTTAACTTTTAGTATTTTTTTGGTATTTTTGGGTGTATTTCGGTGTCTTGTGCATTCGTCCGAAACCTTATAACTCCATGACTATTTTTGAATGCAAACTGATACTACGCATAAATACGCGTCTAACAAGGCATTACACTCGAAAATCGGATGAAAAGTCCACAAGATATGAACTACCAAAGTCAGAGGCTTTACTTTTAGTATTTTTTTGGTATTTTTGGGTATATTTCGGTGTCTTGTGCATTCGTCCGAAACCTTATAACTCCATGACTATTTTTGAATGCAAACTGATACTACGCATAAATACGCGTCTAACAAGGCATTACACTCGAAAATCGGATGAAAAGTCCACAAGATATGAACTACCAAAGTCAGAGGCTTTACTTTTAGTATTTTTTTGGTATTTTTGGGTATATTTCGGTGTCTTGTGCATTCGTCCGAAACCTTATAACTCCATGACTATTTTTGAATGCAAACTGATACTACGCATAAATACGCGTCTAACAAGGCATTACACTCGAAAATCGGATGAAAAGTCCACAAGATATGAACTACCAAAGTCAGAGGCTTTACTTTTAGTATTTTTTTGGTATTTTTGGGTATATTTCGGTGTCTTGTGCATTCGTCCGAAACCTTATAACTCCATGACTATTTTTGAATGCAAACTGATACTACGCATAAATACGCGTCTACCATGGTATTCTACTCGAAAATCGGATGAAAAGTCCACAAGATATGAACTACCGAAGTCAGAGGCTTTACTTTTAGTATTTTTTTGGTATTTTTGGGTGTATTTCGGTGTCTTGTGCATTCGTCCGAAACCTTATAACTCCATGACTATTTTTGAATGCAAACTGATACTACGCATAAATACGCGTCTAACAAGGCATTACACTCGAAAATCGGATGAAAAGTCCACAAGATATGAACTACCAAAGTCAGAGGCTTAACTTTTAGTATTTTTTTGGTATTTTTGGGTGTATTTCGGTGTCTTGTGCATTCGTCCGAAACCTTATAACTCCATGACTATTTTTGAATGCAAACTGATACTACGCATAAATACGCGTCTAACAAGGCATTACACTCGAAAATCGGATGAAAAGTCCACAAGATATGAACTACCAAAGTCAGAGGCTTTACTTTTAGTATTTTTTTGGTATTTTTGGGTATATTTCGGTGTCTTGTGCATTCGTCCGAAACCTTATAACTCCATGACTATTTTTGAATGCAAACTGATACTACGCATAAATACGCGCCTAACAAGGCATTCCTCTCGAAAATCGGATGAAAAGTCCACAAGATATGAACTACCAAAGTCAGAGGCTTTACTTTTAGTATTTTTTGGTATTTTTTGGTATATTTCGGTGTCTTGTGCATTCGTCCGAAACCTTATAACTCCATGACTATTTTTGAATGCAAACTGATACTACGCATAAATACGCGTCTAACAAGGCATTCCTCTCGAAAATCGGATGAAAAGTCCACAAGATATGAACTACCAAAGTCAGAGGCTTAACTTTTAGTATTTTTTTGGTATTTTTGGGTATATTTCGGTGTCTTGTGCATTCGTCCGAAACCTTATAACTCCATGACTATTTTTGAATGCAAACTGATACTACGCATAAATACGCGTCTAACAAGGCATTACACTCGAAAATCGGATGAAAAGTCCACAAGATATGAACTACCAAAGTCAGAGGCTTTACTTTTAGTATTTTTTTGGTATTTTTGGGTATATTTCGGTGTCTTGTGCATTCGTCCGAAACCTTATAACTCCATGACTATTTTTGAATGCAAACTGATACTACGCATAAATACGCGTCTAACAAGGTATTACACTCGAAAATCGGATGAAAAGTCCACAAGATATGAACTACCAAAGTCAGAGGCTTAACTTTTAGTATTTTTTTGGTATTTTTGGGTGTATTTCGGTGTCTTGTGCATTCGTCCGAAACCTTATAACTCCATGACTATTTTTGAATGCAAACTGATACTACGCATAAATACGCGTCTAACAAGGCATTACACTCGAAAATCGGATGAAAAGTCCACAAGATATGAACTACCAAAGTCAGAGGCTTAACTTTTAGTATTTTTTTGGTATTTTTGGGTGTATTTCGGTGTCTTGTGCATTCGTCCGAAACCTTATAACTCCATGACTATTTTTGAATGCAAACTGATACTACGCATAAATACGCGTCTAACAAGGCATTACACTCGAAAATCGGATGAAAAGTCCACAAGATATGAACTACCAAAGTCAGAGGCTTTACTTTTAGTATTTTTTTGGTATTTTTGGGTATATTTCGGTGTCTTGTGCATTCGTCCGAAACCTTATAACTCCATGACTATTTTTGAATGCAAACTGATACTACGCATAAATACGCGCCTAACAAGGCATTCCTCTCGAAAATCGGATGAAAAGTCCACAAGATATGAACTACCAAAGTCAGAGGCTTTACTTTTAGTATTTTTTGGTATTTTTTGGTATATTTCGGTGTCTTGTGCATTCGTCCGAAACCTTATAACTCCATGACTATTTTTGAATGCAAACTGATACTACGCATAAATACGCGTCTAACAAGGCATTCCTCTCGAAAATCGGATGAAAAGTCCACAAGATATGAACTACCAAAGTCAGAGGCTTAACTTTTAGTATTTTTTTGGTATTTTTGGGTATATTTCGGTGTCTTGTGCATTCGTCCGAAACCTTATAACTCCATGACTATTTTTGAATGCAAACTGATACTACGCATAAATACGCGTCTAACAAGGCATTACACTCGAAAATCGGATGAAAAGTCCACAAGATATGAACTACCAAAGTCAGAGGCTTTACTTTTAGTATTTTTTTGGTATTTTTGGGTATATTTCGGTGTCTTGTGCATTCGTCCGAAACCTTATAACTCCATGACTATTTTTGAATGCAAACTGATACTACGCATAAATACGCGTCTAACAAGGCATTACACTCGAAAATCGGATGAAAAGTCCACAAGATATGAACTACCAAAGTCAGAGGCTTTACTTTTAGTATTTTTTTGGTATTTTTGGGTATATTTCGGTGTCTTGTGCATTCGTCCGAAACCTTATAACTCCATGACTATTTTTGAATGCAAACTGATACTACGCATAAATACGCGTCTAACAAGGCATTACACTCGAAAATCGGATGAAAAGTCCACAAGATATGAACTACCAAAGTCAGAGGCTTAACTTTTAGTATTTTTTTGGTATTTTTGGGTATATTTCGGTGTCTTGTGCATTCGTCCGAAACCTTATAACTCCATGACTATTTTTGAATGCAAACTGATACTACGCATAAATACGCGTCTAACAAGGCATTACACTCGAAAATCGGATGAAAAGTCCACAAGATATGAACTACCAAAGTCAGAGGCTTAACTTTTAGTATTTTTTTGGTATTTTTGGGTATATTTCGGTGTCTTGTGCATTCGTCCGAAACCTTATAACTCCATGACTATTTTTGAATGCAAACTGATACTACGCATAAATACGCGTCTAACAAGGCATTACACTCGAAAATCGGATGAAAAGTCCACAAGATATGAACTACCAAAGTCAGAGGCTTAACTTTTAGTATTTTTTTGGTATTTTTGGGTATATTTCGGTGTCTTGTGCATTCGTCCGAAACCTTATAACTCCATGACTATTTTTGAATGCAAACTGATACTACGCATAAATACGCGTCTAACAAGGCATTACACTCGAAAATCGGATGAAAAGTCCACAAGATATGAACTACCAAAGTCAGAGGCTTTACTTTTAGTATTTTTTAGGTATTTTTCGGTATATTTCGGTGTCTTGTGCATTCGTCCGAAACCTTATAACTCCATGACTATTTTTGAATGCAAACTGATACTACGCATAAATACGCGTCTAACAAGGCATTACACTCGAAAATCGGATGAAAAGTCCACAAGATATGAACTACCAAAGTCAGAGGCTTTATTTTTAGTATTTTTTCGGTATTTTGTTGGTATTTTTCTGTATTTTGTTGGTATTTTTCGGTGTCGTGTGCCCTCGTCCGACACCTTAAAACTCCATGACTATTTTTGAATGCAAATTGATTCTACGGATAGATACGCGTCTAACAGATGCAGATACAGATACAGAAACAGAAAAAGATACAGATACAGAGCAAATAGACCCACTCTCTATATTCAGGACATTTCAGATAAAATCCGATCATAGGTATTTTTAGCAACAACAATAATTACAATATTTATTTTTGATCATTTCCCGATGCTCGTAAATCCGTCGAATCAATCTAAATATATTATTAATTTTGCTTTCCACGTTGTTCTACGATTTCATTCTTTGGTTCTCTGTGTTCCTTGTGACCTTAGCTGCTGTTGTTGGTGATCATGCCGGAAGCAAGTGGACATTAATAATACATAATGTGTTAACATATAATGGGTAACATTGTTGTTGATGTAGTTCGATGATGTTTTAGCTGTTCTTTTGAATTCGTCTATGCAGTGCCTTTCTCGCGCTCCTTGCGTTCCTTGTCGCGCTGCTTTTGTTGCTCCTGCCTGGCTTTTTCCTTTTCCTTTTTGATCTTTTCGCGCTCCTTCTCCTGTTCGGCGAGCCGTTTCAATTCCTCCCGCTCATAGGCTTCGAACTCCTCGCGATCCTGGGTCAGCTGAATGAGCTCGGCCATCTCACCTTCATCCAAATCGCCCTCATCGAGATCCTTCTGCATCAGCTCCACCTCACGGCTCATGGCCTCCTTGGCCTTGCGGCGTCGCACTTTCAGCTCCTTGGCATCCAGTCGATCTTGACGGCGCTGTTCGCGCTCCTCCTTCTCCTGCTCGCGACGCTCCTCCTCCTTGGCGAACTCCTCCATCTCATCCTCAGTGTACGGATAGTCCGGTATATCGTAATACAATCGAAAATCCTCCGATGTGATGCAGAGGAAAAGGGTGCCAACAAACGCTGCAATGCCGCTCAATAATGCCATATTGTATCTAGAGTTCTTGGCCTTCCATTCCTTCATGAAATCACCCTGGGGCTTGGGCAAATCATCGAAGGTGGCATGAGTGCCGCCGCTCGGAAAGTAGCCCGGCTTCGGTGGAGGCTTCTTCTCCTGTGCACCCTTGCATGTGGACTTCGCGGCGAAATGCCGGTTAAAGATCGGAAATTTGTTGAATCGAGTATAGCGCACTGAATAATCAGTGTTAATTAATAGATATAACTAAGGCGCATTCCGAACTACATATATCTGAGGTCTACTTACACTCACGCGCCAGCCGCGATGGAGCGGCCATCAGAAGTCTGGACATATTTCCCGGCTCGTCCCTTCGACGTACTCCGATAGCAAATGCGGATTTGTTTATTTTGATGTGTGACTGGTAAAAGTATAATTGTCCACACCGACAATAACTTTCTCAAAAGCTGCTTCGTTTTCGTTTTATGATTTTGTTCTGTTTGTCTTTTTTGATTTTGTTGCCTTACTTTGCTTTCTGTTCTTTGAAAGCTAAAGCAAAAGACAAAAATGTCAATGGCAGCAGCAAAAAGTGCAATCGTTATGAATTCTTTGAATTCCGTCAAACTGTTATGAGTACTACGGCAATTTGCTTACTTTTTAGTGAAATGTCGATTAATTCTATGATTTTTATACTACTATTTATATGCTACACGATATGGATTTTAGTGAATTTAATTTGTTTACCTGCTAAAAGGCTACTCGATAAGAATTTGAATTAAAAGGAAAAGACGATTTAACGTTGACTCGACTTATTTTTTCTTCAATTCCAGAAGGCCCATATTTGATGATAAATTGATATTTTTATATCTGTATATATGTATAGAAAACTATACAATAAATTAAATAAAAAATTGGAAAAATTGGAATAAAATAAATTGAAAATGTTTTAAGTGCGCCTTAAAAGCTCTCATGTAATTTTGTTTTCGTAGCTCAATGCACCCAAAATCACATAAATTACACAGCAAATTAGTTGTAAACTCTGTAAGTTTTGTGGAGCAGCACATTTGGTTAGTAAGTCAGAGCGGGGCAGCGTCCATTGGCTGCGATAACAAAGAAACATAACTGCTCGAGAAAATGGGTAGTGCGAACGGTCGCGAGATACAGAGACAAAGCTTATCTGTTGCAGAGATACCTGAAAGCTGATGGACTGAAGAGACGATGGAACCAGACCCAGAGCCCAACCAGCAGCGCATTAGCATGTTAGAGAGCATCAGAAAAAGATTTCATGGAAATTTATGATGCCCCCAAAAGAACAGAATCTACAAAGGTGTCACGTGCGTGCGCTGTCAGCCCACAACACTGGAGCACTACCACTAGAAAAGTTGTCAAAATTTTTTGGTATAGTTGACGATGTGGAGAGATTGAACAAAAGTAGTTTGTCGTTCGCTGGTCGTTTAAACAGATAAAGAAGCTAAAGAGAAGCTAATCACGTCAGTTGTACGCCCCAAACGAGACTGCGAGAATGCGGTCAACAAACTTGTTCCCCGTTGCACTCTGGGCGGTGGGTGTGGGCGTGGGTGTTCACTATATATACTCATTCACGAGAGTGAGCAAAGTATATTGGTTTTGTGCGCCATGCGGACTGCTACTCTCGGACTACAAAGTGTCAGGATTTCCTGATCCGAAAAATGGATATACCTGCATTGACGCCATGAATGAGTATTCTGCAGTCGATGTTGCTCAACTGCAACGTTCTTACTTGCTTTGACTGTGGGTAGGTAGGAAAAGAACTTGATCGCAATATGCAATGCTGAAATATGTCGCTTTATAATGTCAAGATCTACAAAATATATATAGAAATACACAAAGACATATGTATATGTATATAAGTGCTATATGAAACGGTTTGTCTTCAATTGCGCTTTCTTAGATTTCGGTTTTAGTTTCTGCATGTTAGCTCGCCTCTTTCGGGTGCAGAAACAGATGTAGGAGCAGAAGGCAAATAAGGCATAGAGTATGGCAGATACATAGCAGCGTAATGCCAGAGTCCTATTTAAGCGATCGCACTCGGTGCGAAATTGCTGCAGACTCTTATAGGTCTCCTTCAGCGGCAGAGTTTGAAACATACCCATGGAGTTGAGCGAATAGGACATGCCCATCAGCAGCAACTGAATTGTGCCCCAGATGCTCAAGAAGAGGCAGAAGAGGGAGCATTTCTTACCGCAAAGCATTCCAAGTGCTTACCAATTCTCAAAATCTACAAAATCTATATAATTAATTTTTTGTATATGTAAAATTGATAGATCGTGTGACGGCTAAAGCAAAACCACATCATCGTCATCTCTCTCTCTCTCTGTCTCTTTCTGTTTGGCTACGACAGGTGCAAAGCCCACATGAAATGAAAAGTTTACGCCACATGAACCAATTCAGCTCCAGCTCCAGCACTTGCTCTTACCTGTTGCCTCTAACCTTGTGCGATTTTAATGACATTAGATCTTGCCGGCCAGATTGTGAAGGTTAGACCCAGCCCCAACAGTACGAGCACACATAAACACATACATATGTACATATATCGCATATATATCGCATATATCGACTCTAGCTAACACTCGCTTTCAGTTGCTTTTGCGGTTGCCTTTGCTGTTGCTGTTGCCGTTGCGGTTGCGTTTTCTGTCGGGTTGTTCAACTCGTGCACACATTTTGCATAAATTTTGTTTCGGTTTCGGATTCTGTGTTCAGTCGTTCAGCAGTTGTTTGACAGCTGCTATTAGTGACAGTTCAGCTAGCTTAAGAAGTTCACAAATTGAAAAAAGGAGAGAAATATATGCTCTCACCTGTCTTAACATGTTTTGTTTTCAAAAATTATAAAAGCCCCATACATGGTCAAATGAAATGTTAAATCAATGTTAAGGATTCGATATTGAATTTGTCGTATATAAGTAGGTATATATAATATAATAATGATGTATGATATAATATAATAATATCTTTATAGAGTGTGATAGAAATTGTCTTATTGTATATCACATATCAAGTTTCCTAGTTATATATCATAATATCAAGTTTACTAGTTACATACACATGTAAATACTTTTTTCAAAGAACATTTATGGGCTTAAAAACCCCTTTAGAAATTTTTAAGAAGCATGTTCATATGCTCATAAAATTTACCTTCTCCTTCTGGATTTGAGTAAAGAGTATGAGTAGATTACCTCTATGCCCATAAACATAAGTTGAACTATTTTTAGTTTCGATGTAATCTGCTTATGGATTTTTATAGCACATCTTGCCATAGCACTTTACACACTGAGAGCTCTGCATATTTATACATATTTTTTGCCTGTATGCACTATACACTAATAATAAAAGTACGGAAAATAGTAACAACTACTCACCGATTTTCCAAATAACGCATAAAATGGTATTTCGTTTCCTTCCAAAAAAAACTGCTAAAACGAGTAGCGAATGCGAAAAAATCGCTATAAAAATGTTTGCCAAGTGCCTTAAAAATCCGTTAGACGAGTTCAACTTGCGAAAATTCGTAAGACGGTTTAATGTTTTATTTCTTTATTTTTATTTTTATTATTTTTGTAATTGTTTGCTTCGTTTTTGTTGTTTGTTTACACAAGTTTTTGTGCAGTCGTTAGTTTTATGGTTTGCACAAAGCCTTAAACTGTTTTCCTTCTCTTTTCCTTTTTGCTGAAATGTGCAAAAGGCTTTCAATTAGAAATAGCCATTAATCGTTTATATTGAATGCTATTAGGTTTTAGGATCCACGCTCTTAAACTTAACAACTAGACAAAGCTCCAGAGACATGAAAATGCTTTTATGCTTGGGGCTTTTTTTTTATAGACAAGCAATGATTTTTGTAACATTTATAGAGATAACTATGCAGAAATGAAACAAATATATAGATTTATACATATATAACTATAACATTTATTACAATATTTGAAACATGATCATAGTTTGAAGTTTTTTAATGCCTGTGCTATACAGAGCCCTATAAATTTTTATATATTATAAAAAAAAATAAATAAATAAATAAAAAAAAAAAAACATTGTATCGCAGACATCCAAAATGAATTCAAAGAAAACCTTGACATTAGCTTGTTTATTTTCGAGCAGCTCAGTTTACATGTCTCGTAATCACCAATCAATCAAGCTACAGTAGCCACTCTAATGAAGGACAGACACATTAAGGTATTCAATTACATAAGCTGCATTGGCTTTAATTATATATCACAACAGTCCAACATTATTCGAATCACTGCACATTTTTTTTTTTTAAATTTATAATAAATTTACATATATAATATAATTGTGCCATTCAGTTTCTCCACAGTTCTATCTGCTTGAAATTCCTTCGACTATCGAGAGAAATTCCGCCAGAGTCAACAAATTATCAAAACAAATAATTCTTAGCGGAACGCCAAGCGCAGCATTTTCTTTTCTTTTTCAACTGAATTTGTGCATATATAGTTATTTATATTTATTTTTATTATTATTATATTTTGTGATAAGATGGCATAGCAAATATACATTTGATTTGCCTTTTGTTGTTGCTGTTGTTGTCAATTGCTTTCTTTTATTTGTTTTGCATTCTTTAAGTAAAACACTTGTTGAAACGCGCACATACACACGCACACATAAATACCGACACCGACACACTCACACACACACGCACGCAAACGCCGCTTTGAATCAGAGCTTGGCGTATATACCGTATAAAGCAGGCTAGGCTGCACAAGAGCCAAAACAAACACGAAAATGAACCACTAGCGGCGCAAAAGAGACAGCGAGAGTGAGAAAGACCGTAACGAAGCGCGACACAACCAACTTGCTCCACGTTCGCTGCTGGAATGAAACTAGTGAGCGTAGCCGCCAAGCCACTGGAGAGACGTCGCATTGCGTCGATTGTGTGTTTGTTTAGCTGTTGGAGCTCTTGGCGCTTGCTTGCATGCTAGCGAGGTATTTAAAGTTCTGGACTACAGCATTAACGATTTGCAAGACATTATAGATGTAATAATAAAAATTAGTACAAATTTTATTTCAATACAATTAGTTGTTTAGTATATAAGCGGTTCACATTTGAAATTTATGCAAATCATACACGTAAATATTCTTCTTAATTGTGTATTCTATTTTTTAAATTGGGTTAATTGTTACTTAATTAAGAAGCAGTCATTTTTGTTATAAATAAAACATATAAATCAAATTGTTTCCTTTAACCAACTGTTGATTGAAATGAATGTTTGATAAACGAACAGTCCACTGTTAACTTAACATTAACGTAAAATGAGTGCTCTCAGAGAGAGAGCAACAGAGTCTGTTGCAGAAGCTAGCGCTACCAGACAGAAAGCTGGCTGCTATGGCGAAGCTAGGCAGTGTTATTATAATGCGCGTGAAGTCTTTATATTTTATTTATTGTTATAAAGTTTTAACATTTTTATTATTTTTGTATTATATTTTTTGTTTCTAAATACATTGTTTAAGTTATCTTGATATAATTCTTAATAAACATAAATATTTGTTTACATATAAAAGAGATCAATAATATACATACATATATTATGTTTTCATGTAATCAAGTTTGAAAGCTCATTTACAATGCCCTATATAGACTCATAGGCTTTGGCCTAATAAAAAAACACAAATAAAAATTCTTTAAGTTTTAAATATTCAAAATATTTTTGTTAAATTTACCAGCTTGTCCATATAATATTTGTGTATGGCAAAGATTTCCTGTTTGGCGCAATTAAAGCTCAACTTTTATGGCAATTTAATCGGTAGCGCTTAGAAGTATTTTGCGATCATTAAAAGCAGATCTCTGTCTGCTAATTTTGGCCAATGGCCAACCAGCATCTGAGGCAAGCTAATGCCATAAAGAACCAAGTGTGATCGAAGTTACGCCCATGCCCAGTTAGCATGAATTACTTTTTGATTACTGGCCATATATACATATGGCTACATGGAACGATCGCTAGATCGATACGAAGCTAACTGTGATCGCCTTAAAAGGCCGCAGTCGGATACTTTCGCAGCTGTTGGCGGATTTCCGCTCCCAAGCTACTAGAATTTCCAGCCACCCAAATGACAAAAATGTGCCCATGATTAGAGAGCCTCGCAGTGGTCTTAAAGGCAAAGTTTGTCATTTGATACGGCACCGCAGGAGGAGTGAGTGCCAGCAGCAGGAGAAGGAGGAGGCTGTGGAAGGAGGCCTAAGCACTCGAGCGATTAGCATGTTAAACAGCGGCTGCTTAAAGACTATAATTAAGCGACATAAACTTGGGTATTAGGCGCTAAATACACACACTCGCACACAGTCAAAAAAGCTCCACACACACGCACACACACAAATGGGCAGTGCTGAGGGGAAATTGAGTAAAACGGGGGCCCTCCTATGATTTGCATAACTGTTTGGCTGGGGCACGCACTCGACGTCTCGATCATCTTCTGGGTGTGAGTCTGGCCCATGGGCCTGGCTTGCATTCGAAACAGACGGCAGACGGCATGGCAAACGAAAAACGGAGGCAAACAGACACAAGCACACACACACACACGCACGCACACTAACACATTGATATGCACCTGTCCACATATGCGACACGTTGGGCTTTCATTTGCTGCCTAAGAAAGAGTAAACAGTCCCCAGTCGCATATTCTATGAATACACTCGACTCAGTCGGGGCATTCTCAATTTTATGATGCAGTGCAGCAAATGTGTGAACAGGGGAAAAACTCCAATAATAATGGTATATACAAAAACATCCAAAGATATATGAAGACAAAACTAAAATATATTACATTAAATTTATAATGATTTTTTTTTTAATTTAATTTAATTATTTTATTGAATTCTTAGTTGTAAATATATAAATAGAGCAGTTGACTAACTGCTTAATTTTAATAATAATAATATATAAAAATATATATATATATATAAATATATAAACAAATCAAAAAATATTCAATTAAATTCTAACATATTTTTAAAATTTTATATTATATATTTTTATTTAAAAAAATAAAAACTAAAAAAAAGTAAAAAAAAAAAATAACAAAAATAAATAAAGCAACTAGTTGATTTATATTTAAAAATTAGTAAAAAAAATAAAAATAGAACAACAGTTTATTTACACTAAATAATATTTATAATATATGCTATATTTATTTTAATAGTAATTAAATTATATATATTTTGTTGACATATTTTATTTTCAATTTGTTTTTTTTTTTTAGGGTATTCGTGTAGTCAATGCTCAAAACTTAATTTGCTTTTGCTTTCTTATTGTTGTTTTTTATTTATATTATTTTTTTTTTTCGTAACACAAAAGAATTTCCATCAATAATGTCAATAGTACTGCAGCAACAACAACAAGTACTTACAACAACAACAACAAGAACAACAACAAGAACAGCAACAAGTCGACGACACTCCTTATGAGCTGAGGCTTTTGGCTGAAGGCGGTTTGCATACGACTTTACTAAGGAAAAACGGGCATATGGGTTTTGAGACAAGGCAAAGTTATTGCAGAGAGAGGATAAGAAATTTCAAAATTGTATAGAAATATTTAGAGATATATAAAGAAGATAAAGATGTTATACATGGAAGATAAAGATAAAAATATAGTTTAACTAATTGATAGTATATAATTATTTCATTAATAATGTGCATATGTTCATATACAACATATAAACAATATTTTACAAGTGATCTCTTGAGCAAAAACTCTATATGTGCAGTCCTCTTGGATATGGGACAAAACATAAGAAAATACTCTAACTTTGAGCTGAGGCTCTCCAGTCATTGAGCCTCATTTTAATACCCCCAATCATGAGCGAGTATTGCGCAGTCGTCGACGCCAGCGATTGCAACGTTCTTAGTTGTTGTTGTTGCTGTTTGGGCTGACAGCGACGCGTCGATGATGGGGCCAACGTCACGACGAATTATGACCACAAAAGCTGCTTGGGGTTTTAAGTTATTAGATAACCTAACACAAGCACATGCATACATTACTATAATAAATATACATACATATATATACATATGTATATAATATTTCTTTTATTTTACATCTTGCAATTCAATCTGATTTCCAGCTATATACAAAAAATCAATAGTCCGAGCAATCCAGCGGCTTAAGAGCCTCCCTCGCATCTGTTGAGCTCAGCTAAAAATGTATTTTAAGGTCAGTGCACACTCACCTGGGCGAATCTCTCTCTCAGGTGAGCCCCACTCCCCTCCCAGCTGTAACTTGACTGCGCCGCGATGCCGCTGGGTGGTTGGTTGGGCCAAACGCTTTGATCTAAATTTACATTTCGCCACATTGCTCTGCAAATGCAAACAAATTAAAGTTAAACGGACTGAATGGGGAAGTTCAAATTCCGTATTAATGCAAGTATAGAAAGGTAATTTTGGTAGAACACATACATATATGTATGTACATATATATTTGACTATTTTAGTCTGACTCAATAGCAAATATTGAAATAAATTTATATAAAAATTAAATAATTAAAAAAAAATTATCAATCATAATATCATATAATAAGAAAATAAAATATATTATGTCTTATAATAAGCCAATAATAATAACAAAATAAATATATAAAAATAAATATAATGTTATATAAATTAATATAATACTAACAACATGCAATTTGTTATTATTATTATTATTATTATTATTATTATTATTATTATTATTATTTTTATTTTTTTTTTTTTTTATTATAAAATGTAAAGCCTATACCTAATATTCTACCTATACAACACATTTAGTTTAATTATATATATTTTGTATATTTATGTATATACCAAGCTTTAACATATCCATCTTAACAGTAACGTCTAAAAGTATGCACACAACTGACTTTAATGCCTACAAAACTTGCATACTTTTCAGCTTTTCATACAATCTATTTCGCTCAGCACAGACATTTTTATTGTCTGTATGTCTACCTAGAGTTTTAAAATAAATTTTCATAATATATGTACGTATGTTCACTCTTCTGAGTCTAGTTTTATTGAGCTGGTGTAATGCTGGCCTCAGCTTCCATTAAATAGGCATGGGGGCTTTGTCCAAGCGAAGAGCATTGAACGAGTATTAATTAGTATTTATTATTTAAGAGGAAATATAAGTGCTTGAATCTATCTGTATAAATGTTGAGGACTGCAGGTCAAAATTAGAATATATAATTATATTGGAAATACAAAAATAAAGTGAAATACAAAATTTATATTTTACAAAATGTTTTATTGATATTATTTTTAAATATTCAATCACAAACATTAAATTATAAATATTATTAATAAATAAATATATATAAAATAAAATAAAATAAAATATATACATAAAAAAAAAAAACAACAAAATAAAAATCAAAAGCTGATAAAAAATATATATATAGAATAAAAAATAAATAAATAAATAAAATAAAAAATATATATAGAATCAAATAAAAAAAAAATAAAAAATTAAGAATTAGTAATTTTCTTTAAATATTATTATAAATTAAAAAATCCTATATATATTTCAATAAATAAATTTATATTTTATAGAAACCTTTAATTCATTATTCAAATAAAATTCAATAAATAATAAATAATAATAATAATAAATAATACATGTTACAGCACATTAGTTTCCATATGTTAAATTAAGATTAAATCTCATTTATTCCAGCATCCAAACGCTGTTCATACAAAGGACGACAGCCACGCCTCGCCTCGCCTCGCACGCAGTCGTTTAATATAAAAGTTTACAATATGCAGCCTTTGGTGACAAGTCGCGGTGATAACCATAAACTGATTCTTGAAATGGCCAGCTGGCAGTTGGCGGTTGGCGGTTGGCAGTTGGCAGTATTGGCCCACTTGTGCCGGGTAAAGTGCGACGCATAAAGTATGGAACAGGTAGACTGGACCATCAGCTCGTGATGGAAACTATCACCGGGACCAGTCACGGATTGCCAAATGCCAAATTGTCGATGTGTTTGGCAACACTTTTGACTTTGTCTTGGCCAGCTGCAGTTGACCAATTAACAGTTTGGCCGTAACAGCTGCAGCAGCAGCCTCAGCTCCATTTCATTGATTCATTCATTAATTCCAGACTCATAAAAGCTACACGAGTCTCGCTTTATTTTTCATTTACTCTTGCATCCATAATTGTGGATAAATTTTGAAATATGACATGGCTGTTATACCCTGTAGAAGTGGAAGGTGTATGAGACGAGTGTGTTGCGTTTTGGCTTAGGTATGCCACAGGTGGAAAGGGCGAATTTGAGGAGTTTAATAAACATGTGGAACTAATCAATAGAAATCAAATATTTAGTTGTTGATCATAAAGTTTTTATTTAGAATTATACATTGTTTGTGACATTCCTTTAACAATTTAAAATGCTCTACTTTTTATTTTTATTTTATATTTATTTTTACTTTATTTTTATTTTATTTTTAAATTCATTTTATTTGTATTTTATTTTATTTTATTTTTTTATTTTTTTTTTTATTTTATTATTTTTTTTTATTTTTTTTTTTTACTTTATTTATTTTTTATTTTAATTTATTTATATTTTTTATAATTTTTTATAATTTTTTATATTTTTTTGTATTTTTTTTATTTTATTTTATTTTATTTTATTTTATTTATTTTATTTTATTTTATTTTATTTTATTTTATTTTATTTTATTTTATTTTATTTTATTTTTATTTTTATTTTATTTTTATTTTTATTTTTAACATATTTAATAAATAACAATTATTGCTTAGTAATTTATTTAAAATTATAAAAAAAAAAAAAAAAACACTTTATACTTAATTCGACCCATCAAGTCAATCCATTCCTCCCATTCATCTTGCTTCACAGAGTATTTACCCTGCTTAGCATCTGCTACTGTGAATGGCTATACGCAATTCACACTGACTGTTTGCTTTCAATCAACTAGACGCAATTTTGTATTTTGGTTTTCGCTTTTGGTCATCGTCGTCGCTTCATTTTGCAGCTTTTCCGATTGAAATTCAAATTCAAATTCAGGCGCTGCGTTAATTAATTGAAAATCAACACAGTCAACACAGAGAAATACGCATACGCAGCGTGAAACATGCGCATGCGCATGCGCATGCGATGGCCCGTCACAGATGCATGCATGGCATTCACCGCAAAGCCAAATGAGCAAAAGAAAACAACAACAACAACAACAAAATCAAGAGAATTCTTCGCATTGAGCAATGGCCAACTAGCTGCACCTTGGATTTGCTGTTAACTGTTTTGCTGTTAGCCGTTCGTATTGCATTGGTTAATTAGGCATTCGTCTGTGGCTCGGCCTAAAGCATTTTGCACTAATTTGGAGCTCGCTGGCGTGCGCTCGCTCGCAAACACCCGCCTCCCCCGAACCGCCCCGCCCCGTCACTTATTGCCAAATGCGTCGCATTTTGCTGTCGACTAAATAAAGCCAGGCTGGGAGGCGACCGATGCCAATTTGGCATCTGATTTTATAACCCTTCTCCAGTTGAACAAATGAACATTGGATCAATTGATCAATGGAGCATAAATTGAAATTGATAATTTTATGCTGCCGGAAAATAAGCGCAACACGATTTTCGCGCGGCTATTGAAAGCAATTTTCACGCTGTCTGAAAACAAAACTGGAGCAGGCATCAAATCTTTTATTTATAAACTCACACGCACACATACACAATTGTTATATTGACTTTAATATTTGCTAATAGATTTCACATAAATCACATTCTTGTGGCATGATTTATGCACAGGCACAGCACAGCACAGCACAGGTGTCTCAGGTGTCTCAGCTGTCTTGTGGCCACAATTTTGGACTGCCTTTGGAGGAGGCTTTGCTCAGACCTCGACTCTCCACTGTTGCAGCTTCAAAATGCTGCGTCATCGGCGCCGCTCGACCCTTAACACCTTAGCTAGTGGTTTGGATTTGCCAAAAAGTCACACGGGCTACAATGGAGATGGTGGATTAGAGATTAAATATATATTGTAGATTGCTGGAAGTATAAAATCATTATACTATAGAATATTTAAATATTAAAAATAATAGATTGACTTATATATTAACTCTATTTGTACGGAATCCTCACACACAGGTAGAGTAGGTATATCAGAGAGATAGAGAGAGGGAGCTCGTCTAGAATAGCTGAAGCAATAATTATATTGTATTTGAAAGTTCCACTCAAGAGGAATTCCAATTATGCTACTCAAAAAGAAATATATCTATATACAGATAGTCAGATAAGCGTTACATTTATTAAATATTATTTAACTGATATGACAACTTTATAAATGTATTATAAAAATTATGTTTTCTATTATACATATTAGTGAATTTGTACCTCTGATACAAAATTACCTAAAGTTATAGTCCTACGAATATAATATACCAAAATTACATAGTCTCTGACTCTCATCACTTAAAGAAATTGATAGTTTAGGTCAAGTAATACGCTGCCAGACATAGTGTTACAATTACAGCCTCTTCTCTGAGAGCATATCCCTTGTTGAGCATTGCACAATCGCAGTGCCTGAAGCACCGTCTGCAAAAAATTGTTACAACAAACTCGTCACTTGTTTTCGCAGCGATTGTGTGACAAAGGCCATCGGAGCTACCCGAGCATATGGTAAAATTTAGAGTATCTAAAATACAGTTAAATTGGATTATATATATAGAATGTGAGGGGAATGCGCAGTTACCAATTAATTTGTAGCCGGGATGAAGGCATTTATCCAAATTTGGGTCATCTGGATCATCGGCCGTCTTCCTTACTAACTTCTTTTCATCCACTTTACGTAGGATCTTCAGAAATCTGCTGGTAACTTTACATGGCTTATATTTATCCTTGCAATGCATACACTGATTGCCATGGGCATTAACATCTGTATAATTTAGTTTTTAGTAATATGATAATATATAGATGCTTACTTGGACTGAAATTTAGAAATGCACAGGTCATGTATAGCCATAAAACGATCCTTAGGACATCCATACCGGAATTTAGCTTATTCAAGTAATAAAATAATTTCGAATGTCATCAATTAGAAAACTCAGAAATTCTATGCCTATTCTATAGAGTTGAAAATAACCTACTTTGATTTGTAAATACTTCAATATATATTTTTATATTTTATTTAATATTTTTAGTGTTATATAAAATAAATAATAATCCCATTCTTCAGGGCTTCACCTAGAAAAAAAGTCCATAGCGCCCACAAGGGTTAAATGCCTTAAGCCAAAAAAGTCCCACGAGCTGCTTCGTGCCCGCTTTGTTGGCCAAAAGTCTACGGCGTGGCTGGACACTACTTTGTAAAATGCAATAATAATAACAACAATTACAACAACAACAACCACAACAGCAGCAAATCACAATTTTTAGCATTTTTAGCAAACAGACAAGCAACAAATATGGTCAAATGTGGCACGCAGCAGTATTTTGGCTCGACAGCAGCCGCAGCAGCAAAAGTGAAGCTGAAATCTAAAAAAAAAAAGATTGTTTTAGAAATTTGTTGTAATTTTGATTTTTTTTTATACTCATTCGTTTTTTGTTAGCAATGATAATTATGCAATTGTTGGCCGTGTCAAATAGTCGAGCAGCTGCGAATAATTAGACAGCATTCTCGCCTGGATTCCTTAGATACACCCAAACGGACGAACTATGTATGCAAGTATGTGTGCCAAACACTTTGTGTTCTAAGCTAATTAAGTGGTTAAGCGCAAGGTTAAAAAGGCAACCAATTTGGTTAGAAAAAAACAAGCTCAAACAAATCAAAAACATGTAGAATTCTCCAATTGAATGCTGCTTTCTAATTAGAAATCCCGAGCGAGTGCGCGGCTACCAAAAATAAAAATAAAATAAAATAAACAAAAAAACTCCCAGCCTGCCCGTCTGACGACAAGTGGTCTGCCTTGCCAGCCAATCCAAAGCTGTTGCGTCATCCGCAATGGCAGCAACAACAACAACAACAACAACAACAACAAGAATCGCATTCGGACGTTGTCGCTGTCGTTGTCTACTTCAAAGATACTTCACAAATTGGTGCTGCTCTGGCCCGCTTTGTTGACGCTGAACGACGAGATCGAAATCGAAATAGAAATCGAAGTTGAATTCGCCTGGCCTAGGCACGGACTGGGTATCTAGCTAGTCATCTGTCCAACGTCCACTGTCCGCTGTCCGCTATCCGCGTTGACTGCGTGCGTCGCGTTGCAGTATAAAAGTAACTGAGTGCACGCATTCAATTTACAGTTGCAGTTCTCAGTTAAAAGCCTAAACATGAAACTATTGGTAAGCCAAAGATATATGATATACGATATATATATATATACGCATACGATATATCCTTACTAATCATGTCGTGCCTCTGACAGATTCTATCCACTTTGTTGGCCGTTGCAAGCGCTGCACCCGGCTTGCTGGATCTTGGATTGGGACACACCGCACCCGCCATTAGCTATGGACATGCTGAGCCTGCGATTACTTATGCCCATGCAGCGCCAGCCGTCACCTATGCTGCAGCTGCTCCAGTCATCAAGTCGTATGCGCCAGCTATTAGCTACGCAGCGCCAACTGTTGTGAAGTCATATGCGCCCGCTATCAGTTATGCTGCACCTGCTCCGGTCATCAAGTCATATGCACCAGCCATTAGCTACGCTGCTCCCACGTTGGTCAAGTCCTACGCCGCGCCAGTTGCTGTCGCAGCGCCAGTTGTCAAAGCCGTTGCTGCTCCGGCCACAAGCTACTCTCATTTCAGTTCGGTAAGATTATTTAAACAGTGAACCAGTTCATTTAGAACAATTATAGCTCAATTGCTTCAGACTATCGATATTTATTCGCATATATATTGGCCGATATCTGATTCATTTTGAATCCTATCAAACCGTTATTCTCATCGACAGGTTGTTTCCCACGCCACGCCCATCATCAAGTCATACGCAGCCGCACCCATTGTTAAGTCATATGCCGCACCAGCTATTAGCTACGCTGCCCCAACCGTAGTCAAGTCCTATGCTGCCCCAGCGATCAGCTATCAGCCAACATTGCTAAAATCATACGCTGCTGCACCAGCTC
Source organism: Drosophila navojoa (assembly GCF_054131105.1). Taxonomy (NCBI): domain Eukaryota; kingdom Metazoa; phylum Arthropoda; class Insecta; order Diptera; family Drosophilidae; genus Drosophila; species Drosophila navojoa. The sequence continues at coordinate 15,070,591 of NC_142893.1, forward strand.
TGACACTGGGTGGTTACGATGGCTATGGCTATCACTAAGCAGCCACTGTCATCTCCAGTGCGTGTTTTGGGTAGAGATGGCCACAATGAGGCGTACAAGTGAGAGGGAGCAAGTAACGAGAGAATGAAAGAGAGAGAATGAGAGAGTTGACAGCCGCACGATTTCCAAAACTTATATGTTTCAACAAATTCCCATATTTCGTATATTCTGTATTTATTTAAGGCCCCCAATCATTGCAATTAAAGAAAAATTACATTTTTCAAATGCTGCTATTGTTGTTTTAGTTTTTTTAAACTGTGGATATGATTATTTACTCTAATGTGCGGGTAAATCGATCGTATTTAGTAAAATGAAGCAAATATTGACACCAATAAAACTTCCATTGTTCAGAACTTTAGCAAGTTGACGCCAAGGTCGAGCTTGTGAATCGCAGAATTCCGTTGACTATGGAGAGGAGACTTTGTAAAATTTGTAAACACCAAATTTCTCAACTTACATCTGAAATACGAAGTCCCAGAATTAAACGCAATGGGCTCCAATTCATCAGGGACACAAGCCAGGCTGGTGCCTTGGCGCGAGGTGGATAACGTTCCAGCCACATGATGGCGATATGCAGCAAATAACAATAAACGGAAGCGCGCATGATGTGTTGATAGGCTGACACTGAAAACATTTAAGATTTAATACATATACATATGAGTTCTGAGCAGAATCTATTATACACTTACTGAGAGGCGGCACATAGTGCGGCGAGGCGTGGCGCGTAAGATACATGAGACCCCACGCCGTTAGCATGACAACAATAAGTATGAGAGCGCCGCGTCGATAGCCACGTAAGAGAAATGAGAGTCCCAAAAAGATTTCACATGCTGCCAAAAGAAAATTAGTTAAATTCGGCATATGTAAATGTGATTAAGAACTCACCATACAATGGCATGGCAAAGACCAGTCTGTAGAAGGTGCCATTCCGATGCAATGTGAATCCTATGGCCACATCGCCAGACATTGTCTGCAGTATACCCTTGGGTGTATAGCGCAGGGTAGTTGCATTCTCTACATGCACCACGGCTATTTTTACAAAAGTCCATCCAGAGGGCGTATTTACATGTTCATTGTGCGCCAGCGGCTTCCGCTCATTATCGTGGGTCAAGGCAATCTTTGCCTGGTTCTGATCGATGCCCAGTTGGATGTCACAATTGATACGCTCATCGGGCCAATTACGTTCTGTGTCCACGCACCATGTCGTCGATTCCCAATTGTTGGCCAGGAGACTGACGTTGCCATTGCTATAAACTCGTAATTCAAAGTCTTTTAATGCGCTACCCAACGACTCCAATGCGCCACTAAAAGAAAAGGAAAATATTTGTATATTTGTGTTCTACACTCATTAAATAGTATAACTACAGAACTTGGCAATACGACAAAAATTAATCAAATCCAAGGTTATTGGCGCCTTTGAAGATCCGATACTTTACGGAACTAGTAGTGGCGCAGTTTATCGATCATCCGATGACTTGTAAAAAACTTGCTTATCGCTTCCGCATGTATTGGTCATCCGATAGTAGTTGGTGAAATCTTGGCCACTAACCACCTGGTTATTGTCTTGGCTTAACAGCTTAATAGCCGATAGCAAATTTTATCCATTTTAAGCTATCACAAAATCCCCCAGACTTACGTATCCTTCAACAATTTTTCTATAAACTCAAATAACAATTAAAAAAAATATGTACATACTTTAGTATCACCAAGTGAGGTGTCCATATTTGTAATAGTGGATGCTCAAACGATGTCAGTCGCCCATAGCTCTCCGGTTGCCAGCGTAGTCGATCATCTTGCCAGTGCATCATCAGTTGCATACGCGCATGCAAATGGGCGCTAGATGGATCGTAAGCTAGCGATTGCATTTGAAAATTAAACTGAACCTCAGTCAGATTACTGGGCAAGCTGCTGTTCGCACCCTGATATATTAAAGCGCCCAGCAAACGATCTTCAACGGATTGCTCATGCTCCTCCCGCTCCATTTCATTCGCTACGAACACATTTGAGATAAGAAAATGTAAGATATAGACTCCAGCTAAATTCACTTACTAAATCCATCAAAGGCGCAATCATAGAACCAGCGTGCGGAGTTCATTCCAAATGTGCTGAAGCTAATGTAGTTGATATTCAGCGGGGAGGGATCAATATAATGAAGCAGTGGTTCCTTCTTAAAGCCAGGAATATAGACATACAAGTCACCATCTAGAAATAAAAATAAATATTATTATATAGGCTTCAATTCTTTGAGCTCTACCTTACCTTTAGTTTGAACGATTTCAATTGGCGTTGGCTCATACACCGAAAGTAATTCAATATCTTGATTTGTTGAGACTCGCTTCATTCCCATGTTTGTGCGAATGGTGGAAAATGTATCTCCGCCAGCTCCAATTACTGCGATTGCATATAAATAATATATACAATAAATATATACTAGAATTTTACGCAAATATTCTAGACTTGCCAATTTCGTATACTCGATCCTCGGGACGTGGGTGATTTGTTACCGAAAGTAATATATGGGCATCCATGCTCGTTAACACATAAAATTTTAAATGTAGACGCTCATTGGGCAGGATATTATTATTATCCAAAGTGTGTATCATAAAAAAATCTTTGTATGCATATCCAGCGAATTTATCAATTTCAATGCTGTCGCATGTGTCCAACTGGGCAAAGCTGATATTATAACGGCCCTTCGCGTTGGCCGGATGCAGCGCTAGTGCCAGATATAAGAAAACACTGATAAGCCATTCTGCGGACAACATTGTTTTTAACCGAAGCGCGTCTCATTCGTTGTGGGCTCAAAAAACAACTGAAACTTGCGCGCGTCAATTAACATAATTAAGTAAATTATCGAGGCTGAGCAACTTTGCATTCCTTCATCGGGTAATTCTGACATCGCTGTTAATGTTATTTTATAGCTGTTAGCTATTGACAGTAAGTAACGAAATATATAATTTCACAAAGAACTGTGAATGTTTATTGACTGGCTCGAATAAATATTTGAATATACATAATTTATTTTAACTTAATAATGTCAGCAAATTTATTATTATATAATGAACTTGTTGTGAATCATATTAACTTTTCCTGTTGCGATTGTAGGATACCCCCAATTTTTTTGGAGCCATGTTAGTTATGCGAACTGAGCTTAAAGAACTAGTTTCATGTATTTGAACATAATCAAAATATATATATTTCGATTTATCGATATTGATTAACCATTCGTAACATATCGATACGATAGATTGTCTGTCGTATTGAGCTAAATTTTCATTTAAATTTGATTTGCAATAAATCCGCACGTAGGCGTTAAAAAGTTGAACTGCTAGAGTTGCCCCATTGGCCATGCCGGACGACAGCCAAGATGTCAAAGCCCAGAAACTGGCGGCGGCGCGTAAAAAGGTAAAATGAAAAAACATCATGACGTGGACACCAACACAGATTGCCTTGTATTGATTTTGGTGATTGTTTTGTAGCTGAAAGAGTACCAGCAACGCAACAACAACAACATTGAGGAGAACACTGGCACTAAATCCAATTCGTCAACAGTAAGCATTGCCAGCAATTTATCCGAACGCTCCGATTGCGAATTAAGCTCAAGCAATGGCGTTGGCAGCGGCAGCGGAAGCGGAGAGGCGCAGACGCAGCAAACACTGGAGCAGAGAATGCCAGAAATGCCCTCGGCAGCTGCGTATTTTTCCGAGAAAACGATGCCGACACTACAGCCAGAAACAGAAGTGCAATCCATTTGGCCGCTGAACGGACAGCAAAGCGATGCAAATTTGCAAACAATTCAAGTATTAATTGCAGAAAAGGCTCAATTAAATACGGAGCTAACGAAGAGCCGGCATCTGTGCCGTGAGCGGGAATTGGAGCTGGAGGAGCTACGCACAGAGCATGGCCAGACCATGGAACGACTGGACCAAATGCAGCAGCATTGCCAGGAGCTGCAACGTAGCGCTGGACAGCAACGCAATCAAAACGCTGAGCTGCAACACAAACTGGCGGTGGCAAGTGCTCAAATCGAGGACCAGAAGGCGCATCTCAGTGAGCTGGAGGCTCAGGTGCAGCAGCTCAAAACGAAGCAGGACGAGCTGCAACAGCAGCACACCGAAAAATGCAATGAACTGGAAATGGCACAATTGCGCATTCGTCAGCTCTCGGACGAGTCGAATGTGAATGCAGACAACCGCGTCGAGACCCTAACCCAAACACAGTATATGTATGAGCAACAAATACGCGATCTGCAGCAAATGGTATCACAGCTAACGCAGGACAAGGAGCAGGCGGCAATTCAGTATCAGAATTATGTGGCCAGCCTAAAGGAACGCAACGCCGAACTGACCGAGGAGGCAGCCGACCTCAAGGAGCGCGAGCGCCAGCTGGTCGAGCATGTGAGCGGACTCGAACGTGATATACAAAAAAATTTAGCTCTGCAAGCACAATACAAGGAAGCAGCCATGAAAGAAGCCGAACCAGTCCAGCCAGTACAGACCGAGGTGAGTGATTCTCTAGAGAGTGTTCCAGCTGCCTTTAACTGAGGTCAACTTTTAGACGGCGTCGAGTGCGGAGTTAGCTGCGTTGAAGGAGAAAATTGGAGATTTGGAGTTCGAGCGACACGAGTTTCAGTTGAAAATTAAATCACAGGATGATCAATTGCAAATGAAGGAGATCAGACTTGCTGAGTTGGAGCAGGAGTTGGCACGACTGCAGACAGATCGGGGGGATCAGGTGAAGCTATTGGCCACGATGGAGTCCGATAAAGTGGCCGCCTCGCGAGCCCTCAGCCAGAACATGGACATGAAGCAGCAGTTGGATGAGCTGCAGCAACGTTTTGTCCAGCTGACCAATGATAAGTTGGAGCTGGTCAATAAACTGGATGCCGAGGAGTTTGCCAATCGTGAGATGCGCCAGAACTATGCCAGCATGGAGCAGAAGCTAAAAGCGAATGAAGAGCGCTTCAAATTCAAGGATGAGGAAATGATACGACTCTCGCACGAAAACGTCGAGCTGCAGCGCACGCAGCTAATGCTGCAACAGCAGGTGGATCGATTGAGGCACTATGAAGTGAGTGGAGACTGACCAATTGGAATCAAATGAATAACCATTTCTGCTCTTAATTACAGGCCAAGGTATATCATAGCAACAATCTAAGCGAAATGTCCATGACTGAAACTGATACAGCCGAGGGCGCTGTGGAGCATGTGAATGAGCAGGATCAGCATGAACATAAACACCATCATGACGATCATCAGCATCATCACGAGCACAAGCACGGCGACGATCATCATCATCATCATGAGCATAAGCATGGTGACGATCATCATCATCATCAGCATGATCATCATGATCATCATTCCCACGGCGATCAAGTGTCCACTTGCGAGACTCCCTTGCTGCCTACAGCCGATGCTGTGGAAAAGCTGCAATCCCGCTTCACCACACTCATCAGCAAAGTTGCAGATCTGACCGAGGAGAAGCAGAGCCTGGAGCATCTGGTACTGCAGCTGCAAAGCGAAACCGAAACCATCGGCGAATACATCGCTCTCTATCAGACCCAGCGGCGCATGCTAAAGCAGCGCGAGTACGAGAAGGCCGCGCAGATGCGTCTGCTCAAGGCGGAGCGTGAGCAGCTGCGCGAAAAGATCGATGCACTCAACAAACTGGTGGGTAGCCTTGGTCTAGCCGTCGATCTTCCAGCCGAAGCAGCTGTCGTTAACAACCAGCCGGAGCAGCAGCAACAGCAATTGCCAGCAGAGAACGAAAACTCTCAGCAGATTATACACAAAATACAGGACATTATAACGGAAATCAAAGTCAATACCGAACAGGCGCCCAGCACTGGACAGGCCGGTGGCCAGGCCGTGGACCATCTCAACTGCTGCCTGGGCAAGTTCGAGGTTGTCTGAGCCCGGCCAAATGAGAAACTGCATATGTTAACATATTGTATTCAAAGTGCAATTATTTGTTAAGCGTAATCGCGTTTTCGCTTCGACCAGCCTCTGTATAGGCTATACACTCTTTTTTGTATATGTTTCAAGAATAACCTTTAATCAAAGCAAAAAACTTTGGCTATAGCTCTAAAAAAACAAAATAAATAAAATATATTTAAAATTTATGTGTATGTTATACAAATGTTTGATATATATGGTGTCTAATTGTGAAATGATTTCTATATAATATAATTTTGTATTTATTAATTTCGCTGTATAATATGCTTGCTTATATTTTTATCACTCCCTAAATATAAAGACAATGGGATAAAAAGCGATTCGTTTGAGTTATATAGTATAAATATAGAATTCGTGCATATATAAATGAAAATTTCTTTGATTCAACAACTATAGCCTGGGCATATTAGAGATTGATTCTAAAAAGTTGATAATGGTTTTTATATTTCTTAGTTCGCTCAATTTTACATTTATCGTTGTTGCCATGCTTTGCCAAAGTAATTCCAATTTAAATCTATATATGGATCCACTTTTTTAATGGATAGTCTGGAACTTGTCAATTGATAAAGGAAATTAGTATAATAATATATATAGTAATCAATCAATAATAATCAATATCCGATAAAAGTGATTGGGAAACAGATTTAAATAGGAAATATAACTACACATGAAAAGATTAGTTGATGCATTACTGATCAAGCACAATTTCCAAGAGGCAAACAAAATTTCATTTAGTTTTTGTGTCGTTGCGCAGTTTGGTGCGCAGACTGGCTTCCTTCAGCGAGCTAGGCCGACAATTGCGCCTAGCACGACTGGCTATGGAGCCCTCGATGCTGGTGTCGTCCGTCCGGGTCAGACTAATGCCAGTCGTGGCAGTGCTTCTCGTGCGTTTTCCCTTTGTCTTTGTAGAGGCGCGTTGCCAATTTGATTTCAAAGTGGTTTCGTCTTGGCGCGGCGTGCTGCAATCCCCTGGTCGATTAGCGATGCCATTGAAACTGCTGAAATTCAAATGACTACGGCGCGGCGTCAGCGTAGGCTCCGCACTTAAAGACGAGCACGGCAATGTCACCTGGTTTGGTGAACTGCTTTTAGCAGCAGCTCGTACATGCTCTATGCTCGGCTCTTGTTTGCATACGACACTCTCACGCTCTCCTATCATCGTCTTCGATAAATTTTGATCGCTGTGATCGAGTGAAGTTTGGTTCTCAGTCTTGAGAGAAATTTCTTTCGATGGACTCTGCTCTTTGGAAACAAACCTCGGTCGTCGTTTTTGGACATTGGTCATATCACGTAGGGGCAATGGCGAAGCCTCCACACTAGAGATGGTTTCAGATGGTTTTAGATATGGTTTCTGCAGTGTATCACTCGAATCAAGGGTCAATGGCGAAGCCTCCATACTACAGATGGTCTCAGATGGTTTTAGAGATGGTTTCTGCAGTGTATCACTCGAATCAACGGTCAAAGATAAGGTGCTCTCTTCATTATCGCTCTCTTCGATAATGGAATACATATAGCCAGCTACAGTTGTCGGAGTCGGAGTCGGAGTTGGATGCGCTGGCTCAGGTGACTCTTGGACCTGTGGAGAGCTCATGTTTGCCTCCAGCTCTACCAAATGTCGTGGCTCTGGTGTTTTTCTCACCATTGTTACTTTTTCATTCTAAAACACAGAAATTATGTATTCATTTCTCGAATATATAAAAATATCTACTTACACAAGGACTCATTGGAGTCATGTTCCTTTCGCTTGGCTCATCCTGCGAATTGTTACTGCTTGAGACGCTACTCCGACTTCTTCTAGTGGGAGACACCGGCAGAGCTCTTTGAAGTCGTTCGCTCGACCGACGCAGCTCCGAGCAAGCTTGTCCATTGTTGTATGAGCTGGACCTGACATTTTCTGATACCTTTGATGTTTGAGATGTGTCTTCGTTGTCTTCACGGCTATCTAAATTTAGGTCTAGGGAATGAAGCAATGTCCTAATAGCGCATTTCAGTTTTTGTTCATGGTATTGAGCGTCAGCTAAGCGTATTTCTCGTTCTTCCAGTAACTGCCTTTTCAGTAAAACTTCGGTTTTCAGCATCTCGGCAATAGTTATACGCTGCCTCTGGACTTGATCCATCAATTCAGCATTTATTATTTTGTACTGCTCCATTTTATTCACATTTCTTTTTATATATCACAACACAACGAAGCTAGTTTTGAGTTTGGCGTCGATGCTTGAAATAATATCGATTAGTACACAAATAAAATGCTGTATCGATAATTTATCTAAATAGTCCGAAAAGCAAACATCGATACTACACATTTGGTATTTAGTTATCGAAATTGCTATTGCCATTCTCCATAGCGCTTTTGTTTTTTAGTTTTTCTGTAGTCATCGAAACATTTAAAGTTGCTGAAATGGAACAACAATATAAACTGCTAAACGCTGAATTAATGGATCAAGTGCAAGTTCTGCGAATAACTAACGCTGAAATGTTGAAAACAGAAATTGTACTTAAAAGGCAACTTATGGAAGAACGTGAATTACGCTTAGCTGACGCTCAATACAATGAACAGAAGCTGAAATGCGCTATCAGAACTTTACTCCATTCCTTGGACATCAATTTATGTAGTCATGTAGAATGCCCCCTTACATCGCAATCATCAAATGCATCAGAAAATGTCAGGTCCAGCTCATACAACAATGGACAAGTTTGCTCTGAGCTTCGTCGTTCAAGTGGAATACTTCAAGGATCTCTGCCTGTATCTCCCATCAGAAGGAGACGGAGGAGCGTCTCAAGCTGCCAGTCTTCGCAAGGTGACTCAAGCGAAACGAGCACGACTACAATGAGTCCCTGCGTAAGTAGATATTTATATGTCTTTTATAAATTAATACATTTGTTTTTGCCTCAGAATGAAGAGATACCATCCAAAAGGAAAACACCAGAGCCACGACATTTGGTGGAGCTGAACGTAAACATGAGCTCTCCAGAGGTGGAAGAACAAGAATCAGCTGATCAGTTATCATCATCTGTTCCTCAAATATACTCTATTAGCGAAGAAAGCGATAGTGAAGACAATACTTGGGCTTCTTCCATGGAATCCAATGAGACACTGCAGACATCGTCAGCCTTTGGCAGTACCATAGGCATATCTCCATTGCCTCCGAGCAATGTAACCAATAACCAGAAGAGAGCTTTGCTCGCTCCGAGAGTAGAAATCACAGAAGGGTGCAGCCCATCGCAAAACACTGAAAATAAGACTGAAAAATACAATTTGCGACATCAAAGAATTACAAAACTGATTCTAGATCTTGAGCCAGATGCTGGCATTCAGGAGCCACGGATAGAGAATATGAGATATGCCGTTCAAGCAAGGTCACCGATACAGATGACATTACCACGCACGTCCTCAAATGCGGATGCACTTACGCCGCGACGCGCCCTGAGTGACATGACTAATCGACCCGTAGGCCACAGTACTCCTCATAAGCAGAAGCAAATTTTCAATAGTTCTGTGCTTAGTCAGACAGGCGAATCTAGTATGGAAGACTCCACGTTTGGTCGTCCTAGGCGTACTTGTCGGCCAAGCTCACTTAAGGAACCTGACTGTCGTTCCAAACTTCGAAACGAAAACAAAAACAAATGAAAATATTTTGCTTATAGCTAAGTTATTTATTGAAAAACTATATGTTCCTGTTATGATTTTAATTGAGCCTTTACACTCTAAACAATATTTGTTAAACTAGTTTATATCCATTCATAGAATATTTATTTGAAAGTTTGTACTTCAAGCGATTTCCTTAAGTTAAAGCAACTAATTTAATTGTCTATCTGAAAGTTTGCGTTGTACGTTAAAACTCTATTAAGCAAAAATGATTTGTGATTCCATGTGTTCAAATTTAGAAAAACCCCAAAATATGTTAAGTTATGAACTAATTATAATTTTTATTTATGATATTTATTTAAATTTGTGTTAACATTGATTCGCTCTGTTAGTTTGAATATACAGTTTATCAACACTTATTTAAAATTCATGTTAACGTTAAAAATCGCCCGCAGTCTATCGACATGTATCGTGCAACCGCCACAGTCATAAGTGGTACACGGTTGTATTTATTTAACAAATGCGAAGCAACAACACGAATACGGGATAGAAGTGCGATATGAAGCAATTGGCCAAAGATGGAAAATGCATAAAAAGCGTAAAATGCAGTCAACCTAATGTCGTCTAATGCAATGTGCGCTTAAGTATAAACGCAGCGGGCAGAGAAAGCACAAATATCGCAGTCCAAAATTTGCTCGTTTGTGTATGCGCGTGTGTGTGTGCTTACGTGCGTGTGTGTATGTGTCTATTAGTCAAACTTAGTTTCATCCGTTTTTGGCACGTTTGGCTGACAAATTTTAATTCTGCTGATATATATTTTGATTCAAATCGGGCATATTTTAAATTAATGTAGTAAATTTCGGACACACCACAAAATTAGCTAAATTTGCTGACCACGCACACCTGCGACAAAAACGTTGGGCAATGTATGAGTTAGCAGAGTTTTATCACTGCGCCGCATCTGTTTCATTTATAGCTTCTTTGTTTGCATTAATAGAAATTTAAGACCGAAAGTGACGCAAAATCCAAACGCCAAGTGTAAGTGGAAGGCTTTCGCCTCGCGCTAAAAACAACAACAACAACGCCAGCAGCCACAACATCGAGAATAATCATTGCAATAACAACAACGAATCAGCTGTCAAACCGCTTCAAGGTGAGTTTGTTTGTAAATTAACCTGTTTTTAGATTGTTTATATGTTTAAATGTACATATACATAGATATAGGCTCAGATTTAAGGAAAATGGATAAAGAAAAAAAAAATATATAAAAATTAATATTGACAGTTAATATCGATAAAGTGTTGCCTGATCTCTGCTCCTGTATGAAATATCGATATGCATTTGCTTATATTTTCGTATAATTTCTTAAGGAGAATGTATAGAAAATAAGAATACAACATATTATGTAAACCCTTTTATATTCGTGGGGAATTTATTATGTACACATGTCTATTGGGACACTAAAAATTGATCGGTTTTGTTTCTGGGCAGTCTACGCCTATGATATCTTATCTCCAAGTGGACGACAATGTGTGTGCCAAATAATTTACATTCACATGCAAACAATTAAACTAGGCATATCAGCTTGAGAGTTTATTGTTTGTTAGTATATATGTATGTTTGCCCAATTGCAAGTAAATATGTTTTCACTGAATTGATTTTAAAAAATCCTATTTTACTCTAGACTCCATTGTAAAAATCCTATTGATCCATTGCGATCAGCCGGCACTTGCTAGCAGTGCAATAAACTTTGGTTGTGCTTTGATTTTTATCACTTTGCCATTTATCGTTTTGCTTTAATCACATTAGGGCAAAACGTTGCACGCGTCGCATGACGAAAGCAATCCGACAACAACAAATGCTTAAAACAAAAACAAAAACGGCCCAGCACTGACCTACAAAAAGTGCAATGCGCCCCATCACTAGCAAATATGCCGTTGCGCAGGGGTGGGTTTTAAGTTGGGTTAGGCGCGAAAAAACTTGCACAAAAGTAAATACGCTCACACATAGACGCGCATGTAACATATGTATGTATTTGTGTAAGTATGTATGTATGAAAGTACGTTAAGTATTATGGCAGAGAGCGTTGAACCGAATAAACAGCACGAAACAACAATGAACACAACTCACAAATCAGATGAATCCCTCTAACAACAATAACAATTAACAGGTTAACTATAATAAGCAAGGAAAGATATTCATATGTATATACATATGTATTATGTATATATGTATGTATGTATGTATGCAAATGTAAGAATGCTTCTCTTGAAATTGTTGAGTTGGCTATGAGTTATCTGTTCCTTTTCCATAAAGTTTTATTAATAATTTAAGGCTATATTGATATTTATATATATGTATGTATGTACATATAAAAAAATTGCAGTCATATACGAGTTCAATGTCATTTAGTAGAGCAACTCATGGTAGGAGGTCTATTGCGGCACACGCAACACTTGATGCAAGCACCGTAAACGTTTTCTATTGTTAGCTCACCAGCACACACACACAAGCATACAAAAGCACTCACAGGCTCACCCACACAGCCACACGCTCGCACTAAGCATGTTGTGCGTGCGAGTGAGACAGCATGTCTGCAGTTATGACAATTGAGTGTCCTGTCTTATTTGCATAGCAACCTTGCCGTCGGCCATTCGCCAAGTGTTGTAAAAGACGAAAACAAAAAGAAAATACATTAAGTTTCATTGGCACGTCCGTTCACATCGTCTAGGTTAGTTATAAACACGGTAAATAATGCACTTCCTTATGCGCGATCTGCTCTGAATCATAGTTAAGTGAAACGCCTGCACCTTAGGTGCATGAATTAACTGTTAAAATGATGTACATATAGAAGTGGACATACCCTAGAATGCTGCTGACAAAATGTAGATTTTAAGTAAGCATTTCAAATTATTTTTATTGTATTTTATATGTGAAATATGATTATGAATATTAAAATGTCAAGCCTTTCCCATATTATCGAGGGTATAAAATAAATAAGTAAACAAACAGTTTTGGTGCCTTTCGCTTCCTCCATGCGAGTGGAGGTTGTATTATGACTCATTGCATCAATGATTGTTTACATCATGGATGTTGTTGTCATTGTTGTTGTTGTGATACTCGCTAAACCCAACCCCAGCCAGAGTAAACTCAACACCGTTGTTGTCATTGGGCTCATGTCAACACTGCAGTTTTTATTTTTTTATTTTTTGCATTAGTTATTTAAGTAGTATTATTGTGGGACGGTGCTGGAAACCGCACTTTAATAAAACCAACAATGAGCCCCATTTATTGCGATTGTTGTTGTTCTTGTTGTAACTGAATAGAGTAGAGCATAATGTATTCTGATATGTGATATGATAGCTCACAATTACTTAATGAGTAGAAATGAAAATGAGAGCAGATGAACCTTAAATACCCTAAAAAGTGCAAAGAAAGTGAGATTAGTTGGTATATAAGATGAAATAACATTTTAATTATAATACCATATAAATTTTTTATGTTATTATTATTATATATATATTTATTGTACTGTAGAGATGTTGTAGATGTTTTTAAAAATTAAAAGATAATAGAAAAAAACTGATTTTTGTTTAAATTAATTATATTTTAATAAAGTTGATTGGCTTTAGTTTGATATAAAACTTATATCCAGTTTATGAATGTTATTCTTTCAGTGAGTCAGGCAGCTCGAATCCGCGATTGCTCATCAAGATTTCAATTTTCATTTATTTTATTATGATATTCCGCTCTCTTGAGGCTGTTTATTAAATGATCTCAGATATATTGTAAACAAATTTCTGTTGCTTTTGCGTACGTGCTCAGTATTTAAACATCTCGATCTCTAGGTACATTGGGCATACAAGTTGACACATATACATATGTATATAGACACATTTATGTATGTGTGTATACATTTCTCTGATGTCATAACAGTTTCATCTGTGTAAAATGTTTTGCACTGCAGTCACATATTATTATTATCATTCGCATAGCATTTGGAATTTCAATTAAAAGCGAACGACAGACATTGAAATGCTAATTTACTCCGAGCAACGGTCGCTCGACGGTTCATTCGGCTGCTCTTTGCGAGTGGAGCCGCCAATGCCAATGGGCAATGGCCAATGGGCAATGAATGATGGCTGATAGCTGGATGGCTGATGGCCAAGTCTGTTAAACAAGAGCAAGTGAAGCACGAAATGAAAAAGAAATTGAAAGCGAAAGTTTATTGTTGAGATTTTATGATTTTATTATTTAATCCACATTAAAATAAGTAAGAGTGCTCTAGTTGGGTGTGGTCGACTATGAAATGCCCTGGCCGACAGTGACGTGTCCTACAAGTGAGGGGGAGGAGTATTTTATAGATGTATATACTCATCCGTTTCAAATTAGAATCTCAGAGCCAGAATCTCAGAACCATTTCAGATATGCTTAATATATCATAGATAATAATAATCTTGATCAGCAGCAAAAACAAAGCCGATCTAGTTATATATATATATTAACGTCAGTTCTTACCACATTATGTTTTAAATATATCCAATTACACATTTGTAGAGCTTGCAAACCAGGTTATGGCTTATCTGTCATCTAAGTGCTATGACTGGCTCGATCTGGATTACTAGATTGCACAAATCTGTCTATTGTTAGCAGAACTGATTCAGATTCGAAGAATTCCTCTAATGGAAGCTTAATAGGCATACTATAGTTGCTCGAATTTTATTTGAGAAATCACCCGATGAGGTTTCTGGTTAGGATATAGATTTATAGAAACTGTTATTCATCATTATTCATCTAGTTTGTCATGTAAGTGTTGAAAATGCCTGTGAAACTTGTTTTATGTTTTCGGTTTTTCATGTGAGCGCATGAATCACGTTGAATAATTTGCTGAAAATTTTAAGGCATTAAGCTTCGCGGCATTTGTATAGTCAGTATATCTTATCTAGAACTCGGCAAACTTATCGTAAACTTTCACGGCAAAGAAGTACCACGGGTAATATACAAAATGTGAATATATGTATATTTATTTTGTATATAGAAATTTATTTAACGAAACAAATCGGTAGGGCCCGCCCATAAAAGTTTAATTTCGGATTAAATCAGTCAGATAAGGCCTTCAATAAAAGTTCATTGACTGACTGCATTCTAAACTGCCGATTGATGTTTGTCAGTTTATGTTTTTGTATGCTTGGCTCAATAAATATATAGGTTTGTGCAGTGAGTCATGCTGTAAGGTAAGGTAAATAATTGACTGACTGCATAATACTCTGTCGCTGAAAAAAATGAATGAAAATTGATATTTGTGAAGAACTTATGATGATCTAGTGGCTATACCAACTAAAGACAAAAGTTTTTATGATATTAAGATTATAATATTATTGCATTATCCATTACCTATATTACAAAGTGAGATATGGAGTATTCGTATTCTTAAAAGACAATTGTCTAGTGTCATAATATACCATAATATACCAAATCCTAAACCACTCCAAAAACTAGGTCAGTCTCTAACTTTAGTTTAAGTTTATTGCTGTGTTATCCTGGCTTTCAAGTCCATTCCATTCGCTTAATTCAAGGTGTGTTTTCAGTGTGTGATAAAAAGAGAAGAAGAAACAAACTGTTAACTTCGCCCTTCCCCATTTTGAACTTCTCGATTGCCCTAAACTGTCATCAGCTTAATTGCCCCAAATTTGTGGCTGTTGTTTTTTTTTTTTTTCGCTGGGCGTGTATTTAGTATGCCCACATAGACATAAAATCAAATTCAATTTCGACAAATCATTAGATCACGCATTTGTTTGTTTTGGCCACATTTAATGGATTCTCCACCACTCCGGCGGAAATGTTTCCCGAAACGTGTGCACAAATTGATTCGCCCTGTCAAAAACTAATATCCATTGTCCGTTATGCAAGTCAAATGGTATGATGTGTGTTGCTTGTATTATGTTAACACGCCTATTTGAAATGCACGCCCAGTCCCAGCCCTAGGCCCCAGAGCTGAGACCCCGGCCCCCAGGTCTTGTGGTTCGTCTGTAAGACAATACAAAGCAAACATTGCGTAAGTTGTCAAGCCGCAAAACGCCCGCCCACAACGTCAAAAATGAACAGTGTGGCAACGCCTTGATCGGCTCTCTTTAATTGATGTAACTAACTAGGGTAAAGGTAAAGCTTACTTAACGAGGAACAAATGTCTTTCCTAGAAGTTTAGAGTGCTTATCTACATATAGAGGTGATAGGAGATAATGTTAAAATGTACATATGTATGCATATTTTTCTTACCATATTATGTATGTACATACATATGTATGTATGTATTTGCATTGCATGACTAAAGACGTTTAATTTTCAATGAGTTGTGTTGTCTGTGCATTCGTGGCAGCTGTTCAATTAAACGACATCCCGTCTGCCACTTATAGACGGAATTAAGCCGAAGCATGAATCATGCCTGATCGTGTCTCAATGCTAAGAAGTTTTGTACCACTGTGCTCAGGCTTAATGATTCAAGCTAAGCTCTGAAGCAAGACTGCAAATATTTCGCACGTTTCACACACACACACAGATTGGCACACAAACACAGACACACATATGTATGTATATACGCACAGCCCAGAGTTACAGTTAAGTTTTTTTTTCGCTTTGACCGATCAACATCGTTTTGTCAACAGAGACGAGAGACAGGTGCTAAAATGCGGTTGCGCCTCGATTGCTGTGCGGCTACTCTTTGCAATTTTGTTTTAACTTCATCTTTGTCTTTATCTATGTATGCACGTCCGTCTGTTTGTCCATTCATGTGGCGTGCGCTCGCTCACTGCATTTTTCGATGCTTGACGTCACAGCAATGTTCGGCTGACGCTGATTTTGTCGTTTGCCGTTTGCCGTTTTTAGCTGCGTCCGCGTCGACCTTAACAGCTAATTTTATGAATTGCTTTGGCTCTCTTCTCCGCTCTTCACTTTGCTCTGTTGTTGTTGCTACTGCTCCCCCTCAGAGCTGACGTTCGCTTTGCTTGCTTGCGCTCTCCCTTTACGTAGTCTTCTTGCTTACGCTCTCCCTCTGCGTAGACTTGATGACGCTCTCCCACTTCGCTCTCCTGCTGTGTGACTGGCTCATGCTGCCTCTCCTTCTCCCTCTCGCACTCCCTCACTCACACGCTCTGTTTGCTTTGGCGTCGCATGCGCGACCGTTGCCGTTCTTCAGTTGATTTTCGACTCGCGAACGGAGCGCAACGCACGTTTCGCGATTGCGTTTACATTTTTGTTATTGTTGTAAAAAAATTCAAAACATAAAACAAAAGCAAACGTCAAGCCAACAACAATAGCAATAACAACAGTGACAACAACAATCAACAGCGCAAAATATAATCAAAACGTAAATAAAAAGTTTATATTTGTTGATAACAAACCTCCCGAAAAAAAGAATAAAAAAATTAAAAACAAAAACAAAAAGTGCTGAAAGAGCTTTAAAACTGATCAAGATTTCCGACGCGATGATTCAGCGGCAAATCGATCGCTTATTTTGTTGTTATTTTGCATATTGAATGTGTTTAATGAAATTGAATAAATAATAATAATTAGCTCTGGCTGAAGCTGCTCCTACACCTTGGCCTTATCATCATTTGTGTGCGCTTATAGCCGTAATCGTAGCCCCGCCAGGTCTTCCAGCAAATACCGCGACCCGTTAGCTTCTTCTCATAGCTACCGCTGGCCATATACTGTCCATTCAAATTGCTGTAAAAGAAAGAAAGAGAGAGAGATATTAGTTATAAGTGAAAGGTGAACAAATATAATATTAAATAAAATAAACGGTGTATTTACTAACCTATGTTGACATTGATTGTACCACCAGGCGCCGACATTAGTCAGGGCACAGTTCTTGCCGGTCTTATCGTTATCAAATGTCGAGAACGCTTTTCCCACGTGATAGCTCAGCGAATCTCCAGCATCCCCAGTAAATTTACCCAATTGACTCAGCGCATATGACTCAGATTCATTTGCCACCAGGAATCTATCGTATTTCGCATAATGAGTCTCGCCGTCAAAGTCCTCCAGATGTATATATAGCTCGTAGGGTTCGGCATTCGTTATGTGATGCAGCTTCTCGAGACCAATAAAGAATTCGCCATTTAGTTGACCAAAACCCGCCTGGTACTCAGCCCAGCTGCGATAAAAGTTCTCACTGCCATCCTGACGTCTCTGGATCACTGTCCAGCCAGCGCCCGCTATCCTCGTGTCACAGGCCACAGGAAAAGGCTTCAGACCCGGCACCCAGATGGTATATATACCATCTGTATTGATCATAGCCGCCAGGCATGATGGGGGATGAGCTAAACCAATAGATAAACGAGTTATATGGACTCTATAATACTTAATATATGGTCGCACTTTACCCGTTTCTTCAGTTTTTTGTGCTGTCAAATCTGCTCTCAGCCTAGACAATTCTTTCTTCAAACTTCATATACATATATAGAAAGTTTTTTATTTATTTGCAAAATAGCGAATTAAGTAAAATACCTTGAAATTAGTTGTTCAGCATTTTCGTATATATTTGTTGCTGAACTTGAACTTTCGGCATGATATGTAAAGTTTCCACAAAGGAATAATACTATATAGTATATATAGTGCATATTTTCAACTGATCTTTAATATGATCTTCTTCCAGCATCTCATAATCAAGACTAAATTGTAAGAGATGCATTCACATTTGAATTCAAAGTGAGATCTGATTATAATTATACCCAGTACTTTGCGTGGTTAAGAGGTATATTGGGTTGTTCTAGTCAGATTAAAAAATGAGAATAAATGTTTATTATATGGATTATGTGGGTATATATTCCTATGACCTCTGACTAGCTTTATGATATTACCCTTGTCGAGCTTAATTTGGATTGCCTAAAAATAGTTTAGGCTGTGTTTCACATATAATTATTATGCATAATGTTTATAAGCCCATAAAAACATTTTATATATAGATAAAAAAAAATAGATATATATTTAGTTTATTATGTACATACCATAAAAAATTAAATATATAAAAAATTGAATATATTAAATTAAATTAAATAAAAAAGCACTAGTAAAAAGAAAAAATTAAATACCAAATTCAGTATATGAATCAATATTTAATCGAGTACAAAATGATTGAGTATTACTAAATAGAATATATACTTTAGACCTCGTTACAGCGATTCACCTTGCGCATTCCGATTTGCTAACGTCTAGAATTTCTTATCAGCAACGAATAGAATACAAAACATAGGTCAAATTATGCACATAGATATAGAGCTATGTATATATTTACGCCATGTAGGAAATAGTATACTAGGAATAAATTTTGTGGAAAAAAACATACTTCAAAAACATATGAATATATGCCTAAGGAAATCAGGAAATAACATGATTGGAATACACTTAAAGCCTATCGCAATGGCTGAGATAATGCTTCGCAGTGTTGCCTTGTATTGTTGCGGCTCCTGAAGGTAGCTGGAAAGTGTCGGCATTTGGGTCTGATCATCATTTGGGTGAATTTGTAGCCATAGTTGTGGCCACGCCAGGCTCTCCAGCACATGCCGCGTGCGAAGAGATTCTCCTCATATTTGCCGCCCTCAATATACTGCCCATTGAGATTGCTAAATTGAAGAGCAGAGAAATATATATCATACAGCTCTCGAGTTATCAATAGATTATTTACCTGTCCACACAGCTATTGTACCACCAGGCACCCACGTGGACAAAGGCACAGTTCCTGCGGAACTCTCGATCGTTGTCCCGATCGTAGGTCGAGAATTTCATTTTCTGATGACTTCTCAACGAATCTCCGGCATTTCCCGAATAGGCGCCCAGGACATAGAGCGCATAGTCATCCTCTTCGCTGCCAATGGCGAATTCATCAAATCTCGCTGATCGCGTGGTTCGATTAAAGTCCTCCAAGACGATATACAACTCGAAGGGCTCCAAGGCAGTTATGGCACGCAGTTTCTCCAGTCCAATGAAAAACTCGCCATCGAGCCTACCGAAACCTTGCTTGTACTCCTCCCAGTTTCGATAGAAGTTCAAGCTGCCATTGATGCGCCTCTGTATCACCAGCCAACCATATCCGGCCAAACAGTTATCACAGGCTACTGGAAAGGGAGCCATACCTGGTACTTTAATCGTACGAATCCCATTGTCAATTTTACTTTCATTGAAGGAGGACGTCAAGCAGGATGTAGGATAGCTTCTCTCTATAAATTGTCTATAGAAATAGCATAATATTTGTGAATTTTAGATTATTTCTTACCATCCCTGGGTGAAGTGGAACTATTTGGATTCACATATGCTTTCAGTGCTTCCAGCTGTTCCTGTAGACTTTAAAAAGATTTCGATCTGTATTAAAATGTAATTTCCTTCTCCCTTGACATACTTAAGAACCAACTCGTGCATTGTTTCTATGGGATGTGCCAGATCTTGACACTGTTGAAGATAGTTTATAATTAATTTTAATAGTACATATACTAGCTATAAACATTTTTACCTGAGCATTGTTTACGACATAGATGTATGCAAAATATATGCATATTGAAAAGAGCAACGTTCCTACGTTCGTTCTAATGAGCCTCATCTTTGCAACTATTCAGAGTGTAAATTGCACTGGGACAGCTATATTATATGTAGTATTATCAAAAACAATTATCAGCTAGCTAATAAATCATAGATCAGGGATCAACATGATAACAATCATCAGCTTAATTTACTATTCTTATAAATATGAATATAATATAATAAATATATATCATATAAATATAATATATATATTTTTTAGTATATTATCATTTAATATTTTATTTAATATATTATTAAATGATATTATTATTATTATTATTTTTTTACTATATATATATTACAAAAATGAATAGAAAATGTGATATATATATCTATATATGTATGTGATATATTTATATATATATATATATATTTATATATATTTATATATATATATATATATAAATATATATAAATATATATATATATATATAAATATATCACATACATATATAGATATATATATCACATTTTCTATTCATATATATATATATTCATATATATATATATTCATATATTCTATTCATATATATATATATATATATATATATATAAATATATAATTCTGCCTCTTTTTGAAATAGATATATAATTTTTATGCAAATCTTTAGATGATTTAGACATTCATACATTTGTTAAATGCCTAGATCTTCAACTATAGATAATATAGACTTTTCCGCTGGGTTTACCCATTTAGCCTTGACATTTTTATACACTTTTGATATAGCAGAAAACTTTGATATTGTGGAAGACTTTATATGCATACTAAAACTAACAAGTCTATAGCTATATTAGCACCATAAATATTAACGTTTGTGTGGTAAAATAAAATATATATAGAGCCCAGAGTGGAGCTATTTATGGGAGGAGATTGCACGACTGTTAATAAATATGTAAATAAATATATGCATATTTCTATAAATATGAAATCTTAAGTTACAATAGAACTACTTGAATTTCATGGGAATTACGACTCTAGAGTCAGTGGAAATCGGCAGAAATCTAGTCAGAAAGACGTTATAGAAAGCCAATATACTCGCCTTAATATTGTGTATATACATTTGTTGTTATTTATATAATAAACAAACGATTGTATATTTGTTGTTAAAGTAAAACGAGAAATGAACCCATTTAAAAGTAAGGAACTATACATAAATCTCAATTGCTTATATATGCGTGCGTATATCAATCTGTATTCCGATTCACATGAGATTTATGTGTGTATGTATGTATGTATGTGTATCTGTTCGTATATGCTTAGGCACGTGGGCTTCATTTTGTAGATTCTGTGGGAGCTATGCGCCCAATGCTTGTCAAACTGTGCAGCGTCTGGCATTCATTTTACGGACTGTTTGCGCTTGCTTTATTGTTTTTGTTTTTGCTCTTGCTTTTTTATCGAGGCGTCAATCTAAAAAAAAACAAGACAAGACAAGACATAAATATATATAGTGTATATATATATATATACTCACATATAATAGTTATAGAAACTGAGTTATTAAAGCGTGTGGGTGGCGACAGTTGCTGCTGGCTTGAGCGCGTCTTGAGTCTGTGGCCTCCGCCTCGGCTTCAGTCTTGGTCTAGAGTCTGTGCCGCAAAGTTAAGCGTAAAATGCGTCTAATGCGACGCGCTCCGAGCCACAAAGTAAACTTGGCTTTCACATAATTTAGCCTGCCTAATAACTCTATGTGTATTGCCTCTTGTCTTTTAGATGGCCATACCGCCACCACCGGGTCCTCCGCCACCGCCAGGACCGCCACCGCCACCGGGCTTGAGCGGCCTCAAGCTGGGTGGTGGAGGTGGAGCGGATCCACGCTCAGCTCTACTCAACTCCATACAGAAGGGCACCAAGCTGCGCAAGACGACAACGGTGGACAAGAGTGGGCCAGCGCTGTCGGGGCGTGTCTGTGATGGCGATGCTGCAGCTGGAGCCACGAAACGCACCCTCAACAACAACAACAACAACAGCATGAGCAGCAACAACAACAACAACATGGGCAATGGAGCACCCAAATTGGGCGGCCTCTTCGAAGGCCTCTCGCAGATGCCAAAGCTGAAGCCAGTGAACGGAGTTCGTGGTAAGTTTGTGAAGCTGTGAAACTCTAATGAAATAGCTCATGCAAATGTCTGCTGTTGCTCAATTGATTTCCGTTTTACACCCACCAGCTCCAGCGCCAGCAGCGGCAGCGGCAGCGTCGTCGCCAGCGACACGCAGCAATAGCCCCCCCACAGCCGCAGCAGCCAGCAATGGACCCATGGACTTTAATACGGAGCTCACCAAGCATTTAACATTGAAGCGTCAAAAGCAACAACAACAACAACAGCAGCAACAACCACAGTCGAGCAACAGCAACAACAGCACACATATCAATGCAACCGAAGCAAATCTGAGAACAAATCGCGGACCACCACCGCAGCCGCCAAAGGTGAGTGAGACAGAGAGGGAAAGAGGGAGAGAGAGAGAGGGAGACCCACACAGAGGCAGAACTATTTTCATTTGTATATATGTATAATTAGGCGAGCGAGCATTACTAATAGAGCAATTAGCCAAAGTAGAGCTCTTAGAGTGAATTAAGGAATTACTAAAGTAAGGAAAGGCAAAGAATTTGGAATTAGAGATGTTTGATGTAGAGCAAGTAGAATTACAGATGGAAGAGCATGGAGATATATAAATTAAAGTTATTTAATGTATATATGTATATATAGATGTACATGTAGAGCAAGTAGAATTACTGATGGAAGAGCTAGGAGATACATAAATTGATTATATTTAATGTATATATATAGATATCAGATTATAGAGAAGTGTAAGTTAATTGAAACTAGAAGTGTATTCATATTAATGTAGAAACTCTTTGTTGCTTATAAATAAACACCTCACTTACAGAGTAAGTTTAGTAAAGAATCCATGCTGATTCAAGAAATCTATTAAGTGAGTCAAGTGAGTCTTGAGTCAAGACTAGTTGATTTGTCTAGAATATATATAAGAGCATTGTTAAAGCTCAGTCTCATCAAATTTTCAATTGAATTTAAAATATTGTGATCTAATTAGACATACGGCCAAGTCCAGCTTGTAGTTTTATAATAATCTAATTACACTAGAATCCGTCTAGAGTGACTTCGCTTATAGCGTCCGCACGGTACCCAGGGAAACTTATATGAGCAAACCTATAAGGCTATAGCATCTTCCAGATATAACGACGTTGCCCTGAGCGTCTTTATAACTGGACTATATAGTATTTTTATATAAATTATCATAGAATAAAATCTCTGAAAAAAAGAACAATCCTTCTTTATGACTATAACAATAAACCATATGGAAACCTAAGAATTAAGTAAATAAAACTTTCTGGAAAATTATGAATTAAGTAAATTAAAGTATATATACAATACATTTTATCTAAGTTTAATTAATAATAGTCGCTTGATCCAAGTTGTCAAAGTATATGTATATACAAAACTTTTTCAAGTATTTTAATTAATAATAGTTGCTTAAGCAAAGCTGTGAAAGAGTTGTAAAAGATTCCTGTACATTATCATCATCATTATCATAATTTACAGAAGCTAAACCATTAGCCAGATATTATAATAATAATATTATTAGATAATAAAGCTGACATTCCAAGTTGAGCATAGCTTGATCAATAAATTGAAAGATTTATCTATAATGACTGGCCATACATTTCTACATTAGTTGTATAACCCGTTCGCTATTCCTGTTCTGCACACATTAAACAATTGTTGCTTTGATCTATTCCATTAGAACTCCAGCGAATCCATATTGGAACGCATGAACATACCTCGCACAGCAGCTGCAACGCCCACAGCGACATCATCAACGACGTCGACGTCGGCGTCGGCGTCGGCATCGTCGTCAGCGTCAGCGAGTGCCATTGGCAATGGCAAGGTAAAAGCCGCATCGCCCACGCTCTCGGAGAGCGGCAGCAACAGCAGCGGCAACGTGAAGAGCAAAGCGGCTAATCTTAGGTGAGTTCCATCGCATTTTGGCCAGCTGGCGAAATGCCTGCTTGGGTGCGGGCTGGAAATGGAATGTTTGTAATTACGTATGTTTGATATATGTATTTCAATTTTTGAATTTTAAATTTTTTTATATTTTTGTATTTCTCTAATTTTATTCTTTTTGTATGAATTTTCTGAAAATTTTAAATTTTTTGTTTTTTGGTTTCTTTGCCGGGACTTTAATTGGTTAACAACTCCTGGTCCAAATACACCACACCACACCACACCACACGCACACACACACGCATACATACCTGTACACAGTATCTCGTTAGGCAATAGTTTTGTAAATAGTTCAATTACAAAAACAACAACCACAACAACAACAAGCGCAACAACAACCGCCGCAACAGCAACAAACTCAAAT
Source organism: Drosophila navojoa (assembly GCF_054131105.1). Classification (NCBI taxonomy): domain Eukaryota; kingdom Metazoa; phylum Arthropoda; class Insecta; order Diptera; family Drosophilidae; genus Drosophila; species Drosophila navojoa. The sequence goes on from NC_142893.1 coordinate 15,095,129, forward strand.
CGAACAACGGCGTCAACAACGGGAACGGGAACGGGAGCGGGAGCAGGAGGCGGCCTGCGCAATTTGGCGCCAAATAAGTCAGCGCTGTTCGGTGGTGCTTGTGGCACCGGTAGTTTTGTTAGCAATAGTGGTGTTGGTGGTGGTGTTAGTAATAATTCGCCAGCGTCCACGCCCACACCACCCATAGCGCAACAGCAACAGAAGCCAGCAATTGGCTTTGGCAAGCCAAATTTTGCGCCAAAGCCGCCGGGTTTGCAGCAGCTGGCGTTAGCCAATGGGCATCAGCGTCCAGCGGTGGCACGACATCACAGCATGAAGTCACCCAGGTATAGCATTCATCCACTCTCTCTCTCTCTCTCTCTCACTGTTTATATAAACATCATATTGGCCTCTGGGCCACGCACCACGCTTAATGCTGCCTTAGATGCGCGCCTTTGGTTTGGAGTTTGGCTACAGCTTTAGTCCTGCACAGCTTGAATCCCGCAATGCTCGCATGATTTCTCACACACTACATTCTCTCCCATCTCTCTCTCTCTCTCCTCTCACTCAGATCTCCACCGGCTGCTGGAGGCATTAATGGACCCGTTTTCTCGACGCAACAACATTTTGGCACAATGCGCGCACCGCTTCAGCAGACGCTGCTGCTGCAGTCCAGCGAGGGCATCAGTGGCAGCACCAATAGCATAACGGGCAGCATTCGCACTGCGCCCAATCCGCCAAAGAGTAAGTGCTCCGTCCTTATATACCAATACATTATCCGAGTATAATTTCTGTTAAAATGGAAATTATTCAATCATTTTTTTTATACGGAATACTTTATGCTCATCTCTAATCCCCTCTCCTTTCGCAGCACGTCCCTCGGTGAAGCCACCGCCGCCGCCGACTCCATCGCGCAGCATTTCGAACAGCAATCTGAGCAGCATTGCGGCGCCGTTCAGTGCTGTGAATACGGCGCTGGTGCAGAGTGCGACTATTACGACGCCGGCGCCATCACCGCCACCGTTGCAGCAGCCGCCCTCCAGTTCGAGCAGCTGCAGCAGCGTGGCCGCTCTACGCGACCAATTCCGCGTCAATGGCAGCGGAACGCCGCCAACTCCGCCCAGCGGCATCACAGCCAGTCCAAAGTCGTCGACAATGCGTGAGAAGGTCAATCCCATTATACTCAATGGTGGGCCCATCAATCCGCCAGCACTGCCACCCCATCGCAGCTGCCCGCCGCCCCCGCCACCGATGCGACAGTCGAGCAACGTAAGTAGAGTAGAGTAGAGTTGAGTCAACAACAAGTTGGCGCATATGCCAAAGGTAATCCAGCTGAGAACAAATGTTGTACTAGGTTAAGCTAATATACACTGCAAAAACGATTATTAGAGTTGATGGCATAGAAAAAAAACTGAAGCGGAAATTCTAGTCAGCGCAATTTATATCGATATTTTTATTCAGTACATAAACCATAAAATTTATTGAAGACTCTTATTGGTCAATTATTCATTCACGAGTGGCAGATGAATATCTTATCGAACATTTGAGCCAATCGATTGGTCTCGATTGATTCCATAAATATGCAAAGAGCAAAGTTCACATCCAACTGAACTGCATCGCTCACTGATCACTAAACAAGTTCAGCAATGCAACTTAGTGAGCCGTTCAATTGAACTTAATGTAAACAGAAAATGTAGTCTGCTCAAGAGCGCAATTGCTTTAAACCTTTTAGACAAATTTAAAAAAAAGTCGTCATCACTGACTAAAATAAATTCGCCATTTATTACTAATTTACGAATTTCTTACAGTTCACAAAAGTAACATTAGGGCTTTCTCTCTCTCGCTCTCTCTCTGTCTGACACTCGCCCACTGCAGAATTTGCTCTCATTTTGGTTCCTTTGCGTTGCGCTCTGCGCGTTCGCTCTTTTCTCTTTGCTCTCCGCTGCGCACAAACCGTTAGCTTTTCACAACCTTTATGGATTTTCCAACAATACGTGACCCAAACAGCTTCGATACGGATTGTCGCTCATCGCACGCTTGTTTTGTTGTGCTGTTTGTGTGGGCTTAAAGTGCAATTTAGTTTCTTGGTCCTTCACGCAACTCAGTGGTGGTTTCACGTATTATGTGAAGCTGTGCAGGATTAGGCAACTGTCCACACTCAAAGTAAAAGCAGAGCAAAGAATCTCAAGGCTATTCACAACAATGCTGATGCACAATCAAAGGCGCAGTGTAACGGAATTTCAGCTTATCTAACATTAATTTGGCTGGCAACTTAATGCATCTCGTTTTTGATTGCAGGGTGGAGCACAGCAACAGCAACAGCAGCAGGCGCCAGTGCCGCCCCAACGCCATTCATCTATACGGGCCAATGCCCCGCTTACGCCGCCCACGCACATGGCCAATGCGACGCACAATTTTGGCAGCAACGGTGGCCTGGCAACCGGAGCAGCAGCTGGAGCCGGAGCTGGAGCTGGAACTGGAGTGGGTGGGAGTGCATCAGTTGGTCGACTTGTCATCGATTTGGAGGCAAAGTTTGGCAAGAGATTTCATAATGTTACCGAGTTCCCGAAACCGCCTCCGTTTCTAAATATACAAAAAGTCTATCCTAGTCGCTCGCTTAAGGCAACCAATGGTATGTAAAGGATATATATGTATATGTATATGTGTACATGAGTGTGAGTATGTATGTGTGTGTGTGTTTCGGTGTATGTGTGTTTATATTTGGGTGTGTGGGTTGGTTCTACTGTCAAAACAAACTCACTCCACGCGCCGTGTTAATAATAACATGATTATGTTTCTGATTATTATTATTACTATTACTATTATTATTATTATTATAATTATTGTTATATGCACACATGAAACGCTGTTACATAATGAATACATATATATGTATATATATACATTATTATATTGGAAAAGTTGCATAATATTATTATTTTTTATTATTATTTATAAGTGAAAAACACACATATTAATGTAGCATTTTAGTTCGATGTGAAATATTGAAACGAAATACAACGATGCAATTTTAAATTGTCTTTTATACACACTCACACACACACACACACACACACCACATACATATACAAACACACATCAAGAGATGAAACATATGCTATCAAATGTAACGTTACAATTTATGATTGTTTAAAAATGTTAAAATATATTTATAATTATGAAAAGTTGATAGCTTTATTCCACATAATTTTGTTAATATGCATATAAATATTATTATATATACTATCTATATATATATATATATATATATATTTAACTATATATTCTTATGCATACATATATCTATTTTATTTAACAAAGAAAACAGCGATATTATTACTAAGCACACGCATATTATGTATTATTTTTAGTAAAGCATATTTAAATATTAAAATGCCTCTTATCTATGTACATGTCTCGATTCGCATTATGTTCAAGTCCTACAGCATTATTTCTATACACTTTTGTAGCGCATGGTTTTACTTTTATGTATTTGTCTACGATCGGCTTTGCATATACAATATTAAAACATATATATACATAGATATTTTTTGTACTTGTACTTTTATATCTTATCTACAACACAAAATGTATAGTTTTTTATATATTGATGAATATTTAATTTTAGCACATTATTGTTTTATTTGAAGTTATGAACAATAAACAAAGCAAAGATGAAATTGAAATTTTGATATGCATCAAACATTTGTACATTATTTTACATTCTTACACGCGTCCTATTTGTCTTCCATATTCTGCTGTTCCTCTACTCTCTTTCCTGATCCTTAAACATTTGTGTTTGTTGCTTGCTTGTAAAAATTTTCATTGCCTAAGTGACGGGCGCAGCTTTAAATACAAAAACCAAACACAACAACATGACAGTCTTTGTATGTATGTATATATAAATATATCATTCCCTCTCTCTCTTTCTCTCTCTCCCCCTACGTTAAATGCCTTCTCTGTCACGCTTGAAATGCAGAAGCCGCTTTGGCGCCCAACAGCAATAACAGCAACAATAATAATAACAACAACAACAGTACCGCTACATGCAACAACAATGCAAAGCCCACAACGGGACTGAAGCCCGCCTATGCGCCACTCAAAAAACATCGCGCTCCCGCACCACCTCCACAGGCAGGCGTTGCCGCTGCTACAGTGTCTGTGATAAGACAATCCAGTTTTCTATATGGCGGCAATGGCGCAGCAGGCGGCGGCGTCGGCGTCGGCGTCAGCAGCGCTACAAGTACTGTCAGTGTGCGGCCAAAGTCACAGCCGGCGCCCAATGTGCCGCACAATTCGACGGTCTATTAATTGTAAACATAACTGTAAATTTCTATCCCTGTTTAAGCTTTGTATATATGTATACCTATTTGTGTGCGTGTGTAAGTGTAAGCGTGCAAGTCCTTACTGTTGTTATTGTATCGAGTTTGTATATGCGTGAGTGCAATTCGGTGTGCGTGTGTGTGAATGTGTGCAAATGCAAATGTGACAAGTGTCCCTGTAAAGTGTATAAAATAGAAAAAGAACAATAATGACATAAAACAAATGCAGATGCACAAAATTGGTTTTTGTATGTATGTAACAGACACATGCCTGTGTATGTACACATTGTAAATGTGGTCGAAAGAGTAGATATGAAATGAATTCGTTTTAGATGGCAACGGTTGATTTAAAAAATGTACTAAAAAATGTCACAAGTGTAAATGTTCAATTGAATCATTCAGCAGCCAACTTATTGAGCTTAACAGCTGGCTTAAAAATGTGCTAAAAAATGCAAGCATTGAAAATGTTCAATTGAACCACGCTTCAAATTGTAACGGCCTCACTCAGCTCTCTTGCTGTTTACTTTAAGTTTAATGTCTTCCCAGGCTAACACACAAATATACTTACATACATGCATACATTTATATACATATATACACATATTAACTATATTTAATCTGTATATAAAACTTAGTGGCATTTGAATCTAGACCAAAGTTAGTCAAATTATTCAAAAGGCGACACCAGCAAAGAACCCCCATTAATATATATAAATATAAATCTATATGTAAGTACTATTCGCATATTTACGAGCGTTTTTGTCGCTCTCCCTATCTAAACTAGACTGAACAAATTGTTGAACCGAAATTAAAATTTTATTATTAAATCACAAAGAAAACACACAAATGTTAATGCAAATGAAAACTGTAGCACAAACCAAAGGTTTTTCCAACGTAAAATAAAAGGAAAATTGAAATGACAAAAAAGAAAAACACAAGCAACATTTACACTTAGTCTGAATAGATCATATTACATCAATACCACAATCAGTTAATTAAATGTATTATTTTCCATTTGTGATACAATTCGAACAACTTCTGTATCCATTCTTCAATAACTATTCTAAATTAATATATAAATTTGTTGAAACCCCTAGGGCAATATTATTCACTTACTACAAATTAATTACTTATGATTATTATGGAATTCATTGTTGTTAAACCATAAAAATAATTCAAAAGTCAACATTCTATTTCAATATCATTCCATTTGAAGTTCTCATATTAATAAACTGAAAAAAAGCATTGGAAATACCGAATTCAAATGCATTTTATGGGTGGGTTGGGCTGAAATATGGAAAATAAGTGATATATTGGGGCAGTTTATATAATGGTAAGCAATATAATATATTTATTCAGTTATCATAACATATATATTCTTAGCACAGATCCATTTCACTAAAATTATCCAAAGGTGAATTTTGTATAAATTAATTTTATTTTTAAATGCAGTTTGTTTTCTTGAGTATATATTAGCTGCAAGCGGTTATTTACAAAATAGTGAGAATAACATGAATTGGCTAAAAGCATCTGCTGATTAGCCAATCGAACTATAACAAGCTTAGACATAGTGTAAATACAAAACAGAATCAAATTCCGTAAGCAATAAACAATCGCACTTTGTTGGCTATAAACTAAATGGCAATCTAAGCTGCGACTGAGCTATGCTTGAGCTTTAGATCTTCAACGGCCTCCTGCAGCGGCTGATCCTCACGTAGACGTCGACGTTCGCATTTGGGACACGGCTGATGCTCGTTCAGGCATTCGGCATGGAATACAGCACCGCATGTGACGCACTGCAAATGCGAATACAAATTACAATTACAATCGAAATGCAGATGAATAGACTTACCCGAAATGTGGTGGCAATGTGAAAGGGATAGAGCACGCGCGGACTCTGGCAGATTTCGCAGATGAAGCCCTTCAGCTGGCAGAGTCGGCACTTGAGCACGTGCGCCTCGCCCAGCTTGAAGGCCTTCTGGAGCTGCTGGCAAAGCGCACCGCGCTGTATTAATGCCAAATCTGCTATGGAGTACTGATGTATGTGCTCGTAGAGATACTCCCGGCCAGCGAAATGGTCTTGGAGCAGCTTCAGGCTGCTCGGCGCGCAGGTATACAGATAGGCACGTATAAAGTTCAAGCGAATGCGCAGGGACTGTAGCTCGGCCATGGCTTCGGAGGCATAGTAAATGCTCGGATTGAGTAGCTGCATGTCGAGGAAGGGCTGTGCCCGAAACTCGGCCAGAAAGAGTGCTGCCCGCTTGCTGACGGCATACTTGCGAAAGTCCCAGTTGTAGACGATGCGTGCCGGAATGAGTTGAGGCTCCGGCTCCATGCAGATGTTGCAATAGTAATTGCCACTAAAGCCACAAACTCTGCGGGAGTAGATAGAAGGCATGTTGTTAAAGCTAAGACCATAAATGATAGTAAAATTCTACGCACTGGAAATTGTTGTCGCCAATGCCCAGCGGATGCTGGCAGCCCTTGCACAGAAAGCCCTGTGCATTCAGTCCGGGCTCGCGTGACAGCTGACAGAGTTGAGCAACCATTTGCTGCAGCTCGCCCATTTCGAAGTTGGAGTTGAGCAGCTCAAATTCCGAGTTGGTCTGTGAGTAGGGAATATTTATATTGAGCCCATATTCCCATAGAGCAATAACTTACGTCAATTGATTGCAGTTCACTCATATCATCTGTGGCATTTGAATCAAGATCTCGTTGCGTCGTCTGCTGCTGCGCCAAGTTCAAGGTGGAGGGATTGGCGCGAAACTTCTCCCAGATCTGCGACCAGCCGGAGCCATCCTCGCGATTGCTCTCGTGCTTGCGTAGCAGCGCATTGTAGCTGCAGCGATCTGCCGTGGGCGTGCGCAGGCTTGTCGTGCTGCTCATGCTAACCGAGCGCTGAAAGAAGCGCGCTCCGGTCTCTTCTGTGGGCGTATGGGCATCCAGATCGGCGGACCACGAGGTTTGCATGAGATTTGTCAGCGAATTGCTGCCCTGCGGCAGCTCAGAGAAGGGCTCTTCAATGAGACGCATGGAACGCTTTCGAATCCGCTGGCCACTGCCACCACTCGACTCGGTTTTCTCGGCCTCAGTGGGCTCTTCATGATCTTTCTTTGTCTCTCCCGCTGTGCATGCCTGCTCTTCGTTAATAATATCCAGCTCGTCGACCTTTTGCATAAATACATCAAGCATCTCGTGCTGGTTGAGGTCTGCATTCCCAAACTGACCTCCGCGTCTGAATGGACTGTTCGAAATGGACTCCGAGAAGAGCTCGTTCGTGTGCAGCGGCTGTGGCGTAGGAATGGCCACGATTTCAGTAGCCAAGGAGCTGGCCACATCCACGCCGCTGCTTATCTGAAAAAGAAATAAATACGTTATTAATATGGACTTTTAATAAATACTTTTTCCTGCTCTACTTACTGGGCAGGATTTGAGTGCTGGTGTCCATAGATCGGATAGCTGTAGCGCATAGTCGGGCCATTGATTGAGCAGGCTTGAGTTCACAGGCAAATCGAATGTCACATAAGCCTCCAGACTCTCCATAATCTTGGCTGCTGTCTCCAGACCTTCGCTGTCCTTGAGCAGCGCATCTTTCTTGTAGTACGGACGCAGTGCGGAGCCATTCTTGCGCATATTATTTAAATACGACGAGAATACGGAATCGTTGAGAGACTGTCGCACCCACGCCCGACACTGGCCCGTCTCCGAGGTTATCTGGCTCAACCGTTGGATTTGTTCGATCACCTGCTTGTGCATGAACACCATGGCCGGTGACCAAAAGCTCGGCTCCGGTCGTCGCTCCACATCTCCAGCTATCACATTGATGGTGGCCCATAGAAACGAGTCTTTCAAGCCGTGCAGGAACAAAGCCTCTAAGGTGGTGCATAAAGCACTCGTCTGTTCGCACAATCCAATGACTTCTGTGGGAAATTTTCGGATGAGTCATGCCAATTGGGTTAATTGAATTTGAATTGAGGGGAATTACCAAGTCCTTTTTGCTTAACTTCGAATTCGATTTCTCTCGCATTCTCGTTCAGTGTATTTATCAGCGCCTCCTTAATGACATTTTCACGTTTTGTGGAAAAATGATTTAGGCTGCGAAAGAGGGAGCTCATTTGTTTGTCTTGAAGCGTTTTTATTTATATTCCAATTTCGACTTATTTATTGTTATCTCTTGCTAAGACACAATCAGCTGTTAACCAGGGCTGCAAATTAACAATGCCAAAAATATTCAACTCAGTTTGTTTGGCTTATTTAAAGATTTTAACAAAATATTGGAGAAATGACACCAATAATGAGCATTATACTTTACTTTAGCTCACATTTATTGGGCTATTGAATATATTCAATGAAATCAACTTAAGCTCGCGGAACTTATGAACCAGCTAATGAGTGAATCGATATTGAACCGATATTTAATTTTATCGATTGTGGGTTCAATGACGTCACAAGAGCTCTCTTTTTAACGGCTTTTCATATTTTTTTTATGAAGAGAATCTTTAAGTCAACAATTTATGTGTATCTGTGAACCGAATAAAGTAAGCAGTATTGAATTTCCGTTTGGAATTATGAGCTTTAAGACCAGTTCTTATTATTGCTTACTTGCTTTCTTTCTATGTGGGAACGCTCGATTATAAGAATGAAAAAAAAAAAACCCCACGCAAATAAATAACCACAAATTCAGCGTATTCGTTAACAAGACAAAGCTTTAATGACTTCTGATGCCTTGGGGTTTTATTTCAACGAGCCAAACAACATGTATGACTCAACTCGTCAAGGAATAGAAATTAAGTACTAATAATAAATATTGTTAGCCAAACAATTCTCATTTCTGCAGTCGATGGAAAATTATTTATACATAAATACATACATGTGCATACACATATATATTTATTTATGTTTATTTACATATGAATGAAAATGAAGTTGACTTAAGTGTCAGCCTCAATCCCGGCTTGTCCATAGGCTGTGCACGTATCCATTCAGTAAGTCGCCACTTGATATTAAGACGAAATTTGTGTTAAGGTCAGGGTGACCAACAAAGTTTATGCTGTCATTGTTCAACTTGTTGTTGCTGTTAATGTTGTTGTTATTGTTGTTGTCTTAACGCATTTTTCAATATTTTTGCAATAAAATTGTATAGCCTCTGATATATCGTACAGAAGATGCGCTCCAACTGGTTCAAAAACTGGTCGAGAGAAAAAAAAATTTACGTTGTTTTTTTTCAGCTTCGTTGTTGTTTTTTTACGAAACAATTTTGGTGTGGGCTGACAGCACTTGCATTCAACAACTGCACTGAAATTGGTTACTAATTTATTATATATGCTTTTATATTTATATACAAGCATTTATACATTTTTTTATCATTTCGCAAACATCATGTAGTCATGTTTTTTTTTAACGGAAATGTTAAAGCTTGATGAAGCTGCGAATTTAATTAATGAATTTTACTTTTATTTATGAAGATGAGTTCAAAAGGTAAGGCAAATGTTTGTGAAATAAAAAAAAAAAAATTAAATTAAATTAAATAATAACAATTAATAACAAAACAGAAAAAACGTAAGTATTAAGCTGAAGGTGAAGGGTCATTCAAAAATTTTTACGCATGCGCAGCGCCGTGTCATTTTCTTTTTCAATTCCATTTCCATTATCATTTCCCAACAGCAAGAGACTTTGACTAAGCGGCATAGACTCTATTAAAGTAAATAATATACAGCATGAATGCTGTCACTGCATGCCTACTGCTGCTGCTGTTGTTGTTGTCGTTGTTGTTGTTGTTGTTGTTGCTGCTGCTGTGATGCTGACTTGACTTTTTTTCTTAGCTCCACTCAAAAAGTTTGACTTGAACGTCGACTTCACGCTGCCAGCGGCAACCGTTTGGGCCATTGTTATAAGTAGCAGCAGAAGAAGAAGAAGAAGAAGAAGAAGTAGAGGCAAAGCAACAACATTTTTATAAAAACGTTTGTTTTCGTAATACAATTTTGATTACTTCTTCGACGTCGACTGAGCCACAGCGTCGCGACGTCCCATTGATGGCTTTGTCTGTTGTTTGCCTTATGCAGCGACGCGACGCGTCGTCCGACGCTTAGCTTTGATTTATTAACACTGGGCGCCCTACAGCAGCAACAACAACAATAATAACAACAAAAGCAGCAACACGGGCCAAATTGCGCGCCTTTTTAGAGCTAAGTCCATTTGGTAATATCTGCGCTGTTAATTGTAACAATAATTTTAACGCCCAATGATTCCATTCGCAGCGTTTGCTTCAATCGTTACGCTGCGCATAGGAAGCGCAGGCAAAGGTGAATACAAAGCCAAAGATTCGAAGTCGAATTCGGGCTCGAAGACGAGGCACACATACCAAAATACCAAAAAGTAAATAAAAAAGTCCCAATGCGGAACAAACGGCTGACATAATTTGTAAGATAAAAGCCGCCTGGACCTTGCCTGACAGTTATGCACTGAACTAAAAGATTGTACAAATACATACATATGTATTTATATATATGTACATAAATAAAGCGCAATCGCAAAGCCTTCAAATTTAAGCATATTCACAAACGAAATTGTGCAATCAAATTGCGAAAGGGATCAATGTACGCAAATGTTAATATAACATCAAAGAAGGCTTTGCACAATGCTCCCCCACAATGTGATCTAATATAAGCTGACTAAGCATCGTAAATTTCGAATTAATGCACTTTGATGAGTACAAAATTGAATTTGCTTCTCAAAAGAATTTGCCGCTCAATTTAATGAATTCAAGTATCGAAAGCCAGTCAGAAATCAATGTTCTGTCAGAGAACAGGATTTTGTTCTGTGAACGAATTCCCCATGCATGAATTTGTTCGTAATATATGTATGTATGTATTGTATGACTGATAGATTTGCATTATTCATTGTTAGCAACTAGACTGCTGACTGTGATGTTCCCTGATAGATCGACAGACAATCTATTGAGTTTAGTCGCCAAAATCCAAACCTGTCTGTCTAAATAAACAAATAGTGTAGTAGAAACAAATGCTGATCACACTTTAACACATTCATTTTCATTATGAATTTGCATACCATTTATAAATACATGCATACATAAAATCATATGCAAAACCGTTGAAACGTGTGGGCAATAGGCAATAACAGAATGTTAAGCTTATGTTAGGCGAATGTTAAGCCTGACCTTGAGCGACATTGGCAATGCAACGCCTGCACCAAGTATGGGAAAATACACGATATTCATATATTCATATACGGATGTACATACATACATACATACATATATACGATATATCTAAGGTCATTAAATGTACAGTTTCCCGGTTTCAAAAGCAATACGCTATAAGTTAGCAATCAACTCGGGCTTTGAGCTCATATAAATATACATATACACCCACACATGCGTGTATATGCAAATACATGTGACCTGTGCTGAGAGAGGCTTAGAGTTGAAAATGTCCTAAATAAGAACGAAAGCGATAGTTGCAGCACTGTAAATACTTTTTGTTTTGTTTTGCTGAATAATTTCCTAGACTTAGGGAAATTTGTTCAATATGTAAATAAATGCAGTGACGCCGCTGTTGCTGGGAATTAGATGTACATTGGCTCAAAAACTAATTTTATCAGTCAAAATAATACACTTATGCAATTGTTAGCTAGCCAACATTATATTTAAAACGATCATTTTTATATACAAACATACATGCAGATTGTGTAAAGCCCAAATTGTTAATTGCTATTAATATTAATGCTGCTGTAACATGTAGACAAACATATGGACCACTGTGCGCCGTCAGCGTCAACTTGATGCCAATGCGAAAGCCAAGCTTCATTCGTTGTCGCTGATGGCAGCGTCGTTTATTAAAAGCGCAGAACTCGTGAGCTACGGACGTGTTTCTGCTACGCTCGAGCGCCTCGCTCATCTAATCTTCAGTTAACTTCGTTTACATCTCCGTCACCGTCTCCGTTACTGTCTCCGGTGCGGCGCATCTCTATCCCACAGTGACTGCGAGTCGTGAAATCGTGTCACAATTGATTGAATATTGTGTGCAAGCGGTACAAGCTAAAATAAATACGAGAAAAAAATTAATATTACATATTATTTGTATTTGGCAATAAGGTTTTTTTCTGTGTGCACGCCGGTGCAGATTTCGTCGTTCGCGTCGTCGTCGTCTTCGTCGTCGTTGCGGATTTTGTCATCCCTGACAGCATCAATTCGACCTGGTGGCTGTAGTTGTTGTTGTTGTTGTTGTCAGCATTGTTATTCTGCCTACGCGCTAATTATTCCTCGCGGGTTTCAACTCGAATGCGGCTTTTGGGCAATGCCCAATTCTAAATCGACGGTTGCGTGACAAATTCGAAAAAAGAAACACAAATCATACAAGGCAAGAACAACAACAACAGCAACGAGAAATATAACGTTATTCCGAATTGCCAAAATCGAAATGCAAACGCGCAGTTTGAAATACGGGCGACGCAGTCGCAGAGCTGCCGGCGTTACCGTTACGCTGCTGCTAGCTCTGGCGCTACTGAGGATCGACGCAGCAGCTGGAAGGCCTGGTATACATGCACCACATACATACGCACATACATATAATTCATTTCGGATTCCAATTGGAAGCCGATTGGATTTACGATTTTGATACCAATTCGAATTCGTAACCAATTCGCATAGACATACGATATTTAATTAGTGTTTGCTTTTTAATTTCCTTTTCGCCTTTCGTCTATTTGCGTTTCTGTGTTTCGTGTTGCTTACTCCAATTACGTCTTTATACGCATGTTATTTCAAACTAAAGATTCACTTATCTAGCTCAGTGTGAAACCTATGCTAATTCGTGTTGAATCAAATATGTGCAACCGAAATTGATTGAGTTTACATCATTAAACAAACAAGTTAATCAATCAATATTTGGGTATATCTATTTGGGCTACAAAAATAAGCAATTAATTTGATAATTAAACAAATTATTTCATTATGAAAATTAATTACAAAATTTACAATGTTTGTATTATTAAACAATTATATTTTTGAAAGAAAAATATATTAAATACGCATTAATATAAATATATTTTTTGCGTAAATAAAATTTTTGTTTATTTTATTTTTTATTAAATACCATAATCAATTATTAAATTAATATTTTCTTATATGAAAATTTGATCAAATATTTGTTAAGTGATGAAAATTCAATCAATTATTTTTTATAATTTAAATTTCTCAACTATTTATAATATTTAATAAAATGTATTTTAATAATAATCCTTTTTAATGCACATATTTCATAAAATTTTAATGTGATAATCAACTGTCTGTGTTTTTTTTTCTCCAACTGTAACTAAGTTTATTTCTTAAGTATTAACTAACGTTTATTTTATGTTATCTATTATTTAAGTCTACATATCTATTTATCTTTGTCCTTTGAGTCTCTGTTTGAACTGTTCCCTAACTTATCAACCAATTGTTACTAATTCCCAGCACATGCACCAACTCATCTAACTGAATGAAATCACTCGATTCTCATCTGTTTTCTAATCAGCCTAAATACTTTGGGTTTTAGTCATTCCGACATTGCATAGGAGTGAATCAGTGATGATTCGGGATGAAGTAAACAAGTAGAAGACTATTTGTTAGTGAAGGTTTTAACTGAGCTGTAGTCGAAACAAAGATCAGAGTAAATCTTTTTCACTGAGATATTCCCCTCTCTGTCTCCTTGGCTCTCACTGTTACTTTTTTTTCGCCCTCTTCTCTTCTCTTATGTATGTATATCTCTCCTTATTTCCTGCCGACTCTATTTCCGTCTCTCCCTACTTCTATAACACTCCAAATGTTTTTTTCTGTTCTCAAATTTGCTCGGTGTCTTTCTATCTCTCTCTCTCTCTCTGTCTGTCTCTGCTTAAGATCTGATTCAGTTCTCCGACTCACATACAGGAAGTCTCAAATACCTTTCGACTATAGTCCAATACTTGATTACTAAATTTCATCGAAATGCTGTACGCCTGTGTTCAGTTTCCATGGGTTTCCATGCATCATGCAGTGAATCGGGGGAACTTGCCGGACACTCATCCATGCCGATCATCAAATTAGAGTTAATAAATAACTGCGATTCATGACATTTAAGATGTTTTCGAGCTTTCGATATATCAAATGAGCAAATGTGTTAGTCACAAACTGGACAAATCCCATCGAACTGGCCAAAATAAGGCGTCAGCTTAATACAGGAAAAAAAAAAAGCAGAAAAAATAAATAAACAGATTTGGCCGATGGCGACAAAAACGTTCAATTCCCAAAGGCAACAAAGGGTAAATGAAACTCGAGAAGCCGCCGGCTCAAAGCAAACAACAACAACAACAACAACAATAACAAAAGTTATGTAAGAGCCAGATGACATGACTGGCAAGGCTTCATCAGCCTCAGCTTCAGCTTCAGCTTCAGTTGCAGTTTCATCTTTGGGGTTTTTGATTTCCACTTTTTCTTCATCTTCTTCTTCTTCTTCTTCTTCATTTTCGGCTTCACTTTGAGCTGCTGATGCTGCTGGAAGGGACGACCTCTGGGATGCGTCTATCATTATCTCAGCTGCTACTTTAAAAGGCTGTTCATCTTCAGCCTCTGGCCTCTGGGACGGGGGCAGCTCGACAAGTTCATAAATTGTTATGACAATTTGTTAAGCTTGTTTGCAACTGTTCAAACGTTTCTTCTTCAATTTTTCTCAGTTTATTTATTTAACTTTTTTTTTCGTTTTCCTGTTTTGTGGGTCATGGAGCGCCCCCACAAAAAAGAGGTTAATTGCATTTAAGACACGCCGCAAGTTATGGGACTTATAGATAAATACGTTTAAGCTGATTATATAAAAGCTGCAGCATATTTAGTCAATACAAAAAAAATTATATTATATAAATTCTATGGCTCAAGTGTCTGGTTTAACTATGCTGACAAGTATTCGAAATCCGCTTTGTAGATTTTCTGAGGTGTTTATAAGCCGGGCTGTATTATGGATCATAGTTAGATAAGACTAGATTAGACTAAATTATAGTTATAGAGAAGATATGTAGAAGGTATACAGAAGCAGGCGTATAAGTTCAAGTACTCAATATGTTTCTACTTGTATTCCTTTGAGCTAATCTCGTATTCCTCAAGCGCGAAAGTTACCAAATTTGCTATATAGACTCTACTAAAGTTAACTCTCTATATGGATAATTCCTTTTTTTGAATTGTCTAAATAATTCTTCATAAATAACGCATATTAAAGTGTGTAAGGTGTGTAACGATATCAATTCATATGTTTGCCAGATTTATTGAACCCTGTTTACCATCCAGTATATCAACTCAAACAGCTTTATAAGCTCTATAGCAAAAGCAGAGATTCGTCCATTGTTTAACATTATCTCAAAGACAATACATCAGTGTCCAATTGTGTTGCTGTCTTTTCTTTTGGTTTTATGGCCATAATCAATTATTGTTTAACGATTTTCTCTAGCCGCTATTCACACGATCTGCTCGAACAGCTACTCCAATGAATATATATCGTTAAAGACTCTTGACTGTACGTGATAATTAACAAATTCGCAAAGATTTTATAGGCAGCTGCTGTTGTTGTTGTTGTTGTAGTGCACAATTAGTTAGCCTCATAATGAAAACTTTGGCTTGGCTGTTTCGTTTTTTCCATAATTTTTCGTGATTTATTTTGGCTATTGTATTTTTGTATTTTTTTTTCTATATATATATGCCCAAAGTGCAGCCTGAAAAGTTTCATAATGTCTTAATAGACCAGCACAATAAGCCCTGATATAGATTTTAACCGTTTATTATAATTGATAATCTGCGACGTATTTCATGAGACGTTTCTTACGTCACTAATGGGTTTTTCGATATCATGGGATTAATAAGTGCAAATTACCACACATTAATGGGAAAAAAACCGAAATTAAAAGCAAAATCGAAATCACAATGAAATTCATATTGAAAATCTGCGTGAGTCGTGAGATCAGTTGCCCAACCATTCGAAATCTAAGTAATTATGATATATTGATCAATGGATTGAAGCTGATGAGAGATTTATGTGAAATGTTTGTTTAATTTGTATATTTCAGTTTGATTTAGCCAATTTTAATAGTTCAATGTGAGCTTTGGCATATTTAGAAGTAGGCGTGGCAAGCCTATAAAGTCTATATATTCTTAAACAGAATGTTCAGCTGAGTTCTAAGTCCTTGGAATGTTGTTGTTAAATAAATTTTCTCTTAATAATAAATTTTATTATTATTAAGAGAAAATTTATTTAAATTTTATATTAAACTTTTTTACTCGATCATAGAACACACGAATTTAAGGGCTAAAATTCTTTAATATGGTATATATATAGATTCTCTAGATTCTCCATTTTCTCCTTTCACGGAACAGAAAAATTCTCTTCTGACTATCTATACAAATTTATTATAGATATAAACTCTAAGAATTTGACCTCATATCCTTAGAAACGATCTACTAACTTATCTATAATAATATATAATAATTCTTATAGAATTTGAGCTTATATAAAGAATTATATTATTGTAGATCTATTAACTTATCTATAATAATTTATAACAATTCTTATACATTTTGAGTTTATATAAAGAATTATATTATTCTAGATCTTTAGAAAAGACTTAACTCGAATTCGTTTATTATCTGACTGGGGTTCGTCTCGACTAATCGGGTATTCCCTGGTCAGCCACACCCGACTATACCGACTCATTTCTTCAATTTCTGCAGCGAGACACCTCGATTAAGGCAATTAATTATTGACAATCATAAAGAAACACAACAAAATTTCAGAGCTGACAATAAAATATTATTTACGAGCGCGAATTGTTTAGCTTTTTTGGCCTTTGCTCAGCTGGGGAGCTGTGCGTGGGCAGTGTGATTTTCAACAGCTAAATAAGTCGATAATTCAAGGCCCAAGATAATGCGATGATCGCGGGATGAGCATAATGAAATTTGATTGTTATCAGCCCAAACATGAAGGCTGAAGGCAAAAACAAAAAGCTTGTCAAAGCAACTGTAAAACAGAAAAGTGCAAAAAAGCGACAAAAAAACAGTTGGAATTATGACATTGTCTGTGCTCAGAGTGGGTGCAGATGTCGTGAAGTCGCCGATCAATTAAAACTTTAATTCAATATGACAAAACAAAAAAATCAAATAAAAGATCAAAACAAAAATAAAACAATAAAAATTTAATTGGCAGTGAACTTGAGGGGCAAAAGCTGAATTTGACTAGTTTTACGAATATTTCGATTGACAATAAAACAAAAGGTTTCGCCTAATACTCGGAACTAGTTGGGATCGCAGTATTGTAGATTTGCACAAAATTTCATTAGAATTTTTTATTGTTAATTACAACAGATGAGATCTGAGAATAAATTAAACAACGCGCTGGCAACACTTTCCCAGTCTCAAGATGTTGCCGAGATAAGTATATATATACCTAGTTATATTGTAAGCATCCGATATTTGTATATCTTTAGTGAATTCATATTTATGCGTTGCTAAAGTTCAGGGCTTAAGACTTCTGATCAAACTTGAGCAGCATCATTTGTCAGCTGCCATAGATAAGCCTAGCTGGAAGATAGATACATATGTAAAGTATGCCCCATTGTTTACTTACAAACATGGCGAATATGAATGCAAAATAGACAATAAACATCCACAGCAAATCATTTATATACATTATATATAGTTAAATTGATATGCACATATGTTTAGCAGCCGGAACTTGTCTAGAATTCCAGAGAGCGCCCATCAAAATCTATCAGCTCGAGCTCTGTAACTGTGTGTGTGCCCAGGAATTTATTGCTAAAATAGCACAGTCAATAATTTATTTGTATATTAATTGCCTAAACTCGAATAAAGGTTTTTGTTTGGTATTTCGCCAGGTTCTAATTATATTAAAAATTATTCACAGTTTTATTTGTTTTCATAATCTGCCATCAGAAATGGGTGACCAAAATGTGGTTTGGTTGGTTCAGCACTAGGCGGGTTTCCTGGAAGGTATTTGATATAAATATATATAAAAAATGTAGACTATTATGAGCCCTGCAGTCTAATAACTAAACTGGATTGCCATAAATTATAGATGAATAAAAATATATATGATCTCCATATCCATAAACAAATCTTAACTATTTATCACTTTATAACAAGTTAAAAAAAAAAATAATATAAAATTTAAATTAAAATAAAAGAAAAAACTACTTTGTTACCCTCGTGGCATGACTAATAAATAGGCGGACATGCTAGATTGCATCTAGACCTCGTGCCGATGATTGGAAGATATTTAATAACGTCGGTTAGTTGTCTATGAATCTATTAGAGAATCGCAATGAGAGATGTTAATAAGTTAGTTAGTTAGTTAGTCAGTCAGCTAGTCAGTTGAGGCTAGTTCTGAGCGGGCGTGGCCTTTGATGGATAAGGCTAGACTGATCAAGTTTTACTGGTTTACTTCGTGAGTTCAAGCGCGAAAAAAGAAATATCCCCAGGTTAAATGAAATGTGAACCAGCTAGATGTCAGATGAGCTTTTGCAACTAGTTCTCTGTGGAATCTAGTTCTGAAAATGTTTTATCTATTTTAATGTGTACAATTATCTCTTATATTGTGCTCTCAATGACGGAAATTATAAAATCGAGTATTTATGGGCTATAGCTTGGGATGTGGAAAGAAGAGCTGGGGCTAGATTGAGATAAAATGGAATAACTCTAGGCAATTGATCGATGCAATCGGTTGTATATTATTATTTTATGGCATAAATATAAAGAACTAAATTATTATTATTATTATTATTATTTTTTTTTTTTTTTTTCATTTAAAACAAAAGGCAATAATTATGGATAGAGAGATAATATCTTGCTGTCTGCTTTATTCTGATGCCCTAATCCCAAATAAACCTATTAATAAATTCTATTAAATGTTAACCTTTGAGCCAAGCATATCTACATATATCAAATGCCAAACCTCCATTTACAACTATTTAAATGATAAAATCTCTTTTGCTTAAGTCTTTATCAATTCGCCAAGGCTTGTTAACACTATAAAAGCTGAAATCTCTGTTGCAAACTGCAAATTTCTCTAGTTACAATTCAGTGAAGACAGATATTGGAATGAACATGAGACAACTCGAAAATACTTTCCTTGTTGATGTAATGTAATTGATTGATAAAACAGACAAATTCCATGCACTTTGAGCTACATGATTGAGACACATTTTTGTTTGGGGCCAGCGGTGAGCAAACATCTCGGCTCAAGCTCAACCAAAACAAAAGACTCAGGCAACGAACTTGATTGACTGCCAATCACACTGCGAGGGGGAGGGCGGGGCAGAGGGAGAGACAGCGCAACGAAATAGTACAAATCTTAATTTACTTATTGACCTACCTGGCACAAGTAACGCCACAGGCAATGAGTGAGTGTGCAAGTGTGTGTGTGTGTATGTGTGTGTGTGTAAGTGTGTTATGTGTCAACCGAAAAGTTGCATTGAAATAGCAACAGCAACAGCAGCTGGAAGATACAGCAAATAAGAGTGCTCTATCTGGAAATGCATGACTGTTAGATACCCTGTTATCATGGGCTTTGACTGGCATACAACACGCACACACACATACCAAAATATATGCAATTCCAATACAAGTGCGTGTAGGCTTTTGTATACTTCGAGAATGGAGAACTTGAGAACTTGATAACTTTAGCTAGCGCGGTTCTATTTGAATAAAAAGTTCAGAGTATAGACAATCAGAATTAAAGTTAGATATCTATTAAACAGATTATTCTATTCAATTGTTGGATGGAAATACAGTAAAATATTTTCAAATTTCAAAGTAAATTGTGTAATAGTCAGAGACAAACGCATAGAAATTTTCTATGATTTCCAAGTAAAGATTGTGTAATGATATTAACGATGTGATCAAGTTTTTGCTTCACTATGACTTTTTAGAGACATTAAAGTATCACATCGAAAACTGTCTGAAGCTAACTGAATGAGGGGATTATAGTAAAGGTATCCTATTTCATATGCGTAAGCAAATTATTCTCTGTTTTGGACTTCTCGTGAATTATGCTCTTTAGCTTCAGAGATCTGTAAACAATTGAAGTGTTGCTAGCGTAGAATACTTGGAATATGAGCGAAGGGTTCAGGTTATTTAATAGTCGGGCAGCTAGAGACTAGAGACTCGAGAACTTTGATGAATTATTCAGCAAAAGTGATAAATTTCTACTGCTTATGGTATGTCTACATAATCTATATAAACACATATATATTAGTGTATATATACATAAATATCTATATACTCTATCTTAGTATATATTTATTTGCTTTTATATCTATTGCTTTTATATTTATATCTATTAAAAAATATGATTTGAAGTTTTATTACAAATACGAAAAGACTTTTCGACTACCCAATATATAAATATACGAAATGAGGGAAACCCTAGAGGCAGATAGACAAAAGTAACTGGATAGACTACACTGCTGAGGCTGTTCAAGAATGTATAGACTTTATGGATTGTACAGCTCCATACTCCAGCTGTAGCATAACCTAGAGCAGCAACAGTATGCCCTGGCTCTTTACTCAAGTACAGGGTATACACAAAAGGCAACCGCAGCTTCCAAGTAAAGGAGACAAAGACCCAACATCTAGGCACCTACATACATATACATTTATAGAGCATTTAAGCCAATGTCAATCAATCAGCGACAGCAGCCAGCAATGGCAGCCAAATTGCCACACAGAGCCACCCAAGGGGCTGCCACATCAGTTTCATCTTCTTCTTCGCTTCCACTGTTTCTAACATTCTTTTAGCTTCTTTTTGTTTTGTTTTTGTTTTGGTGGATGTCAGCAAATTGCAGCCATTGCCACTCACATAAACCAGCTCATGCACACACCCACTCACACACACCCACACACACACTCATCTGTCTACACACATGCAAACCACAAGAAACAACAACAACAAAAACAACAACCAAATTTCCCCCCCTTCTCCGCAGATGTGCGGCAATCGCCGTTTTCATTAGAATTGCAGCCACCGCTGGCTGAGGCCGCGGCGGGCGATGCCTTCAATGCGGGCAGCGAGCGAGCCATCGATAGCTATGGCAATCCGATCGATGCACTGCGTCCGATCGATACGCCCGATGGGCGGAAGGTGGTCAGCGCGCAGGGCCTGCAATTCGAGATACCCAATTATGCGTCGGGCATCACTGAGATACGAAAGCCGGCCGATGATCTGCTGCCACCGCATATTGGTGAGTTCACAACAACAGCTGGAGCAACCAAAGCGACAACAGCAACAGCAACAGCAACAACAAAGGCAGCAACAACAACAACAACAACAACAGCAGCCACAATTTCATCCACATTACGCAATAGAATTAATCAAAAGCGCAATACTCAAGCAGCTTTAGTAAATTCCACAAATAGCATAAGTATCACAGCCACGCCCTCATCCACAGCCACACTCCCCGTCACATATGTAGCACCACTAACACAATCTGAATCGCAGCTGGATTCAGCACATGCCAAGCGCGAATCATCTGGTCAGCAATATAAGATTACAGCAGCCAGTGCCCAGCACGCCCCGCCCACATTCACCCTGCTCACACTCAATCCAGAATTTAGGCCCATAGACAGCCCCCGACCCCGACCCCGACCCCGACCCCGACCCATAACCAAAGCAAACAATGATAGCCTTGCCTTGATCGCATACTCAACTCCAACTCCGACTCCTTCCCAACTAGATGCCATAGCCGTGGCGGTGCCCAGTACGGACATCGATAGCACCGACAGCACCTCATTCGCACCAGCACCAGATACATCACTAACACCACCCAAGCATGAATCATCAACAACAACAACCATCGATGCCGATGCCGATGTCGCTGTGGAGGTGGAGCAGGCGCAGCTGGTGCCCCTGAACCAGCAGCAGCCGGAGGAGAGTGCTCAGGCGCCGCTGCAGACGGACGGCACGCTGCCCGACTATCTGCTGGAGCTGCAACAGCAGGACAAGGACATCGCTGGACCTGTGCCCTGGACACCGGCACCGAATGCTGCGCCACTCAGTGTGATTGCCTGGGATCTGCTGCCGCCGCTGGAGGCACAGCGCGAGTCGGAGCCACACATCATCACCGAGCAGCAGCCCACCAAGCATGTGGTGGGCGTGGAGCAGCCCGGCAGCCACAACATACGCGTGAGCCTGAGCAGCGGCCAGGGCCTGTCGCCCGTGGCGCCGGCACCGCTCAAGCCAGGCCAAGTGGCTGTGGTGCCCGTACCCGTGCACGACGGACCCGAGGCACATGGCACCAATGCACATGTGGGCACCACCACGCCACGCAACGGCGCCAGGTTTCCCAATCGTCATCGCGGCACAGTTCATTACAGCACAGCCTCGGCCACACAGCGGCCACGCAGCACCACTAGCACTACTACTACCACCACCACCACCAGCACCACCACCACTACGCCACCACCACCACCAACAACAACGACAACTAGAAGAGTGACCACAACCAGCACACGCAGCCCGCCACGCTCCACAACGCCCCTGGATCCGTCCACCTTCTATAAGCTGGAGAACGAGGAGGCCTACGCCTACACGCTGCCGCCCTGGCTGCAGGAGGTAACCGATCCGGATCTGGATGTCGCCGTCACCTTCATAGTGCCCACCGACAACGACCAGTACAACCACACGGTGCCGGAGGATCTGGAGCCACCGTTTGAGCCGTTTGTGGACTTGAGCAATATTCAGCTGACGCCGCCTCCTGTAAGCAGCAGCACCACCAGCACCACCAGCAGACCCAGCACAACAACGAGAACAACTACGACGACTACGAGACGTCCGTCGACCACAACAACTCAAGCACCAGCACCAATAGCAGCGCGCACCACTCAAGCACCCATTTTCAGAGCACAAACCACCCAATGGTCGCATGCCAAGAGCCAATTGATAACAACAACCACAACAACATCCACAGCTCCGCCGTCCGTTGAGCCGAATCCCTTTGACTCGTCCACGTTGCCGCCCTGGCTGCAGGGCTTCGACTATCCCGATGTGGGTCCCGGCGTGCCCTATGATCCCGAGAACTTTAAGGATGTGCCGGAAACAAAGCCGGGAGGTATTAAACCTAATGACTTTCAGCCTCATGGCTTTGCCAGTAGATCTCAGTCAAGCGATGCAGCAGCCACAACAACAACCAGCTCAGTGCCAACATCATCAACATCAGCAACAACAACAACAACAACTGCTACAACAATAGCAAACACTGCTAACACTGCTTTCCCATCAAAAGTCACGCTTACGCTTCCAGCCAGCAGCAGCAGCAGCGATGGCCATGAGTTGACTAGAACTGTGGAGCCGCCGCTGGTGCTGATGCCGCCCGTCGCTAGCAGCGACGACTCATCATCCACATTGAGCAGTCCTGCGGCGACTGGCCACACACAAGATCCCACTACAAACTCCTTAACGCATTTTGCAGAACGCTTCGATGCGCCACCTGTTGGCCAGACAACGGAAACGAAAACCGCCGCCGAGCAGCAGTTCCCACCGTTCAATGCGGTCAGTGCGGGCAGTGCGGGCGACATCCCGAAGGTGGAGTACACCAAGAGCGACGGCGGCAAGGTCATAAGCACGCCCATCCACGTACAGCGTCCGGGTGAGTCTTTGGCTGGAATTTTCTGGCTGTGACCAAATAAACTAATTCCGATTCCTTGACAGAGCCAGCAGTGGTTAGCACCACATCGGCGCCAGCTGCCAATACGGGCAAGTATACGGGCGGATTTGGTGCGCCGGCGGGTCTGCTGCGTCCACTGAGCGGCACCAAGCCCGACATCTATGTGGCCGGCAACAATCACGAGTACAGCACACGCGTCAAGGCCAACCGAGTGCGTCCGGGCGCTGGAGCCGCTGCCACGGAAGCAGCCACTGCCGGCAATGGGGGCCGCTACACCGGCGGCTTTGGTGCGCCCAGCGGCGTGCTCAGTCCTCAGAATGTGCCCAGACCCTTCCAGCAGTCGCAGCAGTCGCAGCAGTCCAGCTCACAGGCATCCCAATTGGCTGGCGCCGCTTCGAGCCATCATCAGAGCCGCTTCGGCGGTCCGCCTGGCATCCTGGTGCCCTTCGACAATGTGCCGCGCACCGGTGCCAAGTAGGCGGCCAGGGGGCGTGGTGCATGTTGTATTGCAACTGCTGCAAGTACTTTAAATTATTTATAAAGCATGTATCTATGTTGAAGATCTTGAATTGAGAGCTCGATCTATACGTAAAGAAAACAACAAATCTATACGAATTTTGTGTCGCAACAAAAATTGAGATATATATATATATTATAGATATATATATATGTATGTGTATATATGCGCATACCATGTTAAATGTTATTTACATAATAAATAAATATTTAGAAAGATAATAAAAAGCATTTTCTATATTTAATTGGAGTTCAATTATAATTTCTTTCCTTTGGGTTTGTCTAAATAATGTTGAGGATGGTAAATGGGCATGTGGGGATATATAATATTATATATGTATATCTAATATTAATCAAGTTAGGCTAATATGATAATATAGCATACATACCATATTCTGTAATTCTCGCCTTATATATCCACTCGAAGCTGAAAAGAAGAAGAGAGAAAAAGGATAAATATAAAGCCGAGAGTTATGTCAACCTTAAAATATACTACTTTTATACTAATAATAACTGATGTAAGCCCTGAATTTTAAAAATTGATTACATGAATAAGAAAATTAAAATGTATTTAACAGATCATTAGCGCCTTCCACAAAAAAACAAAATCGTATTACTATGCCATTTCATGAACTGTAGGCTTACTTTTAGAGTTTATTACTTTGATATTAGTTTTGTAATACATTTACACATTTGATAATCAAAAATACATTAGGCCTATTAGCCAAAATAGGCGTAAAGTTACATTCATTGAATTTTACACGCAACGAATTACAGAAAAATAATGAAAAGCAATGTAATCACATTTAGTCACATGTGCGAGACTTTAATTTTGTAATATTTTGTATGCCGTATAGTTGAATTGATGAAATTTTAAATGACATTTAGCTAAAGTTTTTATTTTCCTTACCATTATTCAAATTAATAACAGCTACAAATATTAATTAAAATCGAACGCTAGATGGCTCTAATGGCTTTCTGTACTCCTGCAACTAACGAAATAAATACTTATCTCAATGCTAAATTCATTGTTTAAGATTTGTATACAAAACTAAGTTTATACACTTCAAAGCATAACATAAAAACATCATATTTATGATATTGCAATGTTTAACCATGTATTCATGTTAATACCGCAAGGTTTCTTAATTGGGAAGCTTAAATATTTTAAAAATAAATATCAGTTGATTGCGCGCTCTGTTTTCCATGTGTGTGTTTGTGTGCGCGCGCGCTTAAGCTTGAAGAGTTGCTATTTTAATACTTTACAGTCGCGTGAAGTTGGTGGCATACAAATGCGCGTGCGTCGCATAGCAGTCAGCTTTCTAATGCTCTCGTTTTGCTCAAACTTGCGCTGTGGGGTGGGCGTGACGTAAACGTCCTTCATTTGACTTTGAACTCGCCAAACGCGAACGCTCTATCTGAAGACTATTAGCCAGAGCAGTTGCAGTTGATTCCTGACGGGTGAACTGAGCGAAAGTAAAAGTGTGATCCAGGCAAAGTACAAAAAAAAGAAAATTTAATCATGTCGAAGATTGGTATTAATGGATTTGGCCGCATTGGTCGTCTGGTGCTGCGTGCCGCCATCGACAAAGGCGCCAGCGTCGTTGCTGTAAGTATAGCAAAAGCCGCTAAAATGTAATTGCGAAAAGAAAAATGTGTGAAATTTTCTTGGATTTGTGTAATTTGCAGGTTAACGATCCCTTCATCGATGTGAACTACATGGTCTACTTGTTCAAGTTCGATTCCACTCACGGCCGTTTCAAGGGCACCGTCTCCGCCGAGGGCGGCTTCCTGGTCGTCAATGGCCAGAAGATCACCGTGTTCAGTGAACGCGACCCCGCTAACATCAACTGGGCCAGCGCTGGCGCTGAGTACGTGGTTGAGTCCACTGGTGTCTTCACCACCACCGAGAAGGCCTCCACTCACTTGAAGGGCGGTGCCAAGAAGGTTGTCATCTCGGCTCCATCTGCCGATGCGCCCATGTTCGTGTGCGGCGTGAACTTGGATGCTTACAGCCCCGACATGAAGGTCGTGTCGAACGCCTCTTGCACCACCAACTGCTTGGCTCCATTGGCTAAGGTTATCAACGATAACTTCGAGATTGTGGAGGGTCTGATGACCACGGTGCATGCCACCACAGCCACCCAGAAGACCGTCGATGGCCCCTCCGGCAAGTTGTGGCGCGATGGCCGTGGTGCTGCCCAAAACATCATTCCAGCATCCACTGGCGCCGCCAAGGCCGTCGGCAAAGTCATTCCAGCTCTGAATGGCAAACTGACTGGCATGGCCTTCCGTGTGCCCACACCAAATGTGTCCGTTGTCGATTTGACTGTCCGCCTGGGCAAGGGCGCCACCTACGATGAAATCAAGGCTAAGGTACAGGAGGCCGCCAACGGTCCATTGAAGGGCATTCTGGGCTACACCGATGAGGAGGTCGTCTCCACTGACTTCCTCAGCGACACTCACTCGTCTGTGTTCGACGCCAAGGCTGGCATCTCGCTCAACGACAAGTTCGTCAAGCTGATTTCCTGGTACGACAACGAGTTCGGTTACTCCAACCGTGTCATTGACTTGATCAAGTACATGCAGAGCAAGGATTAAATCAATAAATAGCAGATCCAGCTAATACAATGTTAACTTCTCAATACGCACAAACAGGAGGTGTAGCATTTACATAACTATATAGATGAGAAGGCTCCGATATTCGCCCACATGAACACACAGCCACCCAATAAATACAAATACATATACATACACAAACACACACACACGCTTATAAGTTTATTGTGACATTTGTATGTGAATATGTATGTATGTGTATACATATGTATGTATTTGCATATGTTTTGTATTGTATTTCCAACAGCTCTTCTCTCTCCTGTTTGATGAACCGCGCAAATACAGTTACATCAATTATATAACCTAATCTCGTTACAAATAAATAAAAATAAAAACAAAAACCAAGAATTACAGCATTTTCATTCAACTTATGAAATTGAGTGGGTTCAAAAGGTCTATTGATTTTTCAGCCAGCTGAGAATGAAGGAAGTAAAGATCTCTCTAGTCGCTGAGCTGACTTGGCAACTATCAAACACATAAATGAAATAAATGCATAATAATGCGTAGGTATGTACATATAAAAAGAACATAGAAGACAACTAGATAATATAAAAATACACATACATATGTATGTACATATATATTTGTATATATTGAGATTTATAGGTAGATATGTTTGTAAGATTGTCAATACATATATGTATATGTATGTAAATAAAATTATATATGGGCACTCAACCAAAAGCTGAGTGATGTGAAACTGCCGGCCAACCAGCGTAAATGCCCTTGACATTGAACTTCCCAAAGTGACCCCGTAGCTGATAAGAGCATAGGCAAATTTGTTCGTAATCTTACAGCTATTTTCAATACCTGTGAAAAATATTAAACTTTATTATTAAAAGAGTTTTTGGCGGAGGCCTTTTATACACTTTCTTGTATGTGTGAAAATTCATGTAGCCTAACAGTGCCATTTTGAGTATAATGTTACCATAAAAGCTTACGTGCAATAGTTACCAGTGAAATGAAATTAAAATGATTAATAGAAACGGTATACGCGGCTCGGCTAATTACTAAACGAATGACGCATATTCCGAGAAACAACAACCATACAATTTCATCATTATTATTATTTATTTAACCATAATTTACAACTCGAATGGGGGCTATATTTGGGCTATACATTTTATAATAATCATGATCTATTATTATAATATTGAGTTTACAAGTTTTGAAAATACAAGCATCTCATATTAAACAATTTGTATTAAACAGATCATTAAACACACATAATGATCATATGTTCATGGTCATTATCAAAATAGTTATAATAGTAATGATTATTTAGCTCAGAATTATCATTTACAAAAAGTCTTAATGATGCCTATTATAATTATTATTTAAATAAATTAATATTGGAAATTATTATTTCTTAAAATTGGAATACACCATTCGATTATTATTATAATAATATTTCTAAAACAATAAATATATTTATGTAGATATTACAAAACAGTTGCAAACAAATTTATTAAAATATAAATAATTTTACTATTAAACACTAAAATTAGCTATAATTATTAACAACTTTCTTAGCTATAAATTATTTTAAATTATTTTAAATTATTATAAATTATTATAAATTATTATAAATTATTATGAATTATTATAAACTATTAAAAATGTTTATAAACTTTTAAAAAGTATTATAAATATTACAATTCACTTAATATACTTAATATTAGTAAGTAAATGTCGCTACATACCACACAAGCTCGCAGAAGAAGAAGACGAGGAGCACAGATCGCTAGGAGGCCCGGGACGCAACTGAAGCCGAGCTATAGCGGGGCTGCCCTTTATATGCGACAGTGAGGGTATGATGGAGTTGGGAGTGCTGCACATAAAGAGAACTGAGAACTGAGTTGGGCTGCATAGCATAGTCTGTCTGCCTAGCTCAAGGTCAAGTTTGATGTGGACAGAGAGACAGTCATATAGAGTATGCTCATATAGTCTAAGCACTCAGAATACATAAATGGAATAGAGTGAATTAGCTCTACGGTGTTTGGCAGTATAAACATTTTTGTAAAAGCTCTGATTAATTCAATTAAAATGATATACATATATGTATAAACAGCAAAGTAAATTATGGTTGTCAAGTTGTGCTAACAAATTAACTATTAACAGGCAAAGCCATGGAGCATTGGAGAGGCTTTCAATAGGCACATACAGTGCGAGAGAACTAAATAGGTTAAACAGTTTTGCAAGTTTAAAAATGTATATCTCTAGAACCTAAGCTTTGATTTCAATGAGAAAAATTTTAATATAGAAAAAATTTATTAGTTATGCTCATAAATTTTGACTAAACTTATATATATATATATATATATATATATGTGCATATATATATTTATACATATATGCATGTACATTTATCTAAGGCAAAGTTTTTTTTACAAAGATCAAATTATGTTTTTGATTTGCTTCCTATTCCTTTAAAATATATATATATATATAGATATGTATATAAAAATATATATGTATATATTATAACATGTATACATATAACCTATATACACATACTACATATATATACACATCATACATATATAAATCCTATTCAACAGGTACCCCCAATATATTTTGTTAAGGACAATCTGATTGCATGCCGAGCGAATTGCGAGTTGCACCCACAACAATCAAACAATTGAAACGATTAGAAGGCTGCTCCCTTTAGAGACGCCTCAATTTGTCAACAGAATTGGAAATGTCGTAAATCCAAATAAGCATGCATTAAACTCTAACCCATATACAATATTTTCGATTATGGCCAGCAAGAAGGAAGAGGAGCAGACATCGAGTGGATGTGGAGGGCAGCCAGACGATTCCAAGCTCTCTCAACTTGAACGTATGCAAATATCATAATTCTTCCAACGTCATAAAGCGAATAAGCAGCAGGGCGAGGATAGAAGGCCGTAGTCAGATGTCAGGTCGACCCAAGACACAACATTTCAATAGGCCACAAATATGACTTGGCCTGGCTTGTTGTAGGCTGTCCTGGCCGGGTCTGGTCTGATGGCGCATGTAAGGCAACACTGCAGCCGATTGCTTATGAGGGCAACCGAAACAAAAATTGTTTCGGCATGCCGCGAAGGTTGCTGCCACAAGCAAATGAGTGGAGAACACGCAATGTTTTGCATTTAGTTTTTTTTGGAGGGGGGCGGGGCGAGAGGGGGGTGTCTCAGACATCAAACTTATTTATTTACTCTAAAAACAATACAAGAAAATTAATAGCAATTTGCATAGTTTCATAAATATGTTGCAATAAATGTTCTTAACAAGTGAACACTATTGGGGGTACCATAAATGGGGAATGCCTTTTGGCATTAATAAGGCCTCACCTTAGCCAACTCGTATTGATTGGCCCAAACGTGTTGTCTGTCTGTCTGTCTGTCTGGGTTGGCAACTATCAGCCGTCATTTAATTGACTTTGTTTGTGGCTTCATCAGAAAGCCATTTGAGCCAATGTGCGTGCCGTCAATTAAAGTTTGTTAGCGAAACATTCAGTGTCTTTAATTAGGAATTGCTGGGACGGGGTTATGCACACATATACATACATGGGTAGGCAGAAATTGCATAAAAATTAGCTGCAGTTATTAATTTTTCTAAAGAGGGGCGAACAAATTGTTGTTGTTTTTATTTTTTTGGGTCTGCAAACATGAAAGTAAATTGTTGAGATATTAAAACGAGTTTATTGAAGTTTATTGGGACTTGTCAGCGCATGCAAACCAAGTCACAAAAGCCACAACAACCGACAGCAACAACAACAGTAACAACAACAACAGAGAAACAACACAACAGGAAGTCAAGAGAAGGCAGCCTAGAAAATTATGAAAGAAGAGTAAACGGTTTAGTTTGAAATTGACGATTGAGGCGAACAGACGGGCGGAGAATTATTATTTAACTATTTTTTTTTAGTTATATATACATATATAGTAAATATGCAGTTAAGCAATAGTGTTATAAAGCAAGAAATGATTTAAATTAAATAAATAAAATACAAATAAATATTACAAAAATGCTATAAAAACAATAACTTAAAAATAAACAAAATTTATAAGACAGAAAAAAAATAACATAAAATATTTATAATATATATTTGTAATTAAATAAATAAAATATAAATATATAATAAAATAATAATAATAAAAAAAATACTATTACAAAAACAATTATTTATGCAGTAAAAAAACTGCAATATTTATTATTAAAAGAACAAATATAAGCACAAAAAAATATATATCAAGTGCATTGAAAACTAAAAAAATCCATAACAATTTTGTCTTTTTCAATATTTTAATTTTAAGACGTTTGAAAAATGCCTCGAAAAAAGCAAAAAGTGGATACACTTGAGGAAATCGAAACCACAATTAAATTGCTCTGCGATCAGTCCAATAATCATATGAAAGTGCGTGAATATTATAAAGCGCTAAAAGGCTATAATAAGGTAAGTGAACAGCAATCGCTTTTGATATGCTCAATATTTCAAATGCAACGTCTATAAAATGAAACGAACTGTAGATGGCGCTAGTAAATGTTGGGGAAAAAGCTCATTTGCGCGCGCTGCAACTGTTTGGCGTGAGCTTAAAATGCCTTAACTGCCAATTGGGAAATTCCTTAAACGATGGGACTTAAAGAGGATGTGCCGACAAAGCCATACTCTATAGATTGGAAGTGAAAATCACAATATATATAATATATGGCTGGAGTAATCCAATTGGTTTGGCTTACATAAATAAAACATTATAAATTGATAGGCAACATATAAATTATAGTGTATATACATAGCTCTTATTTTCAGCGTGATGTATTTATGAATTTTATAAATAAAATATATGTATATGTTAAACAGTATCACGAAGAAAATAGTAAGCTAATTCATCTTATTTATCTTATTCACTGTATGTATGTTAGTCCGTCAAAATTAATGTCAGTTAACCGCTGCTACTTCAACGGTATTTCCATGTTCCGAGGCTCCAATGATTTGAGAGTTAATGATAATTATTCAGATTGGATTGGTTATCACTCGAGATAATCAACTTTGCACATTTCCAAACTGTATCTAGATGAAATTATTGAAATCAGAATAATAGCGAAGCTGTCTTGATAAATATATATACACTCCTATCATATACATATATGTATGTATGTATGTATATACGTTGATAATCAAAAATCATTTCAATGTCATCAATGTTGGCATTTGTTGGTATTTGTTTTGCTATCGATTGTTAGCCCATATTTAGGGCTGGCCTTAGTTTCCTGGCAACTGGGCAAATGGCAAATCAATTACCGTTTGTTTGGAACTGTCAGGAAAGGTGTGAATTTTTCACACTTGCACTGCGCTTCGAGCTGTTCAATTGATTGGCAACGGACTCATTTCTGTGACCATGTCCACGAGTGTGCTGAACACGATTCTGGCCGTGGACAAGGAGCAGGAGCTGCTGCAGAGCTTTATACGCACTGGCGCCACGGCAGAGGAGGAGTCATTGGATGAGTCGAACAAAAGGTCAAAGGGTCGCAGTCGTGCCTCCCACAAGCCGCCCATCTGGGAGAGACGCGACTCGTATGGCGGCGGCGGCGGTGCCGGCGGTGCTGGCAAATCCTCCTCAGATCGTGCCGCCCGGCGAACTAGCAAGCATCCAGATGATTTGGATGCTGGCGGCTCCAAGCGAGGCAATCGCATCGAGGCCGAGCTGCGCGCGGCACGCAAACGCATCGAGGAGCAGATGCTGAAGAAAAAGAAGCCCAAGGAGAACTTCGTGGACTTCTACACGGACAAGGATCGGGCGGCGGCGGTCAGTGCGGGCGCCTTCGACATCAAGCAGAGTCTGCAGATCAAACAGAAACAGGATCGCAACGAGGCGCTGCTCATACCCGACGAGGCCGACATCAGCTCGATCATTGCGCTCGGCTTGAAGGAGATCAAAAATGCAAATCCCGAGAATGCGATACATTTCTTTTGCAAGGTCGAAAGAGCAGATAGATATATCTATATAGTGAAAGAGACTAAATTTAAATATTTGCATTAATTGGAGTTTCTCTTAATTCACAGGCACTGGAGCTGAATAACACGGATATCAATGCCCTAATCTCGCGCAGCAAATGCTATTTGCTGCTGGGCGAGGCATCGAAGGCGCTGCAGGACGCGGAGACGGCGCTCGCTGAGGACAAGAACAACATACGCGCCATCTACCAAAAGGCCGAGTCGCTCTACTACCTCGGCCAGTTCGAGCAGAGTCTGATGTTCTTCCATCGCGGCCTGCGCGCACGGCCGGAGCTCGCGCTGTTTCGCCTGGGCGTGCAGAAGACCCAGGAGGCCATTGAAAACACCATTGGCACCAAGACGCGCGCCAATCAGCCGCCGGCCACGGCCAAGAGTGGCGTCTCACGCAAATCGGGCGACAACACGCCCAAGTCCCAGTCGCAGTCGCAGCCCGGACGCCAGCGGGCCACCAAGGCGGATCTGGAACGGCGCAATGCACGCAAGCTGCTGGGCGAGCTGTGCGTGGACAAGGAGTATCTGGAGAAGCTGCTGCTGCATCCGGATCTGATACGCGCCGACACCAACACTGAGAATATCTCTGCCCTGGCCAAAGAGGCCGTTTGCTTCCTCAACAAGCGGCAGGAGTTCTGGCGCCAGCAGAGGCCCTGCACAGCGCTGCCGAATCATAAGAATCTGCCCAATGATGCGATACCCAAGTGGTTCTAGATGGCCCAACAGATTGACTATTCATTAAGCAGGCAAAGAACTCTGCTAGACGTCTCCATATCACAAGCCTTTATCCAATGCTTCCTCTCTAGCTAAATAGTTGTAGATTAAGGCCTAGACTATATATGTGTTTAAGTATTACGTTTTCCGTTTTGATTACAAGTTAGAAACTAGAAAATGTTTAAATAATTCCAATTAAATTATGATAAATTATTAATATTTATGTTTTCTATTTGAACTTGATTTGTATTCCATACCTAAAACCTTTGCTAGACTTTTTCATATCAGAAATGCTCATTAATATTGCTAATAGAAAACATAAATTAAGTGTTAAGTTTTTTGTTTAATAAAAAAATAAAATACAGTTCTACTCAAGTTTTTTAAATATCTAGTAAACAGCTCAACTTCTTTTATATATCATATTTATTGATTTGCTTTGCGTTTTGATGATTAAACATTTATACAATTTGCACATTTTGTGTAACATTAACATTTAAATATAGCATTTGCATTTGCCTTTTTCTTTGATATTCTTTTCGCATATGTTTGCATGTGTGTGTGTGTGTGTGTGTGTGTGTGAGTGGTTTTTCCTTTAACCAAATAAAGTCTAAAGTTGTACAGTTCAACTCATTGTAGATATCAACATAGTATGTATAAGGTAAGTATCTTCACATGAAAGAGTTTAGTTTCATTTAATAGTTTTTTATTATGCTCTTCTTGGGCCAAAGTTTGTATTTAGTTAGAGCATTGCGTGGCTAAAGCATTAACTGCAACTAACAAAACAATTATTTATGTAGTTATGTTCATTTTAGTTGTTTCATGTTCTTTGTTAATACTTTTGGCTACTACATTTTGTTTATTTCATAATTTGACTAGTACTGGCTATATACGTTTAAACATAGTTTAAATTTAATTAAATACTTTATTATATTTATATGTTTGTTTAATTTGTTCATATCGCGCAACATAAATACGTATATAATTATTAGTTATTTGGTGCTTTTGTGAGTACGTTCGGCAGGTGTTGGTTAAATAATCAAGCCCTTATTCAACACAAATAGGGTAAACATTTAACATTTTCAATTTAAATGCAACAAACGAAACTAATATTGATTTATAATCTTCTCTTTATGCCTTATCTACGCATATAACACCAATTTCAATTTAGTTTTCATTTCAATTTCAATTTCAATTGTATTCAATTCTTCAACGTGTATATAAATGATATCTACAATACAGTTGGCAAAAATATATATTTATAACGTATCTCTTTATAGTTATGCGACTTCCAACGATAAATACAACAACTCGGAATGTAATATAGTAGACTGCCAGTATATTAAGTATTTAGTGCTCCACAAAAATCTGCAAATAAAATAGTATGAGAATATATGAATATTATTTATATTAGAGAAACATTTTAAAAAATTTGTTTGAGATTTGTTTCTTAAATGTCTTGCCAGCTTCTAATGTGCAGCCAGCTTGAAATAAGCATTTAGCTGCCAAATATCAAGCCTCCCATATGGTCTAGTGGCTAGGATATCTGGCTTTCACCCAGAAGGCCCGGGTTCGATTCCCGGTATGGGAAGTAAATTTTTTGTATTTAAATATTTTTAATTAATATATTATGCTTTTTAAATGTTTAACAATTATTTATGTTATATTTATATACTTATTTAAGCAAGCATATATATACTTTTCATATAAAAAATATATTGCCACCATATAATTATTTAATACACGAGCGTTTGATGCACACACATATGTAAAAATAAATTTAGTACACATGCTAGCAAATTTAGTACACATACGTATACAGCTTAATAATTAACATTGATTGATATTAAACTTTTCAAGAGATTTAGAACTTTCAATTTGTTTATTTTTGGACATACAGTTAACTAAAATTTCCAATTGAAATCAATTTATTCCCAATCCCATTCCCTTCCCAGCTTACTCACCCTGTGGCATCCTGTTTTTAGTTATTTGTGGGGCGTGTGGGAAGCGGAGGCGCATTTCCGCTACGATTTGGTATTGGTGGTGGTCCACGGCCACGGTTGGGCAACGGTGGCGGCGGACCCAGTGGTGCAGCGCCTGCGGGCAAGGGCGGCTGCCGCCGTGGACTATCAACGGCACACATAACTGGCGGCGGTGCCGAGGGCGGCGGATGGCGTGGTGCTGGCACATCATCCTGAATCTCCTCGTAGATATTGCTAGTTGTTTCATAGGCGGTGTCTGCCTGCTCCAGCGATGCCTGTTTCGACTGCCGCGTGGGCGTGGAGACGGGCGTCGACTGTTTGCTCTGCATTTGGCGAGGTGGCGTGGGTGGTCCAGAGGGCAGAGGCACCGTAGGCGATGCCTTGCCAGACGAGGAGCCCGACGAGCTCACGGACGTGGCATGCAACGGCGAGCCCGGCTCCGTGGGCGACTGAGATTTCGACGAGGGCGTGGTATCGCCCACCATATTGGGCGGCCGCGGTGGCGCCACCTGCACAGGCTGCAGCGGCACCTGCATCGGCTGTGGCGGCATGGGGGGCTTGTTCGGCTTGGGCACAATGCTGATGACGCCCGCGTGCGGCAAGTGGCGCGGCGAATTCTTTGGTGACATGGGCATGGGCGGACGCGCTGGGGCTGGACGCGTTGGTGGCTGCTTGGGCCGCTGTGGCACCTCTGGCGTCAGCTGCAGCAGCTGCGCCTGCTCCGTCGGATTCGAGCACAACGGTATGGTATTGGAGGTGCACAACTCGATCTCCCTGTCCACCTGCGCTGGCCAGTCGGGCGTCTTCAGCTCGAAGACCAGCTCCAAGCCACAGACCTGCGAACTCCGCTTGGCAGCGGCACTGAGCGCCGATTCACCGTTGCGGAAAGTCACCCACATGGTGTCCTCCACATAGCGCACCAAGGTCACTTCACCCATTTTAGAGAGCTCGGCTATGAGAGCTGCCATCACATGCTCGTCGTAGATAGTGGGTCCGTCCTCATCAGCATCCGCCGACTGCTCGTGCACATGCACCACAATGGTCGAGTCGGGCGGTCCCAGATCACGAATGACCTGATCAAAGACAGCTCGCCGGCGCTGCTGATCGATTTCCATGATCTCAGCATCGATGATGGCGATGACAGGCCGATGATCGCTTTGCTTCAGCTCGGAGCGTCCATAGTGGATGAGCTTGCCCGGATTCCATGCAGCCGTACCGACGCCACCAAAGTCGCTCTCGGCCAATGCTTTGCGGCGACGCCAGAGCACACGATCTGTCCAGGCTGGCGCACGCTGCTTCTCGGACGTGTCATAGTCATCGCTGAACACGTCGTATTTGTAGGTCGGATCGAAGGTGATCTCGCCCTCCAGAAACTCGGAGAATACATTGCCGGCCTCCTGTTCCTTGCGCAGCTGATCGAACTCCAGCACAGTGCTAAGGTCTCCATTCCGTATGCATTCCTTCAGCTCATCCTTGTCCATGTCGATGCGATAGTTGAAATCACCGCACCAGAATACCCAATCATGGGATTTGAGTGTGCGGCCCATGGGAAAAGCCAGTTTGCGCGTGATTTCCGCATAGTCAGCGTTACGTTCCGCCACCTGCGATTGGCCGGCCGCAAAATGGGCGCACACAAAGCACATGGAGCTCCCATGCAGCACGAAGCGAATCGCACAGGCGCCCTTATTGCCCGTGGCACCGCCCAGGCCCGTCTTCACACAGTCAATGGCCACGTCGCGTATGTGCGGAGCGTGCTCCGGCCGTATGTAGATGTACAGGCAGACGCCCACCAGCTGCTGATAGGTGAGCAGCACGTAGTCATTGTCCCGCGAAATGGTCTTCTGCAGCTCCTCGGCCCACAGCTTGGCGTTGTCTGTGCTGGCGGCCATTATATTCGATGCATTCAGATCCACGATTTCCTCAAAGCCAATGGCATAGATATCCACCGGATGATCAGCGTGCTCCGACGGATTGTTGACATCGACCAGCGCCTTAGAGCGCGCCAGAGCGTGACAGTCGAGCAGCCAGTCGGCCAGCGAATCCTTGAACACAATGCTCTTGAAGTGCTTGCCGCCATTCACATTGTAGGTGCCGACAGCGACGCGGGCCAAGCGTGGACGCACGTACTCCGTGTAGCGCTTGCAGAGCTCTCGCAGCGTTGTGGTCGGCGCATGCAGCATGTTCGAAGGCAACAGAATACGCGCTCGATCCGCCAGCTCCGAGCTGAGTGTGGAGCCCACGAGGAGAATATCAATTGCTTCCTGTATGGGGGGAAGTGGATACATGGAGATAAATGGAGGTCATATTGTTTACACTATTCGCCCACTCACCTGCTTGGAATTGTCCAAGAGATTGTTCTGTATGGTGCGCGCTGCAGATCGAGCGCCGTCCATGAGCTTGGAGCCGCCTTGGATGGCGCCAGTGCCGGCATAGATCTTGCTCACCTCGTTGCCATTGTTGATCCACATTTGGCGAAAGATCTCCTCGAAGCGTGAGACGTTCTGCTGCTTGCCGCCCATCTTGAGCGCCTCCAGCTGCAAATTGAGTATGTCCAGGCCCAAATATGTCTGCACACAGTTGGTGCGATCCAAGCAGTCCAGGCAATTGGTGCGCACGACGCCGAACTGCTCGCTGATTATCTGCCCGTTGGAGGCGTGGAAGATGCCATAGTTGGCACCACAAGCGACCATGCGCTCCTTGAGCTTGGCCAGCGCCGAGAAGTTGCCGCCGCGGCACTCTTGGTGATAGTCGAAGACCACATGCGGCACATCCTTGTGCGCGGACATGCCATGGTGTCGCTGGAACTCGTTGCTGAGCATGGCCTCGCCCTCTTTGCTGCCGATGAGGGAGCTGCCCAGCAGATTGACTATCGTCTGGTAGCCGTAGCGCTGTCGCATCATGGTCATGTGACGATCAAAGGCCGCGGCCGAGGTCTCGAATCCGCGCGAGAGCTTCACCTTATGTGAGCCCACCTGGACGCCGGGCTGCTCCCAGAAGAGCGGCACAGAGCCGCGGGTCTGCACATGGCTGGTGATCTCACCATCCACATAGATCACCTGCTCCGTCTCCACAAAGTTGGCCACATAGCCCTCGTCGTTGGTGCCCCGGACATTGAAACGCGTTCCAGCGCGCTCACAGCTCAGGCGCGAAATGATGGCGGCTCGCGCCTGCTTGGCGCCTATGTAGACGGTGCGCACCTCCACGGAGCCGCACATGGTCTGCAGCAGCCACGACTGACAGTCGATGCCGAAGCGCATCAGGTGAATGTGCATCATGCGGTTCCAGAAGAAACGATTGTCCGTCTCCGACGTCTGGTGGCGCCGCTGCGCACACAGCGTAATGTCAAACTTGCTGTTGGACGAGGTGGAGCCACTGGCCGCGCCCGACCCAGACGCCGATGGATTCGTGTGCGCGAAATAGAAAGTGCCCGAATTGAGCAGCTTGCGCACTTCGCTAATCTTATCCTCGTTCAGCACCGCATTCTGCAGCGAAACGAATGTGGTTTGCGTTATTCGAAAGATTTCCACATCGCCAATTTTGCCCATCGATACGCAGCCCGTGACGAGCACCAGAAAGAGCACAGTGCTCTCGCCGGCATTCAGCTGCAGCACGCCCAAGCAGCCGTAGGCATCGCACACCTGTTGGCGAGTGTAAATATAGATTCGATTGTTATTATTATAATTATAGCAAATGTGCATATACATATGTATATAAATAATTGTTAGGATAGAATCGCAGAATCAAAAGGAATTTTAGCTATAAATGTATTTTTAAAAATACTTTAACGTGTGAATATATAAATAATTAATCTATTTTTACATAAACTTTATATAAAAGTAAACTTATAAAATATTTAAAAATTCATATTTTATTGCCTTTTTTAATTAAAATGATTTTTTATTTAATTTTAAATATTTTATTGCTTTTTTAAATTAAAATGATTTTTTATTTAATTTTAAATTTTGTAGAAACTATAAATATTATAGAAATAATAATAATGATAATTAAAAAAAAAAATAATGGCAAAATCATAATAAATAAATTCAATTATTTTAGTTCATATTAATTTGATTTTTCAGCTTTAATTATTGCTAAAATTAAATAAAAACTCAAGCAAGGAATTTATATAATAATTACATTACGTATATTTTTTATTAAGCGTATACATACGTAATCCAATCAATATATGTATATAATTTCTATTGATATATGAAAAGCATATGTTCAATAGAAAAGACAAAACTTTTTCTTATTTTCACCTTTAACATAAGTTAATAATTAATAATGAAATAATAATTAAGGGCAATTAAAAACTAATTGAGTTAAAACGGCACTTGCTTGTGTATATATGTAATATATGTATATATGTAACATTTTAGTTTGTCAGAAACTGCATTCACATGAACCGAGTGTCTTTGTTATTAAAGCTTATCAAAATGTGCAATTGGAATATATGTATGTATACACATGTACATACATGTACATATACATACATATATACATGGTATTCCGTCATTTGATACACATACCTTTGTATACTGCTTGCGTATGACATTTTCCTGCTGCGTCAGTAGCGCACAGACATGGGACTCGAAGAGGATGCAGTCGGTCTTGTTGCGATGCTCCAGCAGAACGCTATGGGGCGAGGGCGGTATTGACTTTTCCAGCACGCGTATCACCTTGGACATCGCCATCGTGGTGTCGTTCCAGTGCCGATCAACGTTGGGGATAAACTAAAATTTCACTGGTTTGTGCCACTTCAACGCTGCTTAAACAGCGGCCAAAGCATCTGCAAGTAAACATGCACACACACACACACATAAATAAACACGCAGACGGAAGCACAAAATTGGTATCGTACGATTTTCTGTGTACATTAATAGAGACAAATATGCATAAAATAATTATCCCAGAACTGATGAGGCGTGTTAATTGTGCGATAAACAAATGCAAACATCCATTGGCAAAGAATTTTCGCCAATACGCCCCCGTTACAATAGCCGCCAGCTGGTGCACACACACACATCATCACATCCACTATTTACATGTATCTGCCGTTGACTGATAAAATTGTATAGATTTTTCACATTCCAATACAGTGCAAGAGCTTTTGACAATTGTTAATCCAAATATGCTTCACAGCAATAGACTGCTCTACTAAATGCCACTTTATAGAGTCGCCAACGCTTGTTAATAACTGTTAACCGAGCTTTGCGGACAAGTAATACCTTTTTTTTGCGACAATTTAATTGCAATTTTAGTACTTGTATTCAATCGTTCGGAACCAAGACGACTGACTCCATGAGCTGGAGAACTGAATAAATGAACGCATCCCTGGATTGTGCTCTACTGGTTCAGGTTCGCAAAATCGAGCCTCTGTAACTGTTACTGTTAGCTTTCAGACTGTTAAGCTTTTAAAAAAGTGACGAATAACCAACAGCTGAGAACAATGTAAACAAGAAAGTACACGAAATTAGCAAGTATTTAAATATTTTACGTTCGGGTGTACTTTAAATTTAATGGAGGCTCAAAACTTAACAGATTTTAAGCTCTTCAGTAACCAAATAGATACTGTAGTATATTTCAATGTTAAAATCTAGCCAAAAGTAATCGATTGATTTGTTTTATTCTTGGTGATCGCAAATAAGGTTTTATTCGAATGCGATTAATTTATTGTTATTATTATTTTAGATTAGAATGCGTACTTGAGATAATGAGTATGTTTTATTTATAAACCGTATGAATCTGTAAGGCATTGTTTTGTAGCACGAGCGTAATGGACTTGAACTTTGCACAACTTGTAATCGTCATGCCAACATATGTATAGTTTGATAAAATATTTATTAATTTGCAGTTGTATTTCTAGTTTGGACTGTTATCTAAATCCCAACGATTTTGTTTGATCAAACCACAAAGCCCATTTACTTTTTGTTTTATTGATAAGGAACAGTGCACGCAATTTTCAGTACATGATGAGTTCGTTAAGGGCGGCAGCCTTTTTTATATTCATTATTTTTCATAATTATATACTCTTGTTTCTATCGAATGCGGGGAATTTTTAATTTTGAAGGTTTCTTTCAGACATGCCGTTGCCCATTGAATCCCCCAGATATTACCTCGATCATTTCAATACACTTGATAGATGTTAATTGAGGAGCCAACGAAGAGCTCCATCAAAATATCTGTATGTCCAGCCAGAAGCCACATCGAACGATCCCCGCAACAACACACATGACTCACACATGATAATAATGAGTGCGTCTTATCATACAAAAAATAAAAATATATATATATATATATACATGTATGTATGTATGCAAACAATTGCAAACAATACATACGCGCAGTCTTGAATGAAAATAAAAGCTACTATAGCACTACGTAATGCATGAGTATTCTTATATATACATACATATATACATACGTATATATGTATATAGATACATGTACTTTTGTGTTTTGTTCAATTCTCATTATTTGTTTATTTGTTTCACTAATGTTAAGTCTAGATTACAAATATTTTTAGAAAATACTTATTTTGTATGCTTTTGTTAACTTTTGCTTAGTTTTAATTCTTTAAGCAAATCAAAGCGAGTCGAAAAACAATAATAATAAAAATATTTGAATTTGTTGAACACACGGCAAAACACATTTTTTATTTTTTATTTAAAAACTACAAAAATTAAATAAAAATATTTAAAGCATATACATATATTTATAGTTTTATATGTATGTATGTATATCTATTGCATAACTTCTTAATTAACTTTATGTTAAACTAAATTGTTTTTATTAGTATTTGGTTTTACGAAAACCTTCAGTTTATCATTGAACTTATTTGGTAAGTAATTGCGCTTGA
Source organism: Drosophila navojoa (assembly GCF_054131105.1). Taxonomy (NCBI): domain Eukaryota; kingdom Metazoa; phylum Arthropoda; class Insecta; order Diptera; family Drosophilidae; genus Drosophila; species Drosophila navojoa. The sequence continues at coordinate 15,137,798 of NC_142893.1, forward strand.
TTATTGATACATCATATATATTATATATATTTATATATATGTGTGTGTGTGTGTATGTGTGTATGTATATCCTAGCACTTAATTATGTGTGCTTACTTTTTGGAGTTCTTCCCAACCTGCTCTCATATCAGACCAATATAATTTCAACGTTTCCATTGATAAGAAATCAAAGCATTTAGATATCAATAAATTAAATTATATACATACATATTTATATATACATACATGTGTATAGTATATTTATGTATGATCACAAAAGGTAGAAATCTAACTGTCCCAGGTTTATGAAATATAGTAGCACAAGGTAGAGCTAACAATTTTTATGTGGCGCCTCGTGACCATTGATAAAAACAAAAAAAACAAGCAAAGTGTAATCAAAGTAATACAGAGACCCATCCAATGCCGCAGAGGTTCGCTCTCTATAAGCATGTAATCTATGTGCATTTGCACACACATACTAAAATCGTTTCAGCTATTAATCTCTTGTTTCAATAGCTCGCCATTCTCTCTCCAATTCCCATGCCCATGCCCATGCCCACACCCCGTCCCAGTCCCATTCCGTGCAACTGATATGGCTCTCTAATCTGTTCATACGTTCAATTTATAAATATGTTCTCGAAACGCTTTAGCTGTTGCTGTTGCTGAGCTCGTTTGTTATTTGATTTTATTGTATGCATGCTCTTCTCATATAGGCAATACTTGTTTATGCGGTACATTCTGTATTGAGGATCGAGATAAGCACTACGCCTATCAGCTGCAATGACAGCAAAATACTCTCGCTCTGCCAAGAATATACAAATGTAGAATGTACATACATATATATATATACATATATAAATATTACATATTGACTGTGGCAAGATCTAGATCTTCTAGATCTTACCTATGCAAATTATATGAAATAAAAGAAAACTTGGTGTAGGTGTACGTACTTCCCGATCGATTTTTAAGCCCATGTCAATTGTTTTGGGGCAGCGTAGCCCCGCCCACTTTCAGTTCGCAATTGTCTAATGTGCGATAAGAAATACACGCATTACGATGAGTCAGCTGAGAGTTATTTCCCAGAGCTGTCACAGCTTGTGCAACCTGACGATCGCAATACACTATAGACTGAATCCAGTTGTCTGACTCATCGGAGCCAGAATCACTATTATCATCTAACTAAACAAATGCGGGCTCTAAATCAAATGACAAACTAGTGACAAATAAATAAATCAAAAACGAAAGTAAATAAACTCATTTCTAATGTAAATTACATTTATTCGATGGCGTTTTTAGCGAAGCATATTTACAGAGCGTGAAGCGGGTAGAAATTAATAGAATTAGGATAGATCGTTAAGAGTTAAAGTAAAGTAAATCGAACAAATAATAATATATATATATGTGTGTGTGTGTATATCGTTTTGCTAGGCAAATCATAATAATAAATAGCTAATTAGATAATTACAAATATCGAATTACAAAATAGCAATAACAAAATCTAGTCTAAAGAGCTCCCTCTTTGTCTCTCTGTTGCTCTACCTCTCTCTCTCTCTCTCTCTCTCTCTCTCTCTCTCTCTCTCTCTCTCTCTCTCTCTCTCTCTCTCTCTCTTACACAATCTCCGATCAACAAACCGGCGCAACTTAGTATACTTATATATCATATAGATCTCTACAGCATAGATGCCTAAAGATAAATGGTCAACTTAATATTAAGTTTGGTTCTAGAAATCAACAAAATGTTTGCATGTTGCTACCGTTAAAGCTTCTTCTTCTTCTATTTGTTGTTGCTGTTGTCAGTTTAAGAGTGAGCGTGTGTGCGAGTGTGTGTGTGGGTGTGAGAGCGAACCTCGTATGCCTGCCTCTCGTCGACCCATGTTGATGCTGCGTATTATTAGCCTAGGGCGCACAGCAGCAGAGAGCTAGCAGCTCATTTGACTCACTTAACTTTAGACTTACTTAAAATTAAAGTTTAGGTAGTGACTAAGGGGTTTTTGTTTAGGCTAGTAATAATACTACTAACATTGACTGTAGCTCCACAGTGTCGCAGTCCGCTGAGTCCCTAACGCAAGTACAATTACGCATATAACAAACAAATTTGAACTAGCTGCTGCTACGAGATCAGCAATCGCTGTTTGGCCGCTGCGCTCAGCGTGCCCAGTCCCGCGCCCTTTGTCGTGTTTGTTGTTGCTGTTGTTGTTGTGATTGCTGATGCAGGTGTCGCCGTTGCTGCAGCTGACGATGACGACGATAATGATGATGCTGATGATGATGATGATTTTGATGCCGCCAATAACGTGGGCGCCGGCTGCAGTGGCGCCGTTAGCGAATCCGTTGCAGGTGAATTGAGCGGCAATTCGTAGGCAATGCCACCCCAGTGCAGCTTAAAGGTGCGCGTACGCCAACGTATGGCCGGATTCCACAGGGCGTGCAGAAATAGATACGGCCCGGTCAGCTCCCGGAACAGCCAGCCGATGACAAACTCGAACTTGCCGAACGGCATCGACCCGTGCTGCACAATCGACAACAGCAGCCAGTCGGACAGAAGCCAGCACAGAATGTGCACCAAGTAAAACACCAGCGGATCCCACTTGAACAGCAGCGACGCCGACCAGGCGGCCAGTGCGCCCAGGATCATGCACTCGGACAGCGGCTCCAGCAGAATCGTCGTTGGCACCATGGCAACGCGCAGCTTGGCCCAGCGTATGAGTCGTGCCTAAAAAGGAAAAAGAAAAACAAAAAGGAAATATGTGAAAATATTTATTATGCACTAATTCTCAAGTTGAGCAATTAATGGTAAATACATGCCAAATAAATAATACGTGATTAAATGGACATGATTGCACTTGTCGCACCTCGCACCTAATCAGCTGAATTATAGTTAAACAGAATCGAGCGATAAAGGCCGAAGAGTGGGCACAGTAAAATGAAATACTTGCAGATAAGCCGAGAACTAAAGTACTCTCGCTTTTTGAAGAGATGGAAAACTATTTCAATTCTAACATAAAAACTTGAATTTCAATGGAAAGCTAAATTATAGTTATTCAGAACTGAGATATATTGCTAGAAGATTAGATATAATCAGACATTTACGATATTCGTAGTGCCTATTAAGATATATTAAATAACTTCCGCATGAACAATCCATGCAAACTTAAGTTTCTAATAAGAAAAGACAAAAGCTATTTGCATATATTCGACCTTTCGAGCATACCTCAAACTGAATAGACTTTTGATATACTCTTGTGATATTTGATACATTAGAGGTTCGTCGGCCTTATGGTTGATATATGATATATGAGACTTTTATGGATTCCAGTTCATTCAGTTATGTATGACGTGCAAATTAAGGTCTGTACATTGGGTTCTCCATTAATCAAAGGAATCACTAATATTCGAACTCTGAGGTTCAACTAACTTGGCCTAACAGAAGGAAAGAGTCCAGTATTAAATGTTTGAGAGTTCTATATGTATGTGTATTAGCGGTAAACCTTAAATACAATTAGCTAGGCATACCGTTAACTGTAAACCAAATTAGTCAAACTCTATACAAATAACTTAAAAACAATATATTCTTTAAAAGTAGCCATAGCCCAGAAAAATAGAACGAATTAAAGATAAAAATATATATATATATATAAATGTAAATTTTATATACATCGAATATAACATGAGTTAACATCAGATCAGGGTTTTGTTAAAGTTTATAAGACCTTATTTTTAATACGAAAAGCAAATATATGAGGGTGATTTTTTTTTCTATAGTATTTTTGCCTCGATAGAAGTTCAGCTCTACATTATTAAATTCGCTCAGCTATGCTGAAACTGAGCTGGAATGGGATTCAGTATAGCGCAAGTGTTTTGTATATTATAAATTAAAATAGCAATGCGAAAATGTTTAGCTAATTTATGGTGAGTAATAATTGGCAAAGCCAGCAATAAACGAACTCTTCGCGTGTTTCTAGAGAATTTTTTAGAAGGTATATAATATATATAATATTTATATATATGATGATAGAAATCGGTATGACTTACCTGAAAGCTGGCTATGTCGCAGAGGCCGCTGTTTTGGAGCGCCGGCTGATTCGAGATGCGCATCTTCCAGCCGAGCTCTGTAACCCGTTTGGCAATGAAGAAATCCTCGGCCAGGTAACAGCCGAAGGTGCGGAGTCCGCCCAGCTGATCGATGACCGCCTTGCGCAGCAGACAAGACATGCCGGTGTGACAATTGATGCCCAGCACATCGGCCGATAGATAAATCCTGGACTGCACCGTGCCAAAGAACACCTTCTCGAAGGTGGCCGCAAATCCCTCCCGATCGCTGGTGAAGGGCATTTGATGGATGAGCGCATGTCGCTCGGACATGTTCTGCACCATGTCCAGCAGCGTGTCGTTCTTCATTTTGATGCCGCTGTCTGAGATCATGACAAAGTCATATTTGGCCGCCATGTAGCCGGGATGGATGTTGTTGATTTTGGGATTGACACCCACATTGGAGCCACCCACGAAGAGCTGGGCATCAATCTGGGGATACTTTTCGATCAGTTGCTCCACCAGCTTGATAGCCGGATCGTGTTTGTCCTCCACACAAAACAATAGCTCGTACAGCGGATAGTCCATGGTGAAGAATGTTTCCAGATTATGTTGCAAATTCGGATCCACGCCCATTAATGGCTTCAGTATGGAAACACCCGGCAGCGGGGAGGACTCTGTGGGCAGCTTGCACAACTTCTTGTGCAATTTGTATTTGCCATAGCAGATCGCGATTAGATGTACGCACCATGTACCGAACCAAAAAATCATAAAAAATGCTGCGAAGCCATACACTGCCAGCGGCAAATGTGACATTGTGTGCGTCTCTGAGTGTGTGTACGCGCGTGTGGCTTTGTCTGTGTGTTTGTGTTTGAGGTGTTGGGTGTTGTAGGAGGCGCTGTCTGGCCCGTGTGTGCGTAAACTAATCTGCGTGCGAGTATGTGTCGGTGTCTATGTGTGTGTGTGTGTTCGTGTAGTGGATGGATGTCACTGCGGTTTAATTGGTATACATCTGTACGTGCGGCTGCTCTTGTTAACGCCTTTTGCCTTGGTGGGGGAGGCAGAGTAGCAGCAAATGCTAAAATGAGTCCCGCTGCCGGACTTTATCCCGTTCCCGTATCTGCCTTTGTCGTTCGCCGTGGCTGAGTCAGCATGCCCCGCACACACAGTCAACAATTGGTTGTGTTGTTGACTATTTAACTTTAACACTATGTCGTCATAGGCGTTTCATGGATTATTTTTCTTTTTTCGCTAATTGATCACTAATTTGCGCGTGATAAACATCTCGAAGTCTTCGCGTCGCGTTCCATGTCCAAATAAAAACTGCAGTGAAGAATAGGGAACGCGGAAGTGAAAATATGCCAAAAATGCACCAAGTTACTGTATGTAAAAAATACCGAAAATCTTCGACTTTGCGCTAAATAATACCATTGTTAATTGAAGTCTTTTATCGAATTATTTACTAAAAGCGTAAAATAATTACATTTATACCTAAAAAAAAAACAAGAATCATAAAATTGTTAAATAATAATATTAATAAATTAATTAAGATTCGTTAGTAACGAAATTATAATATCTGTTATTTTTAATGAGCAGCGTTTTGCTTGAGCAGCATATTTTCCGCAGATTGTTGATAGTTTGGTCACACTGCATAACGCAAAGAGACATGCATATAAATAAAACTATATATAATGTTCAATACTCATCTCAATTTAATTTAAATATGTAAGTAGGCTTTCAATATCTTAAAAAGACAGATTTGGAAATTTAAAATGAAAGCCTAAAAACACAAAAATTTTAAGTTAAATTAGACGAAGATGGAGCCCGCGGGGGAGGAGTGCATCCTGAAAGATGGAGCCGTAGATACAAAAACTGATGGCCAACACAATATTACAAAAGTGCTCAAGTCGGATTTTGATGCCAAATACAATATTCTCGATATCTCTACTCCGCTAAACAATTTCTTGTCCGCCCACTATAAGCGCAGCTACGCTTATTATTCGCTACTCAATATCCTTCCCGTTGTGCTGACGAAAGTGATTGACTCAATTACAAAGGACAAGAACGAAATAGTCACACAATTTGGTGAGGTGTGTATTAAGTTAAAGCTGTTGTTCCCTAATCATAATATACAGCGCAAACATTTGTGCAGAATGCGCGTGACGAGCTGAAGATCATCATTGGGCTTATTTCGCGGCTCAAGTATGAGCTACAAACGGACAAACCCTTCCAAAACTTTACTGGCGATGGCAAGTATTAGTTGTTCTCGAATGACAGTTATCGACCATTATATCGAATCGCCTAACATATTATTGCATCCCCGCCCGCAGAGCCGGATCGCGAATCATGGAATAACTTTCTGGCAGAACTTCCAGCCAAAGCAAATTCGTTCTATCAGGCATGCTTGATGCATACGGAGTGCTATATGTACCGCAAGCTCTACTCCTTCGTGGAAGACAGCATATTTCTGAAACAGTTTGATTACTTTGCCAAGATCAAGCAGGACACACTGGACAGCTGCCAGGATGATATAGTCTCATTGGCCAAATACACAAGGCGTACAGAGAATACATTTGACGCATTTGATGAACTTTTAAAAATTAACCTGTGGAGCACCCGCAATGATCTCTCCAAAAACGAAAATGGACTCTCCTTCAACATGAATGTGCTGGAGGATGTGACGGCAACCGATAGCCATATTCTCATTAACGATGCTTTCGATATCTGGCAGTGTTTGAATAGCCGTAGATCGAAAAAACAATGCGTCGACTTTGTGTTGGCCGATGTTGGCTATGAACTCTTCGCCGACTTCATTTTAGCCGAGTATATCATCGAAAAGGGGTTCGCGGCCAAGGTACGATTCCATGCCAAGGCTTGCCCTTGGTTTGTTAGCAATACAACCCGACGGGATTTCGAAATGACACTACAATATCTGAGCAAACACTCCGACTATAACCTCAGTCTGGTGGGCAATAAGTTTTTGCAATTTATGGATGAGGGTAAATTTGAGCTGGCACCCGTTTCAACTTTCTGGACCGGCCCGCATGCTTTTCATTGGTGAGCTGATAGTCCGCCAACGGTCCCGTTGTTTGGTTTGATACATGATTTAATGCGATTTCTATTTTTAGCATGAAAACAGTGGATCCAAAGCTATATAAATTAGTGCAACACTCAAAGCTAATCATATTTAAAGGCGATGTGAACTATCGCAAGCTCTTGAGCGATGTTAACTGGCAGCCGACACAGGACATGAAAACGTGCGCGGGCGCAGTTGTACCCAATAGTTTTTGCACAATACGCACAGCCAAGTCAGAGATAATATGTGGTCTACCAGAGGGCACATATGAAAGACTTCAGTCGATTGACTCCGATTGGATGGTCTCTGGAAACTATGGAACAATACAATTTGTGCTTGGCACTGGAGAGTATGGCTACTAATCTCTGTATTAAAACTTGTATATCAAACTGTTTTTAATTTATGTTACACCAATAATTACATCTAAAAAGTCACACATATCTTTCAATGCTGGGAGTAAATTAGAACTAGAAACTTGACCATAATTTGTTTAAGTGCATAATCAGCTGTTTATCAGCTGCTTCGAAACATTGTTGACATAAAGGAGACACATTTACGATATTTTATTCCATCTTCAATAAATTTGAATGCTACTGCTATCGATAGAAACTATCGAGTGTAAGCCATCTCTGGCGATTCACTTCCAAAGTAACTTGCATTCATGTTGTCTACATTCAAGGCGCCAACACAAATAAATACGTTGTACTTTGTAGCAGTTACATTATTGTTGATTGGAAGTTGCACGCAGCAAACAATAAATATGGCCTTAGTGGAAGACAATGCTGACTTCGATGCTGCAAATGGAATTATTGATAGTGAAACACCTCCACACACAGATCTAGCCGCCCAATACAAGCGGTAAGTAAACGCTATATATAGCATATCGAAATTTCCCATACGCATATGATTATATGCATATATATGTATGTAGAATATATGTATGTATTCATGCATATATGATATGCATGTATGGAGGAGCACTGATGTAATTTGATTGGCTGACCTCTAAATGCGACCCTCTCTTGTAGGAGCTTCGCCTATTACACGTTCCGTGTGCGTCTTCCATCAACGCTGGCCACGATTGCCGATTCGCTGGCAAACAAGGATGAGCTGCTGCCCACATATGGAGCCGTGAGTTAGCGTTAGATTACATAATTCCCAAATAAACAACTATGTTATTTTTTTTTTTTAGGATGCAGCTTCAGATATTGATCAAACAGCTGCAGCTGTGCTTGAGCTGCGTTCGAATATTCTGAAAAATGGGCCGTTAGAACCATTTAATGATACAGGTATGGAAGAACAGACCATGCACTTAAGAGTTAATTGAGGAAAATTTATATATGTATATATATTTATGCCATTTCTTTTCTTATGATAATGTAATGAGCACAACGCTTGTAGGTCTAGCGATAAGTTGTATGGTATAAAACAGGCAATCAATCATTTAATTGATAAATAGGTGGAATATAAAGATTTTTGTAAGCCTGTATAAATATTTATTAACGAATTATTAAGAGGCCATGCTTTCTGAAGAGCTATTTATAGAACATGCTCCATTTCTTCAGCATAATCTATTCTTATATTTATATATATTGATCCCCCACAACAGTTCATTTATATTTAACTTCATCTCTAGATAGCTCTTTCTGGAACATGCTCCATTTCATCATTAGCTATAATTATATTTTTATAAATACATATATATATATATATATATATATATATATATATATATATATATATATATATATATTCTTTAAAAATACTTTAACTATAATCGTATGAATTTACTTTAAAAATATAAATACTATATACTCATGGAAACCTTTTCTCTTCCAGAGGCCGATGTTGCTACATGGAATGCATTTCTGGATAAATTGGACAAGGATAAGCGCACTTACTTCAGCGCCTGTTGGCTCTATGCCGAGTGCTATATGTATCGTAAGTTGTGGTCTATCTTCAGCTTATCGCGCCTCGCCGGCTTCGATTATTTTCGCAAACAGAAGCAGACGGCAGCACAGCTCAGCCTGGATGCGATGGTGGCCGTTGCGAATGCCACACGGCGCAGTGAACGCAATTTGAGCACGTTTCAGCAGTTGCTGAAGCTGAACCTGTGGGGCAATCGCTGTGATCTGTCGATTACGTCTGGCAAACAGGTGAAGCCAATGGGAGATGCTTTCGATCAGGTGGCAGAGCTGGATAGCAATTTGCTGGTGGATGGCACCCAGGCCATTTGGCAGTCTCTGGTCAGCGCCGACGGCAATGGCACCGTGGAGATTGTCTTCGATAATGCCGGCTATGAGCTCTACACAGATCTCATACTGGCCGAGTATATCATCGACAAGGGATTGGCGCACAAGGTGCGCTTCAATGCCAAGGCCATTCCCTGGTTCATATCCGATGTGCGAGCCGATGATTTCCACTGGATTCTGGAGTTCCTCAGCGGCCAGGCGTCGCCTGTGCTCAGCGAGCTGGGCATGAAGCTGAAACGTTTCGTCGACGAGGGCAAATTCGAGCTGGCACCGCTGGAGCACTTTTGGACCAGTCCCTATGAGTTCTATCGCATGGCGGAAGTGCAGCCGGCGCTGCACGAACGCCTCTCGCAGGCGCAGCTGATCATATTCAAAGGCGATCTCAACTATCGCAAGCTGCTGGGCGACTACAGCTGGCACGACACCGAATCCTTCGTTACCTGTTTGCGCGGTAAGTGAACTTTGAGTGGCATTAAATATGAATTTCGAATTAATCTTTGCCTCTGCAGGCTTCCAGCCCTCAAACCTTTGCACACTGCGCACCATCAAAGCGGATTTGGTCTGTGGACTACCCGCTGGCATATCCGAGCAATTGTTTGCCAAGAACAAGGAATGGATGCTGACGGGCGAATATGGACTCATTCAATTTGCCAGCAAGTGAACTGGATGCATCTATCCACGGCAATAGCTCAAATGTTGCGTTAGGCATAGGCGTAGCTAAATTATTCAATTCGTGTTTTTATTGCTTATCAAATGCTAAATTATTTCAATCAAATTAGTCAAACTCTTTAGATTTGTACTCGCGTAACTCTTGCAGCATGCTGAACAATCAATTCCTTAATGTTCATTATTTGCTCAACTCAATTCTTGGCTTGTAAACAGTGTGTAAACTTTAAAGTATGTAATTTTAGGTATAATCATGTTCCAATATATCTGCATGCATGTATTTGCTCCAATAGGACAATACAAATACTCATTTTCTCTTTAATTAAATATAAATATTCATTTTTGTGAAGAGTTTAAAAAAAATTTGAGTGCTAATTGATAAACAAGTTTCTTATAATTAGATAAAAAAAATGTTGAACTTTTGCTACATACATATATTTATATAAAATTATATGTATATATTTATATACATATATCATATATGACTGTGCACTAAATTTTTTCTTTCTATTTTTCCTTTAAAAATAATTGAATGTCTTCCAAATTTGCAAAAAAAAAAAAAAAAAACGGAAAAAAAGAGAAATTATTCTAAAAATTATTATAAAATACAAAAAATTATGATTAGTTCTGAAAGCAAATTGATATGAATGAAAAAGCAGAAGAGCTTAATAGGGCTTATAGCCCACTGTTAGAAACATAATTAATATATATTTACATATATAGCTATAGCTAAATATATTTCTAAATTCGAAATTAATTTTAGGAAAACTTTGTCAAAATTGTGTTAGGCTAAAAAAAAAAAAAAAAAACAAAAACAGAAGAGTAGAAGCAACATCCATGTGTAGAGCTGAATTGAGATAATGCTGGACGATGTGTCAATCACAATTGCCGACTCCTTCTCGGGCGAGTCCTTGTTCACGGCCTATAGCAAGGGAACAATAGCGAGCTACGCCAGCAGCTTTGACGAGGCGAACAATATATCGGAGCTGCCGGTGCCGCTGCGTGAGCCGCTGTCGGCGAAATATAAGCACAGCTTCGCCTATGTCACATTCAAGGAACGCGTGCCGCAAATCCTATCCGATCTGATCGACTCGCTGCATCAGCAGGAGGATCGGATTATGGAGAAGTACGGCTCGTATGCGCACTTCGAGCTGCGTCGCATCGTCTGGAGTCTGGACATCTTGCGCAACGAGGTGCTGGAGAACAGGTCGTTCAAGTACTTCTATGACAAAACGCCCGACTCCCTGGAGTGGAACAGCTTCATCAAGCACCTGACGAACCGCGAGAGGAATCAATGGTTTTCGGCCCAATGGCTGCACGCCGAGTGCTACCTGTACCGTCGCATCTGGAGGGCCTTCCAGCGCACCGAGCTACTCAAGGACTTTGACTACTTTGGCCAGAGGAAGATCTGCGCCACCCGCAACTATGTCTATCTGTTTCGCGCCGTGCTGCGGGGCGTGAGTAAGCTGAAGCGCAGTCGCAAGAATTTTGTGACAATGCTGAAGCTGTCGCTGTGGGCCAATCAATGTGACCTCTCCATCACCAGCGACAGTCCCTCGGACCAGATTCTGCAGTCCCTCAAGCTATACAACAAGCACTTGCTGGTGGATCAGTCCATTGAAGTTTTTCGCTTGCTAACCCGGGACCTCCACTCCTCCGTCACGCCGGCCATGGTCGACATCATCCTGGACAATGCTGGCTTCGAGCTCTTCGCCGATCTCCTGCTGGGCGTCTATCTGATCGACACGAGGCTGGCGGTCAAGGTGCGCTACCATGTGAAGGCCATCCCCTATTATGTATCGGACGTCACGGCCAACGATTTCAACTGGATGCTAAGTTTCCTCTTGAACAGCGAGATCCCCGAGTTTGCCTACCTGGGCCGCAAGCTGCGCTACTTCATGAAACAAGACATCTTCACCCTCTACGAGACCTGCAAGTTCTGGACCCGGCCGGAGGGCTTCCGCTGCATGCGCCAACTGGCTCCCTGCCTGTACGTCCAGCTGAGCTTCAGCGCACTGGCCATCTTCAAGGGGGATCTCAACTATCGCAAGCTGCTGGACGACATCAACTGGAGCTCGACAACTCCGTTCCCGGACTGCCTTGGCGGCTTCCTGCCCACCAGCGTCTGCGCGCTGCGCTGCATCAAGTCGGATCTCTATTGCGGCATGCCCAACTGCCTGGTCGACTTGCTCACGCTCGAGAATCCCAAATGGATGTGCACGGGCGAGAAGGCGATCATTCAGCTGGCATTCAAGAAGCGACCTTAGGGTGTCTAAGATCAGTTCCTAAATATATAGATTTCGTATTTATCATATAATCTCTGTGTTTGAAGTACGACAGTTTAATAAATTGTGTTTAATATTAAAGATTTAACATTTGTTATATTAAAACTTTTTCCTAACCTCACTTTCACTCAAGTTCAAGATTAATTCGTCACCGTTCTCTGCTTAGCCCAGTTTATCCGCCCTCAGTTTCATAGGCAAATCAAATAAACATTTATAGTTTCTAGTTGATCTTTTCTGAATATATCTATTGTCGTTTTATTAGTAATGCTGCTTAAAGCTAAATGTTGTAGGCCGTGTTTGGGCGATGAACATAAGTATGATATTCCATATACGCAGTATAGACACTATTATTAACTATGCATTATTAAATATGAATAGTAGAAAAATACGCTCTATGGCCATATGTATGTATGTGTATATATATAAATATATTAGATGCTGCACTGCCCCCACACCTCACACACAGAGAGGGAGAGATAGGGAGAGGGAGGGCGAGAGCGAGGGGCGTTGGGGCCATGCAGCAACATTTGAAACAATTCGTCGAATTTTCAAGTCTTATCAATTGCCTCTGCAGAACTCATCTCGGAATTTGCCACACGCACACGAATATTTTGCAGGCTGCTCTCACATTCAGAACTGTCGATCTATCATCGCCAGCTACGTAATATTAATTGTTTATTAAAAGTCTGTAGTAACTAAGTGCAATTTGTTTTTGTTTCATTTCTTTCGGTTTCTGTTTTAGTTTTCATTGGATATCGCTTGGAGGGAGTTCTCGCTCGATCGCCGGCTCACAATATACAATTGGGATTCAGCGATTGATATGGCGTCAGATCCTTGGTGATGGAGAAGAGTGCACCATCTCTGACCATTTTGTACATGAGTGCGCCCAGATTCTTGGCATCATCAATGCCAGAATGCGCACGCCCCTCGAAGGCCAGGCCCACATGGGAGAGGGCATCACTGAAGTTGCACGGCCGGTACTTGTACCACTCCCGGTAAATGGCCCGCACATCGACCCACTGATTGAAATAGGGCGCCTTGCGCATGCGCTTGCGCGTGCACTCCTTGTGCAGACAGATGCCGAAGTCCCAGTCCGTCCAGGTGACAAAGGCGCAGTTGCCCAGCGGATTCGATTTGCTCGTCTTGGGCAGTATCAGATTCCGGGAGCGCAGCTCCTTGCGCAGCCACTCGTGGAACATCATCAGCGCCGTCTGCAGCGGCACGCCCGTGTCCACAGTCTTCTGCTCGATGCCCGTCAGCTCCGTGCAGTAGGTGCTCAGACGTGGCGACTCAATTGGCATGACATACTTGTGGAACTCCGACTCAATCTTGCCCGTCTTCAAATTGACGAGCACCGCTGGAAACTCTGCGAGAGAACTTGCAATTAGCATGGGCTAGGCTTTACCAGATAGATCAGCTGCGACCACTCTCACCTATGATCTCGGCTTCGCGCCACTGTGGCGGCGCCTGTTTCTCCCAGCACGTGGCCTCAAAGTCAACGGCAATCACATAGCTGAACGGCTGCATCGCCAACTGTTTCGATTTGCGTGACTTTTTTGTCTTGACTCCGGCCGCGGCTGTGGCTGTGGTGGCTGCTGATCCAGTGTCTCCGGCGATGCCGTTGATGCTGATATCGGCTTCGTTCTGCAGCTCATCCAGGGCGTTGGCTGGATCTGGTCGTCCGCCCTCCACATACAACGTGTCGATCAGGCCCAGTTGTCTGCCGAAGCGGAAGAAAGAAAGAAAACCGTTAGCTTAATATATATCTGTAAATGTTTACTGATTTCTGTCTTTCTTTTTGTTTTCTTTTTTTTTTTTTGCAATTTTTTTATTATGTATTTTTTTTAGAAAAATATATAGGAAATATTATGTGGGATCTTGGCAACTTGTAGTTACAGTCTAGTACTGACATTCCACAAACAAATCTAGCTCGACTCTCGTACAAAGCCAATGAAGCTACTACTACTGCGATTACAAATTAGAAAACAACAAATTACGCTCGACATTGAGAACATTTAGAACGCACCTCTCTTTGCGCTCTACTTCATTAGATATTGAATTAAGTTAATAATAGTTAATATACTAAATACATTTCAGACTATATGTACGTTACTTTTACTTTAATCTTACTTTAATTCGGAAACTTTGAGAGTTTTTTTTAACAAACATTTCATTTCATTAAGATTTACATTTCATTTTAATTGGCAAATATCTATAAATATATATACACAAAAGTATTTCATCAGTCTTTCACAACTATATATAATTTAAGAATATTTAATAAGTAAACTATAATTATAACAACCAATTTCTATTCCTAATCATTCTCTGGAATGCAATTCTCACAAATATTTCTGGCTTTTTCTACAACTGCTGCTGCTGCTGCTGCTGCTGCGCCTGCTGCTTTCCATAGCAAACGATCATGGGCTTCTGCTGCCAGAGCAAACCATTCGTTTCACTCAATGCTTTGGCCACCACCGCCGCCAGTGCCTCTGCCGACGCCCCATCCGAGTCGAGCTGCTTAAATGTGACGAATGCCTGTCCCTTCATGCGACCCTGCTGCATGACCTTGATGTCCAGACTCTCGGCCGGCGCATAGCGTGCATAGAGAGCGCTCAGCTGCGACTCTGTGATGCTCTTGTCGAGATTCTTGATATACAGCTTGTTGCTCGGCTCGCCCACTTTGTAGTTCTTATAGACGGGCAGCTCTTGCAGCTGCTCGGCAGACAAGCGCTCCTCGGGCAGCTGTGAGGCAACGGGCAGCGCCGTCGGCAGTTTCAGCTCTATTTTACGTACAAGTGGCGCAACGGGCACATTAGTATTCTCCTCTTCTCTTTTCGCTTTGACTGCCGCCGTCTTCTCCACTTGCAGCGCTTGACGTGCACGCTTACGATATTGCTCCAATACTGAACTTTCGGCAGGTCTCTTTCCCCCTAGCATCGGCTGTTGATAAGGTTGCTTGTGCTCTTGTTCCTTGTCACTCTCCAGCTCGCTCTCCGTTTCACTCTCAATCGTTTCGGTTTGAATGCCAACGTCTTCCGACTGCTTGGGCGGCAATATAATGCCTTTGGGTCGCTCACCAAATGGCGGCGGCAAATTCATGCGATTCATCAGGTGTAGCACTTGCACATAGAAGCGCTTATCGCTCTTCAGTGTCTCACCAATGGCGCTGAGAATGTCGTCGTTGATGGGCGGATAGGCATAGCGCAGATATGGCGGTGGCGGCTGCGTAAAGTCAAATTGATTATTGCAGGCATACAACTTTTGCACATACTTGTTGATCTCGGAATTCGAAGTGGAGTCCTGTTTCAGTTGAGCCGGCGCTGTTGCCTGCGTGGATTTGCTGGCGGTTTTCGGCTTGGTGCCGTCGGCGGCATTGGCACGCGGTCCAAAGTTGCTAACGCGCAACGGCTTGTCCAGTATTTCGCTGAGGCCCAACAGCTGTTTCAGGGCGGTCTGCGCCTCCTCGACATCGGCATACTCAATCAGTGCCCGCTTGCGACCAAAAGCGTTGAGTGACCGCGGTATAATCAGCTTTAGTTCCTGTATTAGCTGCGCGAATTCGCTCATGCTACAGGGCATGTTTTTTAGCAACAATTTGCTCGTCTCTACGCACATTTTTCTTATAAATTCCAATTACAACTAAAATGTGCTACAAAAGCCATTGAGTTATCGATTCAAAGTCGATAACTTATACTCAAATGAAAATGTTAATAATAGTATGACCAGTTTGTGTGGAAAGCTTTATTTTTTAACAGAGGAGCACACATGTTGTCGACTTATGCTGTTAAGTGTGGCCATTCGCAATTTTTACGGCTTAGCGCATGTTTTTAAATTTATACATAAAATTTGAGTGCAATTAGTTTGGTCGATATGCTTGCAATGCACTCGTATTACTGCTCAAAGAGATAGGCTGTAGTTACGTTTAAGCATTTAACTTTCACTAATTGCAGCCAATGGCTTTTGACAACATTAACTCGTTTGGCAGCTTTTTGACCGGCTAACTAGCCCTGACCGGTTTTTTTTTACCAGCGTAAATGCAACAAAGTCAAAACAAAAACATATTATACAATAAATATATTTATATATGTATGACCTATGCACATGTTTGCAAATCTTGATTACGTGCATTCAAATGTGTAAATCGCGTGCTATCACAATTATGGGTGTGTGCACTGTAATCGCAAATGCAAGGTCAACAAACAATTAATAAAGATAAATAAAGGAAATCTTGAAAAAAAATGAAGACAAAAACAAAGATTAAGCTTGTCAGTTTGCGTCTTTTGCAAAAGTCATTGCACTTTCATTATGTAAATGGAAAGAATGTATGAATATAGCAAATGCCTGACACAAACCGTTATGTTTTTGATATATGGCACACACACGCACAAAGCCTAACACAATGGCTTTACAAAAAGAGATCAACACACACGCGCGCACGCACACTGCCTGCAAAAACACTCAAAAGTCAGATTGCATAAAATTTGCAATGATTGAATGGACAACAGAAACAACAACAACTACAATGACAAAGTCGACGACATACTCTCACTTTCGTTCGCTTGTCGTGGGAGGAGTGGAAGCGCACACTAACGATGTCCACTGCAAATGCGGAAGCAGATATATACTTAGTCCGGCAAACATGCAAAAATTGGATTAATGAACTCACTCAGTCACTCTCACTCTCTTTTTATCTGTCTCTCTATGCACAACAATGCAGTGAGTGGAATTGATCGTTGCCATTCCAAGCGGCTGGAAGGGGTAATGCAGCTATATTTAGATAATGGAACGACTGGAAAGAGCATTGTCCTAATGGAGAGTTAATTGTAAATGAAATTATAGCACTTATAAGCTTTAGTGCTTTTGCTCTCTCTCTCTCTCTCTCTCTCGCTCTCTTTTTATCTCAGAACGGGCATAAGCTAGAGCGATAATGCAATGAGTGGAATTGTTTTTTGTTTTTTGTTTTTTTTTTCTGGCATTTGAGTTATTGCAAACTATTTTTAGAACGTGTTGGGCTGGAGTCGCAGTAAGCTGCAATGGTTAAATGGAATGTGAATGGATAGACAAATTGCTCTCGCGCTCTCTCTGTCGCTCTAATTTTAAAAGGGGAGTGCTATGCCAGCGGTGAAATTGCGCTTTGGCATGTGAAGCGACGCTTAAAGATTAAAGCAGGGTAACTTTCGAAAATGTTACCAACACAAAGTAAGAGTAAATTGCAAATCTGTTTAACTAAACAATTGAATGTAAACTTTAATATTCATAGTAGAAGTGAAGGTGTTTTTATAGGCCTTTTAAATTAAATTATTGACTCAACTAATGGCCATCTGGGAATTCACAAAAACAAAAGTTCTGTTCCTTTTTATCATCAAGTTAATGATAAACCTTCAAATCTCAAGTCTTAAACGAACATTAGGAAAAGCGAGCAACTAAATTGGGTTTCTATGATTCATTGGACATTAAAGATAATCGACTATCCATATATGTAGACTTTACGCCACTTTGTGAATGGCCAAAGTGCAACAGGTTTAGCTTAGACGTGTTCTGAAAAGTATTTTTTTATTGTTTACGGTTGTATTACGTGATGTCGACAGGCCCCCTAGAATCAGTATATTATTTCTGTATTTGTTATTTATGTCAATCAAATGGGCGACTCGTGCCGTTAACAATGCGTGCCTCAGGTACTCAGCATGTGCGGCTCTCCACTAATTATCTGGCAAACACAATGTCAATGGGCCTCAACTCGATATCCGGTAGTTGACATTTCGTTGACGGCAGCTCGGTAAGTCTCTGTTTCACGTGCAATAAATATATAATAACTGTGTTTAAATAGAGTTTTTCTATATTATTAGTTAGGGAAGGCGGTTATTAGCCTGTTCAAACTAGAGGCTGTTCACGATTTATTATAATTGTCCATGTTATACGAAAATGTTGAGAACTATTTTGGGTGGGGTCTTAAAATTCTTAATAGTATTTGCAGTGCCATCTAAATCTAAGCTATTTTTAACGATCTATGGGAAATGGAAGTTGGGTAGTCATTTATTTTTGATAGAACATACCGATCCTAAGCATAATGTTTTGTATCTGACTCATCTGAGTTAAACAGAAAGGCATATATTACAGCAAATTCAATACAACTTTTCCGATATTTATCTAAACTTCATTTTTCTTAAATAATTTGGGAACTATTTGAAACTGGGAGTTATTCTCAATATAGTACCAAAAGCAACTCCTCTGCACTTCAAAGTTAAAAGTCGTGAACCATTTAGTGCAAGGATTCAAGCATTATATGATTCTAAATATCTCCTAGTCAGGCATATCCAGATGTACTGCGCTTCTACTACTTATTCCAGATCATAAGCGTAATATCGTTCATTTTGCAATATATTCGACTTGAAATAAACAAAAACAAAACATAAATAGAGAACAACAATCATTTGATTGCTCTGTATATGCACATACATGCATGGACATGCCTGTGCAAGTCGATAAAAGTGCACAAACAAATTGTATAAGCTGTGTAGGCTGCCAAAAATAGCGCAATTGACTGAAACAATCAATGAACTTCAAGTCTGAAGAGTGGGAGACAAGAGGCTATCAATGAGCTTTATATAGTCTATATGGCCCTCTCTCTCTCTCTCTCTCTCGCACTTTAACCTAAATTCGATTGCATTTGCTTTGCTGCTGCTACGGCGGCTGCTTTCTGCTCTTCATTTTCAATTATTTTGCTCTGTCATAAATATATTTACTTTGCATATGTCTATCCCTGCGCTGCATATACATACATATATTTATGGCCTGGTCTGTGCGCGTATTTGCTCTTGACTTTGGATAAGTTTGGTAAAAACTGCTTTCAGCCGGATTTCCCTCTGAATTCACACAAGCCCAATAACCGCTAGCAATATGATGGCGCACAGTGGGCCTATTTCATTATTTTCATGGCAATTTGTTTAATATGTAATATATGCAATTAAGTAATTGTCGTAACTGTAAGAATCGCTGTATAATAATTATAAATTGTCATCAGTTAAAAATAGTTTTTAAATACAATTATTTTAAATATTTTTAAGCAAAATTTATTTTAGATAAATCAATTTTTAAATAATATTAAATAATGATATTGATAAATGATAATCTTATATTTTATGATCTATTTCTAATTTAATCAGGTCTCTATAGAAACTCTATCATACATTTCGCAGCTGTTTTTATAAGACATTTGGGTTTGTCACATTTTTTGCTTAACTGTCCCACTGTGCTGAGAGTCGTTGGATGCGCAAGATCGATTCCAACATGTTTTGGTTTCCTCAATCACGATTTTTATTATAGAATCCCATTGTTATAGGTTAAAATTATATATATACAATGGGTGCATTAATACTGCTACACGTTCTGAAAAATTATTAGTTTACATTTTTGTTTTAAACAAATATTTATAATGGAAAAAGTTTATGTTTCTCAAAGAAATTTAAATATTATTATTACTATGTTTATTTTTTTTTTATATATTATGATCAGGCTACTATTTATTTATTTATCTATATATTTTTTTAAATTATTTTATTTATTATTCTATATATTTAGTATATATTTAAGAGTCTATTTCTGTTATTAATGATCTGTGAACGAGCATTGCACAGTCGTTAGAGGCCGACCGAAAATTCCATATTTGTTCACCTGTTTTACTTGGAAATGCGTCTTAAAATTATTTTTATTTTTTTTCCACTTCTAATTTAAATATTTAACTATCGAGCAATTCGAAAAAACATTTTTGCCAATTTTTAATGTCATGCTGCTGATTTTACAATTTTAATTTAATTTTTTATTTAATTCAATTTATTTACAGTGTAAAATGAAATATTTGAAAAAGGTTTTGATACGAAATTTAATAAGAATAAAATATATTAAAATATTTCCTATTTTTTTCATTAATCTTAATAGACTTTATCTGTTTACAGTTTACTTCCATTATATTATTTTCAATTTTATTAATATAATTTAATAATTTTGATTAACTTACAAATGCATTGCCAAAGTTTCCCATTGATCAATTAAATGCAACATTTTTTGTTTGTTTGTGTTTTATTATTGCCTACAAATTATTTCACTGATTTGTTAATTAAAAAAATATATATATATAGTTTTTTATTTTTGTTCGTCACTGAAACATTTATTAATATAAATATTCAATTGAAACTATTTTCGACTCAATTCGACACGCTGACAAATCTCGACTGAATAAAACAATTTAAAACGTGGCCATTTGTCAGGAGAGAATTAATAGTTGATCAAAAGCTTTGTTTCAAATGACAAAGCGGACAACAACAACAACAACAGCAACAACAACAACAGTTGAAGATGAGAGTATAGAAAAATTCATTTATAGAATATACAACAATGTCAATTAATAAAATATTCATAATTAAATTAAGAGCGAACAAAACATATACATACATATGTGTATATATATATGTGTATATGTATATGTGTATGTATGTATATAGTTTCGTATGACGCTAAGCTTACTGTAGATTTGTAACAATCATATAAATGATATTTGCATTGTTTACAAAACCGATTGACTAATAGATGGAACTGAGCTGGTTGATTGACCGTTTGAGGACGAGCTGACTTATTGATTGAGCAAATTCTAGAATGATTGACTGATTAACTGACGGACTAAGTGATTGGCTGAATGGTTTAACAACAGTTGGATTGACTAAACGGACTGAAGGGCAGGTGAATTGGTTAATTGATTGATAGACTGCCTAATTGATGCACTGAAAGCTGAGTGATTGACTGCTTGATCGACAGCTTAAATAGTGCAAAGCTTAAGCTCATTGTGCAGAGACTGAGACAGAGTGGTATAAAAAAGGTCGGATACAATATGATATAATATGAAATGCGTAAACAAAGTATGAATGGGCATATATATGTATATATGTATATATATAGAGTGCAGATTAAGTAGCTATTTAGATTATTATAATTATCAGCATGCACTTGTATTTGCTTTTGCTTCTGCTATTTCAATTGTTGTGCAAAAACTCTAAAAGTTTTCCATGTGCTCTATAAATATCAACATCAAAGGCCACAACGGGCCATCGGACGTATTGGGGCCACACAAACAAACAAACAACAACAACAACAATTGCTGGATGCAGCCTCATCTATATGATATATGGACACAGATAAAGATACAGATATAGATACAAATAAAGATACAGATACAAATACGAATAAAAGTATAGATATGTACAGCTACATATACACATACATACATACATATATGTATGTAGATATAGCTACGTCTACAGATCCAGATGCATGCAGAGATATGTGAACTGCACTTTTGCAGCTTCGTTTTCAATTGCTTTGGCAAATGCACTTGAGAGAGTTGGCCCCAGAGCGGCGCAGATTGTCGGCGTTCGGCTCCAATTACATTCAATTACAATTACAATTTCAATTACAATCCGGAGATGTACAAAATGGCACGCCGATGCTATTTTTGGAGTGACAAACTCCAAAGTGGACCTAATTGAACTGTCGCCATTTATTTATGGGCTCAGATTGTGCAATGGGAAAAGCACGCACACACACACAGAGAGCGAGAGAGAGAGAGAGAGAGATAATGTCCGCGGCGTTAAGCCTGAGCTACACTGCAAAAAATAAAGTGCTCTATGCTCGTTCTGTAAAAGTTTTAAGAGAATATGGGAAGTTAGAGTCTACAAATTTGAAAGATATGCTCTTACCTAATAGACTTTTAAGATTTAGCACACCAGAGGCGTGGCAAATCGGCAAAGGTGCTATTAGTTAGGCTATTGAAGCTGTATATATAGTGAATAAATAGTATAGAGAGAGAGAGCATATATAGAGTAGAAAAAAGAAAGAAAAAGAAATCACAAATACCAACAGAAACTAAAAATTTTACAACTGTTTTACTGCTGACTCAATCAAAAGGCTTCCAGAATTAATTAAAATGTTAACTTTTAGTATTTAAGAGCCGAGTTTTAGTTAGTAGCTGTTTTTTAGCAGTACTACCCAGTCGCATGACTCTTAGCTGTAAAGCTTTTAGTACCAGGCAATGCTTAGCATGGTAAAAACAAAGTATTTTCTAATTAATGAAACAATGCATGATTCAACAATAGTATGTTATTAAAGAAACAGCGAATAATCCAACAATAGTATGTCATTATAATGATACTATTGTTAGCTTATTCCAGATGTATGTTATATTATACGATATTTATAGAACAGAAATTGTGCATTGCTATAAATCTATAAGACTAAAGACCGCAAGCTTGATAGATTGATAATTAATTGAGGAATGCAACTTAAGCTTGCCGGATATTATATATAGCAAAGGCAATTGATATCTATTGACAAGAAGAAATGGAATTAAAAATGTGAGAATGTCAAGACGAAGTGGCAATACTCTATAAGAAATCTCTTATTATAAGCTTAGTATTTCAAGTATTATAAAAATATAAATGGAAGAGAAATTTATATTATATATGCGGGTTTTAAGGAGTATACTATAATATTAACTTAATAAGGTATTAAACTGTTTGAGCGCCTGAGATAAAATGTCAATGAAATGGAATTAAGCTGGAAACATAAATATTTACTATACCAACAACAAGGTGGTAGCACTTCGATAATGTCAACGCACGTGTAGGGTATTTGCCAATGAGGGGACATTTGACGCCCAGGGCCAGGCCGCAGTAGAGTGCAATGACCAATAAAGCAATTGCAAACAGGCGCAGCAGCAACAACAGCGGTAAAATTAATAACAGGAATTAAATAAATGCTAGTAGAACAATGCTGCGAATATTTAATTCTATGAAACTTACAAAAATCTCACTTAAAGCTTAAAGCTCCCTCTACAGTTCAATTCAGTTGAGTGGAGGAAGCGGGGCTCCAGCCCAATCGCCAATTGCGCCTCACCAAAAGAAACAATAACAACAACAATGAGAGCAATAACGCACTCAGCGCACACCAACAACAGGCTACAACTACAACAAAAACAATTACCGCAATCTGCATGCTAAATGTTAAGGTAAACAATGGACGGGAGGCGCAGAAGAAACGAAAAGAGCAAAACGAAATAAAAAGCAGCGAGAGTAACGGCAAAAACAACGTCGCGACGTCGACGCAGGTTTTTATAAACAAAAATTATTCACGAATAGGAATTCCAAATAGTATTTAATTTGTGAACAAAATCTTGTGCATAAATAATTTAATACAAAATAATTAAAAAGATATTGCTAACTGAGCAAAGTATTTAAGCAATGTGAGTTTATGAGTCACTGAAAGGCACTTCAGACAAAATCCTTAAACGAACTTCTTTTCTATGGTTCCGCAACCACTGTGTACACGTTACAGCTTTACGTGCATAGAAACTTGATGGAGTTTCAAATATTGTTTTGCCAAAACTTTTCAGACATAAAAGTCCCGAACTTTTATTCAAAAGTTTTACATGCACTAGTGTTGCATTACAGTTTTACAAGCGACAATGCAGACAAGATCCGTCCTTCCAATATTCCAAGACAAAATTCACAAGAGCTCTTCTCGCTACAGTTTTACATTCATGGCAGGCAAATTACAGTTTGACAGTTAGCAAAGCAATGTATTCTCCATAAAGTAATTTTACTACATACATACATATGTATATTTATATAAGTAGAGTATTTCATATTCGCTTGAATGTCATGAATGAATTTGTTTTACTTCTTTCAGTTTTTATTGCACAGACTTGTCATTTGCAATGCACATAAATGTGTGTGTGTGTATAGGTTATAGGTATGTGTGTATGTGGATAGAGTATGTTTCATTTCTTGGACTTTCCTCTCACAGCACTTGCAAATCGATAAAAACAATTTTCAACCTACAATAGTCATAGCACGTGCCCGTTGTATACTACGTACATACCTATACAAACATACACATGTACATACATACATATATGCAGATATATTATAATATACCCACCGTCATATTGATATATCAATTGGTGAAAGAAAAATAGGTTTGGGAATTGCAGACATGACAAAGGCGCTTTCTTATAAGAGTTTCCAGCACTTCTTATTGGATTCTAGTTGTATGCCAGCTAATATTATTTAGCTGCATTCTTACACTCACCTTGCCAGTCTCATCAACGCCATTCTTGTGCGAAACGTTTCTTGTTGGTCCAATTTATAATGTAGAAGCGCTTAGCGAGTTGAGTTGTAAAATATTCAACTTGTATGCGGAAAAAAAATTCGATTTGTTATTTTGGCAGTGCGAATAACGGCATTGGGCAAGGGCAAGGAAGCGCTGAAGGTGGACCGGTAAATTTTCTTTTGTTGTCTGCGCGCTTCCACAGACACAGATGCACATATGCACTCAACACACACACACAAGCAAGCGCGCACACACACGCATATGCAGGCGGCGCACAGCCGGCACGTAACAAAAGGAGACAAATATTGAAAGCGACGAAAACTGAACAATTGCGCGCGCACAAAAAACTTCACTCAATTCTCGAGCGTCCGTCTACAGCGAAGATCTGAGTCTGCCGACCGGCACAGTTGGATAAAAACAAACTAGCGACAATGGCAGCGACGACGACGACGACGACGACGACGACGACGACGGCGACAGCGACAGCGACAGCGACGGCGTTAGCAGCAGCGGCTGCAGAAACATATGACCGAGCGTCTAGGTGTGACCAGTTGCAGAAACTTTCAAAATGTTTTAAGGAGAATATATATGACAAATCTTTGCAAATAATGGATATATACAGATATTTAACGATATATAGTTTCTATATATTATGATTGTGATGCGATGGTAAAATGTAAACTCCTCTGTTAATGGATAATTTTAGTATTTTTATGATATGTTAATTTACAGTTGACATAATCTGGCAGCACTAGAAGCATTGGCGCTAATGTAAAAGCCGTTGGTATTTGAAAACATATTCAAAGCATATTAATTGTTCAGTGTAAAAATATTTTAAAATTTCTAATTGATTCTATATATAATAAAGCCAAACGGAATTAACTTTTATTAATTCAATATGAATGATGAGCTCTTCAACTTCGTCCCGCTCTTTACACTCATATGCTAGTTTTATTTTAGTATTTTGTTACTCAATATGAATGGCGCCATCTAGAGAGCCGTTGGCATTTGAAAATAATTCAAATATATTTCCCTTTACATCATTACAATCCCAACAACTTATTTTTTATATTCGATACTTATATTTCTTAATTTGTCTGTCATTCAAAATGTGGGAACAGCTGGAAAGATACCGCAATCATTTTTTGCAACATGAAATGAAAGATGTGATGAAGCCAAGCACCGTCAACTGTCTGCAGAGCACAGGTACTAGAGTCCAGCAGCTGCAGCACTTTAGTCATTAATGATACTCCTCATGCAGAGTGGGATAAATTCAGAAAGCAGCGCGATTGCTGTCTCAGATTCCCACAGCAATGCGCCAAGAGCTCCACCTATTTCCTAGATCGCGCTCAGCTGGCCTATGGCTACTTTGCATTGCCCAAGCTGATGAAGGAAATCGACAGCGATGTCAATCTAACCCATTGGCGTGCCATTGTTTCCCTGACCGAATTTCTGCTCAATCCACAAAATGTGCAACGTGCTATACTCGAGATGGATATCGTTAGAAAGTGAGTGGGGAACGGGGAACGGACAGAGGGGAAGCTTGGTGTGCTTTTCATTTCTATTTATCGCATTTTTCCGTTTGCCAAATGATGGGAGGGATTCCTGATGAAACTACCATTCCTCCCATCTACTTAGAAGGCAATCCCCTTTCTTCTTCTTCCCTTCTTCAGTCTCTTCTCTCTTTTGCAGACTTAAGAATGCATTTATGCGAAAACGTTTGAAGCTTCACGCGGAGCACTTTGAGGAGATTGAGATTTATTTGAAGATATTTAGTAGGTACTCCACTCTTCTCTCTTTTTCTCTACTCTATGCTCTCCCTCTCTCTCTCTTTCCCTTCTCAGACATAATTTCTCGCAATTTGAATGGCGCCGAGCAAATCGCGAATCGCAAATGTTTAATGATTGAGTTCTATAAAATTCTGAAGGACATGGAACCGCGCAAGGAAGATCTCGCCGCCGAGATACTGCGCAATCTGACGGGCAAGCCAAAGGGTAAATACATCCAATTGGCTTTCCATGTCAGCTCTTAATGTATTCCCCCCTTCCAGTGCTGGGCATTGTGCTATCGGATGCCGAGAACTTGACCTCCGTGGCCAATTACCTGAAGCAGGATCCCTGCAAGCCGTTGTATCCGTCCGACATGTGGCACCATCTCTGCCACATGCTGGAGGTGGCGCCCGAGCAGGGCATCGAGCTGGGCCTGTTCCAGCTGCTGCACTCGCGCATCGTCAATCGGCTGGCCAAGTTCTGGGAGATGAACTGCAAGGCGTTCGCTCTGCTGCTGCGCTGCTCGGAGGGGCAGCGTCTGTTCGACGAGGTCGACGGCATCAAGCTGATCTTCGACATATTCGAGGACAAGTGCATTCCCGCCGAGCAGCAGCTGCACGATCAGCCGGTGCTCAGCTACGAGTACATTGTGCTCGCCCTGCTCAACGGCCTCCACAGCAAGCGGGCGCTGTGGCGCATGCGCGAATTCACGCTGCTCATCTGCCACGTGGGACGCGCCATGCACACCCGGACGAACGCCCGGCTGCAGCTCTACTGCCTGAAGGCGCTCCGTGCGATGGCCGTGATGCCGTGCAACAAGCGCTACATCATCGGCAACTGGCTGGACGAGATCAGCGCCCTGGTCTGCTACAGCGCCGACGCGGAATGCGCCCGGGATGCTCTCCTCGATTGGCTGCGCCGCGACATCGCCGACAATAGCTGAAGCTGAAGCATTGCTTAGCTATATATGTGTTTTATCTATTTTGGATTGTTGTTTGGACTAATTAAAGTTGCTTAAATTGTTTTGTGCGCGCACTTCACCCGTTTCTGATTGGAAAGCCTTTCTGATTAGAGGTAAACACGCTGAAACGCGTGTTCCAATAAGGAGTAGTTATAATGTCCAATTGGAGATTTGGTATTTTTTATAT
This sequence comes from Drosophila navojoa, assembly GCF_054131105.1. Lineage (NCBI taxonomy): Eukaryota > Metazoa > Arthropoda > Insecta > Diptera > Drosophilidae > Drosophila > Drosophila navojoa. Next base: position 15,165,164 of record NC_142893.1, read on the forward strand.
ACAATCTACAGTATTGTCGATTCTAGTTGGCAACATTTTAATAACAGCTTTCAGCATTCGATTAACATATTTCTGATTGGAAAGAGTAAGGCTGGACATTTCTAGTACTTCATAAGCCATTTAGTATTTTCTATAATTTATTTTCTATTATTATTTCTATTATTTCTATTATTATTTCTTTTATTTTTATTATAAAAAATCTTTGCTGCCTTCTAATTACAGTTTCTTGAATTATTCTATGCTCGTCATTGAAGCATTTCTGATTGGTGTAAAAATAACATCGCCAGCGTCTGCTCCTCATTGTTGTTTGCTCCTTAGTTAAACGGTTAACCGTTTCGCATTTCCCCTGCGCGCATGGTCCCAAGAGCAGCGCCAAAGCTTTTTGGAAGCAGAGCAAAACGGTTATGCGGCTCTCTCCTCTCCCTCTCTAACAGCTGTTTTCTTAAGCTAGCAAGAATCACTGCTATTTTTTTTAGTAATGAAATAAGGAATGTAAATTATTGCATGTATATTAATGAATATAGGTAAACATCTAAGTATAATTTTAAGGTATTTTTTTTAAGTTCAATAACTACTTTTAGTCTAATTACTGTGTTCACTTTCCAATACATATACATACATACATATGTATGTGCCAAATTGTCTTTGACTAGATTTAGACACACACATTTATACATATGTATGTTTATTGACATACATACATATGTAGTCGTGTATTTTGGTGTATTGGTGTTTACATATAAATGCTTGTATTGAACTAAACGCGATATTTTGTCAAGCGAAAGCTAACTGCAGCTGAGATCTGTCTCTGTCTCTCTCTTTCCATTAAAATCTTGGCTTTACTATGAAAAAGAAATTCTACATGGAAATCTCAAATAAAGCTAAATGCAATCAGACATGAATGAAGTCAGAAGTGTAAACTGTGCACTGTGAGAAAATTGTACACTGCAAGAAAATAAATGAAAATAGAAAAATAACAATAAAAAAAAAAAAAAAAAAAAAATAAATAAATAAATAAATAAAAAAGAAAATGGAACAATAACTTAATAAAAAAAATCAAATGCCAAATACAATACAATCAAATACAATTTAAACTTTAAAGACACGCAAAGTTTTAAGAAATATTAAATTTTGTTAAAAAACTTTATAAAATTATTAAAATAATCAATTTACTTTTTCGTTTAAAATTTTTTAAAGCTTTAACAATATTGGAACTATGTGACATTTGAGCAAATTTATAATATCTATATTAATATGTATTATGCTTTGTTTTAAACGTAATAAAAAATAGTTAACTAAATATATTACAAATTTAATTCACTATTTTGTATTCAATTTAAACCAAAAATGTATTTTTTTTTTTTTATATCCAGTTAGCTCAACTTCTTGCTTTAAATTGAACTGTAAGATGCCGTCGAGAACTTTTCCAATTTCCGCTGCTGGCGCGTTTGTCGTCAATGGCATCAATAATGACCAGGAGCTGCAGCAGCAGCAGCAGCAGCAACAACACTGACACCAACAACAACAACAACAACAAGAGCAACATTAGTGGCAACGCTGACCAACCGAAGCCCAACCGCAGCCCGTTGGTGTCTGCGGTTAGCCAAGGCCCTCGCAATGTTTTATGCATCAGTATTTTTTCTCTCTCTCTCTCTCTCTAGTATTTTTAAAGTATTTTTTACATTTATTTTTCTATATACATTTTCGTTGTTGTTGTTGTTGTTGTTATATTTGTTGTGTGGTGACAAACTTGGCAACGAGTTGCAAATTTTTTCCAACTTATTTTGCAGCGCGAACTCGTAAACATTTTGTGCCTCTGCTTGAGCTTTGGCTGAATTCGTCGAGCCAGAACCGGCGTAAGAACCGGAGCCAGAACCAATTCCCGACCCAATCGCAAAGTTTTGCTTGCTGTCATCGCTCGACGGTCGGTCGCTCGGTCGCTCGGTCGGTCCTTTGAGCTGTCAACGATCCCTGGCTTCAGACTACGGATTCCTTTTTGGCCAACTTTTTAATTACCACAACGCACTGCTTGCCGCACTTTGCCTGCCGCCTTCTCCTCCTCCGCCTCCGCCTCCTCCTGCCGGCTGTGCAGCCCACCTCAACTCGACTCTTTCTTATGAAATTTTTGCATAATTTCCTTGCACAACCAAAATCATATTTTTTTTCTGTTCGTCACAAAAAACTTGTCACATTTTGCCAATTAAATTAATTATATAACAAATTATGATCTAACAGAACTTTCTACTCAAGGTTGTTGCCTTTGACAAAACTTGCCATATTACAGCACAAATTTATTAAAAAAAAATAAAAAAAAATATGAAAATAAAAAAATAAAATATATATTTTTTTTACATAACTTTCTCCGTATGGTAGAAAAGGTTGAAAATATTGCAAGATTATGTTAAATAATCATATAACAATAAAAAATTTTCAATATTATAATCACTATTTGAAAGCTGATTAAATATACCATTCGTGGAGTGTCATATCATTCAGCTTCTGTCATGCAGTCTCATCGCATTTAGCTTCTGCTATCACTTTGCTAGAAAACCCAAATAGGAGCATTTATAATACTGTGCATCATATGATTCTATGTTTTCTATTTCGTGAGCAATGAGGATCAAGTTTTCCACAAGCTTCAATTATTCAGTTTTTGGATTTGATGTACCTTACACCGAGTCTCGTAGCATTCAGCTTTTGTCATGCAGCTGTCTTCACTTTAATTTCAAGCAAATATGATCAATATTTCAACAGGTTTAATAGATGTCGATAAATAGTTATCGAAATTGATTGGTTGCTAAACTGATGGTTTGATGTGTTGATGGATTGTTAGACTTAAGATTCACAATATGCAGTCTTTGGCATTGATGTACCTTACTGCGAGTGTTGTAACATTCAGCTTTTGTCATGCAGCAGCCCTAACTCAAGTTTCAGGTTTTGTTTTTGTAACATTCCCTGCAAGAGTTGAGCTCAGTTTCTTAATCATTCATAAGGCTATGGCTTTTATTTAGCGAGCACATTCTGATCAATATTTCCACAAGTTTCATAGATGCACCATACATCGAGTGCCATATCATTCAGCTTCTGTCATGTAGTCTCAAAGCATTTGTCTTCTGTTATAAATTCGCTAGAAGCTCTAAACTAAGAGCATTTATACATATGTCTGTGGATCATGAATGTGTTTTCTATTTCGTGAACAATGAATTCAGATTATTCAGTCTTTGGCATTGGTGTACCTTACATCGAGTTTTGTAGCATTCAGCTTTTGTCATGCAGCTGTTCTAACTGAAGTTTCAAGTTTTGTTTTTGTCACATCCACTAGAAGAGTTGAGCACAGTTCCAAAGGCATTCATGGGTCTATTATTTCTATATATTATGATCTATATTCCCACAAGATTTATTCATAATTAGTTATCGAAATCGATAAGTAGTTATCGAAGTTGATAAATAGTAATCGAAATCGATAAATAGTTATCGAGGAGCTTTCGTATCGAATATTACTCATCGAAATAGATTGGAATTGATGGCTTGATGTGTTGATAGAACCTTAGACTTATAGATTTAAAATGCTTTATGTAACTTAAGTCAGGGCTTACACGAGATTAATGGTATTAAGTCTTTGGCATTGATGTACCTTACTGCGGGTGTCGTAGCATTCAGCTTTTGTCATGCAGCAGTCTTCACTTTAATTTCAAGCAAATATGATCAATATTTTCACATGTTTAATAGATGTCGATAAATAGTTATCGAAATTGATTGGTTGATAAACTGATGGCTTGATGTGTTGATGGATTGTTAGACTTAAGATTCACAATATGCAGTCTTTGGTATTGATGTACCTTACTGCGAGTGTCGTAGCATTCAGCTTTTGTCATGCAGCTGCCCTAATTCAGGCTTCAAGTTTTCTTTTTGTCTGTTGTAGAAGTAACCGAAAATTTAGCCCACAGTTTCAGAGACATTCCTGGGACTATGCTTTTTTCTGAACGAGCCAATTGTCTTTAATATTTCCACAAGTTTTATAAATGCAGTTTCCATTGAGTGTCGTAGCATTCAGCTTTTGTCATGCAGCTGCCATAACTACATTTATAACTATACAACTATAATTATTGTTAATATTATTAGTACATAGAAAAATAATAATAAAAGAAATATTAATAGATCAAATATTCCCTTCCACAGTGTATTCCTTTTACAGGGCATTCCAATGATCTCGTAAGCTCAACCTAAAAGGAAAAGGGTATACGTGTTAATAGTCAAATTAGTCAAGTCATTTACCAAGCATTAGCCGCCAAATGGAGCAATTTGATGGGGTCATCGCTGCTCCTGCCGGGGCTCGAGTCAGTCGTGTTCGTGGTGCCGGAGCAGGACACAGGTGCGCGCGATGGCATTCCTGCGCTCGTTCCGCATCAGCAATCAGTACATACGCTTCTCGGCGCTGCTGCTGCTGCGCTTCTACCTGGCGCAGTTCTATTTTCTGGGGCTGCTGCGGCTGCGCTACCGGCGGAAGGGCAACGCGGTGCACCTGACCCACTACAGCGTGACGGTGTCGCGCCTGGTGGCGCTGCCGTTCGCCTATTTTCTCAGCCTGGCGCTGCTCAGTCCGTACAGCTCGCTGCTGTACATGCAGCCGTATCTGTTCCTCTGCTTCTTCCTGTGGCAGCCGCGCCGCGTGCACGAGGAGCGCGTGCGCCTCATCAATGGCTTCTTGCGGCTGGCGCCGGCGCTCCACCGGCTGACGCGTTGCCAGCTGCAGGTCTCCTGGCTGCTGGTGCTGCAGCTGGCCCTCAAGCTGCTCACCATGAAGATCTATTGGTGGGTCTACAGGCGGCCATCGGACGTCATTACGAAGTTCGGCTATGTGCTGCTCATCGCCCTGCCCGGCAGCCTTTCCGTGTGGTGCCTGGACATGGCGGCGCATCTGATCAGCATTTGCCTCTACCTGCTGCTGGCCTCCTTCGAACAGCTGAACACGGAGCTGCAGCAGCAGCTGGAGCAGCTCCACATGAAGACGCTGCACGCGGACTATGGAGCCGTGAAACGGCTGCAGCGCCGCCTGCTCTACACCCAGCGTCTATACGAGGCCTATGCGCGGCTCACGCAGCAGCTGCTGGACACGTTGGCGCCGCAGCTCCTCCAGATTGTCGTCTACAATCTGACAATGATCTATGCCCTCTCCTTTGGCCACTGGCGTCGCCTGCTGGACATCCTGATGTTGGCGAACGGCTTGCGCATACTGTTCCAGTCGCTCGATGCACTTGTTGTGGCCACCAGATCGCCGCGGGACACCACCTGGATGCATCTCGCCCAGCTGCTGCAGCTCAACCAGGCGCTGGCTATGCACGGCTGGCTGGATCGGCATTGCTCCACGTCTGGCCACATGTACAGCTCGGGGCAGAGTATGCGGCGTGTTTTGCTCCAGCCACGCCTACAGATTCTTGGCCTCTTTACGCCCAACCGGCGGTTCTTCTTTCGCCTGCTATTCTGCTACTGCAGCTACCTCCATGTGAGCTACGTGTGGCACAAGCGTTTGCCCGTCCACAAGGGCGAGATTTTCAATTTATTGTTGCTCTGAGACAGATTTGTAAATTTATTGAATACTGAAAGTATTTTTTAATAAAGTTATAATATATATACAGTATATCTGATGAACTACTCATTGTTGTTTGTGTGCTTGAAGCATTTTCTTTTCAGAGTTTTTATAAGCTGGCAGTATTTAAGTTTTGCTCTCTTTGAGTGGAACAGAAAAGAACAGAAAGCTAGCTTGAGTCGTTTTTGTTCTCTTTGCAGAAGCTGCAGTTAGGCAAGCCGAAGAGAAATCAAAAGTCGATAGCGCGATTTGCTGAGAAGAGAGCCGAAGGCAACTTGCTCGCTTACTCATTTGCCTTGTAAATATGTATATTTACTTTCCGAGAGTATCAACTGCGCCTTAGTTAATAATGAAATCAAATAATATTATATATTGATTTAATAAAAATCAATAATATTATTAATTGACATTTGTTATTATTAATATTAATGAGAGCAACGTAAACAGATATTCACTCCCTCACAATATCCACTCACTCTCTCTCAGCAAGAGCCTTCGGTTCTTTTCGTTTGACGCTCGTTTAACGAACATCGTTTAAGGAGAGCCACGATTGACGCTCGCCCAATCAGGCTGAGGAAGTGCGCAAGTAGCTCAAAAATCCAATGCGAACGCTCTTCACATTTACATACACATGCACACTCAACTCACGTCAAAAGCTCTCGCATGCATATTAATGCATAAAAGACTGCTCTGACTCAAGCAAACGGTCGAAGAAGAAACAGAGCAAAATAAAACGAGAAAAATGGTTGCTCACCGATCACGACTGAGCTCGTTAAGTAAGCAATCTCAGTGTGAGTGAAAGAGACGCTAGCTGCGTTTGTGTGTACATTTATGTATGCCACTTCAACATAACATTTTTATGTTAACGTAAAGCAATTAACATTTACATAAATGCACAAATCAAAATATCTTAAATGTTATTTTATTTCTTTATATAAAATTACATATTGATTAATTATTCATATTTTTATTTTTGTAAATTATAGAAATCAATGTTTACTCATTTATAAATTAATAAATTTATAAAAATATTAATAAATGATACTTAGCTGCAAAGAAATCAATTTACAATGCATTGAAAATTAAATCTTATTGATTTCTCCCAGTGTACTTGTCATGCTGATACAGTAGAGTGCAAATGGATGTTCAATAAATCAAAGTTTCCCTCTAAAATGTGGCAACAAGTTTTTGTCATTTGATTGCAGCTGCCGGCGGCGAGCGTCTGCGCTCAGCGGGAAGTCTAATTCACAAGCCGATTGCTGCGTGAATTGAAGTAGGTATAGCTACATGTATATATATATTGATTTTGGGAAACTCACTTTGAAGTGAAATGTGAAAATATGAGATTTCCACCAAACCCAAATATTCATAAATAAGAGTCAAACCCTTTTTCCAATATAATATTTTCGAGCTGTAAAGTGCATGAAAAATGCGAAATTTATATATGTATGTGTGTGTATTTAAAGTATATATCGTGGGCAACTGAAGGACAGCTCTGCGTGGGTAACATAATTTATGCATTCGCCTTTCGAGACTGAAACAAGTAAGAAGACTCTAGTCGAGACTGCTCGACTAGGAGATACCCTGAACCCTCCAAGCTGATATTCTTATCATTCTACACTTCTTTTATGCACGCACACATACATACACATGCATCCACCCTCACGCGCCCGCGCTCTGCTAACTGCGCAGTAAGCAGCGACTGCGCTTGGGCTGCGCTGCAGTGTGGGCAATAGTATGAGAATTTATTTGATAAATAACTTTTTTTGTAGACATGCAATCTTAATGAAATTTTCAGAGCGTAATCATATGGTCAAGATGTGTGTACATTCTAAAGCACAAGTCTCTAGTACTTGAAATACGTTTTTTGCAAATTGGGGGCGGAGGGGGCGTGGTATCCAAAATCTGTTGATTACAAAATGTTTGTATTCATCATATATATATACACAGTAAATCTGAAGTCTCTATGTCTAATAGTATTCCAATGAGGCTCGAAAAACAAAATCAATTTTTCGATTATTCTCGATAAAAAAGTTATCGGATGAGTTATCGAAAAAATAAAGCAAACTCGTACTGCGTATGGTATACACGAGTATGCACAAAAAATTTCAGCTCTCTAGCTCTTATATCTTCTGAGATCTCGGCGTTCATACGGACGGACGGACGGACGGACGGACGGACGGACGGACGGACGGACGGACGGACGGACAGACGGACAGGGCTATATCGACTCAGCTCATCGTGCTGATCAAGAATATATATACTTTGTGGGGTCTGCGATGATTCCTTCTGCCTGTTACATACTTTTACACAAAAACATTATACCCTGATTTCCCATTTTCAATGGGTTCAGGGTATAATAACAAGGCACTGTGGGTGCCAGCAAAAGTGTTTTCACTTATGCAACACACACACTCACACGCCACACACTCACACACACAGGTACATATTTATACAGTATATATATATTTCAGTGTAATTGCAATTGAAGGTAGCAAAGCGTTCATTCCTTTGACTCCTGCTCCCACTCCTGATCCCACTCCTGCTCCCACTCCTGCTCTTTTAAGTCTTTTCGCACATGCTCATCCTTCCGTTGCCCCATCTAAAGTGTCCATAAATCATTTTAAAAAGCTTTGGCCCAGTCGAGTGCGTATGTGAAATACTCTCTCTCTCTCTCTCTCTCTCTCACTGCATACACCTTATATATATTACGTTAAGATTTATAGCCAACTTGCCTAAGAGATTTAGCCCAGTTATCGCTGCTGCTGTTGTTGTTGTTGCTTTTTTGCTGTTCACTTCTCGCTTCACGCTCTTTGATTAAATTTACACGAATTTCTTGTTGATTTTTTTTATTGTTATTATTTTGTATTCCTATTTGAGCTGCTCCAATCCGCAGTCGATTTAAATTTATGTCCATGGCGACCTTTGCACATATATCGAAATCTAATACGTTTCATGCTTGGCAATGGCATATATACATATGTATATAAGATAGATTTGCCTCTATATATGTATATATATGTATATAATATTTTTATTCATTTTGCTTGCCATCTGCACTGAAACTGCAAATCAATTAAATTCCCATTTTTATTTGAAGCTGTAAAGTTTTTCCTTGTGATTGTGCCCAAATTCAAATAGGGTATATTAGCTTTGAGCAATGTGCTTTACATATTTAATAATAAATAATAATAAATAAAATAATATTTCTAGTATTATTACATAATTATATTTCTAATAAAAATATCATTATTTTGATTTATTTTATTTTATTTTATTATGGGGAGCTATCCACTTAAAAAAGTCAAGAAACTTGTAACAGCTGTGCAAAGAATATAATATAATATACAATAAAATAAAAATATAAAAATAAAAATAATTAAAAATTATATAAAATAATGTAATATAATATAATATGCAGAGTCGTAGGCCCTAGCAGCCAGAACTCTATAATTAAGTAAGCTATATAATTTTACATTGCTAGTACAGTTACTACATAAATAAATAATATAATATAATATTAAATAAAAAAATATAATATGAAATAATATAAAATAATATTTAAAATAATAAAATAAATTATAATAAAATTATATTTTTACATTCCCAGTACAGTTAATACATAAATAAATAATATAATATAATATTAAATAAAAAAATGTAATATGAAATAATATAAAATAATATTTAAAATAATAAAATAAATTATAATAAATAATACTTATATTTTTACAGTTTTTTAAGCCTCCGATATATATATTTTTATATAAATATATAGAAAAATAAATATATTTGTAAAATGTAAAAATAATAGTAAAATCAATTTAATTTAATTTTTTATCTTTGACCTTGAGCGAGCAGCATGCAATGACTTACACCCGATTTGATTTATTTATTTATTTCCCTTTTCATGCAACCATCAAATGTATTTAAAGGTGTTTTTAATTGATTGAGTTGAGAACTTAAAGTTTACAATCGGCAAGACAAAGATTTTGGCATAATGCTCGGCCAGTTGTTGATGTCAGTTCATAGAAGTTCAGCCCTTTGATTCTGCTCAACGCAGTTCAACCGAACTGAAGTGGACTTCATTGTTGGCCCAATCTAATCTGTTTCATCTTTGATCTCGGACACAGCAAACAGAGCGGAGTTTTCACAGCTAACGGCAAAAGTTTAAAGATATTTTCAAAGGAGCCAAGCAGCACACGAAGGACTTGACCATCGTCATCCACTTGTTGAAATTTACGGCCCTCAATGCATTGGCTGGCTGCCTACATGCCGTGCCGTAATAAGTTATGCGACCAGAATTAAGCCGCTGGCTCAGTCTGTGGTGTGGGCCAGGACAAGGCAAGCAAAGCCAAGCCATGCCAAGCCAAGCCAAGCCTTGAAGCCCGTGGGCCATGCTTTTATAAATCTCTTTAATTTATTAGATTTCATTAGACATTTGGCGCCAACGCCAGGCGAGAAGTGAGCGAAGTCACCCAGTGAATGCCAACGAAGCACATTTACAGCAACAACAGCAACAACAACATTTTTAATATTAACAAGCTCTGAAATGAGAAAACGAAATGAGAAAAAAACGTTGCATACTTTTTAGCGCTGCCAAGTCTGAGCTGGGGTTGGGCAATTGTAATGAAAATATAGAGGACTTTGAATTGTTATTTATCAAAGGGTTGGATAATATAAAGTTTATACAGATTATATATAGTTTATTAGAGATATCGGGGCATACATATATGCTAGTTATGCAACTTTAAAGGCGGAAATTGTCATAAAATAATAATTTAATAAGCTTACATATCATTTTATATTAATAAATAATATATTAAAGTTGATAAAATATGTAGTAATTATATTACTCATTTGATATGCTAATGCTTAGATAATTTTATAAAAAATGTACATATTCAATTTTTTTATTTATTTTTTTTTTTTATAGTAGTTTACTTAAAATTATAATTACATTATTTTTCTTTAGAAATATTTCAGACAAATATATATTTTATTTGAATAAAAAAATATAAAATATATATTTTTCTGTCAAATAAATATAAACAAAATATTTGTCTGTCAAATATATATTTTAGATATATTTTTTTTTATTTAATTAAAATACATATTCGTCTGAAAAATAAGTCTATAAAACTTATTTATTTATTTATTTAATTATTTTTAAATAACAAAAAATATAAAATATATAATTGTCTGTCAAAAATATATTATATATTTTTTTATATATTATATATTTTTTTATTTAAGTAAAATATATGTATATTTGTCTGAAATAATTCTACAATATTTCCATTCTATTTAATTATTTATTTATATACTTTATTGTATAAAAATATATATTTAAAACAAAAAAAAGTCATACCTATTAATTTGACCATATGTGTATGTATTCATTATATTTGTTAAGTTATAAATATTAATATCTAATTAAGGCATCAAAAATATATAAAAAGCACATATTACTTAAATCAGAAATAAATAAATAAATAAATAATAAAATAATTATTATTAAATCATCAAAAGTTGTATTTTTTAATGATACAAAATTTTTTTATTTTAATCAACATTTCTAATTATAACTTTAATCATTAAATATTTGTATAGAAAGCACGAATTCTGTAAATCAATTTAACTCCAAATTAATACAAAACTTAATTTCATTATATTTATTTTTCTTGTGTGTGTGTGCGTGTGTGTGTGTGTGGAATATATGCATTAAGGATCACTCTAAATAAATTGCACACTCAGCAATGTCTCATCTACACGCACACGTTCACATACACATGCACGTACATATATATACACATATACGTACATACATATAACGACGCCAAACAAAGGCAACAGCGTTGTAATCAACAAAATTACACTAAAATACAAAAATAAATTTGACACGAATGCGACGATGACACAAAAGGGCCACCACACACACACACACACACACACACACACAATCAGCCTCTCTCTGTGTCTCTCGCCCTCTCGCTCACACTCTTTCGGTAAGTGCTAGCAGCTCGAACCACAGCCAAAGTGAAATGGCACAACGCTTCGAGCGAACATTGTGAAGTTGCTTGCCAGCAACGCAGCTGCTTTCAATGTGTGTGTGTGTGTGTGTGTGTGTGTGACCATGTGCGACACTTTGTAACATATTTTTTGTCATTTGTTTGCTGTGTGTTTGCCTCTTTTTCGGCGTCGCTCGTCAGCGACTCGGCAGCAGCACGCCTCGAACTCCTGCTCCTGCTGCGCGGGCTACATACCATGTTGCTTCACATATACACATACACACATATGCATGTATGTGTGCCAGAAAAATGTTACATTGTTTTTGGCACGCAAGGCGACACTGCGGCAATCACACCTATGTATGCCACGGACGAACCACCCAAACCACCCAGCCACCCAACCACCCACACACATATCAATCAGTTGAAAAGGGGAATATCTGGCAGCGTTGCCACCCCAATACCCAGTGTTGCCACTCTTGTTGTAAATTTTATGGCAACATTTATAACATTTATTCGTATTTTTACGACCCGAATTGTCTTTGTTGCTTTATTATTATTATGTCTCACTTGGGAATTTTATGAGCGTGCTGCGGCCCACCCACTCGCCTACCTGCCTACCTGCCTGCCCACCGCTGCCGCTGCTCACCTACAATGTGTTTTTAAATGTTTCGTGCAAAGTGATAAAGCTGCCAGCAAACAACAAACAAATATTAAATATGCTCAATCAATTGAAATAAATCTAAAATTATGATTACATTTTGATTGCAAATACGTGTGAGTATTTTGTTTAGAGAGACTGTTTTATGTTTTTATTGACCTAACGAGAGTTCAATTAGATATGTATGTGAAAGCTTAGCTTGTATAAGTAAATTTATTAAGAAAATGTTAATAACATAAGAAGAGACTCTGCTTGAAATGAAGAATAAATACCTTTCACTCGCTCTTTGCGAAATCTCAGAGAGCGATCTACGTGCACGATTGAGTGTGAGTGAGGGTGCGCTTAACAGTGACTGGACAGCGACCGTTTCTGTTGTTGTTATATTTCGCTCTCTTTCTTTTCCAACCGTTTGGTTGAGTCTTCTATGCATGTGTTGGTATGCATGCGAGCGCTGCGTACGTGAATTGAGTGTGTGCATGTGTATGTGACTGCGAGGCTCGTTTTCATTGGCTTGTTGATCTGTTTGCGCACTCACTCAGTCTCATTGGGAGAGCGTCAATCGGGTCTCTCCTTAAACGATGTTCGTTAAATGAGCGGTGCACGAATAATTCAACTCAATGCGCTCAAACAAATACGAAAAACAGCGGCGCTTGCTCAGAGCGAGAGGGAATATAATAATTTCGGTTGGCCTCGCTAACAGATAGCTCAAATAGCTTTACCCTCATACAAATATATGTATATTCAGCTTGAGCTGCAGCGTGAGCATTTGAAAAGTCAGCATAAAAACAATTTTTTTTTGTGTATTTTTTCTTTAGAGGTATCTTTTGCTATTTTAGCTTTTATAGACAATTTTTTAGTTTTTTATATATTCATATTTTTTCATTCCTTTCTATTATTTTACGCTTTGCATATTCAGCTTGCTTCGAATATTTTAATAAAATTGTTGAAACTAAAAAGGTTTGAGCTCACAATGGCTGTCTTACATACACACACACACATATATATATATAATACATATACGTATATATCTATATTATATTCGCCCACAATGAGATATTTCGCATGCAAGCTTAGACAATAGATGTCCAGCAGTTTATGAGCGTCGTCCACTTTAGAAAATGAACTGAATTCCTATTGAGAAGGAGGCAAAAAATATACAATAAAAAAAAAAAATGAAAAGCATTCTAAAGAGAAAAAGAAAAGAATTTCTATAATAAGTTGGCAACAATGGCTCGAGCGCATTGTTTTCATTTTGATTAAAAAAAATTTCGTATATTGTGAATAAATTGTAATATTGTGTTCCATGGAAGCAGAGCAAAAACAAGTAAGAGTCTTGCAGTCGGGCGTCGCCGACTAAAGCATACTCATTCACGGCTCAAATGGGCGTGAATATATTCTGCATATCTATATGGATGCACGTAGTTAAGATAAATACATACATATATAAATTAGAAATCATGGATAATGTATTTTCCGATTTACCACGCCCCTAGTAGGTTGGCAAAATCTTAACACTTTATAATTTCAAGTCTCTGGGTTGACGAAAGGACAAGACAATGCACAGAACCAATATACTCGTTTCACTTTCATGAGTGTGTATATAAAAAATACTGGAAAAAAAGGCGCCCAGTTATAAAACAAATTATGCATTATTAAAAGCAGACAAAAAGATGGCACAAGGCTGACAATGAAGCCGCAAAAAACTTTTGGAATAGAAAAAGCAAAGAGGGAAATATAAAATTGTGAATGAAATGCATTTTGCCAGCAATGTCTGACTGAAAAGAGACAGAGAGAGGGTGGGAGAGAGAGAGAGAGAGGGAGAGAGAGAGAGGCAGACACGAGCTCCAGCAGAGATTGAAGTGCCAGCGAATTTATGGAATACAAAAATTTCAGTTTTTATTCTGTTCTCTCGCTCTCTTCCTCTCTCCCTCTCTCTGTTTCTCTATTTCATTTTCTTGTGCTCAAAAGCAAATTGAATAAAACACAATGGCGTTGGGCAGCAGCGGCTGAAAAGTTGTGCCAAGCAACGCCGCTGGCCAAGGAAGTTGCGAGAGGTGTGAAGATCTAGTAGCTTCAGCATTATCCAGCACTCAAACATAGTTGGGCATAGTTTCTAGAAGGCAAAAAATTTCAAAAATGCTGAACAATGAATTTGTTTTTGTTATTAGGGAGAAGATGCAATACAAATATTAAGTATATGCAGGCAGAAATATGCTGGGAAAGTGTTTAAGAGATGAAGTTGCCCATGATGCACTAAAAGCTGAAGAGAGCTCTGAATAAAGTAGTACTAATAATAGCAGAGTCGAAGAAGCATATTAACTCAAATCTCACAGTAGAAATATCTATTAGAAGAGCCAGCCTAATAGTTCAATAAAGATCGTATTCAGAAAAAGAGTATCGTACCGTAGTAGAGGGTATTACATATTGGCATTTCCTAGTCAAAAAACTCTTGATTGCCCAGAAAACTTTTATATACTTGTATCGCTTAGTAGTGGATCTGAGTAAGTAGATTAACTAAAAGTATATTACATTTACGCCATTTACGTGTATGCAATGGAATATCTAACATAACACCTCATTTGGCACCGTATGCTTGAAATGATAAAGTATGCTTGAAAAAAGCGCAGTAGAGACCGCCCATTTCCTAGTCGAACCTCCCAAAATGTATGGGAAGGCGGTTCTCAGCCTGCTTGCTAGGTAGTGCTCGGTGGTGCCAGTCTTACTAGTCGGTAGAGCAGAGTTCAAGTATTTTATAGTCGAGCACTACCACCAGGGCAACTCTTCATTGATTTTAGAGCTCTTGCATAAAGTCTCTCACTTTCCAGTGCCTTACTCTTAACATCCGATAAAGTAGAGGTGATTATAATTAACTAAGAAGTAAGCCGTTTCATCATATCATATTCCTATTCGTCATATTATATTAGGCTGCCTGTGCTCAAACCCTTAATTAGATTTAACTTTAAACTAATTTGAACTTCTTAGTAAATAAATAAATATACGGATTATATAGCCCGGTATTTCTACTGCATACTCATAATATTTTTCTGATATACCCATAGATAAACCTTTAGCTAATTATTTAAACATATTTTCCAACCTTAATTCTCATTCTCGTTCGGAATTCTCTCATTCCACATTCCAGTAAATTCACGCGGTATTCAAAACTAAGCTCAGTTAGTAATATTAAATTTTCGCATTGTGTGCAGCTGCAACCGAAAAAAAAACAACTAAATATTTAAACAATTTGTTAACTGTTCCGTGGTTGTTTCTGGCCGAGTTGTGCATGATTTAAGCTGCAACTTAAATTCGCATTACAAATGGCCAAATGGTTTATTTTAAAAATGCAGCTGACCATGCAGCCCCCAACAACAACAACAACAACAACAACAACAACAACAACAGTTAAGCCCCAATCATGTACAGCTCAGCCTCAGCAACTATTGCCTGGCTACAGCACACACACACACACACACACACACACACACATGCAACTGCAACAAATCGCAGCATGCAACGTGTCATTTAACATTTTGGCTAATAGTCCGCACATTGTTTCGGTGCTTTTGCTAAATGGAAACCCCACCAAAAAAAAAAAGAGAGAGAGAGTGAGGTAGAGAGAGTGAGAGCGAAATATATCCAAGCGGAAACTCAACTTATTTTGTTAGACGTGAAGTGCAGCGGGTAGCGGGAGTTGAAGCCGCGGTAATTTTGGTCAACAGCTGAATGAACTGTAAAATCAACTCGCTCAAATGTGAACCAGCATGTCAATGTGTGCGTGTGTGTGTGTGTGTGCAACTGCAAACCAGACTAAAACTCACTGGCAACAACTAAAAATCAGTTTGCACCAGCATTACGGGTACAACGATATTACGTATACGCGGCGTGTGCGACGCTAAGCGAGAATTAACATTTAGCTGGTGTATAATGGCGGTCGGCGCGACTGTCATGTGGTTGTAGCAGACCAAAAGGGGCGTGGCCATTGTACAATACTGCAAACATATACATATATATATGTGAACTGTCTGAGTGTGTGTGTGTTTGTTTCGTTACTGCTGCATTAAATGCGCATTTTGTAAATTGTTTTTTTTAGTTTTTGTGTTTTTTTCTTTTTTTTTTTTTTAATACTTATTTAGCTATTGTGCATTTGTGAATTTGATTAGATAAACATTACGTAAAATACTTTGTACTTTTATTTTTAATTTGAGGTAAATCTGTGAAATGTTGCATATTCGAATTGCTACTAGATTCGGGTTGACAAAGCAATGCAGCGAGCTTTGCATTGGAAAATCATCAGCTTATGTAAAGGAGTTAAGGCCTAGTAAATATTTTAATAGGTTAGGTAAGGTAGGCAAAATATGCCCAATGGACTATAAATGGGTCCAAGTGGAATGATACTGTTTTGTATAACTATAGTTTAGCATGTATGTGAGTAATTGTTATAATTTATTATTTATTTTATTATATACAAATTTATTTTGTTAATATGCATAAATATGAAATATGTTTAAAAATTATTGTATAAAATTGTTAATATATTAATTTATTTATTAAATTTATTTTATATCTTCTATAAAATTTTTTAATATATTTATTAAATTTATTTAATTTAATTATATAAAAGATACTAAATGTATATGATAAATATATAGGCAATTCATGTATTTTATACTAAAAATGTATATAATTATAAATTTATTAAATTAATTTTCAATATAAATAAAATTATTATATAAATCTTTAATATAGAATACATGAATTGCCTTTATATTTTTCATATACATTTAGCATCTTTTATATAAATTACATGAATTGTTTTTAAACATATGTTTAATAAAGTTGCGCCTCAATGTATCGGGGTAGCGGTAGCTACCCCCCTATACCCCTATACCCCCCTATACCCCTATACCCCCTATACCCCTATACCCCCCTATACCCCCTACCACCCCCCCTACCACGAGCCGTCAGAAATTCTTTTTTAGCCGTACCCCCCTACCCCTATACCCCCCCATATCCCTATACCCCTATACCCCCCTATAGGGGATACCCCCCTATACCCCCTATAACCCCCCCCCTATACCACGAGCCGTCAGAAATTCTTTTTTTAGCCGTACCCCCTACCCCTATACCCCCCTACCCCCCTATACCTCCATATACCCCTATACCCCCTATAACCCCCCTATACCACCCTATAACCCCCCTACCCCTATACCACCCTATACCACCCCTATACCCCTATACACCCTATACCCCTATACCCCCCCTATACCCCTATACCCCCCAATACCCCTATACCCCCCTATACCCCTACCACCCCCCCCCCCTCCCTCCATACCCCAGCCGTCAGAAATTCTTTTTTAGCCGTACCCCCCGACCCCTATACCCCCTATACCCCTATACCCCCCCCCCCTATACCCCCCTATACCCCCCTATACCCCCCTATATACCCCCCCCCCCCCTACCACGAGCCGTCAGAAAAGAAATTCTTTTTTTAGCCGTACCCCCCCCCTACCCCCTATACCCCCTATACCCCCTATACCCCCCCCCTATATACCCCCTATATACCCCCCCCCCCCCCCCCCCCCCCCCCCCTATACCCCCCCCCCCCCCCCCCCTCCATACCCCGCCGTCAGACCCCCCTATACCCTATACCCTATACCCCCCCTATACCCCCCCCCCCATACCCCCCCTATACCCCCCCCCCCCCCCCCCCCCCCCCCTATACCCCCCCCCTATACCCCTATACCCCCCCCCCTATACCCCCCCCCTATACCCCCCTATACCCCCCCCCCCCCCCCTACCCCAGCCGTCAGAAATTCTTTTTTTAGCCGTACCCCCTACCCCTACCCCCCTATACCCCCCCTATACCCCTATACCCCCCCTATACCCCCCTATACCCCCCCCCTACCCCTATACCCCCTATACCCTACCCCCTATAACCCCCCCCCCCCCCCTACCCCCCCACCCCCCCCCCCCCCCCCCCCCCCCCCCCCCCCCCCCTACCCCCCCCCACCCCCCCTACCCCCCCCCCCCCCCCCCCCCCCCTACCCCCCCCCCCCCCCCCCCCCCCCCCCCCCCCCCCCCCCCCCCCCCCCCCCCCCCCCCCCCCCCCCCCCTCCTCCATACCCCAGCCGTCAGAAATTCTTTTTTTAGCCGTACCCCCCCCTATACCCCCTATACCCCCCTATACCCCCCTATACCCCTATACCCCCTATACCCCCTACCCCCCCCCCCCCCCCCCCTCCATACCCCAGCCGTCAGAAATTCTTTTTTTAGCCGTACCCCCTAGCCCTATACCCCCTATACCCCCTATACCCCCCCATATACCCCCCCCCCCTACCCCCCCCCTACCCCTACCCCTATACCCCCTATACCCCCCTATACCCCCCTATACCCCCCCCCCCCCCCCCCCCCTACCCCCTATACCGTATACCCCTACCCCATACCCCCCCCCTACCCCCCCCCCCCCCCTACCCTACCCCCCCCCCCCCCCCCTATACCCCCCCCCTACCCCCCCTATACCCCCTACCCCTACCCCCCCCCCTACCCCCTAGCCCCCCCCCTATACCCCTATACCCTATACCCCCCCCTACCCCCCCCCATACCCCCTACCCCCCCCCCCCCCCCCCCCCCCCCCTATACCACGAGCCGTCAGAAATTCTTTTTTTAGGCGTACCCCCTACCCCTATACCACCCTATAACCCCCCTACCCCCCTATACGCCCCCATATACCCACTATAACCCCCGCTACCCCACCCCTCCCCCCCCCCCCCTCTTCCCTCCATACCCCAGCCGTACAGAAATTCTTTTTTAGCCGTACCCCCTACCCCTATAACACCCCTATACCCCCCTATAAAGCGCCCTATACCCCCGCTATAAACCCCTATACCCCGATGAGCCCCCCTATAACCAATAACCCATTATACCACCCCCTATACCCCCTACCACCCCCCTACCCGAGCCGTCAGAAAATTCTTTTTTAGGCCGTACCCCCTACCCCTATACCCCCCCTATACCCCTATACCCCCCTATACCCCCTATACCCCCCCCCCTATACCCCTATACCCCCCTATAACCCCCTACCACCCCCCCTACCCGAGCCGTCAGAAATTTTTTTTTTAGCCGTACCCCCTACCCCTATACCCCCTATACCCCCCTATACCCCCTATACCCCCTACCCCCCTACCACCCTACCCCCCCGCACCCCCACCCCCCCCTATACCCTCCTACCGCTACCGCTACCGCTACCGCTACCGCTACCGCTACCGCTACCGCTACCGCTACCGCTACCGCTACCGCTACCGCTACCGCTACCGCTACCGCTACCGCTACCGCTACCGCTACCGCTACCGCTACCGCTACCGCTACCGCTACCGCTACCGCTACCGCTACCGCTAGCTACCGCTACCGCTACCGCTACCGCTACCGCTACCGCTACCGCTACCGCTACCGCTACCGCTACCGCTACCGCTACCGCTACCGCTACCGCTACCGCTACCGCTACCGCTACCGCTACCGCTACCGCTACCGCTACCGCTACCGCTACCGCTACCGCTACCGCTACCGCTACCGCTACCGCTACCGCTACCGCTACCGCTACCGCTACCGCTACCGCTACCGCTACCGCTACCGCTACCGCTACCGCTACCGCTACCGCTACCGCTACCGCTACCGCTACCGCTACCGCTATACCGCTACCGCTACCGCTACCGCTACCGCTACCGCTACCGCTACCGCTACCGCTATCGCTACCGCTACCGCTACCGCTACCGCTACCGCTACCGCTACCGCTATCGCTACCGCTACCGCTATCGCTACCGCTACCGCTACCGCTACCGCTATCGCTACCGCTACCGCTACCGCTACCGCTACCGCTACCGCTACCGCTACCGCTACCGCTACCGCTACCGCTACCGCTACCGCTAACCGCTACCCGTTACCGCTACGCACGCTACCGCTACCTCTAACCGCTAACCGCTACCGCTACGCATCTAACCGCTTACCGCTACCTAACCGCTACGCTACCGCTACCTCTACGCTAAACCCCCTACGCTCGTAAACCGCTACCAGCTAACTACCGCTACCGCTACGCTACCGCTACCGCTACCGTACCACCGACTACCGCTACCGCTAGCTACCGCTACCCGCTACCGCTACCTACTACCGCTATCGCTAGATCCACGCTACCCGCTACCGACTACCCGCTACCGCTACCGCTACCGCTACCGCTACCGCTACCGCTACCGCTACCGCTACCGCTACCGCTACCGCTACCGCTACCGCTACCGCTACCGCTACCGCTATTCGCGTACCGCTACCGCTACCCGCTAACTCGCTACCGCTCCACGCTACGCTATCGCTACCGCTATCGCTACCGCTACCGCTACCGCTATCGCTACCGCTATCGCTACCGCTACCGCTACCGCTATCGCTACCGCTACCGCTATCGCTACCGCTACCGCTACCCCTACACCTACCCCTTCACATATATCAAACACTCTTCTTGTTATACCTGCTCTATTATATCCATCACCTGTGGCTATTATGACATGAGACACAATCTTCATAAAGCGAATTGCGAACGCATTGTTGGGATTATTGGCAAAGCACACAAATTAAATAGAAATTAAAGGCAAAAGATGCTGTGGATGCTGTCGATGTTGCTGTTGTTGTCGTTGTTGTGGTTGCCTCTGGCTATAGTTGTCATGGAGCAGCCGCCACATGCCACATGCTGTTGCAGCACACACACACACACACACGTTCAGGTATTATTAAATTTTCATGCAGCTTTGCCGATAATCCAGCTGAAAGGAAACAAACGAAAACTGAAATGCAAGTGCAAGGACAGCAAATTGAATGACGCCTCAGGAGTTAAGCACAATGCTGGCACTGATGATGACGATGATAATGATGAGCATAATGATAATGCTGAGCACCATAATAGTAGCTAGAGAGCCAATCCGAGCTGCTCAGCCAACGCATATGTGTCCCCGAGCTGGCTCAGCCTTGGCATTGCCTTCGCCTCCTGCTGCTGCTTAGTATTTATGCTGCGTACTTATTGTGGTTGGATGGTTGGGTGGTTGGGTGGGGACTTTTGTCCAGCTGAGATATCCATCAGGGCATTCATTCCTTTATGTCTGCGTGTAAATTTCAATTTGACTTGCCAGCGACTTTGAAAGCAGCTTAAAACAAATCATAAATCATGCTTAACGCCCGGCCAGAGCGTGGCGAGGGGAGGCGGGGCGAGGCGGCCAAACGTGGCCAATGGCAGCATTTTCTTGGCAGCCAAGCAGCGGCCAAATTCCGAAACAGCGCAACAATGGGTATACAGGGTATCTTGATTTTGTGTGTGCCGTTTCTAACGGGCATTGGGAGATGTTTCGGGATCTTTAAAGGTTTCTATATTATTATAGAACTATTGAGTCGTTCAAGCTATGTACGTCTGTTTGTTTTTGTCTCTTCGTTAGTAGCTTATCTGTCTCACAGTTTGTCCGTTCTTCCTTTCGTCCTCCCGTACTATTTCCATTCGTACGCTCTTTCCTTCACCCGCTACACTTTTAGTCGTTATTACATTCGTATTTCTCTCTGATTGATCCTCAGATCATCTGTCTGTCCGACTATGAGTCTGTTCTATCATATGTCTGTCCGTCCTTCTATCACTTTGGCCTTGTTGCTGCTTTTGCGTCCGTCCTTTTGACTAACCGTGCATCGGATTCAAAGTCCCATCGTCGGACCAGCTTTTCCTATGTCCGTCAGTCCTTGCTGCCGACTGTCTGTCCGTCTCGTTCCTCGACCGATCGTCTGTCCACCTTTCGCTTTAATCTTTCGTGAGACAGTTCGTCTGTCTATCCATTCGTTTGCCTGGGCGACTGTCCGTTTCATTGTCTGTCCGTTCCTCTGTCCGTCTATTCCATTATCTGTCTGTCTGTCTGTCCGACCTTTTCTCTCATCTATTCATCTATTATCTCGTCTGTTTGTCTATTCCTCTATTCAGAGCATTTACACGGTATTCTCTAGTCGAGCATTGCCAACCAATGCGCTCTTAGTTGCTTTTTTGGCTTCGTACTTAGAAAATTGGTCGTAAACATTTTCACTTTAGTCACGCGCCGTTTGCAAGTTTCGTAATGAATTATGCGCTGCTGCCACTGAAGGTGTTGCTTCACGAATATATTCCAGCTAGCCCAGACGACAGCCAAGCTGAACCTTCCTAACTGCTCCCAACTGCCTCCCCTACCCATTCGCATTTTATGATGAGAAATGATAATGCTGTTGATCCATAAACATGGCCAGAAATAGTTCAATTCGTTTATTCATTTGCATTCAGCTCCTAAACAGCTCCTTAAGCCAAAGCCAACAAATGCTGTCCGCAAGCGTCTTAATTGTTGTTGACTTTTGTTGGCCATAAACTTGGACATGGACTTGGACTTGGACTTGGAATAATAAAAGCTAGAAACAATATAATTAAGTGGCTTTTTATCTGTCTCAGTGATGACCATCAAACAGCTTGGCAAATAATTGCAAATCGCAATACTAGAGCAGAGCTATAAACCAACAAACAAAAAATGACACTTGGAAATTATTCCTTATTGTGGTTGTAATGTCGGCTTTTATGGCTCTAACTTCAGCTTGAGTAGGTATTAGAGCTGCGGCTGGATTAGTTAGCAGATGTCAACAATTAAATATCTATGAGGATTTTATGTGTATTGTAATATATTTAGATATAAATTAAATATCTTTCGTTTAACACACAAAGGCCATAAAATGCTTAAATGCCTTGCTATTACAGAATTTGAATTGATGTTAAGTAAACATGCTGTTAAATATTCTTGAGCGCAAAAGAGAAAACACTCAAGCTTGAGTTAGGTCAAGAGCGCATGTTAACCGCTGAGAGCGCTGTTAATAGCATGAATCAACGATGTTAGCAAAGCCGCAATTGCTGTTAATGGAATCTGAACAGAATTATGGCAAGATTTTATCTTGAATTATAAAACGAAACAAACAATAGTCTGGATGTTTTCTTAATTATTATTATTTTATATGTATATTACATATATTCTTCTTAATTATCTCATTGTAAATAATCTTCCTTTGCGGCAATTGCATGCTTAGCAGCGACGTCGACTGCGACCGCAACGTTGACTGCACGGGCGACTGTGACTATAACAATAACAGCTGTTGCCCACATTTAGTACCTACAGCAGCAACAACAATAGCAACAACCACAACTTAACCGACATAAAAGTCAACAAAACGTAACGAAGATGCGACTAAGAGCCACAGAGGAGGTGACTATGATATGGGTTTTTTTTTCTGACATGTGCGGGCCAAGAGGTTGAAGAGTGAAAAGTACAAAGAGCGAGAGGGAGAGAGCGTGTCTGGGGTCACCATAGCAAAGCAACTGATAAGTGCGATAGCTACTCGTTAAATTGAAGTGTCTACGTTTAGGAGACCTGTCTATGCATGTGTGTGAGTGAGTGACTGTGTCTGTTAGAGTATATTGTGCGTGTGTGTGTGTGTGTGCCATTAAAATCATGCACACAGCCGGTCAGAGGCAAAGTCATTTGCTTTATCCACAGTTCAGCGCATTTTTCCTATGCCATATTGCAGCATCTTGAGCCAATGGCTAAAAATAGACAAAAAAGTATTTTAGGTGTGTAATAATAATAATATTTCATTGCAAGCTGAACTTAAAAACTTGAAAATCAATATCAGGATTTATTAAGTAAATAAAACGAAAATCAAAGAACTTAAAATGGTAAAGAGGAATTTAGAATAATAATTAGATTATTGAATAGATTCGCGGTCGACGTCGACTTGAGTTGATCCTTTAGTTTTTAGTTGTTATAAAATATTTTAAAAATATTACAAAAATAAATAAGTTTATATTTGAGTAGTTTAGATATTAGTCTACCCACTGGTATTTATATTTGGTTGATATCTCTTTTGGTTTAGATGCTATAGATGTTCAAAGTGAAAGCAATATAATTGCATGCCTGCATTACGTACAGCGTAACTCTTCATGGCATACTCTTAACTACCTCTCAGACATATACATATATGATTAAATATTTGCAACCTTCATATCAACGGCCAAATTCCTCATAACTCTAACAGATGCAACAAGTTACACATAACCCCAAATGAATATTCTAGATATCTCTTTTTACAACTTTTTTTCTTCAGGCTTCTTTATGCTCGCCCCATGAGAACAATAGCACTTCGCAGTCGTATAAGATACGCTTACACACACACTCTCTCTCTCTCCCTCTCGCACACACACTCACACTCACGCTTGTCAGTTGCTTTCAAGCTGTGCTGGCAATGCGTTAAACCTAACTGTTCAGCCATTGTCCAGTTGTTTCAACAAAGTTGTCACCCACCATTCTCTTCGCATGCCTGCGCCGGCTACAGCACTTAGCTGTGGAGAGCAACTTTTAACTAAGTAAGCTAGAGCGAGCAACAATAAACCGTCGAATGGGACAGGAGAAGAACCGTTAGACACGTGCCACTGAGAGCCGCTGGCCGCTGGAGGCGCAGCTGTTCGCTTATCGCTTATCCACGTTCTCTTTGCACTGCGTCGCCTTCAAGCGCCTTTTATCTAGTTTGTTCGTAACTCGCACACGCTCCCACTCACACTCGCTCTCTCATTCTGTCTCACTCACACACTCACTCACACTCTCATTCGCTCTGTCTTCTTGCGCTCCCTTTTCAAATGAAGTAAGGCAATATAAAAGCTGCTTATATGGCAAGCGCACTTCTTGCTGACCGTTGCCAAGAGCGTGTGCGACTGCTTGAATACCCTAGAGTGAAGTATTTAGTGTTTGTAGTAAATAATAAGTGTTTAATTTAATAAATTGATGTCGTTTATTTTGAAATTATTATTTAATATATATATTGCATTACTATATATATATATAACATTCATAAATATGTAGCTATAAAAGCTCATACTCTTTTATGGGGTATTAGCTAGTCTATCATCTTGCATTTTTGCTTCCATTTCTTTTTCCATTGTGCCCGTTATGTGGTTGTTGTTGTTGCCCATTGCAGCAGCTGCTACTTAAGAAGCTCTGTTTTTGTCTGAGTGTGTGCATGACAGCGTGTGTGTGTGTGTGGCTAGTGAAATATACTAGGATCTTTAGTAAACGCTTAAATGCTTTTAATAGCTCCCTTATACAGGGGCCACTCGCGCATCGCCTGCTACCTACTACGTGTTTGTTATTATCTCTCTTTTATTCCTGCCAACTGCCCTGGCCAGACATTTCTTTAATTATCCAATTACAAAGGCACAAAAAAAGTAAGACAGCAGGGCAGCAGGAAAGAAGGAGTAGGAGCAGGAGCAGAAGCAGACAACATCTAATGTCCTTGCACATTTATTTTCTGGCTCTGTGCACTTAAGGATTTCTTTGCCGTCTTCATTTTGATTTTATTTTATTTTTTCGTTGTTATGTTTGTGCCTCAAGTGTTTGCAATTTCAGTGCGGATTATCTGCAGCAGGTTAAGCGGATTTCAATAACCGATCGGCTGTCGCCTGGCACAGCTTACGGCTAATGCACTTTGTCGACTCATAAACTCTGGCCTGGCCAATAAATGAGCCAGCCTCAAAACCAAATTAGTTTTATGCTGTGATGCTGCTGCTGCTGCTGCTGCTGCTGCTGCAATCATCTTCATCAGCATGAAGCTCGTTAAACTCTTATAGCAACACATCGTAATACACTTGCTCGCTATCTCTCTCTCCTTCTCTCTCACTCTCGCTCGCTCTGCACTGGGTCAGAAGTCAACTGCAGTACAGAGCGTAGCACTGAGAGAATTTAATGCCGTAAATTGACTGCGTGAAATGAGGTTAATGCTCAATAATGCATGCGAGTAAATGCTGAAAGCCGCCTGAGCTTTGAGCCAGCCGACACAGTCAACAGTCAGCGACTGTCGCTCCATGCTCCACGCTCTGCCGATGCTGGCCAGATTCTGATCCTTTGACTGCAGCAACTGTGGTTGCTATAGCTGCCAATGCGGCTGCCTGCTCCTGCTGCCTGCTCCTGCTCCTGCTTGGCTATTGAACGCCTGTGCGTGAGGTGTGAGGCGTGTCACGATATCGATGCATTGACGCAAATGCTTGCAATTCCACATTTTTCATTTGCATTCACGCAAAACTATGAAGAATATATGCGTAAGCTTAATAAAAATATAAATATATAAATATATAAATATATATTTTTTTTCTGCAGAGAATTATTGCACAGCTCACTGTCGTTTCATGACCAGGCCAACAGAGCGTAAGGTATTATATCATTATGTGTTACGCAGTTGAAGCATTTTCAGTTCATAAATTTATTTCGAAACGCCCACCTGCAATTATGGTATAGCAAATACCTGTAATCCTTACATGTTTCGAATTCTTTTTCAATTAACAGTAAGAGATGTTTAAAAGCAATAAAAATATAAAATATGCATCGTATTAATAATTCATTAATTGAAACTCTTTCATGTAATTAACGATATATCAACAATAGGTGCATAGTTCACAGAACTTTATTTAAAACTTCAGATATACTTACATATATATATATATATATATATATATATATATATATATATATATATATATATATATATATATATATATAAATTTTTATCGGTTTTATATGTTGGATATTTTATCAGTATTTATTTTCTTATCATATTTTTGTTTTTGGTATCACATTCCAAAATTATTTTCTTATCCGTATAAACATATATAATTTTAATATTTACAATGTGCATATTATTTTATCCATATCGGATACTAAATAACAATTTTTGTTTTTTTCAAATTTATGATTCATACAATAATTATGTGTATTATACATAAATAATTATTATATAAAATATGCATTAGAATTTATCTATATATATTTTATACGTATATCCATATTGAGATCTATAGTTATGAAATTATTTAAATGTTTATTTACATATTTAATTAAACAATTATTCTATTTACATATAAACTCATCCTACAATCCTAAACCTAGACCTATCGATATCCCATTCAATGGCCGTATTCCGCCCACTGTTCGGGCTGTTGGCCGGAATTGTGGAATGCATAAAAGCGACTGCAGGAGTAAATCATGAAAAATGATTAATAAAGCAGCTTAAAATTGCATTAACACTGCAAATTTATATTGGCTTTTGGGTGTGGACGCCGAACGGACGGACGGACGGACGGACGGACAGCGAGGCAGCAAATGTAAGGGAGAGAGATAAATTAAACAATTTGCAAGACTGGAACCGCACTCACTCCACGAATCCTCCATGTTCCATGCCCCATGCTGAAACATATAGATGTGCTATAAGTCTTGAGAGCGTGTGCATGCATTAGAAAGGACATAATGTCCTGCAAATTGTGAACATTTTTCAATTTAATGAGGTGCTTATTTTGAATTTACACATGCATGCACAGACCAGGAAAATATATAATATATATGAAGAGATAGAGAGAGACAGAGACTGAGAGAGAGAAAGAGAAGAGCTAGAGCTGGAGCCAGGCTGGATTCAAGGATAAGCAGCTCATCGAAATGGGAGCGCTGTACGGGCGAGCTTGCTTGCTTGCCTTTCCCTCCGTCCGTCCGTTTGTCCATTTGTCCGTCTGTCTGGCTGTCATCTTGTGCGTCCAGCAGGGTCATTAAAATGCTAAATTGTTGCCCAGCATTGGTAGCTGAACGTTGCCTAGAAATAGCTTCATTTCTTAGCCAGCCGCTTGGTTGTGATTTAGTCTTTAGCATTGCCAGATTACTCATACGCAGCGTAGTGCAACAGTCACGCTCCACATAGACTATGGCCGCTGTCAGCCCGCTGCACTGGCTTAATTTCCCAGCTAACACATCATCATCATCGGGCTGGGTCGCGATGTCTTTGCCGCCCCCGAGCCGTCTCTGTGGCTGTCTCGCTCGGCATATGTCAAGCGCCAGCTAAATGCCACACAGCGCCTGCCTCGAAAGTATGCAAAAACTTCCACACCAAACTGAGTTGCTCAAGTGGGTCTCAGGGGGGCAATGGCGACGCCAGCGATGGCAGTGACGGCAAGCCTATATAAAGTGAGACTTTTGGCAGGAGCTGGATAAAGGATGCGCCAAGTCTGTGGTTGGGCGACAAATTTCAGTTTGTGTTTAAGATTAATTTAACTACTTTCAACTGGAGGCACTTTTTGCATAAGTTTTGAATTGAAAATAAGAATGTGGGGCATAATGGTTTCTGTGTGTTAGATGTGACAGCAGAAAGTGGGCGTTAATGGAGCTGCCCTTATCTGTTTAGTCGTCTGTTCTTATATATAACAAATTTATAATTTGCCCTAGAATATACACAGTTTTTTTTTCTTGTAAAAAAGTTGTATTTTACATGTAAATATTTTTAATTTACTACGTATGAATCTAAAATATATGTAAAATATGCTAAAATATAATATACTAAATATACCAAATAACGTAAGGATTATTAAAGAAAGCTTTTGATCGATCGCGAGCTAAAGAGCAGCGAGCGTACGCATTTGCTCTATGCTTGCACACACACACACACGCTAACGCATACATACATATTCAAAAGAGTGTTTGCTCAATTGCGCTAACATTGCGGGAAACAATAAATGGAATCGCGATTGAGCTTTATATTGCACTTGCTTCGCGAGGCTCACAAGTTTGAGTGGCTCAGTAAGCTGGAGCGACGGTTGGAATTGTTGCAAGTGGGTGCCGGTTCAAAGCTCAGCCGAGGTAAAACTCTTTGCAGATGTGAATAATTTATTTATTTTTTTTTTTAGTGTTTTTTTTTTTTAGTCTTGATTGTAAAGATAATTTCACTTATTTATAATCTATAATTTTATTAATTTTATTTAATTATTAATACATTTTATTTTTAATGTTGCTTGTAGAAATGAGAATGAATGTATTAATTTAATTTATTAATTTATGTTGATGGCTTAACTTAATTTTTAATGTAATGATTTAAGAAAAAATGTATTTTTATTTTTTATAGACACACAAGTGTATAATGTATTTTTTAATTGGATAAAAATATGCAATCCTTTAACTTATATCTATTAAAAATATGTACATATATGTGCATGAGTATATGTATTTGTGTGCATGTCCTATATTGCATATATGCATCGGCTCAACTCACTCTGCGTGGAAATGCCATTTTGGTTGCAGTTCAGCTTCTCTTCACGACTCTCAACTTCTTCGCCGTTACTTTCTCATTTCTGTAAACTTTGTGGCTCAAATATATCGTATGCTTAAAGAATTACACTTATATATATTTGACTATGGCACGCTCATTATAGTTGAAGTTTGGTTGCGCTTCACACAAAGAGTGTGAGTGAGAACGAGAGAGAGAGAGCAAGAGCAAACACATTTTTTTTCAGCAGTCAGTCGAGGGTAAAAAACCTCAGCCAAAGCGTCTGGCAACAATGTGTTAATGAGCGCAACAGCAGCAACAGCAGCAGCAACAACAGCAACAGCAACGACTGTGGCACCTCTTGAATATATGTTTAACGTGCTTGCTGCTGCTGCTGGACATGTTGTCTGGCCACAGTGCGTATGCGTAATTTTTCACTTATGCTGCCTGTAATGACAGCGGCTCGTTACGGTTTGGCTGTCTGTGCCGTAATGATTTTTTATTTCGGCCACTTGATGTCTGCAGCAGATTCACAAACCTCCTCTACATACCCCTCCCTCTCTCTCTCTGTCTCTCTCTCTCTCTTCAATGTGAAAAGAAATTGAATTAAAATTTTAATTAAAACAAGCACTTGCTGAGGTCTTTGCATGTGAAGGCAGGCAGTCGCAACTTGAAGCCAACAAACAACAGCTTTAAATATGTTCGCCCACCCCGCACATTAAGCCTAAGTTTTGGCACTCTCTCCCTCTCTCCCTCTCTCCCTCTATCTCTCTCTGTCTCCTCAGCTGGCAGCGAGTGCAGCGGCTCAGATGTCAACTGTGAAACTTTTCGCAATGGATGCGAGGAACAATGTCTGCGCTGTGCCTTTGCTTGCCAACCAGTTGGCATTGTGTTCGAGTTGGGGTTGGCGTTGGGCTTGGGGTTTGGTTGGGTGGTTTTTGGGCGGCTGGGGGCGTATATAACTATATGGTTTTCACTCTCGCCTGTCGCTGACGTTGAAGTGTTGCGAGTGCAAAATGAGTTGCAAAAGGTAATTTATAAAAGTGGCGAACAGCAAGCAGCAGCAGCAGCAACAACAATTACAACAACAGCGACAGCAAGCAGCAGCTACAACAATACAAAGTGCAACACAAAATAAAAGAAAATTCAGTGGAATACCAAAAAGGGGTCACAATTTTACACCTCATCTCGTAAATGAAAACCTAAACGAAATGCACAAAGACTAAGAGAGACAGAAGAGAGGGAAGGAAAGAGCAGAGAGAGATAGAAGAGCTAGCAAATGAGTGCATGACAATATTGAGATATGTAGATACATACATACTTCACATTACTTAATTTGAAATAAATATGAAACAAATTTGGTAAGAGAAACAGTCATTGAATGTAAATCAAATTTTAAAGCAGTACAGTTTCAAAGAACGAAAAAAGTTAAAGATTATGTGAATAAGTTCAGAGTTTAACAAACTTCTGTTAGCTGGCAATGAAGAACATGACTTTGACAAGAAATGTGAAATAAAATTAATTAAAACACTTGATACACTTCATTTGTTTGCTTGACTTGACAAGCAAAAATCATCCTGGCTTGCATATATGAATATGTGTATGTGTGCATGTAAGTGTCTTTTCACTCACACGATGGAAAAAGCTCAGAGAGCAACCGATTGCGTCGCTTCTCAATGAGCTCGTTCGCGATCGGAGAGCAGCCATTGTTGTTGTTGTTTTATTTCGCTCTTTTTCTTCGCCAACCGTTTCGTTTTGTGTGTGTTTGTGAGGGCTCTCACAGGCTAAGCTGGCTGATGTGCTCAGCATACGTGTGTGCATGTGTATGTGTGTATGTGAAGACCGTTTTACTTGACTCTTGAGTTATTTGCTTAGTTACCCAGTCGCATTGTGTTAGTGTGAATCGCGTCTCTCTGTAAATGATGTAAGAGTGGCTTAACAGAAAACGAAAAGAATTAAAAGCTCCTGTTCAATTAGAAAAAAAGTTACTCAAATGAATGTTATGTTATATACATACAAGCTAGCACGTTTAATAATTTTTAGATTTATATTTTTTATATTATCTAATAAATAAATAATAATATATACATACATATGTATATTATGTTATGTTAGGGTCTAAGCGCATATGAACATACTATATAAATATATTTCGAGTACTCTACGTTTATATAATAATCTATATGTATATATTTAACCTTCATTAGCTGACACATTATTTCAAATTTACATTGATTTTCCTTCTCTTTTTTCAATTTTCCAACACCTCGTAACAAAACACTCCATCCATTGTGTCTCCAGTCAGACTGTAACAATTATTATGATCATAATAAATTATGATTATCTTTGGCGAAATCAACGCCATCTGCAGCTGTTAATGACCCGAGCCCGAGCAGTTTGGCTTCACAGCAGGCCATGAAATTCATTGAGCTCCAGCTACTGCTACCCGCTCCCCACCTCCCCTCGCCACGCCGCTCCAGCCACAAATACTTTGCACAGTCATAAATTATATTACAATGAATTTTGTTCTTGCCACAGTTGCTGGAATCGTTTGAGGCTTGAATTTCAAATTTGGAATTGCATGAATGAAAATGTTCTGTAAATTTTCCATTAAGATTATATATAGACTTGAGTGCGTTGAGGCGTTCGACCTCAGATAGATCAAGCAAAAGGCACGAAACAACAAAATGGAAAATCGAAAGCAACAAAATAATTGAATTGATTTCGTTCGGCTGGCGCTTAGCAGATTTTCTCATCTTTTGTTTTCGCTTGCCAATTTCTGGCCAGCGAAATGAAAATTGAAAATTGAATATTTCCGGCGACACACACAATGCAAGCAAAGGCAGTCTGTCTCTCTCTCTCGCTCTCTCTCTTGCTCTCTTTCTCTCTCTGTTCTTTTCTGCATTGCATTGGCAAGGTAAAGATTGGCTCGGGGCACTGCCAGGGGAATGCAGAGGCAACAATATGGCAACAAGCGGAAACGGAAATAAGCCAAGCGCCTTTTGTGCTTTTCAGATTTCCAGCGCATCAGCGCTAAAAAGACTTTTCTGCGGCTTTGGGTCAAGTAGTTTGAGCAGTTCGACTTCAACAACGAGTTGGACAACGAGTTCGAGTTCGCGCTCGAATCGCACTCCATTAAATTCACAATCAGGTTCAAGTTTATGTTGATTATGCAACTTTAAGGCTGTGAAAAATATGCTCGAGCTGAAGACGAAACATTTTGATGGCATAAATTTGTAGGAGTTGCTAACATTTTAATAATAAATAGTCAAGGTAAGGGTTTCAGTATTTTCGTTTGCCTTAAATTGTATTAATAGCATGCAAGTTGGAGTTTTCAGTATTTTATTTAGCTTTATCATATTTCAAGTATAATTTACTATATGAGTCCATTCGTCAAATGAGTGAGTGAGGAGCATGCAACGCATTGAACGAGCTTCACTAAGTAAGACGAGCGAATCTGTAAAATGAGCGAAAATAAATGAAGCTCTAACAAAATACAATATGTACCGAAAAAATACTAAATGTCAAGCCTCTGACATTGGTAGTTCATATCTTGTGGACTTTACATCCGATTTTCAAGTAGAATGCCTTGTTAGACGCGTATTTATCCGTAGTATAAATTGGCATTCAGAAATAGTCATCGAGCTATAAGGTTTCGGACGAATGCACAAGACACCGAAATATACCCAAAAATATCGAAAAAATACCGAAAAAATACTAAAAGTCAAGCCTCTGACCTTGGTAGTTCATATCTTGTGGACTTTTCATCCGATTTTCGAGTGGAATGCCTTGTTAGACGCGTATTTATCCGTAGTATCAGTTTCCATTCAAAAATAACCATGAAGTTATAGGGTTTCGGACGAATGCACCAGACACCGAAATATACCCAAAAATATCGAAAAAGTACCGAAAAAATACTAAAAGTCAAGCCTCTGACTTTGGTAGTTCATATCTTGTGGACTTTTCAACCGATTTTCGAGAGGAATGCCTTGTTAGACGCGTATTTATCCGTAGTATCAATTTGCATTCAAAAATAGTCATCGAGCTATAAGGTTTCGGACGAATGCACAAGACACCGAAATATACCCAAAAATACCGAAAAAATACCAAAAAAAAAATACTAAAAGTCAAGCCTCTGACTTTGGTAGTTCATATGTTGTGGACTTTTCAACCGATTTTCGAGAGGAATGCCTTGTTAGACGCGTATTTATCCGTAGTATCAGTTTGCATTCAAAAATAGCCATGGAGTTATAGGGTTTCGGACGAATGCACCAGACACCGAAATATACCCAAAAATATCGAAAAAATACTAAAAGTCAAGCCTCTGACTTTGGTAGTTCATATCTTGTGGACTTTTCAATCGATTTTCGAGAGGAATGCCTTGTTAGACGCGTATTTATCCGTAGTATCAGTTTGCATTCAAAAATAGCCATGGAGTTATAGGGTTTCGGACGAATGCACCAGACACCGAAATATACCCAAAAATATCGAAAAAATACCGAAAAAAATACTAAAAGTCAAGCCTCTGACTTTGGTAGTTCATATCTTGTGGACTTTTCAACCGATTTTCGAGAGGAATGCCTTGTTAGACGCGTATTTATCCGTAGTATCAATTTGCATTCAAAAATAGTCATCGAGCTATAAGGTTTCGGACGAATGCACAAGACACCGAAATATACCCAAAAATACCGAAAAAATACCAAAAAAATACTAAAAGTCAAGCCTCTGACTTTGGTAGTTCATATCTTGTGGACTTTTCAACCGATTTTCGAGAGGAATGCCTTGTTAGACGCGTATTTATCCGTAGTATCAATTTGCATTCAAAAATAGTGATGGAGTTATAGGGTTTCGGATGAATGCACCAGACACCGAAGTATACCCAAAAATATCAAAAAAATACCGAAAAAATACTAAAAGTCAAGCCTCTGACCTTGGTAGTTCATATCTTGTGGACTTTTCATCCGATTTTCGAGTGGAATGCCTTGTTAGACGCGTATTTATCCGTAGTATCAGTTTGCATTCAAAAATAGCCATGGAGCTATAGGGTTTCGGACGAATGCACAAGACACCGAAATATACCCAAAAATACCGAAAAAAATACTAAAAGTCAAGCCTCTGACTTTGGTAGTTCATATCTTGTGGACTTTTCAACCGATTTTCGAGAGGAATGCCTTGTTAGACGCGTATTTATCCGTAGTATCAATTTGCATTCAAAACTAGTGATGGAGTTATAGGGTTTCGGATGAATGCACCAGACACCGAAATATACCCAAAAATATAAAAAAAATACCGAAAAAATACTAAAAGTCAAGCCTCTGACTTTGGTAGTTCATATCTTGTGGACTTTTCAACCGATTTTCGAGAGGAATGCCTTGTTAGACGCGTATTTATCCGTAGTATCAATTTGCATTCAAAAATAGTGATGGAGTTATAGGGTTTCGGATGAATGCACCAGATACCGAAATATACCCAAAAATATAAAAAAAATACCGAAAAAATACTAAAAGTCAAGCCTCTGACCTTGGTAGTTCATATCTTGTGGACTTTTCAATCGATTTTCGAGAGGAATGCCTTGTTAGACGCGTATTTATCCGTAGTATCAGTTTGCATTAAAAAATAGCCATGGAGTTATAGGGTTTCGGACGAATACACAAGACACCGAAATATACCCAAAAATATCGAAAAAATACCGAAAAAATACTAAAAGTCAAGCCTCTGACTTTGGTAGTTCATATCTTGTGGACTTTTCAACCGATTTTCGAGAGGAATGCCTTGTTAGACGCGTATTTATCCGTAGTATCAATTTGCATTCAAAACTAGTGATGGAGTTATAGGGTTTCGGATGAATGCACCAGACACCGAAATATACCCAAAAATATAAAAAAATACCGAAAAAATACTAAAAGTCAAGCCTCTGACTTTGGTAGTTCATATCTTGTGGACTTTTCAACCGATTTTCGAGAGGAATGCCTTGTTAGACGCGTATTTATGCGTAGTATCAATTTGCATTCAAAAATAATCATGGAGTTATAATAAAATTAAATTGATATTTTATATATGTTGATATAACTTTATTATATAATTATTTTTTTTTAAATAACTGCATTGTTATTATTTTTTATTGAATTATATTAATTTTTAATTATTTAAAAAAATAATTTTTATTATAAATTTCTGCGCCTAGTTTTATCACTTTCAGCTGAAACTTTAAATTAACTTAACTATTCCCACCCTGCATCAGATTTATTTCGCACCCTCGCTACCTCGCCCAACTTCCCCTCTTTGTTAATAATATTCATCACTTGATCTCGCATTGTGTATTTCAATTATCAGCCAGCTGAGTGTTAAATTTGCTTGACCCATTCAATTGGAGCTCGTGCGCTCCACTCGATAACACGAAAAGCGCCACAAAGTCGCTTGTTTACACTCGCAACGGCTCGTCCCACCCCCCTTCCTCCTGCTGCACCCCCTGCGTGGCTTCTCTGGACAGGCCTGCACTACACATCCAATCAGAGTTGGAGTCCGAGCCGGTGCCCAGCTGCGCTTTTCGCTTGTAATCCGTGCGCCGTTCGCTGCACTTGTAATGCGGCTTAAAAGGGAATACCAACATTTTATAGCTGGCCCCATCTAGGATTTTGTCGTCCTGTCGCCCCTCACTCACTCCCCTTGTTTCGGCCTGTCTCCCTCTTGCTTGCTCTGTTCTCTGTTTTTCTGGCCACTTTTCGCGCGCATTTTGAATACATTTTTGAATCAGTGTCGAGGCTGTTTACTTTTTATGCCGTTTCTACTTTTTATGCGCAACGCAGGCATGCAAATGGGGTATATTGGTTGTGTATGCTTTAGCTTTGGCTATAAATGAAACATGCTATATATATTTTCTATTCAGCCTCGTCTGGGTTCTACTGCATAAAGAACTTTTGAGGGCTTGCCTAAAGTGCTTAAGGAGCAAAAGCTTAACTAAAGCTTGTTAGCAAATAAATGTCTTTCTCTCTCACTCACACAATAACAAACACTCAGACGTGAGTCTGGCTTAGCTCGCTCGCTCGCGCTCTGAGCGAGACAGTTATTTCTGTTTTCGCTTCGCTCAAGCTTGACTTGACCGTTTGATCGTTTGCTTGAGTTGAATGAAGCGAATTGACTTTTGCGTATGTATGGGTAATCACACGCGATTGTTGTGTTCTTTTTGCATTTATTGTGTGCATGTATGAATGTATTTACATGCAACTGTCTTTTGCTGAGAGTCTTTGTGTGAGCGAATATCGTATTACTCTTTACGCGACTTTCATTTGAAAGCTTCACAGGAATGAGCCAGTGCAAAGCGCTTGACCAAAACCGATTCAAAACAAAACAAAGAGAGCCGCTCAGAGCGAGATCGTTTCTGCACAATCTCTTCGGTTATGTTAAGAAGCGGAGCATATTGGAAAAAACGATCAACTCACACTTGCGAGCTAGGATTCTTATTGCTCTGCTTTATATATGTATAGCTCTATAATTTCATAATTCTGTAGCTGTTCTACTTCAATATTAAACGTGTATTAGTTAGTCGTGTATGCCTTAATTTCTGCCTCTTCTATTCGACTGGACTCAGTTGCATTCACATCTGGCGTCGTCAGCTTCAACTCGTCGTCGTCGTTGTCGTTTCGTTTCATGCGATTTGTGTACTTCCGGCTTAGTGGCTGCTCTCTCTCTCTTTCTCTGTTTGTGTGTGTGAGTGTGCTCATGTGTATATGTTTTTCAATCCCAAATGGGTTATACACTGGACAGCGGGCACTTCACCGATGTTGCTCTGACCGCCTGTTTTTAATTGCGCGCCACGCTCAAATAGGATTTGTGCATTGTTTTCTGTGGTGGATTTTATATAGAGAGACTCGCCTCCTGCCACTGCTGCCGCCCTTCCGCCCTCCAGTCTTGCCTCTGCCGTTTTTTCTTCATTTGCCGCATTAAATGAAATCTCAGCGCTGCATTTACAATTTTCTATTTTTTTTTTTCGGTAGCATTTTAATGTCAGTTTAATTCAATACCCAAGCGAGTCTCTAATGCGCCTGTGGCATGGCCCGAGTTAGGGGCGTGGCGAGGAGGGGCCGCTGCAACCCCTTTGTATTGCAACTGTAATTAAATTGTGGCCCAGCCTGGAGATTTCTTTTTGTTCTAGCCATCTATATATACATATATATGCGTACTCAATTTGAATGAGCGACGCGCTACAATGTTGCAGACATTAACAAACGGATTAGAGGGGAGCTGGAAGAGGGATATCAACTGAAATGGATATGCAGAGAGTGGAGCGGAGCATAGATGAAGCATATTAGTTTGAAAGTTTGCAAATTAAATGAAACCCTACTAAGCTACGATTCTTTTATATATTTTTAAATTAAATTAATATAACAAATTTTAATTTAAATTAAAATTAAATTAACCGAGAATAAAAATAAAAACAATTAATGAATAAAAAAAAAACAAATAAGAAAATTACGAATACAAAAAAAAAAATTAATAAATAAAAAACTTAAATAAAAACTTAATTAAAATAATACACGAATGCAACAAACATAATTATAAATAAAATAAATATTAAAAAGTAAATTAAATACAAGGTAAAATTGAATAGCAAAAATATATGAAAAAATATATATATAACATGAATAAAAACAAAATAAATAAGTTAATATGAAAAATAACTATTTTCAAAATGAAAAGGTAAAATAAAAAAAAAAATACCCAAAAAAAAAAAATATATTAAATAAATATATATAAAAAAAAAAATAATTCAATTTTAGAAAATATTAAATAAAACTAAAATTATTTTTAAAATGAAAAGGTAAAACTAATTAAAAAATACGCAAAAACATATATTAAATAAATATATAAAAATAACAAATAAATTTTAGAAAATATAAAATAAAACTAAGACCAAGAAATAAAATAAAAAATGCGCGCATAAAAAATATAAATAAAAAGTATAAAATTAAAGATTAAATAAATATATATCTTGTATTTTTATACATATTTATTGATTATTAACAATTTGTAATAGTATATAATTTTTTATAGATTTTAATTTATAATATAAAATGATTAGTTTGTAAATTAGATATGGAAATTTGTATATATAGAAATAACATAAAAATTAAAATGTAATCAGTTTTTTTTATTTTTATATGTAATATTAATTTTAAATATTTATTTCTCTTAATATATTTTTTTTTATCATATGAGTTTTTCCTACTCAATTTAAATACACATAATTATTCAATATCCTTTTTCCAATAAGAATT
Organism: Drosophila navojoa; assembly: GCF_054131105.1. Taxonomy (NCBI): domain Eukaryota; kingdom Metazoa; phylum Arthropoda; class Insecta; order Diptera; family Drosophilidae; genus Drosophila; species Drosophila navojoa. Next base: position 15,203,840 of record NC_142893.1, read on the forward strand.
TCATAAATCTAATGCTCGAGCTCTAGCTTTTAGCTTGGCCATTCAAAAACTGTCCAAATCTGGGTATGGAAATTCACGAAGTTGCCTAGGTCTATGGCTTTGGCTGCAACCTTAATGAACGCACAAAGCCGCAAACAAAGGGGACAAATGAAAGTCAAACTGGCGGGCGGGCAGTGAAACAATGAAAATTGAAATCCAATAAGAAAATCGCGGCAATAAATCAAATTGAAATTTAATTAAAAGTCGCGCCATGACACAAAGGCACAGCAGGTGCAGGTGTGTGTGTGAGAGAGAGAGACAGAGAGAGACAGGTGTGTGAGTGTCGGGTCAAAGGTATATGCACAGCTGGCCATATGTTTAGTGGGCGTGGCACTGTCTCAATTATGAGTGCGCATACAGAGAGAACCCGGCAGATGCGACATAATTTCACTTGTAAATATTTAAAATGCAGCAAGAGCGTAAAATTGTGGTCACACACATACACACACACACACACACACATATTAGACAGCGTAATGTATACATGAGAATGTAAATATGTCGAGCTGTTTGCTGTCGTCGAAGAAAATAACTTGAATAATGTGAGCAAACACTTGAAACGATGTGGGCGTGTGTGTGTGTGTGTGGGTGTGCGTATGTAATTACAAAGTACACACTCACGCACACAGACACACACACCTGCACACTGCATAAATATTTATTGTGTATTCGATGTCGTATTGCCAACGGCAACGGCAACGCGGCGTATGAGTGATTTTTGCTTTGACTCCAACCACAAAGCAACGCAAACGCATATACATAAATATATATATTACATATATATATATGCATGTGTATATTTATCTAAATACATCTATTTATACATTTGCGGTCAATGGGCATTTCAATTGCCCTAATTTATATTTAAATCATATTTCATATTTGATACAAATTTTATACAAATTTAAATTAATTTTCATATATATTTTTGTTGTTGTTGGGTTTTTGATTGGCTTTTGATATTCACAATCGAATTAGTATTTGACGGCTGCATTCACAATAAACAAATGCTTGGATATAATTGAATAACAATTCGAATTTGTTGAATAATTGTGATGAATATCAACAAATTGAATTGGCTTATATAGATTATGCAATTTGTTGGGGTTTTGGTCTTCTATATTTCATTAGTTGTGTTGTTAGGATACCATAAATGAAGTATTAAAAATATATATTAAAAGAGAATAAAAAATATATGTTAAGTAATGCATAGTAAAATATATATAAAATATAATAAAATATATAAAAAGAAATTACAAATAAATTATGCATAATAAAATATTTTTAAAAGATAATAAAATATATAAAAATAAATAATAAATAATAAATAAATAATATATAAATATAAGAAAATACGTGTTAAGAAATGAATAATAAAATATATTGAAAAGAGAATAAAATATATAAAAAGAAATGATAAATAAATTATACATAAAATATAAAGAAATATGTGTTAAGAAATTGATAATAAAATATATTTAAAAAATAATAAAATATATTAAAATAAATAATAAATAAATTTGATGTAATATATGAGAAAATACATGTTAAGAAATGTATAATAAAATATTTTGAAAAGATAATAAAATATATAAAAAGAAATGTATAATAAATGATATGTAAAATATAAGAAAATATATGTTAAGAAATGAATAATAAACTATATTGAAAAGAGAATAAAATATATGTAAAAAAAAATGCATAATAAATGATATGTACAAGATAATAAAATATATGTAAAGATGTGAATAATAAAATATGTTTAAAAGATAATAAAATATATGTAAAGAAATATATAAAAAAAAATCTAAGTGTTTTAGATAAATTGTTCAGGCTTTGTTCATGCCAAATATACAAGGATCGTATATATACCGCTTCAAGTTAAGGATCAGTTCTATGGACTCTATAAATAGACAGATGAACGCTAATTACTACAACGCCAGCTAATTTCATTAGAATTTATAAGTAAAGAACGTGAAGTCTTTAAAACTCTGGGATAAGAAAAGTTAATAGACCAAAGCAGAGTCAGACAAACCGAGCTATATATATCTATATATGTACGAATGTACATATGTAGATTGAATATATATCAACAAATGAACTTATGCGTGAGTCTGGGTGTAAAAATCTAGGATTTAAAGCGTATAGATCAATACTAAAGTAAACAGGATCACAGTCACAGAACATATATTCAAGCAGTTACCTTTGATTATTAGAAGTCTCTATGAATATTAACTACTTAGTTAATAAATCTAACAATCATTATATTAAGGACATTGGACATTGGAGAACTGCACCAGATAAATGTATATATACCTACATATATATTGGTGCAGGTATATGTTAGTCGAGCATTTCTTAAGACTAAGCCAAGCCCTTTTCTTATTCATACACACACATATATATATACATATAGTAAGCATATATAGTAAATCAGTTTGATCTCTTTAAGCCCAGCTACTCCTCACTTGAGCTGAAAAGGAATTGCACTTCCTGCTGGCCATTAAATATTTAAGAGTTTTAACCATTTCGTCGTTCGTTGCTGACAATATCCACATATGGAATTCGAGTTTAATATGCTTAGTAAAATAAAAATGAATGCGGAGGCACTTTGCTTTATGGCTGGCATAAAGTTGATGCGACTCGGCGGGAATACAAAGGAAAATTAAATAAAGGCCGAGAGCGGAAAAGTGCGAGTGAGACGTAGATTCAAAGGAGCAACTGCCAACAACTGAGAGAGAGTGAGGAAAGGCGGGGGGGGCAGCACGAGTTCAGGTGACAGAAACAGGTGAAAGAAACAGATGATGTAGAAAAATGTCAGCGGCGACAAGAAAAAGTTGTAAGTGTCAGTTCAAAAAGCAGTTGCCGTCTGGCTGGTTGGGGTGGTTAGGAGGTGGCTGGGCTGGTTCCGTGGGTGGTTTTATACGTTGTCAAAGCATAAAAAAAAGAGAAAAAAAAAACAGAAATGAACATTTGGCGGCAACATTCGGCGCTGTTTTTGACACCTGCGCGCACAACTTGCCCTCCGAAGAAGAAGAAGAGGCAGACGGGAAATGAGAAAATAAGCAGCAGACGCGAAACGCTGAGCCAAGATAACGGTAAAGGACGTTGGCAGCGGTGGGGGCGGGGGCTAATAAGAGCAGCGTGAGACTGGCAGAGGGAGGAGGGGGGTGGGGGACGATAAAAAGCAACTTGGCCAGCATTGAAAATGGCGAAACCTTCCGAAAAATTTGGCCTTTAACTTTTTTACGTTAGCGCGCATCGAGTGAAAGCGTCTCCCAATTGCCCGTCTAATTGGCATGCAGAGGTCGTCTGCAGGTCACGCTAAGAGCGCTCACAAGTGCCCAGTTTTTGGGTAATCAAAGTTGTAATTTTACATACATATAAATACGTGCATATATAGATAATTGTGTATATTTGTGTGGGAAGAGAAGTTGTTAACAGAAGACGAGTGTATTTAAATTAGAAATTATTTAAATGCAGACAATAAATTTAATGAAAATAGTATACAATTTTTTAAAATAATAAAAATAATAACAATAATAATAAATAATCCAAAAATATATTAACATAAATAATATAAAAATATAAAATTTTAAAAGATTTATTTTATTATAATTTAAAGTATTATTAAATTTTAAAAAATTTATAAACGTTAAATAAAAAAGTATATATTTAAAATGGAAATAATATTAAACAAAATAAAATCTATAAAAAATTTAATTTAAAAAAAATACACAAAAATATATATGTATAAAATAATAATAAGAAAAATGCCTTCTATTCAAATATTATTTATAGTATATTTAAATATTTAACTTTATTATAAATATTTATCATTAATTACTTAAAAAATATATATATTAATTGATACATATATTTTTAATTGCATTTTTTTATTAATAGTTTATTTTATATTGATATAGGCAAGAATAAATTATAATAAATAAATAAATATTAATTTCATTTTATTTCTTTATTAATATTATTTTTCAATATAGATATTTAAATTTATAAATTTTTAGCTAAAGTTATACATTGAAAAAAAAAAAAATTGCAATAAATAAATACATAAAAATATATAAATGTAATATTTTTAATTTATTTCTATTTATTTAATTATATATTTTGCTTAAGTCAATGTTAAATTTAACAGCTTTTTCAACTTTTAAGACCAAATTCCAATTACTGATAATTGTAAAAACTGTTTGTACATATATACAATGCATCTACATACATATGTATATGTAGCACAATAAAATATTTCAGGTCGAAAATCAATATCTTTGGCTAAATTCTATGCATGCCATTCAAAAATATAAATTAAAGAGTGGGTGTTCGTACACAGAAATAATTGTTTTGCCCTGCCGTAAAATATCTAAAGTGAAAGAATGTCAAAATAACTTTGACTTGTTTTGCTGCTCTTATAACACTCACACACGCACACGCACGGACACATGCATGTAAACACACATACATATGCACATATGCATGCTCATCTACATACATTGCTGTACTTACCTAACTCCTTCACAATGTGCAAGCGAAAAGAAAACATGTTTGGAGCTGTCTAATCTGAGCGCAGCACGTGCTGTCGGCTGTGGGGCATCAGCTGTTGGCACGTAAACAAACGCCATATGACGCAGAATGCGAGAGACAGAGAGGGAGCGAGAGAGAGAGAGAGTCTGTGACAGATTAATGCTCTCTGGCAAAGCTTTTACGCTCTCTCCCACTCAGATAAACTCAACCGTTTCGCTCAGAAGCATGCTAAAGCAAAACTTCACTTTCATTTACAGTTACAGTTACAGTTACAACTATAGACATTGCAATAGCTATAGACATGTAGCTATAGCTATAGCTATAGCCGCAGCAGCTTTCAGTGTCGACGTTAGTTTGCCGTGGCAAGCCAAAGCTTCAGGTCGTCGTGTCCGTCTGCCATTCACGCGCTCGTCACACAGCCAACCGATTGGCCATCGCCGTTTTGTGCTAACTTCGTGCAGGTCGCTGACGCGCGCGCTCAGTTCTTGTGCGAACGGCATCAGGATAACACGCATTGTCCACTCCGCACGGCCGACGGCAAACGGGCGGCCATTTCGTAAGACGTCGCTACCGTCGCATTGTGTAATAATTTGCCTCGCAATGATAAAAATTAAATTTAATGCTCTAACAAAGGCCGGAACTCTATAGCTATTATCACGACTCGTGCGGACCCTATTTAACTAACAACGTGAAAAAGAATAGAAAAAAATAAAATGTATACAAAATAGCAGCGAGAGTGTACGTGCCACGTCCATCAATCGGCAACAGGAAATCCGCCCGCACTCCTGATTTTGGGTTTCACTTGACTGGATTTGTTTTATGTTGCCCTTTTCGCCATATGCACACCCGGTTTTGATTTTTATTGCCGCTTCAACGTTTCACGTTCCCCGTCGCGCTTTCAGACTTTCGAGACCCTCTGGGTTTTTCAACTTTTCTCTTTTTGTTTTTCTATAACAAAAAAACACTCGGCCCTTTTTTTTTGTTTTTAATATTAAGCAGCCAGCTGTAATTGTGATTCTTATATTTTCAACAGTCTGAAGTTTGTTTAAATAACTCCAAAAAGGCCCACATAAACCTTAAACTTGGGCGGCCTTTTTGTTTTTAAGTTTTTAGATACTTTTGATGTAATTTCCTTGGTGCTGAAAATAATTACATCTATGAACAAATGCCAAGAACAGTTGAGAAAATCTACAGAATTTAGTAAATTTGCTATATGACTGTGAAATTTCATTTGACTGTGATATTATTATTATTGTTAAAGTTCCTGAGAAAACAAGTTTACTGCACTTAAGATTATTAGTTTAACTGAGAGGGCTTATATTAAATTTTAAAATTTCGTATTTTAGTTCAATCTGAACATATTTAATATTTTAATATAGTAAAATTTGGTTATAAAATATAATAAAAATTCCATATTTATTTCTATAAGATATTAAATTATACATCTATTTTAAATATAATTTCAATATGTTAGAAGAATTATATAATATAATTTAAAAAAAAAATATTTTTTATACTTTTTAATTGTATATATTTTTGACTTAAAAAAATATATTATGATAAACAAGCTTTATTTATTTTTACTCGAGATGATTTGTTTATTTTCTTATATATTCAGATAGTTTTAACAACTGAAGCTTTCAAATAAGAACAAAATTTTGTATATATACTTATTCATTATCTGAAATTTTAAATTAAATTTTAGTTTATTTATTAAACATAACAAACTTTTCATACTCCAGAGTTTTTATTTTATATAATATTCATAGACCAAATTTCTTAAACATTTTCTTTAGATTCTAAAGCAACAAAATTGAATTTCCTTGAATTTTATAGAAAATAGTTTCTTCTAAAATTTCGAAGCTCAAAGAAGTTTTTAATGCTGGCAGCAGAATCTGCTATAAAGGAACCTTTAGTATTTATTATTAGATTTTTTAGATTTTTATTAGTTTTCCGTAAGAAGGGGAAGCACAGAAAATTGAACCAGCATTTTGTCGCCTAGTGTAAAGAGTTGGCCGCGTATTAATTATGAATTAACTTAGCTACATGAAAATGTTCATTTATGACTGAGTGTGGACGTTTCGTGCAAATGTTGTTAATAAATCCAACAACTTGGGATATTATGTATAATAAAGCATTTCATTGCGAGTCCCTCGAGTCCGCTGAGTCCGCTGAGCCGCCGTCGAGTGTGCCAGGACCTACGTAAAAATGACGGCCATTTCTCAAATGCCGCCGGAGCAGCGGAGCTGGACTCGAGGCCAGCCGCATCATTCTTCATTAGAGCGTCGACATGGACCAGGGGAGGGAGCATTTTCGGCCGCTTTTGATATTTTCACAAATGCATTTCCATAACTGAAAAAAAAGCAAGATAAGGACGGGCATGAACGACTGCAGAATACTTATGCACACACTTAGTGAAGCCCCCAATTGGTGGATATACATATTTATATACATATATTGATACAGATAGATGGCTACTTCCATAACTGAAAAACAGCATAAGGACGGGCATTATCGACTGTAGAATACTCATTCACAGCCGCTACTTTGATACGCCCTCAGTTGGTATATAGTTAGACGGACGAATGGACACTACATTAGACAAAACCAATATACCCATTTCACATTTCGTGAGAGTGTGTAAAAACGGCAAAAGGGAATGCAATGCCACGCAGAAAACGACCTCAAAAATGCTTGTAGCACTCGGCTACAGAAACGGTGTGCTTTAGAGCTTGAAAAATTGCAGCAATTAGTGTGCCTGGAGGTCAACCAACCAGCCAGCCAACCAACCATCCAGCCAACCAGCCAAACACCCAGCCAGCCAGGGAGTGGAGCGAGCTGGAGCCTGGAGCCAGCGTCCAAGAAATATGTGACACCCATTTTTTTTTTGGCTCTTTTTGGCGTTGTTTTTTAAAGCTTTTTCTCTCCGTTTGCATTCGGCATGCGACAAGCTCTAAACGATTTTAAAGTAAGAAGTGCGAATGGGAAGTTTTGACTGGAGTAAATACCACGGTGACACAGGTGGCCTTAAGCCGGAGATATTTCAATGGGAGCTGATTATTATGGGGAGAGTATATTGGTTTTTAAGGGAGATTGGGCTGAGCTTGAGGGGCAGGGACCTAAGTCCTAGCTCTAAAGCTAGCTTAGTTCTATGGAGTTTGCAGATATTTCAAGAGTAAATTCTAGTTTTTAGTATATGTAAAGGGGCGTATTAGTTTTGTATGAAATTTGTTCACAGCAAAAAGTCATGAGAGCTTTATAAGTTTTATATAAAAGCAGATTATAATTATAGTTAAAATAATATAGTTTGAAGGTCTTTTAGTTTTTAGTAAGAAAAGCAAAATAATTTTCTTTTTCTTTTCTTTTTCTCTTTAAATTAAAGATAAAAACATTAAATTTCTTATACCTATCTCATATATCTAAATTCTATTTTATTTCTGTCTTAGCTAAAAGCCTTACGTTTCATATAACTCATATAGTATTTATAATCTATTCCATTTCTGTCTCAAATAAATGCAGACTAAAGAGCAATGCAACGAATGTGCAACGTGAAGAGTGCAACGTGGCTCTTCGCTCGTGAAACGTGCATCATGAGCTGTGGCACGTGCAACGCGAGGAAAATCGTGGAAAAGCAACGCAGCTTTAGAGCGGGATTCCTTTGGCAAAAGTCATTTAGCTGAAGATTCCATTGCGTAAAATGATTTTTTATGCCCCCTCACACAATGTGACAAAAGAGTATATGGGTTTTAGGCAATGACAGTGCAAAATACCTAAAGCAGATGATTAAAGTACTCTACAGTACTGATAGAACAGTTTATAAATATAATATATATATAAATGGTATAGATGCAAGGCATATAGGACAGAGATTTGGCGAGTTGAATTTAAGTTGATATTACAGTTCATTCAGATATAGATCCAAGGGATTTATAATATTGTTTTTGATAATATTCATTTATTAATCAATTTACTAAATTAATTACTTAATTATTATTTATTTAGTTTTGCAATTTAGATCAAATTTAAAATATTTTATTATTATTTTTATTAATTGTGCATTTACATTAAAAGCCAAAAAATTATTTATTTGTTTATTTACGTTAAAAATCCAAATATTTTATTGTTTTTATTTATTCTAGTTTATTAATATAAATTAAAGTTCAACAATTAATTTAATAATTAAAGATACAAAAATATTACAATTATTTATTTGTTTATTTACATTAAAAACCAAAAATTTTTTTTTTATTTATTATAGCTTATTAATTTAAATTAAAGTTGAATATATTAAATAATAGTTAAATAAATATATTTAAATTATTTACTTGTTTATTTACATTAAAAGCCAAAATATTTAATTATGTTCACTTTTCTAATTTATTAAATAAAATTAAAAATAATTTAATAAGTTAATAAATAAATTAAAATTGTTGATAGACCAAAATATTTGATTTTTTATTTATTTAAAAAATGTTGTTTTGTTTTTGGTTTTTTAATATCTGCATTAACTTTATTAATTTATTATTTTTAGTAATTCTTATTTTTTCTTCTAAATAATCCTATTTCTCTTAAGCCATGTCTGCATAGATTTTCCCTAATTTTAATAATTTAATAATAATAAAATTCATGCAAATGAGTTGCAGAAAATTCAAGCTTAAAATATTATTATAAAATCATATAGGAAATCACATTTAAATCCCGTTGCCAACAAAGTTCTGCGGCATTTAAAGCGACAGCTCGTTAAATCGCTGGCTAAAATAATAAATCCATTTAGACAAGCGAGCCGAATGAATTTAATATAAATAAAAATATGTGTACATATGTGTCTGTATATACATAAATATTTATATGTTACAAGAGAACTGTACACATCGTGGCCATTTATATTATTAATTGCTGTTAAATTAATAACAAATATTGCATAACAAATAAAGTGGGCGGATTATTGAATCACAGTTATTTGCATATTTCATATTTCACATTTATTACAAAATCCACAATTGTTATTTTTTTTAGCAATTAAAAATGAAACAATAAAAGCGCGAGCGAGCGAGTGTGAGTGTAAAAGTGGCAAAGAAATAAAAATAAAAAATTAAAAAAAAAATATATATATATATTTATTAATATATATATTGAGAAAATATTAATCAAGTGAGAAAAAAAAGTGTTTGGCCTGCAAAATGAGCGAGAGCCAAGGCGCTTTGTCTCGAAATCAGCTGCAAAAACCGAAACCGAAATCAAAATCAAAGTCGATATCGAAATCGAATCGAAAACCGAAACGGAATCAACAAGCGAATCCCAGTTGGATGCGTGGATCAACAGTCATCCGGCCGGCGCTGGGGCGGCACAATAGAGGCGCAGCTGTCGCTGGCTTCGGGCTGCTCTTTGGGCTGTTGTTGCTGCTGCAGCTGTTGGCAGCGACACAGTCGACGCCGTCGCCCTCGACGATGCCACAGAAGCGAGGTGAGTACAGATGCTGCTTCCTCTTCTTACTCGAACTTCATCTTGTTCTTATTTGTGGGCTGGCGCCATTGTGGTTGGAGGGGGTTGCGGGGAGGGAAATGGCAAATAAATGTCAAATAACAGTGGCTCCCAATGTTGTTCGCTCACACACACACACATGGATATATTGGCCATTGTTGTGCGCGCTCTCTGTGTGTGTGTGTGTGTGTGTCAGCACAAAAGGCGCAGCACGTTGCGTATACGCGCTGTTGCTCTTTGCCCCCTCTTCCCCACTGCAGCGAACTGCCGCTGACATCTTGAGTTTGCCTTTGATATTAAGTAAGGGCAAGAATGGAAGGGAAGATGGGGGAGGGGTGGTGGTTGGTTGTTTGGAGAGCGGGGTATATTTTATTAACATTGCATTGCTTCCAACTCGCTGACATAATAGAAAATTGAATTGCAGCAGCAGCAGCAGCAGCAACAGCAACAACAACAGCTGCTGCTGCTCCTGCTACTCCTGCCACTCCTGCTGCTGTTGCTGCTGTTGCCTGCGGAAACCTTGTTTACAGCCAATGCAATGCTTGGCAATTAGCTGAACATCGCTCAAGTATACAAAACATAATTAAGCCCAGGCGCCAGCAGCAACAGCAGCAGCTAATCACAATGATGAACAGAGATAACGGGAGATAAAAGTGTGCCAATCAATAACTTTGAATTGAGGGGAGAATATAAAAAAATATATATGTGAAGTAAATGTATAAATGTATAAATAAATATATATAAATATAGAGAAATAAATATAGAGAAATGGTTTGGAAGACTATAAAGAACATATATGAAGGTTGTTTGCTAAATATGTATAATATATATAATACATCTATCTAATATAGAGAAATTGATGGAGAATATCAAGAGATATATGAAGTTTATACATATATGTATAAATGTATAAATAAAAATATAATAATTTATAGAGCTATAAGTACAGAGAACTTGAATGCGGAGAATATAAAAATTTCTATGAAGTCTATTATAGTATAAATAAATCTATATAATATAGAGAAATTAAATATAGAGAATTGTTGGGAGAATATCAAGAATACATGACGTAATATATATTGATATTAATTTTTAAATACATATAGAGAAATAAATATATAGAAAAATAAATATATAATATATATAATATTAATATTCGGTTTTTATTATTTTTCTACTTCAAATGCCTATAAAACAAATAATATTAATTAAAATTTTAAAAAGTGCAAATGCTAAATTTTAAATTAAATAATAACCTTTTCTATGAAGTATAGAAATAACATTTCTTTTGAGCTATATATCAATATAGTACATTTAACATATTTAGCAAAGATTCAGCATAAATCGAAAAACAGTTGAAAAAAAAAAAAAAAATAAATAAAAAAATATTTATGTAACTCACTGTATATAAAAATATATACCAAACTCAACTGGCCATTCATATAGAGAAACCTAGCCCCTATATAGAACTGACAGATTGCGCTTGCAATATGCCAAATGCCGCTTGCTAAATGGACTTCTCTGTCCCATCTTCATTTTCATCTTCAATATGTGGCTAGATAAAGTCTTTGCATGTTTTGCCTAAGATAAATGCGAGCCGACAAATTTATTAATGTGCTGAATTATGTGTCGAAATATGTTTGTGTGCCTCTGGCTGAGAAGATTATTTAATGTTATTCTGGCCAATATATTGAGTGGATATATAACTGCTATCTCTATCTCTCTCTCTCCATCAATGTTTGCTTCGCTTTTCTTCTATATATATGCTCTACATGTCCTAGCCCTTCCTCTCGCTCTGTTTCCATATGACTCTACTTTACTAGAAGTGTTTAAATCTATGCCTTTGACATTGTCTCCCTCTCTCTCTCTCTGTCACTTCTCTATCTCTCTTTCTTTCTCACTCTCTCTCTTTTCGTCTATCTTTATGTCACTCTCTCGTTCTGACTTCCTAACTCTCTTTCCTTCTCTATATTTATGTTATCTCTATGTCACTCTCTCTTTTTCTTTCTGACTGTCTTACTCTCCCTCGGTCTCTCTATCTCTTTTTCTCTCTCTCCCTCTCTTTCTTTCTCGATTCCATTTACTCCGCTTCTTTTTCTTAATATTTATATCTAGTTTTCCTCTCCCTCTATAATTCCATCTCTCTCTCGCTGAACCTCGGATTCTCCGCATTTGTATCTCTATATTTCTTTGCCTCTGTCTGCATTTATTTCTTCCTAGCGTACTCTTTCTCTCTCTTTTCGCTCTGTCTCTCTCTCTCTCTCTCTTTTCATTTCTGTTTGCCTTAATCTACCTTTATCACTCACTCTCACTCTGCCTCGCCTGCTCTTCCTCCCTCTATCTCCCTCTCACAACCCTCCCACTCCCCCCCATAGGCATCTGCTGTTCCTCCTGTTAACATTCAATATTGTCAAATATTCTCCCATCGAGCACATCTCTGGCTTTCCACCAGATTGCGTGAGCTGCCACGTTTTGTCTTTCGCCCATAGGTCTCCACTCCAGCTCACTCAACATCTTCATCCGGCTGCTGTCGCGCCTTTACGCCTATTTTATCTGGTTCTGGTTCTGGCCATGGCCAGCACTGGCTGCTGCTTGTTAGCCAAGCCGTCGCACAGCTGTCGCCGCTGCTTGGATCAGCATGAACTTTTGCTTTCATTTCACGCTGGGGAGCAATATTTTGGCCTCTTTTTTTTTTTTACTCCAGCTTTGAAGTTGACTCCATGAGCGGATGAGCAGATGCCGCGACTCGACTCGAGTGCTGCCCATCCATGCTTCATTTTATTATGCAACAAAATAGAGAGAGAGAGAGAGAGAGAGAGAGGGGGAGAGAGAGAGGGAGATAGTTGCCGAAAAAAACTTACTTGTTGTGTATATATAAAAAACTTGACGCGACATTGTCGTAAATAAGAGACAAAACACTTTCCTATCCATGCCACGAGAAATATATATCCCAGTTAGTTAGAGAGACGAAAAGAAAAACCGATAAACTTGTGAATGAATATGATAAGTTTGTTGTTGCTTTACGCATTGTTATTGCCAGGAGCAGGGGCGGGGGGCGTGGCGAGTGGCAAGTGGGAGCAGCCATAAATTTGTGCTAATCCAATGTGGGCACAGTTTATAGGTGAAGTGAACTTTATGGATACTTGAGCGCCAACTTTGGAGATACTTTATGCTATTTCTCATATGCATGACTGCCAGAGAGAGAGTCTGAGTGTGTGTGTGTGTGTGTATGTGTGTGTGTATTGCTTGAAAGTTTTATGACTTGTGAAGCATGAAATGTGCAACAAATTGTGGCTGAAAGATGAGCGCAGACCAGAAGCGGAACACTCCATCATATATGTATGTGTGTATGTGTGTGTGTCTGTGTGATTCATTGATACATTTAATATTTCCCAAGTCAATTGGCTTGTGTTAAATATCAAAGTTTCCCTTGCTTGTGTGGGGGGACTAAGAAAGTAGGTGCGAGCGCCTGGGCAGTGGCTAAACTGATATATGATTAACTGAGGAGCTTGTGATACTCTTTGAAAATGAAATGAAGGTGGGGTATAATAGACTTCTGGGTAGGAGACGGGCTGATCTCGTCTTTTTCTCTGTCTGTCATTCTCGTCTTGTCATCATTTCTTTAACTCTAGCTCCAGCTTCCTCTGGTCTGCGCTTATTAGCAGTCTCTATCTCTCTCTCTCTCTCTCTCTGTATATTTTTATTGTTATCTAGCTCTAGCGAACTGCTTCTTTTTCTCTATAGCTCTGCCTTTCTCTTATCTGCAGTTGCTCTCTGTATATTTTGTTCTTCTTCTTCCTCTCTCCCTTTCTCTGTCCCTCGACCTCACCTTTCTCTCCTCTCTCTCTTTCTCTGTCATTCATTCTCTGTCCTTCATTCTCTGTCACCCTCTGTCTGTTTTTCTCTCTCTCTCTTTTTCCTTGTCCCTGTCTCTCTCTCTATCTCTTTCTATTTCCCTCTCTCTGTCTTTCTCTCTACTCCTATCTTTGTTCCATTTTCTCTGTGCTTCTCTTTTTTCTCTCTCTCTGTCCCTCTCCTTCTCTATCTTTCTGTATATCCTGAAGACTCTCTATGGCTCGCCATCTCTCTGTCCCTGTTTCCTTCTTTCTTCCTCTGATCACTTTCCTTCTTTATCTTCATTCTCTCTCTCTCTCTCTGTCTGTCTTTTCATATATACCTGTCTATCTTATTCAAACTCTCTATAGATAACTCCGCATCTCCCTCTCTCTCTCTATCTCTCTCTCTCTGCATCTCTGTCTCTCTCTCTGTATCTCTCTCTCTCTATCTCTCTCTCTCTCTCTCTGTATCTCTGTCTCTCTCTCTCTCTCTCTACTTCTCTCTCCTAGAGAATCATAGAATCATACCCAAACAAGACTTTACATAAAATAGAACATGATTTAATGAAACATTACAACATATTCTATGGCAAAGAACAAAATCGTGTTCATACCACACGCTTGACCTCGAAGAAGCGCTTCAGATAGTAGATCTCAATGACAGTCATGCCCAGCAGCAGCGAGGGCCCAAAGATCGACCAGGCCACCAGGCGAAAGTGCACATTGGCGCTGAGCTGCAGATGTCCCTTGTAGCGGCCGTGCATGTACTCCTGCTCGTGCTTCACGACAATCAACTGGCTGGAGAGCTCATTGATGTCCGCCTGCAGCGCCGACTGCTCGACCACGTCGTCGGTGCGCTTCTGCGGATCGATGTAGTGGCCAATGTCCTTGACCACGGTGAAGTGAAACATCAGCACTTTCGGAGTCAGCGTCGACTTGGAGTTGTCGAAGCACAGCGTGTATTGGCCATCCTTGCTGGCCGCGAACGTGTACTTGCCGCTGGTCTCGGTCTCGGCATGGTAGAGCACCTCATTGCCTGGTGCCAGAATGTCCACGGCAATGTCCTTGAAGCCGCCCTCCATCACCTCAAAGCTAATCGCCACCTTGTCCTGCACCTGTGCCCGATCGAAGAAACAGGCCGTATCATGGGCGTCCACTGTGACGAGAAAGCCGCGAGCCGCTGGCAGCAACACCAAAATGCCCAAGAAAATCAACATTTCGAAATTTCCTTTTGAATTTGTATTTGTTGTATGCGTCTGGAATTAATAACTGTTCCGCTTTCAAAGTCCTAGAGTAGACATTTGACAGGTAAATCATGATGTAAGCTGATACAAATGTAAATAAAATAATATAGTATGAACAAATATTTGCCATTGAAATTAAGAAAATATAATATAAAAAATATTTTCCATTCAAGTTAAAAAAATATATATAAATATTATAAACTATAAATATATAAATTATTATAAATTATAATATACAATTCTATAATATTTATTAGTTAATTTCATTGGCTTAAAATCCTATAATTTCATTTGCTATAATTGAATTCAGATTTAAAATTTAAATTGGTTTTGGTCCAAGGAAACAAAAATATATACAAACAAAATTATTTAAAAATTTTGTTTTCATATAAACTTAGAGTGTATATATTGTTGTGCAGAGACGAAAAAAAATTATAAAAAATAATTGAGCAGCAATTCTTTATATATATCTTTTAAATAACTTTTTTTTTATTTATGTAAAAAAAAATCTATTAAAATTTATATGAATTTATACACAATATTTATATAAAATATACAAATACATATATAGAGTATATATATATTTTAATATACAAATATATAATATATAAATATGTAAATATGTAAATATATAAATATATAAATATATAAATATATAAATATATAAATATATAAATATATAAATATATAAATATATAAATATATAAATATATAAATATATAAATATATATCTATATAACTGTATAAATATATAAATATACAAATATAAAAATATATAAATATAAAATGTATAAAAAAGTTTAAATTATATAAATAGATAATTGTAAAAATATTCAAAGACGTAAAAAATATATATTTTCCAATTAAATGCAATTTTTTCCTGTAGTTTCTTATAATTTTGTTAAATTCTCTAAACAAATATAAATACTAATATAAATATATAACCTAGATAAATGAATCTTTGGTCTACACATTATTATATATTTTATTTTTTTTTTTCATTCACATATATATCAGATAAAAATTTTTAAATTATTTTTTGCATACATAAAAATAGATACATATATATAAACACCTACAAATAAAAGCAAAATTATTTCCATTCCACTTAAATAGCTTTCATGGAAATATTCACGCACAGATTACATAATTTAATTTCAAATATTTATGTATATTTCTATTAATAAGCATGCTATTGAAAATAGCAAAAATTTATTTGAAAGCTAATTAAGTAAAACATGCAAAAAAAAAAAGTTAGGGAAACAAATTTAATAAAAGCAATAATTTCACATTTGCATTAAAATAAATTTCTAGTTTGGCACAAATAAAATTTTGCTCTATTTTCATTTATTTTATTTTTTGTGTTTTTTTTTTTCTTTTTCATTTATTTTATTTTTGTTTTTTATTCTTTTTTTTTCAATGAAAACAGTTGAAATTCATTTGCTACATTTGTAGAGTTATAAATAGCAATTTGTTTGCTATTTGCGGAACAATTAAAACTGAGCTTAGTTCGCATTTTGGGGCGTGAAAAGAGAGAGAGAAAGAGAGAGAGAGGGAGACAGAGACACATACATATATGAATAGTGAGGGAAGGAGAAATTAAAAACCTTTTGTTGCTTTTTAGAGAGCACTTCAAAATGCTGCCCCGATGGCATTAAATATGGATGACATTTTGACAATTGATGGCCGTGCGCCGTGCCAAGGAATCGATAACATAAAATATGCATTACCCAGTGTAGACTGAGAGAATGGCATGGAGAGTGTGGGTACTGGTCAAGGGGAGGGACGAGGCGTCACTGTTGGCTGGGACAGCTGCCAATTTGCAATTTGCTTTTATCATCTTAATTTGATTTGAATCGTATTTGCGTTCGATTTGTGCAAACCCCATCAAAAATTTCACAATTCTGGAATGCTGCGCAAATTAGCAGAGAAATCAATTATTTATTATGTCATTATTTGATGTGCCTAATTGAAGTCCAACTGCTAAATCTTATGCCATGCACAGAGTTCAAACATAAATGCAGACACTGAGCAGATGTCCTTTGCCTTGGCAAATTTGCAAATTTACAGTAGATAATTTGTTGCTTATATTATTGCCCAAAATAATGGCAAAGATAAGCTCTATTATTGAACTGCCTAATTAGTCATTCCAATGAATGCATTTTCATTGATAAAGCAAGCAGGATTTCCCTTTAAATTGGGTTTTTTTTTGGCATACCTCTAATATATATATTTGATTGCTAATTCTGATATTTTTTTGTCTACTTTAATATTGCAGATATTTTAATTAGTTTGTGCATTTGCTTGATTTATCAAATTCATATTGATTTTATAATTAATAATATATTTATAGCATCTATGAAGTGAGCATAAATAACAATAAAAATTTAATGTCAATTTACGTAAATATAAAAATGTAGCAGATGAAAAAAATATTGGTAATAAATATAAATAATAATAAAATTTAATGTCAGTTTATGTAAATATAAAAATGTTATAGCTGAAATAAAGTTTGTAATATATCAAAATACATGAATGATAACATATATACCAAAATATTGTCATTAAAAATAGAAATAATATATAAATATATGAACATAAAATAAATTAAATAAATAAAATAATTCAAATTATTAATATATGAAACTTTAATTTTAATTAAAATATATTGCAATAAAATAAATTAAACAAATAAAATAATTTAAATTTTAAATATATAAAAAAATTAATAAAATAAATAAAAATGCCAGTTATGATATATATACATTTATGTATTTATTTAAAATACTAAAATCTTATATAGCACTTTAAATAAATACATAAATGTATATATATCATATATAGCTCACAATTGATAGTTGATCGTTTTTTCTTATATGCTCCGCTTCTTAACATAACCGAAGAGATTGTGCATACACAATCTCGCTCTGAGCGGCTCTCTTTGTTTTCTTTTGAATCGGTTTTGGTCAAGCGCTTTGCACTGGCTCATTCCTGTGAAGCTTTCAAATGAAAGTCGCGTAAAGAGTAATACGATATTCGCTCACACAAAGACTCTCAGCAAAAGACAGTTGCATGTAAATACATTCATACATGCACACAATAAATGCAAAAAGAACACAACAATCGCGTGTGATTATCCATACATACGCAAAAGACAATCCGCTTCATTCAACTCAAGCAAACGATCAAACGCTCAAGTCAAACTTGAGCGAAACGAAAACAGAAATAACTGTCTCGCTCAGAGCGCGAGCGAGCGAGCTAAGAAAGGCGCGAAATAACAGTTTCTGTGTGAGTCCTTGTTATTGAGTGAGTGCGAGTGAAAAAGACTTATTTGCAGATAACGAAAAAGTGTTAAATATCAATTGCGAGCTATTATATATATACATTTATGTATTTATTTAAAATGCTAAAATCTTATATGCAATAAATTGTTGAAAATATATAAAAATGTGAAAATATTCATTATAAAATCATTTAGATCTCTGCTTGCCTTTATTTATTTGATTAATATGAGAGTTGTTATGGGCATTTAAAATATTGTTCTCTATATTGTAAGCTTGAATTATACAAGCTAATGATAATTGTAATCTTTTAATATATGCCAATTAAATAATCGTGTTTTCTGCAATTTACTTTTAAGGATTTCCGTAATTGTTAGCCATATAGCATTTGCCATATTCGTAGAGTCTAAGGCGCAGAGCACACATATGTAGCCCATTCAATGAAGTGCCATTTGCTGGGATTACAACAACATTTGTGGATGCTGTGCCTGTTGTTCGAGCTGAGCTCAATTTGCATAACTCGAATAACTTGCATTCCACTTAATGCGTTTACATTTTGTTAGCGGCATCGATAGACGTTCAACTATTTCAAACAAAAGCCGAGACTGTTGATGATGATGATGATGATGATGACGATGATGATGATGCGAGTGATGATGATGTGTAGAGTCGAGCTCGTTGGGTTTTTCTTCATTTTCGCTTAAACATTTTACAACTATTTGCTGGCTTTTTCTTTAGTTTTTTTTTCTCTTGTTTTTCATCCTTTATGATATTCAATTTCAAATTGTAATGCTTGAAGCGATTAAGTACACGCTTTACGCCACTTAACTTCATGTCTATGTGTTGCTGCTCTAACACTCGGGTTTCCATTTTTTTTTCCATTTTTTTCCCATTTTTTTGTCGTCCTTTAGCAGAGTTTGGTTTTGGTCGCGGTATTTGCACTGCTTGAGTTACTTTGAGCAACGCGTGCTGCTCGGCCGACACTTGACTCGCTGCTCGACCCGGCCATCAGCCACATCCTCATCATTATCCTGATCATTATCCTCATCATCAGCATGACATCGACGCTCCTAAGTGCTGGCTCAGGCCGAGCCCTGTTGATGCTGAGGGCGAGTCGGGCGTGTGAAATGTTTTTTTGCGTGCTCAAGGACTCGTTTTTTTCCTGCTGCTGCTGCTGCTGCTGCTGCTGCTGCTGCTGCTGTCGTCGTTGGATATCTCATGTGCGTAGAGCTTAGCGGCTGGCGTTGTCGAGCTGCCAAGCCAAGTCCCAAAACTCAGCTCGAGCGACAGATTTCGTTGCGTTTCGGTTCATATTTCTGCTACAACTGCAGCTGGCTTTAAGCGGCTTAAATTGCGTATACGCCCCGAGTAGTGAGCGTGTGTGTGTGTCACTCCCTCTCTCTCTCCTGCTGGCTGTCTGCCTGTCTGTAATGGCTTGGCAGTACTCAGCCAGTAGGCTCTTAGTTTGCATTTCTAGTAGCTGCCACATGACCAGAAAACTTTCTTGCCTTGCCTGCCGTCTCCTGCCAGCCACTCAATTATTATTATGCCGCCTTGGACAAGCCCAGCTGAAAAAGTTTCAGTAGGGAAGGGGAGGGGAATGATGTGCGTGCCACATTCACCTGCCTCTTTTCATTTTCCTATTCGCCTTTTTTGCTTTCTCTAGTTGTGTTGTTCATCAAATCATTTTTGTGGCCAATGCATTCGTGCGTGCTCTAATTTGCTTTTGGGCGCACAGGAGTCGTTGATTGCTAGCCGGCAACTGCTAGTCGCATTTTAATGCCTTTTTAAAGGTGCAAATGATTTCGCCCCCAGCCATGACAAGTTTTTCTCTTCTTTTTTGGGTTTCGCGTCTCCTGCTGCTGTCAGCCGACAAAATCTCGCATTAGCCTAATTTTTACATTGTCGAACGAGACGAGATGTGCGGTGAGGGGGCGAGAAGGCCTCCAGGCACTGGTAGCTGCTATGAAAATTAAGAAATTACCATAAATGGCAAAGTTTAGCACAAAAGCGAGGCAAATGATAAAATGTGTTGCCTACTTATTTGGGCCGCATTTAAATTGAATTTCTGTGCGCGCATTTTAATTAAATTGTGCAGGAAAAGAAATGGAAACAATTGTCGGAGAGTTATACAGAAAACGCTTCTTCTTTAACATGAACTTGAGTTACTCTTCCTCTTCTTCACTTGTTGTTACTCGGGCTACTAAAACTCTTTCACAGTCGCCCGAGAGCCAAGGACAGCCGACATTAGCTGCAAAATCTTGCTAATCTCACTTGAGTAAAGCACTTGAACAAAACGAACGATGGCAGGGGGAGGGGTAGGTGGGTGGAATGAAAGCAAATCGAGAATTGAGGCAAACAAACGCTGAGAATGAGCTGTAAAAAGGCTCAAGTATTGACAATGGCATCAAGGATATCGTCGTGGCAATATGGGCGTATCCTTGCGGATGATGTGTGTAATGCCGTTCAGAGGGGCGTGGCAATTGCCCAACTGCTGCTGCCTTAACAACAAATTGGCAAATTTTGTGTAAAGATTTATTTCAATTGAAAGTGCCCGCCATGAGCTGTCAACAGAGCAGAGCAGAGCCGAGCAGCCTCCAGCCTCCAGCCTCAAGCTAAGCGAAGCAAGCCAGAATGTCAGCTAACGAGCTTCAATGAGGCATGCCAAGTACTTCCGCTATATGAATAGATATATGTATATATGTGTGGTACAATATATGTACATATATATATATGTATAATATATATGTGTATGCTTGTGTCACTGCAAAACATTTTCCTGCCCTGTTTTGCAACATTTTCTGTTGTGTGGCCATAAAATTCACATTAGAATTCCCGCACTTTCCTGCTACAAATTTTAGTTATTTGCGCCAAGTTGAAGAAAGATTATGAATGTTGCCAACAATTGAATAAGAACTTGGAGTTTTCTATTATATGTACAAATTAATATTTCATAAATTTAAAAAATTAAAAGAACAAAAATTAAAGATATTAAAATAACAAAAATGTTAAAAAAAGAGTAAAAGAACTAAAAATTCAAAAATATATAAACTTAAAATAAAATAAAATAAAAAAATAAATCATTAAAAAAAAAAACAACAGATTTTTTATTTTATAAACATTTTATCAATTTTAAAAATTTTAATTTTATAAAAATACAAATTTTAAAACAACAACTTTTTATTTCAATAATTAGTATATATATAATTTTATACGAATTTGAGTTTATAATATATATATAATTGTTGTTATTTTAGTGTTTAATATGTATAATTTTATATAAATTCGGATTCGTAAAAAAATTGACATATATATTATATATTTATTATTAAAACAAAAAGTTTTTATTATGAATTATAAAACTAAAAAATTATAAGTATAATAAACAATCATAAATTATTATAAATATTTCTTATATTTATTTAATATATATATATAGAAATATATTATAAATTATTATAAATATTTCTTATATTTATTTAATATATATATATATAGAAATATATGCAAATTTTAAAAATTAATAAAATTGTGAAATAAAATTATAAGTATGAATTTGAATATTTATATTTGTTTTTGTTGCCTAGGTAACTTAATCTAGATTTACATTGAAATGAATTAAAATACTTGAAATGCAAATTCCTGTATTTCGTTTTGTCTGCTTTCCTTTAATTGGCTGCTTTACTCCGCCTTTTGCGAGTCATATGCACTCACACACACCCACACACACACACGCATAGATTGATTTGAAATTTGAGTTAGTTTGCTTTGACCAATCACTCGGCTATCAAGAAGAATTTTTGCGGCTTTTGTGACAGCAAACATTGTTCAGGCCATTTGGCTCTAGCCAATTGATGGACTTTGATTGCTTTGGGTTTTAAATGCTGCATTCTGTGCTCAATGAGCTGCTTTATATAGATATATATGTGTGTGTGTGCATGCCAGTATTTATTTGTATATGCATGTCAATTAATCAAGTCTGCATTTGATTGGCATTGGCTGACAGCAAAGTGCAGAGTTTGAGTTCTCCATTTGTTGTTCGAGTATGAAAAATATTTAACATTCGATCGAGTTGCCCAAAAGTTAATGAAGAGTTTCTCCTGTTCAAGTTGATTTCATTTAGATTTCACTTTCTAATTACGGCGATGCAAATGCAGACAGTTCTGGGGCTTTAAGCCGGCGAGAACGTTTCATTATCTCTAATTAGCTTTCGGCTGTGACACAAGCAATCAGAGCTATTTCATACGTCGCAGTCGATGCTTATCTCATGGGATTTACTTGGCTTCGCTCGGCAGTCACTCTCCCTCTCTCTCTCTCTCCCTCTCTCCCTCTCTCTCTTGCAATTTCACGCTGGCGCATTTGTCTAACGGAAAATCGGGCTCTGATAAATTAAATGACAAATTCAATGATAATCATTTTGCATGCAAATTCAATTAACAAAATGTGCTTAGCAGGAGTAGAAGCAGCAGCAGCAGCAGCAGGAGCCGTAGCTCTGCCTTAACAAATGCCAAAATTTAATTTCAAGCATAGAAAGCAGAGACTCGAGTCGTGCGAATTTAAGCAGGTTTTATTTTTGGAATGAGGGACGTAACACCAAATTGTAAGCGTCTGAATAATCCACAAGAACTCACACATACGCACACACATACACACACGCACACCCACATTTGTGTGTGCCACGAAAAATTTAATTTTCTCACATTACTTGTGCATACTTGCAAAGGCCTGAGGCAGCTAACCCAAGCTCATGCCAAAAGCCAGACAGAGCTCTCTCTCTCTCTCTCTCTCTATACACACATGCATAATATACATATTTATATATATGTGTGTCTGTGTGTGGCACCCGCAAACTGTGTGTAGAGTATTTAATGTATGTATAGTATTGAAACAATGTGAAAATTGCGCATACGCACTGTTGTGCCGCACTTTTAGCCCTTCTTACCAACAGCCACACACACACACACACACACACACACACACACACACATACACGCACACAGACACACCTCACATTTTGTTTTTACTTTACTTGATAAGCACGTCATTTGCATATGGCAAACCATGAGCAGGAGTAGCGGGAGTAAGAGGAACAGCAGGAGTAGCAGGAGGCTAGCATGCCAAAAGGGGTCATAACTTAAATCAGCGTCGTGTCAAATATGTTGCCAGTTTGCACTGACAATAAACGGGTCGAAATAAAGGAAAACAGCCAGCAGCAGGAGTAGCAGCAGCAGGAGTAGGTGTGGGAGCGGCTACAGCAGAGGTAGCAGCAGCAGCAGCAGCAGCAGGAGTAGGAGAAGCAGAGACAGAGGCAGCAGCAGCAGCAGGAGTAGGGATAGCAGAGACAGTGACAGCAACAGCAAAGGCAGCAGGAGTCGGAGCAGCAGCTATATGTGGACTCTCAAGCAAGAGATGGAGAGTCAACGGCTGTCGAACTCAACTGGTTAGCGCCCTTCTCAGCAAATCTCATGGAATTGTCAGAATTCAATGTGAAGCCAGTGTCTATGAATGATGATTATTATTTGTCTCAAATAGAGAAAGTTAAAAAATTATGAATATATTTTATATATATTTGTAAACATAGGTAAACTCTATGGCAGGCCTTAGTAAGCACTAGCCAAGTATTCCATGAATGTTTATTGCTTTAGCTGAGAATAAGACCAAAGAGCTAAGCCTAAAGCCTTTCTCTGCGCTTCTCATCGGCTGTCAGTTTCCCCTCTTCAATGTACATTCCTTAGAAAGAAAATTGACAGCATGAAACATGCGGATATATATATTTATATATTGTTGAAAACCCCTCATATATTTATATAATATATATAAAACCCCCTTTTGAACATTTTCATTTAACAAAAGACCCTTTCGGCTATTTAAAACTTTTTATTTGGCTCGTAACTTGCAATAGGCGTCAAAATGAGTTCACAGTTTGCATAAGAGTGAATGAATACTGTTATGAAGCGACGGCAACAGCTTCTATAAATTCTAGTGCCATCTACGTGATTCTCATTGAGCTAAAAATATATGGTACTTTTTCTCTGCCTAATATTTAGACTATAAAACAAAAGACGCCTGATAAGCCGATAGAAGAGCTACAGCCATGCCTTGCAGCAGATAAACGCCTCTCTCGGCGATTCTCAGCGCATAGTTTCAAGGCGAGAAATCTGTTTAACAGCTGACAAATCTCATTCAACAAATCTCACATTTTATCTAGCACAAATAAAGTCTGAGAACAAGTAAAGGATTTCAAAACTGGGCTAGTTTCACACACACACACACACACACATACACACACATACATGCATACATGCATATATTGGAATTTTGTGCTGTGCCTTTTTAAGATGTTGTTCTTTATGGCCACATAGGTTAAGCAAAAGCTTCGTTGGCTCGCCCGCCATATGTTTATGAACGAACGCCTGGAAATTGGCCAGGCGAAGGCGCACATAATTCTGGGAAAAGAACAATTTGTTTTGGTGTGCAAGGCGAGAGAAGTTTTTGGTGCCTTCGCCTTCATTTGCCGTCGGTGTATAAAATTACAATAAATCCTTGCATTTTAGCTGCAAATAAACAAAGATTTGCAGCTGGAGCAGGAGTAGTAGCAGCAGCAGGAGCAGGAGTAGAGAAAGCGAAGCGAAACAGGGCGCTAAAACAAAACAGCTGCCGGGCCAAAAGTGCATGCAAAGTGGCATTTGAGAAGCGAAAAGTGAGCGAGCAGGAGTCGGAGTGTGTGCAGGAGCAGGAATAGCAGTAAGTGTGTGGCAGCAGGAGGAATGCCGTGCAGGAGTTAGAGTCGAAGCGAAAACGAATCCTTGTTCTGCTTTTGCTTGGCTGTTAAATCAACATGTAAGCATTTAATGCGGCACCCCCAGAAGCTGAAAAAGCGTAAAATTCCCCAAATGACCATAAATTTTAGTGTTTGGCATTGTTGTTGGCTGGCGCTGCTGCTGCTGCTGCTGCTGCTGCTGCTGCTTCCTTTAACCCACATACAATACTATATACATATATATATATTTCTGTTCTTTATTTCTGTTGCCTTGGTTAAAAAGGCAGCAGCGGCAGGAGCAGCAAGCGTGGCAAACTTCAGCAAACACTTGAAAAAATAAATGGCATTTTGGGTTATGTGCAATAATAAAATGGAAATTGTGCAAAAATATGTTCTTACTCGCATGTCTCACTCTCTCTCTCTCTCACTCTCTCTATGTGTGCGTGTGTCTGTTGAAAATAACTTCCATGCCAACTGGAACTGGTTTGATATAATGGCCTCATGTGGTAGTTTCTTTTTATCAGCTTAGAGAGGTTCATGAACTGTTGACAGTGACTGTGTGGGAGAAAGCTTTGCACGATCGAGAATTTAATCAAACTAAATTTATGAATGAATTATGAAAAAGAAATGCGGACAGAGATAGAGAGAGAGAGAGAGAGAGAGAGACAGGGAGAAAGTGAAGGAGAGTGAAAGACAGAGAGAGAGAGAAAGTGAAAGAGTGTTGTTTTGCGGCCGTAATCACAGATAATGTTGGCTCTTAAAAAACATTCATATAATGCTTTCAGTGAGCCAAAAAGATGAAATCTTGTTCAATGAAAATATTTTGTATTTACATTATATATTGTAATTGACAAATTTTATTTATATTTAATTTTTCTTTTATTTATTATATTTTCTATTTTATATTATATATTGTATATTTTAAATTTTATTTATATTTAGTTATATATATTTTTTTTTTTATTTTATAATTATTATATTTTATATTTTATATTTTTTATTTTATATTTTTTATTTATTTTTTTTTAATTTTATTTTTTATTTATATCTTATATTTTATATTTTACATTTTTTATTTTATATTTTATATTTTATATTTTATATTTTATATTTTATATTTTATATTTTATATTTTATATTTTATATTTTATATTTTATATTTTATATCTTATATCTTATATTTTATATTTTATATTTTATATCTTATATTTTATTTTTTATTTTTTATATTTTATATTTTATATTTTATATTTATATTTTTCTATTTATCTTTTATATTTATCTTTTAGATGTTTATATTTTATATTTTATATTTTATATTTTATATTTTATATTTTATATTTTATATTTTATATTTTATATTGTTGTTATGTTGTTATAAATCTAAAATATAAATCTAATTCAGATACTCACAGTTTACTTTGTCTTTAAGAATGATTTAGATTCTCTGGGAACTCCAACGTTTCATTATTATACAGCTAAAACACAACTGTTAATACTCTGAGCAAACCCTTTGAATACTTTTTCTTAAAAAAATACTTTGAATACTGCAGAAAAACGCTTCAAAAATCAAAGTTAATCGACTCCCTTGAACAAGTGCATCCAATTATTTGCATCGCAGCGATTTATACATTTTTGCACACCACTCAAAGATATAAGAGCAGAGCATATTAGTTTTATGCATATTTATGTGATAGGCGGAAGAAAGCAAAGCCAAATAGAGGAATGCGTTCGTCTATTCTTAGCTAGAAATCTGTCTAAGTATTCGTTGGTCCATTCAAGCGAGTTGCTGATTTTAAGTAAGTGGATATACCATATGGTATATTGTATATACTAGCATACAAAATGTAGTATATACTAATATATAAATTGTGGTATATACTAGCACACAAAATGTATATACTATACTCTAATATACCATCAAGAAAAGTACTTCATCTCTCATTCTCCTCTTATATTCCAGTCAAACTCATGAAATCTTTACTCTATATGATTTACAGCATATCTGCTAGCTGCATATACCCGCTCTCGACGCACTTTTCTTTTCGTTAGCTCCTTTTATTGTCTTGCGGCAGTTGAGAGTTCAAGAATTCTTAGCCTGGCTGCATTTCGTCGAAAACCTACATAAAATCGATGGCAGCCAAGCGAAGAGGAAATTGCGATTTTACTGCTTTTACTCGGGAGCGTTGTTGTGTGCATTGATGTTGATTTGGCTGAAGCTTTGGCTCCTTTAAGGGCAAATGCTATACAGTCGAGCAGAGAGCAAGTCAAGCCTGTCTCACTCTCTCTCTATCGCTCTCTCTCTCTCTCTCTGTCTTATTGGTTGCCAAGTGTGTGAGCTCAACGCTCGTATGCAGCTATTTTTTGTAGCTAAAAAGCGAACACACATGCACACACACACGCGCACACACACGCATATGCATCCTGGCTAAGGACTAAAAGGAGCGACGTTTGGTATTCCTCTGCTTTTACCGCCTTTTCATATGCATTTCGAGTGCCCGGCGGCGGTCAAAGTAAAAGCGCCTGACTAAGGCTCCAGCTTTGGCTTTTGCTCTCAACTATGTTTTGTTGTTTTGTTTTCGCTCTTTCTTTTTTTCAGTGAATATATATATTTGTGTGAGTTTTTGTGCGTGTGTGTGTGTTTGTGTTGTGTCAAAGTAAAAGTTTTGCTGCGCTCCTTTGGGCGTCTGAACTGAACCGAACTGAACTGTAATCTCGTGCCGCTGTTTTGCATTTCGGCCCGCTGCCTGCCGCTAGCCCCTCCCCCTACCCTATACCCTCTGCCATTGACTGTCAGCGGCGTCGCCTCTGATTTTCAGTTTCAGCTTTGCTGCTTGCCCGAGGGCCAGGTTTTTGACTATAGCATATTGTGCTCGCTATTTGTCCCAAATGTGCGCCGTTATTTCCCCTCTATTCTCTTCCCTTTTTTTTCTGTCTGTTGTCTCCCGCGCCGTTTTTGTTGTTGTCAAGCCAAAAAATTAAAACGCGCACAACCAAAGAGATATAGTATATGCATATATATATGTATATTCTTTTTGGATGATGAGTCCCGGGAGTTCGAGCCAGCGAATCTATGAGATAAAACTTTTTTACTCGCCTTTGTCGCAGGTTTTTTTGTTTGGTTCGTGGTTATTTAAAGTAGCCGAGTTAATGCTGGCTTACGTTCGTTCAAGCGGCTTAAATAGTTATTGAAACCGTAAAGGAATAACTTAAAATCAAATTATAATAGCGTAGACTGCTTCAATTTATAATTTAAATAATAGAGTATATATATTGTATTAATGAGCATATAATGCCGTTCGTCTAACTTAAGAGCTAGTCGTCTGCGGTCTAAACAAATAGAGGGAGTTTTTTAATCAGTTGATGTGGTCATTATTTTATATATATGTTAGCTTATAAATTTTTAATGTAAAATTAATACAAGAGTTCACTAAATATTATAAGATAAATATATATATTAATTTGGCTAAAATAAAATGTATAAAATATATAAAAACTATTTTATAAAAAATAAATTAATAATATTTTATTATGAATAAAAATTAAATGCATTATCAATATTATAATCATACTGAAATTTAAAATAATATTATTATAATTTTTTTTTTTCAACTAAAAATTAAAAATATTTTTAATATTAATGTCATAATTTGGGCTAAGAAATATTTTCATATTATGATTTTTGTATAATAATAAAAACTATAAAATTTAAATAAAATATTTTTAATATATAAAAATAGAATCTTTTTTTTATAAATAATAATTTAATTTAATTTGAATAAATAAAAATCATAATTTAATTTAATATAATAATTTAGTTCAAAGACACATATTTTAATAATACCTTCTTTTATTATTAAACATTTTATTGTCTAATTTTTGATTACCAAATTTTAAAACATCTTGAAGACTAAAATTTACTAAAATATAATTATAATTTATATAATTTGTATTTATATTTAATTGAATGTATTAATTCAAACAGAAACTTATTTTAAATGTGCCACATCAAAATGTTTAACTGTTAGCAGTTAGTTATATAAAATAGAAAACTATTAGCATAATTGAAAAATTGTTTAGCTGTTAAGTACACTCTGGCACATTTAAGTGGAATTTCAACTTTGGAAAATTGCAAGCAGCTGGCTATGTGAAAACTTTAAGCAAATTATAACGTTTATTAAAAAGCTTTAAATGTTATCTCTGTGTGTGTGAGAGAGAGAGAGGGAGAGTCAGAGAGAGGGAGAGTGAGAGAGAGGGAGAGCTGTCGACTGAGTGCGTGTGTCTAACCATCTAGTTGCATGAGAGCACGTCTCAGGCTCGAGGCACATGCAAAAACTTTAATGGCACACACACACATACACACACACACACGCACACGTTGTCCAAAAAGTTAGCCTCCTTTTTTTATGGTAAAAACTTGCAGTAATTTGCACAGTAATTGGGTATTAACCCAGCTGCAGCACAGGCCAAATAAATGGTTAGAGTTTAGGCCACGTTTGCCAGCCAGCCGCACGCACTTTCTAACACTGGCTATAAAGTGCTCAAACATTTTTCACACACCGACACGTGAGCGGCACAGCAGAGTTGAGTACTATCTCTCTCTCTCTCTCTCTCTCGCTGTCTCTGCCGTCGTCCATTGCGGTCAATTTTGATGGATTCATTTATGGCCCGAAGTGAACATCGTGTTGCACTCTTATTCAAAACTCACTCAACTTGTGGCCAGTTGGCTATCCATTTTAACATTCGCCATTCGCCATTTGCCATTCCCCATTTCTCTATTTTCAATTCCGTTGACCGTTGTTGTTGTTGCTGTTTTTTTTTTTTTCTTCCGCCAGCATTTTACGCCGCATTCGGCCTTTATTTGATATTAAATATTAACAAAATGGCCTCAATGTGCAGCACAGCGTGTGAGTGAGTGTAAACTTTGCGCTTTATCCTTAAACATACTTGCACACACACACACACATGAGCACACACACACACACACACATGCTGCATGTGTTTCGTTTATAAATTTATATAGAAACAAAGTTACGTCTGACGTCGTTGTTTGTTTCGCAAATTTTCCTTTACCTCACTCCGTTCCCTCCCTCGCTTTTGGCTGCTGATGTTGTTTATTTGCTTCACTGACGCAGCTTGGCGCTCTTCCTCTTCTTCTTCAGCTTCTTCTACTGTTCGCTGTTTGCGGGTTAGCTCACTGAATACCCTAGCTCGGTTGGTTATGCAGAATGAACGAGTTAATTATGGGGTATATTAGGATTTTAATGGAAGAGCTTATGGAAATGAGTTTTTGATTGACTTTCTAATATACTACTATAACGATTACTTTTATAATAATACTATTATATTACTATTATACTGCTACTAAAATACTACTATGCTACTATTATACTACTATCAAAATACTACTATACTACTATAACGACTACTAAAATACTACTATACTACTATCACACTACTACTTCAAAACTACTATACTATATACTACTACTAAAATTCTACTATACTATTATTACGACTACTAAAATAGTACAATACGACTATTATGACTACTAAAATACTACAATACTAATACGATAATACTACTACTAAAATTCTACTATACTACTAGTATGACTACTAAAATAGTACTATACTACTATTATGACTACTAAAATACTACAATACTAATATACTACAATACGATAATACTACTACTAAAATATTACTATACCACCATTATACTATTACTATACTACTATCATACTACTACTAAAATACTACTATTATACTACTACTGAAATACTACTATACTACTATGATGATACCACTAAACTACCACTATAGTATTACTAAACTACTACTAAATTAGTATTAAACTACTACTATACTACTACTAAGCTACTACTAAACTGCAACTAAACCATTACTAAACTACTATTAAACTACAACTAAACTACTACTAAACTATAACTAAACTACTACTAAACTACAAGTAAACTCCTACTAAACTGCTACAAAACTACTACTATTCTACTACTACTACTATTCTACTATTCTACTACTACTACTATTCTACTACTACTACTACTACTATATTACTGCCATACTACTACATTAATCAATCAAAATTGAATCTCCCCATTCAGTCACTTATTAAAACTACAATCAGCCACAGCTGCTGATGGCTAAAAAGTGTTTGAGTTTATGGTCTTTCCACGCATAGCAAGCCCTCCGTTCATTGTTATGTTAATTGGTATGCGAAGTGCATTGACAGAGTCTTAATTGCTGCGACTGCAAAGTCTCGAATTGGAGTCCGCTTCAAGGCGCTGATTGGCGCTGTTGACGGCAAAAGTTTAGCGCCAGAAGTTCGCAATGTCAATGCTTCCGCACGGCATTTGAATATTTGTCTAATTGAATATTTGACAGCTGCTTAAAATCTACAAGCTGACTTTTGAGGCAAAGATGCTGCAGCTGCTGGTTTTAATACTTGAATAATATTTGTTGTATATAATAATAATAATATGCCTGAAGGCCTTTGTCACTCTGGCTTAACCAATTGTTATTTAGAATTAATTCTTGATAACAATGAATAAATAATAAATAATAATATTCTTTTAATTTTTTCTGATATACAACATTTAAATAGATATTATTAAAATATTTATTAATATTTTTTTATTTCATAATTTGTTCATATTTCATAAATTCAACAAATTTATTGTTCGTTTAATTTGTAAAAGACATTCTTAATTAAATTATATATTTTAATTTAACTGTTTTCACAGTTACTGTTTCGATTCCCTTAATCAAACTGACGTCAATTAAACAAAATATTTTTTTTTTTTTTTTTTTTTTTATAAAGTTGGCCCTCACTCACACACACACACACACACATAGTCAAGTCACTTTATTGAGCAGCTGCTGGCATCCTTTTGCATCCTTCTCACTTCGCGCTGATAATCACATTTCGCGAATGCTTTTTGCTATACAAACTTGCACACATTCACACTCCCCTACACACACACACACACACACACACACACACACAGACATACCGACGTATGCCCTCTCAAATGGAAATTAAGTTAATGTTTGCTTATGAATAAGCAAATAAGCGCCTACAGAGTTACCAAATGGAGGATATGCCAGCGGATTTTGGTATCTGAAAATCTGGAAACTGTAATCTGGATCCCATGATGGACTCTCACTCTCGCTCTCTCTCTCTCTCTCTCTCTCTCTCTTTCTGTTTCACACTAACGTTTACATTTTGAAATGGCCAACACGTGTGGATGGCCAGAGAAAATGGCCACACCCCGCCACACGCCCACTGCCACTCGCCCCACGCCCACTGCCCCCGCAGAGCTCGCTCATTTCAATTTGTGTGCATTTCAATGCAGACGGCGCTCAAACTTTTTCCATTTCGGCTTCATCGTTCTGCCTCCACGTCCACGTCCTTGTTGTTGTTGTTGCTCCTGTTGTTCTTGTTGTTGTTGTTGTTATGTTATGCATGCGCTGAGCATTTCTTGTGCTCACGTTTCATATGATTGTGTGCAAAATACTTTGCCTGCGTTCATTTTGTTTTTGTTTTTCATATGGCTATCTCTATCTCTCTGTCTCTCTCTCTCTCTCCCACTCTCTTTCTCATCCACTGTCTGCTGATAATTAGCATTCGCTGCACATTAATATTAATTAGTTAGTTATGCGCCGTCTGTTAAGTCCTTTCACATTGGCATCGGGCCATTTTAGTCCCTGGCCACGTCGAGCTTTTAACTCCGCTTTGAGCCCGGCTATTGTCCATGCATTTTGATTAACTTTTATTAAATGCTCGGTCTGCGCCAGGGTCATCATCATCGGCGGCGTGGGCGGCCTTAATGGCAATTGCCTGTTTATTGAACTAATTGCCAAATTTATTTGCATTTGGCTAAGTCCACACGTTTGTGAACAACAGCAAACGGAAGCACTAAGTGCCTCGCTTTTAGTGTGTGTGTGTGGGTGTGTTTGTGTGTGTGTGTGTGGTAAAGGCTTGGCCAAATGCATTAAGGCCATTAGCCATCGAACTAAAGGCAATCTAATTGATAAACTTGATATTATTTTATTTAGTTATAGTAAATACTTTTCATATGTAAATTCAACTTTAGCTTTTTTATCATAGTTCTAAACTGTTAACCGTTTCCCGTTGTCTGCAAAAGAATATCAAAGCATATCTTTTACTCACACTCTGTGAAACAACTCAGAGAGCAACCGGTTACATCTGTTAACCGTTTGCGTCCTCACGCTCTGTTCGCGAGATCAAGCAAAAGAAACATGTTCCCTCTCGCTCTCGCTCTCGCTCTAAGCAGAAGCCCTCGCTTCATTTCGTTTTTCGCTTTAACGAACATCGTTGAGTGAGAGACACGATTGACATGTTCGCTCAATGCAGTCTACACATTGACACACACATACATGCATACGACTGTTAAGACTCTGTATTCCTCAATTTTGTTCGCACACATACACAGAAGACTTTTAGTTGCATTTTGACTCAAGCAGAGCAGAAAAGAAATAAACAACAAAAACATTTGCTCACGGATAGCGACGGAGCTCGTTAAGGAATCGATGCACTCGCTTACTCTCTCAGTTTTTACTCAGAGTGTGAGTGAAAGAGACGCCTCTTTGATTTCTTACATTATCAAATGCTCACATTAGTTTATACTCTTTAGATAATCACTTATTTAATCGAGTTAACACACATACATTATCATTTGCCACTAATTTTCGATAATTCCAACTTGAATTGCAGGTAAAGTTTATTCACTCAGCATGAATCGTGAATCTAGAATAACTGCTTCTGGAATGAATATTTAATATTCTTGTGCAAGTAGCTCGCTTAATAATTGAAATATTTCAGCACAGCTTGAGTTCGACTTGTTTACGTTTCACACTAATTTCCTTTTAAGCCAATGCTAGAGCAGTTTACATTTGAGCAGTTTCTCGTCTGACATTTAAGAGACAATGAAACTAACGTTTAATGTGCTCTGCTGGCCAAGCAAAATCTCTCGCTCTCTCTCTCTCTCTCTCTCTTTCTCTCGTTGTCTGGTATGTAAGCTGCCGGTCATTAGGAGCCGCAAAGTAGCCAAAAACTGTGAGCCAGGACAAGTTAAAGCAAACAGCACAAAACTTGGCCAAGGCCTCGGCTTGGTCGAATGAAAAGCCGCTTAGACATGTCTACAGCTTCCGGTGGTTCGGGCTAAAACGTAAAAGAAAAACAAGAAAAGCTTTTGCCTCTAATGAAAATGGAAAACTAATAAATATGAATGCAAATTTTATAGTTACGTAAATAATTTGCTGTGACAGTTTTTTTTTTCTTTTTATTTTTCTTCTTTTTTGGGAGTAGAAGAAACAGAGAGCAGTAAAAGAAAAACAAATGAAAATCGGATACATTTTAAATAAATAACAAGCAAAAGTTGTAAGCGGGAGGCAGAGAGAGAGGGAGTGGGTGCGAGAGAGACAGAGGCAAACACAAGCTGGTCGTATGAGTGATGTGTTATTTAACTGTTGCTTAAACTGTTCCAGCCATTGGCATTCCGGATTGAAGCTCAATTTTAATTTATGCCATTGCCTGGTAAACTGAATCAGGCCAATCAAGTGCAATTTATATAGACATTTGATGTTGAAACCGTTTCACAGTTACAGAGCACAATTTGCAATTGTCAATTTATTATTTACAGGCGTGCGAGGGTTGCTCGAGAAGCGAGTGGAAATTTGTGAGTTGAGTTGGAGTTGTTGAAATGAGGGAGTGAATGAGCAGCGGAGGGGATTAATGTTGTATGCTTACAGAGATGTGATGAGATTTTAGAGAGTATATGATATGATATTATATGATATGATGTGATGTGATGTGATGTGATGTGATGTGATGTGATATAATGTGATGTGATGTGATATAATATATTATAACATATAATTAAAATATACGATATCATATGATATGATGTGATATGGTATAATATATATTCATAATATAACATAATATGATATCATACGCTGTGATGTGATATAAGGTGATATTATATGTTAGTATATGATATGATATAAGGTGATAGTATATGTTAGTATATGATATGGTATGTAATTGATGTAAGCTCTGGTTCTCTGCACACCCTCAATACATTTATACCTTCTTTATGCATACATATATTAACTGAAAGACAGGCATGAAGCTTACTATTCTGATGATATGATATGGAAAAATCAAATCTTGAGTAATGCTGATATGAAAAAAGTAAAAAAAATTTAGTTTTTGTTTCTAAATGCTTAAAATTCGATAAAAATTAAAATATTTACTGAAAGTATTTTTACTAAAACTGTTTGAAATTTCTTATGCAACAATAAAAGAACCGTATACAATCACAAAAAAATAAATTTTATTACAATCAAATCAAACTGTGCCATTATGCATCGAAATTCTTTACAATTTTCCATTTAAATGAAATTGAAAAATTTTCTTTTTCATTTTCCATTCTAATAAAATTTAGCAATTCTTTGCATTAGCTCTAAAATACTTTACAATTTCATATACATATAAGAGAAAACAATCTCTTTGTGTAAAATTGTGAAACTTTACTTAAAATTTCTTGCAAGAAATATTTGTTTAATGGTTTCATGTTCACATGTCAATTTGCATTGTTTTCTACTTGTTTTTGGTTCTGGGTTTTGCATTTTCACTCCAGTATTTTTGTTTTTTTTTCTGGGCTTAATAACCCTTCAAGCCCACCCGGGCAACGTGAATGGGTTTAATGGCATTCCGACATGAAGCTAAAAACAAATATGCAAATGGCTGGCAAGCAGCTCGTAGAATAGTTTGTAGCTGCTGCTGTTCGATGAAAATTCAATGGCAAATGGCATATTGTAGTGGCAGGCTAATGGCAGCACGTTTCAGCTACAGCAGCCGACTGCCAAACGGAGAGAGAGAGGGAGAGAGGGAGAGAGAGAGAGGGGGGCATATGGCATGCCTTGAGTCGTACAGCTGGAATGTTACGGCAACTGTGCAAGGGACAATGGCAACAATATCTAATCAAGTCGCATGCCATTGAAAGGATGCTTCAGCCTCTCTCTCTCACTCACACACACACACACCCATACACTCCCACTCCTGCTCGTGTCTGTCTCATTTTGGTTTTGTTTGCATTGACATTTGGTTGGTCCATTGGCAC
Organism: Drosophila navojoa; assembly: GCF_054131105.1. Taxonomy (NCBI): domain Eukaryota; kingdom Metazoa; phylum Arthropoda; class Insecta; order Diptera; family Drosophilidae; genus Drosophila; species Drosophila navojoa. The sequence goes on from NC_142893.1 coordinate 15,240,194, forward strand.
GTTACCTTTGCCTTTGCCTTTGCCTTTGCCTTTGCATTTGAATTAACAGTTATTTTTGGCGCCGTCATTGTCAGCCCGACGCCGCCGTCGCCGCAGCACACACCTGACTAACAAAACATTTCTGAACACCTGACAATGGCAGCCAACTGAGCTGGAATTTGGCTTCGTCTGGCTCGAGTTGGGTTCGCTGCTAATCTCATCTATTCAAATTGAGGCCAGCTCCAAGTGGGCAGTCGCTGTCGCAGTTGGCGTCGCTGCCCATGTCACCTGCATGAATTCTTGAGCTTGAGCATGCTCGATGTCTGAATTTGTTTGTCGCTGGCATTATCAGGTTAGACAATGATAGATCAAGTCGAACTTTGAGCGCATATTGAGGCCTTTCACTTCGATATTAATAAATTGCATATTTTGTTTTTGTTATTTTCTTCGTGTGTGCACATGAAGTTTGACATAGATTTGGGTTGATTTAGAATTAGACCTGATGTGGGTGTGGCTTCTCTGTGTCTTCTTTGTATGATTTATAAAAAGGAAAAAATTCAGCTGAATTAGAAGACGTAGTAATTCCAAGAGTTTTCTTTAAATTAAATTAAATTAAAAACATGCAGCTGCATTAATTCCCTTGTTCATTTATAAATTTTACTAACAAAAAATATGTTTTATTAATATTATTATATTATCATTATTATATTGTATTAAACATACGTGTCAATGTAGCATTGGAAGCCGGTTACAAGTGGAATGTTATTAACAGCATGCTGTTAATAGCATAACATGTTATGAACCGGTAAGAGCAAATCATGTTAATGAGAAATGGCATTAATAATATATATATTTATATATATCATATGATTTTCTATATCGTTTTTTTTTTTCTTATTATTATTATTTAAACTTGTGTAGCTCTAACAAAAATATCCAATACTTATATACAAGAATTTTATATTGTTTACAACGAATTAAATTAGCCAAGTGCTTAACGAAAGTTTAAGTTACATTTAATATATACTAAAATAATATATATAATAATTTATATTTTTTTATATTTTTTATCTAATGGAAATTTAGTTATATTTTTAAATACATTTTTTTATATATAAAAATTCTATTATTTTATTTATTATAAAGCTCTATGGAAAACTAAGTTGCATTAAATAAAATCAAATATATGTCATATACATGTTTTCGCTATGCTTTTATGCTTTATTAAACTGTAAAGGAAATTAAATTATATTTTAATTTAATTTAATAAATTACATCATATTTTTCTTTTTTTTTTCAATACACAAACACTTTATTATATTGAAAATTAATTTAAATTAAATAAAATCATATTTATTTCGTATACATGTTTGCGCTATAATAAAATATTTTATGCTTTATTAAGCGCTATAGGAAATTAAATTATATATTAAGTAAATTAAATAAATTACCTACATCATTTTATTCTTCGATCTATAATCATTTTTTTTTTATATTGAAAATTAATTTAAATTAAATAAAATCATATTTCTCTTAGCTTTTCCTTCGCCATAAAAACCTGTTTAAATACCGCCATTCCAAGCAAAAGCAAATCAAAATTCTTAGATCTTTCCACAATGCCATTTCTTTAGTGGGCGGGAGAGTGGGAGGTGCAAACGAAGTCACCGCAAAACTGAATCCGAGTCCATTAAAAGAGAGTCAAGCCAAAAGCTGAACTCTGGCTTGTGCTTTGTGGCTTATGGCATAGACATTCGCAGCGTCTAGTAGTAGAAATGGCTGGATAACGGATAATGGATGCCCCAAGTTGAGGGAGCAGGGCGCATCAACAAAAGGTCAAAGGCTACTAGCATATCCAGCTAACAAATTGCCAAACAAATAACATTTTTGCGCATCGAATACAATTTTTTAATTAACAAACCAATTAGTTTTTCGCCCGATTTCGATGAGCGAGCGCCCGGCAAAGGGCAGACAACAAAAATCAACTTTCGACTCGGACTATAAAAACAAACAGCAGCATTGACCCAAATCAACCTTACCCAGCTCTAGATTCTGCAGCTTACAGATACAAAAAAGAAAACAAGAAGAAGAAGAAGGATAAGGAGAAGCAACAGCAGATGAAAATGTAAAGAGCAAAAACATTGGAAAAGTAAATACGAAGCATTGAGCGGACAAAAGATATCGAATGGGTGGTGCTGTAGCAGGAGCTGGAGCTGTGCAGCAGGAGTCGGCCACAGCTTAAAGTACTCCTGGTCTAAGGCTGTGGGCCAGCTCGTTCTAACAATTTAGATAAACTTGTTCGTGCTCATGTTCATGTTGTTGTTGTTGTTGTTGCTGTTGTTGTTATTACTCATGTTGCTGTTGGCATTATTGTTGTTGTTGTTGTTGCTGTTGTTGTTGTTGTTATTGTTAGCTTTGACCATCAGCTCACCGCAAAAAGGCAAAAGTCATTTCTGACCAAAAGACTCGACCAAAGGGTGTGCCTTAGCCAGTAATAAAATGTTGCTCTCTCTATGTATGTGTGTGTGTGAGTGTGTTTGTGTGTGTGTGTAGAGGCGTGTCCTTGCCTTCAGTTCATAAAATGACAGTGTAGCAAAAGGTTAAGGCACTGATTTCAAAAGTAGTCGACTTTTCGATATCCAAGCATTTTTCTTGTCGCTGAATGTAAATTGAAATAAAGCAAAAATATAATAATATATTATTATAATGAATATATATGAGTGAAATAAAGTATTAGATATATTTGCAATTATAATACGTTTTGCAACTAGGCAGAGAAATTGTTTACATTTTTGATAAAAAGTCTTTTTTTTAAGGTATTAAATAAAACAAATATTAATAATTCCAATTGATATTTTTATTTTGTATATAATCATATTATCTATATTTAATTGAAGTTATTAAATTATAAAAATATATACATTATGAATGAATATTCATATGTGGCATATTATTAACATAATGCTGTTAATAGCATAACATGTTATGATGCGGTAGGAGCTATTCTTGTTAATGAGAAATGGCATTAATAATAAAGAGATTTATATACATATAGAGATTATATTCATTCATATTTTTTATTTTGAAATTATACTATATATAAATAAATAATAATCAGGCAAAAAATTGAAAATAAATAAATAATATACTATTTATCTATAATTTAAATATTCATTTAGTTTTAATGTTCATAATTATTATATTCATATATTTATATTTTTTATATATATTTTTTATAAAAATTATATTTTTAAATATTTAAATTATTTTGTTTTCCAATGTAATAAATTATTTATAAAAAAATATAAAAAAAAACAAATAAAAGACTAAATAGTATTATATAAATACTAAATAAATTATATAAATGCAATTAACATCTTTTAAAACTTGTATATATATTAAATATACTTGTATTAATATGTTTTTTATTTTGAATGATACATTTACATTTCTAAATCATTGACAAATAATATATATTTATGATTTAATTATATTTACATATATATTTCATTAGCATGATTAATTAAATGTTAAAATTATTTTCTTTTGAAATTATGTTTATTTGATATAAGCATTACTTTGTATATTTAATATACATTTAATGTGAACAGTAATGATTATATAAATAAATAGTAATTTTTAGTAATAAAAAATAATAAAATATATATTAAATTATATATTTAATATAAATTTAATGTGCACAATAATAATTTAATGAATTGGCAGTGCTTTTTAGTTTATTTATAATTACCCTATGAAAATACTTTGCTCTTAGTTGGCTGATGATGTCAGGTCCTTATTATCAGTCTGACTAGCTTTTGCTATTTATTGACCCACCTCTCTCTTGGGAGGTTCTCCAGCCCTCAAGGCGGCGCTGTTTACTGTGCTCCAGCTCTGCACTCTGCACTCTGCTCGCTGTTCTCTTTGTTCTCTTTATTCCTATTAAGTTTTCTGCGAACTGACCTCCTCCTCCTCCTCCTTCTACTCCTCTTTGTCTTTACACGTTTGTTACATTACGGTCTCTGGTTGGACTTCACTCTTAATTTCTACCAAGTCCACGTCTAGTGCATCAAGATGCAGGAGCAATAATGAGAGTATTATAGAGAGATGAGAGTCTCATAGACTCCTACTAGGAACCATTTTTGCTAGGGTATTTTGGGCAATAAGTGAGAGCATCGATAATGACGAGCACTGTTGCAGTTTCCCTATATATAGCCCATGCCCTATTGGGGGTATTCCTTTCAGACAGTTGCTGCAGTTTCGTCATTTGATTTCGATTTCGATTTCGATTCTGAATTTCGATTTCTTTGTCCTACCAACTCCAGCAACTCCAGACAAATCGCTCTGAAGCGCATTGCCAAGAAGGGAACTAAGTTCATTTGCGAATACTTTTTGCATTCACGTTTATCCATTTCGATTTAAGCAAGACACACACACACACACACAAATCAAGTTAAATACAAATTCGAGCATATACAATTTTGATAGAGACCTCAGCATCAGTTCTCTTATGTTTGTTTTGGTTATTGAGAGAGTTTTTCTTTTCTTTTTGTTCTTCTGATTTTTGGTTTCGATTTTAAGGCCATTTTCGCTTTTTGCTCTCGTTTTGGTTGAAGTTCATTGATTTCTGCATTGCTTCATTTGTTTGCCTTGGCTAACGAAATAGCAAATATTTTGGCATTTCCCATTTTCCATTTTGCATTCGAAAAGTCTGTCTGTCCGCCCATGGAGTGAGTCTTTGTTTTAGGCAATTGCTTTTAGCTTTTATTTTAAATTGCTAGAAATTTGCCAGCATTTGTTGAGGACTTTTCAGGAAAAACAAGGAAAAACCGAAATCGCTTAAGATTGATTTGCAGATTAGTTACACAGGTCAGCGGGATTCGGTAACTGAGAGTGGGATAAGAGTTTAAATTTTATAGAAATTTAGTATTTTCTATTGAATATAAACACCCATCGCTCCCAGGTCAATCTATTTTCTCTTTAATAATATATACAAAATTCTATTCAAATTGAAAACAAACATTTTGCAAGTGCTTAGCATGAAGAAATTTTCATTAATTTTTGGCTTTTGACATTTGAGAACTTGACTTGACTTGGCTAAAATGTAAATTTTGCTTTGAAAATAAATATGAGACGGAATATTGAGCATTCAATGTAATTCCCGGAAAACTCGAGGCAAGCCATAATAGCCAAATGAGTTTGAGTGCAGAAATTAACGAATTCATTAAGTTGCGATTGCCTTGAAATAATTTAGAAATTATTTAGACTGTGGGCGAGTGGCAGCAAGTGAGATGAGGCGATGAAAGGAGCAAGGGAAGATCCATTGAATATAATATGAAATAAGATATGAGAGATAAATGAATAGAAAGAAAACTTTCTTTAAATCTTAATATAAACAACTTTGAAATCTTAGAATAAATTCTTAGGCAGACGGACGGCAGGACGTACATATAATTTTGTGAATGACTATAGTAATTATACAGATATGGAAGAAATGAAAATTTAAAAAATTTTATATTAAAAATATCAAAAACATATTAAATCGTCAATAATATAAATCTTAAAAATAAAATTAATTTTATTAAATTTTGAAAAAAATGCAGAAACTATAAAAATTAAACAAAAATTAAAAAAAAAAAAAATATATATATATATATATATATATATATATATATATATATATATATATACACACATATATATATATATATATGTGTATATATATATATATATATATATATATATATATGAACTGATTAATGGATTTAATAACTCATTTTCATATATATATATATATATATATATATATATATATATACACATATATATATATATATATATATATATATATATATATATATATATATATATGAAAATGAGTTATTAAATCCATTAATCAGTTCATATCAGAAGCAAATCACATAAAATGCATAAAAAATATTATTTATATTTATATTATATGTATTTTATATATATTTATTTTATATATATTTATTTTATATTATATTTATTTTATATAATATATGAACTGAATAATATATAATATATATATATATTAATAAATCTTTTAAAAATTAGTTTTTTTAAATATTGAAAAAAAAAAGAAAAATTATAAAATTAACATTAAACAAAAACAATGAAAAAATATGAAAATGCGTCGTTAAATCTATTATTCAGTTCATATTATAAGCATATTAAATATCACTTAAAAATCATTGAAAAGATAAACAGTAAATATGAAATAATAAAAATCTTTAAAAAATTATGTTTATTAAATATAGAAAAAATTTAATTAAATATAAAATTAAAAGAAAACAAATATATGAAAATGTTTAATTAAATTCTTATTTAAGTTGACATCATAAGCATATTAAATATCACATAAACTGCATTAAGTTCTTGTCCAATTGAATGTTTTGAGTTTCAGTTCAACATATCAGACTATGAAAACCTCCCAAATATCTTCCTCTAACTAACTCCGAGTAGACTCTCCTTAGTTGGACAGTTTAGCATGATAATGTATTTCGTTTAAAGTCGACATTTTATAGCAGCAAACTCATGTGCCTCACTCATGATTGTGAAACACGAGCTTAAAGTGAGCTCCTGGAGAGGGGCGGGACGGTACTGGTATGAGGGAGGAGGCCGTGGATTGCATATGAAATTCGCAAATTATGCAATTAACCCATTTTCATGGCGCCCTGAAATGGCTGCAACATAAAGGTAAACTGCCGGCTTCCATTGCCGTGGCCGTAATCAACAACAACAGCAACAACAACAACAGCAACAGCAGCAACTACAACAATGGCCAAGGCATGGCGAGTCCTGCTGCTCGGCTTCATCCTGGCAACAGCAAATGATGTGTGTACACAAAAATCGTGCGCTTTTTAACTTTAAATGCCCGCAAGCATGCAAATCTTTTTTCATAAATTCACACGAAGACTCGACCGCAAGCCGGCTGCTCCTGCTGCTGCTCCTACTCCTCCTCCTCCTGCTGCTGCTGCACACACAAAAAAAGTGAGAATTTTGTAGCAAGGCAAAGGTAAAGGCAACGGTAAAGGCAAAGGCAAAGCCAATGGAGAATCTCGGTTAAATTCAAACTGACGCCGCAATTAAGTATAATATCCTTGCAAGGATAACGTTAAGTGGCGCGTGAAATTACATTAATCATTAAAGGGATTTACATGCAACTGCAACACAGCTTCGGCTGCTTCTTCTTCTTGGTCCTTTTGGCCCAGCTTTTAGCCGGCGCTTACCTTGCGGCAGGTGCGCGAGGCGACTCCGCTTTGCCTTTGTCCTCGCGCCAATATGGATAACTTTTTCTGAACTACTTCATTTGAGTGTTTCAATTGCAGCATTGCATTTGGGTTTATGTTTAATGGAACAAATTGATTTTCCTCAGCATATTTGAGTTGCTCTGCGAGCACTCGTAAAAGGAAGCTGCCAGCTGAGGTTTTTGTTGGTAAAGTCTTAGCTTTTTTTATGAGTTAAGAGTGAATGAAGTGAGAGATTCATAAGGTCATAGCAGGCTCTACATTTATGTCATCATGATGAGAATACTTTGAATTATATCAGTTGATCATTTATATATGTATTTGTTAGTTTCGTCGTGAGGTCGAGCATATAAATTCATATGTGATTTAGTTTAGTTAATATATATAATTTACTTATTGAATCATGTTGAATTTGAACTTTGTCATCTTCATATATTTAGCCTGGGCTTCTATTTGAAATACTAGGTAACTTCTAGTCGAGTATGCTCTTCTATATGACAAACTAGGTAGTCGAATATGCTCTCGCCACGCTACTACCAATACTCTAGGTATCCTCTAGTCGAGTATGCTCTCTTTGGAGTATTCTGGGTATCATATACTCGAGTATACTGTCTTTACACTATATTATACTGCCCTCTTAGCAATGCTAGGTATCTTCTAGTCGAGTATGCTCCCTTCAGGACACTTCTAACAGCATAGTATGATCTTCTAGAATGCTCTAGTCGAGCATGCTTTTTATACTATAATTTGCCCTATTTTTAAGTAGTGCTGGGTATCTTTTAGTCGAGTATACTCTCTTCAGGCCACTTCAGGCCACTGATCTAGAATTGCTAGGCATCATACAGTCGAATACGCTCTCTTTATACTATAATTTGCCCTTGTTTTAGAAATGATGGGTATATTCCAGTCGAGTATACTCTCTTTCCGACATATTATACTCTTCTCTTAGTTATGCTATGTATTTTCTAGTCGAGTACACTCTCTTCATGTCTTTTCCAACACTATATTATGTTATTTTACTACTAGTGCTAGGTATCTTCTAGTCGAGCTCTTTTCACTTGATCCAAAATAATGCAATTCACACATTTGTAATGAAACACGAAGCTAAAGTAATTTGATTTAAGCTGGCAGTGCTTAAATTTCGGATTTGCCCCATTCAAATGAATTTCTAACACACTCTCTCTCCCTCTCACACACACACACCCACACTGGCACACTCTGTGCCAGCTGGAAAAGCGGAACACTCGCATGGTAAATAATCAAATTTTGTAGCCTGCAACAAATTTGATTTCGTTTCGTTTGCCGCGACCAACTCGAAAGTCGAACGTCGAAAGTAGAAAGTGTTGCCAGGTTTTCTCTTTTTCACGCTCTCTCTCTCTCTCACACACACACACGCTCCTTCTGTCTCTTTCTTTTGCACTCTGTTTTTTGGGGCAAAATCTGTATTTTTTTGTCGTGTTTTTGGGTTGGGGTCGCTGCCAAGTGGCAACGGCAACGTTTGTTAAACTGAGTTAGAGCCGCGCCCTCCCCGCAGCCCACAACGCCCATCGAGAAGCCCTTGAACTATGCAAATTGCCAAATGAAAAACGGCAGCGAAGTTGAAAGCATCGCAGCGAGCGGAACAGCGGGAAAATGCTTTGAAGGTTGTGCTGCCAAAGATTTTGAATGAGATTGAATGAGAAACAGAGACATTTAAATACAGATGCAGCTACAGCGAGAGAGAGAGAAAGAGAAAGAGAGAGGGAGAGCGAGTAGTCGCATAGGCTGCGCTGCCTAAAGGGAAAGTCTTTCGCCCTTTTATAATTGCCACGAATTTTCCTTGTGTCGAGCAATTCATATTCGCCCACGCAATCAAAAACCAAAAAAAAAAAGGCGAAAAAAAAACCGAAATAAAACAGAAATTTCAATTAGTGGCGTGGCAGGCAGCGGCAGCAGCAGCGTCAGTGCAACATTGATGAAATATGCATAATGAAAATGCGCCCTCAGAGTTATCCACGATTTTTCTTCTTTTTTGTTTTTGTCTGACATATGCAGTTTTCCAACTGGCAGATCAAGCCAAACATGTGGGCCAAACTAACGTCCGGCTAACGATGCGAACAAAGCATTTTGCGTTGATTGGAATTTACCAAAAAAAAAAAAAAAAAAAAAAACAAAGCATTGGGAAAAAACGAACCGAAAATTGGGTACATAAATATGTTGCAGCAAATATGTATATAGACATAAGTGTAGCTATAAATATGGGATATATCTGGTGTATGAAGAACACTAATCCAATGCCCATATACAGGTGTACATACATAAAATGAAAAGCTATTGTTTGATATCATTCAGAGATTTTATTTGGATTTTATATGTTTGTTCGTTGCCCTTAAATGCTAGCCAGTTTACATAGCAAGCCACTGTTAACCGATTCACGGTGTCTGCAAATTATGCGTCTCTCTCACTCACAGTCTGAGCAAAAGTGCAGGAAGCAACCAATTACAGCGGCTCTTTTACGAGCTCGTTCGTGATCGGCGAGCAACCATTTCTGTTGCTTTCTTTTTCACTCTAGTTGAATTAAATTGAAGCAAAGAGTCTGCTGCGTATGCATTGGTGTGAGCAATACAGAGTCTTTTAACAGTCGTGTGCAATTGTTACGTTCGTGCATGTGTTGCATTTGTGTGTGTGTGTGTGTGAATGTGAAGAGCTTTTGCATTCACTCTTTGAGCTATTTGCGCATTTACTCATGCTCATTGGGTGAGCGTCAATCGTGTCTCTTCCCAAATGATGCTCGTAAAACGAGTGTCAGACGAATAGTTAAACTCAAGGCGCTCAACTGAAAATAAAAACGAAAAGAACCGAAGGCTCATGCTCATGCTCAGAGTGAGGCACGTAAATATGATTTATATGTATTTTTTTTTTCGTTCAAGAATACAATTGTCCACAGCTATTCACACATTTACCTTCATATTTTCACGATAAAACGTCAAAAAGCTTCATTCAATTTAGCATATTTAAATAAAATAAAATGGCACACTCAAATCAAGAAAGCTCATTTGCTTGAGTGAAAGCTGTTCAGTCTGTCAGAAGTCCTAGAAAACTGTACCAAAATCTATTCTATAAAACTTAACTATTCACTTGCCTATAACTTAAAGAAAACCAAGTGAGAATTTACCTTAAATTAACCGTATTTTTTTATTCCTTTATGCCTAACAACAATACCCCTTAAAGTTTTGCCCCCTTTCGGAGCGCGTAATTGCCAACGGCTTCGCTTAGACAAAGGCATCGCATTTCTGATGCCAAAATGCGTTACGAGAAAGAGGCTGCCCACAAATAGTGGGCGTGGCCGTCATAATGGACTCTCGCTGCTTGGCAGTTGCTCGAGTGCAGCGACGCGAACGACGCACACCTGCAAACAGTCTGATACGCTGGTCCGGCCTTTAAGTTGATATACCCTGTAAATGGCAGTGAAGATATGATGAGGTATATAGTGGTATGAAAAGTGAAAAATGTTTCTGATAGGGCTATTTGTATGGAGCTGGTTTGTTGTATTGGTTTGTTTTGTTTATATACCCTGTATATAAATACTTTGTCGTCTTTATTTCAATTTAAAAAAAAAGAGGGAATATTTTCTATATATTTAAAATGTTTATGAATCCTATAAGAAGAAGTGCTTAAAGTCTAAGGTATATTATATTTCAACAATTACTCTTAAGATTTTAAAATCTGTATACAAATATTATTAAAAGGATATATTGATATTAGCTCTAGAAACAGAAAACGTTTGAGATCAATAAGATTGATATATAAATCCCACTCATGGCATAGAGATTCTGATAGATATTTTTACATTATCATTATTCAATACAAATACAAACTACCCGCTTGCATGTATAGTTTTTATACAGGGTATCTTTACATCAACGCTTTCCGCTCTGCTCTGAACTCTTAAAAACTTTGTTCTTTATTATATTTTTTAGCCTCAACCTCAACTAGGAAGTTGTTGGTTTGTTGTATGTGTGTGTGTGTGTGTGTGTGTGTGTTTGTGTGTGTTATAGGAAGCACTTGTGTGACATAATAAAAAGTCTGCCCGGCTGGCAGCCTTTTATGCATGAGTCGAGCTCCCATTTGAATGACTCGGGCTATGTAAACAGTGGACGCACCTGTTCTACAAAAGCAACTGCAGCACTTTGTGCACCAGCAGCAGCAGGCAAGCAACAGCAGCAGTCGGGAACAACAACAACAACAACATCGTCAGCTAGAAGCCCGCAAATGTTTTCATTTTCCAAGCCAAGTCGAGAAGCAGCAGCAGCAGCAGAAGAAGCTAAAGTCTTTACATACACACACATATATTTGTGTGTATATATGCATTTGTATTTGTATATATATATATGCACATACTGCAAGAAAGGCAAGTGCATTTAGAAATCAGCTCAGCCTCCTCAACGGCCATGTATTTGCATTCGAGCCGAGACTCTCGACTCTGGGCAGTTCATCACAAAAAAAAAGTGAAAAAAACAACAACAACAACAAACAAAAATAAAAAATTGGTTTACTAAAAGTTTTTGCCATTGCCATATGCATATTGTCCATTCGACTGGATGCTGCAAAGTTACTTCAGCTTGTTGTTGTTGTTGTTGTTGTTGCTGTTCTTGCCTTTGTTTATGCATATTTGTTTGTGTATTGCTGCAGGAAATCAGACAAATTGCCGCAGGGTCCGTTATGATAAAGTTTGCATTATGCATGTGATATTTACACTAATTAGGTAATGGGGTATGCTCAGCTCAATCAGGAATTATGTGACATGTGGAGTGTGGGCGGAAAAGGGGAGTGGACTAAGGCAAATTGATAGAAGATGAAGCTGAAAGAGATTTAAAATAATGTAATAGAGATATTTATAATTTAAATTTGCATATATATTTAAAAAAAATATATAGAAATAGACAAAAATAATAATAATAAAATAATAAAGTAAATAATAAAGTAATAATAATAAATAATAAATAATAAATAATAAATAATAAATAATAAATAATAAATAATAAATAATAAATAATAAATAATAAATAATAAATAATAAATAATAAATAATAAAATAATAAGTAATAAATTAAATAAGAATAAATAATAAATAAATAATACTAATAAATACTACATAATAATCACACCCTAAAATATTACAACTAAATACTTACAGAATACCTCCTCCTCCCTCCTAAATCCTCCCTAATCCCTAAGAAATACCCCCTCCTCCCTCTTCCCCCCTCCCTCCTCCTCCTCCCTCACTCCCTCCTCCCCTCCTCCCCTCTCCTCCTACCTCCTCCTCCTAAACCTCCATCTCCCTCCTAACTCTCCTCCTCCTCCCTCTCTCCTCCCTCCTCCCTCCTCCTCCTCAATCCTCCCTCCTCCCTCCTCCCTCCTCCCTCCTCCCTCCTCCCTCTCCCTCCTCCCTCCTCCCTCCTCCCTCCCTCCTCCTCCCTCCTCCCTTCCCTCTCCTCCCCTCCTCCCTCCTCCTCTCCTCCTCCCTCCTCCCTCCTCCCTCCTCCCTCCTCCCTCTCCCTCCTCCCTCCTCCCTCCACCTCCTCCCTCCTCCCTAATAAATCCTCATACTCCCTCCTCCCTCCTCCTCCTCCCTCCCCCGCCCTTCCCCTTTCTCTCTCCTCCTTTGTCACATCTTTGCCCCCCCGCTTCTTGCCTTCTCTCTGCATACACACATATACACACTACACATACATACATACATACGTATGTACATCTAGTAAAGTTTCTCAAAGTTAAATTGGCATTAGTTTGAGGCAGCCGCAGTCATGAAAGCAGTTGATGCTCAACGTTGCGTATACTTGTTAACCAGCTCAAGTGCCTACAAGAAGCTTTATCACACCCACTCAAGCACTCACACACTCTCACACACACACATACAGAGAGACACTGCACAGTCAGCAGCGACCACATGAAATTCGAAACATTTTTAGCTCTGCTAGTTACATAATTGCACGCTGCCCACGCCCCTGCAACCACTCCTTCACCCCTTGCCCCTTTTAATGCCACGCCCCCAAGCAGTCAGCCAGCTCAACTGTTGCGAAATTCACGCCGAACTTCATCAAAATTCCAATTAGCGCTTACACTCAATTACAAGGCGAAAAAGGGGGCAGCAGCTGGCACGCCCACTCGCCACACACACACACACGAAAACAAAACAAATACAAATACAGCCGCAAAACTGCGCGAGTACATTAAAACTTTTTGGCCAAATTACGTCTTAGCCAACTCAGTAGAGGAAGAAGAAGAAGCAGAAGCAGAAGAAGAAAGGCTTGAGTGGAAGCAACACAAAACAAATGCAAAAGCAAATAGAAAATGGCAAATAGCAAGGGCAAAATCTATAGAGAATCACTCAGAGTCTCCCTCTCTCTCTCTCTCTCTCTCCTTCTCTAACATTCTCATTAAAGTTTTAAATTTGTCTCGAAATATGGCAAATGGCAGCCATAAAGCCAAAAAGCAAAGTTCTTGGCCTAAAGCAAATAGAATAACTGTGAAAGCGGCAGGCGCAGGATATTGAAATTCATGTGTAATTATATAGAATATGTGTGTGTGTGTGTGTGTGTGTGTGTGTGTGTGTGTGTGTGTGTGTGTGTGTGTGTGTGTGTGTGTGTGTGTGTGTGTGTGTGTGTGTGTGTGTGTGTGTGTGTGTGTGTGTGTGTGTGTGAATATATACGTGTGCATATATACACAAAGCCTGAAACAGTTATTCTCGCTCCCCCCCTCCCTTCTTCAACCCTCGCGCGCGCCACACGAAACAATGCCAAGCCACAAAAGACACACACACACACAGACACACACGCACACAGAGATATACAGTTATAGAGCCTCTGTGGAAATTACCCCCCGCTACCCACAGCCGTGGGGCAACCTTCAAATGATTTCATCAACGTAATACGATAAATTTCATAATGAAACGACGCGGTAATTGCGCCATCTCTTTCTTACGCACACACACACATATACATATATGTGTATATGTGTGTGTGTGCACGCTTATTGTGCATAATTTTGGCATCATATTGACCTGGCTTTGAGCCTTTCAGCAATTGCGTTTGGCTATGCGCAGCCAATTAAAAAATTATTTCCCTTTTAAATTTCCACACAGAAAAAAATAAATAAAAGGCAAAAATAAAGCAAAATAATAAAAAATGAATTTTAAGCCTTTTAGCAACACGGCAGGTGTAAAGATTAAATCTGCTGGCTTCTGCTTATGCGTGTAATAAGGTTTGCTGCCTTTAAGCCACTAAAAGCGGGCAGTTAATATAAATTCTTAATCAAGTTGGCGAACGCATAAGGTAATACATACTCTCTCTCTCTCTCTCTCTCTCTCTCTCTCTCTCTCTCTCCATAGATAGTATACAGTATATAGTATACTTATGTATATATATTTATGTACATATGAGAGCCCAGATGGGGGAATTTCTTAGGAAGAAATACAAATTGACAGAAAATTCGCATAGGGAAAAGCGTAAAACTCATTTGGCTTTAATGTCTGAGCTAAGGCATTCAAAGCTGGCTTTAAGTTCTACTTAATCAAATTTATAGTTTTATATACATATACATACGTATGCAATACATTCATACATATCAACATTCTCAAAAATAGTAACTATAAAAAAAGTTTAGCTATAAAAATAAAAAATAGTAGTCAAAGCTAAAAGTTTTCCATTGATTTGGCCATTTGGAAAAGTACAGCAATATCGTATACACATAAATGTATATTTTATATACATATATATTTTTTATATATATTTATACTGTATATATAAACAAATGCCGCCGTTCTGTTATGTCTCACTAAAGCCTTTGTAATGACAAAAGAAAACAAAACAAAAAAAACTTTATTTTAATAGCAATATTTATTTAATAGATATTGCGCTGGATACTCCTTCTTAAATGCACAACGGAGTATATGCGTTGCGTATCAGTCTATGTATAAATGAGAAAGAGAAAGAGCAATAGAGCAAGAAAAACTTGCTATGTTAAAGCGAGAATGAGAAAGAGCATTAGAGAGCAAGAGAGACTATGGGTATTTCTGCTCGTATCAGATGTCTATGCAACATCTAATTTTAATACATACATATATACATTTTATATTTATACAAATTGCATAGGTATAAAAATGTGAATGCCAATACAAAGCAAGTCTAAATTTAATAAAAGAAATAATGACAGAGGCATAAATACGAAAAAAAAAAAAACGTAATATAAAAATTTTTAATAGAAATAGATTCTAAGTTAAATTAATATAAACAGGAAACTCATAGGTCAAGATTAAAAAATATAATAGATTTAATTATATAAATTTAAAAATACAATAAATAAATAAAAATACAATAAATTTATTTATATAAATTTAAAAATGTAAACAAATTTATTTATACAAGTTTAAAAATATAATAAATTTATTTAAACGAATTTAAAAGTAAATTAAATCACTATTTGATCTTACATTATTTGATCTGATGACAATAAAAATAAGTTTGGATATGCTCCTACATAGAAAAAATTGCAAAGGTTTTAAATATTTTTTCGTATAAAAAATTGTATACAGAGACTGTGCATAAATTAAGAATTTAATATAAGAAAAAATTAACCTAGGCCTAAATATGATGAGAGAAGATATTACATCGATTCAACGTTGCTCTTAGCTAAAATATTATGTGCCTAAATTTCATCTAGTATTAAACTTTCAACATTCATTGAGCTCAGCAGAAAATATCACTATAAGATCCGTTATAAAATATGGTTGATTTAATATATTTTTTTTTTCGAAATTCTCCCGTTATGAATAAATAAATAAATGTGTGCAGAAATATGTATATTTATTTAACGATATATCCATCATCAGTGCTATATACATATACATATATATTTATAATATATACATATGTATTTATTGTTTCTCCCTTGCGTACATTTTAAAGTACAGCTTGAGCACTCTACCACATTTGTACGCACGAAATGTGAATTTATCAGATTTAAAGTTGAACAAAAAAAAAAAAAAAACAAAACAAAAAAAAATTTTTGTGGCAAAAAACGCAGCAGAAAATTTCTTCATTCGGCCTTTTTTATCCTCTCACTGTGTGTTCGTGTGTGTGTTAAATTTTGTATGGATTGGCGTGATATTTGTTTTCATTTCATTTATTACGACTGCAAGAAAAACAGAAAAAATGAGCGCAGAGAAAACATTTTATAGTAATTGTTTTATGCACGCTCATCACGCTCGAAACATTTTGTTTATGGAACGGTTTGTCGACTTTGCCACGTTTGTCCTTTTTCCCTTCACCCCGCCCCCTCTCGCGGCTGTCCCTCAATTGCACAAAGCTACAGAAATGCGCGACAAATTCAAATGCAATAAATTTTTTGTTTTGCTTTGCAGCACACATTTATTTTATGCCCAGAAACCCATGGCAAATGTATATTTAAGGTATATTGTTGTTGTTAAGTGATATGTAACAGAGGCAGAGGGACGACGAGGCTGACACCTCATAAGGTATATCAGTTTTTGCGTAGGGATGGAAGAGAAGAACAGACGAGAGTGAGGAATGAAAAAAAATGGGAAAATGGACTTAAAAAAAAAAAAATAAAATAAAATAATAAATAAAATTAATAAAATAAATAAATAAGCAAAAAAAAAAAAAAATATATATATATTAAAATATGGATAAAATATTTTAAACAGAATAAAAAATAAAAAACAAAATAAATAGAAAAATTAGTTAAATAAATATATTTAACTAAACACAGAAATAAATAAAAGAGAATAAATAATAGAATAATAAATAATATTATAAATAAAAGTTCACAGAAATAATAAAATAAATTAAATTAAAAAAAAAATAAGATTTAACAATAATAAATTAAAGAAACCAACTTAGTAAATCTTAAAAAGAAATCGAATATATAAATCGATTAAATACATTACATAAAAAATATAATAAATGAAGAATACATATAAAAAAAATAAATAAAATTTAAAAAATATATGAACAAGATTTCAAAAAAATATTCAAATAAATGAAATAAATAGAAATGATTTAACAAAAATTAATCAAATAAATAAATAAAGCAACTAAGTAAATTAAAAAAAAAAGAAATTGACTATATATAATTTGATTGAATGTATTACCTAAAAAATATAATAAATAAAAATAAAATAAATAAACAAACAAAAAAAAAATGAATAAGATTTCACAAAAATAATAAAATAAATTCACAAAATAATAAATACAAATGTATTAACTAAAATTAAATAAATTAAATGAAGTAACTAAGTAAATTAAAAAAATAAATAAATCGAATATATATTAATCATTAAAAATATTTTGCATAAAAAATATAAATATATAAAATATAAATTTTAAAAATAATTCAATAAAATAAATAAATTTATGGAATATATTTAAAATATATTTTGTTTGCCGCCATCTGCCCAATCACTCAGTGCAGCGTATCTCGCAGTCGTGCCCTCCCGCCTGTGCAGCGCTGCTTTGTTCGCTTTTGGTTGCGTCACATCGGTCGTGATTTTAAGCAATTTGTTAAAGCAAATATCGAGAAATATATATGCATGTACATACATATACATATGTATGTATGTTGATGCTGTCGATGCTGCAATGTTTGCTCGCTGCAATATGCAGCAGCTGCTGCAGCTGCTTCTATTTGCATATTTATTTACTTTTCTGATTATGCGGCGTTGAGATTTAATTTGATTTATTTGCACTGACAAAATTTATGCAACTGTTTGCAATTATATGTCATAGACGACAGACGATGTGTGTGTGTAAGTGCTTACATGTGTTTGTGTGTGTGTGTGTGTAACATGTGGTTAAATATTTTAGCATAGAAATTAATGTTGCATACTTTTGAGGGCCGCTTAGAAATCTGCCCCAAAGTGCAAGATATTTGCGTTGTTAATTGAATGTAGTGAAATTTTAATTAAACTTACTTAATTTCAGTTATTAACGGCACTGTGCTGTGCTGGCCAGAAGTTCGTTTCGCACAAAGTATTATGAAACACTCGCAAGTTTGCCATGCGGTTATTTTGCTATCAAAGTTTTGCATTGTAATTGAGCGTAAAAGCAAAACTTTGACTAGGTTTCTCCCTCTCTCTCTCTCCCTTGCACTCTCTGCCCTCTCTCTCACATTCTTTTTGCTGTTGTTATTTTTTGGTTTATCCTAGGCAATCGCCTGGCAAAGCTAAGAACTTGGCGCAACTTGAGAAAGCTACTCAAAAAAAAAGTAAGTTCCACATCGTCTGTAAGCACACAACAAGTTGGGGCGGTGGGCGTGGCTCTGCAGGATGTACTCCTCCATAAAGTTCAAGAGCAACATATGTTGTGGCATAAATTTTATCAAGTCCTTGGGCTTCCCAGCTGCCTAGGCATCCGCAGTATCCTTAGCTGCCATGGTTTCCTTCAACCGCCTTGTTTACTTTCATGTTGCCCAAAAGTAAAAAAAAGATAAACCAACAACAACAACAGAATGCAAAACAACAACAACATCAACCAAATTATGGTTAGACTTTTAACTTGTTTATTACGCCCGGCTACACGCGACGCTAGAATATAAAGTTTTTTAATTTAATTTTAATGAAAATTTATGATTATTTCTTTCACACGCCAAACTCTCAAAGTTTCTTTCGTTCTCGTATTACTATTAGCAAAGAGATCATATCTTATATCGTATGTCTCGTAGCTTGCGCATTATCTCTATAATTAACCGAATCTCTAGGGCTTTGCATATCCTTTATTAAAATATATGAAGCACTGAAGAAATATTTGGCTTTCATAAAACTTTTTTCCAAAGGGTTTTTATAATTGGAGATAGTTTCTTATGTTTATATGAAAGCTGAGTTAAATATGATTTCGGTTAATAATAAGAATTTATTCGATAATGGAATTCTCCCCGTATATGTGTATATATGTTTCTTATGTATCTGTACATATATAAGACTATAAAAAACTATTTTCTAATTTCTAATTCAAAGTACTCAAAGCAACCTAGAAAGTTCTTACATATTCTATCTGAAGACTTACAAAAACTATGCAGTGTAACTCATATACACTCATATACATACATATATAAAACATACATACATATACATATATACCTTCACCTATTTTCTCATTTCATCATCATTCGATTTCGTGGCTGGTCTTGAAGCACTTTAACTAATCCCATCGTCGACTGCTGTTTGAGCCTCATTAAAGCGCTCAAGTAATTATATTTTCTATTCATCTGTCTCGCTGTGTACGTCTCTCGACCCGCCCCACTTGGCGCTGGCGTGTTAAATTAAACGAATCCATTAATCGGATGGCAGTTCCTGTGAATATGAAGAGCTGTATAAATATTAATAACGTTTCAAATGGCATGCCACGTAGCTGTCATATGTATGAATGCAGCTCGACGTCAGCCCCGCCCAGGCCCACAGCCCCTAGCCTACAGCTTTTAGCCTCCATCCTCGGGCGACCCAGCCACACTCTCTAGAAGCCTGTCAAACTTCTCAAAGATGACAAGGCCCAGGCCCAGGCCCAGAAGAGGCATTTTGGTGGTTGGGGGCGGAACGTTTTACAATTGGGACAAATTGCATTTGCTCTGCTCGTTGAATGGGCTGTGTTCCGTTCATGTTAGTGTCTAGGCTTTGTTTCGACACGACAAGCCGTTGTGGGTGGGCGGGGCGGTGCGGCGTGGAGGGTCAGACACATACATAGACAGCAAAGCGAACATAACCCTAAACATTACAACATGCATCATCAACATAATCAACAAGAATGACAACAGCTACAACAACAGCTACAACAGCTACAACTGAAGCACGCGCTTGTCATTCAATATATCGCGTCGATCTACACACACACACACACACATGCTATCTCTAAGCAGAACAGAGAGAGAGAGAGAGACCCACACACACACGCACACACATGAGCAGGCTTAGCAATGTGCGTGCCAAGAGAGTTCATCTATTTTTTCCCATTCCTCATTTCATTGCTCCGCTCTCCACCTTCGCTTCTGTTTATATTTATCTGTGTATTAAATTGCGAGCGAGCTCGTGTGCTGTGCTGAGAGACCAGCAGAGAGGCCTCGACTATTGTTTGCCTTGTCTTTGTCGTCGTTGTTGTTGCTGCTTTTGTTTCTATAGTCATTTTTCTGCCGTTATTTTTATCAGTGAACGTGAACGTGTGTAGGAAGGAATCCAGTTTGAGCTGCTATTTTTACTTGCTTCTGCCCTATGTCCTCATTGTTGTTGCTGCTCCGGCTGTTTGCCCATTCTCTTGTTGTTGTCGCTTTAATTGTATGCCGTTAGTCTTATTCGCTGTGCGAAGCTAGAGTTGACCAGTTAGCAAAACTTTAATACTCTATAAACATAAAGTTTATGTAAATTTTATGAGGGCAATAATTAGTTCATTTAAAATAGGATTAACGGGGTTTGCATGTTAAATATAAATAATTTAAATATGACATACAAATATATACATTGCAAGATAGGGTATGCTGGTAACGCATACTTCTTAAGTTTACAGCAATTGCTGGACACAACACAGATTAACATCTCACCGCATTTACATACATACATATGTATATCAATTATAATTTATTAAATTAAATAAGCTTAAGCTATCTAACTTTGCTTCATTAAATATTTACGCAGACAAATTAGCTAAGAATAATTCGTCTGATTAACTCCTTCAGCGCTCAGTGCTAAATATACATACACACATACATTCATACATAGCTATTTGTGTACGAAGCTACATTTTTATTGCCGTTAGACGCTGCTGCTGGGCTGAGCGAGAGTCATGTGTTGCAGCTTAAATTGCGCTTTAGGCGCACTCACATTTAGAGTTCGCTGACAGGATGCTGCCGAGACGTTTGTCATGCGCCAGGCAGCGCGACAGCCGCAGCCCCTTTTGCCCACTTGGGCGACTGATTGTCTTTGACTAAGATACGAACAAGACGAGCCGGCAAATTTGATGTACTACACTCACGCTGCCTCTCTCTCTCTCTCGCTCTCTTTCACTCTTTAGCTCTGGTTGCGAAGTGAATGCCATGCATGACAATTTTATTTGGGCTGGTAGAAGAGTGCGTAGAAGAGTGAGTGGCAGCGGCCGTAGAAGAGAGCAAACACAGACACACACGCTACACGTAAATTTCATGCAATTTGTTATGTTTTATGTGCCTCGTTCGTCTGACTCTATCGCTCTATCTCACTCTCGCTCTCTGATGGGGGTGCTGGCAGCTTGAATGTTACGCCTGGGAATCTCAAAATGACAGACTTCAATTTATACAATTTATTTTATTAAGTCAAACATTTGTCTCTCTATGTATGCGTGTGTACGTGTATGATTGTGTGTATGTGTGTGTGTGCGTGTGCCGTTTTATTAACAAATTGATGAAACAATTTCCGCAGCGTTTAATATGGGCAATCTTTTTTTCTGTGTGTGTGTGCTTTTTCTGACCAGCCTCTTGCTTGGATTTCCGCTCTGAAAATCTATAAAAAAAAAGTAGGAGAAATTGTGCCGTGGGAGCGCGCATTACGAGTACATGAATTTGTCCCTTTATAGCGCGTTAAATTTTCATTTTTACTGCACACATAAAATCTACGAATTGGCAAAATTCAATTGCAATGTTATAGATGGAACGCAGAATGGAATGGAATGGAATGGGATAGAGCGGAATGGTGTTGGAATTGAAGTGGCTATGCCACCTAAGCGCCCATATAAATCTCAATTTATGTTGGCTATTTAAGCATTTTGGGCACGCAGCAGCCATTTCGTTTAGGCCCGCTCTAGGCCTCAAAATTATTGAATCTAATTAACTTAAATGAAATGAATGAAGACTACAAATGTGTGCCTGCCAAACTCGTAAAACTTGGCCAAAACCCGAGGCGATATATTGTGTGTATATGTGCGTGTGTGTGTGTGTGTGTACTCGGCCCGTTTAATTTATGGATGTGTATATAAATTCATTTGGAGCTCTTTAATTGCTGCTTAATGGCAGAAACCCTGTAATGGCAGCTACCCCAATGGCCTCAGCCGTAGCCCCAGCCCCAGTCCCATTCCCTGCCTTAGCCTTAGCCTGAGCCCTTGCCGTCGTGGCCTTTGTCTTTCCCTGTGAAGGTCAACAGATTGATTGGGGATTACGTACGCTGTTTCCCCTTCAAACTGTGGATGCTTATTGAAATTGTTTATTTGCTTTCGTTTCATCTCTCTCTTCTTCTTCTTCTTCTTCAATTGATTGCAATAGAAAATTGTACTAAAGTCCTGTAATTAATCATTTAAGAAGGGCTTCGGTTTCGGTTTCGGCTTCGTCTTTGGTTTCGTCTCTTCTAATATTTATAATATAAATTGAGCTGCAGATTATGGGTTTCGCCCATTTTTCGGGCTCTTTAAAGTGGCATTAAGCCTCTGATAAATTAAGTGTTAAAAGCGTAGCTCAGGGGGCAGAAAAAATGCCGAAGATAACGAAGCAAGTTATCTTTCGTCTTAATGAAGATGAAATTCTTTTTAGATTTTATATCCATCTCAATTGTTGTTGCTGTTGACCTGCGTAACTCTTTAAGAGTCGAAATTCTGGCCTCAAATTTTATGTAAATTTGCCTTTGATTTACTCACATCGAAACGTAAGAATAGGCCAAGGTATGCCCCTCAGGTGTTTGTTTGTGCTCCATGCTGATGAGTTTCCTGAGAGTTTCTACCACGTCTTCGCAGTCTGAACCCTTTCATTTGCCCCACGGCTGTTTCGTCCTTTTTACCAGTTACCAAAAAAAGAGAAAAGGTTTATTTATGTTTGGCTTTCGATTTACTTTTTATGCATTGCACATCCTTCAATTTGTCAACCCAAAAAAAATAACCAAATTTTACATTTTCTTTTTATTGTGGAGTATGAAAAAAAAAAATAAAAATGTAATGCAGTTAAATTTTAGGGCTAAATTTGTGGCTCAATTGAAATTTTATTATTGATAATATTGCCTTTGGTATAATGTATAAATGTTTATATATATATTTTTAATTTTTTTTTTTTTTGTAGACTATTCCGGGAATAAACAATATTCCAGCTTCAATTTTACAGCTAGTCCAATATCAAATATTGTCTGCCTGAATTTTTTAGCTTAAAAAAAAAACATGAAGTCGTTTCGCTGGCAGCTTTTAATGCTTTGTTATCAATATTTTGTTATTACGCACACTCCAGGGATATCTGTGTCCTTTTTTCCAATTCTGATTTGTCCGTTGACCATTTGAGCTGTCCATCACTCTGACAGTTAGTCAGTCAGTCAGTCAATCATTGTGCTGTGAAATTTGAGTAGGCAATTTTAATAATTTAAGTGAATGATCTATCACAGTTACAGTTAATCTATCAACGACAGCCGAGGCCCAGTCGGCTTTACACACACACACACACAAACATACATACATTTACATACAGACTTTCATCATCTTTGTTTCGCTTTTAACAAATTGTCTTGTTAAAAGTTTTTTTTCCTTGCCGCAAAACAGAGATAAAAAAAATCGTGGCCAAGAAAAAGAAAAACCGTTAAGAGAGGAGCATCTCGTTGTGTGATAAGAGAATTTGCTGGCCATTAGCATTTAAGGCGTTAAGTCATTTATATTCATTTTGGATATTTGCACAATTCCAATGAAACGAAACGAATTACTTAATTGTCAAGTACTGATGCATAATCTCCAGCCAGAGAAAGGCCCCCGGATCGATAAATCATCAAGTGGTACTTCTCGGGAAGTGTATTCATGTCCACAATGAATGAGTGGAATAAAGTTGAGTAAAGCCCAATGTAAGCAAAATACAACGGGAAGCATTTTCTGGGAATTATTTGAAGCACTTGCTTTGCAATAACAGTATTTATTATAATATTCTATTAAAGAATGAGCGGCGAATAATGGACTTTAAATTAAAGTGGATTTCTAAATAATATCTTGTTATTTTATTGTTGAAATCTTGTCTGATCTTTGCTTTTTCTCTTAGATTTTCTTCTTATGTTACTTTATATATATATATTCTTCTTTTATTTTCGTTTTTCTTCGTCTCGTCGTCTTTTAGCCTTTTCTTCCCTTCAATTTCTTTATATATTTTCTTCTATCAGTTCATTTATTTATTTCTTTTCCTTTCTCATCTTCTTTTGAAAGAATTTCCAAACTTTATTCTCGTATATATATATTTTTAAATATCTCTATTTTCTTTCCACCGAGTTCACTTCATTTTAATTCGCTTCCATTCTTCAGTATTCTTTCCCCTTTTCTACTCTTTTAACATCTATTCTTTTTCTCTTCATTATTTCTTCCTTTAAACTCTTTTCTCTTCCGCTTTTATAGTTTCTACTCTATATTTCAATTCTTTTCTTGTTTCTCACTTCTGTTATCCTGCCGCCCTGCTCACCTCCCCTTCTCTTATCTTAGCAGTGAGTTACTTAACTTAGCCTCTGAGTAACTTTACTCCAAAATTCACTTTTCAACAATACTTACGGCTTCAAGTATTCAACTGCTGGGAAATGGTGAAAATCCCTTTTTTCCCACAGTAATATGCAAATTTGTTGTTGGTATTTTATTACTCGGGATACTCATCAAATTTCGAATGAGTTATTTGAATAAGTCAATGGGGAAAGGACGCAGGACTCGGGATCCAGAGCCGTTAAGTGAATCGGCAAGAAGGCAAAGCACCTAAGACTGGGATGGGTACTGAGACTGCGACTGAGACTGGCACTGGGACTGGGATTGGGATTGGAATTGGGATAGGCATAAAAAGCATCAATCATCAATTTAGCAATCTTTCGATGGGGTCTCACGTCCTTGGGCGCCCAGCTGCAAATAGTTGAAGCCGCTTAAGCACGAATTTCTATTAAAATATTTATGCAAAAAGCTACGGGGCGACAATCTAAGCCCGCTACGGCTATGAAAGGCTCTCAGCCACGGCGGCTGTGCGTGAAAAATTTCAGCAAAACGATTTTCATAATCGATTTTCAGTGACTGTTGACAACAGCAGCAGGAAAAGCAGCAAAGGCAGCTGAATGGCAGCTAGATATGCGGGAGGAGAGGACGGTGCCGGCGCTTGTCAACCTTTATCAGGAGCAGGGCTATAGAAAAATGGGCGCTGGGCGGGCAGGGCGTGGCTGTTGGGTTGGAGGCAGCCAGACAGGCGAGCAAAGCCGAAACAAATGCGACATGCGTCTGTTGACAATATATCAACATGTGGAATACGGGCCGCCCCGCAGCCACCCCCTCTCCACGGCACACACACCCACCCCATGGTGCGTCCTTGGATAAAAATGCAAAAGGCTGGAGCCGACTTGACAATTTTTCTACTTGACTTTGACATTTGCTCAGAGCCCGCCTCCTGTTTGTTGTCTTCGACTGTGAACCGATGCCAGGTCAAGTAATCTTTAAAGTATGACGTCTCTCTCTCATCTCACTCCCCCTCTCTCTCTCTCTGTCTCTACTTTAGGTAGTCATGGATAGTCCTCACTACAATTGTTTGCCATTTGAAGCTAACGTAGCGCAACTAATCGATGAGAAAGAGTCGAGTCGAGTCGAGTCGAGTCGCGTCGAGTCGATAGAGAATCTCTCAGGCTGGGGTGCGAGGAAATGGTTCGAGCTGACTTTGAATCAGAGATTCGTACGCTATGTTGTCTGCTTCTATTCCATTCTTTTTATTTCGCTTTTCGTTTTTCATAATGTGCTCTTAACCCGTTTATGGGGCGTAGCTTATGTGATGATAGTATCATTGAGGCTGCCAGGCAAAAATGTGCTAAAAGAGAATATGTGAAGGAAAATCCTTAAATGCGATTCGCACCAGTTGCTTCCCCTGCAAATAGTGTGTAAATCATGCTCGATGGCAGAGGCCTTAGCACAGTGATGGATTACTAGTGCCAGCGAATGCAGTCGAATGGGTTCGAACTGAATAAGCGAGACTATGAAGGGAGTGCATGACTAGAATATACCTGGGTTGTTATAATTTTGATGGGAAATAAGTGAAGACATCTTAAAATATATGATAATAATATGATTTTTCTATGTCCGCCTCTACTTAAATCGAATCCAATTGCCTTGTGGACTTTAGCAGGAAATACCCAATATTGTTTAGGCATCTATGAATACAAAATGATCATAATATGATTGTTCTCATTCTGTCTCTCCTGGAATCGAATCTAAGTGAAGGTTTCTGGACTCTAAAGCGAAATACCCAATATTGCTTGGGGTTTAGTGGTTGGAGGTAGTGGGTGGAGGTATTTATTTATACCTAAGCAGAATATTTTACAATAATTCTATTTCATCTATGCAAGATATGTACAATCACTGAAATTATATATCGATTTTCATCGCTAATAGTTTAAGTTATCGATTTATTTATTGTAGTTCAGCTAGAGCAGTTTCTTATTGTCTCTAACTCTCAAGGAAATAGAAATAGAAAGTTTCTATGAATATAATAAATTAATAGGATGATTATTCTATTTCTGTCTCTACTTAAATGGAATCTAATTGAAGCTCTATTGACTTCAGCAGGAAATACCCAATATTGCTTAGGTCTTTGCTGGATAGTGGGTGGAGATGTTTATTTATACATAAACAGACTATTCTTACACAATTCTAGCCATACTTTACTATTATAAGATTAAGCAATGTATGCTCATATCGATTTTAATCGATTTCCTTGATTAAATTATCGATAAATTCACTTAAGTAAGAATAACTTAAGTACTTTTTTATTGAAATAAAAATATTGTAAGCTAAATACAAATAATATAAATATGCATTTGAAAATAAACACAATTCTCTGTTCATCAGTTATCCATAACAGTAGAGTTACAAGCAGCTGCAGGGTGTTTTCTAGTCAGTCAGCTCTACACCTGCTCGACTTTCTATAGCATCTTCCAGCTTCAGTTAAGAGTTGCTTTTGTTGCCGTCAAATAGTTAACGTAAGTTCGGTCGCCCACTAATTACCCAACTTGAGCTGCCATTGTATTGTTTATCTTTGGACAGCATGCCTCACAGATAGTAAGAGAAGGAGAAAGAGAGGGTGGAGAGAGGGTAGACATTTGCCTTTGGAGACTATTTCAAAAATTAAACAGATTTATTATGCAGTGGCCCAGTGTGTTGGCTTCATCTTAAAGTGGAGTCGAGTCGCGTCGCGTGGCGTCGTCTCTCCCCATGATAGACTGGGGAAATGGGAAAATGGGGAACTGGGGAGCTGCTCTCACTTCCCTCTGTGCTGTTTGTGCGCGTGCTGTGTTCGCGGTTTTCAGAAAGGCGCTGGGTAGAGGGAAGCGGAGGGAAGGACCCCAACGACATTGGTGGCTTGTGGTTTAGTGGTTTGGGTGGCTTGGGTGGCTTGGGTATAGGAGATAGCAGAGTCCGGGGGGGCGGGGGCGGTTGCCTGCAGCTAAGCGCATTGCGTTTGTCAAATTTTGACGAGTTCGCCGTGTATCGATTCGCCCGGCTCTTTGAAATCTATCCCAGTGCGCGGCTCTTTGGCTTAGTGTGTCCTTAAGCTAAATTAAAGCATATATTACATTTCATTAATCCTTTGATGTCGGCGCTGGGGGTCCCTGGCAAAGCAGCCAACGTCGCCCACTTTGATTAAGTTGCGGATGTTTGCGATTGAAAAGGGCTCGTAATTCCAGAAATTAACTTAACTTACGGAATTCGCTTTGAAGCGCTCGCAGCCGAGGCACGCTGCCAAACACTAGTAAATCCGCATGAATTATAATGAGTTGAAGTGTTTATCCTGGCTCGCTAGCTCCAAAGTAACTTGATTAATGCGCGGCCCAAGCAGCTGCCAGCCCAGAAGGGATGGGATCTGCTCCACTCTAAGATATATGAGCTGCAAAGCATTTGATGGACTGCAGAACTACATTTTTGACAAGCTTGATTTATAGCTACTTACGAGTTATATACGGCTAGTCCAAGAGCTACACAAGGTAGCAGGCAGAGGGTTTAGGTTAGGGTTTACTGTAGTAGGCGATGGCTCTTCATGGGTAGATAGTTTATAGGTATTATGGGAGATGGAGACCTGAAGAGAATAATTTCAGTTAATCTTTAATATGCAGAGAGAGAGACATACATATATCTACATACATATATATTGAGGGACAGAGATGTCTCTTTAACTTTATAGATCTAGCTTATATGTAGATGTCTCTCTTTATATCAAATAAGTAATTGGATTTGGCTTTACAGATCTAGACCTGACAAATCATCATAAATTGTTTATTAGTAATAAAATATTATATAATAAAAAATATATATAAAAATAAATAGTTATTAATTACTATTTATTTTTATATATTTTATTTTATTTATTCATTTGTATTTATTTTATATAATAATTATTATTTTATAATAAAAAAAATATAATAAAAAAAATTAATTCATAATTTGTTTATTAATAATAAAATATAATATAATATATAAAAATATATATAAATATAAATAATAATACATAGTTTGTTTATTGATAATAACATACAATATAATAAAAAAAATATATAAAAATAAATAATAATGCATAATTTGTTTATAAGTGATAAAATTTAATAAAACAAAAAAAAATATGTAAAAAAAATGATAATTCATAATTTTTTGATTAATAAAATATAATAAAAAATGAATAATAATTCCTAGTTTGTTCATTAGTAATAAAATTTAATATAATAAAATATATATAAGAAAATTAATAAAATATTTACTTTGTCTACTTTATCGATTGAGAACGCAGAAGCTCTATGTAGAGCTATAAAAATGTGCATACATAAATAATATAATAATTTATATAAAAACATAGGACTATGCCTCCTCAATCGATAAAATAGACCAAACAAATATTTTATACATTTTTTTTTTAGTTAACCACAGCAAATTTTGACCACACAAAAAATCAACATTAATTTAACACTCTGCCCCCTCTGCCTAGAGAAAATAAAATCACCAAAAGACAATGCAATGCAAAGGCAAACAATCAAAGGAAACGCCGAGGCGAACTCATAAATTTTAGTCACGTCGAAACTTTGTTTGTGCCTCAAAGACAAAAAACCCGCAAAATTTAATGATTACACAAAAGAAAACTGAAATGTTGACAAAATAATGGAATACCCTAAATGTGTGGAGGGAAAACCTCTGCAGCATTAACTATAAATATAGAAATGACACTTGATATATAGACTGAAGTAGTAAAAGTCTTGAGGGCTGCCATAGTACATACTTTAATTAATTTATTTAATAAATATATATGTTTTTTTTTTTTTATTGAATATAGCCATATCATAATTTTTGCTGTGGCTTTAGTATTTATTAAAAAATATGTAAAGTTGTTTGATTTTTGTTCATTTAATATTTACATTAAAAAATATTCTTTTTCATATATTTATTGAATTATATTAATTTATTAATGTGTTTCATTTATATACTTTATTGTTTTGTGTTTTTTACATATTTAAATATGTAAAAAAAATATTAATATTACTTTTCTTCATTTCGTTTTATATTTTCTTTGCTTTCTTTTATTGGATTCGATTTTTATATATTGGAATTTAAATTAATCATTAATCATTAATAATAGCAGTAAAAAAGAACAAAAACATGAAATGAATCCAGATGAGTTGATTAAGATTTTAATATAATTTATTATTTGTTATCGTCTAACAATATGATATGTATGTATATTAATAATAATATTATTATTATTAATATTATATTATATTACATGTATATTTATATCATTTTCATTTATTTATTTATTGTTACATAGAATAAATTCTAAATAAGAAGTTTTAAGCCAGAGCGACAAAGGCCTTCAGGCAGTATTTATTATATTTATATTATTTCATTTATATATTTGCATAATTTATTTTGTATTCTGTGTTTTTGTTATTATTTATTTTTATTTATAAGTTGACAAAAATTTTTACTCTTAGCTTGCCTCAAAACTAAAAAAGTTTCCACTACTCGAAAGGCAAGAAAAAAAGAAAATAATTGTACTTATATACTAAGCTTTATAGGTATGCTAGGTCAAAGGGTCAATTAGTTATTATTTCCTGACTTCTGGCAGAGTCTCCCCAATATTTATAATTTACAGAAATATACAAAGCCTGGCTGAGAGTCGCGCTGAGTTGTCAAGCCTTTTGGCATGGCATAATAATAATATTAATAATAATAATTATTATTATTATTCTACTCGGACTTAAATACTTTAGCAGGGAGTAAGTATTTCGTAGTTGTGCAATAAATAAGCCATAGAAATGGCTGTGTTTGCTTTGCAGTCGGCATTCTGGTGCTGGAGCAAACTTACAATGCGCCCGGCTGAACAATTTCTGTGGAAGAAACCACTGAGAGCAGCCACAACAACAACTACAACAACAACAACAACAACAACAACAACAACAACAACAACAACAACAACAAAAGGCAAAAACTCTGCGACTCACGACGCGACTTGAGTCGACTCAGTGCTCAAAAATTTTACGCGGGTTGACTGCTGAAGTGCCATCAGGGTGGTGCAGGATTGGGTGGGTCATGGGTGGGCACTGGCATGGCCTTTGTCACAGTCAGGGACGCAGACGACAACGACGATGGCGTCTTTTGCATTTTGGCTAGGCGGCAGCAGGAGTAGCAGCAGCAGCAGCAGGAGTAGCAGGAGGCGTAGCAGTCTCGAATTACAAATTCAGCACAATGTCCCTTTGTCATTTATGCATTCGCTGTATAAATTAGGCACAATGAATTTCAGCGGTTGCTCCGCTCACACAAGTTCTGGACTCTTAATAAGCTCTAATTCTCTCTCTCTCTCTCTCTCTCTCGCAGGTGGCAGCGGCAGCGGCGGCGGCGGCGGCGGTTCAGGCGGCGGCAGCTCCTCGGACATAACCAAGGATCACTGCAACAAGACTGTCGACATTTTCGAGGACATCAGCTCGCCGGAGGTCAGCAATCAGAATCTGGGACGTCCGCTCACCTGCTGGTATCGCTTTCGCACGCTGAAAGGTGCGCCGCGCGACTTTGTGCTGCGGCTGCGCTTCAAGAAGTTCAAGGTGGGCCAACTGCTCAACGCCACCCACTGCGAGGGCGGCTTCTTGCAGGTGAGTGGGCCTGATTTATGAGTGGGCCTGAGGGCTGAGCGCCTCAGCCCATCGAATCAAATCTAATTTATAACTCTGTCGCTCGGCCAAACGATGATGCATGTTGAGTCCACGTAATGCCAATGTACGGCCAATGCTTGACAGCTTTATGTGCAATTGGCGCTGTCTGCATCTGTGTGTGTGTGTGTGCTTATTTCTCCTCCTCGCTTGTTGCTTGCAGATTGTTGATGGCAATGCCAAAACAGACGTCTCCAATCGCCGAGAGCCGGGCATGTTCTGCGGCGAGGCCGAACAGCCGCAGACCTTCATCAGCGAGACGAGCTACGTGAAGGTGCTATTCCACACGGACAACTTTACGGATCAGGTGAGCTGAAGCACCATTAATTAATGCAAATCGAGAGATGTGAGTTGAAAAGATGTGTGGGTATATAATGGGTACCTAATGGGGAAAGCAATGTCACTTTTAAAGGCAAAAGTTAAGAGCTCTTTGGGTATTGTAATATAAGGGTATTCTGTATATTTATTTTCAATCAAGATGTGAAAAAATGTGGAGTAAATAAAAAGTGAGAAAAGTATTTTCATAAAAGCATAAGTTAAGAATTCTTTAGACATTTTAATATATTAAGGGTATTCTGCATATATATTCACAATCGAGATGTGAAAAAATGTGGAGTAAATAAAAAGTAAGAAAAGTATTTTTATAAAAGCAAAAGTTAAGAACTTTTTAGACATTGTAATATATTAAGGGTATTCTGTACATTTATTAAAAATCAAAACACTTATATACCATATATAATGTGTATTATAAAGCGTGAAGTAAGTGGGAGTAAGGGTACTCTACATATTTATTCACAATCGAGATGTGAAAAGATGTGACGCAAATAAAAAGAGAGAAAAGTATTTTCATAAAAGCAAAAGTTAAGAACTCTTTAGACATTGTTATATATTAAGGGTATTCTGTTCTGTTTATTCAAAAAAACACTAATATACCATATATAATAATAGCAAGTAAAGGAAAACCCTAGCGGTTCTTCTCAAATTATCTATTTAAAAACATTAAAACATTAAGGGTATTCCTTCAACTATATTCATGTTTATGTTTATGTTTCCCTCTTTAATCTCCCTTGCAATCGTAATCAACTGGGCAACTTTAAAACAAGATTCCAACTCATCCACTTTCCAGTCCTCCAGCTGCGCCCGCTCCACTTCAGGCGCCTCGTCTAAACAACTACGGCGACTTCCAATTACGGTAAAAAATAAGTCTCTATGCTGTTGTCTACCGTCTTCAAGTTGCAGACGCCAAACGCACTTACACTAATAAACCGCCCTGGCTCCATGTTCCATTCACCCGACCCGAGCGGGCCCGGCACATGTCACATGTGTCACGTAGCCGCTTCCTGCTTGTCCTTACGCCGTCTCCTTGCTGCAGCCGTTACACTTTCTGCACCTAAATGTAAATATATACATAATATGTGTATGTGTGTGTGTGTGTGTGTGTGTGACTGTGTGTATTCATATTTATCACATAATTTAAGAAAAATATTACAACACACGAGTTTTTGACGCCCTTAAAGCACAGCAAAGGCGTCGAAGTGGGCATAACCAACGGGCAGATGCCCTGTAATGTGTAAGAATGTGGAAATGAAATGGAAATAGGGTATACCTTGATGTATTTTAGGGAGTAATATACTTGAAGATGTCCTTCATATTGTGGGTAGGTTTCAAACGGCAATGCCAAGCCACAAGATACCCTATCTCATATGAAAGTGCCCTACTTGACATTATTTCTAGAGTAGTTAGATTATGGCCAAACAGCTTCAGCTAATTGATAATGATGTACTAAAATGTTGCACTAAAATGTAAATATATAAATAATTACACACAGAGTACAGGGTATTTTCCCCGCATAAGCTTCCTCATGCAGCTGCAAAGAGAGAAAATGAAGAGGTAGAGGTAGAACTTTACTCTTTCATTTCGAAACTCCCATCCCAATCTGAAGAATGTATTAAAATCTCTTTATTAATATCTCTACAACTCCCAATTAATCTCCAAACGAGCATTACGCAGTCGTTTCTACCCCAATCTAATATATCTATATACATTTTTTTGTACATTTATATAGATATACACATGCATACATGTATACACACATACATGTATATGTTTTTATTTTATCTATCTCTGTTTTTTGTTTGTTTGCTTTGGCTGTGACCCGTGTTGCTCTATCTGCTTGGCTGCATCTATGCAACTCACTTTCGCACTTAGCTTTTCATATACCTACATACATACATACATATATCGCTCACAGATACACACATTTATATACATATGTATATTTGTATGTATGTGTATATTTTTGCATGCATTATTCAGTGGAACGTCTATGCTAGCTGTGAACGTGGGCGTTCCCTACTCTCTCCCGACTGTCGTCTGGCTGCCTGCTCCTGCTGCTGCTGCCTGCTCCTGCTGCTGCCTGCTGCTGTTGCCTCCCTCTGCCCGTTGGCGGCATCTCTCTTTGGTCTGTTCTGGGCCCGACTGGCGACTCGTTGTATATGCCAAATGCTGTTCACAACTTGAATTCTATTTAGCTGCATGGCTGTTGCGTTTGCCCACTGGCTATACCCTGTAAATGTGCCTTGAAGGTGTTAGAATAGGGTATCTTAATTAATCGATATGATGAGGTATATAAAACTCGAGTATATCATAGAGCTTTTCTCTCACTGCTCAAATATTGTTCAATTGAGGAAAAACAGTTTTGATTAACTTCGAATCGATATAAATCGTTGTCGAACTCCTTAGATGGTCCTTAGATTTAAAGTCAACTCTACAGACTCTTCTAGAAGTAATAACAATTTATCAATCTGTTTTATATTTACCTCAGTAAAAAGTCGGCAAAAATTGTTGCTAGTCCATCATACCTCTCTCGTAATATGTGAGCATGTTGTTGTCCTTGTTGCTGTTGCACTCTCTCACAGATTTTATTTTGTGAGCTACGCTGCATTTGCATTTCAACGAAAAACAAAAATTAAAGATAAGATCATTATATCACATAAAGAATTTATAAATTTAAAAAAAAAAAATATATATATATATATAATATATATATATTTATGTGACATTTAAGCAGCAGAATGAAAATTGTGAAATTTTTATTTGATGTGAATAAAAATTCTTGAAATTTTCTCGTCTGCAAGAAATCAAGAGAAATTGGAAAACATTTGTTATATATTTTTAATATATGAATATTCCTTTAAGTATACATATATAAAAGGCATAAATATATATGGAATATATCTGTATATAGATGAGCTTTTAATAATCTGTTAATACATAAGAAATCTGAAGATTTTTATAGAAAATATATCAGTTAGTTATTTCCGCTCTGGCAAAAGTCAAAGATGTCGAGCTAATGTTGTTGTAGCAACGTTTTTTTCTTCTTCTTTGTGCTTGTTTGCTTCATGGTTTAACTTCATGCTGCATTTTATCAGATGTAAGCAGGAGCAGCAGCAGCAGCACACCTACACAAGACAGGAGAGAGAGAGAGAGAGAGAGAGAGAGAGAGAGGGAGAGAGGGAGGGATAGCCAACCTAATGCCATGAACGAATGGCTCATGCAGCAGATAGACGCTCAGCCGGCAGAGCTCTTGCTGCTGCTGCTGCTCCTGCTACTCCTGCACTTGTCCTCCAGAGTGTCTTATGCACACCTTAATGGAGTCATAAATATTTATGAAAACTCGCTACGCGCTCAGCCCGAAGTTGCCTGCTCAGTAGACAGTTGAGAGCGCCGTTTCCTGCCGGAGTTGGCGGAGTTACTGCTCCTGCTCCTGCTGCTGCTTTGTTTTTGCCACGCAGATTTCAGCGCAACTTTTTCCCGCTCATCGTCTTTACAATTTTTTGCCACTTATTCCGCACGAATGCCTTGGAGAATGAGAAGGAGTGGAGAATGAGGGGAGCAGGAGTGGTATTATTCTATATAATAAATAAAAATAATAGAGCAGCGCTGGCATGTAATAATATTGCCACGTACACAATTTAATGAGCAGACAGCAATGCCAGCAGCAGCAGCAGGAGCAGGAGTAGGAGCAGCAGCAGGAGCAACCATTGCACTCTGGCCGAGCTCAAAGTCAAAGTAAAGCGAAAACGAAAACAATTTCGCATTAACATAAATTCATGGCAAATAAATCAAAAATAATTTTCACAAATTGCGACATTCGCGACAGCGGAGTAAAAACAAAAACCAAAAGCGAAATTCCGACTGATTTTTTAATTTATTCGTGCACAAATTTTGCCAGCATATTAAAAGAAGAGCTCTGGCCAATTGGGCAGGAGTGGGGGGCAGGGGCAGGTCGCTGCCATGGCGATAATGCCAGCCACGCTACATTGCATCCGCATCAGCATTGACATCAGCATTGGCATCAGCATCAGCAGCTGCAACAGCGCTCAAAAATATTCAATGCATTTAAAGTCGCATAATGCGGCGAACATAAAGCTGAGAGCAGGAGGCAGGCAGCAGGCAGGAGCAGGCAGCAGGCAGGAGGCAGGCAGGAGCAGACATGATGCAGCAGGCATGCAGCATGACCATAGCACGCAGCCTCGACTAGGATGGCAGCTCAACTAGCTGTCTGGCTATCCGTCTGTCTGCCTGTCTGTCCGTCCGCCTGCCTGTCTGTCCGTCCGTTTGCCAGACTGCTTGTTTGCCATTGTTCAGATCGTTAAGTGGCGCTAACGCCATTGACGCCGGTAACGCATTTAATATTGACATGTGCATTACGCATACGCATCGTGTGCAGCGACTCCCCCTAGAAACCAGCGAGGACCATGACCAACAGGACTCGCAGCACACACGCGTGATTTCTGTACGCATCATCTCTATAACAATTTTGCATGGGGATCTATAGATAGGGAGAGCATTTTATGTGATTATGTCTGTGAATAATATTATTTGTAGTCAATGAATACATTTTGATAAAACCGTTAATTAGCACTGAAACTTGGAGTAATCGATAATTGGAAATTCTGAAATATGAATAGTGAATAGCATAAATACATATATTAATTAAGGAAATATAATAAGGAAACTGGCGAAAGTAATATATAAGTCATACATTAAACTAGAGAAAATAAAACTTTGAGAATTAAATATTACTATTTTATTTGGCTCAATAATATTATAATATTAAATAAAAGAAAAATGTTAAAAAATGCAAGAAATAAAAATAATACATGTACATAGAAGGTGAAAGAAAAATAATGAACATACATACATTTCCAATAAATTAACAAAAATAATAATAGACGTAAATACAGAAAATTAAAAAATACAATAAAATATATTTATATGATTAAATTAAAGTTTTTTTGTATATGACTTTATGTATAAATCAAATATAATTGATTAAATAAAATATTTAATTAATATATATTTAAGGCTAGTATTTTTATTAATTTCTATTTAAATTTATGAAAGGCTAGTGTTTTTATTAATTCTAATTTTAATTCTCCTCATATTTTCATTATTATTATTTATATATTTATTTTTGTTTTATATTTATATTAATTAATATTATTTTTTGTTGCTATTGCTATTATTATTTTCTTAGTTTTTGTTTTTCATTGGTGTATATATATATATTTATTTTTGTTTTATATTTATATTAAATAATATTATATTTTGTTGCTATTGCTATTATTATTTTCTTAGTTTTTGTTTTTCATTGGTGTATATATTTGATGCGTTGTTTATTTTTTATTATTCCATCTATATCTATTTTTATTTTTATTTAATATTTTATTTATTTAACAACAATATACTGCTTGAATTGACTTTAGCAATATTTTATCTCTTTAATGTTACTGTTTGTATGTAATTTAATACAAATCAGTATTTAATTAATAATCTCATAGCTAAAATATATTATTTATTTATTTGTAATGGAGTTATTATAAGAATACAACTTTAAATTTACATGCTAAATGTTTGCAGTATTCAACTCCAATCACTTAACTCACATCAACAAAGTCCAGGTTAACCAACTCCAACGTAGCTCGATAATGATTGCTCTTCGATTGCAAAGCCTTGGAGCCAGCCCTTCTCTCTGCTGCTCAACTGCGACCAAAACTGAAGTGAGATTCGCTGCATTTGCTGTCAGGCAGCTCCGTTTGACTGCCATTTCCCACTGGGTGGGCGGAGGAACGGCAGCTGCAGTGCAGGTCATTAGCGCTGATGAGGTGCACGACTAAACGGGGCTTTCTGGAGCGACGACTGAGCCGCTGTGTGGGTGAGCCGGGCACAGTTAGACGAGCGGGCAACCGTTGAACAACACAGCGTGAGCAAACACTGTGGAAACGCCTTCATGTCCGCATGTCACCTGGCCGGACAAACGGTTCGAGTGGAGACTGCTCGGGTTAGATTGGCCGTCGCTGGGACAAAAATCGACGAAAATTCATCAGAGAGGGGGGAGGGGGACTACTAATGGCATGCAGCTTAGCAGCTTGACTGGGGCAACAGTGCGTATACGTGATTTGCGTAGCCAGAGCGAAAGACAACAGCGCGCTAACAATACATGAATTTCAACTCACTCTCACTAGCTCTTTTTCACTCACTCACACACTCAATCTCACTCTCTCTCTCTCTCTCTCTCTCTCTCTCTGTTTCTCTTCTATTTGCAGACCTACTTCACATTCGATTCACGCGCGGAACAACAAACCGAAGTCTATTTACGCTATGGCCAACATCCGGAATTATATCCAAATCGACGCGGCGAAGTGGTGCAAGGGTACGTATACGTAACGAGAGAGGGAGAGGGGAGGGAGTGGTAATGGGGCAGTGGCAGATAAAGAGAACGAGACTGGCTGAGTGGACTGCCCGCTGTGCTGCGAGCTTATCGATAATGTTTAGCGCCTTTGTGCCATTTTTATGTGCCGTGCGGGGGGCGGGGGCGTGGCAGACAACTGACAGTTACTACTTTGTAGCCAGCGATGCGTTAATTTAATTTTATT
This sequence comes from Drosophila navojoa, assembly GCF_054131105.1. Taxonomy (NCBI): domain Eukaryota; kingdom Metazoa; phylum Arthropoda; class Insecta; order Diptera; family Drosophilidae; genus Drosophila; species Drosophila navojoa. The sequence continues at coordinate 15,278,536 of NC_142893.1, forward strand.
ATGTTGCACGCAACTTGAGTGGTTTTTCGAGCCGGCCCAGCGCAGAGCCCCCAATGTCGAGGACAATTCGCTCGAACTGGAACTGAAGCCGAACATTCCATAATCATATGCGAACAACGACAGTGGGCGTGGAGCTGGCGCTGGGGCTGTAGATGGGGCAATGCTGTAACAGAAGGTCGCATAAAATTGAATTACAATTTGCCAGCCGAGGCGTAAGTTGGGTTTGGGTTGGGCAGGGGGCATGACTGCCACGAGGCACTGCGGCAACATAAACTCGCGCAAAATGTTGAGCGAGAGAGAGAGAGAGGGAGACAGACATGGAGACAGAGAAAGAAAAGACGAGAAATAATAATAAAGAATATAAAAAAAAGAAGACGAACATTTAGTTAGACCCAAAAAACTTTGCAGACATTAAATTTCATTTGATTTGCCCGCTGCTCAGCTTCTGCTCCCTGTTCCTCCCGCTCCTGCTTGCTTGCTCTGCAACTTTTATCTTAATAAAATAAGTTGCAAGTTTTGGGACATTACTTCTGGATCTCTAATGGCCTCTTTTCACAGCCAGCTGAGCTGTCGCGGCATTTGATAAGTTCACACGAAAATTCTCGAAATTAATAAAAAGAGAATTTTGAAGTATTTTAAAGTAGAGCTCGCTCTATTGCTAGCAAGCCTTCAGCTAGCAAACCCAATCACAGTGAAGCAGTTAGGCCTGTAGCTCGCTCTCTTGGGCTGCCTTAATTTGTCTGTCTGCAGTCGTCAGATTTTTGCCATACCCAAGGCAAGCGAATTCCCCAGCGTCCACATGGCCAATATGATTTTTATGCTAATTTGGGGTCACGCACATTGACATCGACACTGAAACGAGAGCAAACCAATACAAAGCCGCAGAGCAGACCTGAATGAACGAGGTGGAGAAGGCGGAACTAGTAAATACCCTGTAGTTAAAGCTCCTCTATAAAAAGTTGGGGTGCTTCTGAAAGAGAACTGCAAAAGTGAAGCCAGAGCATGGTTTAGTTATTTGTCTTTATATATGACGGATTTTATATTTAAGTGAGATACGAATTGTATAGTAGTTTTGTGTACTGGGTGTACCTCTACTATACTTAATATAAATCGTGAACTTGAATAGGAGCAGAAGTTAGAGAAGTACCTAAAGAGTTCTTAAAAAGTGAAGCAGAGCAAGGCATAGTTATTTATTTTTATATCTGAAAGATTTGAGGTAAGTAAGGTCCGAATAGTAATTTTGTATATCATATATACCATATATTTTTGTAATACTTAATATAGAATATGTACTTAAAGAGGAGCAAAAGTTAAGCAAAAGTTTGGGAAGTATCTAAAAAGATCTTCTAAGGTGAAGCAGAGCAAAGGCTCATTATTTTTCTTTATATATGACACATTTGATTTCTATATGATATATTTATATATATGTGTACGATATAGAGACACATATGTATATAGTAATATATCATATAATATGATATATATGCTATATAGACTATCAAGTACTCTTCCAAAGTAGCTGCAGAACAAGTCTTAGCTCTCCTTTATATGCTCAATATCATTTTAGTTCTTCATATTAATCAGTTATATCATGCCCATCGCATATCCCACCCCACAACCCTATTGAATCTAGGGTATTAATATTCAACGGAAGTCAAAAGCAAACCCAAATGAATGGCAAATTTCCTAGAAGAGCAGAAGAAAAAAATTCAATCGAAATTTAGAGTGCAAATAAAATGGTAAATGGTAATCATATTTATGCAGTCCGCCCGCCGACTGCCCCCACCCTTAACCCAGACAACCCTGACAACTCTGGCTAGCATGCGCTTTGTTTGGCTTGAACAAATTGAAAATTATACGCACGGCTCCTTCTTACACTCTCGAACAGTTGTTCTTGTAATTCAAACAACAACAACAATTCTACAAGGTCTCTCTCTCTCTCACTCTCTCTCTCTCTCTCTCTCTCTGTCTGTCCCCGGCAAAAGCTCAAGAATTTCCAAATCACTGAGCACAATTTTCTGCTTTTGTTGTTTCACTGCACCGCTGCCTGGGCTAGCAGTGGGCGTGGCTGGCCTCGACTCGGCTGGGCTGACAGGCAATTCCAGCGATTAATTTGTTGGATTTGTGCCCAGGAGAGAGAAGTTGACGAGAAATTTGAGACTTGGCGACATTTATTTGGGCTGACACAGAGAGGGGGAGGGAGTGAGAGAGAGATGGAGAGGGAACTTACTTCAGATATCTACAGCAACTAATTGAATTTAATTACAATTCTTCTCCAATTCACAGTTCGTACTGCGAGCGAGAGTATCGCGATTGCCGACTGCAGACCTGCTACGTCCAGTCGCCCGCCTATCCGGGCCTATATCCGCGCGCCCTCAACTGCCGTTACAAATTGCACACGCGACAGCCGTACATCAAATTATATCTGCAGAACGAACAGTTTGCGGTCGATGGCCAGAGGTAAGTGCAGCAGCAGCTGAGATCTGTCACAGAGACAGAGAGACGAGAACCCAATATAAATGCATGTGTGCATGTGTGTGTGTGTGTGTGTGGGTGTGTGCTATCAGCAATATATGCAAATGCAAATTGCCGAAAGAAATTAGCGCCAAGTTAACACCCTGTAATTTGTCATTTTGGCACAGACAACGTCGACTGCAATTCCAAATTTTTCACATTCCTTTATTTTCTGGCATTTCATATGCTGGCTGAATATATTTTAAGGAGTATATTGGTTTTCGCTAAAGAATTGAAATCTGGTTTCGCATGCTGCAGAAAAAAAGAAATAATGAGAAAATTAAATACCAATAATAATAAAAAATTAATATAAAATGAAAATATATAAAAAAAATATTAATAATGATAATAAAAAAAATAAAAATAAACTAGAAAATACAAAAAAAATATATATACAGTTGATAACAAATTTTTAATTTAATTTTAAATATATTTTAATATTACAAATTTTTTATAAGAAATTTATTTATTTATTTATATAAACTATATTTGTTTATATATTTTAACAAAACTTAATAATAATAATAAAAAATTGAATACAAATAAAATAATATGTATAAAACCAATTTTAAAAACAATGTTAAAAAACTAAACAAAATAAAAATAAAAATATATATTTATTTTATTTTTTAATATTATATTAATTATAATAAAAATGTATTATAAAAAATTTAATTAAATTTATGAAAACTTTATAATAATAATAAAAATGAACACAAATAAAATAAAATAAATAAATAATAATAATCATATAAAACATTTAAAGAAAATATATTTATTTAAAAAAATAATAAAACAAAATAACATAAAAATATTTTCAATGAGAATTGCATATGTATAAAATAAATATATAATAAATTTATGTAAATTTAACAACAAATCTTTATTTTTTAACTTAACAACAATAAATTTAAATGAACCAAAATTCATGAATTTATATTTACGTTTTATATAATTATATACAAAATAAATATTAAATATAACTATAAAATAAAATAAAATAAATATATATATACTTGAGTATTAAAAAAAATATATATATAACACAATATCGTTGGCAGTTTTTAGGCAGAATTTGTCTACAAAGACATGAATATATTTAAGTAAACTCTATGCAAATGCTAAGCGAGTATTGGACAGTTGTCCAGGCCCGCCTTTCATTCCCTTAGACTCCATTCTTTTCCTTTTCTGCCATTGGCTAGCAGTCAACATTACGTGTATTCTGCTTTTGCACTTGTTGTTGTTGTTGCTGTTATTGTAGGAGCCTCTACTGCTGCAGTTGTTGTTGTTGTTGTTCTTGTTGTAATGCATTTGGCATGCTGACAATGACAATTTGACAGAGCGCTCGGCAAAAATTGGCACCAATTTCGTGGAAAACGTTGGCGACATGTCACAGACCCGAATTCCCCAATCCTAGATCCATACCCAACCCATTAGTACCTATTGCCCGCCACCCGCCGCTGGCCTCCCGCTGCCTGCTGCCTGCTCCTGTTCGCCTTTTCAGCATTCGCCTGCACTTTGTCTGTCTGCATTCAAATTGGCTAAAGGATTACACTCTGAGTGATTTTTTGGGATTCGTTGCGGAGCTTAAAACAGCCATTTGACGATTTTCCATTATTGATGCGAAAGCAACGGCAACGCTCCTGCTATCTAGATGGGGATATTTACCTGAGATCTTAGCGAGCTTTGCTACAGCAAGAGATAGTCCAAATGAAATGAGGAAGAAATAGAAACTAATTTCTATTTTATATTATTTATATTTTCATAAAAAATCTAACAAAATCTTTGAACAGAGTTGAATGAATAAAGTTTTCTTATGCTGTCTTTCCATCTAGTTGTTTAAATTCATTTTCCTCATCTTCAGTTTTCCTTTAAAGCCGAAATGCAAGTAGAAATTGGTGTTATCCTAAAAGTTCCATCACTCTGTGGCATAAAAAACTTTCGACTTTTTACGAGTTGATTTACGATAAACAAGAAACTTGCAAATATTCAATATTTTAAAGCTAAAGTAAGACGATAAAATCAAGTAAAACATAATAAAAGGAGTGGATTTTTAAGACAGCTATGAATTTTCTAGGGCCTTACAAAGTCTTTAATGATGTCACAGCATCCTTATATGCATGCCTATATACAAACAAATTTTAATTTTGTTTTCTGTGAACTTTCGATATATATTCCTTACATAATTTGCGATAATTATAATTTTACAACTATAATTTATTCATTTATATAAAATATAAAGAAAATTCAAATATTTATTAGTTATAAAAAAAAAAAAAAACAAAATTAATACCCACAAAAAATACAATATTATTAAAATATTATTTATATAAAATACAGAAAATTAAATTATTTATTAGTCATAAATATTTAAAAAAAAATGCATACATACATACAATATTATTTATATAAAATACACAGAAAATTATATTATTTATTGGTTATAAATTAAAAAAAAATATATATATATATAAAATATAAAAAATATTATAAAATATAAAAATCACATTTCGGGTGTTTTTATATAGGAAGGGTACTATAATATATAATATAAAATATAATATAATAATATAATATTTAATATATAGTATATAATATAATAATATAATATTTAATATATAATATATAATATAATATAATAATATAATATATAATATATATTTTAATAAATATTTTCTCCTCATAATAGACCTGTTTTATGTGTTTTTTCGCCACAATAATCAATATTTAATATGCATATATGTATATCTGATGTTTTCTTTTCTCTCTGGCAACCATAAACCATTTATTTTCGCTCCGAAATGCCAATAGACGTCACTTGACCTCAGTCGGAGCCCTCGTCAGCTGGCCAACTGTCCAAGCCAATACATCAGCTGGCGGCTGGCGCCTGGAGCACTCGAGTCGAGCGTCGATTGAGTCATTATGGCAGCTACGTTGTCCACTTAATTCGCGCGGGCCTCAGTGCATCTGCCCCAGAGATATAACCCAGGGAATAATTATGAATTTATGCCGTTGAACAGGTACTCAGAGAGGGGGGCATAAGTGTGGGCTTGCGGATTGATGGCGGTATTTAAATTTAAGCTGCTCGAGTAAGTCAGGCAGTCACTAAAGAAATTTATAAACCAACTTGAATGAAGCAACATTGAAGCAAAAAGTTGACTTTAAGCTGAAACTGAGAATCGTCTGGGAATATTAGCGGCTCAGTGGGGAGAAATGCCAGCTGTGCGTGCTGGTTCTTAAATCAGAACTTAAATATTTGATGTGCCCCAAAAAACCCGCAACCCTTCAGCCCCTTAGCTCACCTAGCTGGCAATAGAACACAATTTCCATTTGCCCTTCACAGAGGCGACGGCCAATCATTAAACATCGCCAGGCATTTGTGCGTTATCATCGGGCTTCACTGTTAACGATATGCGAATGGCTAGGACCCATGTGCCAGGGCCATACGCAAATGGCCGCCAGCTGAAGTGGCTCTAAGTAAGTCGAAGCTGTTTCGAGTGCAAATGCCAGCCGAGTCAGCATATTTGAGAAAGGGAGAGAGAGTCTGCTGCTGCTCCTGCTCCTGCTGCTGCTGGCAGGAGTCGCACGTGCACATCAAGTCGAGCCAAGTCGGGACAAGTCGGGCGCCGCCCAGCTGAAATTAGATAAGCAGCATTCAATTTATTTTTATAGATTCAATTTGAATATTTACCTTTTGAGCGACTGTAAAGTCCTCGCCGAGGACGAGCGCCAACTTTGACAGCGCCAGAGCTGAGTGAGTTGGCAACTTTTGGGTCTCCCGCTCGATGGGTGTGGAGGCTGACGGACTAGTTGGGAATCCGCTTTAAGTGCGCATTAATTTGCAAGTCCAAGTGGGCGAGGCCGTTCGAAAAGGATTAGTCAAACAAAACGAGCTAATCGCCGAGTCTCTCGCAGCGAGTTAATCGAAAGGCTTCTCAGTGCCGAAATTCCATTAATGTTGTTTGACTCGGGTCACTGTTTGCATTGGCTCGCCGCCTGTCCTAAATTCCTCAAACATTTAGTCAACGTAAACTAAACCCAAAGCATGCTTGTTGTCCTCACTATTCAATAGGCCCTTACCAGGAACTCTGCTGACTGAGCCAAGTTTTCAAGCCTTTGACATTAGTCAGAGTCATTAGGTGAAGAGGGTCTCTTTTTTAGGATTTACAAAAATCTGCTGAAACTTGCTTGAATAATTTTAAAGTGCTTTAAATAAGCTAAAATGAGAGTTGGTGATTTAATAATCAGGTTGCGCTTTAGACTTTCCCTAAGATCTTAAATTTTCCATATCAGCTTCTATTGTCAGGTTTTTTAGCACATTCCACTAGAAAAGTTGAAGTCCTTAAAATTTTATTTAGGATTAATCTTACTCATCTTAACTAAGCTTCATCAAATGTTGTGCACAAATGAATTTTATTAAAATGAATATTATTAATTCGAATTCCGATTTCCACAGAAATTCATATAATGGATAATTATTGAGAGCAAATTTCTTTCAGGGGCATAGAATTTTTTTCGATTTAGGGTTGCCAGATGGCTGCGTCAAACATGGACAACCCTGTACTCATACTGTTTTGCTGCCAAATCTTGACCTTCAATAGGCTTTACCTGCTTGCTTGAGTGCTATAAGAAATCAGAAGTTGGTTCTCTTAAATTTCCACTGGCTTCCCACTTTAAGAGCAGCTAGTAGCAAAACCTTCTCTAGAAGGCAGCCCAGGCTTTGATACACTCTTTATCCACTTTATGATTACCAAATTTGTTTATGCACACATTGGATTAGGCCATTTGTGCAATAAGTTCAATCAAATATTATTCTAATGCGACTATAGATGCAAAATAATGCCACTTGCTTAATTATGTGTGTATATACATATATATAATGTGTGTGTGTGTGTGTGGGTGTGGCCATTCTGTTTACAAACAATCAGCGTAATCCATCTAAGCCATTACACAAAGCTCCATCAAATCCAGTTCATAAAACACTCAAAGTTCCACACGCGATAAGCAGGTTCGATAGCAATGACCTGACCACAACTATATGTGTGTGTGTGTGTGTGTGGGTGTGTGTGCGTCTGTGTATTTGTATAAGCATGTGGTTATGCCAAGTCAGCGCTGGGGCAACTTTTGCCTTTGGCTCCTTTATAAATCAGTTCAGTTTATTTCGATGCCGAGGCTCGTTTGCCAGCCAGCCGAGTTTTGCGAAACAATTTTTCTAATTTCTGTGCTGCAAACATCGAAAACATTTTGCCAACGTAGCAGTTTCTTCTCCACACACACACACGCGCACACACACGCACGGAGCAAACTTTTAGTGAAACTTTTTTTTTGCTTTTTCGGGGCGAAATAAATGCAAAAGTCATCGAGAAAAAAGTTTTTTAATATGCCGAAATTATTACCAGTCAGTTATTTTTGATATGTCTGTTGTCCGACAAAACTTTCGTCGAGCCAAAAGAAAATTATATATATATATACACACATATAAAGTGTATATATATATGTAATCAACTTTTTGCCCTACGCATTTGTTATCAATAAGTTAGATTAGGTTTGCGCCAGACGCAGCGCAACTTTTGCTGACAAAGTGATTAAATTGAGTGAAACGAGAAACAAAACTGTACGGCTAATAGATACGTACAGGCCAGACAGACAGACAGACAGACGGACACTGTAGCATTAGATCTATCCCAAAAACTTTTAACGGCCAGCAAAAAGTTCTACGGCCCCGCTGCTGCTGCTGTCAAAGGCTCAATAAAATGTCAATTAAATTGGCATTTTTGTTGCACTTTCAAATCACACACCCAGACAGACGGACGGACGGACGCACGGACGGACTCGACGCGCTACGGCTGCCAATTGTCGGCCCGCATTTGATTAAAGGCCAGTACGTAATTGCCAAAGTTAGCCTTCAATTAGAAAGTTCACAAAAACACACACAGAGATAGAGAGGGGGCGTGGGTGTGGGAATGGGAGTGGGAGTGGGAGTGGAAGGGGCTGAGGGTAGTCAGACGGTAGTCAGGTGAAAGGCATTTCGTTTGCCTTTTGAATCGGCATGAAATTCTCCACCTTCTCACAAATTGTATTGCCAACAAATGGCTGGCAGCTGGAGCATCCGGACTTCAGACCTCATCAATGGCCTAGCCAGATCGAATCGCTGCACAAAGGTCACTTTGTCTAGGCCAAACTCGGAGTCAACTCAAAAAGAAAACAAATACAAAGCAGAGAAGGTAAACAGAGAGCAGCGTGCGGCCCAAGTTAAAGTGGGAAAGAAAAAGCTTTAAAAACAGACGATTTAGAAATGAATGTCAGCCGCATAGGCGTAGCCAAAGGGGGGGTGGGGTCTTTACAAGTGAAGAACATACATCTATATATCTATAAAAGATATATATAAAAGATAGATAGAGCATGAGCATATATAATTAGATTTAGTACCTCACGGCAGCCACCCACCTGGCTTACCTGTTCTCACCTCATCTTCACCTCAGTGGGGCAACTTTGCCTTGCTTTACACTCTGAGCCCAATTAAAATGGATTTTCATTGTATAATCGATATCGATGCTGGGCCATATAACGGAAGGCAGCAGGAGCCGTGCTTGACCAAGGCAACGCGCTGCATCCTTCTAGCCATGTCCATGGTTGTGGCTATAACTGTTTGCTTAAGACATGCGAAATCGAAACCCTCAAATTACATTTTCATCGATTTAAGCAGATAAAAATAAATATTAATGAGCCACAATTGCCAGGGCTTGAATTTGAAATCGCTCTAATTTTATATTAATTGTAATATAATAAATATATTTATATTAATATAAGCAATTGTCGAAAATAGCAAAATTTACAATTAAAATTAAAATAATAAATGCTTAATACTTAAATTATTTTAAATTTTATATTTATTATAATCTCTTATAAATAAATAAAAATATAAATAAATAATAAATAAAATTAAAATAACAGAATTTAATTAATGAACTGTATATAATATATTTAAGAATAATTGATTAATTGATTTAATTTAATAAATTTAACAAAATTGAAAATAAAAAAAATTATTTTAATTACAAATTAAAAAAAAATTATTAATAATAATAATTTAATAAATTTATAAAATGCTAAAAATAAATTTAATAATTATAAATTTATTAAATTTAACCAAATAGAATATTAATATTAATAGTTAATACAAAAATGAATATATTAATAAATTTATAATAAAATAATATTAATATATGTATAGCTTAAAAAATTAAACCAAATGAAAAAGTTATGAATGATAATTGATACAAATACAAATATATATAATTTAGCACTGCCTGAAGGCCTTTGTCGCTCTGGCTTAAAACTTGTTATTTAGAATTGATTCTTTATAACAATAGACAAATAAAATAAATAAATAGTATAATTCAATAAATTAAACGAAATTCCAAACAAAAACTTTAATATTAATAAATTTAGTTTAATAAATAATGAAAAAACTATTGACTAAAAGAAAATTATAAATGTAATTTAATAACTTTAACAAAATGCCTTAAATAAATAAAAAATAATATATAAATTAAATAAAATGGAAAATTTAGGTTTCAATTAATAAGAATAAAATAAATTGCAGCTAGCAAAATATAAATTTATAAATTTAACAAACTGCACCAAAATTATATTTAAACATTAAATCAAATAAATTTAACAAAATACTATAAATAAATTCAATAACAATGAATTAATAAATTAATAAATAAATTAATAATAAAAAATAATTACATTAAATAAAATAAATTCAACAAAATACTACAAATAAATTTAACAACAATTAATTGATTAATTAATTAAACAACAGTTCGAACTACAAGGTATCTCCCAGTCGTTCACTTCCTGTCAAAATAAAGCCCGCAGTAATTGCAATTTCTGCTTTGTGTGGCGATTAAAAACAGAGTTTCATTAAGGTGCCGCAGTCTGCAGTCGAGCCCTTTGATGAATCAAAGCATAATTCTGTGCGCTGTGCTCGGAAGCTCGAGTGTTTGAATGAGCGAGCTGTGAATGGCTGCGAGTGACAAATGGTGAATTGAAATAATGTTGCTCTCGTTGCAGATGTGAGAACGTGATGACCTGCCCTATAAGGCCGATTGGGTCCGGCAACGAGCACTGCCCCTACGATTGGCTGGCCGTTTATGATGGCCGCGATGAGCACTCGCCGCTGATAGGCAAATTCTGCGGCCTGGGCAAGTTTCCATTCAGCATTATTGGTAAGCACAATGCCGGCACTGCCGATGGCTCTGTGGATAACCAGAGTTGTGATTCCCCACCGCAGGCACCTCACAATACATGTACGTGGAGTTTGTTACGTCGCCGGCGGGGCCGCTGCTCAATACGGGCTTTCATTTCAATGTGGGCAACTGGCCGGGGCATGTGGAGACGGCGGGCATCAAGCACGGCGTCTGCGACTGGCTGCTCAGCTCCGATTCGCTGAAGGACAGCAGCGCCAGCGAGGGCATATTCCTGAGCATCGCCCACTGGTATCCGCCCAACACCTCCTGCAGCTATCACATCAAAGGCCATCCCGGCGAAATTGTGCGGCTCTACTTTCCCAGGTGAGCATCATATGACGTATTTCTGATTTTTAACTGAAGGCAGCTATATCTCTGGCGCGAGAAATTAGTTGGGTTAGATAATATATATAGGTACAACTACTGATACCACTTAGGTAAGAGTAGGGCATTTAAAGTGGCTTTAAAATGGGTTTGGTTTTTGGATATTTCTATTAAAAATTGTGCCAACATACCAACAAATCCAATAAAATTTATTTTCCTTTTAATTCACCTTTAACATATTAAACATATCAATATCAGCCTTTGCTTGAGTCTCAAACACTAAGCTAGCTGCTATAAATATTTTTTTAATAAAAAAAAAAAAATAAATAAATAAATAAACAATAAAAAATTATATAGAGTATATATTTTTAGTATAATTGAAAAAAAAAATAAAATTTAAAAATAAAAAAAGTATAAAAAACAAAATAACATATATAGTATATTTTTTATGTATAATTATAAACTATAGCATACATTTGGGCTGGCGTATTTTACATATTTTTATAGAGGCTCTGTAAAGTAGCAGCTTTTCATTTTGTAATTTAAGAAGGAAAAGACCATATATATAATAATAAGCGAAACAGTCTAAATATATTTATTATTTATTTTTTTAAATAACAAATAAATTAATTTTATTTATTGTTTTATTATTTTTAATTTTTTAATTTTATTATTTTTTTTAATATTTTATTATTAATTTTTTATTTATTTTATTTATTTTATTTTTTATTTTATTTTTTATTTTTTATTATTTATTTTTATTTTTTAAATTATTTTATTTTTTATTATTTATATTTATTTTTTAATTAAATTTATTTTGTATTAAACTTTTATATATATTTTATTTCTTATTTATTTCTTTTATTTCTTAATTCTACATTTACATCTAATAGGGTATATGCATTTTTTTATATTTATAAATATTAAATAAAACCCTCTTCAGTTAATGTCATAAAAATAATAATATAAATTAAGTTATTATTACAAAAAAATAAATAAATATAATTATAAATAAGTTAAATTAGAAATAGCTCAAATGACATTTTTTATTTATTTAATTTATTTAATTTAATTTATTTATTTCTTTAGTAATCATTTGTACTTTTCATTAACAAGCTTTCATTTTCCTTTAGTGGCAGCCCTACCTAGGTCTACATAAAACTTAAAAACAAAAAAAATTTAAAATCTATGCCTAGATTACATATATGTTTATGATTACTATTCTTACATTTTATTTATTTATTTATTTATTTTAATAATATTTTAATATTCAATATTTATTAACATTTTAAAGGCGATTGTTTTTTGCAAACTCTCATTTACTATTAGATCAAATCAATATGAACTAAACATTCACCTATTATTTTATTCAGATCTGAATAGTCATAATTTATATATAATGCATTTACCCTCACCAGATCAACATCCCCTCTTCAGCTAAACTCCTCTTCAGAGTGTCTTCTCCTCAAGACTTTTGCCCACGAAACTCGACAAGTATTTAATAATTTTGCAAAATATTCATAGCTGAAATGCTTCAGCAAGCTCTTATTTAGTTAACTGGCGTCTCTCGTATCAATTTCGCCAGCTCTTGTTGTTCCGTTCACTCGACAAAAGTTGAGTTTATTTCCCCCCCCCCTTCCCCGCACTCCAATGCGGGGCATTGTCCGAGCTTCCATTCAAAAATCCAACGTCGTCGTCGACATTTCACTTAAAGTGCAAAGTTTTGTGGCTTTGTGGGCGTATGCGAATGTTTCATAAAGAAGGGGCCAAACCCCACTCCCCTTCCCACTGCTCTTACCTCTCCCCTCTCCACTCTGCAGTCTGCAATTCATGTTGGCGCTGCGCTCTATGCTGTAAGCGTATTTTAATGAAATTTGCCGCAAAGATTTATGTGACATTTTAATTTAACGTGTCGAGTTGAAGTTGTTCTTTATATACATATATATATTCTATATACATATATATATATTTTTTAACTTTGTGTTACGCCCAGAGTCACATACTTTCTTTATCCCTGCGTCGTCGGCGTCGTCGGGCCGTTGTTTGTGTCTGGATCCTGAATGCTCGGAACTTTTGTGCAAGTGTCGCATTGGTCCGTGCATTCTGAGTTTGCATTCAACTGAATCTGCTTGGCGCCCTCTGCACCGCCCGGATGGGGAAATATTTTATTGTGCTGCGGTTTTGCGGGCTTCATTTCGACTCCTGGCAGCGGCCGCCCGGCCTGCCGAGGATCTGGCCTGGGGCAGTCGCCAAGACGATGGCAAAGTTTCGCAACTCTGACATTTCGAGGACACTGATGGCTCGCTCCGTTTTCTCGTAAATTGAATGCCATCGAAGGGTTGAGCAGCAAACAGCGGGATGCTGCTCAATCGGCACGGGGCACTGTGCATATGCATTTCTGCTCTCTGTTATTTTCAAGTAATTAAAAGTTATCACTGCAGCAAGCTTTGATATTCTTTGGGTATGGGATGAAGAAGTTGTTGAAGCATATATATATTTAATTGGAAATTTTGAAAGGAAATTGCGACTTATATGTTATATAGAATATATGGATATAGCAGAAAATATAAATAAAAATGTTTATAGGAAAACTAGCTGCTATTATCTTTGCATTTATTATATTTCTAGTCCCAGCAGGAGCCAAACTCTGTCCTACAACTACTCTAGACAAGATCTACTTTCACACTTGCTTGTCATAAATCTTCCACTACTAGTGCTACTAAGAAAGTACTACGCTCTATCTCTCTCTCTCTCTTTACCGATATCTCTCTCTCTCTCTCTCTCTCTCTCTCTCTCTCTCTCTCTCTCTCTCTCTCTCTCTCTCTCTCTCTCTCTCTGTAAATTCCACTCATTTAACACATTCGCTAGTTGAAACGCAGCTTAAATAACTATTTTACTGCAAGTTTTCGAAGCAGTTCACTCTTTCTCTATCTCGGTCAAAATTTCACAATTAACTGTATGTAGAAATATGTAGCTGAATATGTCCAAGTATTATGTAGCATATTTCTTTGTAAATACTTATGAAACATATATAAACTTCTGGCATTTTCACATCAGAAAAAAATCATATCCAGAAGCCTCTCTTAATATTTCCAATTACCTCCGCACGTTTAGTAATACAGAATAAAAAGAAAGCAACGTTCCCCTCTGTAAATCTGTTATGGGAATTTGCTCTGATCTGCTGTAGCATAATATATGGCTGCAAACAGCGCTGTCAAAGTTCTGCCAGAGTAACTGCAACGATTTCAGTGCATTTGACCATGATGCAACCTTATAATTTATGCACAGAATGTTGCAAAACATTGCCAAGTTTTGGCTGACAAAACTGCAAAGAAAACTCTGTGTGTGCATGGCCAACATCAGACCCAGAGACACAAACACACACGCAGACACACACACACACACACACATAGACACACGCTCGTGTAGAGGGAAAAACTGAAGTAAAATATCAAACAAGTTTTTGCCAAAAGATAAATATTTATGTCCACCTACAAAACGAGCAGAACTACTAAGCCCGGAAAACTTGAGCGCACGTTTACACCGATTGCCATTAAGAGTTCAGAAGTGGGCGACACGATTTCGTGATTACATTGCACAAAACGCAATACACCCAACTGCAGCGGATGCTGAGAGAGTGAGAGAGGGAGAGAGAGGGAGAGTGGGAGAGAGAAGCATCTGTGTGGGTGTGTGTGGTTGCTTTCTTTTATTGAGTACATTTTGTGGGTACAATTGGGATCATTTCAAGATATTTGAATTCAGTTGGGACTATTCTGATACGTTTCGGTACATTTGAAATGGGTGGGGAAAGAAAACGGAGTAAGATTTTATTTATTGAGCACATTGGGATATGGCTTCAATTTGGTACACTCTGAGTCAGTAGAGTACACCTTTTAATTTTGATTATTTGAGCATTATTTGGAGTACACTTAATGCCATTTAGGTACATTTATCTAGAATGCAATTAATGCCATATAGGTACAGTTCTTTGAACTTTGGTAAATTTAAGTTTAGTTTTAGGTACATCACACACATAGGTACATTATAATCTGCTGAATCTGGCTTTGTATTTTCGTTCATTTCAGTATATTTTAGTATAGTTTTGGGTAACTTATATTATTACAGTATTAAGTTTATTATGAGCTGGCCATCGGCTAAAGTATGCTAAAAGGCGTTAGTATATTTTACAATACATACTCCAATTCAATTTAAGCTATAAATAAAAATATTACTTCTATCTGTTTTATGCATAAAATCAAACATAACAAACACTTCTTCTAATTATTCCCATTACATATTAAAAGGTACATTTCTAGTATTTTTGAGAAAAGCACACACACACACGCATGAAATTATTTATACCAAATATGGACTTTTAGTTAAGCATAATAAATCATTTAATGCAGTTTCTTATCAATAATAATTTTTTATTATTATTATTTATTATTATTAGTAAATTATCTATATATTACATTCATTTCTTATCAATAATAATTTTTTATTATTATTATTTATTATTATTAATAAATGATCTATATATTAAATTCAAATTTGATAACATATTTATACAAAAACAAATTTGAAAACTAATAATAATTAAATAAAAATTATAATAAATATAAATAATAAATAAAATAAAATTATAATAATAAACAACAAAAATTAAAAAATAAATAAATAAACATAAAAATAAAATAAAATATGCTTTGGTACACTTCCATTTCAATTTTGGTACATTTGCAAGTTCCTCGCTTACAGCATCCATATACATACTCATGCATACGTATACCTATGTATATATGCATATACTTTTTCCCCAAAATAGCAACTGTGATGTACGGTTAGTTGATGGCCAGCATTGCCGTTGCAGCAGCAAAAGTTCAAAGTAGACGAAATGGCATAGAAGGAGAAAATTGCGTGCGCTCTGCACAAATTTTCGTACTTTAACGATAAGTTTTTGTCTTTGCTGGTTGCTGATTGTTGTTGTTGCTGTAGTTGTTGTTGCAGTCGTTGTTGCTGCTGTTGTTTTTCTACTGCTCGTTGCCAACTTCACTCAAGTTGCTGCCACGCCCATGACAACAATTGCACGCCCACACGGCCCTTTTGCCATAGTCGTTGTTGTTCCCAATCCTTGAGAGCTTCACTTACATGAGAAAGATTCAACTTGGCTGCTTTAACTGTTGCTGCTACTCCTGCTACTCCTGCTGCTGCTGCTGCTACTCCTGCTACTCCTGCTGCTGCTGCTGCTGCTGCTGCTGCTGCTGCTGCTGCTGCTGCTGCTGCTGTTGCTACTCCTGCTGCTACTCCTGCTGCCTGCTGCTGCCTGGTGTCTAGACACTGTCGACATTGTTTCCAACAAACTTGCTCATTTAAGTAACATGTCATTCCTGCACCTTGTTTTTTGGGCTCTCTGCTCTAAGTATCTGTTACTCTTTCTTTCTGTCCATATCTCTCTCTCTCTTTCTCACTCTGTGCAGTTTTTTTTATAGTGCGCTACCTTTTCGTAGCGGCTAACTGCGCTGTTAATTCCTTCAAGCATCCTTAGCTACAACTATATATATATATATATATATATTTGTGTATGTGTGTATGTTAGCCCTTACATATATACATATATACTCGATATATATACTTTTCAAGTAAAAGTTTTCATTAGCTAAATCAATGATTTTTAATTCTTAAAACTAGCTACATAGTTACTTAGATTTATTATATATGATATCTTTGTTCATCTGGTATTTTATAAAGATTTTTACTAAGCGCCAATAGCTCTTTAATAATAAATATTCATGTATGTGTATATATTTGATCAGTAAAAATATCGGTATGACTCTTAGCTTGACTTTAAGTTAGGAATGTGCAATCTAGTTTGTTTTGACCTTAAAGTGACCTTTATGAAAAAACTTTAAACAGATTTATTTCATTGCATATATATATAATTTTTTTATTCAGTCTTGTACATCAATTTCTCTATCTATGATTAAAATGTCTGTAGTTATTGAGAACGAAAATCTTTATTTAATAGTTGAGAATTGTACAATATTTTCAATTAGGCCAATTGAAGAGCTTGAAGTGAATCCCCTTAACTGAATTCCACTAGTCTGTGTCCCCACTCGCTCTCTCTCTCTCTCACTCCCTCACTCTCTCTCTCTTTCTCTCTCTTCAACCAACCTTTTCCTGCCTCCCTCTTCCATCTTCCACCAACAAAATATGTAAACTAAAATCGGCTCTACCAAAACCAAAATCCGCCCCCTCCAAAAAAAAAAAAAAAAGATAAGATAGACAGGTCATAAAAAAGGGGCACGCCTACGCCTTAAGCAGGACTCGACACGCGACAGGACACGACACCAATTGACTGCCATATGCACATAACTAAGCAGTTGCTCCCCAAACAGTTGACAACGGACCCGCGAGGCGGTCGCGGCAGAAGGGGGGTGGGGGAGTGGGGGCCGCAGTGTTTGGGGCTGCGACCTGATCGTCCGACTGCTGTCGCATTGCATATTTTATGCGGCTGACGGGGCGAAAGGTGGGCGTGGCTGTTGTGTGTGTGTGTGTTTCATTTTATTTTTTTTTATGTTTTTTGCAGTTCTGCTGAATAAACTCCCAACTGAGTCAGCAGAACTGGAACTAGAACTAGGCTGCTAACGGATTATGAGGACATGCCGCAGGACGTCAGGCTTAGTTTTCGAAGTCGCGTACGTGAATAACGGCATGGGCACGTAAAGGAGGAAGAGACTGATAGAGAGAGAGAGAGAGAGAGAGGGGGGGGGAGGGGGGGGGGAGAGGGGGGGGGGAGAGGGGGGGAGAGGGGGGGGAGAGGGGGGTAAAAAATAGTAACTCGCCTCCATTATGAATAGAAGTAACCGAGTAGAGCAAATGTAGAGCCAAACCGAGCTGAGCTGCGCTGCGGACGAATAAAAAGTCGTAATGTGGCAAATAAAAAACGTTGCGAAACGAAAATGAAATTGTGGCATGCCCGCTGCTCCTGATGATGGTGATTTGTCCTGTCCTGTCCCGTTCTGTTTCTTCTTTTTTTTTCTACTTTTTTTTCGTTTGCTTTTGACATTTGCCAACTTTGTGTGGGTTAATAAAATGTTGTATTATGTCATATATACTTTTTTTTTGTTGTTTTCTCTTCTCTCTATTTTTTTTTCGGGTACAGCGCAAATGTAATTGTGGAAAATCTGCTTAGCAGCAGTGGTCGACGCTGGTTACGTAAACTATTTTTGGTTTAGCTGGCGTGGTTGGTTTTTAGGTGAATGGGCTGACTGCCAAGAGATAATTGGAAAAGTTTTGCGCTTTAGTCATAAATATATAGAGAAAGGCAGAGAGAGGGGCAGCGCGAAAAACGGATCGAAAGGATGATTTGAATGAAATGCGAGATCTGAAATAAGTTAATTTATATAACACTGTTCATGATGAGTGCTGGACTGATGGAGCAAGCAGTGGGACGGAGGCTGACGGTGCTGACTGAGTGGGACATAGATTGAGAGAAGCACAGGGTGAATGAGGCACAGTCTGACTGATTTTTTAACCATTTAATTGTAGTTTAATTTTTATACCCTGAACCCACTGAAAATGGGATATCATTTTTTATTTATATTTGAATTTTTGCATTAATATAATTTATTTTTATTTTTATTTACATTTTTATTGTTATTTTATTTTATTTTTATTTTTTATTTTATTTTCTTTTTTATATACTTTTTTATTTTTCTTTTTCTTATTTATATAATTATTTTTAATTTTAGTTCAAACTAAAATTTATTAAGTTATTTTATTTATTAATTTTTTTTTTTTAATTTTATTTTTATTTTATTTGATCGTTATTTAAATTCTATTTACATTTTTATTTATTAATTCATTATATTTTTCTTATTATTATTTGATTTTTATTTTTCTTCTAAAAATAAAAATATTTAATATTTTTTAAATATTTATTTTAACTAAAATTTTATTTTTATTTTTGTTTTATTTTTATTTATTTATTTTCATTTTTTAAATTTTTATTTAAATATTTAATTATTTATTTTATTTTTCTTATTTATTTAATTATTATTTAATTTCTATTTATATTTTTATTTATTTATTTATTTTATTTTTCTTATTTATATAATTTTTTTTTTTTCATTTTAGTTTAAATATCAATTTATGAATTCGCAGCAATATATGACTATAATATTATTGATAGATTGATATGAAATGCCTCAAATAACTCTTTAAACAGATGCAGTGCAATTATATAAAAGGCATATTCTCGTCAACTGTGAAGACAGCTCGAATTTCATATTCTATTCTCATGCAGTCAGCCGAAATTTCCAGGCAAGCTGCACAATGATATTTTATTACTTTAACCTCAGACAGTTGACGCCATGAAACGCTTTTGACTGTCATAAGTCGATTTATTGTGCTGGATGAATACTTTGAAAATTCCTCAATAATTTGCTAGATTCAACGTGCCAAAAATTTACTTTGGCCAACAAGCAATTTGCATTCATATTCCTCTTCTTCTTCTTCTTCTTCTTCTCCCTGTTCGTCTGCAACTGCGAATGCAGCTCACATCTAACGTGGCTACGTGTTTGTGCCCGTAAAAAGTGAGATTTTACCTGTTACCAGTCGGAATTTATATTAAATTGTGGCAGGAGGCAGCACGTAGAGGCTCGTAGAAAATATAGGAGTTGTGTATACAGTATACATATATACTGGGTAGGGGCTTGGCATTGTGCCAGAAGCCTCCGGCTTGGGGCTGCGTAGTTTATGATACGGATTCCTGATATTCCAATTGTCGTTCCGTTCCCATTGCAGTTTTCGCATCAATCGCATCGAGTCGCCCATACTGAGGTACGAGGGGGATTGCGGCGAGTCGCTGACCATCTACGACTCGGATCATGCGGATCCGGCGCGCATCATCAAGACCTTCTGCGACACCTTCTCGCGGCCCATGGAGAAGGTGGACTTTGTGAGCACCAGCCCCTCGCTCTACGTCCAATTCGAGTCGAAGACGGGCAGCTATAGCGGCAGCTCACTGTACTACTGGGCGCACTATGACTTCTTCAACAACACACGGTTCGGCGATCCGGTGCCCAACACGCTCTGCGACGAGGTCATGTACGCCTGGAAGCATCCGGGCGGACGCCTGCGCTCGCCGCTCAACTCCCTGATCTTCAAGCGAACCGGCGGCAGCGACGTCCGCTGCCAGTACAAGTTCGTGACGGATCGACGGCTCTACGCCCGCGCCATAATCGAGGTGAACTCGGTGTCGTTCAAGGAGCTGCCCTACAACAGCAACGCCTGCACGCGCTGCCACGAGGAGCGCGTGGACAAGCTGGTCATCTGGGAGGAGCGCGACAAGTTCCAGAACAACCTGGCCTGCTTCTGCGACAATATACCGCGGGCGGTGCGCGTCATCTCGTCGGCGGACCAGATGAATCTCGAGATGATTGTGCAGGGCCAGCACGCCATCACCTCGTACTTCAAGAATCCCAATCCGCTGTTCGAGGCGACCTACGAGTTCGCCCACGGCCCGCTGTGCGGCCCCATCACGCTGGGCCCCTCGCCGGATGGGGAGCTCGTCTTTCCGTACAAGAAGGCGCTGGCCATGGTGGCGGGCCCGATGGCGCCGCCGGAGCACCACTATCGGCGCGAGAAGTGCATCTGGGAGCTGAAGGTGGCCGCGCAACGGGATCTCTGGCTGAACCTGGAGAAGGCGCGCTTTGCCGAGCGCAGCTGCGAGAGCGCCAAGATCGAGGTCTATCTGGCCGGGCGCCTGGAGCCGCGCTTCGTCGTCTGCCCGGACAACATATCGCTGGCCCGCGACCTGCCCATCCTGAGCACCGCCGAGCTGGGCGCCACCGGCGCCGACCAGGAGCCGCTGCCGGTGCTCATCCAATACACGGGCGACGGTCAGCCGGGCAAGAACATCTTCCGACTGGTCTGGACCGAGCTGTTCCACTTGCCCCGCAATCCCGACGGTAGTCTGGCCGCGTCCCTGCTGCAGGATGGCGACTGTGACTTCCGCTGTCCCGGCGACACGCAGGTCTGCATACCGCGCCACCTGCTCTGCAACGGCATCGCCAACTGCCCCAATGTGACGCACACCTCGACGCTGGCCCAACTAACGCGGCACATTGAGTGGAATCTGGAACAGCTCGGGCTGCTCCACCATGCCGCCGCGTACCGCCAGCTCGTCCTGCACGACGAGTCCCCGGAGATCTGCCTGCGGCGCGATCTCAGCCAGCTGCCCTACGGCAAACTCTCGCTGCTCGCCCTCGGACTCTGCGCGATATTCGCTCTGCTCGTTGCCATACTGCGACGCATGTGCCGAGGGGCGCCGCAGCAGCCAGGGCTGCAGCAGCTGCAGGAGGATTACTAAGACTCCAGCTCGCTATCTCTTGAGTTGCTCCTGGCCAAGATTCAATGGATTCAGTTATGGAAGCTTTCAGCTCTTTGAAATGCATTTTCATTTTCAATTTTTATTCTTCTTTTCTTCTTCCATATTTATTAAATATTTATTCCACTGCCAATTGCCGTCAGTATTTCATTGATTTCTGTCTTTCTCCTCTCCAAACAAAATAAATAAAAAATAATAAAAAAAAAAAAAAAAAATACAAAAAAAAAAACATGCTTAATAGCAAGCACTTATATGTAAGTAGTTTTTGCAAAAACTGAACTCTATAAATTTCTCTCGTGACAGCTATTGAATATTAATTGAAATAATTATACGATAAACACTTGAAGCATGCAAAAAAATAAAATGATTAACTGCCCTGAATAAATTAATTAAGCATAAAATTGTCACGTGATAATTGTTGGAAGAGAAAAAAAAATAAAACAAAAATACAAAACAAAGGTAAAACGAAATACGAGCATAAAGAAACTAGAAACTAATTAAGGTAGACAGGTAAAACGATAAAAAAAATGAAATGACAGAAAAATACATATAAAAAAATTGTTGGTGGTTTTATTAGTTAATATATGTATCAATAAAATAAAATTGAATAAAATACAAAGAGAAAAACGTATAATTATTATCATTGGCAAATTGTCAATCTAAAAAAAAAAAAAAAGAAAAATAAAGTCGTACATAGGCAAATGCATACTCGAATAAATATGTATATAATGTACGATATACAATACATATATATATATATTTTTTGCACATAGATTTACCTAGACCATAAACGAAATGGAGATGAAATTGCATTTTAATTCGTGGTCGAAATTGTCCACAACTAAAAGGCAAACAAAATACAACTTTTCAATGAGAAACAAAATTAAATAAAAATATTAAAAACACAAATAAAAATCCTTTAAAACTTTCCCAAATAAAAAAGTTAAGAAACTTGTAAAATTCAGCCAAAAAATGGTTATAGAAATTAAGTGGTATTACTTAGATGTAAGTGGTATTATTATATGCATAGAACGAGAGAGTCGAAATGGCATTGCAGCGATCCAGAATCTTAAATGAAAGACCCAGCCTGTATAAGCAAAGCCTATAAGCACCCATTCATTAATGTTCTTTGCGTTGGAATTACAAAACTAAATAAATAAATTTTCATTTTCTATGAAAATACTCAACAAAAAAAAAAAAGAAGTCACATTTAAAAAACAAAAATTTGTATCAAATAGAAATTTCCATTTTATATTTTAAAGCTTTTAGTGAGGTCTAAAAATTGAATCTTATTTTTATAAAAGGCAACAAATAATTTAAAAAAAAAAAATTTGTATATTTTTTGTTTGTTTTGCATAAAAGTATAAAATTAAATAAGACATTTTTTAATATTTTTTTTTGTTTCGCATAAAAGTGTAAAATTAAATAAGACATGGCTGAAAAATAATTAAATTTTTGAATTAATTATTAATTTATTTTATTTTTAATTAAGCAATACATTTTTTTAATAATTAATTTATTTTATTAATATTTATTTTTATGTTTTATTTATTTTTTCTTTTTTATGTTCATTAAAAAATCAAAAATAAAACTCCATTTAATAGCAATATTCTTAGCATACTAGAAAATAAATTTGTTTTTATTCATAAACTCTGTTTATTTCGATTGACTTTCAGTTCAATTTGATTCAATTTCAATTTCAATTAAATTTCAATTTACTTTGACAATCAATTAGGTTTTCTAGACTAGACTAGACTTGAGATCTGAAGTTCTGCTTTTACAAATAGTTTGAGCAATTTTTTTACAAATTCAATGAGCATCAAACCTAAGCATTATTTCAAAGGCTAAACAACACAGTGATTGCTCGCTTTTAAGCTATCATAGAGGAGTCTTAGTAACAATAATTCCTACAAGTGAGTCTCACATTAACACTCAAAGGCCTCTAAGCATATAGCAGGACTTATCCATAGAGAAAAATCCAAACGCTCTTTTCCTACTAATAATATATAAAGCCTTTTAATTACCATTATTTATTGCCAATGGCTCAACTCGTTATAAAACTCTTTAAGTCATAAAATTCCTGAAAGTTGGAAAAACTAACCATGAATAATACTTTTTAAAAAAAGAAAATTTATTTTTGTTTTTAATAACTCTTTCTCCTCACGAAAATCAGTTTTAACTCTAATACCTCTCACTCGAATACCCTCTAGATAAAGCTTAACTAAACAAGGTGAAAACTAAGCATAAAATATAGCTGAAAATGAAATTCCAAATAAATAATATTAATAAATGAATTTTTAAAAATTTTCCCATGCTTTAATCCAAATGCGAATGCATCGCTGCAGTGCCAGAAAAATAAGTTACAGAGATTTACCCACAACAATAATGAAACGAGAGAAAGAAAAACAAAAAACGAAACGAAAAAAAAAAATAGAGAGTAGAACACATAATTTAGATGTACGTCAGAATTAAATGTAAGAAATTGAAAATAAAATACAAAAATAATAAAAAAACAAAAACAAAGAGAAAAACGCAATTGGGGGTAAGGAAGTGACGGTAAATTTGTAATTGAAAGGGGGATTTCGGGAGGCAAAGCAGTTGGCAGCACCGGCCGATGATGCGACCCTGGTCGGCAGCTGTCAAAGAGGCGAGGCGAGGACGAGAAGACAAGTAAACAGAAGCTCAAAAAGGCTAGCAAATGCGAGCAAACGCGAAGAAAACGAAGCCACAGCGATTTATATGTCAGCTGGCCCAAACCGAAACCGCTCGTCAGGGGGCAAAGGCACTGCTGTCAAATAGAAGGGGACCGGGTCCGATTCTGAAAAACAGACGCAGATAGCGACGCGCATGAAAAAGCAAATTCGTTGAAATTTATAAACGCGATAATCAACACACAAAAAAAAAAAAACCCAAAAAAAAAAAAAGAAAAAGAAAGAAAAAATCGGCGTAAAATCAGCGCGAATCTTTGAATACCATTTGATATCTAGCCTAGATCCAGAGCCAAAAGCCTAATTCTTCATGGAGCGCGCTGCAGTGCCACGGGGCAAACGGCCCAGAGTCCAGGTCTCCATGGACGACAAGGAGCGCGCCATCGCTCGCATACGCAACGGCGAGACCAAGGCGGGCATCTCGCGCGAGCTGGGCGTGCCGGAGTCGACGGTGCGCGGCTGGGTGAAGCGGGCCGATCAGCGCATGGCGCGCGAGGCCAACGAAGGTAAGAGAGACTATATATAACCCATTTTCCTATATATGTATATATATTTGGCTAGGCTCTGCCACTCCCTCGCCGCCGCTGCTGATGACGCACTCGCTGAAGCTGCCCGCCAAGCGGGACAGCAATGGGCAGATGCGCACCCGCTCCGCGGCGCCCATGAACGTGGCCGTGCCGCTGCCCATGCAGCTCTTCCAGCAGGCGGCCAACAGCCAGCTGCAGCTGAACGGCTGGCTGCACATCTTCAATGCGGGCATTCTCAACTTTACGCTGATTGCGACCGCCGCCTATTTGAGGGCGCGCACGCGCGGCACCACGGATCGCCAGTCGCTCTGGCAGATCATCTGCGAGTACGTGGACGAGGCTGGGCGCAATGTGGCCGCCAATGGGGGGCAGTATGTGCCCGCAGGAGCAGCAGCATTGCCAGCATTGCCAGCAGCAGCAGCAGCAGCAGCTACAGCAGCAACAACAGCTGCACGAACAACAACAACAACAACAACAGCTGCAATGGGACGCAGCGGCGGCTTTGTGGCACCACGACTGCACATTACGGCCGAGGATGACGAGGAGGCCGAACTGGAGCCGAGTCCATGAGAACCGCAACGATTCGATTTATGTACCTGGATATGCAAATAAAACGCCCGTCAATGGGATTATGTTGTTTAAAGCAAATAATTGCATTTTAATTAGCAGCGAAATAAGTGCGATAATTGGCTCACGGGTCGGGAGTCCAGTTGCCCCCACTACTCTCCCCCCTCTCTCTCTCTCTCTCTCTTTCTCTCTCTGTGTATCTGAATCTGATGCGGCTGACTTTATTAACCATATTATTATTTCATTTCATTGCATGTCATGCAAATTTCCAATTGAAATTGTTGTCGTTGTTGTCGTTGTTGTTGTTATCCTGTCGTGCTCCCCCTCACCTCTCTCTCTCTCGCTCCCACCCGCTCTCTGTCGCCGGTCAGAGTCACGTAATTAAGCGGTTTTATTTGCGGCTTTGCCACACATTAATTGCGTATGTTAAATGTAAAATTTATTTAGTATACCAAAAAAAAAAAAAAATAATAAAAGAATTCACAATATATAAATATATATATATTTTTGTATACATATTTTTTTTATTCATTCACATTTGCATTTTTAGCTGCGGCTCGCCGTTCGCTTGACTGCGGATTAAACATGAATTCGTTTTAGTTTTTATCAAAGTTTTATTGGATTCCTTTTTTTTAAATTTCTTTTTGATCTCTTGCACAATTAAATATGAGCGCAAAAAATGGAAAGTATTTCAGTGTCAGAATATATTAATTTTATCGAATTCATAGGCCATTATTATGTGTAATTAATTGAGCTTGTCGACAGCTCTAGGAATTCGATTTATAGACACATTTTCATATAGTTTACAACCGACTTAACAGACAAATATGAAAATATGACAGTGCTGTAAAATCCAATTTGACAATTTATTATGTTGTATAGGACTATAAATTACTATTCATATTCTTATAGGAATATGAGCTCCTCTTCCTATTCCTTAGCGGCTTGAGCACTTACTTAAGAATTGGCAAATAGAGAATCTCAACTCAACTAGAGTTTTTTATCCAGATATATTATATAGAAAAATGGTATAAAGTATATAGTATATAGATATATAGTATATAGATATAGATATAGATATATGGAATATAGATATATAGTATATAGATATAGATATATGGAATACAGATATGTAGTATATAGATATAGATTTATGGAATATAGATATATAGTATATAGCATATAGATATAGGTATATAGTTATTTTCATTAATTTGTAGATTGCACTAATGGATAAGGATAAGGATAGATAAGGATAAGATTACCTCATTTCTAAAAAGTAACTTTCAAAAAGTTTAACCGAGAGGTGCTTTAAGAAAGAACAAATTTCATAGCATAATCAATAAATCTATGCCTATTTCTACATCAAAAATATATTAATAATAATAATAATAATAATAATTCAAAATCCTAGGGTGCAAGAGGCCAATTTTATTTATCCATTTACATAGCATTTCTTTCAGAGGTTTTTTTTGGTTTATCGCGATTTTTGATTAAGTTGGGGTACTAATTATCAAGACTCGACTGTATTATATTGCTTTTATATAGACAAATATACTATGCATTATAAATATATATATATATGTATTCTTAATGAAAGATTAAAAATCCCCATAACAAACCATGTTCTAGAGCTAAATCTATACAATAGACACCTTCTTCTCAACTTTGTATCAGAGTTTAAACTGTTGCCTTATGCTTAGCTGTCTAAAATTAACTGTTAAATAAACTTGATGAGACTTAGTAGTAGTATCACAAAGCAACACCGCCTAGGTAATCATTCTCTATCTCTCTCTCTCTCTCTCTCTCTCTCTCTCTCTCTCTCTCTCTCTCTCTCTCTCTCTCTCTCTCTCTCTCTCTCTCTCTCTGTCTTCCTCTCTCTCCCCTCCTCTCTATGAGCAGAGTCCAATTACTTTGAGGCATATGCAGGCTACATAAAGTGAAACACCTAATTGAAGGCTAATCAGAGGCGAGCGTTTCACTCGCTATTTACCTTTGCTACGACGAGGATTTCTTTTGGGCAAGCCAAGGGCGAACCCAGAGTGACAGAAAGAGAGAAAGAGAGAGAGGGAGAGGGAGAGGTAGCTTAGCAAACTAAGCCAATATCCAGTGGGCAATGTAGCACGCAGCGATTATCCGGCAGTTCATCGAAAAATATTACTTCCTTAACACGAAACTTTTTCCATTTTCATTTTCCACGCCGGACCATAAAAAATATGGAAAAAGGGCGGCCCAAGAAAATGGCGGCTGCTGCAGGCGCCGTGTCTAACTATGGAATATGTATGTGTATGTATGTATGTGTGTGTGTGTGTGTGTGTAGGGGATTTGGTTTGTTTTGCGGATTTCTGGCGATTTTCGGAATCTTTTTTTCTTGTTTCTTTTTTTTTTCTTGCGGTGGAGCAAGTCGAAGTCGTCGGTCTATCAAAGTTGATTATCGTGAAATATTTTGCAGGCCCGAATTGAGCTGGAGATTTGTGCGTGGCCTGTGGCCTGTACCTGATTTAGCGCATAAGCCGCAGGGATTTGCGAGCCAGATTGGCCAAGCCGGAGCAGCAGGCGGAGCAGCATTGATTAACTTGATGAAAAAGTGCAGCAGAGCAAACGCATAAACGCATTGTGGCATGTGAGCCGGAGCTGCCTCCACGTGGCCAAGTCATAAAGGTGTGCGCCACGCTCTTAATGGCCTGCAATAGGAACGGCAACTGAAGCTGGGCGAACGAGGCAGCGAGCATCAGTCCAAGCAGAATGGACGCAATTCCAATTGGAATTGCGGTTGGCAGTTGCACAGGCAGGCCCCAACGCTCACCTGGCCATGGCTGGAAGTCATAAATCAAATACGTTTAATTAAACTTTTCCACGTGCCGCCCGAAGGGGGCGATGCGGGCGACGAGGGGCGTGGCAACTAAGTAAAAATGCAATTAGAAGTGGCATTGGTCACGTTTGCCAGCGATGTGCATAATGTTTGCAGTTCCAGTCGAGAATTGTGAGCCATTGTGAGAGAGAGAGAGAGGGAAGAGATAGAGAGAGACGCCCAAAAGTATGCTATAATTTGCAAACAGTGCACCACAAAATTAAACTAATCGAACGTCGAGCCATCGAGTTGTCTGTTTTATCCACACTCGAAATTCGATCATCGAAAGTCAACAGCTGAACGAGATTAGTAAACAAACAGTTAATATTGCACTCTATGTCTGCTTAATGGAATGCTCTGAAAAGCTTTCGATTTGCTGCTCCTCATGTGTGGAGCAGTCGATGAAATCAATTAATGAACCAAGCTGCATTAGTGAGTAGAAGTACAAATATATATATATTTTAACTTGAATATGCATATATTCTTTAAATATAAAGTAAATGGAATATAAAGCAAATAAATAAATATAAAATAAGTAAATAAAATAAGTTGGATATTTCATATTTGGAATAAATGTTGTTAGCTATATTACTTTGATATAAAAAATAAATAACAACAAAAATTGCTTTGCTTAAAGTTAATTTACGATTTGCAAAAAATGTATAGATTTTTATTTATACTGATTTTTATGATTTTTTTCTACTTTTAACTTTATCAGTTAATTGTTTCGTGAGATATTTAAAATTAAAGATTTTTATTTATGTTTTACAATGATTATTTGATTTTTTTTTTTCACTTTTAACTTCAACAGTTAAATATTTTGTGCGCTTTTTAAAGTTAATATAAGATTTACAAAAAGTTGTATGGATTTGTATTTATATTTTTCCATTATTTTATTTTGTTTTACTTTTAATTTCATCAGTTGAATATTTTGTTTACAAATATTTGTTTTGTTTTTATAAAAAATTTTTATTTTATTATTATTATTTACGTTATTGATAATTTTAAGCTTAGGCTGCACTTTTGTAAATATCTCAATCGGTTCAGTTCTTGACAAACTAAATCTTCAATCTATAACTTACTAGTAGTTTTTTTTATTTTATTTTATTTATTTATTTAAACGTTGAATTCATACAATGCAAATATCGTAGCTTGACAACACAGTTAGAAAATAATATAAATAGCCTCTAACTATCTAGTTATTAATAATTAATTTAAGTGAATATTATATGATTAATTTGCATTTGAAGTTGATAAAAAAAAAGCTAAATATTAACCGTAGACACTGTATATATAAATACATTTTTTTTTTATGGAAAATATTTAACCTGAAGAACATAATTGAGAGCCTTATTAGCAAATTCAATATTTACATAAATAGAGTCCGATCTGATTTTAAGAGTAATACCAATATAGCATAATGTTTAGCTATATTATACTATTATATTATACTAATAAAATCACAAAAATAAATTAATATTCAAAATAAAAAGGTATTTTAGACTGTTCATAATGCAGTTCGAAACCCTAAAGCCCAGCTTCTGCCTAAATTAACGAAATAACCGAAAAATATATATAGAAAATAACAGTTAGTTGGTTCATGAACAATTTCTTGGCAGAACTCAAAAATTTGGTAAAGCAGCAAGTGCCAACTATGCTCGCTCGCTCGCTTGGGCCAACAAAGTGTGAGAATGTCCAAAAACTATGGCGAAACTTGTTAAAACTAAATAAATAAAGAAGCCGAGCCACAAATACACTAACAGCGGCTGTAAATCATAGGGCAAAACATTTTGCCACCTTTAAACTAAAAACTGAGCGAGCTGGCAGCAGTGAGAGTGGGCGAGGCGGAGAGGAGGAGAGGAGAGATGGAGAGTCCTCTCGGCTGCTGGGTTGAGTCATTGCAAAGGAAATCACGCAATAAACTAGGGGCGAAAACAAAACTTTAACTACTTTTTCCGTTAGCCGCGAAACTCAACTGGAAAAACTTTTTGAAACAATACAATTTATATTTATGCGATGTCGACGAGGACGAGGACGACGATGAGGACGACGATGAGGACGAGTCGACGGTGACCCAGAAAAGCGAAATGGCAAAGAAAATGCTGGACAGCATTCGGCTCTCGCCCGTGCCAATGCAGAAGAGTTTATTTAAGTGTTGAAAACCACTTGACCCACTTTCTTGTGGTGTTGATGGCGGCCAGGGAAACTTCTTCATGTCAATTTAAAAGGCTCGTCGAGCAAAACTTCCACATGCAGCCCGACCACAATAAATTAACTGCATTAAAGCTGAATCGACACTCGAGCAGTCGAGGAGGCTAAGGCTGTGCGCATTTTTCCATAACTTCAATTCAGTTAATGGCTGACAAAATGCTGGCCCCAGGGCTACATTAGCAGCAGCAGAAGAAGAAGACTGGAGTCGTAGCTGGAGCGAATGGCATCCCAAAGGATGTTCAACTATGCCAGCTGCTAATTAGTTTTGAGCTGAAATCTTATTGGACTCCGATTGGGCTGGCAGCATGTCATAAGCGAAACTTTCCAATCAATACAATTTACTCACATGAGCTGCGGGCTGAGGCTGAGGCGGAGACTGAGACAGCTGTACAATGAGTCGAGGTGAGGCACTTGGAAAAGAACTGAGCGCAAGTTACCCTAAAGAAAATGTTGGCTTGAAATGAGAGATAGAAAATGTAAATATGTAAAGTAAATATCTTAACTAAATAAATTATTAAAAATAAATTACAATATATATAATAATAATAGATTCAGATTCAGTTAAACATCTCTTGAACAACTTTTCACATTCTATCAATCAATCCCATCTTCACTTGCTCCACGCCTATTGCTCATCCATCTCTAACCCCTTCAGCTAAACAGGGTATTGGAGCAAAGTTGATGGCAACAAATGGCTGGCGGATATTGTGGATTGTGAGCCCCACAGAGAGGCAGGCAGACAGACAGAGCGCATAATGACCCAAAATCCTATCAATCCAAATGAAAATTCCCCAGTCGTGCGGATAATTGGAATTAATACAAAAAGCAGCTGAGATATTTTGCTGTGCGAGGCGTGGAGGGGTGTGTCGAGGCTAATGATAGGGTTAGCTACAGCGGCAGGCGTAGTTGTAGCTGTCATATGTAATATGATAGCTGGAGATATGGACCACCACATCCGCACATCCGCTGCCTGTTATCGAATTGCCTTGGACAACAACTGGCGCAGAGTCCAGATTGAGTTGACACTGCGCCTGATATTCGATTCAATTAGCCAGCAAACAAATTAAAAACCAGATCAATACATTGGCTTTTGTTTAGGCAGTTGACAGAGGGAATCAGAGATTGAGAGAGAGAGAGAGAGGGAAAAGAACTTGAAGTGGCAAAAAAATGAATGTTAAAGTGATTGAAAGGCACAAAGTCTATAACAATTTCAATATCAATTTAATAATATATTTCTTTATTGTTTAGTATAAGACAGACAGCAAATAAAAATATAAGCAAAATTGTAAATAAATTTTCTTTTTTGTTGCTTCCATTTGTTTGGAATGTTCTCAAAAATATGTGAGCGCAGTGAATAATTCAGGCAATAAAAACTAAAGAAAATGCAACACTATATTACTATTAACTATTAAAAATTAGAATAAATTAAATTACATTAAAAAATTTAAAAAAAATTTAAAATTGCATTTATTTTTTTAATTTGTTATTTATCTCCACATATTAAAAATTAAAATTGAAATAGGAAAATAAAATTTAAAAAAAAAAAACTTGCTTTTATTTAATTTTATTAATATATTATTTATTTTCACCTAATAAAAATTAAAATTAAAATAAATTAATTTACGTAAATTAATTCATAATTATAAAAAAGACTTGCTTATAATATTATTAATATATTATTTATTTCTTCCTATTGAAAATCGAAATTAAAATAAATTAAGTGACATAAATTATTTCGTAAATATAAAAACAAGACTTGTCTTTATTTAATATTATTAATTTTATATTTACAATAAATAAAATTCGTTTATGAATTCATAAATATAAAAAAGGCTGTATATTTATTTAATACTATTAATATGTTATTTAATTTACATTTAATAACATTTGTTAATATCAACTACATTTTTCTTTTTTCCTGTTGAATATTAATTTGTATATAAATATTTGCAGTATATATACCATATATATCCTTTACTACCTCCCCATTAATAGGTACGCCCTTCACTTGAAATTCTCATTTTAAATTGATGACATACGAAAGTTTTCCGTCACACTCCCCACCTTTAATCACAGACAATTACCTTTGATGACAATGACAGCGCGCGTTTGATAAAATCATTTAATATTTAATAACTTTATGCAAATGAATGCGCCATTAGGCAATGTTGTAAAACAATATAAGCAATTTAATAAGTTTCACTGCACAAGAGATATACTGGCGAATTTATTATAAAGAATGGAAATGAATATGTAGAGAACTTTCACTTTATTGAAAACATTCAGAAATTATGCAAACTTAAATAGTGTACATTTTATTGAATTATATTAAATTTATGAATATATATGTATATATATATATTTTTTTTTATATATTTTTTTTTTGATTGTTTTTTCTTTAAATTGACTATATGGTTAAAATTTTTATTAAAGAGAAATAATAATAATAATAATAATTTTTTATTTTTTATAATTTAATTTTTGTATTTATTTTTATTTTTTATAATTTAGATTTTATATTTATTAATAAGTAGCTTTTAATAAAAAAGTAATTTTATTTTATTTTTTCTACATTTATTTTATTTTTTTATAAATTTTATATATAAAATAAAAAAATATTTTTTTTATTTATTTATCAATTTTATTTATATAATAAAAAAAGACATTATTATTTTATATTTTTATGTATGTATCTCATTTTATATGATAGCACTCATTGCATATCTTTGTTCTATTATCAACCTTGTGCCATGGGGATATTTTCCTACATTTCCAAAGAAAAGAGTTTGTACCCCACTCACTCAACTCCAGCCCTATCCAGCGCATGTCAATCAAGGAATGATTTAATCCCAATTAATCAATCAATCAATATGTATCCATCAATATGCCTTGACAGGTGAACAGTGAGTACAGTGAATGCACGCGCATAACGGAATTTGGTGGAAACTTGTCATGCAAGATCAGATTATCGGCCCCAAACCCTTGGGGCACACTTAGCTAATTAATTTTGCCTGAACGGGCGAGAGCGGG
Source organism: Drosophila navojoa (assembly GCF_054131105.1). NCBI lineage: Eukaryota > Metazoa > Arthropoda > Insecta > Diptera > Drosophilidae > Drosophila > Drosophila navojoa. The sequence continues at coordinate 15,311,916 of NC_142893.1, forward strand.
GGGGAAGGTGAAGGGCAGGGGCAGCCACAGGTCTGTCAACTGTTTTGGTAGTCAATTAGTATTGGCCGCGAGTCGCACCATGTTGCATCGTCGACTGCGCCTGCTGCTCTACATCGGCTACAGCCAGATGCTCATCTTTGGGCTGCTGCCGTCGACCTTGCTGAGCGGCAAGGGCCGTGTGCGGGTGAGCAGAGTGTCCGCCGGATATCTGATCTATAGTGTGTGCCCGGCCCTGTTCGTGTTGGCGGAGACACCGTTCATGATGGCCAGCGGCCTCTTGGGCACCTACATGCGCCACAACATTGTCCTGCAGTGGTCCCAGCTGCTGATGACGTCCATTCGCCTGGTCGCCCTGCTCAGCTGCTACGGCACCGTTTGGCTGCAGCGCCGCCGGCTGATGCAGCTCTACGCCGACCTGCTGCAGCGCTGGCACGCCCATTGGCCGACCTTGCGACGAGTGAACGGCGCGAAGTCCCTGGAGCGCCTGCAACTGGAGTTGGCTGGTCAAATGCTACGGATGCTGTGCGTTAATTACTCCATGGTCATCCTCTCGCTCATCATGCAGTTCCGCCTGCACGCGCGCACCAATCTGATGTATTTCCTGTTTCGCATCGCCACGATGCTAATGCTATCGGCTCAGCGAGTGAGCTTCATAACTCTGCTGTTCCTGCTCATCCATCAGTTCCGGGCCGTGCAGCTGGCCCTGCACGCGCTCAGCCGCTCTCGCTGCTCCCAGGCAGACCTGAGCCGCGTGGCCCGCATACACAGCGAGTGGCTGCTGCTGGCCAGACGCGCCTTCCGCCTCTACGATCTGGCCAACGCCAGCATCTTTCTGAACATGTTCGCCGTGAACGTGACCATCTTCTATCACGCCATTCAGTTCGGCAACAAGACCATCAAGTCCAACTACGTGGGCATCCTCATTGGCGACGCTCTGGTCACCCTCAACATACTGAACTCGGTTCTGCTCATGAATCTGCTGGACGATGCACTCAGATCCTGCAACGACTCGGCTCTGCTGCTGCTGCAGTTCAACGATCTGCGTCGCCTGAGCGCCGAGTCACACAAGGAGGTTTGCCCTTCGATATTCCAGATCAAGTTGTGTTTGCCTATAATGATATATATTTAATTGCAGCTGGAGCTCTTTGGCCATCGTCTGCGCAACAATCGGCTGGTCTATCGCATCTGCAACTGCGTGATCCTGGATAAGCCCGCCTGCCTGAGTTACATGGCCGTTGTGCTCACCCATGTCATTCTGCTAATGCAGTTCGATCTGAAGCGTCGCCATGAGCAGGGTTTGAAATATGAAAACTTCTTCAAAAAGGAAAATTAACACTGTCATGAAAGAAACTGAAGAAAATTATATTTGAAGTAAATCCAGATGAAGGAATTATTTAAACTAATTTAATTGGGCATGCCATATTTAATTTACCATATGCATGTCCATAATGTATTCTAAAACATCATTAACCATGAGGGAATTTTTTATGTGTATTTTATTAATATTCTACTCTAGTTAAACTTAATTATATATACAAAAAAATCCTTATTCATTAAACTCAATTGCTATCGAAAATAACATAATAAAACTTTATTATTCCTGTTTGAACATATATTTAACATTCCCTTTTTATGCACCAATTAACATTAAATAAATTTCGGATACTCTAGCTATATGAAACTGCTTTGATTTCCCGTATACCAACAGGCTGATTAGCCATTATTACGCCTCTATTTGTTAAGTAGCTCAACAGTGGTTCAAACTGAAATCAGGATTATCAGAGCTATATCAATGAGGGCGTAGTGCGAGGACTTTGCTACGCCTGCCAAACGGAGGTCGTCAGTGGGTCAATCCTATGTCAACTTGTAAAGACTTAACAAAATATTTTTCCCAGGAGTGTTATACAAGTACTAGAGTATATAAAAGCCAGACACACAGATAGAGATATGTTATTCGGAATATTAATTACATACTTGTTATTTATTTTAGTTCAATATTTTTTTTTTATTTAAATTTAACTAATTATTATTTTATATTATTAAAAATATTTATTGGTTTTTATTTTTTATTTTATTTAATGAAATTTATATTATTTTTTTAAATATTTAGTTATTTAATTTGAAAAAATTATTTGTTGTTTTTTATTTTTAATTTTATTTTTTGAAATCTATATAATTTTTTTTTGCATATTTATTTATTAAATTTTCTAAAAAATTTTTTTTGTTTTTATTTTAGCTATTAAAATTTATTTTATTTCTATATTTACTTATTTAATTAAAAAAAATATATATATTTATTGCTTTCATAATTTTTTTCATTTATTGAAAAATATATTTATATATATATATATATTTATTTATTTATTTTTTTTTTTTTTTTTGTTATAAATAAATAAAATACAATCAAAGCTCAATTTCAATAAAAAGTTAAATCTCCATCTCAAACATAGTTTTTCCTATTAAAGTTTATTTTACTTTAAATATAAAAAAAGTACATTTACAAATAAAATACATTTCAAATGCCTAGCATTTAACCCATTTCCATGGCACTCAAATACTGGGAAATGATGGGCAGCCAACAATTGTTTTGAGTGTCGCAAGGCTTTTAGTTAACACTTCACAGAGAGCTTTTTGCCATTATAAACGCGCATTAAAAGCTCTGCACAACTATTAGAGGCACGAAGCTTTTAAATAGCTTTTAAGTGTAAATGTGAATGTGAATGGATTGCTTCAATAATAGTTCTTGTATGCCAACTGCCACAGAATGAGCACATTCATGCCTATGGAGGCGTTCATTGAGTTCCAAAATCCTCGATTCATATCGAACAGACCCATAATTTGCAGATTTCGCGATTTCCTCGGTTGCAGCTGCAGTCGGCGATTTAAATAGATTATAGCGAATTCTAGCTGTAAGAAGGAATTGAATTGTTGAATATATAATGGAATTTATTTATATTTTTATTGAACTATATTTATATTTAAATATTTTTAAATACATTTAGTATTAGTTATATTAAATAAATAAATATTCAAATAAATTAATGCTAAAAATATTGTTAAACTAAATAATAATTTAATACATATATTATTATATGTATGTTTAAGGCATTACAAATTTAAAACAGTTATAAATCATTTTAGGGTGTCTATTCTAAAGGCAGGTATTGGAATTATATTGACGGGTCATTTGAATATGACAAAAAACCTGTCGATTATAAAATATAGCAATATCTAATATATATATGGTAATTTATACCGAAGAATAGAGAAACACATTCTATATATAAAATATGTCATTGTATGATATATTGATATATTGATATATCATTGAATGATATATTGATATATCATTGAATGATATATTGATATATCATTGAATGATATATTGATATATCATTGAATGATATATGGATATATCATTGAATGATATATGGATATATCTTTGTATGATATATTGATATATCACTCGAGCAGTCGATTGCTTGTGCCCACCACGCAGTAGGCCAGGCTGTCGGTGCAGCTGGCCAGCAGGTCCATTAGGAGCACGGCCACCGAGAGGCCGACGTAGATGGGCGGCAGGCCAGTCACGACCTCGTCATCATCCACGCCGCACATCAGCGCGCTGCCGGGGCCAAACAGTTGATTCAGCAGCACCACGAAGCGCGTGTTGCTCAGCAGCAGCTTCCAGAGGTGGCGTCGCCAGTAGCTATAGTTCGCATGGTACTGCGCGAAGCGCTCCAGCAGCCGCATGTAGCCATTGCAGACGCGCCGGATGCGCTGCCGTCGCAGCCAAACGCTGCCCAATACCACGAACAGCGAGCACGACTTGGTCAGCGAGACGCAGCTGTAGGCCATCGACAACATGTCCATGCCCTGGCAGCTGTAGTAGCTGTTCACCATCAGCACAAAGCAGACGGGCGTCAGCACCACATAGACCACATTCAAGAGCAGCCAGTACACAAGCATTAGGCCGTGATCCAACTCGAAACGCTTACGCTCCGCCACATAGCGCAGATTGCACAGGCCAATCGCTCGACTAATGGACACAAAAACCGAAAGCAGCTCCATGCAGCACAAGGTTCCAGCTGGGACTGAGTGGATGGCGATTTTGGGTCACAGAGTCGGTTTTTTTAATGACTTGTTAAAAGCCCTTTTGGGAATACGATAATCAGGGCATTTCCACTGGATATTGCTATTAAAAACAGGTGTTTATATATAAACTGGGCAAAGCTCTGGAAGCTTACATTATGTAAATGTTATTGTAATAAATATAAAAGCATATATATAAATAATAAAAAAAAAAAACAAGTAAGAAGGCTCTAGTCGAGACTGCTCGACTAAACTACCAAAGTCAGAGGCTTGACCTTTATACCCTTATTTTTTGGTATTTTGTTGGTATTTTTCGGTGTCTTGTGCATTCGTCCGAAACCCCAAGACTATTTCTGAATGCCAATGGATACAACGGATAAATACGCGTCTAACACGGCATTCCACTTGAAAATCGGATGAAAAGTCCACAAGATATGAACTACCAAAGTCAGAGGCTTGACTTTTAGTATTTTTTTCGGTATTTTTTGGTATATTTCGGTGTCTTGTGCATTCGTCCGAAACCTTATAACTCCATGACAATTTTTGAATGCAAACTGATACTACGCATAAATACGCGTCTAACAAGGCATTCCTCTCGAAAATCGGATGAAAAGTCCGCAAGATATGAACTACCAAAGTCAGAGGCTGGACTTTTAGTATTTTTTCGGTATTTTTTTTTTATATATTTCGGTGTCTTGTGCATTCGTCCGAAACCTTATAACTTCATGACTATTTTTGAATGTCAATTGATACTACGCATAAATACGCGTCTAACAAGGCATTCCACTCGAAAATCGGATGAAAAGTCCACAAGATATGCACTACCAAAGTCAGAGGCTTGACTTTTAGTATTTTTTCGGTATTTTTTTATATATTTCGGTGTCTTGTGCATTCGTCCGAAACCTTATAACTTCATGACTATTTCTGAATGTCAATTGATACTACGCATAAATACGCGTCTAACAAGGCATTCCACTCGAAAATCGGATGAAAAGTCCACAAGATATGCACTACCAAAGTCAGAGGCTTGACTTTTAGTATTTTTTCGGTATTTTTTTATATATTTCGGTGTCTTGTGCATTCGTCCGAAACCTTATAACTTCATGACTATTTCTGAATGTCAATTGATACTACGCATAAATACGCGTCTAACAAGGCATTCCACTTGAAAATCGGATGAAAAGTCCACAAGATATGAACTACCAAAGTCAGAGGCTTGACTTTTAGTATTTTTTTCGGTATTTTTTGGTATATTTCGGTGTCTTGTGCATTCGTCCGAAACCTCATAACTCCATGACAATTTTTGAATGCAAACTGATACTACGCATAAATACGCGTCTAACAAGGCATTCCACTCGAAAATCGGATGAAAAGTCCACAAGATATGCACTACCAAAGTCAGAGGCTTGACTTTTAGTATTTTTTCGGTATTTTTTTATATATTTCGGTGTCTTGTGCATTCGTCCGAAACCTTATAACTTCATGACTATTTCTGAATGTCAATTGATACTACGCATAAATACGCGTCTAACAAGGCATTCCACTCGAAAATCGGATGAAAAGTCCACAAGATATGCACTACCAAAGTCAGAGGCTTGACTTTTAGTATTTTTTCGGTATTTTTTTATATATTTCGGTGTCTTGTGCATTCGTCCGAAACCTTATAACTTCATGACTATTTCTGAATGTCAATTGATACTACGCATAAATACGCGTCTAACAAGGCATTCCACTTGAAAATCGGATGAAAAGTCCACAAGATATGAACTACCAAAGTCAGAGGCTTGACTTTTAGTATTTTTTCGGTATTTTTGGGTATATTTCGGTGTCTTGTGCATTCGTCCGAAACCTTATAACTTCATGACTATTTTTGAATGCAAATTGATACGACGCATAAATACGCGTCTAACAAGGCATTCCTCTCGAAAATCGGATGAACAGTCCGCAAGATATGAACTACCAAAGTCAGAGGCTTGACTTTTAGTATTTTTTCGGTATTTTTGGGTATATTCCGGTGTCTTGTGCATTCGTCTGAAACCTTATAACTTCATGACAATTTTTGAATGCAAATTGATACTACGCATAAATACGCGTCTAACAAGGCATTCCACTTGAAAATCGGATGAAAAGTCCACAAGATATGAACTACCAAAGTCAGAGGCTTGACTTTTAGTATTTTTTCGGTATTTTTTTTATATATTTCGGTGTCTTGTGCATTCGTCCGAAACCTTATAACTTCATGACTATTTTTAAATGCAAATTGATACGACGCATAAATACGCGTCTAACAAGGCATTTGTCTCGAAAATCGGATGAAAAGTCCGCAAGATATGAACTACCAAAGTCAGAGGCTTGACTTTTAGTATTTTTTCGGTATTTTTTTTTATATATTCCGGTGTCTTGTGCATTCGTCCGAAACCTTATAGCTCCATGACAATTTTTGAATGCAAATTGATACTACGCATAAATACGCGTCTAACAAGGCATTCCTCTCGAAAATCGGATGAAAAGTCCGCAAGATATGAACTACCAAAGTCAGAGGCTTGACTTTTAGTATTTTATCGGTATTTTTGGGTATATTCCGGTGTCTTGTGCATTCGTCCGAAACCTTATAGCTCCATGACTATTTTTGAATGCAAATTGATACTACGCATAAATACGCGTCTAACAAGGCATTCCTCTCGAAAATCGGATAAAAAGTCCGCAAGATATGAACTACCAAAGTCGGAGGCTTGACTTTTAGTATTTTTTCGGTATTTTTGGGTATATTCCGGTGTCTTGTGCAGTCGTCTGAAACCTTATAACTTCATGACAATTTTTGAATGCAAATTGATACTACGCATAAATACGCGTCTAACAAGGCATTCCTCTCGAAAATCGGATGAAAAGTCCACAAGATATGAACTACCAAAGTCAGAGGCTTGACTTTTAGTATTTTTTCGGTATTTTTTATATATTTCGGTGTCTTGTGCATTCGTCCGAAACCTTATAACTCCATGACAATTTTTGAATGCAAACTGATACTACGCATAAATACGCGTCTAACAAGGCATTCCTCTCGAAAATCGGATGAAAAGTCCGCAAGATATGAACTACCAAAGTCAGAGGCTTGACTTTTAGTATTTTTTCGGTATTTTTGGGTATATTCCGGTGTCTTGTGCATTCGTCCGAAACCTTATAGCTCCATGACTATTTTTGAATGCAAATTGATACTACGCATAAATACGCGTCTAACAAGGCATTCCTCTCGAAAATCGGATAAAAAGTCCGCAAGATATGAACTACCAAAGTCGGAGGCTTGACTTTTAGTATTTTTTCGGTATTTTTGGGTATATTCCGGTGTCTTGTGCAGTCGTCTGAAACCTTATAACTTCATGACAATTTTTGAATGCAAATTGATACTACGCATAAATACGCGTCTAACAAGGCATTCCACTCGAAAATCGGATAAAAAGTCCGCAAGATATGAACTACCAAAGTCAGAGGCTTGACTTTTAGTATTTTTTCGGTATTTTTTTTATATATTTCGGTGTCTTGTGCATTCGTCCGAAACCTTATAACTTCATGACTATTTTTGAATGCAAATTGATACGACGCATAAATACGCGTCTAACAAGGCATTTGTCTCGAAAATCGGATGAAAAGTCCGCAAGATATGAACTACCAAAGTCAGAGGCTTGACTTTTAGTATTTTTTCGGTATTTTTTTTTATATATTCCGGTGTCTTGTGCATTCGTCCGAAACCTTATAGCTCCATGACAATTTTTGAATGCAAATTGATACTACGCATAAATACGCGTCTAACAAGGCATTCCTCTCGAAAATCGGATGAAAAGTCCGCAAGATATGAACTACCAAAGTCAGAGGCTTGACTTTTAGTATTTTATCGGTATTTTTGGGTATATTCCGGTGTCTTGTGCATTCGTCCGAAACCTTATAGCTCCATGACTATTTTTGAATGCAAATTGATACTACGCATAAATACGCGTCTAACAAGGCATTCCTCTCGAAAATCGGATAAAAAGTCCGCAAGATATGAACTACCAAAGTCGGAGGCTTGACTTTTAGTATTTTTTCGGTATTTTTGGGTATATTCCGGTGTCTTGTGCAGTCGTCTGAAACCTTATAACTTCATGACAATTTTTGAATGCAAATTGATACTACGCATAAATACGCGTCTAACAAGGCATTCCTCTCGAAAATCGGATGAAAAGTCCACAAGATATGAACTACCAAAGTCAGAGGCTTGACTTTTAGTATTTTTTCGGTATTTTTTATATATTTCGGTGTCTTGTGCATTCGTCCGAAACCTTATAACTACATGACTATTTTTGAATGCAAATTGATACTACGCATAAATACGCGTCTAACAAGGCATTCCACTTGAAAATCGGATGAAAAGTCCGCAAGATATGAACTACCAAAGTCAGAGGCTTGACTTTTAGTATTTTTTCGGTATTTTTGGGTATATTCCGGTGTCTTGTGCATTCGTCCGAAACCTTATAGCTCCATGACTATTTTTGAATGCAAATTGATACTACGCATAAATACGCGTCTAACAAGGCATTCCTCTCGAAAATCGGATAAAAAGTCCGCAAGATATGAACTACCAAAGTCGGAGGCTTGACTTTTAGTATTTTTTCGGTATTTTTGGGTATATTCCGGTGTCTTGTGCAGTCGTCTGAAACCTTATAACTTCATGACTATTTTTGAATGCAAATTGATACTACGCATAAATACGCGTCTAACAAGGCATTCCACTCGAAAATCGGATAAAAAGTCCGCAAGATATGAACTACCAAAGTCAGAGGCTTGACTTTTAGTATTTTTTCGGTATTTTTTTTATATATTTCGGTGTCTTGTGCATTCGTCCGAAACCTTATAACTTCATGACTATTTTTGAATGCAAATTGATACGACGCATAAATACGCGTCTAACAAGGCATTCCACTCGAAAATCGGATGAAAAGTCCGCAAGATATGAACTACCAAAGTCAGAGGCTTGACTTTTAGTATTTTTTCGGTATTTTTTTTTATATATTCAGGTGTCTTGTGCATTCGTCCGCAACCTTATAGCTCCATGACTATTTTTGAATGCAAATTGATACTACGCATAAATACGCGTCTAACAAGGCATTCCTCTCGAAAATCGGATGAAAAGTCCGCAAGATATGAACTACCAAAGTCAGAGGCTTGACTTTTAGTATTTTTTCGGTATTTTTTTTTATATATTCCGGTGTCTTGTGCATTCGTCCGAAACCTTATAGCTCCATGACTATTTTTGAATGCAAATTGACACTACGCATAAATACGCGTCTAACAAGGCATTCCACTCGAAAATCGGATAAAAAGTCCGCAAGATATGAACTACCAAAGTCAGAGGCTTGACTTTTAGTATTTTTTCGGTATTTTTGGGTATATTCCGGTGTCTTGTGCATTCGTCTGAAACCTTATAACTTCATGACATTTTTTGAATGCAAATTGATACTACGCATAAATACGCGTCTAACAAGGCATTCCTCTCGAAAATCGGATAAAAAGTCCGCAAGATATGAACTACCAAAGTCAGAGGCTTGACTTTTGGTATTTTTTCGGTATTTTTTATATATTTCGGTGTCTTGTGCATTCGTTTGAAACCTTATAACTTCATGACTATTTTTGAATGCAAATTGATACTACGCATAAATACGCGTCTAACAAGGCATTCCACTTGAAAATCGGATAAAAAGTCCGCAAGATATGAACTACCAAAGTCAGAGGCTTGACTTTTTTTATTTTTTTGGTATTTTTTTATATATTTCGGTGTCTTGTGCATTCGTCCGAAACCTTATAACTTCATGACTATTTTTGAATGCAAATTGATACTACGCATAACAACGAGTCTAACAAGGCATTCCTCTCGAAAATCGGATGAAAAGTCCGCAAGATGTGAACTTCCAAAGTCAGACTTGGTTTTTAGTATTTTTTATTGAAAGTAACATATCAAGAGCAACATACCCGATGCGTTCCATCTACAACTATTTCCTAAAGTTACCTCAAAAGTGTTTAATAATTGCAATAACAAAACTTATAAAAATATATTTATTTAAATATATACTATTCAGATTTTTCTCAATTGATTTTCTAAGCTTAACTCAATTTTAAGAAAAATTATCTAGTAGCGTAACATAGATCAAGTTTGTTTCTTAAGTCACATTCCGATTTTCACCATTGCATTAGGTACATAGTTCACATTGAGGCTTTATGTCAATTGGCATTGGCATCATCTTATGTTAATTCGAATAATACTTTGAACTAATAATACATTTTAGGCATATGCTAAGGCAAAGCATAGACTAACAAAGACTTGGACTTTATGGACTATATTGAAACCAAAGAGCACCTTTAAGAGATATCGAACAGTTGAGCTGCATTCCCTATATGTATATAATGTTTAGACTAGCAGAAGTACTTGGAGATATCGTGAGTCGATATTTCAGATCCTCAAAGTGCTCCTTAGGATTTGTTCAGATTTTTGGTCATGACTATAATAATCAATTCTTATATTCAACAACTTTAAGCAACTTTCCTACGGCATTTTCATCACTATCCATGGCACCCGTCCGTGATACCTATAGAAATAATAGTCATACGCCAGCTTGCCCAGGATTAGGACGATGAGGCTGGCCAGCACGCAGTTGAGCCAGTCAATGGGATGGATGCGCGTGTCGTCCTCGGCACTGATGTTGCACATGTCGTGGCGGGTGAGGGTCAAGACCTTGGCCTGACGCAGCTCGTCGCCCTGCATATAGGTGCAGGTGACATTCCGGGCGTCCCGCACAATGTCCTTGTATTTGGTGAGGAACTCGCGCAGTCGCATGCCAAACTTGCAGGTGCAGTGCCAGGGATTCTTGCTCACCAGCAAGAGATTCGCATTCTCGTTGTCGTTCAGCGCATTGTCCATGGCGTACACCTGCAGCTTGCGCAGCTGATTGCCCTGCAGGTTGAGCAGGCGAAAGTTCTGCAGCCAGTAGGTGTCCTCCAGCACGTCGATGTTCGAGATCAAGTTGTTCTCCAGATGCACGTCCACCACGTGGTGATAGTGGGGATTGTCCCGCAGCGGATTAATATCACTGATCTGCAAATTGCATCGTGAGTGGCTAAACTGTTCAATGGAGCTGAGCCCTGCCTACCTGATTATTATTGATGTACAAGGTGGTTGTATTCTCTGGCAAATAGGCGGGCAGATTGTGAAACTGGAGATGCGAGCAGTTGACCGTGTAGAGTGGAATGTAGGACTTGGGAATTATGTGATGCATCAGGCAGGTGCAGTTGAGCAGATCTGGATGCGATTGACACTCCCTGCGCAGGACCTGGAATTTGCATTTAATTAACTATTTGTAGACTTAAATGGGTTTTGGCCTGCTCCTTGAGGCCTTCTCAGTTATTGAGATAATCGCATGGCTTTGCGTAGTATTGCATGAGGTTAATTCAAATTATTATAGCTGAATCTTATTGTCATTATATACAACAATCTTATCAACAACATCTAATCAACAATGCGACTCTGAAGAGCCTTGATATATGAAGAGGGAATGTATGTAACAAATATTATACAATATATTTGCATTTGTTGTATCCAAATATTGCGTATACTTAGTCTGTCTATCCAAATATCATGTTTACATTATCTGTTTATCCAAATATTACGTAATCTGTCCAAACAATACGTAATACGTTTACGTATCTGCCTACTCAAATATTACGTATAAGTTATGAGAGAACGTATAAGTAGACTTCGCATTCATTACGTGTAAATATTACGTGGACTATTACGTAATATCTAGACAGTAAAAATACATCGACAGCAGATGTAACATAAAGAATACGTAGACTACGTAGACTAATTTTTTTTAGTTACATATATGTAAATCTATGTAGTCTTACTGTCTAAATAAGTATGTTTTTTGTATGTACAAATATTACGTATACGTAATCCGTTTATTCGCTATGAAAACTCATATATCAAATTCCATGAGACAAGCTCCAAACCTGCTTGAGTTATGCTCAAATAACAAAAGCTGAAAGGGAGAATAGAAAATGCTAACAATAGATTTTCATTCCAAGTGCTAAATGGACTTCATTGCTGATGCTAATCAAACTTATATACATTTTATGGGCACTGCTAGGGCTTATATTAACTAAAACTTGCAATTGAGTAGAATATAAGAACTTATCAAAGCATAAGTCTTTGAGGTTATAAATGCTAAAGCCATTTTCAGTGGCAACTGAAGGAAAATCCTAACTTTAACTGTGATACTTAACTTTACTATGGTCATTTCCATTTTAGTCAATTTTAGTATTAATCTAACTCTCGCTCCCTCTACTCACCACCTTGTAGTGCATGACCAGCAGCATTTGTCGCTCTTTGTACTTGCGGTCGGCGCAGATGATCTCCTCGCGGTCCACTACGAGGCGACCCTTCTCTGGCTGGAGCAGCAGCCACTTGAAGTTGCGCGTGCAGTTCCACGGATTGCCGGCCAGGTAGAGCTGCTGGAAGGAGTGGGGCAGCATCAGTGGGCCATCCAGTTGGATGAGCTGATTCCAGCGCAGATCTAAGATTTGCAGCGCATGAATGCGCTTAAAGGTGCGCGTCGAAATATACGAGAGATTCGTCCATGAAATGTTTATGGCCTGCAATATAATCTCAATTAATTCCTCAAGACTCATAGCTGGCGAGACTTTTATCACCTGCAGATGATACATATCCGGGAAATCGATGTTGAACTCCGTGAAGCCGCTGTACTCGATGGTCAGGGAGCGCAGCTGGGAAAACTTTTGCAGCTCCCGCAGAGGATTGAAGGACTCCCGGGGCCAGCCGCATAATAGCATCTGTTGTGCCTGCACAACTTTGCCCAGCTTCGAGCTGTGAGTAAAGATAATTAGAGGTAAATTAGATCTATAGATCTCTTAGTATATTTCCCTACTTTAGTGCTCCCACATTGTTCATGCCGCCATAGCATCTGATCAGTCCATTGCGCGTCAGCCTCGTGCAGTTCCCATCCGCAGCCTCTGGCGCTGTCGTCCAGTTAGCGCAGCTATGGCTGGGTACCAGGGCGGGTATATTAGCTGCTGCTGTCGTAGCTAGAGTGACATTGCCAGAGAGGGCATCCACGACGCCACAAAACCTGCCCACAGAGGAGAAGCGGTAATTAAAGCTAATATGCGCAATATATAGTTGGGTCTATTTATAGACCCATGGCTACGCCTCTCAGGTGATAATTATTGATATGCCAAAACCTCAGACCGAAATACATTCGCTTGCCACTAATCATAAAAAGCGTGTGACTGGCTTTCATTTTGTTTTATTATTTTTATGGCATGCAGTAGTCGAGAGAGAACACAAACAATTGGGTTTACCTAACCCAGATACCCAGGATACCCCCTTATCACCGAAATACCCTATATACCCAAATACACGTTATCTATATTTGCATTAGATTAAGAGGAGTGTTAACATTGTTAGCGTTAACCTGATTCCACTCCATTGATTGCTTTGCTATAGTTGGGCGATATTTAATTTGTCCATTGAATTATATTTATATGTTATATGGACTAGAATAGAGGAAGAAGCATATATAAATCTATAGCCAGAATATAATTATACAAAGCATACTGGTTACGTATATATTATTATAATTAAAAGTAGTGCAATGTATATATTGATATATGAAATGAAAGATATCTCTATACATAAATATGCTTAAATACTCTGTCGATTACTAAATGTAAGAGCCAACAATATGGGGCTCTGATTTGCTTTATATATTAGCATGAAGATCGCTTCAGGCTGATTCAGGCTGTGGCCACTTAGCACATTCCGAGATATACTTGTAATATATATGTATATGCATATAGACAATGCACAATTGACACCAAATGTCGAGAGTTGTATAAATCAAATTCAGATAATTTAAAAATATAATAAGCTGAGTATGAATAATAATAGAAAAAATACATAAATATAAAATATACATATACATATACATATACATACATTAATAATGCTAAGAAATAAATATAATATTGTTCAATAAATATGTGAAATAAACATATTTTATATATGTATATACCTTTTTAATATCATTATAAAAATATATATAAATATTCTTAAATAAATGTCTAGGACATTGAATAACATGTTTCCTTTATATATAAATTTTCTTAATTACCATATTTTTCGATATGATTTAAAAAAAATATATATTAGATGTGGAATCTAATGTTTAGCATTTACATTTTGTGCGTTATATTTTGTTATTTGTTTGGGCTTTGAGAATTGTTTAGTCGCAATTAGCAACATTTTTAGCACTGTGGCTTCTGACCAAGTGTTAAAATTAATAATATACAAATCATAAAAAATAGAAGAAGCAGAATCAAATTTTTTTAACTGACGAAATATTTGCATTGTAAATCAAATAAAATTGTTACAGTAGTTGTTGACTTTGCTGAAAATCATGAGCTCTCAGTATTTGCGTAAATGTTTAATACTTCTTTCGGGTGTTACAGACAAAAAAAAAACTAGCTTGAGAATCAAATAGGTGTGCGCCCGTTTGCAAGAAAAATTAAATGATGTTAAAGTTCAACATTTTTATCAATTTTAGCACATTTTTATGTGTGTATTCAAGGCAGATCGAAGCTCAACTTAATACTAGGGTAGTTCAAAATATATCAAAACATCAATATTTCGTTATTATTTGGTATACCAAAAAAATTTTAATGAACATTTTTTTTTTGCCATACGGCGAATATTTTTTGCAAAATTTTTGATTGTTTTCTATTTATTTGTGTCTTGTACAGTCGTCGGAAACGTCCACAAGATGTGACCTACCTTGACTAACTTTTAGTATTTTTTGGGTAAATTTCGGTGTCTTATGCATTCGTCCGAGCCCTTATAACTCCATAAATATTTTTTAATGCAAATTGATTCTACGGATAGATACGCGTCTTATAGCTCTATGACTATTTTTGAATGCAAACTGATACTACGCATAAATACGAGTCTAACAAGGCATTACACTCTAAAATCGGATGAAAAGTCCACAAGATATGGACAACCAAAGTCAGAGGCTTGACTTTTAGTATTTTTTTGGTATTTTTTTATATATTTCGGTGTCTTGTGCATTCGTCTGAAACCTTATAACTGCATGACTATTTTTGAATGCAAATTGATACTACGCATAAATACGCGTCTAACGAGGCATTCCTCTCGAAAATCGGATGAAAAGTCCACAAGATATGAACTACCAAAGTCAGAGGTTTGACTTTTAGTATTTTTTTGGTATTTTTTGGGTATATTTCGGTGTCTTGTGCATTCGCCCGAAACCTTATAACTCCATGACGATTTTTGAATGCAAATGGATTCTACGCATGAATACGCGTCTAACAAGGCATTCCACTCGAAAATAGGACGAAAAGTACACAAGATATGAACTACCAAAGTCAGAGGTTTGACTTTTAGTATTTTTTTGGTATTTTTTGGGTATATTTCGGTGTCTTGTGCATTCGCCCGAAACCTTATAACTCCATGACTATTTTTGAATGCAAATGGATTCTACGCATGAATATGCGTCTAACAAGGCATTCCACTCGAAAATCGGACGAAAAGTACACAAGATATGAACTACCAAAGTCAGAGGTTTGACTTTTAGTATTTTTTTGGTATTTTTTGGGTATATTTCGGTGTCCTGTGCATTCGTCCGAAGCCTTATAACTCCATGACTATTTTTTAATGCAAACTGATACTAGGCATAAATACGCGTCTTACAAGGCATTACACTCGAAAATCGGACGAGAAGTCCACAAGATATGAACTACCAAAGTCAGAGGCTTGACTTTTAGTATTTTTTTGGTATTTTTTGGGTATATTTCGTTGTCCTGTGCATTCGCCCGAAACCTTATAACTCCATGACTATTTTTTAATGCAAACTGATACTAGGCATAAATACGCGTCTTACAAGGCATTACACTCGAAAATCGGACGAGAAGTCCACAAGATATGAACTACCAAAGTCAGAGGCTTGACTTTTAGTATTTTTTTGGTATTTTTTGGGTATATTTCGGTGTCTTGTGCATTCGCCCGAAACCTTATAACTCCATGACTATTTTTGAATGCAAATGGATTCTACGCATGAATTCGCGTCTAACAAGGCATTCCACTCGAAAATCGGATGAAAAGTCCACAAGATATGAACCACCAAGGTCAGAAGCTTGACTTTTAGTATTTTTTCGGTATTTTTGGGTATTTTTCGGTGTCTTGTGCTTTCGTCCGAAACCTTATAACTCCATGACTATTTTTGAATGCAAACTGATACTAGGCATAAATACGCGTCTAACAAGGCATTCCACTTGAAAATCGGATGAAAAGTCCACAAGATATGAACTACCAAAGTCAGAGGCTTGACTTTTAGTATTTTTTCGGTATTTTTTGGGTATATTTCGGTGTCTTGTGCATTCGTCCGAAACCTTATAACTCCATGACTATTTTTGAATGCAAACTGATACACAAGTCCACAAAGTTGTGAATATCAACATCAAATTGCGTTATAATAATTTCATTATATAATAAGATATTATATATTTAAACATTTTATCAACGTTTTTTTTACTGTTCAGAGCAGATCCAAACAACAAGAAAAAAGATAATAATATATGTATTTATGTTTCTTTCGAAGCCCCGTAGAATTCAATTCACAATCTACTTCAATTGATATGTGCTTCATGCCATTCGATTTTGTCACAATTTTGTTAGGTCAATTGAAAAATCATTAATATAAAATGAAAAAATAATTGTTGCCTTTTTATTATCATTATTATGTTTGTTTCTAGGTCAGTTACGTACTTGAATTTCTGAATTTAATTTAATGATTCGGACAAGATCTAAAAAAAAATGGATCTATTTGAAATATAAAAAATTCGATTGCCCGCCTAAAATTACTGCGCAGACACTTGAAGCTTGTTTATCAATTTGCCAACAGCAATAAAATCAGCTTAGAATTAGTCGCGCAACGACTTTCAATTGGCTTTCAATTAAATGACTTGGCTTTTTTAACCAGAGCTCTGCAGAGGTCAACATACTCTATATGCTATAATATATATTATATATATTCTGCCACAATTAGAAGCAGGTAAATAATATAGCTTGAATGGATATCCTCTGTCTGACTCAAATCAACGACAAGACAAGGTCATTCCCTTCTTAGTTCTTCCATATAGGGTTTTTATCTTAAAGGGTTTACAAATACAGATTCACCCGCCTCTTCTACTCTATACAACTATTTACAGAGTATGGCAATTTAAATATAGAATGTAAGTAAATATTGTTTGTATATTTAATGATATTTATCTGTCCGTCATATGTTAAGGTTTTATTTTCGTAGTCTTAAAATAGACCAAACGCTAAGATAATTTAAGCATATACCTCAAATCAAATGAACACGAACCAGAGATCTATTATCTATTATGCCAGCTCGCACAGAAGCAAGATAGTTCGAATTGCTTACGGCGAATATGACAAAGCAGAAGGCAGAAATCTCAAGAGAGAAGCATAAATAACCCAACACACTTAGCTTGGTAAGATTAATGAAACTTTGGTGTTGCCAAGACATCGAAAAACCCATTAAGACTGAACTTCATAGGTAGTTTTTAAAACTGAATAATAAAATAATAAAAATGATTTAAAATTTTATAGTTAGGAAATACAAGATAAACAGACTGGCTGTTGGAGAATCTGTATCTCAATATCTTTATGGGAGTGAGAATGGGAGTGAAACTGAGAGATGGAGACTGATTGTACTAAATGCCGGTCTGATCCCATTTATGTTATTTACCTTTAAGTATATATTAAGATTATTTTCTAAGAAAAACATTTTTGTATATACAAATTTTAAAACACAATTTCGTTTAAATTTGTTAAGAACAAATAATCTATTATCTACAATTATCATCTATTAAATGGATGTTGAGAATTAAAATGCAAGGTCTCAGTGTTTTTGGTTAAAAAGATGATTGAATATATAATGTATATAAAGGTTATATAATATTGATCGATAAATATTTGATATATCTTTCAGTTATGTGAAAGAGTCATAGTGTCCCTTACACTGCCTTAAACACTATATACATGTGTAAACAACAACTTAATCTACAGGTACTCTTGTTAAATACATGTAAAAGAGGATTCACGATAAGCCGCATTTGACGCTGCTTTGCGTAGATAAACAGAGCACAGAATGTAAACGGTTTGATTTATGAAACAGTTAAATATTGACACGGGCACACATGCAGCTCTCTCTAGTAAAACACACAGTGCAAAAGGCTCACAGATTTTCTTCATATTACAACGGATACGTCAAATATTGCGCATACGCCGTGTAAACGCGCCGAGCTCACTTTGCCTATAAGCAAATATATTTCTTTGTTTTTTATTAAATTTTTTTGGATTAATACCTGCCAAAAATAGCCAAGAGCAGCAGAAGAGTAAACGCAAATGAATTTTCATTAATGAATGTGCTTTGATAGCTCATTGCCACTGAACACAGTGAAGTCACAGGCACAAGCTCAGGTACGTAGTCGATGCGAACTCTGCGGGAACACGTGTAAACTTCGCGATGTTCAACGGAGTGTACATGTCTTCTGTGGCGACAACGCGAATTGCAACAGATTTGTGTATATTTCCATACAGTAGATAACAGTGTATGTTTCCATATGTTTAATACATGTTCTAAATCTGCCTGGGCTGTTGCGGTTTACTTTTTTAATCACTGTGCGGCATCCGTATCTCTCGCGCGCTCTGTGCTACTTTTCTCGCGTTTGAAGTTCAAATGAGGCGCAAATGCGAAACGCTGACATATTTTTTGTGTGCTGTGCTTTATTTGTTTTTTGGCGGCATCGCTGCGATCTCATCCATCAGCTGTTGGGAGACCGCAGTGTGAGCCAAATGTGCGAGCGAGAGAGAGCGAGAGTTTTTATTGTTGCTATAAAATACGGTTGCTATCATAAGTAGCTGGAGCTGCCAGTGTGTGTGTGTGTGTGTTAGTATTCATATAGCCGAGAGCAGCATCATTCCGATCAGCTGATTGCTCATAGACAATTGTTTACTACTATACGTCTATACGTAAATTTATAGCCTACGGCGCACGCATACTAATTGCTTTAATTTTTCGGCTTTGCCTGGCCAAAATAACTGCTTGTCTATAAAAAGTTCAATTTATAACGAATTGTGGTTGTGCATAATGTCTTTAGCTTGCAAATGGACATCGCTCTGATCTAATCTGGTTTAACTAAAGCAATCAAACTCTATTTACCTATACTCCTATGCTACTTGGACAAGTTGCATTTGTAGTTTTATGTTTATTGTTTATTTGTACATTTTGTAGTCAACAGCGCGTTCGTAATTCTAAAGCGAAATCGAAAATAACTAAGGAATATAGTTAACAAAAACCATTTTGAGCAAACATCAAAATCTACCCCTATTCACATCATAAACAATATATAAATTTCTATATAGTATAGTGCTGCTGTCTCCATCTTTTAGGTTTCTATAGTGTTATTAGTTTGTGTATTTTGTGCTTTTTTGGACCATTTGAAATGCGTTTTATATTCTTACGACTATGACTTGAGAAATTTGTAAGCTCGCATAACGATGTCTTATTGAGCTAATAGCTAAAACTTTCCCATTTTGGTATACCATTCACAAATAGTTCAATATAGGTGTCATTTGTATGAAGAAATAGGATCTAAGATTCGACATTTTCTGGAGACATGATCTCAGTCTCCTTAGCTGGCTGTGGATTGATATTCTGTTGAACTTTCTCATTGGTCTCGGCCTGCTTTTGTCGCTCATAGATGCGCACATCCTCCAGCGTCATGCCGTACCACTCGTCCAGCCAGGCAAACGCCTGGCGATGTCCCAGCAGCAAAATATCCCGAATGCCGCGCTGGATGAAGTCTTCCACTTTGGTTTGCAGGCCCCAGACCTCGAAGCTGGCATGGACAACCTTGTAGGAGCACATAATAGGGGAATCTGTTTCACGCCAGCCCTCAATCAGTGGACCACGATCTGCAAAGGCAATAGACAATGGTAAGAAATAATAATTGAATTCAGCAAATGAGATGAACTAACTTGTCTTTTCTGACTTGAAGAACTTTGGATCCTCTTCGCGTTTGTAGTGCTTGCCCGTTAGCTCATCAAATGCAATGTCCACATGATCCACAATGCGAACCTTCAACTCTTCCTCGGACAGATCCAGGCACTAGATAAAAACATATATATATGCCCATATACAAATTCGCTTAAGTTAAGGTAATGCCACTCACATTCTCTGTGCTGCCGTTGTTATTCTCATATTTGGTCTTGATTAGAACATTTAATTTTGGTATAAAGGAACACTGCAAAATGAATAAAGGGAATATATAGATTTAGATTCCAATCAAAGTTCAGTTCAATTTAAATAATTACCGTGTATTCTGCCAATTGTATAAAGTTTGTCGAGCACATACAAATATAAAAGGGGAAAAAGCAATAAATGATATATCTGTTGATTCGATCGATGTTTGTTTATTTTTAGCGTAAGTTCTATAAAAACACAAATGTAATGTACCGACAGGCAATTAGCTCTAGGAATTAATGAGGTGCTGCGTGGGTGCGTATCGGAAATCTGTTTCGATTCATTGGTAATTTGTTTTATAACATAAAACAGAAAATAATGGGATCGATGCGGATTTGTGGAATAACAAGAAATTATAAATCAGCTTCTGTTTATTATTTCAAATTTTCTGCATTGAGTCTTATATTTTTAGTATTTCAGCTAAGTCAACTTTAACTGATAAATGCAATATATATTTCAAGCAAAGTGGAGACCCGTAGACATATTTTATCAATAAAATATCCAAGTATCCACATCCCAAAGTCATATCAAACACTCAAATCAAAACATGTGTTTAAAGAGAAGCCCCGACTAAACAAACTCTGCTTATGGCTCACATGTTCCGGGGCTTATCACGAGTATTTTAACGTATTGCAGACAATTGTGCTACAACTGGCCTAAAGCTTCATGTGAATTGTCCCAGCTGTTCGTAATTTAGGCACCTCTGGTACTGTAGGGCATGGGGTCGTTTGAATTGAATGGGACACGGAGGGCAGCTCTAATCTCTATATGTATCGCTCGCTCTATATTGTGTATATTCCGTCATGCTTACATTTATGCTGTAAGCGTTATCAGACGTAATCAATGGCTGTGACTGTGACGTATCTGGGGTATGACAAGTGCGAAATGAGCTCATGGATATGTACAGTGAGAACTAAGTTGACGGAGAATTGAAAATACCAGACAACAAATACTGTACCATAATATACTATATTATAGTAATATATAAATTGAAAAACTATTTAATTTAAGAGAATTAATTCTAATTGCTCTTCCATCTACAACTAAATCCCTAGCCATTCACCCAAAGCAGTTTCTACTGTATAAAACTTTCAAGGAAAAGGTCAAGTGTCTGCCATATGGCACAAGGGAGTAAAAGGTCAATGATATGAATAGACGACATGCGCTACAAAAATAAGTCCGCCGTATACGCTTACCTGTTAGCGTATAAGGATAGTAGTTCCATGACTTTTCCGTCACATAGAAGACGCGCGGACATATGGCTTGAATCCAGTAAGGCAGCCGGCTGAAAAGATCGAAAAAATGATTAGAGAAGATGATTTTGACACGGTTTTCGGCCATCGCACTTGGACAGGTGTATGCGCTTCTCCGTGTACTGTCCCTTGCCGTGAACGGGATCTTCGCATGGCTTGTTGTCCATTACCTCGACGCCTTCGCCTTCGTCCGATTGCTCCAGACTGTGGCGCGCAATCATATACAGCTGACCGATTTTGTACTGCGAACGAATGCGAAATGCTGAATTGTGAATTAATTGCCAAATACGGTATTTACTTACCTCCTCAACAGTGAGCGGCATGCAAACACGATATTCCTTTATTAACACCATATCGTAAGGTATTCAAAATGAAAATGTTACACAAATGAATTTAACGTTACGAAAGAACGGCACACGAGATGGAGCGCAACTGAACCAACAACAAAATAAAATGTTCTACTTGCAGCTGCCGATGGAGCTATCGATAGTGTAATCGATTACTCGCCGAACAAGAATTGGATTTATTTTTAAATAATTTCTTGATCTAACATACAATTCTTTTTTGATTCAAACTTTTAGTCTTTATGTATGTATAATTGTTTGATTTCATTATATAATTTTGTTATTATTTGCTTTTGTGATTTAATTCAACTATCAATATTGCGGGCTGCTTGTCACCAACGTACTAGCCCTACCAATTTGAGTATATCGATAATAAAGGGACTAGAAGTCGACGAACGGTCACACAGGTCAATTGCTAGGGGTTTTTTGCTAATAGCAAACCTAAGCGCTGCTCGTAAAAACGTTAAAACGCGACAAAATAAGTAATAAAAATTAAGTGCGACTCCATAAAAGCATATATCTGAGGTACGCTAACAAAATGTATATAAAATAACCAACGCAATCTTACGATATCGTTCATAAATGAAGTGCAAATGCAACACACTCTGCTGTGAAAAAGTGTCACAATAATAAATACACACAAACCAATACACATGCACAATATTACATAGATTTGCAAGTGGGTGTAAGTGATTGAAAGTGTGTGAGTGTGTGTATGTGTTTGTGCTTGTGCGATACATACTCATCATTGAATTCGAATGCATCTAGTATAATTAATGCCTAACCACGCTCACTTTTCCCGTCTACAGTTCACTGCGACGCGACACAGCCAGCAAATCCGCCATCGGCTCGGCTGTGGGACGTGCAATGTTTAGGATCCGTGTCAAAATGGGTCCGCAACGCAATCACCACAACAACAACAACAACAACAATGGCATCAGCAATACCCATGCCCGCATCAATAAGGAGTGGACCTGCTGCTTTGGCCTGCACGTACATACCGCTACGCTAATGATTGGCCTCTGGCATCTGGTAAGCGAAATTACGTCGCAATATCCTTGATCTTACTGCCTACGCATGACTGCACCTAAACACATACACACACACAGATTCGCAGGGACACGCATACACCCATTCGAGTTGACCCTGTTCAGTGTCAGACACGAAAGGGAAAAATCAATTGTCGCTGCACACGCAGTGACTCTCAAACTGTTACCGACTCGATTCGACTTTGAAAGTTGCACGAGCTAGACGAAGGTTGCCAACTTTCGCCACACACAATTGTGACGTCACACGGCCGTTGTGACGGCGGATTCATCAAGTTTTCTGTATGCATGCAAAGCTAACTCATTCGCAGTGCCCGATTCGAGTCACCTACCAAATCACCTGATTATGTTTTATTGAAAGCATTAACAGTTATTATTCACGCGCTTACGTCGTGATTAAATGAAGTTACTTACGTTTTATCGTAAGCCTTACTGAGGCATTGCAAAGTGTCGAATTACGGTCTAGAATTTCAACACAAAAATGTTTATGCCTGCATTGCAGAGGTTTTAGTCATTTATTGAATGATAAGCATATTCCTAGATATATAATTATAGATGTATATACATATGTATATTATATGCGACATTTACATTGACCTTGCACATGCATAAACAGTTAGTATTCAGAAGTTTTCCATTTCAATGCTTTACTGTTTTTCTAGCCCTAACTGTAAACTTGCTTTGTTTACTGTTTGCTCAACAATATCAGTCCAGTTATCTCTGATAGACAAGTCCAACTCAACTGAGTAAATTTTGGCCTGACTTGACTCCCATTGTGAAAGAGTAAAACAACAGCAAAATCTTTTTTTAGCGCCGCTTGATTGTATTTATTTATATAGCTGTTTTGTTGCTTCTAGAAGCAAATGGCTTTCTGTACATCGAAGTTCAGTTTATAAGCCATAGACCCAAGTAACTTCTGTTCTCTCGAATCAAATATCTTTTGAGGCAGCTGCCACAGTTGACATGTTTTGAAAAGTGAACCACATTTATTAGGAAATAAATTTTCGATGTATAATGTTTTCGGAGCAACAACAATTGGTGGCCATATGGTCACCGCTGCCCATCTCATGGGAGTCCAGTGCGATTACAAGGCGATGCAGTCAGACGATGAAAGGGAAGTGTGGAGATCTATGGTCCGATATAATCCGCTGAGCGAGGAGTCGGAGTGTGGCGAAGGCAGTGAATGGACAGAAGGTATCGAGGCAGAATCCGCTCAGCCCCCAGCGTGTCTGCCCGAGAAACCATACAATAGCCTGGAAGAGCGTTCATTGCACTCGCTGGGCTACGCATCGCTCGACGAGTGGCCAGCGGCGGAGGGCACTCAAGGGAGAGCTGATAAGCCGCCGCTCTACGATTTGATGATGACGCTCGTGCGAAAGCGTTTAAAAACAAATACCACGATAACCATAGGCGAGAGCTGCCTGCACGCCCACCTCATCGTGCTGCAGTGCTACTCGGGTCTCTTCTGTGATATCGGCAGCAACACGCTGAACGTGGAGCTGCCCGCTGATTGGGTGACGCCGCGTGCCTTGCGACTCATATACGAGTGGATGATTGTGGATGGGCCGCGGCTATCGCGGCTCGGCTTGCTGGAGGTGCTACGTGCCGCCAGCTTTCTGCGGATAGTGCAGCTGGAGAGGCAGTGCGATCATTGCCTGGCGCACGGCATCACCGAGGAGTCGGCGGTGATGCTCTACCTGGAGGCGCGTCTCTTGCGCATGGAACGCGCTCACCGCTCGCAGCTGCAGCGTGTGGGTCGCTTCTTCCTGACTCTTGTCGCCTCCCAGGAGTTCCTGCAGCTGCCCCTGCGCGCCCTATTGCTACTCCTCAGCTCGAACGGCATTTGTGTCAACTCCGAGCTGGAGGTCTTCATGTCCGCCGTGCGCTGGCTCAACTTCGACTGGCCCAAGCGACGACTGAATGTCGCTCAGCTGATTGCCTGCGTACGCTTTGCCCTGGTGCCGCCCTGGCTGCTCATCCGCCTGCACGACCGGCAGTCCCAGTACGTTGAGCTGAAGCGCATTATCACGCTGCCGGAAGTGCTGCAGCGCCTGCACGACGGCATTGGCTATACGACAACTCGACTCTGCTATGGCGCCGATCGGGATGCCTTTCTGCAGCATCTGGAGCGCACTGGCATGCAGCCCCCACAGCAGCGCACCTGGATCTACGACGGCCAGTGCTGCTATCATCATCGACTGCACTGCCACATCGCCGAGGAGTTCACCTACGACACCTTCCTCAACTACCTCAACTGCCTGCAGAGGCAGCACATGAACTACTGGCAAACCCTGGAGCCAGTCGACGCCTCAGAGCTGTGCCTCAGTTGCCAAAAAGAGCAGACGAAGAGCATTCAGAGTTAAGATTCACTTATTCCATTTTTGATTCCTGCTTTGCAAATATATATACAAATATTAGTTCTGTGACTAAATGTCTATGCCTCATCTAACATCTCCAAAGAGGTGTAGACTAGAGACCACTATGAGCAAGCTGTTCCTAAGCGAATGCTGTTCTCTCTGGGCGAGCTTAGCTAAGGCAGCATGTGCTTCTGTTCTGTAAGTCGTTAGATAATCGCTGTCGTAAGTTATTGACTAAATGTATTACACACTCTTCTCATAATACTCAAGCTCTCTCACTTCAATGAACTCCCATTGCCTCCTCACTCCACTTCGTAGCTACTATATACATATATCTATAATTTCCTTCATTCTCTGTCTTATTCACAGTTCTTGAATATTCTGGCTCTCAGCGTGCTCGCTGTCATTTGGCGCAATCCGGAAATGATGGACGAATTGGAGAGCGGCAGCCATGATTTTACCGTCGATCTGAATGCACCTGCATTGCCCACACCATTGAGCAAAGTGGATCCACCCTACGCCTATCGTGATCATTCCTTCAACTATCGTAAGCGTTACCGTAAGCAGTACATCTAGCTCTACTCCAGGCAATCATTACTTAATTGTCAATCTTCTCATTGCAGAGAACTTTGATATGGGCGGGCTGGTGTGCACCTGCATGATAGCCATTACCCTGATGATGATCTATGGAACTATCAAGGGCAAGCCCTCGCATCTGTTGCCCTTCTTCTGCTTGCAGTTGTTTGACTTTGCCATTACCACGTGAGTGACCTGATACGATATTTAATATTTATACTATTTTAATGAATTATGTTTGCTTTGCTTGTAGTTTGACTGCTGCTGGTTACCTGTGCTATCTGCAGGCCATTCATCGTTTCATCGCCGAGTCTCATCGGCTGCCGTGGCGCGAGAAGCTGCTGGAGCTGCCCCCAGAGGAGCTGGTTGTGGTTGTGCTAGTGGTATTCGTGTGCATCGTGTTCCTTAAGGCCTATTGCATTGGCATCGTCTGGCGCTGCTATAAGTACTTGACGCTCCGGCAGCAGCATCTGCG
This sequence comes from Drosophila navojoa, assembly GCF_054131105.1. NCBI lineage: Eukaryota > Metazoa > Arthropoda > Insecta > Diptera > Drosophilidae > Drosophila > Drosophila navojoa. The sequence goes on from NC_142893.1 coordinate 15,338,483, forward strand.
CAGCTTGCTGCCCTGCGTCCTGCCCGAGATGGCTGTGCGTGGCGGCATTGGCGGCGGTGGCTTTGGATCTGAGGAGCGTGCGTACTCGACTCTGCTGCCCAACTACGATGAGGCGATTGCTCAGTATCTGAAGCAGGCTCCGCCGCCGTCCTACCAGGTGGCCATGTCCAACTATCAGAACGAGGACGAGACTGCGGCTGGCGGGGCGCAGGCTCAGTCAGACGGTGGCGGCAACACCCCACTGTTTGTGGCACTGAATGCTGGCGCCAATGGCGCCAATGCTGCACCCAATATGGATGACAACCTGGACAACAACAACGATATGCCGAACAACAACAATACGGTTCATGTGAATGCCAACACGCCACCAATGCGGCGCAGCGAGCAGGCGAATCATGGCAGCGGCAACGTATCTGATGACAACAACGACGACGACGTGGATCTGGAGGTTATTGATGCTGGCATTGATGTAATCGAAGGTGCAGTTCCGCCACCGCCATACAACGATGTCGCAGCGGCTGCTGCCGCTGCTGCTGCTGCTGCTGCTGGCCATGCGCAAATGGGGGAATCACAGTCGCCGCTTAACCGCCAGGTGAACATACCCGGTCAGGTGCCTGGCCGCAACGAGAGTCAGGCCTAAGTTGTGATTTCTTTATTATTGTGTTGTGAGCAGAGACACCTTCGCCCACACGTTTCCCTGTCTCTCCCCTATCTCTCTCTCCCTCCCTCTCTCTCTCTCTATCTATATCTTGCCCAGACATTAGCACATTTGTATTTTGTTTGCAATTTATTCCTCGTACCCCACTCTACCCTGAGCGCTCCCATAGGGACAAATCCAAGCAGTTTTGATTTGTCTATTAATATTGTATACAAAAAAAAGAAAAGAATTATTGGCAAATGTTTTTGAATATAGGAAATCATTATTAGGTATACCTCTAGCCGTCGCGTATTGTTGTTAGACTTGAAAACGCATTAGCCCTATCCCTATGAATAAATATTCTCTGAATTTTGCTCTTGAAGTTACCATAATATATATATATATATATATATTAATATGTATATGTAAAGCACTGGTTTTCATTTAATTATCATGTGAATTTTACCTAGTTAAGCGCGAGTAGTTGTTACCAAAAAGGAAAGGAAAGAAAAGAAAGGAGAGCCACATCGGATGTTACACGAATCTAATAAAAGGGAAGTCTATGCGAACGCATATTCTTTTTATGTTCTAAGCTAACTGTAAGACTTTGTGCATATGATAAACACAGTATGTCAATTTCCGATTAGGTTTTTGTCAACTGTTTGTTTGTTTTTTATTATTATTTCAATTACCACACTTCAAAGACATCCAAAACAAATAACGAAAACTACAGAATATAACAATATTTTATGTATGTACAACATCTATATGTATACTGTATACTAAATATGCAAAGATATTCGAATAAATATTAGTTTAAAATGAAATAAATACGTGTTTGATTATTTATTGTTTCTTTTTGCATGAAAAAGGCAAGCACTATAGGGAGTATACATGTGTGTATGTATGTATGTAGTAAATTCCTGGTCTGAGTGATGGGCAAATCTGATCTACATATATCAACTATGGCAGTCTGTCTCTGTAGCTATCAGTCTCTCTCAGTCAGTGTCTCTCTCTCTCTCTCTCTCTCTCCCTCTCTCTCTCTCTCTCTCTCTCTCTCTCTCTCTCTCTCTCTCTCTTTCTCTCTTTCACCTTTCTCTCTTTCACCTTCAGCTCATCTCAGCGTAAGTTTCTAAGGCTGAGCGCGACCTTGAGTTGGAGTTGGCAGAGGCGCCTGCCTATATAAAGGCAAGCCTGTTCAGCTTCTGCAGTTACATTCTTGACCTGGACCTCAGTCGAGCAGTGCTGCGGGTCCTTTTTCTTCGTATATGGTAAATATCTAAATATGTTTAATTATGCAAGTAAATATAAATAAAATGTTATAGCAATAATTAATTTTAAATTATTGTTTTATATCATAAATGTCAAATATAAAATAAGAAATTATTGTGTTCAAGATCATTGTAATAACTATCGTTTATTAATAATATTTATCATTATTATAATCATCATTATTAATTGTATTTATTATTATTATAATTGGGATTACAAGCACTAACAGCTCATTAAGAGTAAGCTGGAATATCCAAGCAACTATTAGGAAATCACTTCGTGCCCTTAACAAAATATTATTAGTGCTCATACCAGGAGAGTTCCCTATATTAAATAAGAAATTATTCCAAGTTACCATATAATTAATGGAATTTAAGAACTATGTTTAATAAATAACAGACTTGTATTCAAATTTAATAATTAAATATGCTCAAAGGATTTAAGAAGTTTTTTTTCTGTTATATAGGATATCATCTAGCTAATAATTAACCGCAAGCTAACACAATTGCGTAAGGTCTTCTAGAACTTGGGCTGCCACACGCCACTGGGCGTGGCTATAATTTATACTTACTCTAAGGAGCATTTCATTCACAAGCTAAATAATGGAATTAATCTGAATTTATTGGAGCGAATTCAGCGATAAGATTTCCATTGTGTTTACGGCGCGACGAACTGAATATAGTAAATCATGCGGCAAGTCGACATTAAATCAAACATCACGTGTTTTCATAAAGAAACGTTTGATTTTTCACCAAGTCAGTGCGAGCCAGATTTTATAACCAACAGCTCGGAATACCCTGTATATAATAAACTAAATATACTCATATGATAAGTTAATAGTATAATCATTTTATATAAATATTTATAGGAGTTCGATTAAACTAATTGACTGATTTATTGTTTAACTGTCACCAAAATCAAAATAGAAGATGGAGTTGAAAAATATCTATGGAGAGGCTTATTGGCAAAAGAGATGAAGTAGACGTTTTTTATCTCGAATGGAGGAGGCTAAGAGACTGAGATCTGATTTACTGATTATCTCTTCTCATAAGATACGTGTATACCCTCTATTACTCATTTATATACTTACAGGGTATTCATGAAAAACGTCAACACTGCAATAGAAATTTGTAAATTATTATTGTTTTTTTTCTTCTTATTTATTTGTTGTAATGAGCTGACTAATAAACGTATTATCAACTTGCGTATCTGTCTGTGATCAAGTAAAAGCACTCCAGAGGGGAGTGTCCGACTAGGCGGCATGACTTGTGCAAACGACGTGTTCGCATATTCGATTTATAATACCTATAACTAATAAAGCAAAAAAACAAACAATGGAACATTCTAGCCAAATAAACTTGAATACTTGGGGATTGCCTGATTTTAATTCATGAATTAAGTGTAGAAAAAAATGTGCTTTAATCCAATGACATGGATGAGGATCCCATGTATGTGTATAGATGTAGACTATCTATTTTATTTGATTCCCAAACTTACCTCACTCACCCATTTTCAACAAGTTCAAATTATCTCTGTGTTTAACAATATTACAATAGTTCTAGTATTATGAAGAAAACTAGAAATAGACCGTCTGACCTTCTGCTACCGGCATGTGTGTGCCATAAATGTATCAAATCCTATCTTTATTATAAATTAATTGAATTTAATAGATTTGCTGGCAATTCATAAATTTGCACTGAACTAAAAATAATGCCAGACTCGCGTCACCCAACTCATCCGATAGATTAAAAATTATTTATCAATTAGATAAATCACATACCGTGTTCAGCTCCTGTGGCATATATAAGCTAGGGCGATGCTTTAGTCGACATCAGTTGAATTCTCGTAGTCAACAATTCACCATGGTTAGCAAGGTTATCATCGCTCTGGCTGTGCTCCTCTGCGCAGAGGCCGTCCTCGGCGTTGCCGTTGTCAGCAAGTCCGCTTGGGGTGCTCGCAGTCCCAAGAGCAAGACCACTCTGGCCAGCTCGCTCAGCTATGCCGTCATCCACCACACCGCCGGCAACTACTGCTCCACCCGCGCTGCCTGCGCCCAGGAGCTGCGCAACATGCAGGCCTACCACATGGACAGCCTGGGCTGGGCTGACATCGGCTACAACTTCCTGATCGGCGGCGATGGCGCTGTCTACGAGGGTCGCGGCTGGAACGTGATGGGCGCCCACGCCACCAACTGGAACGCCAAGTCCATTGGCATCTCCTTCATGGGCAACTTCAACAACAACAAGCCCACCGCTGCCATGATCAGCGCTGCCAAGGGCATTCTGGCTGATGCCGTTTCCCGTGGACAGATCAAGTCCGGCTACACTCTGTACGGCCATCGCCAGGTCGGCTCCACCGAGTGCCCCGGCACCAACCTGTGGAACGAGATCCGCACCTGGGCCAACTGGAAGGCCTAAGAAATTCTCGAAAGAAATTTTCTATATACAAAATTTTCAAATGCTGCATAATAAAAATTTATAAAAAATATATAATCAACTTTACACAATTAAGAATTAATTTTTGAAATCACTTTTAATCCGTTAAAGAATATTTGCAATAGAAAAACTTTAGTTATACTTGCTATTAGATAGAGTCATCTACTATCAATATTTATTTTATGGAATCATATCAATTATGGGCAATTACAATAGAACTTATCTCATGTTGTTTTGATTGTGGAGTATTCATAAATAAGGCGAAGCCAATTGAAGTTCAGATTATCTCCGTATCAGATCGTTTCGATTAGACCACTCAAAAGTCATTCAATAGCATAAGCTTATCTGTATAAACAAGTCTCGACGGATTTATTTTACTGCTCGCTTATCTAAAGTTTTGTTGATTAATGACCTCATTACATTAATCCATTGTTGTGACTATTGATCGAAGTAAATCTTAAAGATTATTGTTTCTATTTCTGCTTTAATACCAATAATATGCACATATATCTATATACTTATATATCTTGCCCCCCTCTCTCTCTCTCTCTTTCTCTGTCTCGCACACTGTTCTCACCTTTGCAATGGATGATGAACGCATAAATCTTCTTTACCAATTATATAAGTAGGTTACGGTATTTTCATAAAATTTCAGACGCAACTCTTCTTCTTATCATCCATTTTCCCAACAACTTACTTCCCAAAATAATATTTCAAAGATTTATTATAATTAAACAAAGAGTAAAGCTCTAGGTGTTCATGTGCATTTTTATATTTAAGCATATAATTTAGTACATATTTATATATAAATATATATTTAATTTTATATATTTTAATTTTGCTTCCAGTAAAAGTTGCATTTTGAGCTCATATGTACAAATTCCAACTTGGAAGTAAATAAAAAAATATCGTAAAATATTGATATATCGATATTTTTAAAGCTGCATATAAAATATTAAATTAAGACTTTTTCAATACTTAAAATATCATCGATACGATATTTTAAAAATATCTTCGATGCGATATTTTAAAAATATCATCGATACGATATTTTAAAATTACTCGACAATTCAAGTTCCAAGCGAATCATATGTATATGTTTATCTCTTGCTATAATTTGATATAGAGCCCAGCAAAAAGTATGACATTAATAGAATATTTTTTCCTCTTATATTTTTGTTATATGCAAAGAAATTTAATTAAAATGTGAAACAAATAATAAATGTCATTGACAATAATTTTACTAATAATATTAATAATCAGAAGATCATTTATTAATATTTTTATTTACGTTTAAATAATTTATTTAGAGTGCGTAGGCTTTCCCAGATAGAGCTGCTCTATTTTGTATTATCAGCAACGGCAACGTCTCATGTTTGACACGAGCCGCTGACAGGTTTGCGCTGGCGCAGCAGCCATAAATTAGGCAAATCGCAATCTGAACTCGAAATTTATTGGATGCATTTAGTTAGCTTTGGCGAATCGAGTTGAAGATATTCAAGATTATGATACGAGTATCAGGACTATATATTGATAGTAGTTAATCAGCCCGCAGCTGGCCGGGTCAACACTGGCAGGGGTATATAAGCAAGAGAGCTCCAGCAGTTGGCATAGAAATCTTTTCGATTCGCAATCATGGTTAACAAGGCTATCATCGCTCTGGCTGTGCTGCTCTGCGCTCAGGCCGTCGTCGGCGTCGCCGTCGTCTCCAAGGCAGCCTGGGGCGGACGCAACCCCACCAGCAAGACCACTCTGGGCAACTACTTGGCCTACGCCGTCATCCACCACACCGCCGGCAACTACTGCTCCACCCGCGCTGCCTGCGCCCAGGAGCTGCGCAACATCCAGTCCTACCACATGGACAGCTTGGGCTGGCCCGACATTGGCTACAACTTCCTGATCGGCGGTGATGGCGCTGTCTACGAGGGTCGCGGCTGGAACGTGATGGGTGCCCACGCCACCAACTGGAACGCCAAGTCCATTGGCATCTCCTTCCTGGGCAACTACAACAACAACCGACCCACCGCTGCCATGATCAGCGCTGCCAAGGGCATTCTGGCCGATGCCGTCTCCCGTGGACAGATCAGCTCCGGCTACACTCTGTACGGCCATCGCCAGGTCAGCGCCACCGAGTGCCCCGGCACCAACCTGTGGAACGAGATCCGCACCTGGGCCCACTGGAAGGCTTAAGAAGCCTGCGAAAGGATTTCCCCTGAAACTTTAAACTTTTCTTTTTTCCAAATGCTGCATAATAAAAACTTATAACAAAATTCAATAAACTTTACACATGTCGAGATTAAGCGGCGAATGACTCAACGCAGGGGATTTCAGAGGCGAGCTCTACGGGAGCACGACTTGAGCTTTACTGGAAACTGATTTACTGAATCGATAAGCGGGAGAATCTTTATGTATAAAAGTTGCTCAGTTTAATTTGGGCATCTTAATAGAAATAATAATTCATATATGTATAAATAATATAGATCTAAAGCTCCAGCATAGCCATAGTCCAATCTATAATCCCTTGACTCTTTTATCGGATTAGCTTCCAGTTAATCAATTGTAGTGTATTCTGGGTATTTGTTTATGCCAAAATATACTCCCAGTGATCTTTAAGCATATGTAAACAATCTCTAGCTATTGGGGAATGCCTCCGAGAAAACCCCCCATTGAAAAGTATACGCCCCGTCTTACGCATAAATATATTGTATTTAAAAAGTTCTTATTTTGCAGCTTGAGTTACGTAGTCGAGCGTCCATTTAGGCCCTCCAGTTGGCCCAGGTGCGTATCTCGTTCCAGATGTTGGTGCCGGGGCACTCGGTGGAGCCGACCTGGCGATGGCCGTACAGAGTGTAGCCGGAAACGAGCTGGCCACGGCTGACGGCATCGGCCAGCAGGCTCTTGGCCGCCGCGATCTGGGCCGAGGTGAGTCTGTCGTTGTTGTAGTTGCCCAGGAAGGAGATGCCAATGGACTTGGCGTTCCAGCTGGTGGCATGGGCGCCCATCACGTTCCAGCCACGGCCCTCGTACACGTTGCCATCGCCGCCGATCAGGAAGTTGTAGCCGATGTCCGCCCAGCCGAGGCTGTCCATGTGGTAGGCCTGGATGTTGCGCAGCTGCTGCTCGCAGGCAGCGCGGGTGGTGCAGTAGTTGCCGGCGGTGTGGTGGATCACGGCGTAGCTCAGCTTGTTGGCGAGCGTCGATTTGCCATTGGGCGAGCGGCCGCCCCACTGCGACTTGCTGATGATGTTCACGCCGAAGACGGCGTTGGCGCACAGGAGCACGGCCAGAGCGATGAGAGCTTTGCTTGCCATAATTCTCGATTGGATTTACGACTGGTGTGAAGGCCGATCGATGCGGCGCTACTTTTATAGAGCCCAGAGAGGCATGTATTATCTCTTCCGAATGACACTTGATGCGCCAATATATAGGTATATATACATATATGTATATTCATAAGAGTGTTTCGGGGATTTTGATCTGATACGCAGACAATCTAGAGAAGGTTCTGATACTCGTGTGTCTCCCCAGCTGTGCTCGAATGAGTTTTTAATCAATCCGAGTGCCATTTAATTAATTTGTTCAAAATATACTTGACGAGGCTCGAAAATAAAAAAAAATAAAACGATTCTTGTCAGCATTTGAGCAAATCGTCTATCTGTTTTATAGCTCGATTAGATTTAGATGTGTCTGTTCTGTTTTGGAGCTACAAGAGTTTATTGGCTCTTTGAATATATATGTACATATATATGTGTATATACATATATGTATGTTAGTGTATAGGATACTTACAGAACTTTATTATATTTTTGATAGCTGCTTGGCACTCAGCCTTGTCTATTTATCTCTTTGTATTAATATGCCTCTTCAGTCTTAGTGTTTTATAAATATATTGATACATATATATATGTACATATATATATTTTTATATATCACAGGCTAAACAATTTAATCATTTCATGTCTCTATATCAATATTAATTCTGATAGATTTTGTTTGATTAAACGAAATTCAAATCGAAACTCTTTTTTACGACTTCTTTTTGGGTAGATTCTCTGTTAGGGATTTATATACCAAAACAAGCACATAATAAATAATGACAAGAATTAAATTCTATACTTCAAATAGCCAAAAAATATTTAAAAATATTGCTACCTAGGGATCTTTAATCAGCTGCAAAGTTTTCGGTTGAAATAAGCTGTGAAACTGCTCGGGTCTCATTAGTTTTAAGGCACTTTTATATATTGAAAAAATATTTAAAAAATAAATGAATACATTTTGTATTAGCTAAAATATCCCACTAAAAAACAGCGTTTAAATTTTTTCGATATCCCCAATAGTTTATATTCCATAGACCAACAAACTTTGCTGTTTGAAATAAGCTGTGAGTCACTGTACGTCTGTCTCTTTCCAAATTTCCCCTTCTGTGCAGCATTGCAATAAAAAAAGATGCAAATACTAATAAATATTTAATTAAATCATTTATTTATTAGTTAGCGAGGACAATCAGTGTGCTCTAGGCCTTCCAGTGGGACCAGCCGCGGATCTCGTTCCAGATGTGGGTGCCGGGGCACTCGGTGGCGCTCACCTGACGATGGCCATAGAGGATGTAGCCGGAGGCGAGCTGGCCACGGCTGACGGCATCGTTGAGCAGGGCCTGAGCGGACGCGATCATGTTCGGCTCCAGGGTGTCCCAGTTGAAGTTGCCCAGGAAGGAGATGCCAATGCTGTAGGGATTCCATTCGGCGGCATGGGCGCCCATCGAGTTCCAGCCGCGACCCTCGTAGACAGCGCCATCGCCGCCGATCAGGAAGTTGTAGCCGATGTCGGGCCAGCCCAGGGTGTCCATGTGGTAGCTCTGGACGTTGCGCAGCTGCTGTGCGCAGGCAGCGCGAGTCTCGCAGTAGTTGCCCGCCGTGTGATGGATGATGGCGTAGTTCAGGTAGTTGCCCAGGGCAACGCGATAGGTGGGTGCACGGCCACCCCACTCGGCCTTGGAGACGATGTAGACTCCCTGGACGGCGTACTGGCCGCAGACCAGCACGGCGAGCACTAGAGCGAACCCTGCCTTAGACACCATGGTTAAACTTTGCTAATTCTGTTGGGCTCCATCGACGTCTGGCGCTTATAAATGCAATTTCTTGGCTCTCAAGTTTGGCTTATCGAGCTCTTCAAAAGATTAAGTCTTCGTAATTTATAATGAGATTTTAATTTATGGTAATGATTCTGCCGTGGGAAGTACAAATAGTAGACCAAGCCCAAATACGCCAATGATTTACGCTCCCGACGGGCCGAATGTGGCCTTATCGGCATATGTGCATATATTATATGTTTCACATATAATATAGTGTATCTATAAAGCGTGGCTACACTGTGTCTCGCTACTATCGGCTCACATATGTATATTCGATTGGCCAGCTGATAACAAGAACCTTTGGCATACGAGTCTTATCACACTGGCTGCTAGTGTCTTCCCGTCAAATGATCTCAGATTCATTTTGCTATCATAGCTGGAGAATAGGAGTTGAAGAGAGCTTGTGAAAATTCTATTATAGTAATCATGTTTAATATCAGAGCAGTTTGGGCATGTTCATAAATAATTTGTCAGCAATTCAGAGACCAAATTTCAAAATAAAAACAACTTTAATTTTAATAACTCCCATTAGTATTGAGCTGGTGCTGCAATAGGTTTACACATTCAGCTTTATTGTTTGAGACTGCTAGCTCTAAAGAAAACCTAAGTATCATAGGAATAATCCATTCTTTAAGACGACCTGAATGATCCAGCTTCAAATAGGTATCAATGCTAAAACTATTCATTTGTTTTTTCTCGGCTAGCCATAAATCTAGATAATTCCACACTCACTTTTATTGTGGATTCCTAAAATGTACACACATATGTATATGTATATATTCTTTATATATCAATATATTTTATACATAATACATTAATAATACATTATTAATATGTATAAAATTATTATGTATGTAAGTTTATTATAGATATGCTTAGAATACTTTTATAAGAAATATAAGAATAATATATATATATATATATTAAAAAAATATATATATCTTTATATATCAATATATTTTTATTTATTTTATTTATATATATATATAAATAAAAATATATTGATATATAAAGATATATATATTTTTTTAATTATTCAATACATAATAATACATACATATATATACATATTTGATGTATTATTTATAAAATATAGTGATATTTATAAATATATAATTTTGTTTTTAAATTATTTAATGCCTAATAATACATACATATTATTTTTTACATATTTATATATACATATTTAATGTATTATATGTATATAAAATATAGTGATGATATATATATATATATAAATAAATTTTTTTAAATAATTCTTTAATGCGTTTTATATGTTTCTAGTCATCAATAATTATATCATCCAACTCTCTCCCTTTACTCTCCTCATATTTCAAATGCATATCTATAATATCTCATATATCTAGTTACCTTCGACACAATAATTATACATATATATAACAATTCAACACATAACCTATACAACATACATACATATGTACATATGTATATGTATATACACATATATAAATATATATACATACCTTTAGCTAGCTGATTACCAATACACTGGCACATAAAAGACAATCAACATGAATGTAACTTTCTCAATCGATGAAGTTTACAAATCGGTGAGTAGAGACAGATAGAGAGAGAGAGAATTCAGAATTTTAGAGAGAAGAATTAAGCCTGCAATCGAATCCTTACTGAAACTGAGTTCAATCCTTTAAAGATGCGCTGCAATAGTCTGATGTACGTGGACTTCTCGCATCGCTGCTTCCTGTCCAAGGCCATCAAGCATTGCATCCAGGTGATGCAGTGCATCGACTACTTCAGGATTATGTACTGCCAAATGAACATCAAGACGCGCAGCACTGAGATTGCCTTAATGTGCGCTTCCGTCGTCATAATGATCATGCTGATGATGGTTGTGGCCCACTTGGTGGACAAATAGTAAGTCAGTTCTTTGTCGTAAGGCTCACTGCATGCCATCGCCCCCTTAGCATTGCGCCTCTGCTGAAGATCGTCTCGATCGTGATGCACATGAACCAATATCTGGCGGGCATTACGCTACTCTGCTTCGGCAATCACCTGCCGGAGCTGATCATCAATCTGACGCCCGTCATGCAGGAGTCACCGCTGTTCAACATTACCCTGGCCAATGCGATTTCCATGGTCCTAATCAATGGTGGCCTCATCTGCTACCTGAGGCCCTTCAAGATCAATGGCCACGGCGCTGTGCGCGATCTCCTCTTCATGATGTTCGCCTGTGAGCTGGTCCTCTACGAGATGGATACGGATGACAAAATAACGCGAATCGAAGGACTATGTAAGTGGTACAGAAATCTATAAATCTCCGAGTGCTACGATTTATGGGCCATCGATTGGCAACCGTATATAAAGCATTGATGAATGTAGATTAAATTTAGTAGACTTATATATAACTTAATATATAATTCAACAAAATATATTTATATTTTATTTAATAACAATAATGATAATAATAACAATTGGTTTTATTATTTATTATTATTATTATTATTCAAAACGAAATTAAATTAATATTAATTTAATTTAATTTCTTTTTTATTCTTCATTTTATTATTTTTTTAATTTTTAATTTTTAAGTATTGTTAGTAGTATTCAACACTAAATTAAATTAATTTATATTATAACTTTTTACTTAAATAATTATCAATTTAACTTAATTTTTAAATGATACTATATTCATTTAATTTATTTTTTTCTCTTCATTTTATTATTTTTTTTTTAATTTTAAATTTTTTATGATTATTATTATTCAAAACTAAATTAAATTAATATTAAGATAAATTATTATTAATTTAATTTAATTTTTTTAATGCTGTTATATTAATTTAATTTAATGTAATTATTCTTTCTTTTTATTCTTCATTATATTATAATTTTTAATTTATTATATTTAATATTATATTATTTCAATTGCATTTTTTATTATTATTGTTAATATTGCATTAATTTAGTTTGTTTTTATTTTCCCTTATTTTATTTATTTTTTCTTTTCTCTTATCTTTTCACATTTTATTTAGTTGATTTAATCTAATCAAATGAATTTATTTACAGCCCTTATCTGTTTGTATTTCGTTTACTTGATTATCAATATTGTCGATCTGAAGTTGATGCGGAACGCTCTTGATGGTAAGAAGCGCTCCAAATCATAAGCCCCACAAATTCGAGTATATCCATAGTAAATTGCCTTTGCCAGACCTTCGCCAAAAGGTCGACGCCTTGAGCCGAAAGACTCAGCCCACACTCAAGACGAAGAGCAAACTGCGGCACATGCAGAACAAGCTGGCCCACATGGAGCTGGATAGCAAGAATGTGGACAAGTACAATCACTCGGATATCTTCACCTCGGCCAAGCTGAAGACATATTATGGCAAGAAGACTTCTATCGACGACGAAGATACTGAAGATGTGGAGGTGCGCGCCCTCGAGAAGTACGGCCAGACTCGGGCCAGTGTGATAGAGAGGGATAATGAGAAGTATTTGCGCGACATCTTCTACAATCCGGAGAATCCACGTAATATGTTTCTATTCAACGACCTATGGGACTCGATAAATCCGATCAATGTCAGCTACTTCAAGCGCAGCTCGCACTGTGAACGCATCTACATAGTGCTGGTCATGCCCGTCTCAATCATCTGCAGTCTATTCGTGCCTGTCGTCGACACCTCCATGAACAAGCACGGCTGGAGCAAGCTGCTCAATTGCATACAGATCGTGACGACGCCCTTCATAGTGATAACTCTCTCGCATGGTTTGTGCCAAAGTTGAATTCCTTTTCTATATTTATATGTATGCATATATATGAATCTCATTGCAGCATTGACCCGCATGGAGTTTAAGGGCTCGTTCATTGTTTTGTACTATAATATTTCCGTTTGGAGCTTCTGCGCCACCGTGCCGCTGGCCATATTTGTCTTCTGGAAGACGCGCACCGATAAGCCACCACGTTTTCACAAGGTAAGGAGGGAGAGAGAAAGAGAGATATGATATTTCCCCCTTTTTATTTACAGCTCTTCATGATACTCACGTTCAGCATCACTCTGGTTCTGCTGAAAATCTTTGCCACTGAGATCGAGGTGCTCAGCTGCGTGATTGGCTTGGTTTCGCACATGAGCGAGGATTTTGCATCCAGCAGTATCCGGGCATTTTGCGCAGCCCTTAGCGATAGCATATTCAATGTCAGTTTGGCAATCAAGGGTTACGGCGGAATGGCATTCGCTGCCGGCTTGGCTGGGCCATTTTTCAGTACGTTTGCCTTGTTCAACTTAATAGAAATTGTTAATAATTCTTTTTTGCAGGCTTTACCATCGGCTTGGGTCTCTACTTCTTGACCAATCCAAAGGTGAGCCAGCTCAACTCAAAGCACTGGCTGCTAGGCGAACAAGGCGATAACTCGTACTTTTTCTTCATGCTCATCGCCTTGTCAACTCTGCTGTGGATCGTCACTTTCAATTTTCTAGCTCGTCGTTCAGTTGCCATCTTCGATCTGATCATGTATATAGTCTATCTGATATACGCTATCCTCGTTGAGTGGAGTGTTATTCATGCATTCACATTCGATCCACAGTTCGAGCCCACATAAATCAACTATATGTGTTGAGTATAATTTATTTTGGTTTATTTCAATAAAAAACACAATAAAAAATAAAATGAAATGATCTGATAATCGAATAAATGATGTAGGGTTTCAGTCGTAATACCTATAAAATAAACTTGATTATATAATTTTTTTTTACCTGTAATATTTATTTAGTTTTTTTTTTTTAATTTATTTTCTATATTAATTTATTAATTTTTTCTCTATTAAATACCTATAAATTAATATAAGTCATATTAAATATTTAATTACAATATTATTAATAATAAATAATAAAATAATAATAATATTTATGCACATTCTGTTAAAGCACTGAGCGTATTAACAGTGTACTATTTATTTTGGACACCACTGTCTGGCCACTGTTTCGAAAGCTTTTCAGTTCGCTTTAGCCGCTCAACTGACAAAAGCTGCGCAACTGCTTCATTCAAAGCTCATTGAAAACTGCATTCACGAAAGCTTTTGTGCGCTGACATGAATCTCAATTGCTTTACGATATAAAGTATTAAATATAAATAAAATGAATATAATCATTAATTATTTTAGCCCTTGTATCATTTAATATTAAGAACTTATTGCTTTATATATTTTCTGTATACGATAAATTAGAATCGTAGCAAATCGGATCGAAGGAATATTTGTATACATTTTTTATAATTATCAATCAACTATTAGAAATAAATAATAATAAAAATTAAAAATTTTAATAATATTTTATAACTATTTATATACATATTTTTTATGAAGTATTATAATGAAATATATTTATTAATTCATTTTAAAATATATTTGGTTTACATTTACTTTTATTTTTATTTTCAAATTAAATTTATATTACGTACAATACTTTAATTTTTCTCTCGCTCTTTTTCTCTGTCTATATCTCCCTCTCTCTCTATCTCTTTCTCTATTTCTATCTATGTCTCTCTCTTTCTTTGTCTCTCTAAAGAAACTGCCCGCTTGTATATATATAGAGACTTGAATGAGCATCCTTCCGGAGCTTCTTGCAAAACGTAATTAATTGGCACGATCTCATTATATATGATATGTATGCGATTCTCGCAGAACAAATCAACTATCTCTCCTTCCCCCTTCTTCTGTTTAAGTAAATTCGAGACTAACTTACCTAGATCACCATTAGATATATGAACGTAATTTTCCACAAAAATCCACAAAAAAAATGGAAAATAGCCAAAAACTTACAGACACAATCAGTGCAATTCGCTGATTTGAATTTGCAGCAAATGCAAAATCATCTGAGACATTATCATTACATTTAAGTGCAAAATGCATAAACATAAACAAGTGCAGCGCCACCCCGCATGCGGAAGGAGCAAGAAAAAAAAATACAAAAAAGAATACAAGAAACAAAAAGAAATGTAGAAGGAAAAACACAAGAGGAAGCCAAATGCTAGGATTCAACTTCAAAGCGAAATGTCCTCAGAATTCCGGCAGCAATAAAAGCACTCAACTCCCATAGACTTCCTGCTGCTGCTGTCTGTGCACTTAATGTGACATGTTTTTGCAACAGTTTTTGGTTTCGTTTGGTTTCGTTGGCTCTGCTTCTCTTCTATTCCTCAGCTGCAGCTCCGACTCCAGCTCCAGCCTTAACTCAATGTCTGCTGCACAGGAGCTAATAGAGTGTGATCAACTAGCACATGCTCTGTTCACTCACATTAACATGAGAGGGTGACTGAATATTTATCTTAATAGTTGACTCTTACAAATTGTTGGCTGTAATTGGAGTACTTGACTTGGCTTTGTGTCAAATCAATTTAATTTGAAAAATATTTTCTAATGTGGCGAATAGCAAAGACAGCCGCTGCTAATATTTCTTTGCTTTTACTTGTTTAATATCTTAATAGTTTTTTTTTTTTTTTTTTTTTTGATTTGTTTATCATAATTTTGTTTCCTTCCCATTGAATGTTGCTTGTTGTGATAGTCTTAAAATATTTAATATGCATATGAACCGTTTTGTTTATAAATAAATAAAAAGTTTCTGTCAAGCTGTTTTGAATATAGAATTATATATAGTTCATATGAGGGCAACTAAGACATCGCATTAGCTACATAAACTGACGATTTTCTTGAATCAATCTATGCATGCATTTCAGCTTATTCTAGTATATGTTTATTAATTTTTAGTTATTCCAAAAATATTTCTTTTGTCTGTTAACTTGATGTTAACAACAAATTCTGTTAATTATAAAATTGAAAATTGAAAAACGAATGCAAATTTCATTATATTATTATTTTATTTGTACTTTTACATATTTTTTGGTTATTTTAATTTAAGTGCTTCTATTTAAATGCCTTAGTTTGAAAAAATTCCATAAAGAAAATGGCAATAAATTATTTACCTTAAGCTCTATACAACAATCTGTTAATTTGCATTGGGAAATTGCTTTCACAAGGACATATAATAAATCAATCTGTAGTTAAAATAATTATGTTGTTTAATGATAAATAAGAGAATTCAGAATAACGAAGAATAATATTTAATCATAATATATATGTATATTATATAATATGTCGGACATTTCCGCAGGTTAGATAATTTTGTACTGTTGCCCTTCTTCCTTCCTTGCTAATCAACCGTCCGATATTTCACTAGCGCATTCGATTACATCTATCGCAACCAACTGGCAGCCTCGTCAGTACCACCACTGACCAGTGCTACCACACTCGGTATTAGTGTTGGCAAACATCTCGCTCATTCAGTATTACCCAATACTATTACCAAGGTAAGATTAAACTCGCTTATTGTCTATAATTCCACTAAATATTTTATATTTATTTCGTTAAATAATAAGCAATTAAAAGCCCTAATTACTTAATATCTTTAACTAACTGTCAACACGAAGTAGTGCCGGCATTCGCTTATACAAAGCCCTAGTTTCTAGCCGATAAACAGGTGCTTAACAGCATAACTCAATTAGCGGCGAGCGGAGAGCAGGACACAGTGGGTGCCATGTCTCTGCGCCACTTTGGTCACCGGAAGCAACATTTAGAGAAAACATTTGCATCTCGTGTAAATTATGCAGCTCTTAATTAATGAGAGCTCGACTCTGCTCGGCGGCCATGGCAAAATATTGTTGTTCTCTGTTCTACTTGAATGTCTCCAGCCTTGACTCTCGCCGCCCGCTTGTCCACATCCGATTTGCATATCATTTGCCACGACTCTCTCTCTATCTCTCTCTCTCTGTCTCTGTCTGTCTGTCTGTCTCTCTCTCTCTCTGTCTCTCTCTCTCTCTTGTGTATGAGTCAGTTGGCTAATGAATCTGCAGCTGCTGCATTGGGAAGCACAGGCAGTGTCTGTGGCTTGGCTGCAATTAGCTCAGACTGCACTTGACTTCACTTAACTCGGCCCAGCTAAGCAGTCAGCTCTATTGAATTGGTGTGAAAAGATTTATACCCTATAAAAAATGATGTTCAAAGGAAGGGTATATACATATATATATATAGTTTATATATAGTTTATTTTCAATCAGATCCCAAAAACAACTGAGATTACAAGAAATTTAAAATCGAATTAAGATAATTTTCCCTCACCTTGACCCCAAATTTCCATTAGTCAAAGTTCTTCGTCAGGATTAGGGTATTTAGTAGTACAAGTATTTAATGTCAGGCTATAATATAATATCCACTTAACACCAGTTGAATCGAAAATTTTAGTAATTGGCACTTACACAAATGTAACAAATTTCCGCGTAATGTAACATTGTTTTTTTTTTTTTTGTATCAATTCGAAGGTACTTTCATTTTCGAGACGTTCGATGTGCAATAATGATGCTGGAGCTTCCGGAGCAGCCCAAATCCTCGTTGTCGCCCATCAATACCGAATCGAACAGCCCCAAGGTGCAGGCTGCCCAAGCTGCCGAAGAGCCGTCCGCAGAGCTCGTCAATATCGTGAGCTGCGAAACGGCCAGCTCCTCGCTCGGGAGCTGTGAGCGCATACAGCGCATACGTTGGGCCGACTGGATAGCCCGTATCATCAGTTGGACAGACGAGCTGGGCCACTACGTGCGACAATTTCTCGCCTATGTGGCGGCGAAATTCCGTTCAGTTTTCTTTCCGGGCGATAGTTTCATATACCGTGAGCCGCCGCTATCGAACGAGAGCAGAATCCAATTGGAGACAGTGCCGCGCAAGACACTGATACTGGATCTAGATGAAACTCTGGTACATTCCTGCTACCTGGACCCGGACACTCACGATGTGGTTGGCTGCACGTTTGTGCCCGCAACAGCCGTGCCCGATTACATACTGAACATACCGATCTTAGCCAACCTAGGCCCGGTTGAATTCCAGGTGTTCAAGCGGCCCTATGTTGATCTATTCCTAGACCTGGTCAGCAAGTGGTATGACGTGGTCATCTATACGGCCAGCCTGCAGGCGTATGCCAGCATTGTGATCGACAAACTGGACGCAGGGCGTGGCATCCTGCAGCGACGCTACTATCGCCAGCACTGTGTCAATACGTCGTCGTTGGTTAGCAAAAATCTATTTGTGGTGAATCGGGATTTGAATAGCGTCCTCATCATCGACAACTCGCCCAGTGCGTATCGGGATTTTCCGGAGAACGCTCTGCCCATCAAGAGCTACATATACGATCCGAACGATCGGGAGCTGCTCAATCTGCTCCCATTTCTCGACGCGCTGCGTTTCACGAAGGATGTTCGATCGATTCTCAGGCGACGTGAACTCACCTCCCTGATCAACTCAGAATAATTCACACACAACACAACAATACAAATACAACTACATACACAATACAGAGGAGCTACATACATACACACACACACATATATTGTTACACCCACCAACTGCCATCAATTGGCCCGGGCTGAGAGCGCTGATCGCGCCCAAGCCATTCGCTCGGGATTGGCAATACACATAAATCATTATTTAAATTTCAGTTCAGAAAAAATAATAAAAAACACTTTTTGTTGTCCACATGGAGCGTATTAAATATTTAAGGCAGAGATACCACGAGAGTACCTTAAATAATATAGGTGAAAACTCACCTTTTTTATACTTTTACACCTCAGCTTATTAAATTAAATGTAAATTAGTTTATTCATTATTATTATTATTCCTATATAATTATTTTCATATATTTTTATAATATTTATGTTATTTTTTATTATTTATATTATTTTTTAAAAAGTTGGGTTGATTGAGTTTCTATGCTATGGTGATATGATTGATTGTATCGTATATCAATCAATTATATATGTATGTCGTATCAGTGTTGAGAAAGACTAGTAATTCGTGCTAATCCATTGATTTGGTATTGTAGTGCAATTAATGAATGTATTGTCACTAAGAGAGAGACAACTATAGCTGTCGCTGTAAATGAATATTTTGCAACAAACACAGAAAATCCTTAACTAGCAAACGTGATTAATATATTAATGGAAGAGCAACAGTCAGTCTATATTTAAAATGTACTCTTATCAACAATAGAATAACAAATATTTTAAATATACATTTACATTTGCATTCTATCTAACTATAAATTTACTGCAATGCCATCAATTTCAACTTAAGCAAACTCAGAAATCAACACAAAGGAAACATTATCAAAGTGCAACAGCAAAAATATGCAAGTTAAATAAAAGCGTATAAAAGTCATAAGCCTGATATTGAGCACTCTGACAATGCTAAAAGAGAGAGACGAAGAGTGAGATAGAGAGAGAGAGAGAGAGAGAGAGAGAGCGAATTCGCTAGCACCTCCATCAGCCGGTTACACCTGATGAATCGCCGTTGAATGTCGAACATTTAAGCACAATTGACTCCAGCTCGACACACGGATGCAAGGCAGCAAAATTTATGGCGGCCCAGGTGAAAGTTCTGAGCGTTGCTCCCCGCCGGCCCACGCTCTGGCCCTGCTGTAGACAGCAGCCCATTTGGCCCACTTGGCCCACTGTCACTGCTGCTGCAGTTAAGGCAACTGGCTCAAAATTTATTGAAGTTGCACGGCTTAAGCCGGCAACTGGATATAAATGCTTCGCATATGAGTTACATTTTGCCAACTATTAAATCCCATTTCAACTCCGTATGACAATTTGCTGGGAGAAAAAAGAGTCGTATTCACTTTGAGCTTGCAATAGATGGCTAATTGTCAGAGTAAATGGCATAAAAACCTTTGTCTGCAATCAGCAGGCTTTTTATTTTTATTTGATTCGAGTTGACTTTAGTTTGAAGTGTTTTACAGTCGAGCAGGGGAAAAACTTAATTGAAGCTGCCTGTTTTTCGCTGCTCTCAATTAGGAATGTATTTTAGTTGGGGTTAAGTCTGATATAATATAGAGTATGCTGCAGCTATATAAAATTGAAAATCATTTACATATCTAAATATAAAATATATATTCAAATTAAAAATATATAAATAAGTAAATCTAAAAATAAAATAATGATTTCAAATAATGAAATAGATAATCTAACAAAATCAAAAATATAAATAACTACTATATAATAATAATAATAGAATAAAAAATAAACAAAATTTTAAAAAGTAAATAAATACAGTAAAAATAGAATTAAAAATTAAATCGAAATAAAAAGCGATATACAAGTAAAGAAACAGAAACAAAAAGAAAAATAAAATTAAAAAAAAAAAAAAAACAGCAATGTAAAATTAAATAAAAATCAATAATATAATATGAAATAACATAAAATATGTAAAAAAAAACAATACAATACAAAAATAAATAAATACCAATTAATAATAATAAATAAATTTAAATAAAAAACAATATAAAAATAAATAAAAAGAAAAAAAATTAAATAAATAGTAATATAAAATTAAAAAAAAAAAATAAATAAATAAATATTTAATTTAATTTAAAAAAAAATTATAAAAATAATTAAAAATAAAAAAATCAAATAAAAATAAAATTATATAAAAATCAAAATAAAAAATATAGTTGAACTAAAATAAAAACAAATTACAAAATAAATACAATAAAATGTGTATAAATAAATTTAAAAAAAAAAATACAATATATACAAATATATAAACAACAAAAATAAAATTTTTAAAAAAATTTTCCTTTAATAAGCAAAGTAAACATATAAATTACTTGATCAAACACACAAATGCCTTAACCAAATACATTTCTAAGCATAATTGGTTCACGGCTCTTCTAGCTGTATATTAATTTTGGAGGCCTGCTCATCGATCCAGCTCCTGAGATGGGGCACATTGGTGTAGGCAGCGGGGATATCTTTGTCGGCGCACTCGATGCCCCAGGAGACGATGCCGGCCAGCTGATAGCGCTTGTCTTGCCCGGCCATGCTGCAGAACAGAGGCGATCCGCCGTCGCCCTTGCAGGTGTCCTTGCCCTGGATGCCGCCAGCGCAGAGGAAGCTCGAGTCCAGCTTGAAGCGTCGCCCCAGCACTGTGCGGCGCAACAGCCTCTGGCAGTGCTCGTGCTCCAGCACGGGCAGATCGATGCGCTTCAGTATGTGCTCCATGCCGGGAGCCGAGTAATTGCGATGGCCCCAGCCGGTGGCAAAGCACTCCGCCTCACGCAGATCCTTCTGCAGCGCCGTGCTCTCGGCCGCCGGCAGGCAGAGCGGCTGCACGTGCGGCGCCAGCTGAAAGCGCCGCTCCAGCACCAGCATGGCGATGTCATTGCGAAAGTTGAGCGCGTTGAACTGTTCGTGGCGCCAGAGATTGCTAATGCGACGGCTTTGGAAGGCGTACGGCTCCTCGTTGCTATTCAAGTCATATTCGCCGGCCCGGGCCAGCAGCTCGTCCGCGCCCAGCTGGGCCACATTGTGGGCGCTGGTCAGCACCAGCTGGGGATGGATCAGTGTGCCGCCGCATATGTATTTGCCCTGCAGGTCCATCAGGGCCACCATCCAGGGGAACTCGGCAAAGCGCGCCTCGTGGTCGTTGTAGCCCACCAGGGCGTAGTAGAGGCCCGTCGGATTGCTATAGCCGCAGCCCTTGTACTTGAAGTCGTTCAGCTGGCGTCGCACTGGATTATCCCTCTCATCCAGCTGCAAGAATTTCAGTTCATTTGTATCTCGATTTCGAGATTTCAAGTCTCTCACCTGATCGCCAATCGGACAACAGCTCTCGAATATGCCGCAGCCCGAGTTGCTGGCGTTGTCGATGCGCGGCTTCAGTATGAATCGGCCGTCCTCGTTGACGGTGCCCGTGCGGCAGAGGTGCCGCGGCACGCACAGACTCCGCGCCGCGCAGCTCTTGTAGTCCAGCTTGGAGTCCACATCGATGGCCTGCTGTGGCGTCATCTGCTTCGATCGGCGCATCGCCATGCTGGCCTCGTAGCTCTCCAGCTGCGCCTTGTCGCAGCAGACGAGCCCCGCCCCACAGCCGCGGCCCAGTATGCGCGGTCCAAAGATTCCACTGCCCGAATCGTCCGTCTCGTTGCACCGCCGCTCGCTGATGCAAATCTGATCGCTCTTGCACAAACCCAGGCTCCAGCAGGCATCGCCCAGTAGCAGCAGCAACAACAACTCCAATAGACGCTCCATGCTGGACAAACTTGAGTTGTGCAAGGGCAACAATTTGTTCATCATTCAGAATTGTTTGTAATAAAAGGTAAAGAAGAGTAAAAATAAAATGTAAGATAATTAAAAGTAAATAAATAACAAATATCCATTGATAAAATTATAATAATAATAAAGAAAAACATCATTAATAATAATAAATTTTATAATAATAATAATATGAAATTTATGTAGTTCTCAATTTTAATAAATAATAATTAATTTAATTATAATAATAAGAATATAAAATTTATGTAATTCTGATATATATCATATGTATATATGTATATAATATATAAATCAATGCAAATGCGAATTACAAAGTGGCAATAATATTATAATAGACCTCGCTTGAAACATGCAAATATATGTATGTAATAAATAGGGGAATATTCGCAAACTGAGTGACGCATAGCGCAAACCTGGACAGAGTATAAATTATTAATCTAAATCACTTATAATACATGTAAGAAAATAGATGAGAATTTCTATAGCAGCGGCGACATATACTTTTATTGGTTGTCAATTATTTCATCACTAATATTATTGCTTTAAGATTTACTTTTATTGTTATCTCTATGCTTAAAAGCAATCAAAATGCATTCAAATTGCAATGCACAAATAATCGACAGCTGATAGAATCACAGGCAGCTATAAGATTCCACCAACTACTTGAGTTTCATTGAATTTTTAAGATGTTCACAATTTTGCATTATATTTATATACTCACATACAATATTTCCGCTGCGAGACAGTTGAAAGCACGACTTGGGCTTCAATGGAATGCTGAGTATCGACTAAGTGTGGCAATCTGTTGGTAATCTATTTTATAGACACAAATTGAAAAACATTTATAGTATCAAGCAAGCATCAAGAGAATATTATTTTGCTTGGCTTGAATTGAATCACTCTCAGCTGATCAATTAAATGTCTATTGCGCTCTCTCTCTATCTATCTATCTATCTGTTACACTCTAACCCCTCTCTCTCTCGAGTCTCGAGTCAGCTTGGAGCAAAACAATCTTGCAAGCCGGTTCTATAAGATCCGAGAGTTCTATTTGTAGTCAATCAGTTGAAATTGAACGCGAATCGAATAGAGTCTACAAATTGAGCCTAACAAATTCATAAAAATAATATGTATGTTGCTCGTATTAGTTATATGTATATATAAAACAATTAAAATAGTGATGGAAAGTGAAAAATAAATCAAAATAAATAAATACATGTCAAGCTGACTCCACAGTGACTGACTTAAGATACCCTGTGCTAAGCGTCTAATTAGCTGCGCACTTTTCGATTTCTCACTTGCTTCTCCTCTTCGCATCTCTCGTCTTGCGTTCTTTATTGTCGGCTAAGTAAACTCTATGGAAACGATCATTGATAAATCATATGTATATTATATATAGATATGTATTTTTCAACTCTTCAAGTGTCAGCGTCATAAATTCAATTTATTTTTATAAAATGTGAAAATGTGATATTTATAAATCTTTTCATGCTTATCAAGCCGTATTGAAAAATGCATATATATTATAATATTTATTTATTTTTTATTTTATTTATTTTTATTTTATTTAATTTAGTTTTTTATTTTTATAATTTATTTTATTTTATTTTATTTGTATTTTTATTTATTTAATTTTTTTTTAATTTTGTTTTTTTACTTTTATAATTTATTTTATTTTATTTTATTTGTATTTTTATTTATTTGTTTATTTTTTATTTTTATTATTATTATTTTTTTTTTACTTAATGAATTTGAATAGTGCTTTAAAATTATGTTATAGGTAAAAATATTTGTTTGACAAAAGTTTCATTATACAAATATTTAGATACATTTATTTATATTTTTTTATTATTATTGTTAACATTTTTTATATTTTACATTACTTTACTTTGCTTTATTATTATTATTATTTTTTTTTTTTCTATATTTAGTTATTTTATTATTATTTTTTTATATATGTACATATATTTAGTTTTTTAATATACATATATGTTGTTGAATTTTGAAGGTACTATTATTATTATTGTTATTATTATACTATACATACATATACTTATACATTGATTTTTATTAATTTTTTTAACATAAAAGACATAACAAATTAAACTCTTTCAACATTCATTGATAGCATTCATTGATAACCCAAGCAGATCAGGCGTGAGACGATAAGAATATTCTTATCAGCGCGAAGTGCAATCAATTTTCTTATACACTGAAAAAATTTTAAATTGAATAATAAAGAACAAGCAGCTGAAAGCGGCAAAAGAGAGCGGGAAAACATATATGTTAGTTTTTTTATTAGGTCAGTTAACTTAGACCAAGCTCTGAGACCATGAAAGCTATAAGTCTATGAATACATTAAATATTAAATAAATAAAAAAAAAAAAGAATTACAATATATTTTAATTTAATTTTTAATAGCATTATATTCAACAAAAAATGTTTAGATATTCCATGTAATGAAGCATGTATTCACACAGTATTCAATCTCCAACTTATTGAATATTAAATATTCATCAAATTCTTGCAGCACCTACATATAAATGAATTTCCCTTGGTGCTACCGCACACTGTGGCTGGCCTGCGTGCTCCTGCAGGCGAATGGGCAGCAGGCGGCTGGCAAGACGTCGTCGCCATGTGGCGCCCTGGAGCTGTGCGTCACGGAGCAGCGCTGCAACGAGTCGGACGATTCGGGCCACGGCATAATCGGGCCACGCATGGCGCGCACCTGTGGCGAGGGGCTCGTCTGCTGTGACCAGGAGCAGCTCGAGAGCTGGGATGCCATGCAGGTGACGGCAAAGGCAGCAGCAACAGCAACGGCAACAGCAGCAACAACAACACGGGGAGCCAGCAGAACGATGACGGAGGAGGAGAGCATGTACGAGTCCTGCGGCGTGAATATGGAGTGTGTGCCACGCAAGCTGTGCCGCGACAACAAAATCATCGACGATGGTCGCTTCATACTGAATCCGCGCATCGGCGCCACCACCTGTCCCCGAGCCCTGGAGCGCTGCTGCGCGGTGGATCAACAGGTGCGTAAGCAGTTGATGATGTTGATGATGATCATTAATTCAGATATTTATCTTTATCTGCAGGTGGAGGCCAGAGACAGTCCCTATGTTACGAAGCTGCGCGAATTCAAGTACCAGGGCTGCGGCTGGAGCAACCCGAAGGGCCTCATACCGGACGAGGATAACTACGAGTATCAGGAGGATGTGGCGCTCTTCGCCGAGTTCCCCTGGATGGTGGCACTGATGACCGGTCGCCAGCAGTACCTCTGTGGCGGCACTCTGATCCATCCCCAGTTGGTGCTCACCAGCAGCCACAACGTCAGGAACCAGACGGTGTACACGCTGCTGGCCCGCTTCGGGGAATGGGATCTGACCAGCTTCGATGAGCCGCACGAGCATCAGACGCGTCGCATCAAGCAGATTGTCATGCACGAGCAGTTCGATCCCAAAGGCTTCTTCAATGACATTGCCCTGCTGGTGCTGGAGCAGCCCGTTGAGATTCAGCCGCACGTTCAGCCGATCTGCCTGCCGCCGCCCGAGACGGACAAGCTGAAGGCGGAGCTGCGCGAGGCTGCCTGCTATGCCACCGGCTGGGGCGGCCGTCAGCCGGACAGCAAGAGCAACGAGCGGCTGCTGAAGCGCATCGAGCTGCCCGTGGTCGGCCACATGGAGTGCCAGGGACTGCTGCGCGTTACGCCGCTGGGAAAACGCTTTCGCCTGCGGAATAGTTTCCTCTGCGCTGGCGGCATCAAGGGCAAGGACACGTGCAAAGGCGACGGCGGCTCGCCGCTGTTCTGCACGATGCCTGGACAGGAGCATCGCTATCGATTGGCCGGCATCGTGTCGTGGGGCATCGACTGCGCCAGCGAAGATGTGCCAGCGGTCTACGCCAATGTTCCCCACCTGCGCAGCTGGATCGATGCGAAGGTCAAGTCTTTGGGCTTTGAAGAGCTGGCATCGCATTAGAAATACGAGTTATATTTATAAAGATTTGATTGAAATTTTATTAAAGAAAATAATTCTTGTCGAAATGTAGCTTAAAACAAAAAAAAAAGATTTTTAAAATGTTTAAATTTTTTATTAAAAAAAAATTAATTAAAAAATTAAAATAAAAATTTCAAAAATTTAAATAAAAGAATGTATTTAAATAAATTTAAAAAAAAAATAAATTTATAAATTTCAAAAAAAATTAAAAAAAAATAAATTTATAAATTAAAAAAAAAAGCAAATATCAAACAATATTTTAAAATATTAATTAATTATTAAAAAAGAATGTAGGTATAAAAAAATAAAAATAAATAAAAATAATTTGATTAGTAAATATTAAAAATGTTTGAAGTTCAGCCTCATAACTAAATTTTATTATTATTTTTATTATTATTAAGTCGGACATAATTTTTATATTTTTATGGGAAATACAGGAATCAAAGCTGTATAAATATACATATATAGTTAGACATGATATTTGCTTCGATAGAATTTTACAAAAAACATCCATAAACCCTTCCATCTCAGACTCTGTAAGCAATTGATGATATTATTATTATAATTTATTTATTTTATATACATTCGATACACGCAAAATTCAACAGTAAACTAAACCCTCTACAAAAAGCCAACAATTTTCCATTAAGAACATTTGGCCAAGTCAAGCTATTCACAAGTTTCGATTAGCATTTCATCATTTCATTGGTATCTTCAAGTTGCGAGCCGAGTCGATTGATGAGATGCATTAGCCAACAGCAAATATTGAAAAATTCTCGCATAGTTCATTATAATGGAAGTGCTCGGAGAAGTTGTATGCCCCAGCAGATTTATTGCCACAATTAATGTTGCTAAGTGAAACCAAACAAAAAGCTGTGTAAGCTTGGGAGGAAAATGAAGAAATTGAGGACGGAAAATGAAAAGGAAAACCGAATTATCGTTGTGCACTGAACTTTAAATAGAAATGGCTAAGTCGACGCATATTGTGGCCCCGGACCCGGCGAATAAGTCTCAATATTGCCATGGCTCTAAATTAAGTGGGTTTTGTTGCACGAGCACAACAACGAAGACGAAGAAGAAGACGAAGAAGAAGCAGCAGCAGCAGCAGCTGAAAACAAAACAATGAAGCCACGAGGCAACAACAATCTGCCTTGGACAGCGAACCAAAAAATTGAGAAATTACATGCTGCGAAATAGCTAGGGAATTGATTTTGGTGGTGGCTCATTCAATGCTGCCGATGACGGTGCCCGCTGCCTGCTGCCTGCTGCCTGGTGCTTGCCTGCTTGAATGCCCCGCCAGACTGCCCGCCCGACTGCCAGCCACTGCAGTGGTATTGGTGGTGCTGGTGGTGCTGGTCTGGCTACGCCTGCTGTGGCCATGCCTGTGTTACTGGGAATATTGTTGTTGCTGTTGCAAGGGCTAGCACTGTTGCTGTTAATGCTACTGTTATTGCTGTTGCAATGGCTAGCACTGTTGCTGTTAATGTTGCTGTTGCTGCTATAGTTGCTGCTGTTGGTGACTATTGTTGATGCTGTTGCAGTACCTATTATATTGTTGCTGGTCCCTCAGCGGTTGCTGTTGCTGCATTTGTTGCTGTTGCTGCATCTGTTTCAGTTGCTGTTGTTGTTGCTGTCGCAATGGCTAATACTGTTGCTGTTGTTGCTATAGTTGCTGCTGTTGGTATTGTTTCTGCTGTTGCTGCATCTATTTCTGTTGCTGAATCTATTTCTGTTGCTGCTGCTGTTAATGCTATGTTGTTGCTATTGCAATGGCTAACACTGCTGCTGTTAATGTTGCTGTTGTTGCTATGGCTGATGCTGTTGCTGCTGCTGTTGCTGCTGCTGTTGCTGCTGATGTTGACTATTGCCGTTGCTATTGTTGCTGCTGTTGCTGCTGATGTTGACTATTGCCGTTGCTATTGTTGCTGCTGTTGCTGCTGATGTTGACTATTGCCGTTGCTATGATATTGTTGCTGTTGCTGCATCTGTTTCTGTTGCTGTTGTTGTTGCTGTTGCAATGGCTAAGACTAATGCTGGTACTGCTGCTGTTGTTTCTGTCTTTAGTGTCATAGCTATGGCTGTTGCTGCTGCTGCTGTTGTTGCTGTTAACGCAGTTGCTATTGCTGTTGCTGTTGCAATGGCACTGTTGCTGTTAATTTTACTGTTGTTGCTGCTGCAATGGCTAATACTGCTGCTGTTAATGCTGCTGTTGTTGCTATAGTTGCTGCTGTTGGTATTGCTGCTGCTGATGTTGACTATTGGCATTGCTCTTGCAGTAGCTATCATATTCTTGCTAGTCCTTCAGCTGTTGCTGTTGCTGCATTTATTTCTTTTGCTGATGTTGTTGCTGTTGCAATGGCACTGTTGCTGTTAATTTTAATGTTGTTGCAGCTGCAACTGTTATTAACTGTTGCTGTTAATGCTACTGTTGTTGCTAGGGCTGTTGCTGTTTGTATTGCTGTTAATGTAACTATCGCTGTTGCTGTTGCTGTTGCTGTTATTGTTGCAATAGCAATGGCTGCTGCTACCGTTGAATGAACTGTAGACGTTGCTGTTGTCTTTTCTGTTGCTGTTGCAATGGTTGATGCTTCTATTGCTGTCTCTATTGCTGTTGCTGTTTCTGCCGCTGTTGCTATTGTTCTTGCTGTTGCTCTTGTTATTAATATTGCTGTTGCTGTTGCTGCTGTTGTTACTGTTCTAATTTCTATTGTTTTTACTGCTAGAATTGCCAAGGCTGCTGCTGTTTCCGTTGCTGCTGCTGCTGTTGTTATTCATATTGCTGTTGCTACGTTTGCTTCTGCTGCTGCTGTTGTCTTTGCTGTAGCTGTTGTAGCTACTGTAGCTTCTATTGCTTCTGCTCTTGCTGGTGTTGTTGTTGTTCCTCTGATTGTTACCTTTGCCTTTGCCTTTTCCTTTGCTGCTGTTGCTGTTGCTGCACCGCCGTCGTCTGCGCTAAAAACCCATTTCTCAAGTAAATTGCTAAGAAATGTTATTTATTGACACTTTTCATGCACATGCACTTGCACAGCTTGCCTCGGCTCGGCTTGCCTCGTCTTGCCTCGTCTTGCCTCGTCTTGCCTCGTCTTGCCTCGTCTTGCCTCGTCTTGGCTTGGCTTGGCTGCAGCTTTATTGATTTTGCCCGAGCAAATATTCGCCTCGATTTTGGAGTATTTGCATTTGGGCCAGCGGGCACTCGCACTGCTCCTCCTCCTGCTCCTGCTGCTGTTCCTTCTCGTGTGCCATAATCACGCCTGATTAGTTTTCATTTCTTGGTCTCAGCCATCAAATATTTACCAAATTGATTATCATTTAATTATAATAAAGCATAATGTGAAATGCAATTGCAATTGCCTGTCATCTGAGGGGACAGCAGCTGTGTGTGTGTGTAGAGTATCAATGTCGACATCTCTCTGCATATGTGTATGTGTGTGCGTGTGTGTGTGTGTGTGTGTACGTGCAATTATGATGGCTGGCCCTGGCCGCAATTGTGTGTTGCATACTTTGAGGCACATTTCCTTGCCGGCTAACGACACTTGCACAGCCTCCTCTCCTCTCCTCTGCGTGCGTGTGTGTGTGTGCACATGGCATCAAATTACAAATGATGTCGTGCCCGAGGGAGCGAGCGGGCCTGCCGCAGCGTCGCTTGACAGCAGGCCTCTTGCTCTGTGGCAAACCAACGGAAGTAGAAACAGATGCAAATGGCAGTTAGGAATGAGTGTATATTCATGTAGTTATCTACGAGTGTGTGAGTGTGTGTGTGTGAGTGTGAGTGTGAGTGTGACCATGCCTGGCTACATGAAAAACAAAACATGCCACTAATGCTGTACGCAGCCCATTCAGACACACACACACACACACACTCGCACACACACGCACACATGAACAATTGACACTGGCTAATTGCACTGGAAAATTCGCTAAATGCAAGCATAAACACGTTGCCAACTTCATACTGTTACCAGAGACATAAAGAACAAGTTCTGTCCATGGAGTCGAACGGAGGGTATAGAATATATATAATGACTAGGAGTATTTTTTAATACATATTTGTATACCCTGAACCCAGGGAACTCATTGAATATTAGAAATCTGAATATACAAATTTCCTTTATTGTAATAATCATGGCAGAGCCCTTAAAGTATATATAAGGAGTTGATACAGTCTTGTCTATATCTGTCCGGTCATCGTTTCTTCCATCCGTCCACCAATCCGCCCACCCATTCGTCCATCTACCTCTCCGTTCGTCTGTTCGTATGTATAAACACTTCAGATCTAGTGACTTGAAATGGCTTACGCAGAGCTAGTTATTTTTATCGATCATTATGTTTATCGATAACTATTTCTGCTCTAGTGATATCCATTAAAAATCATTTTAGATATTTTTACCGATAACTATTTCTGTTCTGGTGCTATCCATTAAAAATCATTTTGCAATACAGCAAATTTATCATTTATCTAATATATATTGCATATATATATTTTCTTTAATGTGTATTTGATACAATATTTACGTTAGCTATATTTTAGACACCAGCCCAAAATCCAGCACCTTTCAGACAGACTTTCGAAAGGAATTTATCAAATAGTACAGACTTGTGATATGACAAATGATTATGTTTACTGATCATTTTATTAGGCTAAGGAGTGATTTAGCTTTTTTGAAGTATAAATAGATTCGTATATTACAATAATAAACATAGTTACTAATTTATGCATATATAAAGATCATTATCACAATCTAAAACTGTAATAAAGACTGTCTACACCCATGAGAAGATCTACGCATGCATGTATTACCTCTTGCATATGCCAAAAATAAACACAGAATTCTTGAAATATCAGTTCTTCGAAGCATCCCCGAGATATCTTAGTCGAGCAGCGTCCATTGCATCATATCTCTGCCTTGCTCCAACTCGATTCTGGCTCGAAAATCATGTCAAGCTAATTAACAGCAATTCGAGAGTAAATTAGAAACATTCATTTCAAAAATGCGGCAGACAGCAAATGCAGTCGTCGTGCCTAGTCCCATGTCTGTGGCTGCAACAAAACAATTAAATGCATTCCATGCTCTTTCTCTGGCACAACATGGCGTATACGCAACGTGGCAGCAAACGCATTAAGCATGCGTCCCGTGCGCCGGGTGACAGCGACATGTTGTCAACGTTTTAGAAAATTTGTTATGCAAATTGCTTATTAACTTTATGGCTCGCCCCGCTCGCTCGCTCCACTGTCACAACGGCAATTGTACAGCATTTTCAATTGTCAATTAGCGCTGGACGCCATAACGAGGCGAAATTTCGCTCTGGAGTATCCAATAAATTGCACGCTCGCCGCTTCTATCGAAACAGAGCTCGGCTGGAGCAGCACTGGCTGCACTTGTGCATTAAATGCACATAAAATCGAACTTTGATTTTAATTTATGTGACATCATGAACGCTGGCTACCTCTCCAGCCCTGCTGGTTTGGGCCTGCTAATGACATTGCCTCTGTCGGCCGCCTGACCTTTAGTTTAATTGAAAAATTTTCGTTTTGTGTTAGCTAATGGCAGCTGTGTAATTTATGACGCCTGCACCTCCTGCCAGGTGCGGGCTAACGGCACATTTGTTACAGCCGCACTCGATGCCATTTGTTGTAGCCGCTGCACTCGATGCTCGATGCATTCTATGGACTGTCCTTGGTCCTTTGTGCTGTGTGCCTTCGGATTTAGTTTCATTTACTATTGCACAAGCTTCAATTATTTTCCATTGTAACTATATACGGTTTACATCCGAAATTTTATAGGCCCAGCACTCGCATAATAAATGCATTTTCATGGCTACTAAAGTCCTTGTTACATATTAATTCGATTCTATTTTAGTTGGGCGCAGCAATATCTCTTATTTTTGAAATTTATATTATATTTAAATTTGCAGATGATAAGTTTAGTAAATTTGCAATTGAAAATATAAATAAATTGATACTTTTAATAAATTTGCCAAAAATACTTTCAAGCGAAACAATTTCCTTTTTAGTTTAGTTTTAATTAGTGAATAATATAAAGGCAGGTAACATAGCAAAAAGCAGCTGTGGTGCTTCCTAATTAATACATTTTAAATAAATAAATATACTTCTTGACTTTCCAGTTTTTGCCCATGCTCAGGGCATAATAATCAACCTCTCACTCTCTCTCTCAGCAAGATTCTTGGGTTCTTATTGGCTTTCGGTTGAGCAGCTTGAGTTGAGTTATTCGTATAACGCTCCATACATACATACCAATACATACACAAAGCCTCTGCTATTCGTTTAGGCAAAGACACGATTGATGCTCGATCAGAGAGAGAGTGAGAGTCAATGCCAATGGGCTTCGTCTTTACATTCACATGCACATACACACACTCAACTTACGCACGATATCAATTTGCTTAGCGAACGCAACTCTGGCTCACATACCAATACATACAGAAAGACTCCGCTTCAATTCGCTCAACGAAACGGTTGGGCAGACGGACAACGAAAGAGCGAAATACAACAACAACACAAATGGTTGCTCACCGATCATCGGCAACGAGCGCGTTAAAGAACCGATTCAGTCGGCTGCTCTCTGAGTGCTTCTGAGAGAGTGAGTACACGATTGAGTTTGACTGCGTCCTTTAACAGTGGCGTGAGTGAAAGGCACTTATTTGCAGACATTGTGAAACGGTTAACAGTTTGTTATAATATGTAAAAGAAAAGTATTTGACTGCTAATTGCTAAGCATATATGAAAATTATAATAAAATAAGATAAATATAAAGCGAAAATAAATATAAAATAATATTAAATATATGTATATATATAAATAAGCATATATATATACATGTAAAAAAAAATATAAAATAATAATTAAATAATATTAAATATGTGTATAAATGAGCAGATACATATACATATATACATGTAAATTGCAACCAAAAGGCAGTAAATTCCTCGACTGCAGAAAGGAAGTTTTAATCGTCGCCTCAAGTCAAACTCGTAAACATCTAGAAGAACTCTACGCTAGTTTTACTGCACATATACTTATGTATGTGTGTATGTATGCACTGCAGCACTAAGATTAAGAATTTCCATTACTATAAAACACAACAAAGAGCTAGAAAGCGCTCTCCGCAGCTCTCGCTTTGTTTGGCTGCTCTGACTCGAGTAACTGTCGGCGGTCAGCTGTGAGTGTGCTGATCCAAGTCAGGTTTTAATTAAACTGGAGCAGCCGTAACACAAATGGAAATGGAAATGGAAATGTGGCGATACAAATACATTTAGCGCGCACTGTGCACTGTGTTGGGGCTTGAGCACTTGAACCGAGGAGAATTCTGTTTGACGCGCTGCCGCTGCGCCATTGCACGCTTGCATAATTCGCATATCCTTTGTTTCGTTTGACTTTGATGGCATTGCTAGCTGCTGCAACTCCTGCTGCCTCCTGCTGATGTGACTGCAGCAATTTTACAGCCAGTGCATCATTTGATAAGCAAATATTTGAAACTCTCAGAGCTAAAACACCTTTGGGCCAGTCGCAGAGCCAATTTCCATTTACCTCAATGAAAACATGAAGCAGCAGCAGCATGCAGCAGGGGCAGCAGGGGCAGCAGGAATATTTTGAATAAAATTATACTCGCATGTTTTGCTTTCATTAAATTGCGAATCGTGCTGCACGTGTTATTGTGCAGCCAGTTACCGTTTTGGCCTGCTAATCGGCTGCCGAGTTCTTAGCTGAAAGTTCTTAACAGCAGGACACGGGAGACGGCAGAGAGAGAGAGAGAGAGATGGGAGCTTGCTAGGAGGACACGTTGCACCTGCTGTGGCATGCCTTTAAAATGGCAAACGAAATTTTTCTCTGGCATGTTGTCGACATTTTTATGGGTCTCTTTCTCCACCGAGTTTGCAGACGCTGCCAGCCAGAGGAAGAACCGGAGCCAGAGCCAGAGCCAGCCACTTGGTTGCCCAATTAAAAGTTTTAGCACATTTTCACTCGAAATTAATTGTCGGTAAACGTAATTCATGTCCGAGACACGAATGCGCAAGCAGCCAGCGCCCAAGTGACAGCGCAACTACAGTAAACACCAGCAACACCAACAACAACAACAAGAGCGACCACATTTTTGCAAGTGTGTGTGTTTGGCCAGAGCCCCTCAGCAGACGCATCCTGCCAGCTTGTTGCTGCTGGCTGGGCTGCATACTGATGCGCATTAACGTGTCGGCACATCTCAATATTGAACCACAATTGCAGCAATTACTTACATTTTATGTCGGATATAAGAATACTTGAATAATTTAATTTGTACTACATTTAAATAGAAATGTATATATTTATTATATTAATATAAATTTTTATTTAAGTGAAGTACAAATTAAATTATTAATGTATTATTAAATTTATATTTAAGTAAGCAAATTAAATTATTTAAGTAGTATTAAATGTTATTATTAAATTAATTTATATTTAAGTGCAGTGCAATAAATGTAGAATAAAATATTATTATTACATTTACCTATAATTAAGTTTGTTTAATATAATAAATTTATTGTGATATAAAATAAAATCATATTTAAATAATTTATATTATTTTTATTTTTGTATATATTTCAATTTATAAAGTAAAACAAATATATTTGTTTTTATTTTTCTTCTACATAGAGTACAATTTTCTTATCTAATTTAAATCTCTGTTCTATTCATTTTAATTAATATTTATATATTTTCTTTTCTGTATAAATTTTTTAATTTATGTGTATTTATGTTATATTGTATTTCAATTACGAAATTTTATATAATAGATAAATATTTTTTACTTTAATAATGAATGTATATACGCAAGACAGCAAATAGCGGAAAAATAGCAATGACAGAAATTAAAAAAAAAAAAAAAACAAAATGGCTTTTACTATATGTGTATTATATATCATATATCAATAAAAATATTTTCAGACTCAGTAAAAAATAAGAACAAGTATTTTTTGCATTTATTTTTATCGTTTTCGTATGTGTATTAATTGAAATATTCTTTTTTCCAATCTTGCCCATAGCCATGATTTCTAAGTAATTCTCCTTGAAGACTTTTTATTTACACAAAAAAAAAATCCAGCCAATTTTCAGTTAGCCTGCATAGAAAATGGAAACGAATGCAAAATGCAGTTAGACAAACCCAAAACGATGCAAATTTTCATTGAGCTGTGGCAGCTATGCAACAACAACAAGAGTTAAGAAAGAAAAAATAAAAATAAAAAGAAAAATAAAAATAAACAACTGGAGAAGTAGTGGAGTTTGCTTCTTCATTTACATAGAAAATAAAAGCAAAGCAAAGCAGCAACTGCAACTGCAGCTCTGCCCTGGCCACGCCCACAAAGCTGTTGCCAGTTTTTAGCTGAAGACAGAGAGGTTAACAATCCCATTTTGTTATCGCAAGATTTCTGGGCCGACTGAGGGCGGCTGTCATTGTTTATGTTGAATGGCATTAGGCTGCCTTAATCTATATGCAAATTACCAAGCTCAAGTGTGTGTGTGTGTGTGTGCATACATCTATGCACATGCAAATGTTGCATGGCTTCAGCCTGAATCGATAGCCAGAGTCGAGTCGTGGCGCTGTCAAAGCCGCCGTTTGTTATGTTCAGCTGAACAACTTATTAGTTCTGCTTCTTATTAGACTGCTGACGGCTGACTGCTGACCCTTGGCCAGGTTCAAACTTGAGCCCGACAGAAACACACAGAGTCTCACACACACACACACACACACACACACCTACTCTTGCCCACTTAGGCACGCCCACACTTGAGCCGACTGCCAACTCGAGGAGCTTATGTTAATGTCAGCATTAAAGTATGCAACTTAACAGCGCCCGACTAATTGCAGTGCTCAACAATACTGTCAGAATGTTGGGGAAAATGCTCTAGAAACTGTAAATAGTAAATTTAAATGCAGCTC